>NW_026294617.1:126103434-127583434 GCF_007827085.1 Peromyscus californicus insignis
AAAAAGATACTTTCTGAGAGCCAGCCTGGGTCTGCCTGATGGTCTTAGCAACAGCAGCTGAAACCTGATCTGGAGATGACCTGGACCAATGAGAGGCAGCCATGTTACACCAGTTGATGCATATTCATCAGACCTCCCCCCAAGGGTGGGGTGGAGGGTATATAAGGCTTGCCTCTTCCTGAATAAACTGAGCTTGTTGTTTCGACATTCTCCTGGAGTCTGTGTGGTTTGACTCTGCTCCTACTTGGCCCCCACCCCCAAAGGGAACAACAGCAAGGACCCTGCTACAGGGGGGAAGGGAGAGGCTAATTCCTTTGAAGGGCTTGGGGTTTGATTTAATTTTTTAAATCTAATTATTTTGAAGAGAGAAATGTTGCAGTTTTGTGGCCAGCAGTAATTAGAAAACATCACTTGGCACATAAAATCAACCATCGCAACGGAGATGACAGAGAGGAGGGCAGACGGCAGCGTCCAGATTTCAGAGCAGAAACTTACTGACTACACAAGCCATCGCCAGGGCACCTGTCCCTCTGAGTCCCAAGTTCCTCCTTAGCACCCCCTTCAAACAACGGCTGTGAAATTACATGAGTATACAAGAAGGGGATGCTCCCAACAGATCCTTCCTGTCTACAGTTACTATAGAAAATATGATTTAAAATTATTGCTATTACTAGAATTATTAAAGAGAATCTGCGGACCAGATATGGTCACATGTCCCAATAAGTAAAGAAAGCTGAATATGTAGTGGGATTGAATAATCAATATTATATTAAATGTCATCCTAAGAAGGGAGGAAGATAAATGGAAGACAGAACAGGAAATGTATGTTTTCTAGATAATCATGTTGATTTGCACTATGTGTCATTGTCGTGAACTTGGAGGGAATCAGAAACAGGGCAGAGGGTAAGGATAAAGGATTACTGTATAAGGAGAGTATTCAAAGCCTTCTGTCTAGAAGGACATTCATTGTTGGAAAATACAGTCAAACTTGATAATCTCAAGAGAACTGTAACTAAGGTAAATTTAATGTTTCTGTTGGAGTGTTAATTGTCCCCCACAGGCTCGTGTGTTTCGTCCCTACCTGGTAGCACTCCTTTGGGAGACTGTAATGTTTAGGGGGGTGGGGCTTTGATAGAGGAAATAAGGTGCTGGCATTCAAGCCTTGAGGATAATAGCTCCACTCTGCTCACAGCCTAAGGCCCTGCTTCCTACTCTGCAGAGTTCTGAGAATGTGAGATTTCTAGACACATGATCTCTCCACCACAAAGCAGCATGCTGCCATGCCCTCCCCACCATGATGGAGAGTATCAAACTGGGAAGGCAAAGAGCTCATCTTCCCTCAAGTCCATTTGTGTTAGGTATTTGGTCAAAGAGATTAGAAAACGTGGGCTTCTCTAACAAATTAAAAGCAATTCATTGTAGAAGCTGGGGAAAGATTTAAAACTAATTCATCACCCATATCCATATATATTCTATATCTAGTAAGTCGGTAAGTCTTGTTGGTCTGTTATCTTTAGAATTAACCTTAAGCTGAACCCTGTTCCCTGCCTCCATTGCTAAGGTCCTAATCCAGGTCACTATTATCTCTCTACCTGCACTATTCCACCAAAGCCTGTTTTGGCTCTCCTCCCAGTCTTACCTCCATGCAGAGTTGCCTAAACACAATAAGCACACTGGTTTAAATAAGCCATCTCATCCGAAGACCTTGCAGTGACAACCTGTTTTGCCCAGACAGCAGAAGCCATTGTCCTTAAGGTGTCCAACAAGATGTTACACAGTCAGGTTTCAGTTATCTGAGCCATCCATTCCTACTAGACCACCTTTAGCTCCTTGCTGCTCCTTGAAAGCACCTAGCCTGCTCCTTTTCCAGGATCCTTGCATCTCCTCTTCCTCAACCTCGAACATTCCTCCAGATGCAATGAGGCTTCTTTTTCCCTGTCTTTAGGCTTTTACCTTCTCAACAAAGCCTTTTCTGAACAGCCAGTGATGCCTACAATCAATCTCTCTCCCTACACCCAAAACGCTTCTTTCTTCACACCAACTAATACCAATTACCTTATAGTTGCAGATAGAATGGCCTTGCCTTTGGAATATAAGCTACTAAGTAGAGATTTATCCCTCTTCTGAACAGTGCTAAACCCCTAGTTTCCAGAGCAATGTACTTGGCACGGCTTTGGAATATACTATGCATTTGTTAAATGAATTGTAACAGAACTATGACACTCTGAAAGAAAAGAGCTCATACCCAGGACATAATAGTCCATGAATTCGTAATGAATCATTCTCACATCATTCCACCCCCACCCAACCTCCAGGTGCCTATCACATAAACACACCTTGGTCTCCAAGGAAATACTTGGCTTTGGCACTCTGTGACTAAAACACAAAGCCTAAGGGGTCACTTCACTAGCTCCTACAGAGAGTACTGTGTTCTCCTCTACCATCTACCATTCCCAGCATGACTTGTCCACACCAATCCTGCTCTACCTCCATCTCCATGGTGACGAGTGGTTTACAATGATAGGTCCCTTTGTAGCTCTTCCTCTCCCTCTCTGAAAACCATCAAGGGATAAGCACTTGATGGTATGCAAACAAGCACCATGGTAAATGGCCAAATGACAAGCTTGAATGCCAGGTCTCACATTTCCGGTAGCATGCCTATTTTTTCCATAAGGGAAGAAAAGTTTTATAATCCAAATGCATTCTTTTTCAGACGCCTGCTGCCCAAGTGAACACTATGTACACAAACGACTCCTTGTGTGGGATGTGTGCTCTCCAGTTGTCAGAGGTGCTTAGCACAGTTGCTGCCTCACTCCTACCCGGAGCCCTCTGAGCACTTCCACCATCCTCAGCCCATACTTCTGTCTCCTGGCCAGATGGCCTTCATTACAGGGAGAAATTCTCTGGACAGGTGCTTCTCCTGCCTGGAAATACCATCCTGAAATTCAAGGCCAAGATAATCCTCTGTGTGTGGTAGTGATACATTTAATTGTATGTGTGATCTAGGAAGCTTGCACTCTGCTGCTGGGTTTCGTGACACCCACTTGTTTGCCCTTTGCTCTTAGAAAAGTGCATCCAAGTCCAAGGAAATTGCAATTTTTATCATCTCAATTTTATTCCTGTCAAGCCAGCAAGAGGAGTAACTTTATTAGATCTCCCAAACTGGTTGTCCCAAGAACAGAGCCAAAATGGAAAATGTAAAACAAAACAAACAAACAAACAAAAACATTCTACTATATAAGTTCCGGAATGTTCTATCAATAAGTAAGTTGATATCACTTAAGGTAAGATGTCAGTGAGGACACGGATATCTTCTAACTTGGCAAGCAACTTTCCCTTTAAAAACTTGAATCTCCCTCCTCCTTCTCCAGTTAAGTTTTTGTTAGTTCCCTAGGCTGGAGTTAGTTGCTGTCTGTCTAAATGCATCTCCTAATCCTATCGCTGAGGAACTGTGTTTCACTGTGTGCAAAACAACCAATTGCCATGGGGGGGATCAAACTGATGCTCAGCTCATTGATCCAAGAAGAAATGACAGGGGGAGGGAGGTGAGTGGGAATGCGTTCCTGGCAGGAAGTAACACTCCAAGCATCAAAGAATGCAAAAAGTCTTTCCATAGCACACATTACAGATAATCAGGGTGTATTCTGTAGTCAAGCAAAGTCAAGACTAAACCTCACAGAACTCACACAACCTTTCCTCTCTCACTGTGTAAATGTGAAAGTAACAATAAATCTTGCTGACAATTACTTCCACGTCTATTGGCAGGGATTCAGCAGTGGTTTGAAGACTATTGTGAGCCATGTGTGCCTGGAAGCCAACACCCATTAACTATCTCCCTAGTTTCCCCTGTGACTTATAGAATGTGTTATTTTTCCCCAGTGAGTAACCCTTCCAAATGTTGAATTAGTAATATTAGCACCAAATACCACTAATTTGTCAGCTGGGTGGTGTTTTTCCATAGCGCTTGTGATGGAGTCCGATTACACCTTTTGCTACACAGCCAAGCCAAGATGAAAATCTGAAGACATTTTATTTATATAATTCTGCCAGGCTTTACAAAAACACATTAAAAACAGTCACAGAGGTGACTTAGTCCCAGTTCAAAATACTCACCCAGACTGCAAATAGAATCCTGACATTTCAACCTAAGCCTCCAATAAAGTTGGCATTTTGGCAAAACCAGCACTATTTTGGAATTTCATAAACTAAATTAAAGTTTTAATTCATTCAGCAACATTTATATATGAAATTCCCATGTTTGCACAGAGTTGAGAATTAAGTTGGTGGCCTGGCTTGAGCTCCTCCAGGGTTTTATGGATGAGCAGGGGTGAGGAATGCAGAGGATGCCCAGAAGTGAGGGGTCCGGAAAGCCCCCCAACTGCTTCCATCTGATCCCGCTGCCCAGCACAGGAGGTGGAGGCACAGCGAAGGGTCCCCGTGGCCAGCTGTGGTGTCAGCTGCTGTGTGGAAAGTATGGAATGTGTAGCTGCTTGCTTGCTTACATCTGAAAGCACAGACGCTGCCAGAGTCCCCATTCAGAAATGGAGTTGGCATCAGTGTTGAGGTCTGAGTGGCTTCTCGGGAACAGGGCTTTGAACTTCATCTTATCAAGAGATCCCACCTTCATTAAGGAGTCACGCACTATCCTTAATGGAATTCCAAGAGCCAGCAGTCACGCAAGCTTTTGCAATGCCCACACACACCATAGAAGACAGTAAGCCAGGAAGGGGGGCAGATGTGGGGACAGGAAGGGACCATGAGCTGTAGACTGTCTAGTGTCTCCATGGTCCATGCAAATGCTTGCATTTTCCCATTATCTTAAGGTCTTTCCTAAATAGGGGAAAATAATAAGGGAAAGTAAACATTATTCAGCATATTTAATCTTCCCTTTCCCCTATACTAATGTGTAAAACTTAAGATAATCATGTGACTTATTGTCCAAATTAGGATAGTTATGAAAGAGCGAGTGGGTATGGTTAAGAATACATGGGAATGGGGTCTGTAACTCAGTACTAGCCCAGTTTTCCTCCGACCCAAATGAGAGCTGCAGTCTTTGGGGAGAGAAAAACTGGGTGAGGTGCAAAAGTGGCTGAATTCTTTGCTCTCTGACAAAGAGCACTAGTTCCCATGCAGAGTTCTGCATATTGTTGGGCAAGGGATCAACACATAGTTTGTTAAGTTCAAATGTTGGTTTACTGTAAAAGTCAGCACAATTGTGAGTGTTCCTGTTGTTTGCCATCCCAACTGTATCTTCTGGCCACTCAGCACACTCCAACTTCAGCTTTGAGAACAGACTTGTAGCTGGGCACAGTGGTGTACACCTCTAACCCTTGCATTCTGGAAGTGGAGAAAGGCTGATTTCTGAGAGTTTAAATAGTCTACATATCATGTTTTAGGCCAGCCAGAACAATATAAATGAAACCCTGTCTCAAGAAGAAAAAGACAAAGAGAACAGACTTATGATCTACAGGTTTGGGAAGCAGGAAGATAAAATGCTACAAATATAGGCTGTGGGCCAGGATTTTACTTCCTCACTCTCCTAACAAGCCCAGCAAGTGACTTGACCTCTGTGAGCTTCAGTTTCTACTTCTGGGCATGGTAACAAGAGAAAGTCCTCACCAAGAATTAAATGAGATAAATTCATGCTTTTAAGTGTTTACACAGGAGCTGGTCCTTAGACTCCAGTTGGTAAATAATGATGGTTTCTAATAATATGCTTTTCAACATTAGTCTTGGGAGGACAGGCCTGAAGTCTGTGCATTGCCCTGGGTTTCTGCTGTCCATTGTCAGCAACCTTTTCGGCATCGTGAAGTTCATTGTCGAAATGCTTTGGTTTTATGGAAGAAGACAGCATTTTGCAAGTAACCAAGAGCTGCCTGTTGAACACCTGCTTGTACTTCACCTCCTCACTGCTAGATGACAGATTAGCAGGTCAGTCATAAAGACAAGCATCAAAAGGTCTTTGCAGGTTCAAGTCCATGCAGTCCCCTTCTCTGTATAGTTAAGGGACAAAATGAACACACAAACACACGTATCTCCATGTTCCCCTGCTAGCATTTTTACATGTGTGATATGTCTTTGTGTAATGATATAGAAAGTGCCCTAAGGTAGGTTTTGATCCATTAGGCTGGGTGTAGAAAGGAAGAGGGAAGGACCTTGCAGGGGCTATCCTCTTTGAAGAGGATAAGGAATGTGTTAACTATGAAAACTCTATACAGTTTCGCATGGGTGACGTTTCAGTTGGCCACTTGGCTCCGGCCCATATGCCAGAAAGCCAGAGAGCCTAACAAATAGATCTTCTTCCACCTGACAGTTCACACCTTGGATGCCTTCAGCTAAAGTGTTTAGAAGTGGTGACAACATCCACAGACATTTTCCTCATTGTTCTCTCATCTCCTCTTTAAAAAGTGCTGTGTCCAAACATAAACTGAAAATAATAGATCTTTCTTAAATGAGCCAAGCTCCCAAGTGATGAAAATTCAAAGGAATAAAGGTATGTTAAGGTTGTAGAACAATTATTCCCCAACTAGAGAGTGAGTGGCTTTTACATGAGTGCAAACTGCATACTCTTTTTCCATTTTTCAGCTGCAGCATGCGTCCATAATGTGTTATAGGCCTTCCATGCTCTATTCTTCCCAAAGAGATAATGATGGAAATGTATAGGACAAAGATGTCAAACACAATAGCAGCTGGGTAGTACTTTCCCAGGCAACCTCAAATCATATCTTCAAATTTCTTGTGTGTGTGTGTGTGTGTGTGTGTGTGTGTGTGTGTGTGAGTGTGTGTTTTGTGTAAGTGTGCAAATGCACATGGAGGCAAGAATTCAGCCACAGGTGTTGTCTCCCTTGGGTTTTTGAGACAGGGTTCCTATTCTGTCTGGAGCTTGTCCAAGCAGGCAAGTTGTCCAGCAGCCCTCAGGAATCTCCTGTTTCCACCATCACCAGCAATGGCATGACAAGCAGCTGCCACCATGTCATCTTTCTTCACATGGCTTCTGGGGATTAAATTACTCCCTATGACACTTTACCAGTGGAGCCATTGTCCCACCTTGTTACTGAACAACTATAAGAACTTTTTCAATAAAAAATAATTCAGTAGAATCTAAAAATGGAAGAGAGCAGATGCTTTTATAGTGGAAATGTGAGTTAAGTCTACAACTGGAGGCATCTGAGACTTGGTGGGTCGAATCTATAGTAGAATAAATCTTGGGGAAAATCTCTCCAACACAGCCACTTACAACATGGAGCAAGGTCGTGTCAATAGAGTCCTGAGAGACTGGCCTCAGCTCTGAAAATGGGCTATGTGCTCTTCTAATAATCCCATTCAATTATCAGAACTAATATTAGATGAAATGTTTATGTGGATGTTACACAAGATTCAAATGTATTATGGTATTTGTTTGCAAGTAATTCTCTACACAGAGTAACTTGTTATTTGAGAATAATTTTAGATAATATGTGGAAACAGAGGAGGGTACCTTACCAAAAATGTTAACTACTTCTTTTATTCCCTTGGGAGTCTTTTGTGCCAGTTACTAAGTTAGAATATCCAAGTGAGTCATTGTCAAGAAAGATACTTTTGCAAGGGAGGAAGCCAGACAGAAAAGAAATGACTAAAAGGTATTAAAGTAACTAATGCAAAAGACTTGAGAGGCCATAATGGTGGTACATAGGACATCAGGACACTGATGGAAGAGAAACATGAGTTTGAAGCCAGCATGAACTACAAACCAAGTCCCTGGGCGAGAAGGACCTACTACTGTTGCCACGCTTGGTAGACACCGTTAACTTGTCTTCTAAATGTTTACTTTTATACCCACGGACAAGTGGATGAAGACTGCACCCAGCCTTGGTCAGAGAAGCTTCTTTTCGCAGTGGACAACAGCTGCTAATACAGCGGCTCTTATCTGATCAAAGCACCAAAAAGATTGACTATTGAGAGCTTATCCTAAATGGAGCATCTGTATTGCCCCTTCCACAGTCCAGGGACCATCATGGAAGAGGGGAGGACAGGAAGGAAGAGGAATGCTGTAAAACTCTATCTCTGGACACGGCATGCTGTTGCAGTCATGGACACACAGCACCTATCTGCACCAGAACACTCCAAGAGTCTGCGACGGCTGGGTACATTGTGGGTAAGGTTAAACAAGGCAGGAGGAAGTGTGTCTGGCCCAAGGCAGTGAGCAATGAATGCCCTGGGCTCATGAATTCACATTACTTGGAAACAGCACAAACCTCTTGGTGATTTTGGTTGAAAATTAGCAGTGAAACAATTCCAGGAGGTTTGTAGTCTATTTCAAATGTACAGCTGAATGGGGATAAGCATAAGGGTGGCACAGACTTGGAAATCATCAAGTGGTGATTATTCTCAGATAAACTCAACAAACCAGCCTGGCAAAGTAGAGAGGCCTTGCAAAGTGTGCTTGAAGCCACCAATTGACAGGGGGCTTCAGACTGTGTGACAAAGTCAGAGAAGCCCCTGGGTTGCCACAGAGCAATCACCCTGAGAGATTAGAAGCCACCTTGGTCCTAAGAGAGCAGTAAGGATAGAAGAGGCAGAGTCGGGTCTGGCAAGAGAGGAGGTAGTGTTTCAAGAATGAGGGACAGGAGTGAAGACTCTAAAGAGAAGCTCTGAGGAAGAATTGGCAAGTGGAACCTGCAGGGAGAGGAAACCATGTGGTGAGACTAAAGATTCTTAGAGCAGAGAAAGCAAAGCAATTGAGGAGCCAGGGTCCAAAAGATCAATTCTGTGCATATGTCTTATGGAAGGAATGAAATCACAGAGCTTGACACCATACTTCAGAGAGCAGCAAGGTGACGGGAGTGTCACTGAGCAAAGGAGAAAGCTGTGAAGAGGTCAGCATTCTGTCAGCAACAGTGCGGGAGCCATCGGCAAACTGAGGTCAAACTTGGGGACTTTCATAACAAAAGGAAAAAGATTGGTCTGGACTAGACAAGAGGACAAGAGCGTCTTTTCCACCTTCTGACCAGTGAGCGGGGGTGGGGTAGATGGGGGAATAGAGGGACCACGGGGACTCCGTGTGGGGGACTATGGAGAGACTATGGGAGCTGTGGGGACTCTGTGAGGGAGGCTGTGGGGATATGTGAGGGAGGCTGTGGGGAACATTCAGAAATAAAGTCCGGACGATGGAATATTTTCTAAAGATGTAATAGATATACAAGTGGAAAGAACCAAGGGTCTAGTGGAAGGACTACCTATGAGGCTAAAGTCCACGGGCCTCACATTCATGGTGAAGTGTAATGCCATTTGAAAGGGGGACATGATCTAAGTATGAACTTTGGAAGCAGGACCTTGGGGGAGATCATTGAGGTTAAATGACCCATGGGCTGGGTCTTTTGTTGTTGTTTATTTGTTTTTTTTTTTTTTAGAAGAAAAAGATTGGCTGGATCTAGGACATCCGTATCACCACACAAGAGCCTGTGTCACCTTGGGTCTATGCAGACTCCTTCCCAGCAAGAGGAGACCAGAGCAGATACAACTGCCAGTCCAAGACAGAGCTGAGTCTCTTAGCTAATCAATGTTGCTGTGATGAAACACCAGGACCAAAGCAACTTGGGGAGGAAAGGGTTTGTTTGGTTTATACTTCCATATCATTGTTCATCATCAAAGGACAGGAACTCAGTCAGGGCAGGAACCTGGAGGCAGGAGCTGATGCAGAGGCAATAGAGGAGTGCCATTTATAGGCTTGTTTCCCATAGCTTGCTCAGCCTGCTTGCTTATAGAACCCAGGACCACCAGCACAGGGGTGGTCCCAACCCACAATGGGCTTCACCCTTCCCTGTGAATCACTAATGAAGAAAATGCCCTACAATCTTGCCTGCAGCCTGATTTTATGGAGACATTTTCTCAACTGAGGCTCCCTCCTCTTTGATGACACTAGCTTGTGTCAAATTGATATAAAACTAAATAGGATACTGGGTAAACCTTTGTTCTTTAAAAATGACCTAGTCTATGCTAGTTAGTTATAAAAAGAGAAAAAAATGAGTCAGAACATAAAGTTAATCCTAGCCTGGATTACAGTGTGGTAGAAAACAGGAGAATTGGGTCCCAGGGGTCCTTGGAAAACTGGTATAAACAAGGAAGAATGTGACGTGAATTTGAGCAGAGGACTAAGAGGGAGGGACAGGTCCCTTCAGCCCCTTCTTGCCATAAAGATGGAACTAGAAAGCAGGAGAAGACCCTTCCCCTGAAGAGCATTCAAAGTTGTCACCACATTCCAAAACAGGTTCACTGCACTTAATACCACGAGAAACTCACAGGACTGAAATGTGGAGCAGTCTTCTTAGTTCTCAAAACTCCAGAAGGATGAGCACATGAAAGAGATGGCTACTACTCAAAGTGATTCATAGCAGGAGCCAAAACTTCACAAAAATCCACCCCACTCTGCTGCTGGCAGCCTGTTCCCCTCCACTCTTCAAAATAGGAATCTCCTTTTGCCATGGATCTCTTGACCAATTGCCTTCTTCCAAAAAGGGCAAGAATTTTGCACAAATATTCAACTCGTTTTGGTTTTAAATCATCCAAGTGTTTGCAGCCAGTTCCACAGTCCACCAGGAGCATGGGGGTGGGGGGAGAAGAGATTAATGACACTCTCTAAAGAAAACAAGTCTGAGTACTGTTTCACTGATGACAGTGGTCTTGGATGCTGTTAGGTGAGGGAGGAAATTCACCGTGATGAAAATGAAAAGAAATATTCCAAGACAAAAGGAAAGGTCAAGGGCCGTCCTATCATTTTTACTCCTCGGGGTCTCTGTTGAGCAAGAAAAAAAATAAAAATACATATGATAGTTGTGTCTTATGTCTCCTTGCTCCATTTAGGTTTCTCCTTTTCCATTTCTAGCTTAGAAAGAGTAATTATAACCAAAGAGTTCCAGTGTTAGCCCTTGGCAGTGAGTGCCCATTGAGTCCCTGGCTGGTGAGTGTCCATTGAGTCCCTGGCTGGTGAGTGTCCATTGAGTCCTTGGCTAATGAGTGCCCATTGAGCCCTTGGCTGGTGAGTGTCCATTGAGTCCTTGGCTGGTGAGTGTCCATTGAGTCCTTGGCTAATGAGTGTCCATTGAGTCCTTGGCTGGTGAGTGTCCATTGAGTGCCTGGCTGGTGAGTGTCCATTGAGTGCCTGGCTGGTGAGTGTCCATTGAGCCCTTGGCTAGTGAGAACCAGCTGTCTCATCCCAGCTTTGGTACCAGCAGAGGGATGATGAGAAGCATGGCCCTGGGTGTCAGCATGGGATTAAACAAACACCTGGTTTTGTCTGCTCCACGTGGAACCACATTCGGAAGAAAGCCTAGACAAAGCTTTTCTACTTTAAGTTACAGGAACGCATAGTGGATGTCTGATCATCACAAAGAGTGATTTGAGGGTGAAAAGCATTGGAAATCATTTCCTGTCATAATCCCCTCGCATCGCTTTGCATCTCTAATATAGATCGCCTGGGAAATAATTTTAAAGCATTTAAAGTACCTCCCATGTTATGTTATGAGCTATTGGGTTTCTACAGCTTGGAAGAGCAGTGAGACTGCTTCAAGAACTAATAGCAAAGCATAAAAACGCTGGAGTCTAACAGAACACAGCTGATTAGAGGCCAAAGCCGGGGATGCAGGCATTCCTGCACACCCAGCCCAGTGCTAAGAGAGAGTCACCTCTGGAAGGGGAGCAGCAGTTTCTTCCTGCAAGTGTTGTGCTCCACATCTTTGTCTTCTATTTTCTTTGTTCCTCTTGGCTTACTAATTAGCTGTGATTTTTTTTCATTCTCCTTATAGTAGGTTAATTTTGTCTAACTCACCAGCAGGGGTTTTGTGATACATAATTCACAGAGCAATGTCAATGATTAAAATTCTTTCATTAACACAGCACCTTAAAGATAATAAATATGAAGCACTTAGTTCCCAATCTGTGGGTACAGAAAGCTTCCTTTCGTGTGTGGGGAAAACGAAAAAGCTTGCTCAGATGATGGGCACTGGAGTAAAATAAAAAAATTAAAAAGGCTAGAGCCTGAGTTCTAAGCTAGTGCAAAGACAAACAAATCAAAAAGGACTGATTTTGAGCCCTTTAATTCTACAGGGGTTTTCAGAGAAAGAATTCTAGAAATTACACAGTCAGGGGATTCCTTGGCTGCCTTTTTGAAGAGCCACTTGGTGGTGTCAAGGCTAGCCCTCTCAGCTGAGGGTGTGCACCTCCTGCACAGAAGGTCCCGGTATAGTAGAAGTTGCCCTAGCTTCCACATGCCCCGTCTCAATTCTGTCCCACAGTTTTAACTGCTTTGACTGTGCAAGAAGAGCAGTGCAGTAATTAGATACAGAGGATGAAATTTCATTTAGAGAAATTTTAATAACTCCTAGAACATCTGTCCCTCTGAACCTTGTCTTTCCACCTACTCACATGTGATCTTATATTTCACTTCAAGTGCAAACCTTTTTTGCCTCCATGTACTCAATCCCATACTAAAATAATAATAATAATAATAATAATAATAATAATAATAATCACAAGCACCTTGGCAACAGCAGCCAAGAAAACTGAATCTGAATCTGATCACTAAATGTGATTTTTCTCAGAGCCTTTTCTCTCAGTAGAGTGTGTGTGTGTGTGCATGCGTGCATCCATGTGTGTGTTTCTTCCTTTCTCTTCTCCAAAGATGAATCAGATTATTTTGGGTTGGATATTTTTGAAGGAATGAATATATATATATACACACACACATATATATGTATATATATATATGTGTGTGTGTCTATGTATATATTTGGCAGTAATTACATATAGAACTAGTTAATTTAGAATATTCTTCAGCAGTAAAGATATAAGTCAATACCAACTTTGCACACAGAAAGCTTACAGTTCAAAGACACATAAGTGGAATTAAAAACCACAAAATTTCTACCCTGTCCAAAGGTTATGGCTCAGATTTAACAAGAGGCCTCGACATAATGCATTTTTTACTCTCAGCTCTGGTTCTAATAGTTTTGTCTCCAGAACCAAAACACAGCATCAGACTTAGCCCTCAATTGGCATTTTGAGCTTAAGAGACATGGAGCAGGGTTACCGAAGTGGTCTCTCAATACGTCATCCATTCCAGTAAATAGCCTGTCCCCTTCAGAAGCAGGTCCGCAGCAGGCCAGTCAGAGGAAATGCTCATGGGCTTGTCCCTGCTGTAACCCGCCTGTGGCTAATTTCAAATACTTTCTATTTTTAGTGGATGGTGGCTCCCATTGCTCTCATAGGCTCAAATAATTACTCCCATTTTTTAAAAAAATGTGAGCAGCACATGGTCCTAGGAAAGCCAGCCCCTGCGCAAGCTACTCAAACCAATACTGAATATTGTCAGGCAAAAGTTGCTACTGGTCAACTGGCACGCAGGAAAGTAGTAATGAATGTTTCTATTTTTAAAAATGGTAGAGAAGCTTTAATTTCACACATATAAACCAAAAAGAATTGATTTTTTTTCCTTGTTTCCACTTACAGATTAAAGTCTGGGTACCTTGCCAAGCTTGGTCAACTGATTTCCATTAAAGATAACTGACGATGTGGGTGCAGAAGTATTAGGAACCCAAACTACGGGGCAGTAAATACATATGACTCAAATAACTCCTGTATGTTATATGAATGCATTTGAATCACAGTGTGAGAATCTGAATTCATGGTGTCCCAGCACTACATAAAAGAGTGTGGGGAAGTGATGCAGGGGCATTGACTCAGTGGATAAAGTACTGGTCACATTAGTATCAGGCACCACACATTTAATGCCCAGAACCCATGTAAAGCCAGATGTGCTTTCACACATCTGTACTCCTTGCACACTTGCAGAGAGATGGGAGGCTGAAGCTAGAGAACCTAGGAAAATGCAGAAGCTCTGGGATGAGTCGGCCTATAGTACAAAACCTTTAACAACAAAAGATCCTGCCATAGACAAGGTTAAAGGGAGGACAAACACCTGAGGTTGCTCTCCGAAATTCACAGGCACACTGGTGCTACACACACCACACACACACACACACACACACACACACACACTCACTCACATTATACACACACATATAAACACTTAATTAGCAAAGTTAATTAGCCAAAGAGAAGCTTTTTATGCAAAAATCAATGTCCTCACCTGGAATTTTTCACTCTTCCCAGGGTGTTCTTGACTATTTCCAGACTGACTATGTGTCAATCAAGTGTTCAGAACATCAAGTGAATAGTTTACTTCCCCCACATAGATGAGCTTGATCTTGATGTGAGATCTCCAGTTAGGTGCCTATGTATACAGGCCTCTAAGGTACAAAATCATATTTTCGTTGACCCTTCATTCTGTTGTGTCTCTATGATGCTTCAAGATTATAGTGAGGACTTTGTATTTTATTTTGACATTGGAAATGGGGTTTAAATCAAAGTAGAACATAATCAGGTAAAAGGTTCACCCTGGTGGATATATTGACAAGAAACCTCACTGAGACAAAACAAGGAGTGTAGAAGTCCTGTTCTAGAGAAAGAGGGTACTGGTTTCACTAGAAGGAAAAGAGCAATGCTTATAGACAGTGGCTACACTCAGATATTAGGAAAGCAGAGACAAAAAAAAATTGTAGGTGGAATGATCAAGTCCACTGAAATGTAAGCAGAATTGTGACTCCTATGTGCCTGGACAACAGTGATTCATCCCCAGCCCTACACAGAGCCTAGAGTGTAACCTCTCTCTGATGCAGTGTCCAAGAGTCTTACCAGAGAACTAGAAAGGATGGATGAAGCTGCCCTGTATAGAGCAAGGAGAACACTTTCAGAGGCTTTCCTAGAGAGAAACATGAAATGAGCAGTTCAACTCTGCAAGAGTCAAGTTTGAAATGTCTACTAGATATTCAAGTTCAGAGCCGACATGGACAGCATGCCTGTAAGTACAGACACCAGAGAAAGTGGGTGGGGAAATAAACTTGACACTTGTTAGAAAATAGATAAAATTTAAATTTGGGGGTGGGGGGTGGGGGCAGATGAGATCATCCAGGCTGTGAGGATCAAGGTCAGGAAATGAAGAACAAAAGTAAAATGATTAAGTAAGAGGGAGACCAAGGAAGTTGCCCCAGAAGCATGAGGAAGAAGAATCTTGAACAGAATAGTGAAGTCAATGCATCATGTGCTGTTCATGAAGCCATCAGGGGACCATATGCAAGTTCACCATGGGAGTCTACAGCACAGAGGTAAAGGGTGACTCTGACCAGAGCAGTGTTGGTACATCTCTGTGAATTAACAAAGGAAGTAGGTGACACTACTGCATAGAACAGCAGAGTGCAAGCAGACACCCCATGGACACATGTGGATGAGGAAGCCAACATTCTATTCCAAATCTACTTCAAAAAGCATCTTACTCTCCCATGTTATTCACACTTTACTGAAAGTGTGTGCCTGGTTAAACAAACTTAAATGCACATAAAAATTTGAAATAACAAATAATAAAATAGACAACCATCTGGGATAAATATGTTCATTAGAAGATTAAATATGGTAGTAAAATGTTTAACAAAATATCAAGCTGTAATAAATAGGTGGGTAACATGATTTATTTAGAACTGGCACATTGTGCACAATTAAAATGTTCAGTAGAAAGATTATGTGCTTAAGTATTCAAGAGTATGAGATGGTGTCATAAAATGTCATGGACTATGTGATATAATATTTTATGGCTATAAAACAGTGTCTGGGAAGATGGCTCAGTAGGTAAGGTGCTTACCATGTATGCATGAGGACCTGAGTTCAGATCCCCAGAATGCTCCTAAAGATGGATGTGGTGGCATACAACTGCAATCCAAGTGCTCCCGTAATGAGATGGGAGGCATAGACAAAATTCCCCAGTAGTTCCTGAGCCAGCTAGCTTGGAGAACACATCCACAAATAATAAGAGACCTTGTCTCAAACAAGATGGAAGGTAAGGATGGACTCCCAGGGTTGTCCTCTGACCTCCATACTTGTACTGTGACACTCACACACATGAGCACACATACACATACACACACACACACACACACACACACACACACACACACACACACACATCCTACACACACATGAGGAGGAAGTAAAAAGAACAGAAATTGCAGATTTATATGATAGTATGCATTGTTTGAAATCATATAAGTCTGATAAATGTGTGCATTCATCTGTATTTGAAGTGAGATATTATAGGAGCATGCCAAAATGCCAGTAGAGTTTTCCTATCCATGAAGATTCTCTCTAATTTTCTCTTTTTTTGTTACATTGAATTTTTTAACTTTTCTCAAATATCACTATATTGCTTAAAAGATGAAAAATAAATATACTTTTAATTATAACAAAGAATTTATTGAGTATATATTAGTGTATATATAGGATAGACAGCATATATGAAATTTCACAAATGTTAAGATTTAATTCCAGGTCAACCACCTGATCTCCGCATATCCATTTGACAATGGAATGGGGTAGAGTCTGCAAAGATGAGACTAATGAGACCTGCCTTTACACTGTAGTGGGTATTCATTCCACCTATGACCTTGGGGTACCAGCCCCTAGGGTGTGGCCTCTTGGCTAGCTTAAGACCTCGGGAGCACATACACAGAGTCTCTCTCTCTCTCTCTCTCTCTCTCTCTCTCTCTCTCTCTCTCTCTCCCCCCCCCTGCCCTCAGATGTTGGAGACTGAATCTGGCTGGCAGTGTGAAGTACTGTGGGACTAGTTCTCAGCCTTCCAGGACTCTGTGACTGAATCTGCCTTATCCGGTATTAGTGAGTTTCCCCCCAATGTAATGCTTTAATAAACCATTCCTTATCAGTAATCTGTGTATTTTCTTCATTATCTGGCACCCAACGTGGGGCACAATCCCCTGACCCTGAGATTAAGAGTTTCATGCTCTACTGACTGAGCTAGCTGGGCCACATCCTAGGGGCTGGTACCCCAAGGCCAAAGGTGGAATGAATACCCACTACACTGCACCTACATCAAATCTGATAAGAACATTCTATACTTCTCTCTTTTGGACTACTTCAATATTCTAAATTCCAAGAGTTTTATCTGTTTTCTCTCTTTCTTATGAACATATCACTAAAAAAAAATTATTTTGCAGGGGCCAGAGAGGTGATTCATGGGTTAAGAGTGAGCACAGTTTTCCAAAGGACCAGAGTTATGTTCCCAGCACTCATATCAGGCATTTCACAACCACTTGTAACTCATAACTCCAAGGGATCTTATACTCTACAGTGGCCTTTGTGTACACTGTGCTCATTTGCACAAACCAACCCCAACACACACACACACACACACACACACACACACACACACACACACACACACACATAATTAAAGAAAAATAATTATTACAAGTAATTGTACAAAAACAAATAATGAGAAATTTTAGAGAAAATAAGAGAGAGGGAGGGAGGGAAGTAGGGAAGGAGGGGAGGAGGGATGGAGGGAGGGAGGGAGGGAGGGAGGGAGGGAGGGAGGGAGGGAGGGAGGGAGAGAAAAAGAGACTGAATGAATAATGAATAAGTAGCTGTGTAGGTTATATGCATGTTCATGGATGTATGGTGTGTGCGCATATGTATGTGGGGGCCAGAGATAGACATTAGATATCTTCCTCTATTGCTGTCAACCTTTTTATTTTGAAATAGTATCTCTCAATGAGGCTGAAGCCATTTCATCTTGACAGGTCAGTGAGGCCCAGGATCCACCTGTTTCCCTGGCACTAGGTTATAGGTAGACACCAGTACACTCAACTTCTTCATACACTGAAGATCCAAACCTGGGTTCCCATGCTTGTGCAGCAAGCAGTTTGTGCACTGATCTATCTTGCCAGGCCCTAAAGAAAAGATTTTTAAGACATTTGATATGGGCTGGAGAGGTGACTCAGTAGTTAGGAGCATTTATTGCTCTTACAGAGGACCTGAGTTCAATTCCCAGCCACCGCATGGTGACTCATAACCGTCTGCAAATCCAGTTCCAGGGGATATTATTCTCTTTTCTGAACTCCATAGGCATCAGGTACACACGGTACACACACATCCAAGCAGGCAGATCACTCATATATGTTAAATAAAACTGTGTTTTAAAATAATTCAACAACTTTAAAGGAGAGGGGTAAAGCATCCATCCTCTAAGCCCTATGATGCCAACAAATAGTGCTAAGTATCAGCTCACTCCAGGCTCAAACAGATTTCCTAACTTTCATGCATAACGGAATCTGATTCCCTCATTTCTCCAAATTACCCACTATTCTAATGGGGCTAATGGATTGTTTTCCTTACAACAAAGGCCTATTATAAGCTATTAACAGAATCAATTTTAAACAAATGCATAGCTGGTTCTTTGTCTTTTAGTTGTGTGATTTGATTAGCACAAAAAGAGGCTGAAAAACAGAGAATGCTGTTGCTCCTGCAGTATTTCATTATGTTTAAAACTGCATTATCAATGCTGTATTCAGCCTCTATAGATTCTACTTCCTATATATTTGATATATTTTTTAATTTTACATGTGTGTAGGGGGTACACACTATGTAGATGGGAGGGATGTAGATGCCTGTGTGGGTACCCAAGCTTCTGGAAGCCAGAAAACAGTGTCAGGTGCCTTCCTCAATCTCTCTCCATCTTTTTTTTTTTCCCAAAGAGGGTTTCTCGTTGAACCTGGAGCCCAGCAATTTGGCTTTGCTGGATAGCCAGTGAGTTCCAGCAACCTGTCCCCAGTGTTTTACATGGCTGCTAGGGATCCTGAGATAATGTGAATGGTTGATTAGCATTCCACTGAACAAATTCGCCAGAATCTGTTTAAGAAATCTCATACTGAGCATGTAGATAATTTTGACTTTCCCTCCTCTGAGAACAAAGCTACCCAAAATATCCTTGCAGATATAAATTTGTACAAGACTGGTTATATAATCAGGTTACACAGCATCACATACTGCTAAAACTATAAAAATGTGTGTAAACATTAATTGTCTTCCCCCAAAGTGGTTTCTTCTAAATATCTAATTTCTTTGTTAGAAGAGAAAGTAACATTTTTCTGGCAATTGTGGTAGGTGAGGGCTATCAAGATGGCTTGGCAGGTAAAGATGATTGCCTCCAAGCTTAAGGACCTGAGTTCAATCTCTGAGATTCACAGAGTGGACAAGAGAATCAACTCTCATATTTTGTCACCTTGGCACAGGGTACACACACACACACACACACACACACACACACACACACACACACACACATACACACACACATAATAATAATTTTATGAAATGTATAACAGGTAATAGTAGGTAACTTTGTAGCAACAAACCTTTATACTAATCTTGTTGAATGCATTCATCCCATCCATTTTTACAAAAAAATGATAATGAGAGTGAGTCCAGTGGGTTAAAATAACTTTCTCAAGATCACACAGCTAGGAGACTAAAGAAAAAAAGAAGGAAGGAAGGAAGGAAGGAAGGAAGGAAGGAAGGAAGGAAGGAAGGAAGGAAGGAAGGAAGGAAGGAAGGAAAAAAATTAACCTTGAGGCTGAATCCAAGACCAGGACCTTCTTAAGAGAAGTCAGTTGCAAGCTTCCATTCGTCATTTTGCTCCTTTCAGAGTAGTGAAAACTTAGCTTGATAAGAAGCACACAATGGATTAAGAAAATGTGATACATATACACAATGGAGTACTACTCAACAGAGAAAAACAATGACAGCATGAAATTTGCAGGCAAATGGATGGAACTACAAAATATCATCCTGAGTAAGGTAACCCAAACCCGGAAGGACAAACATGGTATGTACTCACTCATAAGTGGATTCTAGACATAAAGCAAAGAACAATCAGACTGCAACCCACAGAACCAAGGAGGTGATATGGCTGGGGGGACCCTAGGATAACGGTAGCTTAGAATAAGTTTTGGTTTTACTCAAAAATAAATAAATAAATAAACAAAAAACAAACAAACAAAAAAAGAAGCACACAATCAAATGACAAATGCCTGACAAAATGTCCCCTTTGAAAAATTAGTTTTGCTGTTTGTTCATTTATTTGGAATTAAACTTCCTGGTCCCTTCATTGTTTTTGTTCTTCCTTTGGTTTTCCTGTTCCTCTGAAGAATCTATGTCATTTCTCCACTTCTTTCTGACTATGCACTTGCTGTGTCTCCATGACACAGCCGTGGTCCTCATTGTCTGCCCGAGATGAATGGTACCCACATCACATTCCAGACAACCTTGGCATTCTGATTGGCCACACTTCCTATTGAGCACAGTGTTGCTGGAATGCACACTCCCCACATTCCTTGGCACTGAAGAATCCTACTGGTGGGGAACAAAGATTTTACACATCACAACAAAGATTAAATGTGATGAGAGAAAATTTATGGTTCTCACCATCTACAGCTCCTTCCTTTGGGTGTTTGCTAGGCATGACATTAAGATGGACAGCTAAACTTGGCCAGATTACTACTGCAATGTCCAGAACAAAAGCTTCCTCTTTATGAAATCAGAGAGAATGAAGGTTGAGGAAAAACTTAACTCTAGAAAGAGGACAAACAGATTCGCTCATGTTTTTTAATTGACTCATGATAAGTTTTGTTATCAAAATGTGAGAAACTTTCTAACTATTAATGAACTTTTTTTCCTCTTCAGCACTTGTCTTTTTTGTATAGTTTGTGTTTCTCTGCTTGTGTTCTTGAATGAAGATGTTTCCTTGGGATGCTTTATCCACTTTCCCTTGCCTTAGATTACAAATCTAACCAAACATACCTAAAGGTCTCTTGCCAAACTTCCCTTCTAGCTCCAACGTTAATATTGACTACTCACTATCCCAAAGATATTCTAGCTCTTTAAAGTTATGAGATTTATTGGGCCTGACACCCGGTGAGTATGGCCTTCTAGATGAAGGAGATTATTTCCCTGAAGAGCAGATCCTTTGTCAGACACACCTCATGCCTTAGTAGTCACCTTCTGAACATTGTTCCAGCAGTTATATATCATGGAAAGATTTAGGTCAATTTCCTCTGTTGTTTGGTGCTGGCATTTATTTGTCTGTGTATCTATCACTTAGTGAATATGTCACTTATGATTAGCTTGCAGCAGTTGGGGTGTGTGTGTTTATGTTTAACTCAAATGTGCACACTACTATGCATTAATACCAATTCGGAGGTATGCTACCAAGTTATCTCAGCAATGGCCACTTTCTCTGGGCTGCTTATATGGCAGTGTTTTTTTTTTATTTGTTTGTTTTGTTTTTGTTTTTGTTTTTAATATGGCAGTGTTTTAATGCACCATCAGCCAAATAGTATACCAGCCTTGTTATCACAACAAGCTCAAGACCAAGACCATCTAGAAACCAATTGACGCTGCTGAGAGTCACCCCTTTCAGAGTGCACCATACCAACTTTTATGTGTTCACTTGAATAGCTTTTCACACTGTCCCAGACAGGCTGTAATAAAATGAAGAATCTTTATCAGTTCTCGACTGGCAGATCCATGTGACCAAAAGGAGTCTTTTGCCAGCAATGAATACCAGAACCACTAAAGAACTTGGAATGTTTATCAGTCTTCTATAGTTATTGACAGAATACATTCAATTGTCCTAAATATGCCATAAATATGCCCCAATGTCATAGTGTTCTTTATTGTCATGCACATTTTGACCTGTGTAATTCTCTTCATCGGCAACCACAGGCTTAATGATACAGACCATGTGTATCTCATTGGACAGCGGGGTGGTAGGAACCAGTTTTAGTTCCCAGAGACCAGTCCCAAGGTACAAGTCAGTGTGGTCATTCCTCTCAGAGAACTGAAGTGCCATGCTTTTGGATAGCAATTTCTTTTTCTCTTTTTTCTTTATTTTTTCCTAGGGGTGGAGGGAGAGTGTTTCCCAAGGTTTGTTTCATTTGGTTTTTTTTTTGTTGTTGTTGTTGTTTGTTTGTTTTGTATCTTAGCCTGGTCAAATTTCCTATGAAGGAGATTTGACTATTCACATACTAGATGACCCAAATATGAAAACTATATATACACAAATACGTGGCTTACAAAAATATTGGAATAGTGTTAAATCTATGCTTTTAATTAGATAGTTATTCTTCCAAGAAAAAAAAATCCAATCAAAAGAAGCTGTTACCTCAGATTAGAAAGCAATGGCAGTTTCTCTTTCAGCAGAGTGATAAATCTTACTGTCTTCCTCTGAGTACATTGTTCCTATCAACTCTCTGGTATTTGCCTGTCATTCCTATCACACACCTAACACTGTGGTCAGAACTATCCTTCAACTGTGGCTCCCTAGCTCAGTCCAGTCCCCCTGGGTGGCTGCCTGGGTTATAGTTCAGCAGGTGTCCTAAGGCCTCTGCTCCAGGGTTTCTAATCTAGTCAGCAAGGATTTGAGAGATGACAGAGTGTCCCATATCAGTGGTCACGCTGGGCAGTAGGATCAACTGGTCCGAGATCCCCAGCTCTGTTACTGCCTAAAAGTTAAAAACACCTTCCCTACTTTACCGTCAAAAGATGGACACCAATGGAGGGTGAGACTGAAGAATCAGGGGTAAGTGTAGCACAGATGTTTGTTTTCTCCTACAGTATGAATCCCTGGAATATTAGATAAGAAGAGACTAAAAATGCCTTAAGAACAGCTGGTCTTTATATATACGAATGTTAATAGTATAACTTTTTACTATTTATACTTTCTATAAACTTTGTGCCTATTTGCTATCAACTGCATACCTATTTTGAAGGTTGTTTAGTTTGCTTGGGGATCAAAGTCAATGTTATGAAAGCCACATACACGCACACTCATTGTCCTGTGCATACTTTTTTCAACAAGTATTTTCAATACTTTTACCTTTAGTAAGTTTGCCTTACAGTTACTGATTTATGAAAGCTTTATACATATATCAAATTTCACAAAGTTGGCAAGGTAATAATATGGAAAAATATATGAACAACATACATCACAAGGTGTTTAGAGCAATGATAAAATGATTAGTGCTTATGAGGGTTTCCTGTGCAAAAGATGCTGTTTCTTGGTGCTTGTGGATCAATTCTGTAACTCCCTGGAGGGAGCTATATTATCATCTTCATTAAACTAAGGGAAGAGTGGATGAGTAACTTATAAGAGGCTATAGCAAGCAAGTGTGGTGGTGTGAAAAGAGTGACATCCATAGGCTCACAGATTTGAATGCTTGGTTATTAGGGAGTGGCACTACTTGACAGGCATTAGGGAGTATAGCCTAGCTGAAGAGGTATAGCATTATTGGAGGAAATGTGTCACTGGGTATGGGTTTTTGGGGTTTCAAACGCTCAAGCCAAGCCCAGTGTCTCTCTCTCTCTCTCTCTTCCTGCTGCCTGCCAATCCAAATGTAGAAATCTCAGCTACCTGTCCAGCATCATGTCTGCCTGCCTACTCCATGCTTCCCTCCATGCTGATACTGGACTAAACCTCTGTAACTGTAAGCCAACCCAATTAAATGTTTTTCTTTATAAGAGTTGCCAAGGTCATGTTGTCTCTTCACAGCAACAGACCACTGACTAAGACAGAAGCTGGTACCAGGGACTGGGGAATTGCTCTGACAGGCTTAACCACGCTTTTTGGTGGTGGAATGCGGCTGGAGCTTTGGATTAGGAAAGCAGTTGAACACTTTAAACTGGACTCACTGAGCCATACTAGTAGGGCCATGGAAGACAGTGGTGTTGAGAGCAATGTTGATTATGACAGCCCAGCTCAACAGTTCTCAGAGGAGAAGAATATTAGTAAGTGGCCTAGAGATCATTCTTGTGATATTTTGGTAAAGAATGTGGCTCGTTTTTGCCCTTGTCTGAAAAGACTGCCTCAGGCTAAATTGAAGATTAATGGCAATGGTAAAGGAGATTTCAAAACAACCTGGTACTGACTGTGTCACATGGCTGTAAGTGGCTAGTCTTATGCACTAATGAAGAGGAGCAAGCTGGGCAAGAAAAAATACAAAATGTACAGTTTGAGGAGAAAAGGGGCTCCAAGAAGAGTGATGGAGCCAAGTCCTGTGCTCAAGGGGAAAAAACAGATTAAAGCAAAAGCTTGATTCTAAGTGGAATAAAGGGAGTGGTGACCTCATTGCAAGATCCCACTCAGCTAAGCTTCCAACTTGCTATGAAAAGGAATGGTGACACACGCCTTTAATCCTAGCACTCTGAAGGCAGAAGCAGATGATTTCTGCGTTTTCAGCCAGCCTGCTCTACAGAGTGAATTCCAGGAAAGCTATGCTTAGGCAGTGAAGGAAAGCATTGAAAACAGAAAACTGGTAAAAATGTACCTGAACAAGTGGCCCCAGCAAGCCAAAGAACTTGGCAGCTTCAGCTATGTGGTTCTGGCTTTAGAGCCAAATATACAAGAAAGGGGTTTTAGAATCTCCCTCCATGGCTAAGGAAAGCCACTGAGGCCCACGAGTGTCAGGAGTGTCCCTGTCTGGAGGCCCGGAGAGGCCATTGTGTGAATCTGTGAAAATGGAGCCTGGATTTCATTGGCGACCCCAGGATTTTGGAGATGTCAGAGTCCTGGGATACCCTTCAAGAAGAGCTGCTAACAGGGAGTGGAACCAGCCTAAGAGACAGAAGTGTTTTGTAGTCAACAAGCTGAAAAGAATTGGAGATCTGAAGAATGCTTTGATGTCAGACATGGAGATGCAGAATTTGAAGTGTTCACTGCTGGTTTTAGATCTTGCTTTGTGCCAGTACTTCCTTACTATGCTCTCTTTCCTCCCTTTTGGAATGGTAATGTATATTCTGTGCCACTGTGTGTTGGAAGTATATGATCTGCTTTTTGATTTAGGTTTTATGGGGATTACAGTTAAAAGATTGCCATGAGTCTCAGAAAAGACTTTGAACTTTGGACTTTTAAAAAGTATTGAGACTGTTATAGACTATGGGGCTTTCTGAAGTTGGACTGAATGAATTTTTGCATTATGATATGACTACAAACCTATGGAGGACAGGGTATAGAATGTTGTGGATTTGAATAAGAATGGCCCCCTTAGGCTCACAGATTTGAATGTTTAGTCATTAAAGAATTGTAGCTAGAGTTTTTCTGCCTGGCCCACAGTCAGGACAAATCTCTCTTACCTGCCAGTCCCACAGCCACTCAGACCCAACCAAGTAAACACAGAGACTTATATTGGTTACAAACTGTGTGGCCGTAGCAGGCTTCTTGCTAACTGTTCTTACAGCTTAAATTAATCCATTTCTATAAATCTATACCTTGCCACATGGCTCGTGGCTTACTGGCATCTTCACATGCTGTTTCTCATCGTGGCGGCTGGCAGTGTCTCTCTGACTCAGCCTTATACTTCCTAGCTTTATTCTCCTCCTTGTCCTGCCTACACTTCCTGCCTGGCTACTGGCCAATCAGTGGTTTATTTATTGACCAATCAGCAACACACTTGATAAACAGACCATCCCACAGCACTTCCCCCCCCCCTTTTTTTTTTCAAAAAGGAAGGTTTTAACCTTAACAAAATAAAATTACACATAATTTGGGAATTTGGGCGTAGCTTCTCTTACTACTTCCTGCTGGAGGGGGGCGCTGTATATTATGGGGACACAAAGAAAATTTTAGAATTATGGAATAGTCCATGAGGCTGTATTGTCTGAGCCAGATGCCTTCAAACCATTCCGGATGTTGGATCATCTGGGCCATAGTGTCATCGGAAACCTTTCAGGGGGTCTTGGCTGGTCAAACCTGATGTATCTTAATCTGAAACAAATCCATAGCCTCTGGCTTTCTGTGGGAACAAAAGCAGAGTCTCTTTTCCAAAGCAACATATCCTTATATCCAAATTTTGAAGTCAAGATATCTTTAAAATATGCATATTGGTTTAACTCAGCATCTTTTATGATCAAATGTTTTTCTGCAGTTAAAAGTCCCAAAGACAACACAATCCAGATTCTCTGTGTAGTATTCATCTTCACGTGGCTTATTTTTTATACTAATTTTACTGTCTCTTTAAAGACTTTATTTTTTAAAACTATGTATTTGTTTATATAACTGTATATATCACCTTTTTTGTCTCTTTCAAGCCTATGTATATTTTACACACATTTTAAACTATTACATCTGAATCTGTCTTATTGTGAATCTATTGCTTTAAACTGCAGCAGCTGTGGCTGCTGGCTCTGCCCACCTCAGCTTCCCAACATGGCGGTGGTTTACCGCCAGCTCTGGGAGCTATCGTGGGTCTATGCTTTTATCCAAGCAGCGTGTAGCCCAGAAACCTCTTTTTTTTTGTTTTGTACTAGCAAAGGCTAAATCCACCATGCAGCTTTATGTGCCACTTGCAGAGGCCTCATTCCTGCCATACTGCAGGTCGAGCGCGCACGATAGGAACCCGCCAGTAGCTCAAACCGGCAGCTGCCGCTCATTTGAGAAAGACAATTAGGAACTGTTTTTAGCTCCGTTTTAGAATCTTTTTTCTCAGTTTTTAGGTGGAAACTCTTGCCCCACGTTGGGACACCATTTGTAGCTAGAGTTTTCCTGCCTGGCCCACAGTCAAGACAAATCTCTCTCACCTGCCAGTCCCACAGCCACTCAGACCCAACCAAGTAAACACAGAGACTTATATTGGTTACAAACTGTGTGGCCGTGGCAGGCTTCTTGCTAACTGTTCTTACAGCTTAAATTAATCCATTTCTATAAATCTATACCTTGCCACATGGCTCGTGGCTTACCAGCATCTTCACATGCTGTTTCTCATCGTGGCGGCTGGCAGTGTCTCTCTGACTCAGCCTTCCACTTCCCAGCTTTATTCTCCTCCTTGTCCTGCCTATACTTCCTATACTTCCTGGCCACTGGCCAATCAGTGATTTATTTATTGACCAATAAGCAACACACTTGATAAACAGACCATCCCACAGCAAAGAATGGCAATACCTAACAAGGATTAGGAGCTAGGAAGTGTGGTCTTGTTGGAGTAAGGTATGGCCTTATTGGAGGAAATATGTCACTGGGCAGTAGCTTTGCAGTTTCAAATGCTTAAGCCAGGTCCAGTGTCTCTTTCTCTTCCTGCTGCTTACCAGTCCAGATGTAGAACTCTCAGTTACCTATCCAGTACCATGCCAGGTATAGTAACATAAACCTGTAATCTCAGTTCTTGGGAGGTAGAGGCAGAGGAGGACTGTGAGCTCATAGGCTAGCTTGGAAAGAAAGAAAAACAGAAAGGAAGGAAGGATGTCTGGATATATGACAAGGAATATTGCTTGGGTCTTGGCCATCTCTCTGTACTCCAAGGTGGTTTCCAAATTAGTAGAGGTAAAAATCTTGTTAGAAGTTTAAAAGAGTTCAAGCATAGAAACTGGAGATTACTGGAAGAAATAAAAATATCATCTCCTACTCCAAAATGAGTGTAAATTTTTTTATGGGGTGGGGATGTTTTGTAAATCCACAGCCCAAGTGCAGGCTGTACTGGTAAAACTCTTGAGGTTGCCAGAGTGTGGCCACAGTGACTATTGATTCATGGCCTCTGACACCCAGAATCCTCAGCTGCCTTCCTCACTATGTTAAGAGACCAAGTCTCCAAGTCTCTGTAAGATTCAGATTCCCATCTTTAATTTTCTACTTCCTCTTCTGTAATTGAGAGTCACATAGCAACTACTTCCAAGCACAGTTATGGAAATTTAATGAAACAGTATGTAACCAGAGTTTCTCACAACATTTGGCAAAGAGCCAGGCAAATAATAACCACTCAAATTAACATTATCTACCTTGGTTTGGTGCAGGACAATATATTTTGCCCAGCAGTCAATGAGCAGTTATGAGAAACACTGCCAGGTATAGTAACATAAACCTGTAATCTCAGTTCTTGGGAGGTAGAGGCAGGAGGACTGTGAGCTCATAGGCTAGCTTGGAAAGAAAGAAAAACAGAAAGGAAGGAAGGAAGGAAGGAAGGAAGGAAGGAAGGAAGGAAGGAAGGAAGGAAGGAAGGAAGGAAGAAGGAAGGAAGGCCCTCTTCCTATAAGTGGCCTGAGGTGATCTGCGAAGATGGTACAATACTCCCTTGACCCAGAAAACCCTACAAAATCATGCAAATCAAAAGGTTTAAATCTTCCTGTTCACTTTAAGAATACCTGTGAAACTGCCTGGGCTGTCAAAGATATACATACCCGAAAAGCCGCCAATTATCTGAGAGATGTCTCTTTAAAGAAGCCATGTGTGTCCTTCTAGTGGTATAATGTAGAGTCTAGGTCCACACTGGTGGCCAAAAAAGTGCTGATTTTTTTGCTGCACATGCTTAGAAATGCAGCAGTAATGCTGAACTCCAGTGTTTAGATGCAGAGTCTCTAGTTGTTGAGCACATCCAGGTGAACGAAGCACCTGAGACACACTAGCACACTTAAGGTGCTCATGGTTAGATTAACCCCTACAAGCACTCACCTAGTCACACTGAGATGATCCTCACAGAGAAGGAGCAAATGGTTTCAAAGCCCACAGAGGAGACTGCACAGGAAAAAGATATCCCAGGGGAAAGCGAAGAAACAAAAACTTATGGCATAGGAATAAATTCACCATAAAATACAGATGAAAGTAAAAAAAATAGGAAGGAAGGAAGAAAGAAAGAAAGAAAGAAAGGAAAGAAAGAAAGAAGGGAGGGAAGAAAGAAAATGAATTAAGAGGGAGAAGAAAGAAGCTTTACATATATACCAAATTTCACAAGGTTGACAAGAAAAAATATTATGGGGAAAATATATCAGCAACATATATCACAAGTTGCTTAGAATTATGATGGAAAAGTTAGCACTATTATTATTAGGAAGCAAGTGGGCAGTCTGACTGTTTTCCTCTTGCCCCACTCACTATATACAACTTGGGCATTACGAGTTGAAGAACTAGTCTAGCCTGGAAGCACTAGTCCAATTCTGAGTTAGAAACATGCTCCTCTGATTGTCTCAGAAGTCAAGAAAGTTACTTCCCTCTCCTACTATATCCTGTAATCCATAACGGATCAAGATGCAGGCCCCTCCCAAATGCCTCATCAAAGTGTATCAGGTAATGTATATATACACTGCCTTAAAAAAAGAAAAGAAAAAAAAAAAACGAAAAGAAAGAAACTCATTATTGTGATCTGCTGGATAGCTTGCTTTAGGTCCTGGTCATTGATCACTCCTCTGTTCTCTGGAAAGTAGAAGTAAAATGATGGACAGTAACAAAGGGAGAAAAGAGGAGACATTAAATCATATCCAAAAAGAAACAAATGTAAGAAGATTTGACAGCAACAATTTGTGAGCCAACAGGGAGGCTTACTACCGGGAAGTGCAGTGAATCAAAATGATCAAATGATTTTATTAGTTTGGTTTTATTAGTTAGATCTATTACCTTTGTTTTTTCATGATCAGGGAAAAAACAAAGTAATTATCATCCGTTTATCAAGACAGGGCCTCCTGGAACTCTTTTGCCGCTGGTTCTCTGGTTCTGCACTGCCGAGCTGTGTCTGGGGCCCTTTGACGGGAGCTCTTTGCCTCCCACTCACCCTCTTCCTTAAGCAGGGCACTGGAATGCATCTCACAACTCTCAGAAAAGTGCTTCACAACATGGAGAGAAAAGTACAGTGTGTGGCTATTGTATTTAAAAAGCATTGAAGATGGACACTGCTCAAAGCTGAGAGAGGGGGAAAAAAATCTTAATTTATCTTCAAGGCCCAGCCTGTAAGCATGGTGCTGCAGTCACAGCAGATATCCGCCTCACATCACTGCCCTCCTCTGCAAGCCCCTGAACTTTACCTGGTGTAATCACATTCTCTGTGGGAGGGAGCGGATTCGGCTACCAGGAAAGCTAATTCTTGGGCCTGCCCTAAGTGAAGGCGAACAGTCATTATAAACCATTCCAGATTACAGACAGGCACTCTGCCATGGAAACTGCGGTAGACAGGACCGAGACAATTACCAATGAAAGGAATATTGTTATTTTAAGAAATCTAACATTTTAATGCATATGTGAAAAATGAGGAGGGAATGATAAACGGGGTACAGTTTTAAAAGCTGTTAATAAAGATGAGCTAGATGTGGAAGCCTGCTGTCATGTTTGTGTTTACCCTGAATGAATGCCGTGCAGATAACTCAGAGGAGGAAAAGTGATGGTGTCAGTTGTCGTTTTTCTCTTTAATCAGAAGCTGTTCTTTGACTGGAAGGTGCTTTAAGAAGGTCTTGGGGTGGGGTGGCAGGGGACTTAGCAGAAGCTTACTAGTTTCGGGGTATGCAGACAGGAATGCCTTGAGTTCCAACGCTACCGTTATCATCACAAATAGAGTTGCTGCACATTTAAATAATAAAATATTCACCTTGCCAGTGCTAAACTCCATCTTATACTCAGTCTTCTTTCAATGTGGAATTCCTTGTAGGATTCCCAGGTATTAGAATTGCTTTTTGGTATCGCTTTTTACCATGCCACAGCCCTGCTTTTACCTGGAATAATGATTGATGGTAACTGAGCGCTTCTTATTTGCTGGGGACTAGTGTCACCCTTGCCTTAGAGCAAACAGACTCTCCAGACACAGAGGCACAGCTAATCCAAACACACCCTCAGGGAAGTGCACTTCGTTCACATTCGGGAGACCAAACACCAAAGGCCCCACTCTTTTGACTTGCTAGCTGGTCTTTCTTTACATATTGTGAACAGACAGACCCAAGTGACATTATTAGCAAGCACCTGTAAAGACTGACACTCGTGATTGTAGAGCCTAGAGACCCTGTACCCTTCAAACCATGCTTAGTCTCTTTTCTGTTTCATCATTCCTTCAAGGAAGTTTCTAAGTCAGGGAGAGAAACGCCTAAAGACAAGAGAAGTTTTAGAAAATCAGCCTCAATTATACATCTGTAGTCCCATATGCACTTCACTTAGGAGGCAATGGGCTGACTACTGATGACATTTCAGTGGCAAAAAAATTATATTATGGAAAGAGCTCCCTTTCAACATCACATTTTCCTACCAGCTGCGGGCTCCCAAGTCAGGGTGATGTCGTGGTTGATAATAGGAGCTGTACAGTCCAAGTACATCAAGAGATTCTCTCTAGGGCACTGACTTTGTTCTGAACTATCTGTTCAAGGGTGTTTAAGTAGCAAACAACTTTGGAAGATGTGATGATTCATTTGATAGTCAAGTGTAATCAATGATGAGGCAGATAGTGGGGGACTGGAGAGATGGGTCGGTGGTGAAGAGCACATATGCTCTTTTAAAGGACCAGAATCCAGTTCTCAGCACCCATGCCAGGAAGCTCAGCTCACAGCCACCCATGACTCCAGCTTCAGGGGATCAGATGTCTCTTGATTCCAAGGAATTCATGTGTACAAACATACCTGCCTACACACACACACACACACACACACACACACACACACAAACAGCAGGGCGGGGGGAGAGACAGAAAAAGAGAGAGAGACAGAAAGACAAATACATTTTTAAAGTGAGACTAGATTCGTAAAGCACACTCCTGGATGTATCTGTGAGGGCATTGCCACCAGAGACAGTTGGTATGTGTGTAGGAAGAAGTGGGGGTGGGGTGGGGGTGTTGACAGCCATCCCACAGATATATGGTCCAACCAGAACAAAATCTGAAGAGGCAGGAAGGCAGCTGGCACGGGCTTGCTCTAGCACTCTGCTTCTTGGCTTCTATGAGCTAAGGGACAGCAATTTCCTACCACTCTTTTCCCTAAGATGTTCTGCCTAAGCCTGGAGCCGGCCAGCAGAAACTGAAACCAGGAAACAAAATCAATCCTTCCCGATAAAATTGTTTCTTTCGACTGTTCTGTCACAGTGATGGGGAAAGTAACATTCCAGACCAAGAAAGCTGCCATCACATCACTTGTTAAGAGAGCTCGGGATTTTGATTACAGATTGATGCTCACAATGTGCACAGGTGGCATGTGGTCTTCTTCACACCATCGGAAAGAACCGAGGTTCAGGAAAACACTGAGAATTAGGGCTTCTTTGATGACTGCAGCAATCTTAAATTTCTGACCTAGGAATCTCAAGTTTCTCCCAGCATCCACTAAACTGCAGCAGGATCAATTATGAGCTTACAAGACAGCTAAGGTTTCAGACACTTCAAGCTGCTGTCTAGAATCACTTTGGCGTTCTGGTTCTGTTGTTGACAAAGTATGTGCTACTAGTAAATTTATTTCTATTTTAAGCCACCTCAAAATGAGGCCAGCCTTTAAAGTTTAAGGGTTGAATACAATTCACTTAACATGCATGCACAAAGTGAGTACTCAATAAATGTACCTAGTGTGAATCTTGTATAATAAAGATTCTTTAGAATGAAGAACCAAATCCTAGTCCAATTCTGTATGGCCTCAAGAGTCAATAAGCTCATTCTGGAAGAAAAAAAAAGTCAATCAGCTCATTCAGAAACAATCCATCCTATCTAGAAAACTCCCCAAAAAAGTTTGAATGAGATTTCACATTCCTCACAGTTTTATGGAAGAATGGGGAGGAGAAAAAACAAACAAACAAACAAAAAACCCTGATCCAGACCTGAGAAGAAATTCAAATTAAAAAATGGGCTTGGCCACTGGACACCTCAACAAAACTACATGAGAAAAAAAAGTGAAGAGTAAGAAGAGGAGGGGGAGGAGGGGGAGGAGGAGGGAGAGGAGTCAATTAGAATAGCATTGTCTTTCTCACTTGCAAACAATGTTGAGCAAGTGACCAGTCACATTGTAACTCAGGGGTCTTGATCACTCCAACTGTAGAAGGGCCCCAAAACAGCTTGACCATTCAGCTGCCATGACAGGCTTAGAGGCCCAGACACAGCTTCCGGTAGACCCCACCCAGTGGGGCCTGAGGCCCAGACATAGCTTCTGGCAGACAACACCTGGACCCAGGAAGAGCCATAAGCCAATCCCATCCAGTGGGACCTACATCTAAGAGGAAATATCTGACATTCCAAACATACCCTATACCCCTAGACAATGTCAGCCAATCAGGGTCCTGAACCCTGGAAATCTCCTCACCCCAGCCTCTGCTATGGTAAAAACTCTACCCTGCCTGGGCTCTGGGCTCTCTGCTCTTACCCACTGTGTGGGACAGACAGACCAAGCTCAGAGCTTGAAGATAAAAAAGGCTCTTTGCTTTTACATGCCGGACTTGGTCTCTATGGTGGTCTTTTGGGGGGTCCCTGTGATCTGGGCTTAACACAACCATATCTTAATGCCTCTTTTACAGTCTGGCTGCAGGCAGGAGGACTGTGGAAGTGAACAGAGACTATTCAAGAGAATTGACCCAAAAGTGGCTCTCTGCTGGACAAGACTGTCATCTTATATCCCATTGGCTGGAACTCACGTTTATCACACAATGCCTTGCATCACACAAAGGACATAGGAAAATAAACAAGAGTTATCAGATGAGGAGCCAGCAATCCTTCCTATAATGAAAAGAATTTAAACATAAAGAATGAAAAAGAAAGTAGAGACTTTCTGTGGAGTCTTTTATGAGATTTAAAAATAATGTTCTGTATTCTAGAACCTTCCAAGAAAATTTACTTGTTGTAGTATAATATAGTATAATCTGACCAGGACCTAGATATACTTTTTTTTCTCTTTCAAGCAAATAGTTAGGAGATTTCCTATTTTCAACAGTATTCTCCTTTAATTTATCAGAGCAGCAACATTCAACATTCAAAATGCAGAAATGTTATTTAAAACTTATTTGATCTATTGCCCTACAAACAGGAAGGTCCACACCTACACCATTCCATTTTCATGAAAACACTTTTTTAAAGATGTGAAATGGAGAGTCCGGTGAGCTTTTGTATGCCCGACATCCCTCCAGGCCAGGAAATTCTTTCTTGTCCCTAATTTAAATTTGTTATCCTATAGCTTAAGCTCAGTTCCTTTTGGATTTCTCTTAGATACAGAAAACAGATGTTCTTTCATCCTTGCTCTATTATGCATTCCCACATTTCTACTTTTAGCTTTATCCTCAGCAAACTGAAGAATCCCAGAACCTCTTTCCACAGGTCCTAGACCTAAACCATGCCATGAGATGCACTGCTCTCCTTAGAAATCACTCCAACTTTGTTGCATTCCAGTCAAGCTATCCAGAAGGAGATCCTCATAATATAGCCCAGTTTGATAAGTACCTGTTCAGAAAGCAGCATGTGTAGAAAAATAATAGTAAATCTATTTTCCAAGAAAATTCTCTTCTGTCCACATTAAAAATGTTTATCCCTGGCTTTTCCTTACCTTGCCTGTTGCTCCTTTTACATTTGTCATCCTCTTAGGAGGATGTTCCCAGTTACATAGCCATAAACTCTTCTCACCACACCCCGATGGAAGACAGAAGTGTTGTCTTCATAAATGCTGGAAATCTTTCATGCATTCACAGCTGAGACACTGGGACTCATGCAATTCAACTAGCTCCTTCATGTTTTGCAAAATGCATGTTCTTCACAGCAGCTTTGGGAAACTTGAGGGGAACTTGCCTGTCATTGTACGGAAGTCATAGCAAAGGCAGGGCCTGCCTCGAATTACCTGCTTTTGAATTTGAGTGGTACAACAGGGAGTAATTTTGCTTTTGGATCGACTGCCCCAGAAACCCAACACAAATGCACATCTTCATCCTCAACAGTAACAAGATGATAGCAATTATACCAATAGAAAGTATCTGGTCTGAAGAGAATCTGTTGAGTTATTAAAGGAGGGTAATGAAATGTAATTGCAGTGTCTAGAGAGTGACTGTCATTTAATTATATCACAAAATATTGGCCACAGTCATGTGTCAATAAGAATATGATTGTGTATTCTTGACAAAGAAGATGATGTTCTTGATGTACAGTTTAAAAAAAAAAGTGTGTGTGAGAAAAGGAAGCCTCTTCATTTATGTAATTATTTGTGGAGTATAACAGAGCTCACCAAAGCTCAGCCACAGCACTCACATGATCATGGGAAGAAAATGCCCATGTGCAAACACACAATCTCCCTTAATAAAGGTAACAAATATTTCTGACTACATGGACCTTTATAATTTTTTCATTACTCCCAATTTTTGGTGTGTTTTCAGAAAAGCTTGTTAAGGAGCAATTAAATTTCAATCCCAGAACTTGAGAGGCAGGATATCTGTGATTTATAAGTGAGCATGGTCAACATAGTGAATTCCAGACCAGCTAGGCCTAGATAGTGAGGCCTTGCTGAGAGAGGGGTAGAGGGGCTCCTGAGGATCTATCTCAGGTTGTCCTGTAGCTTGCACAAGCACACCATGCACACACTCCTGTATGTTCACCTGCATACATACTTGCACATAAATGTAGAACTACATCTACACGCATGCATATACACATTGACACAAACAGGAACATACAAGAATGAGATAAATTTCCAAAGATTTGATTTTCAATAAAAAGGGAAAACATTTGGGTTTCACAAAAGGTTTATTTTAGGCCCACACCCTTTGGGTAGACAGGAAGACTAGCACTGGTCATCAAAAGTTCAATCTTTGACTTAGGAGCTTGGCCTTAACAGCAATACTGGGGACCACAAGAGTACAAAGCCATACATTTGCTGTACTTCTGCACCTACAGTGTTTGATGCATTGAAAGCTCCTTCCACTTCCCTTTCTGTTGACTGTGGTCAGATATTGCCATGAAATTTTGAGTTACTTGCTTCTTAGAGGTGATAGAATATCATTTACAACTGACGTTGAGATGAAATGTTTGCAGTGAAAGACAGATCAGGAAAAACATCATTCAGGTACCAATGGTGCTGCATTTGCTTATGGTAGCTCAACAGTGAGTGTCCATGGGAGGCAATTAGGAACCTTCCTGGTACCTGGGAATCTTCAGCTAGTAGAAACATTAATATCTGAAAACACTTATACTATATTTGCTAATTAAGTGATATCATCACAAGTTCTCCCCCTAAATAATTGTTTTTGATGGACTCTGTCATCTCTGAGCCAGATCAAATTACAGTCTCTTTTCAGCTAATCAAATTTAGCCTGGCTTCTATTGAAAGGAGAATAGTATCTGTTGAAAGAAGAACAGTACCTGCCAAAAGGCCTGCTATTTAGTAAATTTATTCAAAGTGCTATTTTATTTTTCATATCTGTCTCTGAAAATTCAGGAAAAGGGAAGGAAAATACAAAAGACCAATGATACCTTACTATAGAAAGGAAAACATTATATCTACACAAATATGTAGCATGAGTCTGCATAAATAATTAGCTACCAAAAAGCAACCTCACAGGTGGCATGAGAATTGACTGTACTTTTTACTTCAGGTAACAGAACCAGTTACTGTCTTGAAGATTCATAAGGCAAACCATCTCTTGCATGCATTTTGCTGGGAGTGGGTGGGAGATACATACATTTTATTATATATATATATATATATATATATATATATATATATATATATTTGCAACATATATTGTAGTGGGCAGCTGTTCCTGCTTTGACCTTGAAGCACTCTTCCCTAGTGAGGCAGCCGGTAACTGCCATGCCTACCTATGACCTGCCCCTGGGGCGTGGCTGAGACTGGAGCCCTTAAGACCCAAGATCCGTACATGCCAGCCCTCTTGGCTCTTCATGATTCTGGATGCTGAATTGCAGACCAAGTCAGAGCTCTCCAGGGAACCACACTGGACTGCACCTCACCTCTCCCAGATCCTGTAACTGAACCTTTTACTGGTTGTAAATTACCCTGAAATAAACCTCCTTTTCTATGAGCGAGAATTGTTGAGACCAAGGTTGGATAAAGCACAGGGACAAATAGCCAAATGAATGGAAACACATGAACTATGAACCAATGGCTGAGGGGTCCCCACTGGATCAGGCCCTCCAAATGGGTGAGACAGTTGATTGGCTTGATCTGTTTGGGAGGCATCCAGGCAGTGGGACCAGAGCTTGTGCTCATTGCATGAGTTGGCTGTTTGAAATCTGGGGCCTATGCAGGATTGTTTGGCTCGGCCTGGGAGGAGGGGACTAGACCTACCTGGACTGAGTCTACCAGGTTGACCTCAGTCTGTGGGGAAGGCTTTGCCCTGGAGGAGATGGGAATGGGAGGGGGGGGGGGGTTGGGGGAACGTGAGGGGGACGGGAGGGGGGAGAACAAGGGAATCCGTGGCTGATATGTAGAACTGAATTGTATTGCAAAATAAATTAAAATAAATTAAAAAAATAAAATAAAATAAAAAAAATAAACCTCCTTTTAACTACCAGATAAACTACATGGAGTTGCCTTGTTAAATATATTACCCCACCAGTTTCTATTTTGAATCCATACCTTGATCAAATAAGGAAATACCCCATATACTAATAAGTAATGGACACATCTAAGACTAATAGCCCCTGGGAAAACCTTGGATTTCTTACGGAAAGGGAGAGAGCAGGCTCAGTAAGAATTCATTAAATTTGTAAAATGGGGTTATATCCTCTCAAAATCACTGATATTCCACAGATCCAAAGCCTGATTCCTACTTTGGTTCATTAACTAAGAAGTCCACAAATAAACACAAAAACCACACGTGAAGGTTAGAGTTGGGGTTTGTGATTAGAGAGAGAAGGGAGAGAAGGAGGGTGAAGGGCAGGGAGGGAGGAGGGGGAGAAGAAGGAGGAGGATGAGGAGGAGAAGGAGGAGGAGGAGGAGGAGGAGGAGGAGGAGGAGGAGGAGGAGGAGGAGGAGGAGGGAAGAGAGAAGAAGAAAATGGCATACTATTACCAAATATCCAATCCTTAATTTAAATTGCTGTTTGAATCATTTCTTTTCTTGGTCTTCCTTCTTCAGATTAAGAAAAAACAACACAAAGGTTTGCCCAGCCCATCAGCAGATCCATGGCCTAAGGAAGTCCCTGGTGTTTCTCCACGTTCCCACTCTCCTTGAAAGACAGAAGAGGCCAGGCTGAAGGCAGTCTTAGATCTTTGCGTCTTGGCTTACATGGTGTAAGAGAGAGCTTAGGCTGGATGAAAAGGTCACTGTTAATTCATAGTGGTGCTAATGTTTTCCATTCAACGTGTATGATACAGGCCGATGGCTCCTGAACGTCCTGATTTCTGCTCTAACACCACATGCTTTGCTCAGGATCCCCAGTGGGAGATGTCGAAAAGAGACTCTTCATGCTTCTTCTAAAAGCTGAGGGATAATGACTCAGTGAGAGTCACTTACAAAGTTCCTGGGGCCCTTGGCAGCAGCCTCATCTTTCTTTTTTTTTTTTTTTTTTTTTTTTTTTTTTCCAGGGAGATAAGCACATTTTTATTGAAAGAAAAAAAAGCAACAAACTTTGTAGTCTTATTTGCAAGGTGCCCAGAAAACTTCAGGTTCACATCTGGCAAAGGAATAAACTCTGGCACAGCCATATCTGAATGGAATGACAGAAGCCATAAAGCCAATACAGCTGCTTGACAAAGATCCAGCCAAGCTGAGCCACATGATGGCTGCCATGCCACCTTTAGTTTTCATCTCCACCTGTTGCATACTTGAGGGACTTTTAATATTTGTATAATTTGGGGATATTAGATTGATGGAAAATTTCTTATGAATTATTTATGCCTTCTCCCAGGAGTATTGCTTCTAAGCTTTCCCAGGACAGTCCTGAACATACTATTCCCCTTGCTTTTAGGGAGATATCCTTATCTACTTGAAGGTCTTCCTTACACCTTGGAGATTGTGACACATAAAGAAGCCAGAGGTTTCTTCATGAGCCTCATCTTTCTATTCACAGCAGGATGGCAGACAAAAGTTTATCAGGAAGAAAGAACGAGAGGGAAAAAAAACCTTAGGGTTAAGTGGAACTCAAAAGAAATTCAAATATGCTAAAATAAAGTTTTCTCTTGGGCTTTAATTCTGGCCTTTGATTTGCATTCTTCTTTAAAAATATTAAATAATGTTTTCAATAAGGCCATCCTTTTGTTGCTCTCGTTTAAGCCGAAACCTCTGACTTGGGGGCATTGTTAATAAAGTTAAATATTATGCTTACATTGTTAGCTTAATACTAAGCGGGAAGGGTGGCTTTGTAATTGTATGATTTTTCTCACTCAAGCCATTTCTTTTAATAAGTCAGTTTAAAAATTCAGCAGATAATGTTAGGGCACTTCCTACAGGAACTGCTCATCCCCAAAGAGGCATAGCCAACTCAATTCACTTAAAACTGAGCAGTTAATGAATTCTGTTCATTGGGTTTATCCTTAAAAAATTGGTTAAATACCACCTGAAATGTGTGTTAACTAGGTGGACAGTGTCTAAGCTTTCCTAAACACTGCATGTCAGTTTACAAATAGCATCTGAAAATAGAACCAATCCACTGCATGCAAATAAAATTCAGGGTAGGTAGTTGAATTCAGTTGTACTACATTTAGCAACCTAGCATTAATAAAAATGTTCTAATATTTATGTGGAATTTTTAAGATTTATGGCTTTGCAAATTTCTTTTTTTTTTCAGGTTTGTTTTCCATTATTTGTATGTATATGTCTGTGCAGAGGTAGGTGCCAGCAGAAGCCAGAATAGGAAGTTGGATCCGCTGGAGCTCTAGTTACAGGCTGTTGTAAGTAGTCGAACGTGGTGTTGGGGATCAAACTGCGATCCTGTAGGTGAGCAGCATCCTCTCTTTACTACTGAGCCATCTCCAACCCCATCTTGACAGTTTTCTAACCATTGTTTCTCTTCTTCAGACAGAACACACGGGGGGAATCTCCTAATGTCTTCTTGCCCCGGGAGCTAGTCTAAAGTCTTAGACTATTTCTACTATAGGGTGCTATCTATTCAGATTGTTTACATGAGACATAGATATAAATTAAGTAATAGGAGTCACTGGCTAATCAGCGAAAGGTGCTTGCTACCATGCCTGATGACCTGACTTCAACCCCCGGACCCACATTGTGAAAGGAGAGAACTAAGTTTCACATGCTGTCCTCTCAACACTACACACACACATACAAAAAAAAAAAAAAAAAAAAAAAAAAAAAAAAAAAAAAAAAAAAAAAAAAAAAAAAACATTCTTTTTTTAAAGAAAAAAAAAAGATGAGAGATTGCCAGGCAGTGATGGTACACGCCTTTAATCCCAGCACTCGGGATGTAGAGGCAGGCAGATCTCTGTGAGTTCCAGGCCAGCCTGGTCTACAAAGTGAATTCTAGAACGGCCAAAGCTACACAGAGAGTCCCTGTCTCAAAAAACTAAAACTAAAATAAATAAATTAAATGGAAAAATAAAAAAGTGAGAGTTCACAAAATAGATTTAACGGATTATAAAAAAAAAAGTTTAGAAATATTCAGGGTTTGTGTGTAATATTACATGGGTATAATTACAATATTATCATATATAGAGTATTATATAGATGTAATATCTAGATACTAGAAAGTAAAATATCTTGACACTAAAAGGTAAAACAATCTTAGCAAATTTATATCTGTAGAAATTGTGTTTTCTAAAGAGGAGACATACTATTTATATCCACTTATACTCACTAATAAAAATTGGCAGATAACAAAGGATGTGTGAGGCTCTGGGTTTAGTCACTGCAAAATTAAAAAAAAAAAAGACCCACAGATGATATAGAAGGAAAAGGGGAAATAATAACAGGAAGCTTAAGTGAGCAGAAGGATAGGAAGGGAGGATGAGGAAGGGACGGATAGGTAGCTAACATTATGGGTGTTTAAGAAAGCCATATGAAAACCTATTATCTTATAAGCTTCATATATATATGCATAGATATGTATATATACATATATGTATATATGTGAAGATTATATATGTATATTTATTCATATAAAAGAGTCTAATTGAAATTATTGTACATAGGGGCAATGTTCCTCCCAGAAGCCATTAATTACCAATGAAAACCCAGTGCCAGGTTTTGGAATACTTCCCATTCTGTTGTTGATCAGGGTGTCCTGGGGACCTCTCCCCTTTCCCCACCATGTCTTAATAAGTGCCCAGTTGAAGACACTATCTATTCTGGCCATAGGACATGGAGAAATCAGGTAGGTACTGATCTGTTAGCTTCTCCATGTTGCCTAGATTTCATAGTAGCAGAAGGCGCCATGCAGGTGTTGGGGGTGGTTGTGGGTACAGTCATCAACCATGTAATCTACCTTGGGATGCGTGTCAGGGGTGGTTGTGGGTACAGTCATCAACCGTGTAATCTACCTTTGGATGCCATGAGCTACAGTCACAACCATGTAAGGTATGTCCATGACTGCAACAGTGAAACAAATGTTATAGAAATAACCATTCCATGGAAGAAAACACACTCCCAATACTACAGATTTGTCAAAGAACTCATTGCTGGGGAGCTCATAAACCCCAAGGGCAAACCCACTGCTATTATTTTCTGAACAGACATAGTATCAGACTTCCTTCTAGATTAACACAGCTCTCAAACATCAAAGAAGTTTCTTTATGCAGTGACAGCAGTTGAGAAAAAACTCACTACTGATCAGTGTGCAGAGGTTAAATGTCTATTACTCAGCCTCAAAGAACCATTTAGATCACGGCCCATACCCCCAATGTTTGGAGACCACTGCAGAGATAGGATAGAAAGGTTTTAGGATCAAACTGTTGGGGAGGTCAGAATGAAACAATGTCTTCTGGATATGACAGTGCCATTATCTGCATGAAATTACAGCAACTTCAGTTGCCTATGCAAGATCAATATACTCAATAACCAAGCTTCCATCCCTAGCTGAGGACCTAATAATAGATGATAGATGATAGCTATATGAAATTCTCAAAGGATTAATAAAAATATTATATTTAAAAATGGGCAGCACTGTTCTGCAATGAAGATTACTAGTGGGGGGTTGGGGATTTAGCTCAGTGGTAGAGCGCTTGCCTAGCAAGCGCAAGGCCCTGGGTTAGGTCCTCAGCTCTGGGGAGGGGGGAGGGGAGAAGATTACTAGTCACCTATCTACATACATTCCTTTATTAACAATATGGTAGGACTAAGTTAGGTAGACACCCTCAGATAGTTACTTATTTTAAGTTCTAAGTCATAGGAGGAAGGCAAAGGCAACTGATATACTTGCCAATCTCACGTCTTCTTACTTTAAGAGGCTGTGTAAGGATTGACAGGCTCCTTGTCATCTTGATGAAAGATACAGACAATGGAAAGTCCAAGGTGGTCCTACAGAAAACTGCTATGCTTTGAGGTATGCATCCTTGAATTAGCTTTAAATCACTAAACTCAGGAATGTTGTGAGAAACAGCCAAATTCTACTTAATTTACATTAGGGAGAGAAAATGGTACAGTAGTTATTCAAGTGGGAAGTTGTATATGGCAAATGTATCAAGCAGAGTCATGACAAACTTAACTGTGATTTGTATGTATCTATCTATTCCAAAGAGGGAAAATGACCATACTTTATTCAATGAACTCCTTTGCAAAAAGTTTTTTAAACATAATTTCAATTACATACAGAGTCGCTTTCAACAACTAGAATTAAGGAAGAGTCTTTTCTACTTATCAATTCAGATCAACACTTGCTGGTATCGGTAGAGTAATTACAAGGAAAAAACAGGGTTATAAATTTCTCCACTTCCCTCATTATAACTGTACTCAGATCAAGACCATAAGTGAAACAGACAAGATTTTAGTGTAAGTTCCAGTCTGGGGTAGAGGTCAATGGTTGAGTATGTGTTTAGCATGCACAAGACCCTGGGTGCAATATCCAGTACCAAAAACAAATAAATGAAGAGAAACAGGTAGGTTTCCATGATGTTCTCCAAATTCATTCATTGAAATGCACTATCTTATGAGAAAGGCAAAGGTTGTTAATAATACTCTCATTAGCATCATCATTATTCATAGTTTATATTTCCTTTTTTAATTTTATTGGCTATTGAACTAAAGAATGAGAAGTGAGACAGATAAGAGGTGTATGAATGGAACAGAAGAATAGTTCTGAAAAATTGACAGATGAGTAACACGATCTACTGATAAAAGAATTATGCCCCCAGAACTCTGAATTTAAGGTTTATATTTTAAGTGCTATGACTACGAAAAAATACTCTTAACTATAGACATTGACGTCATTTTCAATGGCATGTAAATGAGAGAAAGTAGAGCCACAGAACTTTGATGGAATTCCTGAACTTAACAGTAAGTAGAATGTGTGTGTGAATGAGTATCTGTGTATGTGTCAGTTAACGTGTGTGTGTGTGTGTGTTTGTGTGTGTGTGTGTGTGTGTAGGTTGTGTGAGATTGATTTATTTTCTTGTAAGTAGATTTGCTTTTTAAAACTGCTTACCTTATAACTGTAAAATAACAATTAATAGTTAATAATACAAACATAATTTATAGAAAACTAAAACATGCATATGCACATTTTTCTTGAGTCCTTGAAAAGTAAAAACTAAGGCTAGAGAAATTGCTCAGTGGTTAAGGCATTTGTCCAGAGAGCCTGAGGATGGGAGTTCAGATTCCAACTACCCACACAAATGCTGAAGAGCGGGTGGCACACTTGTACTCCCAAAGCTGAAAGAGGAATCAACAGGGCACCCCCTGAGCAGGCTAGCTAGATAGCATGGCTGAACAGGCAAACTCGATGTTCAGCAAGAGATTCTGCCTTAGGAAACAAAGATAGAGTGACTGTAAGAGGCACCTGATGTCAGCTTCTGACTGTCATACACTCATGCACACACATGCACCCACACATGCTAACCAATAATTTACATAATAAATTGATAATACTCATCAATTGTAATGTTTAGCTTAATTTAAATATTAAATCAAACCATGTTTTCCAATGTAGTGTTACTACCTTAATTATCAATTTAAAACTTTTATTTCTTAAGCAAATGATCCAGTAACACTAAGCTAATTAAATTATAAACGTTTAGACTGGTATGTCAAAGGTAATGAAGGAACTAGAATTAGTCGATAAACAAGTGCATACGTCTATTTCATACTTTGAGAGCTTGACCTTGTACAAGCTTTTCATATTAGATGACCTGAGAGTCTACAGACTGCTAAAACACAGAGACACAACTCTTCTCAGTGCTCTCAATCAAAATGAGTTTCTCCATACAAGAGCCTGGCAAATTAGCAATCATTAAGCACTTTATTTGTGCTAAGCACTACTCATTCAGAAATAATATCATTCACAGGTTCTATTAGAAAATTCCAGCCGGGCGGTGGTGGCGCACGCCTTTAATCCCAGCACTCGGGAGGCAGAGCCAGGCGGATCTCTGTGAGTTCGAGGCCAGCCTGGGCTACCAAGTGAGTTCCAGGAAAAGGCGCAAAGCTACACAGAGAAACCCTGTCTCGAAAAACCAAAAAAAAAAAAAAAAAAAAGAAAATTCCACTATATTCATTAAATACTATATTATCTTATTTAATTCTTATACAACTTTATGAATGAGATTACACTGATCTGTATATTTCAACATAAAGTATTATATGATTAGATCATCACTATATGATACAGTATACAGTGAGAATCAAATCAAATGGACATAAACAGCACAGGATCTGTGTTACTGTCAGAGCATACATGGAGCTTTACCGTAGTTGCTGCTGTAGTGATCTATTTTCTTCAAGCTTTGCATGACCATCAGCTCTCATGGAGCAGTGGTGACCATATATTTGACTGTATAGTCATGCCAATAAAGCAAGCAATATTCTATGGTTCTATGGTGATAGAACACAGGTGTTAACAACCCATAATATAAGGAAGGGAGGGGGAAATGTCTACCAGTTCCCTAACTTTAAGTCTACCCACCATGTCTTCTTACCTCTCAGCTGCGTACAGTCCTGGAAGCTTATTTAGTATGTAGGAGATGGAGGATTAGTTAATTCCTATACTCCATTGATGCAGCATTTGCAAAGTCTTCACCAATGCTGAGTGGGACTTTTTAGAGATGCCATTGTTTTTAGTCACCTCTGCTTCCATTATGCAGTCTCTGACCCATGCTCTGCTACTGTAAAGAAGTCTAATAAACTCACCAGCTCTCAAATTTGGACTGGCTGGATTTGTTTCTTTGGCCCATTGCTTATGCTTTGTTAAGAGTAACAGACATTCATGTTTCTCCTGGAAAAGTCACACAACAGGAGCCCATTGAGAAAGACATACTTAGTTTGGTGTGGTAGGAAGCATGTGAGGGAATAGTCCGGGTGACATGGCTGGGTAATAAGAAGATGTGACAACAGTAACAGAGTCACAGAGATTTGAAGATATTGCACTGCTGGCCTGAAGATGAGGGAAGAAACCACATGTCAAGGAAAGCAAAACACCTCTGGAAGTTGGGAAAACAAAAATTAGAAAACAAAAGACAGACAAACAACAACAGAAAAAAACCATGGAACTGCTTCTCCCTTAAAGCCTCAAAAAGAACACAATGAAGAAGATACATTAGTCTTAGCTCAATGAAATATAGTGTAAACTTACAGACATCAGAACTATACATTCATATTGTTTTAGGCCACTAAATTTGTGACAGTTTTTTTGCAAGAACTATAGGAAAACAACACATCATACAAAAAGAAAGGGGGGTGGCAAGTCACCACGAGAGAGAACACAGCTTTCCACAAACACAGGTGCCTTTCCACTTCCTATCCTAAGTCATAGTTCTACATTTAAGTGCAGTAACAGCCCCTGCCTTCACATCAGTGCTGCTGAAATACACTCTCATCATCCACACATGTTCTCATATAGAAATAGTCTGTTAATAAATTCTCCCTGCCTAAGTGTTTGGCATCTTAAGGACCAGACAGCATTATCTACATAATCGGCGCAGTGCCCTTCTTACTCCTTCACGGTCATCCTACTATAGACATCATGCTATAGATACTGTGGTGCTTTGAATGATTGGCCTCCACAATCTCATAGGGAGTGGCAGGATTAGGAGGGGGAGACTTGTTGAGATAGCTGTGGCTTGTTGGAGGAAACATGTCACTGTGGGGGTAGGCTTCGAGGTCTCTTTTGATCAAGCTTTGCTCTTTGTGAAACTCAATCTACTCCCTGTTGCTTTCTGATCAAGATGTAGCTGGCACCATGTCTGCCTTCACACTGCCATGCTCCCTGCCATGATGAAAGTGGACTGACCCTCTGAAACTGTAAGCTGCCACCTCAATTAAATGCTTTCCTTTATAAGAATTGGTATGTTGATGGTGTTTCTTCACAGTAACAGAAACCCTAACTAAGACAGAAGTTGGTACCAAGGACTGGGGTACTGCTGTGATAGGCTTGAGCATGTTTTTGTTTGGAAGAATTTGGACTTTGGTACTTTGGGTTAGGAAAGCAGTGGGAAAAATATGCTTAATGGGCCATATGAGTAGGAGCATGGAAGACAGTGGTGCTGAGTATGACTTGATAAACTGTGTGGGGGCGGGCTACCTCAAGAGGTTTCCAAGCAGAAGAATTTTAATATTACCTAGAGACTTTTCTTGTGATATTTTGGTAAAGAATGTGGATGCTTTTTGCCCTTTTCCAAAGAGTCTGCCTGAGGCTAAAGTGAAGAGATTTGGATTAATTACATTAGCAAAGGAAATCTCAAAACAACCTCGTATAGACACTGTCATGTGGTTATTAGTAGTAACTCTAATGAAGATTTGTAATGAAAGGGAGCAAGAAAATGTAAAATTTGAGGAGAAAAGGAATGGAGTTAAGTGCTGTGTTCAAAGAGTTAAACAGATTAAGAAATGGAATAAAAGGAGTGGTGATCTCAAGGCAAGAAGATCCCATCCAGCTAACTTTCCAACTTGTAAAAAATAATTAAAGAAAAGTTTAGAGCCAGGTGTGATGGTGCATGCCTTTAATCCCAACACCTAGATTCAGAGGCTGGTGGATCTCTGAGTTTCAGGCCAGCCTGGTCTACAGAGCAAGTTCAAGGACACTCAAGCTTAGTCAGTGAAGGAAAACAGAAAGCTGGTGATGATGTGATTGAACGAGGGGGTCATGGTCCAGCCCCAGCAAGCAGCAGAACTTGGTAGCTTTGGCCATATGGTTCTGACTTTAGAGTTAAAGACAGAAGAAACAGGTTATGGAATTTGCCTCCACATCTAAGGAAAGCTCCTGAGGCCAGACATGTGTCAGGGATGTCCCTGAATGAAGGTCTAGAGAGGCCATTGTGTGAAGCTATAAAATTGAAGCCTAGACTGCCTTGGAGAGTCCAAGATGTTAGCCGAGGAGAGCTGCTAACAAGAAGTGGAACCAGCCCAGGAGAAAGAAATGTGTTGCAGTCAACAAAGAGGAAAGGAGTTGGAGATCTGAAGAGCAATTTGACATCACACATGGGAATTCAGAGTTTGGAGTTTGCTCCGCTGGTTTTCGGTATTGCTTTGGTCCAGTATTTCCTCACTATGCTCCCTTCCCTATGTTTTGGAATGGTAATGTATTATGAGAAATCTATGTGAGTCTGTTTAAGGGGGGTAACAAGGATTTACTAAAGTAATAAAGGGCAAGATACACTCACGAATACCGAACCAAGAGAACAGCTGCCATCTATTCTGCCTGGGAGTGAATGGATCTAGCCATCTGAATCCACCCCAAGAAGAGGCAAGACCCATCTCTCTCTTCTTTTAAGCGATCATGTATGTGACTAGAAGCTACGCCCTAAGGCTTATACCTCAAAACTAATTGGTGGAATGGATTCTCACTACAGGAATGTACATCCTGTGCCATTAAGTATGTGATCTGCTTTTTGATTTTGATTTTACAGGTGATTACAGTTAAGAGATTGCATGAATCTCAGAAGAGACTTTGAACTTTAGATTTTTAAATAAGTTTAAGACTGTGCTAGACTATGGGAACTTTTTAAGTTGGACTAAATGCATTTTGCATTATGATATTCTTACAAGTTTATGGGGGCTAAGGAGTGGAATGTGGTAGTTTGAATGTAATTGACCCCCATAATCTCAAGGAATGGCACTATTAGGAGGTGTGGCCTTGTTGAAGTAGGTGTGGCCTTGTTGGAGGAAGCGTGTCACTGTTGGGTGGGCTATGAGGTCCCTGTTGTTCAAGTTTTGCTTAGTGTGACACTCAGTCTACTCCCTTCTGCCCTCGGATCAAGATGTAGCCAGCACCATGTCTGCCTGCATCCTGCCATGCTCCCTGCCATGATGACGATGGGCTAACCCTCTGAAGCTATAAGCTGCCATCTCAATTAAATGTTTTCATTATAAGAGTTGCCATGGTCACGGTGTTTCTTCACAGCAATAGAAACCCAGAGACAGATGACCTCTGAGATTTTCAAGTTCTTTGGGGCAGGAACATATATAAGCTGAAAAACAGAAAAAAGTAGAGATAGTTAGAAAAGAAAAAGATACTGCCACGAATGGAAGGGGCCAGAGAGTCTAGAAAGGCCTGAGGCTCAAATGTCCTAGGCACCAAAGTCCTCACCCTGTTCAGGTCATTTATCTGGTGCCCACCCTTCTTCAGCATTTGAACATCAAAGGCTTGCTTCACACCCTCTCTGTTGGGTTATATGACACAAATCCCAGTGGATCACAGTTCTTCCATTTTCCTCTGCCACCAGTTTCTTTTGTTTGTAACTGCTGATGGGTCTGAAGTTCCCCTCTACCTGATTCTCTATCTCAGACTCATTCCCTGTACTTGTGGAGACCTGACATCAGTCCTCACCTTGCACTAGATCTTCCGCTCTTATGAACACTAAATCCTCACCAACTTAGTGGACCTGCGCAAATCACAGCTTCTCAGATTCTGTTAACTCTTACACTTAGGGGAATTTGAAATCATACCTACATGCACAATCTTGTATATAGCTTTTTCCCACATGAGGGAAGATAATTTGATGGCAAGCATTGCCTAATGTAACAAAATGCTAGGTATGCACTTAATTTGTGTGGGACAGTGGAATGTCAAACATATTCATGGAGGTACATAAGTACAAGTCTACATGCATGTGGAGACAGTCAACATTGGATGTCTTCCTCGATCTCTCTGCACCTTACTTTTTGAGACAAGGCTCTCACTGAACCTGGAATCCACTGATTTGACTAGACTTCCTGGCTAGCGAGCCCCAGAGATCAGCTCTCACATCCCTAACACTGTGGTTGTACAAGCATGACACCATATGCAGATTATCACATAGAGGCTACCAGTTCAAATCTTATACCTGTACGGTGAGGACTGATTGAACATATCCCCAGACATACACATTCAATAATCCCAGGGCAGCTCATTTATACAATTGACTTTCAAATAATTTCTAACTTCAGTGTGGAAGAAACCATGAAGTTATATTATCACTCAGACTATACTATGTTTGGGTTAAGTTTAAATTGGTTCAAAATAATGGGAAAAAAAAAGAAAAAATTCCTTTCAAAAAATAAGGTCAGACATCAAAATACTCCATATTTGGATCCTGTTGAAATAGTGGGCACAGAGTGCACATTAGATTAACTTAAATGACAAGGCATATCTAAAGGAGAAATTGACAATATTCACCAGTGGTAGAGGTGAATTTAGAAACAGAAAATCATGAAAGACAAATTTTTGGAACCTTTCTTAAAGTGTATTTCAAAGATCACGAATCCCATGCGTAGCCCACAAAAAAAAGGATAAATGATCAAGTAATTTCCTGCCAGGGGGTCAAGATGTGCATTAGTACAGTAATCATTCTGAAAAATCTTGCAATAAGGAAAAAATTACATTTGTTTACACAAATGTTTCCCTAACTATTTGACCTTTGACTAATCCCATCTTTTTTAATCCCTTTAACTCCTTTCATATGGGAATATTTAGGGAAACTTTGCAATACAGCAGGGTTACCCACCTTTTTCTGTAAAAGCTAAGGAGGAAACACTTTAGATTTGGCAGGTCACACGGTCACTAGCAGCTATTCACCTCAGTGTGCAAATAATCTAAACAGAGTAGCCTTAAGAAGGGGATGTGATGGGATCCAAATCATTGTTTAAAAAAACACAGCAGACCAGAGTTAGCCTGTGAGCCATCGTTGCTGACCCTGCAATGGGGGCATAATTCTCCCAGAAACAGAAGCTGAAAATTCACCACTCTTTTTTTTTTCCCCCAAGAAGTATTGCCTTCAAGTTTCTTCAAGGAGCAACACCCATGAGAAGTGTCTTTGAATTTTATTATGACATAAAAAGACCTCAACAGACTTGGTTCTAGCTTCATCAATGAGGAAGGAGACACCAAGAGCTAAAATGACTGTAGCTTACAGCTTGAAATAAATGTTGCCTCAGGTTTACTATTTGACTTAGGATACAGATAAACATTTTAAACTATTATTGCTCCCCCAGAGATACAAATAGTTGTGCTAGATATGCATTTCAGAAACAGGATGATTCAGTATTAATAGTCAGGAAGCAGAGTGATGAATACTCAATCTTAGCTCACTTTCCCCTTTTGATTAAGTCTAATATCTCAGTGCATGGGATGATACTGCCCATATTTAGGCTGCCTTCCTACCTCCATTAACCTGATCTGGATAATCCTTCACAGACACTTGTTTCCATGGTGGTTCCAAATCCTGCAGAATTGACAACCAAGAGTTGCCATAATGGCACATCTAGTCATTAAATGTGTTACAGTGTTGAAAAGATGGTATTTATCCACTTCATTTTAAGTAGTAATTATGCAAGCTATAATATTATATTCTCATAAAATGATAAAGTATTCTATTCAGGTATCTAAATTTAAGGGATAAATTAAAATTATCCCCTCACATGTACCTCGTGATATTCATCCCAACAAAGTTCTCATTAAGACAATTTCGTCACCTTAGGGAGATACCCTCAGGTGATTAAAACGTAAGTGATAGGAACACAGTATTTTCCCCACTACAGTTCGTTCCCTTCTCTCATTATCTTGTTTAGAAACTCATATGCCTTGTCAAATTAGCAAAAATATTAGCAAGTATTACAGTCCTGGTTCCCAACATTAGTTTTGATCATTTAGCTCATTTCTTCATTTCTCTGGAGGCTCAAAAGACCTTTGGCAATTCTGTTAAATGATCTCTTATTTTCCTCAGTAAATGTCATTTCCTTAATCTAGTAATTAATAAGAAACAAAGTCCCGTTTGTTCACTGAGTGCCTTTCTCACTTGTTTTTTGTGCTGTAGTCCTGCCATTTACCATTTTATTTTTTTTGCCAAAAAATGAGGTTATTTTTGCTGCTAACATTTAATTAGATTGCTTGATCCTTGGTTAAATTTTGTGGGTTTCCGTTATCCTACCTATAAGACCAACCCAAATGCTTCTTAAAATTTAATATTTTTATTAACTCATTGAGAATTTCATACATTCATCCAGTGCATTTAAATCATATTCACCTCAACTCCTCTAAGATCCATCCCCAAGCCCCCACCTCCACTTAATTTTATGTTGTCTTTTCTTTTCTTTTTTTTCTTTCAATAGCCCATGGAATTCAATCTGTGCTGTCCATATACTCACGAGTGTGGATCTACACTGGAGGTTGGTGGACTTACTCTGGGCCACACTGGAAGAAAGCTGACTCTTCTTACAGCAGCCTTCAATAGTTGGTAGCTCCACAGCTAGCAGTAAAGGCTCATATGCCTTCATACTTCCATGCTGGAGTGCTGGCTGGACTGACCTGGTATGGGATTGTACAGCTGGATTGACCTGGTATAGGATTGTACAGCTGGATTGACCTGGTATGGGATTGTACAGCTGGATTGACCTGGTATGGGATTGTACAGCTGGATTGACCTGGTGTGGGATTGTACAGCTGCATTGACCTGGTATGGGATTGTACAGCTGGATTGACCTGGTATGGGGTTGTACAGCTGGATTGACCTGGTATGGGATTGTACAGACAACCACTGCTGTTGTGATTTCATGCAGGCTAACTGTTTAACGGAAGTTGATATCTCTTGAAATGACAAAGTGACAAAGCCACTTGGATATGACCCTGACTACTGAATTACTACTACTTATGGTCACAGGGAAATGCATAATACAGACCAAACAAGAATCCTCAATTTTTCACAGAAGTCAGATTTCTTATGAACTACTTAGGCTACAAGTTTGTAGTGAATCATCATGATTTCATGAAGACAAAACTCAATAAACAGAAGATTTTCTTGATTACTCAAAATTTAGGCATAAGTGATGATAGACTAAAGTCATCCACGACTTTAAGCATTTCTTTTCCATAGAATTCAGTGTTTCAATGAACTGTTCTTTGTCCAGAGAATGTTGTCAATGGAGGCCTTTCCTTCTATGGCTCATGTGTACCATTCTGTGGTCACCTCTCTCCCTGTCCCTTCACCCATGTCTTCTCTACACTGTAGCTGTTTAACAGTAGGGCACCAGCTTGGTTAAGTTATGGACTGCTGTTTAACTAGCCCATTCTGGCTCAAAAGCATTGACTGTGGCCTACTTGCCAGGCATTATATGTACACTAGAGAAGAGATGGGTAGCCCTTACTCTCACGGGCGTATAGCTAGAAAAGAAACACAATGAAGAAACGTGCAGGCCAAGAGGATCATTATAAACTGTAAAAGAAAGAAGGAAAAAGAAAAAAAGAAACAGCACTACAACTGAGCCTGTGGAAGTAAGGGACCAGCTATGTATATCCCTCCTACTAAAAGGGGATGTGAACTTGCCCTGTTCAGAAACCTAGCAAGGCCAGTAAAGTTATAGCAAAAGGCCTTGACCTCAAGTGATATATCAGTATTAACATACTCTGTATCTTTCCTCAAAGTCAGTCCATTAATGGCCTGTTTCTTTTTTTTTTTTAAAGATTTATTTATTTATTATGTATAGTGTTCTGCCTGCATGTATCCCTGCAGGCCAGAAGAGGGCACCAGATCTCATTACAGATGGTTGTGAGCCACCATGTGGTTGCTGGGAATTGAACTCAGGACCTCTGGAAGAGCAGTCGGTGCTCTTAACCTCTGAGCCATCTCTCCAGCCCCCAATGGCCTGTTTCTTAACAGTATACAATAGGGTACTATAAATGTCTGCTTTGAAATCAACTGTCAACTCTTTGAGGATGATTACCAAACTTTACATATCTTGTGTCACTAGCTCCATAAAACCAAGAAGTGCCTTGTATGTATATTTGACAAGTGTCAGCCCAAATGTAATACCTGCACCAATGTAACCCTTCCTAATTATAGACCATTCCATTAATCATTTACCCATAGCTTTACCTCCCCATTAACTCACGACAAAATTGCAAGTCTTTCCATTTAAGAATAAATAATACTCTCTACCTTACCTCTACTTTCCCCATAGAGATGGCTCCTTTAGGTTACTCTGTGAACATTTCTTTAAAGTTTTTGTTATATCTATTTATGGGTGTGTGTGTGTGTGTGTGTGTGTGTGTGTGTGTGTGTGTGTGTGTATACACAAATACTCGTGTCAGTGTACACAAGGAAGTCAGAGGACAACTGGGGAATTGTTATTCTCCTTGTGGTTTTTGAGGATCAGACTCATGTCATTTGACTTGACAACAAGCACGCTTACCATCCCACTGGGTCTCACAGGAATGTCTTGAGAGAACTTCTTATTCATTAAAAGGCGTTCCTAACTTCTTACAACCTTCATTTCATTGCAACGGAAATTTACTTCTATCTTTTTATCCAGTTTTATGTATCTGAGTGATTTGCTTCCGTGTATGTCCCTGCACTGCTCTCATGCCTAGTGCCCACAGAGGCCAGAGAAGATGTCCAACACCCTGGAACTGAAGTTGCAGATGGATGTGAGCCATCATGTGGGTGCTGGGCACTGAACCCAGCCTCTCTGCAAGAGTAGCCAGTGCTCTTAGCTACAGAGCCAAGGCTCCCTGAACCTTACTTTTTTTGTTTTAGTTTCTAGTTTTCTACTTTAACAAACATAGTTGTGGTATGTCTGAATTTTAGAGTTAGGTTTGAATAAAGGAATTCCCTACTCATCCAGCAAACTTTCCCAGCTCCCTAAGGAATGTAACCCAGAATTCTATACACACTGTTTCTTTCTCTATGTACCTAAAATGGGGGTTAATTTATAAATCAGGCACAAAAAGAAATTAACCACAATGACTAATAATAAAACAGAATATTGTAGTGATATAGTGTGTACCCTAATACCCTAATAAGTTTACCTGAAGATCAGAGGACAGAACAAGCCACCAGATTAAACATAGAGGCCAGACAGTGGTGGCACACACCTTTAATCCTAGCACTCAGGAGACAGAGATCTGTTTGGATCTCTGTGAGTTCAAAGCCACCCTGGACTACAGGAGATTGACTCAGTCTAGGAGAGAAACAGAGCCAGGAGTGGTGGCACATACCTTTAACTCCAGTACTGGGAAGCACACATGCCTTTAATCCCAGGAAGTGATGACTGGGTGGAGAAAGGAATATAAGGCATGAGGAGACAGGAACTAAAGGCTTTCCAAATGAGGAAGCCCTCTTGGCTAGAGGCCTTTTGGCTAGTCTCTTTCAGCTGAAGCCTTTAGGTTGAGAACTCAGAGACATTCAAACAGAGGATTCATGGAATTGGCAAGATGAGGCGTGGCTGTGGCTTGTTCCTTTGTCTCTCTGATCTTTTAGCATTTACCCCAATATCTGGCTCCGGATTTTTATGATAAGACCTTTAGAAATTCATGCAACAGAATAATCCCAGCAATACATTGTAGTGAAAGATGCTTAAAACTTGTGAACTTTTCATTTCTGGAATTTTCCTTGTAATATTTTCAGATCAGTATCAACTACAGGCAGCAGACACCATGGAAAGTATAACCAAGGCAAAGGGAAGGGAACACCTGTGTATTTCTGAGCAGGAGCCAGCTTGCCCACCCTCCCTGTGGTTCAGATACTCCTGGATGACATTCAGGTAAGAGCAGTGTCTGCCCAGTGGGTGACTGTGGGGATTAAAAGCCCCTATGGGTGAGGGTCCCAGGAAGGTTAGTGAAGTCACTTTGCCCCTCGCCTGTGTCCAGATTCCCTTCTCATGCTTAGTCTTCTGCATCTTTCTCTATCTAAAATTATTCCTTCTGTGGGTTTCAGGCCACCATTTTGTCCTCATTTCTCTTTTCTCGTTCTCTCTGCAACAGCTTCATCTGGGTCCTTCTGCTGCAGTCTCTCCTGAGTGTCAGTATTTACCAGAACTCTCCTTTCAATATATAGCTGTCACTTACCATCACCTGAGAAATAAGGCACACCAAATCCTTATCCCTAGCCTCACGTTCTGGTTTGCTTTATTGTTTCTGTGACAAATACTATGACCAAAAACAGTGTGGGGGGAGGGAAGCAAGGCCAGGAACTCAAGCAGGGCCAATGGAGGGATGGTGCTTACAGGCTTACCTCCCCTGAGATGTTCAAATAGCTTTCTTATACAGCCCATGCCCATATGTCTAGACACAGTACTGTCCACAGTGGGCTAGGACTTCCTAAACCGATTACAAATTAAGAAAATGCCCTGCCGGCCAATCTGATGAAAGCAACTCTTCAACTGAATTCCCCTTACCTGGTGACCCTAAGTTTGTGTAAAGTTGACAGCTGTTGCTGATACTGAAGATCTTCATTTCCATTATAGACCTCTCTTCAACAGATTTCAAAGTGTCTTCACTTCTCTTTACAGCAAGGCCCTCTAAATCAACCCCACTCTCCCTGAAATCAGCCTCTCTCTTTTCCCCTGCATCTGAGGCCCTCCCGGCAGACATTGCTACTGCAGGTTCCCCATGCAGACTAAATGGGTTCTTCACAGCTCTGCTTTCCATTTCCTTCAACCACCAATATTCCTCTGGCAACCTTCCAGGCCTCCCCAGACGGTTTCTTCCTGTCTTTGGCCACCCCAATCACTTCAGCAGCCCGAGTGACCACCCGTCTTAGAAACACTGGAAGCTCATGTCAGTCCTTTCAGGCTCACAAAGATGCAGTCCATCTAGATACAGCGGCCAAGAAGAGCTTTTAAAACGCAAGCCTAATAATGCCATTGCCCTGCTTACAACCCCACGATGACTCCCCGAAGCTTTGGGGACACAGTTCAAATGCATCAGTTTAGTTAGAGACCCTGCGCCTGAGCTAGCTCACTGCCCTTAACAGCTCCCTTCTCACCCATTCAGGAGGCTGCCAGGGCCCTATAAAAATCTACTGTGCAAACCCTCCCAGCTAGGAATTAGGCATGGCTGCTTCCTGGGATGGCAAATGTGTCTGGTTCACCATCTTGCTCTCTGCAGAAGAATGTCTTCTAAGTAGAATGCTTGCTCTGCCCAAGGTAGCTCACAGTAGGGGATCTTCCCACCCTATTCATATCCCAGGCTCTCCTAATGCTTCCTGGTGCCCTCAGCCAGCACCTGAGTTTCTCAAAGCCTGGGAGGATCATGGACTTTTCTCTGTGCTGTGCTGGAGTTTAAACTTAGGGCCTTGGAGATATTTAAACTGTGCTCTGCCACTATAGAATCATCTCTAGAAACTGAAATGATTCCTATGGTCCATTCAGGGCGAATACTTACTGCTCCCCAAGCAGTTCAAGCCACTTCACACCCATGTCACTATTCCCTTCACCTTGCTATACACCTGCTATCCCCTACTGGCCCATAGCCCATTGCATAACACAAGCATCTATTGGCTTACTCAGGTCATCACTCTGGGTTTCAATACTTGAAAGCTTTTAGTGACTCACCCTCTTGGCTTTTTAATTAGAGACTTCTTTCCTGTCTTCTTGATCCTTTCTTCCAAATCTAGCTCAGTGTCTATTGTTTGAAAGTTACATTATTTCTCCTTCTATTCTACTAAAGTCCACCCCAGAGGTCAGGAAAATGTCATCTTTGTATCCCAGTGCCTAGGAAAGTGCTTAGCATAGCGTGAATGCCTAACATAGTGGCTTTTCAACGAACCAATGAACAAATTAATTTCACAGTCCTGAAACAAACTGCATAAATGTCATCTTGAAACATTTTTAGATGCTATAGAAATAGCATTTGACAATAATACATAAAGTTAGCTCCAAATATGTGTTAATATTAGTATTCTTAAACTAGACATAGCCCGAAATATCTCTAAGAACCACATGGTAGCCTTCCCCTTTTAACTTACACTTATAATGTATTGACTCCTTAAAAATTGAAATCAATGACCATCTATTTCCTTCTCTAAAAGGCCTGTATGATGAGGCAGGGAGTCTCAGCAGAGGTTGCCCACCAGTAGAATTATGTTGTATATTTGATGTGGATAGATTCCCATCAGGGAATAAAATAAGATGCCCTCATTCTTCCTCACTGTGCATTTGTGAGGCTCTTAGGAAGGAATATTCGCATTGCAACTTTCTGAGTAAGTTAGCTCCCGTAGTGTTTTTAATTGTGCCATTTATACCTGACACCATTATCCCTATGACTAAACACTATATTGCTGAACATAGATAGTTATTGGATATATTATTAAAACTGGGAGAGATGAATGTATGGAATACCAAATGCTAATATTATTTTCCTGATTTAGCACTTTGTAATTCTAAGCTTCAATACACACATGCACACACACACACACACATGCACACACACACACACACACACACACACACAGGCTATATTTAAATCATTCACAATGAGTCATGTTTGTAACAGCCAGCATTTACCAGTGTTTACTTCGTCGTGGTCTAAGAATTTTACCTACATTAATTAAATACATTTCAGTATTTAGACTGTACAACAATACTGAGAAAAAAGTGTCACACCACTACCCACTTTCTTTTTCAGATGAAGAAATAGGCATAGAAAGGTAAATAGCCCAAGGTCACATAGTCAGCCAATGATGGGACCTTCCTGAAAATCCAGTCACTACTAGGACAGGGGCTCTGTTATTAATCACTCTGAAGTCTTGTATTCATGTATGTTTCAATATAAAACAACAACTTGCATGGCGCTACCAAGAAAAATGCTTTAAAAATACAAAACAGTTCAATTTTGCCTTTCTCATAAATAGAAGGAAGTGCATGTACTAATGAATTCTGTGTAACTCGAATATACATACATTTCATGAAAGCTATGCATTTATCTCATATCTCTCCCACCAAGTAGGGCTCAACCTCATACAGGCAACACATGGAAGAATGGTGCCGAGTGACAATCTGGCAGTTATAAGGTTTTTTGATCAATAGGTTTCTAGAACTAGGTGAAACACATGATAAACGCTTTGTATGCAGTGGTCCATTTAACCCTCATTCATAGGTAGTTGAAACAGTGCTCTCCTTTCTGCTGGTATTTAGAGCAGGGATTTTTCCCAAGGTCACATGACAGTGATTCAAACACTAGCATGTGCTTGCAACATCAAGGTTAAGCTGAACTCCTTAAGTCAGGAGTGTTCTGACTGCTGGGAGACCGTGCACAGGTACTGACTGGCCGCAGGGTGCTCGTTTGTGAAACTCACTAGTCTTAGGTTCTGTGTGTGTAAGTCTAGAGAACCAACACTGTCAATTGTGTGGGTGTTAACATGGGAGAAAAACAGGCCACAAATAAGACTCTGCTCTGCATACTAGGCTCTGCTGCCATTTTAATTTACTTCTCAGTTGTTAATGAAAACCTTGGAGAGAGCATAATGCAGTCCTGACCTTGATAAGAAGGCATAAAGTAAGTCCCCAGAGACACTTACAGGGCATCCCTCTTCTGCATCTGTGTACACCATGCCACATGTTCCTCACCATCAAAGGGCCTGCCAGAATCTTAGGAACACAAACAAAACTGCTGGAGTAGCTGATTGCCAACTGTATAATTTGAGCCAGCCATGATGGGATCCCATTTGACCCCAGCACTTGTGAGGCAGGAGTGGGCAGATCTCTGTAAGTTCAAGGCCATCCTGGTCTACAAAATGAGTACAAGATCAGCCTTGTCCCAAAAATAAATGAATGAATAAAACAAAAACAATGGAAAAGTATAATTTAAAACATATCTTTAAAAAAAACTGTCAGGTGGTGGTGGGGCACACCTTTAATCTCAGTACTTGGGAGGAAGAACCAGGTGGATCTCTGAGTTCGAGGCCAGCCTGGTCTACAGAGCGAGAGCCAGGACATGCACCAAAGCTACACAGAGAAACCTTGTCTCAAAAAAAAATATATATATATATATATATATATATATATATATATATATATATATATATATATCTTTAAAATGTTCCTTTTTAATGCTATAACAAAATCAGAAACATAATGACTGATTGTAATGAAGAGTAAAATATAAATTTATACTTAACAAAAGTAGAACTGGAAAGAATAGAAGTTGTCGTCTAGTCCAGGATCTCACAACAGGAGCTACACTGTGAATATTCATTGAATAAATGAATTAGGTTGACATTTATACCTCAGGCTGCCTTCCACTAAATGGTAACATTATTGTGAACGATGTTATAATTAGTATAAAGAAATATCTAGCTAAAACCTGCAAATACTAGAATTTAAAAACTGGCAATTTTCGAGGCTAGTGAGACTCAGTCATTAAGACCACTGGCTGCTCTTCTAGAGGACCCTGGTTCAGCTCACAGCCCCCATGTGGTAGCTCACAACCATCTACATTACAGAGGATCTGACCAGCTCTTCTGAACTTAGCAAGCACCAGGCACACACATGGTGCACATACGTATGTGCAGGCAAAATAAATACATATAATAAAAATCTACAACTGACAATTCAGCATCCTAAAACAAGCTAAATCCATATTAGGCATGTGACTGGCACCTCTCTAGCTAAATAGTAGACCTGTTTGCAAGTAACTTTAATTGGTACCTTTCACTAAGTCCAGAGTTCAAATCCTACAGTATTTCCTTCAGTCTTTGAGTTCCAAGAGAACTCTCAGGCACAAAAACATGTTAGCATCAGACTCTTGCCATTTAGAATCTGATTCATTCAACGATTCTGTCATTTTTCTAAAAGTAAGAATAAAAGAAGTTTAATTTCATTACTAAGCTCCCGAGACGCCACTGAGCATGCCATTCAACTCAGCTGCAGTTCTCTGAACTGGACAGCAGCTCATTAGTCCTTCTCTTTGTTAAGGAATGCTGCGATCTTCTAGTTATTTGGCCAGATTTTACAAGCCAGAATACATGTTTTTCTTAATGTAGAATGACTCTAAGTCAGTCTGACCAGAAACAAGTAATGATGCTAACCTGAATAATTAGGGTCAGTCTTCATTATTGGAACAAGGGCAGCCTATTCAGAACTCTGTCATAGCATGACCAATATCATCACTCTTTGTTCTTTGTTTTTATATTGATATAATTAAACATCACACATCGAGACATGAGTTAATGGTATGTTGACCCCATTTATAATTATTTCCTTAATTATATATATATATATATATACACACATTTTATATATATATATATATATATATATATATATATATATATATATATATATATATATATATATACACACACACACACACACACAGATCCTATGCTACAACAAGTATGCTATCTTCCAAATTCTCTTAAAAACAACTTGAAAATTTCATTTATAAATCAAAGACAAACTCAAAAGAAACAATCACAGAGTTGTCTCAAATACAGTCTCCTTATTAATATGTCAAAAAATTACATGGAGTTAATTGACCTAAAGTAATGACACTATAGGGAGAAAATATGTTATTAGTCAAAGTGCCCTTTTATATATCCTTGGTAGTCTCCCATACAGACTAATATTGATACAAATTAATTTCCTAGTTCTGAAAAGTACTAATTTGAAGCAACTTGGCCTGATTTCCAGAACTAAATGTATGCCCTTGAACCATGTTTTCGATCCATTTGCAATATCCATCCTAAACACTGGAAATCCTAGTTTATCCTGGCTCTGATTCAACCTTCCAACATTTCTTCTCTGTTTACTTTGGTCTTTTGGAAGAGGTCCAAGTTTGTCTCAGTCTTTGAAAACAGATGAATGAAACTGAAATTACATTTACTGTTCTTTTGGCTCTTGTATTTGTTCTCAAAGACAGATCTAATTCCTCTAGTAATTTTCATAAAGAAAAATTACTAAATTAATTTATTTTAGCATTCACTAAAGCACAGATTATGTATAGCTAATATAACCTCACTCCCATTTTTTACTAAAAAAATAAAATCCTTACTATGGGACAGATTACTGTTTTCCTAGGTATGACTATAAAAAGCTTTACATAATGTTAAGCATTTTAGAATAACCTAAGTTAGACTCTTTTAGAGCTGAAGTAATTGAAGCCTGGGACAGCTAAGGACTTGTGTGAAAGTCCATGGAGAGTCTGGGACTACTGCTGAGCATAGTTTGTTTCTGCTCTCCTCAAACTTCTGTGACTGCAAGGAGAGCTCAGGTTATTCAACTCCTGACTTGATCTTCTAAATTTCCAATGAGTGGTTGAAAAGTCAACTCTTTCTCCCACTCTGTTACTGGACATTGACGTTATCTAGATCTCTCTCAAAAAAAGAAACAGGAATAAATAAATGTCAGGGATAATTGTAAGTCAACATAAAGAAAGTATGAAGGACCTGTCTTGAGAAAACACACAGTTAGTTGGTGGCAGGGTTGTAAAAGCTGTAGAAGATGCCAGCCCGAGAGACTGATAGAACACTCACTGAAGCTACATTTCCAGTATATAACTCTTAACTCCTCAAAGGTTTGCATGCACACAAGCAAAAGAGCCCTCACTCAGCTGAAAGGTATCTATGAATTTTTAGTAGTCTACCCAAATGCTTCAATTCAAACACCCAACATGTCAAGCATTGTCTTATAAAGATATAAAATAGCTTGAGAGGTGCTGCACACAAAGCAAAATAATGTTATTATAATGATCTGCTTAGGCCCCATATTCTTCCTGATTATTTGTTTATAAAGGCATCCAGGCATCAACAGAAGACGGAGCTGTAAATATGTACCTAGCCTAATATGAGGACTATGTTTCAGAAAACTCATGAATGAATCATTTCTTTTTTTGTAAGCCATAATCTTATTTTAAAATGCATAGCAAGCTTTCTATTTAAGGGCACTCTGCAGTAACTCTTACAAAGGATAATTCAAAATAATCACCGTATTCTGTTCACAAAAATGCAGAGGACAGAAGCTGCCTAGACCAGCAGGTGGGTTCTCACAGGTACCCAGCACTGGGGCAGATTGAGTGCCCTAAGTCAGGAATTCACAATTAATGGGGCATTTGTGCCAGGTCTGGGTATGACAAGAATTTAAACCACTTGGACAGCATTATACACAAAATAACAGGACCCAGATCCCATCACAAAAGATTGTGTTACCCAAAACACTATTCTCACTCAAAAGGAACTAACAGTTTATTTTGACCCAAGTATGGGTGACCATTCCTGTAAAGTGGGATTCAGGTTGCCCCCAAAATGGCATGTTCCACCACAGAAGTGAATTTTTACATATAAACTTTTGATAGAACAAATAAAAGCTGTAATTCAAGAAGCTTACCATGTATGGTGGTGAGGACAGCTTGTAGGTTGTTTCTAACAAGGCAGGGAGGGAACAAAAATCACTTTTATATGTTTCAAATGCTCACAATATTCTGAGCTTTGGGACTGCAGAAGTCATCGGTCTGCTAAGACTTTATTCCATAGGTTTTACCTAACAGTCAAAAGAGATGTTATGTCAAATACAGAGGTGGGTGATAAATTGATATTTAAAAAACTGAGGACAGTCCAGGGTAATTTTTCTTTTAATGACAACGCTCTACAAGCAGGAAGTTCTAATCAGTTACTTTTTGTTCCCCCAGAGTTTTCAACATAATGTGGCTTTTTTTTCTTTCAAGGGAACTTCAGTTCACAAATCAAAACCTCTTACACAAGCACTTCTGTGGATGTGAGTTTTGAAATCTTGGAATAAGTGAGTTTACAAGAAAGTCTGATAATAAAAGAATAGGAGGCAGCAAACACAACCAACTCTTTCCAAAGCTTGTCTTTAAAGGGGATTGGACAGATAAAGTATTAATGATTAGAAGTGGATGCTCAGTCCTGGAAGATTTTATTTGTTTAGTTCAGGTCTTCTTTTAAAGATGGAAAGTGCTCTAACCCATTTTTGCATTGACTTGTGTGAGTTTACAGAAAAGGAACTGGTTTCACGGAAGAATGAAGAACCATGTGTTCCTGTGCTAGCCTTGAATAAACAAGAGAGCAAGAGCTGCATATCTCAAGGAGAGGACCTGAATGAGATGGACTGTGGCAGCTTACCCCCAACAGAGGAAGAAAGTAACAAGGAGCATTCTGGAGAGGAAGCATGCAGGGCTGGGAGAGAGCGCGTCCAGAAAAGCACTAGTCATCGGAGCTTGACAATCGAAGTTCCATCTTTGGAACCCACATGATAAGGTGAATGCAGCAGCACAAGTCTGTAACCTCAGCTTTCCTGTAGAGACGTGAGAGTCAGAGACAGAAGACTTGCCTAAAAGGTTAGGAGACAGCCGGCCTGGAGTATATAGTTCAGCAGCATATACCAAAAGATTTCATCTCAAAATAAGATCAAAGAGAGAACTGACTGACGAAAGTTGTCCTCCAAGGCCCACAAATGTGCCAGGGCACCTGTGTGCCCAAACTCACACATATTTATCATGTGCACCCACAGAAGTGAGTAAATGAATGAATTACTACTCAAGTAAAACATGCAGAAATATGATTCCTTCAGATAGCATTCATTTTCCCAGTGAAGAGAGGAAATATCATCAGAGGAGATAGCGAGTATTAAGGACAGCGAAGTACTGATCTACAGAGTAGGACGATATAAAATAACTGTAAAATGACATGTAGAGAATTATTTCCCACTGGTCTGTCACATCACGGAATAAACGCTGTTCAAAAAGGACATACACTATTCTCACAAGTTGATATTGGTGAGTCCACACTGGGACCTACTGGCCACCACATTGTCTCAATGAAGTAGCAAACTATGCTGTGGTTCAGAGACAAACAAAGCTTGCCTTTCTCTATGCATAAAACATTTATTCCCTTGCCAAACTTCAAAATATCATTTGCTCATTTCCAGAGTGCTGATTCCCAGTCTCCAGAATTCTTTAATGATGAAATCACTGAAAATGCCCCGCAACCTCATCTTTGAGCTCTCTCAAGATCCCTCAGTGTATTTCCCTCAGTTTCTGTTCAGCTTGTCCGACCTGCACGACACATACTGAGTGACCTCCACACTTCCATATTGCTTATTTCAGACTTCTTGTCTTACAGTGTTGATGTATTTATGAGAACCTCTGAGACCAAACGAAGCATTTTCCTTCTTGATCCCATTTCAACCCTACTCCATGCAAAGCATACTTTACTTTCTCAAATATTTGTAACTCAAAAAAAAAAAATGCATAGATGCAAAGAGAAATAACCAATGTATAGAGATTGGTCCATGTGTGAGTAGGTTTATGTTTTGATAGGGATAGGATTTTATATACATCAGCTTTTTTTAAGCATCAGATTTGATATGCATAATTTTTTACATACATGAAATAGAATTGGATGTGTATGTGTAACTGCAGAACCTCAGCACTAGAGTTTTAGCATCACAAGCAGGACTTGATAAGGTCCTTCACTCAATGCTTACTTCCTTTACAGGTATAAAAATTGGTGCTTGAAAAATGGCCCAGTAGTTAAGAGCAGCTACTTCTCTTTCAGAGGACCTAGGTTCAGTTCCCCACACCCACCCAGTAGCCCCCAAACATGTTTATTTCCAGTTCTGGGGGATCCAATGCCCCCTTCTGACCTCACTGGACACCAGAAATACATGTAGTGTACATACATACATGCAGGCAAAACACACACATAAAATAAAGCTAAATAAATATTTTTAAAAAGAAATGAATAAGTGCTTCTATTCTCTAAGGCTTGGTGTCTCTCTGCCTGTAAAATAATTCCTCCCTTGAAGTTGTATTTAGGAGGGACAGTGTTCATACAGTTCTGTCACATAGTAGGTTCCTGGTGAGTTACTCTTATTTGTATTACTCTCTTCATAAGTCTTTTTTCCCCTGCAGTGCCAGACATTTTTAATAACAACAATAAATAAATGCCTGCTGAGTTAGATATTGCTATGATTTGATCTTGTTAATAGTAATGAGTAAATTGGTGGGTTTGATGCTTTCAAATCTAAAAAGAAGCCATCTTTTGATGGAGTCTTGCAACATCTGCAGTACAGCCACAATGGGTAAGATGTTTTTAAACTCACACATCAAATCAAATACCAAACCGTCTTCTATCACAGGCATACACAAAACTTCAGGCTGTGGTGTCCCAGCACACAAATCTGTATAGATGCAGGGTACCTGCAAACACAGTCCAGCTGCCAAACTTGTATCTGTCTTGTCCTCTCTTCCCTCCCTCCCTCCCTCCCTTTCTTCCCCCTTCCCTTCTTGCTGCTCCCCTTTCTTTTCCCCTTTCCCTCTCTCCCTCTCTCCTGCTCCCTCTCCTCTCTCCTTCTCACTTCTCTTTCTCTGTCCCTCTGTCTCCCTTTCCCTTGCTTTCTCCTATCCCTGTCTTGATTGGTCCATCTCTCCATGTGCAGTGCCGTAATGTATATATTTACGTTGCTCTTACAACAATCAGATATACCTTGGGCGACCTTATTATCGACTTTGCTGGTTTTCTCTCCACTTTTCTAAATGCCACAGAGAGCAAAGTCTAATGACAGTTAAGCAATTTCTTGCCATCGTACCTTCTACCTTTTCATCAATAACATTTTGCTAAAACAAACACATAATAGAAATGGATCTAGCTCATGTCACCCAAGCTGATTGGGGTGGAATTTCAAGGCCAGGAAAACAAAGCAGAGATTACTGGCTTGATGACTAGAAGAATCAAAGTTACATGAGATTGGGAAGAATTGTCTCCTCATTGATTCCTGAAGTAAATCATTCTCCTAGCCCTTTTACATGTTGACAGGTTAATGGAAAGAAATAGGCTTATTTCTTTGTTTGAGTGATATTCAATTTAATCACATTTCAGTGGTAAGTAAAGACAGTGAAGGATGAAAACCAAAACTGAAGGGCAATGTAGAGGGAGGAGCTGCACTTTGGAAAAAGCAGTCCTTCCCTTTTCAGGGGAATGGGTTCCATTACACAACTGATAAAAGGTCATTGTCATGTGTATTTCATTTGTCTTCTGTTTCATAATGGGATAGGCCAATAAATAAGCTTATCTTATCACTGGCAGAAACTGGGGAATTCACAGCTGCTATTTGTGTTGAATTATAATAGTAATTATAGCTATTGTCAGTATAGTGTTGCACTGTTTTTTAAAAGCAACTGAAAAGATTGCATTGGAGTGAATTTCAGAATATGCAGTTTTTAGTTATCTGACCCTGAGAGAAAAATATTTGACTTTCCGAGTCTTCATTTACTCATCAGGAAGATGGGGAAAGCAGTCAAATCCCCTTGCAGATTTTAGCAAGATTTAAAGATGCAGTTCTTGAAAAGCAGCTACAACTTAGCTGGGCCTAAAGAACAACCGGTTCTAAGACTGGGGAAGACAAAGTCTGTGCTAGCCTTGAAAATGAGAAAGGATGCCCAATAAATTTACTTTTATACTACAAGGTGTTGAGTCAGCAACGAAGCCGATGGATCATGGCAGGAAGGAATGGGGATGCAGAAATTAAAAGGACACCAGCAGCCTTTGTCCACTGTGTCCTAGGACCCCATATGACCATGGATACTAAAAGTCCATTGGGGTTGCTATTTTCATTTTTTTAATGAAAGTCTGGAGCTGTGTAAGATTAGAAAATGTGCTTAATCTTCACTAGTGATTGTCATATTTCATTTAAACACAAAATTCAGGATTGAATTTTTGACACTATTATATCAATCAGCATTGATGGGGGAGTTGACACCCACAAATAGCTCACAAAAAATGCTCCAGATGGGTATAGCAAAAGAGCAGGGTTTCATTCAGTTAATCATCTCTGCATTCTAACACACACTGTCCAGAATTCCCTTCCAAGAACCGTGTCCTAGTCCTGGATGCCCAAACAATCAAAGAAAATTATTAGATTCCAAAACCAAAACATATATTTGATTGTGAACATTCTGAAGTGGCGTCACTTTTCAAATCTGGCCTTTGACCATTTCAGATGCCCCATTGCTGAGAGATGCAATTTTATAAAATATTAAAAGCCAAAGACACCACTTAGAGCCCACATGTTTGAACTCAAGGGCTACTCCAGTCTTCATAACCTGGAAAACAAGAACAAATACCATGACTGAAAATGAATCACCACATGCATTATCCACAAGCTAAAGTAAGTTTTCTTTTAAACAGGTTAAAAAAACAGCAAAACCCATTAGCTCTATAAAATTAAAGCATAAAGAGGCTCAGAAAAATGAAGCTTTAAGCACTTGGATGCACGAGAATACAAGCAGAGTAAAACAGTATGCCTGCTAGGGAAGCAAACCTTTTCGAACAGCTCTAGACTTACAAACCATGGACATTTAAGTGACAATATTAGAGTCTTTCTAGTTGAGCGTGCAAATCACTAAATTGTGTATATAATGGATGATTACATGAGCATAATTAGAGTCTATGCTTGCAATTCACATTGGCATGCTTGATCAACATGCCTGCATTTCATTGAAAATAGTTTATGCACATATACAAATTAAAAATGTTTCATACTATGTATTTTCTTATTTATGATTTATATTTCTGATGCAGTGAAATAGTTCAATGTATATTCCTTGAAAATAATCTTGTTTTCTGCATTATTGTGTTCCATAATACTTTGTGCTATCGGAACATACATATATTACTTATCAGTTTGATTATATCTAGGTGTCATCTGGTTGTACCATAGAGTACTACTGTGCAGAAGGAGATGGTTTTCTTACCTTTTAAGCTTCATGTATGCCCTTTTCAGTAATATTATTAAGTTTCCAAGCATTCAGATCCCAAATGAAGCTTTTTCAGAAGAAACAGGACAGCTAAGTGGCTCACACAATTAACTCCAACACTTAGGAGTCAGAGACAGGTGGACATCTGAGTTCAAGGCCTTCCTGTTCTACATAATGAAACTAAGAAGGAAAAGGAGGAGGAGGTGGAGGAGGAGGGGAAGAAGAAGGAAAAAAAGAAGCATGCCAATCCAGCAAATTCTGACAATCATAGTTTACATGTCCGTTTTCTAAAGGTGGCCTGAGATTGATTACATGTCAGATTTATATAGAGGCCAATAAGATCAAATGGTGCTCAAATGTCACTGTTGCCTATAACTTTTGCAATCATCTCATAGAAAGGAATAAACATTGGCACCTTCTCTTTACTCATTCAACAACCTTCCCATAGATTTCAATGCAGCCCTTCTCAAGACTCAACATGACATCCTAACTCTTGACTGGACCTTTTTATTTGAATGTCTTTCCTGTATTTGATAAACATCAACTCTTTTTTCCTACATCTTTCCTCCTGTCCTAACTTTCCCATTCTCTCAGTCACTCATGAGAATTTTCTCATTGATACACACTTATTTGATCATCCAGTCCTTTCCTTTCTGTTAATTTTCCATTTCCTTTGTCTCTTCCTTTCCAATATTACCTCCCACCTATCATTTCTGAACCTTTAAATACATCAAATCTACAGCAAAGAAATCTCAATGCTCTGCATCCTCTCTACAATCATCCAAACACCACACTGTGATTCATTCCAAACTCTGTCTTTGTTATGCATTGGCATTTTCCACTGATTAACCATCACCAACCTCAAACCTTGTTCAGGCAAGTAACCCTAATTAAACTCTGTGGGACACACACACACACATACACACACACACACACTGGAAGTAGAGGGACTAATTAGAAAGAATGGGTTCAACAGAGGTGAGAAAGTAATAAAGAGAATAATGTGGGAGAATATAATAAAATATATCCAAATATCAAATTGTCAAAGTATAGATAAAAAAATTTAAAAAGTCATATCCAGTCATCAAAATGCAGTTACAGTGTTTCCATATGGAGACTAAAAGGAATCAGATAGGGATGTGTTCTGGATAATTTCATAATGCGTATTCTAGCCAGAGAAATTAAAACTCATAAGACATTAGCTAATGTGTCCAAGATTCCATGATTAGTGAATCTGATATTTAGACATAAGAAAAGTGATGTTGGGAAAAGATGGATTAGAAAGGGACACCCTGGTAGTTTCTAATGGCAGTGTCCATTTGTGTTTCCTACAACACTGTGCCAGTCAGTTTTCTGACACTGACAAAATGCCCAAGATGAACAGCTTACAGGGAAGGAAAAAAGGAATGGAAATGTGATGTCAGCAGCCAGACTTTTACTGGTCCCACAAATACATATAGGCCCTCTTCTTGTGAGGCAGTAGAAGAGAAAAGCAAGGTGGAGTGGTTTGGAAGCAACAAAGCAAAAACGTGATAAGACTGGGTGAAGTCCATGAGTTCCTAAGAGCCAGTGTTCCCGCAATAGCTGAGAGAGGTACTAATGGGTCACTTTCCGTTGAGAATTTTTACCTCTGTATTTGCTCTTCATTTCATTAGTTAATGATTCTGAGAATGTAGTTTAGTGGTAGAACACTTGCCGAGGTCCAGGACTCAATCACTAGCATAGCTAAATAAATAGCGGATGATGCTGACACTGATTGTGCATGCCTATAATCCCAAACTTGGGAGATGGAGGCAGGAGGATCAAGAGTTCTGGCCCTGACTCAGCTATATAGTAAGTTTGAGGCCTGGCTAGGCCACATGCGGCCCCATATTTTTTAAAAAAAACATTTAAAATGTTAAAAGTAAACAAGCAGTATTATCTACTGGCATCATTGCAGCAAGAGTCAGGAATGGCTTACCAAATTAATGAGAGTTAGCATGTAAAAAATTAGGCAAAATGTTATATATGATAAATGAGGCCTTCATAACATGAAAGAAAGAAGTTCTTTCATACTCTTTCCTATGGAAAGACATTCAAATAGAATAAAGCCAACAACTAATTACTTTTCTTCCTAGATTTTTTTTTTAATTCCTACATCTTGGTACCAGACAAGGAAGTGACTCAGTTACTTTTAATTATGGACAGAAGGGTAGATATAAAAATTTCATTTCAAAAACCTATTTAGAGATATAATTTATTTCAAAACCAAAGCCCATCATATTGATTGAAGCTTTAGGAAATCCAAAGTAAAAATAAAAGTAGATTGCAGCCATTTCTGGTTTCTGTTGTAAGGATTTGGCAGCAGTTGAAAGGTTTGGACCCTTTTCATGTGGCATGCCGTGAGATACTAAATCCTGAACGGGCTTCTCTGCCTTCTCCACATTCATCATCAGATGCTGGTGGGCAATGAGCTAGAGCCAGTCCAAGGCCCTAGAGCTCTCATACAAATTCTGTCCTTGCACATGTTAGGTGTCTTTGGTTGTAAATATTGAGACTCTGATTAGCCTCCAACTATAGCAATTCACAGGAACCATCTTGCAGAATCAAAATGGAAATGAGGCAGTATCCTCACCTTAAGAGACAGTTCAGTATCAGATGAGAGACTGTTAGTCAACTTCAGGCACCATGACCACAGAACTGATTGGACTGTCTCTTCCAGATACTTCACAGGATAGTGGGGCCTCAAGTGCCTCTTTTGTCCCTCAAATGCTTGCCTCTATATAAATTCTCCGAAGAGGAAAGCAATCTCCCTGCCCCAGGAAAATTATCTGTTGTTTAATGAAGGGCATTCAACAGCCTTGTTTTATGGCCCACCAAGACTCCTCAGAGAGTAGAGAAGTCAGCCTTCAGAAAAGTGGAGGCTTTCTTAAAAGGGGACGTCTGGGAAGTCAAGAAACCAAAGGATGAGTAGGTATATTAGGAGCCACTGTAGGACTGTAATTTTGTTATTTGGGGATATGTTAAAAGATTTAAGTCCATTTTCCCTAGAAAGCAGAGAGGGGTGGAATGTATCTATTATGGTTTTCAAGTGCCTGTGGAATTACTAAAGTTGCCTGTTTGTTCTCTGCAGGGGAATGGAAGCAGACCTCTGGCTTGGTTAAACTAAAATGCAAGTAAATCAGCTCCTCATTACGTAAAATTACACTATGATAAAGTGGATGAAGTAAGAGATAATGGGCTGGTGTTGGGGACTAGGATAAGGAGAGGACAATGGGAAGAACAAGGGGAGGAAATCAGGGAGAGAATATGAGCAGAGTGCAAGGGTGTTCATGTAAACGCAGAGTCAAGATGGCATCCATTATTTTATTATGTATGGGAAACAGCTGAAAAGAAAAAAAAATTAAGTTCTGGTAGTTCCTCAATAAAATGAGCATAGAATTGCCATGCTGCCCAGCAGGCCTGCTTCTGGGTACATGGATGCCTCTTCGGCCACAGCTTGGGTCTCTACAGTCTCTGTTGCCTGCTGGGTCCCATGACAACCTTCCATCTGCTTCACTGAGGGACTGATGCATACTCTTCCCTCCTTGTGGCTTCATTTGCATTTTCCAAGTGACTAATGATGCTGAGCGTGGTTTCAAGTGTGAGCTGGGCGTCTTCAGACCTTCTTTGGAGAACTATCAGTTTTGGTGCTGTACCTATTTCTAGTTTTTGCTTTGTCCTGTCTTTGTTCCCCTTGTTGTTAGTTTGTAGGGGTTTTTCATGTATTCTGTGTGCTAAGATCTTACCAGATACATTACTTGAAAACAAACAATAGATAAACAGGTTATGGTTTCCCCCTAATGTTCACAATCGAAGAGCCTGCAGGTATACTGTGTATTATGTAGGGCAAGCTTTCATTTGTAGGTTAGGAAACTGAGACTCAGAGAGTCACCCATGGCCACAGATGGTCAGAATTAAAAATAAAATCTACCACATAGATTTTCTAATGTATGGTAAAGACACAAGTTTCTATTACTCCCCTAGACGTCTTGCATCCTAGATGATTTGGACATGCCTTGACAGGATCGCATCTTCTATTTTTCATTTTGTTACCTAAGTCTTGTGATGTAAGATGACTGTAGACTCCCAACATGCAAGTCCAAGCTGAAATGACCGGCACACGAAGCTACCATCCTGCAAAGTCTGTCAGCTCTGTCTTAGCTTCCAAATGGATGCTTCTTATCAATGGGTACGTGCATTTCAAACACGGCAAAAGAAGTCTTTTCGGACATATTTAAACATGAATTTTACCACCTACACATGGATTTTTCTACTTACAAGTTTAAGGAACACACAAGAAAAATGAAAAATCTGTTGAAACTTCTTTACCTGTGGAATCCAGCCCTCTTAAGCTACCTTTTTTCACACAGCCATAGAGAAAAGATAGGACAGGCCACTAACTCTGTCAGCAAAAGCAGTAGTGACCTAGCCTTTCTCAAATGGTTCCAAGGATTTTTCTTGCAAGCCACTGACACCTAATATTCCCTGGTAGTCCTTCCTCAGATTGTCCTGATCACTTTTGGAGGAAATGCAAGAGTTTGCCCTCGTCCGGTCATACCAGTGAGGACAGCAGTTGAGCTCACACGTGCACACTTGCTGACTGACACCTGTCTTACAGCCGCCATCCGGTCAGCAACAGCTGTGCAGCACACTGGGTGCAGCTTCCTCCCACACAACATAACCAGCGATGTGAATTTAAGGTTTAGCACTTAAAGTGGGTATGAAGAAGTCGTTTTCATTTTATCATCAAATTTACCAAGGGAGGGGACTAGAGTGGGACAAGGATATGAAATGAGGGGAGGGGGAGCACACAATCTTTACCAAGGTGACGGAAGTGGTACATCTTGAAGTAGTGCATTGATACAGAGGAAGGGTCAGAACCATGAGAAAACCTCTCTGAGCTCCTCATCCCTTGTATCAATAATGTTCTCCAGGACTTCCTGTGTGCCTCACGTTTATCCTTCCGACCTAGCTAAGCTTACACCTTCTACCTTCTCTGCTTTCCTTGGGAAGTCTGGTGTGACTGTGTAAATCAAGCATTCATTAACTAGGAATTCAAGAATCATTGTTTTTATTCTCATAAATCTAAAACGATATATTTAAAAAACAAAGGTCAGAGTATATATTCACTTTCATGGGAGAAACTTCCATTGCCTTACAAAAGTTTCAAAATGCCTCCAACCAAGCAATCAGTCAGTCAGCCATCTATGATGAAGAACTAGTAACAGTCTAAGTAACTTTTGCCCACATGCTTTTGAGTTCTTCTTATAAACTTTTTAGTTGTAAAAGTATTCCTTCCAATCTGGGAATGGATTTATTCTGAAGCTACTGATGCCCTCAGACAAATTAATTTTTTCAAAAATAAAAAGCAGAAAATAAAACCAGTAAGTAGACAAGGATTGCCAGAACACCCTACCCCTACCCCCCCCCCAACACACACACACACACACTGCATCCCTGGAGCAGGGTTGGCATCCCTTCCTATTTTGCAGTCCTCTCTCCCTCCCTGCTCTGTTTCTGTCACATGTCACTCATAAGGCAGCATGGTCAGCATTCCTCCCCCCCACCCTCTTTTTTTTTTTTCTGCCCTGGCATCTTCCTAAGATGTGATATACACATGTGTTTAATCTTTGCTTCTCTACAAAAGCATCTGGCTTTTCTCAAAATCTCTTTCCGAACACCAAGGAAAGGTCGTGATTGGACTCAGCAACTTGTCATAAAGTGTTTGACCCGAACACTCAGCCCCAGGCCTCACAAAAAGGACTATTTTGCAATGTTGTTGAAAAGCAAGAAGCCACTTCCATGTCATCTCTAAGCAGGAACCAGTTGACGGATGGAGGGAAAGGACAGGCATGGAAGCATGGCATTTAGGAGGAGGAGGATCTGTCCCAGAAAACTTAGTGATGGCCACATGCTCAACCAGGGTTGGAGAATGCGTCTGTACTAGAGTTATCTGTGAAAGGTTGTGTCCGGAATGCACCAATAAGAAAGCATTTTGAGTTGGCGTTAAATATTGATGCAAGTGCGTCTAACTGAGCAACTTCACTTATGCAGTGAAACCTGCACAGAGTTGAATGACAAGAACAATGTAGTCTCAGAAATCCACTAACAAGTGAAATGGAACGTCAAAACTAAGCTCCAGCCCTGCAACTAAATGCCTAGGAAGCCAGTCCCAACACATTCTTCTCTGGGACTCTGCTTATGTACAAATAAAAGAATTGAATGAGCTTGTTTCAAATGGGAAAGGGTGAAGGTTGAATCCCAGACTCTTGAATTCAAGGGCACTTCAGTTCTGGGATTTGCAACCTTGTGATCTATGATAATCAACCTCAGATTTTTTTTTTTTTTTTTTTTTTTTAGAGGCTGGTCCCCAATTACAATGGAGGATCTTGTGGAAGGATGAGGTTAAGACCATTGAACAACAAAGTAGGGCTAGAGGTGTGGAAGTTTTGCAAGATCAACTTCTTGGAATTGTATATTATGCTGATATACAAAGATAATCTTTTTTTTGTCTTAACAGAGTTTTTTTTTTATTTTGCAATACAGTTCAGTTCTACATATCAGCCACAGATTCCCTTGTTCTCCCCCCTCCTGCCACCCTCACCTTACCCCCAGCCTACCCCCTATTCCCACCTCCTCCAGGGCAAAGCCTCCCCCTCGGACTGAGATCAACCTGGTAGACTCAGTCCAGGCAGGTCCAGTCCCCTCCTCCCAGGCCGAGCCAAGCGACCCTGCATAGGCCCCAGGTTTCAAACAGCCCACTCATGCAATGAGCACAGGACCCGGTCCCACTGCCTGGATGCCCAAACAGATCAAGCCAATCAACTGTCTCACCCATTCAGAGGGCCTGATCCAGTTGGGGACCCCTCAGCCATTGGTTCATAGTTCATGTGTTTCCATTCATTTGGCTATTTGTCCCTGTGCTTTATCCAACCTTGGTCTCAACAATTCTTGCTCATATAAACCCTCCTCTTTCTCACTAATTGGACTCCCAGAGATCCACCCGGGGCCTAGCCGTGGATCTCTGCATCCAGATCCCTCAGTCGTTGGATGGGGTTTCTAGCACGACAATTACTAACTTAAGCAACTATGTACAAATGTTTGATATGACTCAACAATATAGTCATCAATACAAAAATATAGTTTGAATTTTAGTTGTAAAAGAGTTTGTCATTTCCTCAAATCTGCATTCTCATTCACAAGCATTGTCATGGGTGACAGATAATATGGTGAAGTACTTCAGAAACTATAGATGTAGCCTTAAGGGGAAATAGCACCCCGTGTTTCACCCTAATTACTTTTAGTTGTCATAAGCCAATATACTCAGGACTGGGAAGATGGTTCAGTGGATATAATGCTTGACCAGAGCTCAGCACCCACATAAATGGCAGGTAGACATGTTGGCCCACTCACAATCCTAGCATTGAGAGACCCTGCCACAATAAATAAGGTAGAAAGCCACCAAGGAAAACCCCCAGTTTCAACCTTGGGCCTCCCACTAATGTGCATAAATGTACACACACACACACACACACACACACACACAACCTGTGCATACACACATACATACCATATATGTATATATATGGATATATATATGGATATATATCTGAAAAAATTCCCCATAAGGAAAAAATATTTATCATAATGGGATTTTTTTTGCTTTTCCAAACTTGTTGTTTTTTAAAATTATGTGTAGTTGTGTGTATGTGCATGCGAGTGCCCTGTCCACAGAGGCTAAAGGTGTTGGACCCCTGGAGCCAGGGTTATAGGTGTTGTGAGCCACCTGATGTGGGTGCTGGGAACCAAACTTGAGTCCTCTGGAAGAGCAGCAAGTGTTCTTAACAGCTGAGGCATTTCTCCAACCCCATGAGTTAAGTATTTGGTATTAAAATATTCTCAGATTCCCCTCAAAAGTTATTAGAGGAAATTTAAGAGACTATATCCTGAGCAGGCAAGAAGGGTTAGCACACAGAGGTACTGCCAACCAAGCCTGACAGCTTGTTTTGATCCCCAGATCCCATCCCACAGACTCCAGAGAGTTGTCCTCATCATCCACTTACAACCATTTGCAAGGATCTACATTCACATATACAAGCACACATTCTTTTTTTTTTTTAATAGAATTTAGATTTGGAAAAACTGAAAATGAGTAAGTGAGAATAATGCCTCCTTCATATTTCCATGAACATGAGTACAAATATCAGAAGTGACTATTAAAAACTAGTGTTATTGATTGCTTCCCATAAATATGGTTAATTACATTGAACCTCAGCATTTTTGGCTGTGATGGGCATTGTTTTTCATTAGAGTGCAATTAGCATGCATCCAACTGTTAAATCACAGGTAAAATGGACCCAAACCAAATGGATACTGTCTGAATTTTGGGAAACACACGGACGCAATGTGTACCACAGTGAAAATACAACTACAGAGTCGTCATGCCACTCATTTTGACCCCCTTTCCCTAAAATTTGAGTTCCTTTTTGCCATTTTCCTTGTGCTATGATGTATTTCCCTCTTTGCCTATTGAGGCTAGTATTAGACATACACAAAATGGTCTAACTGTTTAAGAAACTAGAAATGAAACCAAGTATCTTTGTGAAGTTGGCCATGTCAATGAACTGCCAAGTTTTTTGTACTGGACAATACATTGTTGTTGTTTAACCAACTCCCTCAATTATTTAAAATGCAAAATATGTTTCATTAATAATTGAATATTGTCAAGACAGTTCAAAGTGATCAGTTTTTTAGTTTCATTAAATTTTGTTTTCTTGATGGTCCTGTTGATGAAAGTATTTTTAAAAAAGAAAAAGCTGTTAAAGTGAGTGAGACCTAAGAAATTTTTTAAATCACTGAGGTACCACTTCACAAAAATGATGCTGCCCTGTCAGTTAAACTGTCTTCCCTCTGTGGGCATGCCTCCACTTTGCAGGGGAGATATACATATTGGCATGTATTAAAATAGTCTGAATCAAATTATCATCTAGTTGAGATGGGGATGTAGCTAGGGGACGTCTCAATGACTCAAAATTCCTCAGAGAGGAGCTGCAGTGTCAAACTTGTGATGTGGTGTCAAGATGAAATATGCTTTGAATTTTATTAATAGTATAGAGACATTCTACTGTTCTTCAAGTGCCATGCCAGAACCAGGCAAGTGTTGCCAATAGCAGTGGATGGAGATCCACACTCTTTAACACTCTTGCCACCAAGTACCTATAAAATGTTTATATCTGTAATTGTCAAATTATGTTAATTGACTACTGGAAAAACACTAGTAAGTTGAAGTGTTCAAAAAGTATATTTCTCAGACTCTCTTGGGGACTCTTCAAGCTAGGCACTCAGGGGACCTTTTTCCCTTTACCCCATACCTTGAAAGCACAGTGCCTTAAAATACAATCTTGGTCTTAATTTCATTTTGAAATACTTTATCAGGGAAGCAACCTCATTTAAATACCTGATGAGACATATATAAGGTTAGCAAGAATTTTACCTTCCAGTAGGTTTTGTTTTTTAGCTCAGTTGCACTAATATGTGTTAGGAATATTTACTTAATGTGAAGTTTGTACACACTGTACAAAATATTTCAAGCACAGCTCAGCAACCTCAGCCACGGGTAGGTGTTAACAATAAATCAGGCACAATTGTGACTTGAGAAGAAAATGAAATAAAATATTGGTTCCTGGGAGAGATTTATTTTTCCTTACCTCCTTCTCTCAGGTCAAAATAAATAGAGATTTTTCTGAATGTCATTACAACTTCAATGACTTCTCAATTTTTATGTGAGACTATTCTACTTTCAGGACTATAGATAACAATCCTTGAGTTGCAAAATTCTGACCATATTCTATTAAAATCCTTTTTCCACTTTTCTGTTAAACTGTATTTAATCCTTTGTGTCAATGTGCTAGGGAAGATAGTAAAGATACATCTGAACTTTGCCTGAAACTTCTTTAATCTTTTTTTAAGCTCTCATTCATGTAACACGGCTTCAGCAATCTGATTTCAACACCTCATCTCCCAGGGGAAAAATGCTAAGATTTCCAAGTTCAGAGACCAGTGGGAAACTGGTTCTCCTCCACTAAAAGGTGTTTCATTCCAACCACAGCTTCTCCACAGTGCCTCCTCCAGGCCTTTCAAGTCTTTTGAATTCCAATGGTTAGCAAAGAGGCCTTTTGTAGTTGCTAGAGAGCCCTAAAGCTGAGGGGACTGGTAATGACATCAGGCACAGATGGGCTCAGAGGATTTTTATGTGGTGATGGGGAGAAAAAAAATCAGACCTCTCACAAGGGTGGCATATACTACCAAGAACACACTTACCCAAAGCCTTTGTTCTTCAAGTTGGCCATAAGCACAGCTTCACAACCATTTTCAATTCTGCTTCATTGTCAAGGTTGTTAATGAGGTAGGATCAGCTGTGGAACAGACTGACTGATGATGAGTGTTCTGCTGTGTCCCTTAGCTTCCACTAGACACATGGAAAGATAAATACCTCCAGAAATGTTTGCTTGCAGGTCTGAGATTCTGTTCCCGGCCCTTGACTCTTTCCTCCCAGTTCCAAGAGTCCTCTCCAAGGAAAAGGAGTTCCAAGCTGTTCTTCCTGCAAGGAATGAACTCCACTCTTCTTGCTTTTTCCACTCAGTGCCCATTATCACAGCTAAAATGAAAGTTCTTGTTATCTCCTGCCCCTTTAGCACACTTGGAATATTTTTTGCAGAAGAAATCATGTGTTCTAATGGTGATGATATTCCCAAGCACATGGATATCTGCTGGCAGATGGAGGGCAAGTCCAAGCTCTCTAGGCATGAACTAACAATTAAAGCATCCAGCCCAGATTGACGATGATTGCTGTCTATCAGGTATCCAAAGGCTTTATGACCCAAGCTGACGGGGAGAGTCAGTTCGTGCTATGGCAACAAAACCAAGTCACACTGAACCATATGCTTGATAAAGAGCTTTTCATGTCTATTGAGTGTAGCAGGAATCTTAAAAGTTCTTATTAATAAAAACAAATCCAGACCAGGTACTGGAGTGAAATGCTGGATGGTCAGAGAGACAGAACAAGCCACAGCTAACCTCACCTGGCCAACTTCTCAGCTGATCCTGTTTCCTCAGACTGGAAGCTTCTGTGTCCTCATATCCAAATGGTTCTCAGCTGAACTGTGCTGCTAGAAACCTGAAATCTTAACCAGCCAAATGCTTCTAGTTTCTGGTCCTCATGCTTTATATACCTTTCTGCTTTCTACCACCACTCCCTGGGATTAAAGGCTCGCTTTCTGGGATTAAAGGCGTGTGTCACCATGCTTGGCCATTTCCAATGTGGCCTTGAACTCACAGAGATCCAGAGGGATTTCTACCTCTGGAGTGCTAGGATTAAAGGTGTGAGTGCCACCATTTTCTAGCCTTTGTATCTAGTGGCTGTTCTGTCTCTGACCCCAGATAAATTTATTAGGGTGCACAATATTTTGGGGAACACAATACTACCACACACGGGCAGCTTCAGCAATAAGTTTCTTTGTACCAGACAGAGCTAGATAGAGAGTGATGAACTACATCCAGTTCATATGATGAAAATGGTTCAGTGTGATTTTAAAAGCCTTAACCCCCACCCCAGAACAAACACAAACAACACTGTTGAACTTTTAAAATAATATATTAAATTGTAATAAATGTAATAGTAAACTACTGATCACCTTCCAGGGTTGTTAAATTAAAGGAATATTGTGATACAATGGTAAATGTAATCAGTACCCTCGATATCTTTATATGAGTTTGTTCCTTTTTATTTTTTCTCCTGAAAATTTTCTATGCAATGGAGAAAGTTTATTACTTCTACAATTGCTTCTACATGAAGGGAATCTACAAAGCATCAAAAGTTTAGGTGCCAGAGGACAGTTTGCAGGAGTCAGTTCTCACCTTTCACCATGTAGTTTCTGAGGCTCAAATCCTTGTCATCAGACCAACAGGAAGTGCCTTGTCCCTGTTTGCTGCGATAAACACTATGACCAATAGCAATGTGGGGAGGAAAAGGTCTATGTGGATGACACATGTCAGTCACTGAAGTCCATCACTGAGGAAAGTCTGGACAGGAACTCAGGCAGTAGCAGAGACAGGAACAATGGGGTAAAGCTGCTTACTGGCTTGCTTTCCAGATTGCTCAAATTAACTTTTTTAATTGAAAGTAGATTGTTTTCTCAGACAATATATCCTGGTCATAGTTTCCCCTCCTTCCACTCCTCCCAGTTCCTCCTCCCCTCCCCTCCAGATACACTCTCTTTCTCTCTCATTAGAAAAGAACAGGCTTCTAAGAGATAACCATCAAACATGACAAAATAAAATATAATAAGATGAATCAAAAAACTTTCATATCAAAGTTGAACCAGGCAACCCAACAGGAGGGAAAAAGTCCTAAGAGCAGGCACAAGAGTCAGAGACCCACTCGTTCTCATAGTCAGGAGTCCCATAAAAATGCTAAGTGAATAGCTGTACTATGTATGTAGAGGTCCTGGTGCAGACCCATGTAGACCCTGTGCTTGCTGCTTCAGTCTCTGTGAGCTCATATGCACCTTGTGCAGTTAATTCAGAAGGCCTTGTTCGCCTGGTGATCTCCATCCCTCTGGCTCTGACAATCATTACAAACCCTGCCCCCCCCACACACACACACACTTCTGCAGGATTCTCTGAGCTCTGAGGACAGGGATTTCATGGAGACTTCCAATTTAGTCTTTCTCTCCACATAATGTCTGGCTGTGGGTCTCTGAATCTGTTCTCATCTGCTGCTTGGAGGAAGCCTCTCTGATGATGACTGGATAAGGCACTGATCTAAGAGTATAACAGAATATCATTAGGAATCATTTTATTGTCGGCCTTTTTATTTGTTTATTTGTTTTGCTTTTGTTTGTTGTTTTGTTTTGTTTTATACTGATCATGTTAGGTTCTATCCTAGGTCTCTGGGTTATCCAGTCTCTGGTTCCTGGTCATCTAGGCATAGGCTCCTTCTTTTGCCATGTGCCTCAAATTAAACTAGACATTGGTTGGCTAATCCCACAAGTTCTGTGCCACCATTGTGTAGACAAATTTCTAAGCGGTCTTATTAAATAAAGAACATGGGGCCAAATATAGGGGTGAAAGCCCTAGAGATCAGGGAAATAATGAGAGCCACCAACCACCTTACCTCACCAGCTCTACAACTTCCAAAATGTCCCGACTTCCTGTCTACCCAGGCTTTTATTGCCTTGCTGTTCTGACCTCTCATTGACTCTTAGCCCAGCCACCTCACTTAGTTGTCACTGCCTGTCTGTACAGACCTCCAGGTCTCTATGGTTGGTACTGGGATTAAAGGCATGTATAACCATGCTTGGCTGTTCCCTAGTGTGACCTTGAACACACAGAGACCCTGCCTGCCAAGTGATCGGATTAAGGGTGTGTGCTACCACTGCCTGACTTCTTTGTTTACTTGAAATGGCTTGCTATTTCCTCTGATCTCCAGGTAAACTTTATTTATTAACATACAAATAAAATATCACCACATTTCAGCACAAATAAAATATCACCACACCACTGCCCTAGCATATTTTACAGGCAAGAGAGATGGTAGGTCAAAGGGTTGATGTCCATATTTCTCTTCTAGTAATCTGTAGAGTACCCTCTCTGTACCAAAGAGGCTAGCACATAGGGGGTAAAAGTTCTGTGTAGGCACCAGCTTGACGTCTCCATGTTAAATGGCTTGTGTGGATGTTGTCCTCAGCAATGGGGCCCTGCTGAGAGTTTATGGAGAGCAATCCTTTGTTTTTGCATCAGCCTTGGCTGTTTGGGGATTTCCATGGGATGCCCACCCGCCAGGACCACCTGCCCAAGGGTGGCATCACCCACCATGGACTGGGCACTCCCACATCAATCAAGAAAATAACCCCACAAGCTTGCCTACAGACTCTCTGGCAGAGAAAATTCCTCAGTTAAGGTACCCTCTTCCCAGAAGACTCTAGCCTCAGTCTAGTTGATCAAAAGCAAACAAACAAAACAAAATCAAAACATCTAACCAGCATATACTTTTATCCACTAAGCCATTTTTCCATGCCTAAGTATCTGTTTATTAATAACCACATAATATGTAATATTATGGAAAATGAGTTGTGGTGTACATGGGAATTTCTTGTTACCTTTGTCTGTAACTTTTTTGGATATTTCATCTTTACAGGTAATAGAGCTTGCCAGCAGCTTACTTCCTCTGGAATGCTGATTTTATCTTACACATGCTAACCTATGAAGATACTCCACTGTCACAGTCCACAGTACTACTGGTCAGTCTAACTTGTTCTCTTAAGCCCTTTGAAGTTAGGCAGAATCACATTGCTTTTTCTGACCAAGGAAACACAACCAGTGATGTGCACAGTTTTCAATATTTCAGGACGAAAGTGCAATATTCAACAGCCATTGTCAGATGTTTAGTACAGTATCTTTCCCCCACCTGAGTGGCACTAGAAACACAATTGAACTAGAACCTGGCATGACCCCATCCCTGAGTAACTACCATGACCTCCTCACCGCTTTGTTAGGAGGGAAATAGGCCTTGATACATTGAGCCAATTAAAACCCCAGACTGTTATTACAGGATGGCTTGACTATCCCAGAAGATTACCTGGTTACAGATCCATCAGTTAAATGAAATAAAATTTTCAGAAAACAAAAAACCGCTATAGAAAATTCAATCCATGAGGAACACATGTTTATCACAAAGTATTTATGATAATGGTATAAAATGGTATTTTAGGTAAAATAGAAATAAATAGGGGGAAGAGATGGGATGGAAACTTATATATTGACATTCACCCCAAAAAAATTAAAGAAGAAATTAAATTATCCTTTTTATTTTAAAAAAGAAATAGGAATAGAGTTTTCTCCATGTTGGGCTTTCTGCCAGTTTAGAACTTTTGAATCTTTGAAATATTTCTCTAGATTTGTAGGTATAGAGAGTCCCTCCAGATTCCAATAGGGAAATCCTTTTCGTTGTGCTAAGTCTTGGACTTTACAGGTAGATTTAGTGTTAAGTTCCCTGTGTCTGGAGATAACTCAAGACTGTGATCTCTTCTCAAAGTGCTCTCAACACTGGCTCTTCTTTCCATAATGAGAAAGGACTACTAAAGTAGCTAACATTAAAAAAAGAAAGTTTCTATTAAAAGAAAAAATAGTAATAAAATCCTGAAAACACCCAGCAATAAAGCTATGGGAAGACTCATTTTTCAATAACATAATTTTAAAAGGAAAGCAAATTAACAATCCTTATATACATGTTAGTTAGGTATTCCTTTCACTCTGACTTACATAAAGAGGGGGGAAATGCAGAGAAATAAAATAGGGATGCTTTTGAGCAGGTATCGGGCCTCCATGATATATATGCTGGACAGAAAGTCACTCTGGGCATCAAGACAGTACAATTCCCTCCTTTCCCCTTTTGGAGCTCAGATTAAGCAGAAGGCATTAGAATCTTAGGACTGAAGTCTTCAGCCAGGCATCACTCACAGCAAAGCTCCAGTCCAGTAGGTAAGAAATCTTACTGTGCATGCATTAGGACCTGAGTTCAGATGCCCAGAACCCATCACGTTAAAGCTGGACATGGTCACATGAGCTTCTAAAACTACTACTGGACAGAGAAGAGACAAGAGAGTCAAGGGGGCTTGCTGACCAGCCAGCCCCCTTATCTGAAAAAGAAAAATGGGAGAGCTCCACGTGCAGTGAGAGGTCCCTGGACTCCATGTGTGCATACATACATGTGCACCTAAGTGTACTCATGCGCATTCACTACACACAAAGGAAGAAAAGAAGGGATTCGGGGAGGAAGAAAGAAACAAAGACATAGAGAAGGGGAGAAAGGGAGCGAGAGAGGCAGGAGGGCAAGCAGCTTCTCTCTCGCTCTTTTTTTTTTTTTTTTTTTTTTGGTTGGATTAAAGGCGTGCACCACCACTGCCTGGCTCAAGCAGCATCTCTTAACACACTCTTTGTTTCCGTGCCACCAACCAGAGGTGCCAGCCAGTGCCCACTGGGGAGGGTCTTCTCTCCTTTTGAGAATGTTGAGAATGCATTTACAGACCTGTCCAGGGACACATCTCTTACTTGATTCCTGATCCCGCCCAGTTGACAACCAAGATTAATCATTATAGAGAGAATTTTTTAATAAACATTAAGCTTTTTAAAATTTTATTTTCCTATTTACTTATTCATTGTTTTTACAACAGTCTATTAGAAAGGAATGTGGTATCCTGTTCTCTGTCTAAGGTGCAGCCACTCCTGAGACAATGGCTAGAGGCCCACAGGTATGGGTAGGCTTAGTAACCATTTTAAATCAGATACATGTTGATATTAGCCTCTGCTTCTTGTTGGGGACTGTGCTGCTGCCACCAGCATCCTCCACGAACATCAGCTGCAGCTTCCTAGGCTTTCCAACATGAACTGAAGAGCAATGGCTCTCTGAAAATCTCCCAGGTCTTCAGCATCTGATGGCACTGCAGAGTTGTCCAGTTTCCTAGCCTGAGCAGCTACTGAGTTCTCAGCATTTTCAATGGGAAGACAGCCATCGCTGGACCACTCAGCCCCTATTGCACAACCCAAGCTATACACTCTTTTCCCTTATGTATATGCATTACTCCACCTCTGTTTCTCCAAGAACCCTGACTAATGTGTACAGCAAAGGCTGAAACAGAAGGGACCACAGCCTCTGACCTATTTTCTACAGGAGTGTATTTTTATTTGTATGTATTATATGTATGCATACGTATATTACTCATTACTCTACTAATGTCAGCAATCCTCTTATTGAATGAGTATAGTACATTGTTTAGATTCAACACTATGTTTACTTGACACAGAGGAAAAAACTGAGAAACTATATTCTTATCTTTTGGATTAATTCTACCATATTAGCATGGCTAGTATTGGGAGAAAGCTGAGAATGGAATAGAAAGTTTTCCCCCCAAGGAAGAGGAAAGCTTTACAATGGGGCTAAGTATTAAGAACCGATACCTTCTAAAGACATGGGATTCCTACAGCTATATAGAAATACAAATATAAAAATTTTACGTAGATTTATAGAGGTTAATTGTGTTTACATGATATGATTGTAGGAATGTGACACATATTTATTACCTAAAATAATTAGTAATAAAGTACAACAAGGGAGAATATGAATTGATGAACCAGGACAATAGAAAGAAAATGTAGACAAAATATTCAAAAGCTTAAACGTTTACAATATAATTTCTTTTCTTTAGCACCTTAAACTCCTTAAAAATAACCAAATGGTATTTTCCTTCTCCTGAAAAATCCATTTAGAATTGAATACATAACACCCAGGACTCCCACTGAGTCCATCTCTTCTTTGGAAAACTGCCTCCTGTACTTTAAATAGTCAGGTCTCCATGCTACAGTTGGGTTTATAATCTTCAACAACACACTTCTCATTATTTACAGGAAAATCATTCTCCACAGTGAAGCCTCTCCCTCTAATCCTCACTTCTGTAGCACTCAGGTCCAGAGCCTCAGCGTCCTCGCCACAGATGCTCACAGAATGACATTGACTCCACAGCTAGAGACCATGAGGCTGGGGAGCTGTACTCAGCACTGCAGAGAGTCTGCTCTGGGCAGCTAGACACAGAAGGCAGCAGGGCCTGGAGAGGGCGCGGCGGATGGAGAATGCAAGGCCTCTCTCCAAAGGCCGTTGCACATTTCTAGATATTCAAGGATTCAAAGCAGCAGGATATGGCCTGGTGAGTAGGAGATGCAAATGTTGCTGCTCCCTGTCCCTTTGGTGTCTGACACGATCTGGACCCTGTCAAACATTCCAACAAAGAAAAACCACTGGGTAGCCAGTTGGGATTATGTTCATAATGAGAAGGTGATGTGTTTAAGTGCTTCAAATAACTGTACACTTTGGTTATCCTGATAGCTAATTCTATGTATTAACCTGCCTGGGTCAACAGATGCCTGGGGAGGCTGTTTCTGGAAGGTGCTTTTGGATGACATTAACCTTAGTACCTTGGGTCAAACAAGCTGTGTTCAAAGAAAGTCAAATTGAAAAATTGTGAATTTCTCAATTTAGACTTAGCTTGTATTATTAATTTCTCAGCTTCTTATAAACCCCTAGAGAGTTACTTAGGCAATAGCATTTCTAAATGAGCGTGACCAGAAGAAGAATTAAACTATTCAAGCATTATGGGGAGGGATAATTGTGTTTAAATTCCTATACATTATTCACAATGTTGTTCACAATGATCAGAGGCCACAAATATATAGGCTGCTATAGCCAAGCTCAAGAAATCTTGAATTTAAGCTCAGCCTTAAAAAACAGAAATGGGTCTAGAGAGACAGTTCAATGAGTGATGTGTTGGAAGCATAAGCACACAGACCTGAGTGTGGATCTCTAATATCCACATAAGAAGCCAGACATGATGATGCTTATCTGTAACCTCAGTGCTAGGAAGTGGGTAAAGACAGATGAATCCTGTTAGATTGCCAGGCAACTAGTTTATCCAAAATGGCAAACTTCAGGTTTGGTTAGAAACCCTGTCTCAAAATGATAATAATTATGTGGAGAGCAACATACATAAGATATTCAAGTCGAACACATACATCCCACACCACTTAAGAGACAAATCCAATATGTAAAACACCACATAAGACACATCAGGCATACATTACTGAAAATTGTAGCTGTTACTAACATAAAGCATGCATTAGTGATGCCAATATTTATCAGGTACATTTATCAAAAATTTCATTTGAGGAAATAGGAAGGTTTTGTTTTGTTTTTAAAACGTGGAGGCACAAGAAGACAATTCCAACAGTATTGCACAGCCCAGTGTTTAGTAACAGAGACAATTCTCAATAACTGAAACAAGTGTCAGAAATGTCATGCACTGAATGAAGGGGTCACAATAGCAAGGCCCCCTCCAGGTATCTAAATGTCCCAGACAGTGGCTCTACCAGAATATCGGAGATAAGAGTGACCCAACACGCGATCTGAAAACAATTCTCCAAAGGATTTTTGTTCAGTGATTCCATAGATTCTACCAGTTGCTAGACCTAAAGATGTCAAGAGGTCACAAAAACAAATAATATATAACCCATCAGAACCAAAGAAACCAAGGCAAGGTTTCTCATAGTTTCAACAAAAGAGAAGATAATCTTTGTCTGCTCAGACAAATGAATCCTTCACTGTAATGATTGGTCCTGCTGTTGGAACCTCAAGTGAGAGTCTGTCTGTACAAGTTGCATAAGTTCCTGGAACAGCTTGAGTAGGTTCTTAAAGGGTTATGAGTTCTCTGAATTTATAATTTTTCAGAATTTTTCTCTATGCTTACTCAGTATCTCTCAATTCTCAATCTCATAGTCTTCTTGACCAGTTCAACTCCATTCAAATCAACCCCAAGTGACCTTTATCTTTTGAAATGGCAAATGAGACTGAAAACTTCACACACCCTAGAAGCAAAAATCAGTTTTTATTCTCATATTTATTTTTCTCATTTAATAATTTTAATGACATTGTTTGATTTGTTTTTACTTTATTGACTTATGACCCTTTTGATCCACCTATGGCGAATTTTATGATTCTTAATCTTTAAAAGCTAGTGTTTCGTACAAAAGTAGCTAACACAATACATAAGAGTAAAGCTGAAAGATGATTGGGTCTGGGGGGAATTTCATTTTCCTACTTACTTTCCCTGCCATAAAAACTAGATCAAACAAATTTAAGGTAGGAAGAAGGAACTAGGTTTAAGAATCAAAGAATAAAATTCCAATTTGACCATTCATTGGCTCCGTAAATATGCAATCCTCAAATCAATGTTAGAGCAACAGAGATAATGGAAGAGCCTTGTGTACAGTATGTAAAAGAGCAAGCACAGAATGAGACTGTAGAAGGCAGTTGAAACAGACTATGGCTTCCCAACCCTCTCTCTGTTTTCTGTATTACTAGTCTCTTACTAACACAGGTTAATCTTATTCAGTCCCCCAGCAACTACAGAAAGCCAATGACAAGTCTCATAAAAATATCTGTCTACATATTGTTTTATTGAACCAGAAAACTATGTCCCTGGGCATGATAAAAGGGAACTTGCCGGTGAAGTCAAGGCGATGGAGTGGGTGGGATTCTATTATGACTGTTCAGTAATCATGAAGGCTGGCTGTAGCTCCTCAAGCAGGTAACACTAGCACTAAGGAAACTGAGGCAGGGGGAGTATGCATTGGAGCCAGCCTGGGCTACATAGCTAATTGGAGATTAGCATGGGCTACCTATAGAAAGTCTCCAAATTTTTCAACAACATGTTAGTGGCTCAAACCAGTAACAAATTGTTATCATATAGCTCTGGGAGTCAGAAGTCCAAACTGGGTTCCCACTAGGTACTAACAAGGCTGAGTCCTTTCTGCCTGTTTCCCTGAAGAGTTCATTTGATGGCTTTCTTTAGACTCCAGAGGCTGCTAATAGTCTTGGGTCTACCACCCACTTCTCCATAAAAGCTGACCACTCAGATGCGTTTCTCACATCTCATTGCTATAACACTGCCTTACCCATATTTAGACTTTAGTGATTAAGTTAAAATCACCTAGATAACCCAGGCTAATTGAATAAGCTTAGAGAATTCCAATTAGAGCTTGATTCCATCCGCTACCATAATCCTTCTTTGCTATGGAACTTAACATGTTCATAAGTTCCAAGGCTGGAACAAGTACATCTTTGAGGGAGAGGTATTCTATCTACTACACAGATGTTAAAAGAGAATATACTGGAATACCTAGTGGGCCTGACACATCCAATGTGTGCCTGAAAAATTGAAGAATCAGAGACTGGCAATGTCAGACATAAGAAAGATTCCTACTCAACAAACCCTGCTGGTTTGAATGAGAAAAAACCCGGGACTGAAGGCATGGTGAAGGAAGCCTGCGAACCTGGGAAGGACCCTCACCAACAGTCTATGAGGAACGTGGACTTCAGTCCCAGAGACTCAAGAACCTGAGCTCCGTCAGCAACTGAAGACCCAAGAGGAACCCAGCCTGACCGACGATTTTAACCCAACAAGACCTGAGTTTGACTTGAAACTGACATCACTGTAAGATAATAACCATGCATTGTTTTAAGCAGCTAAATTAGCTACATTTGTGGTTATTTATGACATCAATAGAAAGATAGCAGAGCCAACAGCCTGTGTTGCCTAGTAGGTTCTAGCGACCTGTCTTAGGGATTCTGAATAAGCAGGCTGCTCATGTTTTAATCCCTCAACAAGTTAACATGAGGCACCATATTAATATATAATATGAGTGCTTAGCCCTGTGATGTCTTCCTCTAGTCATGAGTTTCTTTGACTACATGCTGATCCTTCTAATTTCTACTGTCTCCCTTCAGAGCATATATTTTCTACTTAATAAATATATATTAATCACCCACTATAGCACACATTTTGCTGCATATTGGAGAACTAAATAGAGATAGCCTACAATTCTTCAAATTCCTGTGACTCACTATACAGTGGGAGAAAATAAAATATATTTATTTCTAATTGCACAAATTAGTTGCCTTAGTTTCCCTAACAAATACCATGAACTCGGTGGCTTACAAATAAAAGAAATTTATTTCTTGTGCTGGCAAGATGTCTCAGCACATAAATCCCCTTGCCTTGGAGCCTGATGACCTACGTTTTATCCCTGGGGCCCATGTGGCAAAGGAGAGAACCAACTCCTAAAGTTGTCCTTTGACTTCCACTCATATGCCTCGGCATGCACAAGAGTGCACACTTGCTCACACACACAAATAGTTCATCAATTAACTGTAATAGCATATTTTAAAAGAAATGTATTCTTCAGGGTACTGAGGCTGGAAGTCTAATACCAAGGGACCCACAAAATCCAGTTTGGTTGGTTTTCTCACTTGGACATATTGCCAGCTTTTCATTGATTTTCACATGGCAGACAGGATGAGATGATTCTTTACACCCCTCTATAAAAGCATGAATTGTGTTCATAAGGACTGTACCCCCAGGACCTAGTTGTCTCCCCAAAGTCCCATCTCCTAATCCCATCACACTTGATTTTATCAGTGGATTTGATGAGATGGAGGGAGGTGAAGAGAGTTGGATCCCCGGGGCTTGCTTTTCAGCCAGCACATGCTACTTGGCAAGCTCCAGGCCAGTGAGAGATCCTGTCTCAAAAACAAGATGGACAGCCCCTGAGGAGCAACACCCAAGGTTGACTTCAGATTGCCACGTGCATGTGCACACCTGTGCACTTGAAAACCTGTACAAATTTGTGTACCCTCAGTCATACATAAAAACAGATGCATCAAAAATATAAATAAACAAACATTATTTGTAAAATAAATGAATAAGTAAAATAAAATCATACTCAAATGTGAAACTCAGAGGAAAGGGGCAACTCTCCCATTGTTCTTCCTGAAATGCATGCGCTAGTCAGCACACACTCTGCCAGGGCTTGAAATTTCTGAATGGGAAAGTGACTGTATCAAGACAAGTATGAGCATCACCAGGGGAACCAGCAGACCCTGGTCAGTCACTGGTCCTCAGATGACTACATAATGCACTCTGTGTGATACATAGAGATACATATGTGATGCATACTGATGTGGATCACATCAATGGCATTCTTACCTTAATCTAGTGATGAAAATCTAATATGAAGAGGGGAAAAACATACAATGTTTCTAATACATTAGGACATTCTACAAATGACTGACCTTTATTTCAGAAAAGTGTCAAAGGTCATGAAAGACTAATGATTGAGGACCTGCCTTTAAGTGGAGGATACATGGAAGGAATAAGAACAGAGGCCGTGAAGATTTCAGGGTTAGATCTTAGAACAGGAAACAAAAAATACATGGGAAAACCCCTGGTATTTGAATAGTCTTGAACTTAAAGTACTTTGCATTTAACACTAGATTGCTTTTCTGTTACTGCGTTAAAATACTCATCAAAAACCAACTAGGGGGAGAAAAAGGTTTATTTTTGCTTAGAGGTTATAGTCTGTTATCAAAGGAAGTCGGGGTGGGAACTCAGGCAGAATTTCCTGGAGGCAGGAACTGGAGCAGAGACCATGGAGGAGTGCTATTTACTGACCTGCTTTCCTGTCTTGTATAGACTGATTCCTTATCCAACCAGAACCACTTGCCCTGTGGAGGCACCACCTACCATGGGCTAGGCCTGTAGCATGAATCTTAAATGGTCTTATTAATAAAATCAAACCCAGGGCCAGGTATTGGGGTGAATGCTGGAAGGTCAGAGAAGCAGAACAAGCCACAGCTACCTCACCTTGCCAATTCCTCAGCTGATCCTGTTTCCTCAGACTGGATGCCTCTCAGTCCTCATCCAGAATGAATCTCAGCTGAACTGTTGCTCCAAAGCCTGAAAGCTTAACCAGGCTAAAAGCTTCTAGTTTCTGGTCTTCACGTCTTATATATCTTTCTGTTTTTGCCATCACTTCCTGGGATTAAAGGCTCACTTCTTGGGATTAAAGGCGTGTGTCACCATGCCTGGCTGTTTCCAATGTGGCCTTGAACTCACAGAGATCCAGAGGGATTTCTGCTTCTGGAATGCTAGGATTAAAGGCATGTGCTACCACTGCCTAACCTCTATGTTTAATATTGTGGCTGTTCTGTCTCTGACCCCAGATAAGTTTATTAGGGTGCACAATATTCTGGGGAACACAATACCACCACATAGGCCCCCCGACACCAATCATTAATAAAGAAAATACCCTTCAGACTTACCTACAGGCCAGTCTGATGGAAACAATTCCTCAGTTGAAGTTCCTTTTTCCCAGTGATAAGGTTACAAAAATTCACCATCACAATGATATTGTGGCCTTCGCTCTAAAAGGGGTGGAACCTGGGAGGATGGAGCCCATGCGTGAAGTAGACTACAGTCTCATGCAGTAGCCAACTTTATTCAGAGCATCAGGCAATTCATACTGTAGGGGTTAAAAAGAGTCACGTGAGTAAAGTATCCACTCACAAGGGCAAGCTGAATGTGGCAGGCAAGTGGGAGGTGGTGGGCAAGCCTGCATATGACAAAAACACGTTTTCCTGTAGAGCCATGTAAACAAATAACAATAACTAGTTGTGATGAATAATCCGAAGAAAACTCACTCCTGTCTGCTCCACCTGGAAGGACCAGGAACACACATTCCAGGAACAATTCCACGTTTTTAAAGAAACTGAGGTCAAAAGACTCTTGTCTTGTTTTCTTGGAGTTCTCTCACAAGCACTCAGAAATCTCCTCACAGGATTCCATTCTTGGGCCATGTTCTGACAGCCATGTAAAGTTTCGGGGTTTGTTAATTGTACTGTGATAATGTAAGATTTTAGGGGAAGTAGAATGAAATGAGCTGCTGTCACGGTTTGTGCACATGACCTTATGCAGCTAGGTTCATTTACAAACACATCAAAATTCACTCCCTGTAATGCCACCAAGGAAGTTCAGGGAGTGGGGAGGCTGAGGCAGGAGGGTTTCTCTGAGTTCAAGGCCAGTCTAGAGTACATAGTAAATTGTAGACCAGCCTGGGTTACAGTGTGAAACCCTATCTCAAAGAAAGAAGGAAGGGATGGGGGAGAAGGAAAGAAGGGAAGGAGGTAGGCAGAATAATATCTTTAAAACCATCATATCTAGATCGAGACTTCCAGGTCGGCCTCTGTTGAGCAGTTCTCTCTTGTACTGTCCTAGTCATGTCTGGGTGTCTGAAAATCTTCTCTCCAAAGTGGCCAATCAGAGACAAGTAGGAAGCCCAGTGCACAGTTTGGATTGAGTGGAGTGGGGGAAGCTGGGAACCAAATTGAGACGGGCCTGCTAATTTCACTCAGACCACCTGCCTAGCTTGGATACAAGCCAGTGACCTAAACATGATGGGCTATTACCAGCCCTCTGCTGGCATTCTGAAATGACTGCAGAGGGGACACGTTTGGAAATGCCAAGAGCTGCACGCGGCATAAGAACAACAGAGGAGAGAAGAGCAACAGAGGAGAGATGATTTTTCAGGAGTGTTCTACAACACCTTACACACACACACACACACACACACACACACACATTTCATAAGCACAAAGTCATCAGGAGCTCTGCTATGTGAATTAACAGGACTAGTCACTCAAAATAAAACTTTTTCTTAATAAGTTGTGACAATGTACAGCGTTATCAATGGGTCGGGGGGAGGTCCTCTAAAGCACATTTCCTAGGGCATTAGAATGGAAACTTTTAAATACAACAATTACTTTCTAGTTCGTTCTTTTCCTGTCAAGCATGCACACAACTGCTTGTTTTTTGTTCTGAGACTGTTCATAATATAATGAGTGATAGAAGAAAAAGAAAAGCACTATGATCCTCTCACCCCCAATCAAACAAATACATTTATTAACAGGAATTCCCCCCAAAATCTTAGGAGCTTTACAACGTCTCTGTTTTATTTCTTTCCTCTGTCTTTCATTTTTAAGTGCGTTCATACTATGATAAAGTGAAATGTCTCTCTCTTTTATTTTAAATTATTGTTATTGTTCCCTGTGCATGAACCAGTGACTCACACTGTGTCAGATGATAATACACCAGCAAATTTGATATTTAATGGATATAATAGTTGTAATAAAGAAATTAAATCGGATGTCATATGCAGAACGCGCATTCTTTTTTGTCGCTAACAATAAACCGAATTACAGCAGGCTAAATACTACAAAGCGAGTTGGTGGAATGGAAAGTGGCTCTTCTCAGATGAACAGAAGAGGCTCTGGAAGCATCCAAGGAATTGGCCACGCGATGCACTTCTCTGGTGCAGTTCTCTTTCTCAGTCCTTCAGCTTCATCCGTCAGAACGATTGACTCCAAACTCCACCCCGAAGAACATCACACTGCTACCTCTGGCTGTACCATACCCTAGAACCCAGGGCCACAATTTTACCTTTCCCTTATTAAAAATGTTTTTTTCTTTACATAATACATCCCTCTCCTCCTCCCACCTCCTCCCACCTCCCCTCCCATTCAGATCCACCCCCTTTCTATCTCTCATTAGAAAACAAACAGGCTTCTGTAGGATAATAATAAGATGAAGTAAAACAAAAACCAGGACATAGGAATTGACAAAACAAACAAACAAAAGAGCTCAAGAGAAGGCACAAGAAACGGAGATCCACTCATCTGCACACTCGGAAATCCCATGAAAATAGTAAACTGGAAACTTTAATATGTATACAAAGGACCTGTAGGGTAAAAAGTGGAAGAAAAAAACATAAATGAAATAAAATAAAATTAAAATTAAAAAGGTAAAAACAAACAAACAACAACAAAAACAAGAGCCCTGACATGCATTACGAGACCTGGAACCTCCAGTGGTACCCCTGAATCCATCTTCTCTTGGCCGTCTTCTGCTGGGCATGTAGCTTATCCGTAAAGTAGTTTGTTTCCCCAGTGAGTCTCACTTCGATGAAACTAAATTCCTATTTGCAAGTGGTCATCAGTTGGAGACTTCATCGGGGTTAGGAGTAGAGGCATGTGTCCACTTCTCCTTTTAGCTTGAGGGCCCCAACTGCTACAGAGCCATGCGGACAGGGCCACAGTTTTAATATGCATAAAATTTCACATGCTGATGAATGAGTCCACCATGGGCAAACAGCAGGGAGGGCAAGACGGAAAACTCATTTGTCCATTGTCCCACTTGGAGGCGGTTACTTTTTAAATTACTGATATTGGACGCTGTAGGAGTGCCCTTTTTCATAGACCCTAAAGCACTCCACTGGCCCCAGGAGTCACCAAGGCTAGTGGGTTTTAATAGTTATAGATCTTAAATGGAGGGTTAGAAAGTGTTTCTTTTCATTACAATTACAACAAGGAATTAACCCCAAGGGTATCCACTTAATTTCATAATATATAGACTGGAACACTAATGTGGCTCTTCTGCAGTGTAATAAAGAGGCAACAGGCCCTTCTCTCCCCAGGGTGGGTTTCTGTAAAATGTATCACACACACACACACACACACACACACACACACACACACACACACACACTAAATGAAGATGATTTGAAGTTAACAAGCTCCATAATGTGAGCAGCTCTGGTACCTGGTGTGAGCAGCCCTTTATAGGCAGTGAGCCTGGTGTGAACCAGCGTTCACAGGCAGCAAGGCCTGCTGCTGCTCCTTGCAGTGGGTGCTCACTCCCAGCACTTGTCTTGGAATCACTCCACTGACACAGGAAAACAGAAAGTGAGAGAAGGAAAGACCACTTACAATTAAATCCAGAAAGTCACCAGGATGACAGAGAGGCATGGAGTGGGACTTGTTAATTGCCTCAGCACTGAGATGAGACCAGTAGTGCATGCTGGCCAAGTCTGGTCATGTGAACTTAATTCTGCACTCTGTCAGCGACCTCAGCTCAGTTGTGGGAACTCACTTCATGCTGACAGGAACCTGGGGCAACACCAGGGTTAAGGTTGCCATCTCCAGGCTCCAAGTGTCTGAAGCCACTTCCTGGCAAAGATTTGATATCCGTGGTTCCTCCCGTTAGCCCTGGCCATTAAAGGCATTTTTATTTCCCAGGGCTTTCATGATGTCGGATGAAGGTCTGCAGGACAGACAAGAGGAAGGACACTATTTCAGAAACAAAGCTTCAGAAAGAACCAGTCGAGGGACATCAGGAGAGGCAAATGGCAATTCAATAAAGCACAACCCTTCCAGGAGAAGGTTGTTCCCGTATATTAGACATTTCCAACATCGTTGTAACATTTGACCTGCTCCAGGCCTCCCGCCAGCCATACCCTGGGACTCATTTCTTCCTTGCTGCTGAAAGTGTCAGCGAGGTAGAAATCTGCAGACTTCCCAGTCAACTGGAGGGAAACTAATGATCCAAAGAGAAGAAATAGCCAGTCACCCAACTCATTTGTTCACATCTATCATGCAGATCACTTTTCCAGAGCCAGATAAGGTTGTATATAAAAGCCACAAAAGAACTCTGGCTTCAATGAAAAGTACCCTTTTATAAATCAAAGTCCCTAGCTTCCCTCCTGAGATAGGAAGCACTGGCTTGAAGCAGATGTCAAGAGGGCTGCAGCAGAGCACCAGAGATGGAGAGTCTCTAGGGAGGACCACGGCAGACACATATCACGAGAGAGAGCTGGGAAAGTTCAGAGTCTCCTTTGACTGGCTCAAAGCTACAGAAACCATTTCTAGAAGAGTTCAGTATTGTTCTCAAGGCCCAAGTGACACAAAGGGAAGGGACAAAGGACAGAATGAGGAATCCATTAGAAACCAGTAGGGCAACCATGTATGTGGTTTATCAAGTGACCCTCTAATCAGCCAAGCAGCCATGTCTCTATAAGTGCAGTCCAGGAGCCCTGCAGGAAAATGCCCAAGCAATAAATATGTGGATCACTGACCATACTGCCTCCTCCCTTCCTCATTAATCTTCATAGAATACTGTGTCTCTGCATGCTCAGATCCATGAGCATACAAAACTTTAACTCATTAGAAATTGTGCTTATTTCAAAATAACTCCTAAAGACTCCTTCCCTGGTGACTTTACTTTTTCTAAACTCATGGCCTGTGGGACTTGAGGACTTGAAGTATTTAAAAGACATATATACCCACTTGTTTTAGTTTCTCTAAGCATGGCATACCCATATCTGCTCTTGCCTTTAACAACTATAATTAAAAAGAATAAGCTCACCTGTGTAGAAACTTATTTCTTTCTTTAAGTCTTCTTGTGCTGAAAACTGTCAATGCTTCTTATTTTATTTATATATTAAATAGAAAATGAGTACAAAACAATCCTCTAATTATAATTACATGCAATATACACCTTACAATGTTGATTTTCTGCATCTTCCCTTGGCACTATCAAATCAAATCATATCAAATATCAGCCTATCCAATAACAAGCAATTTAATTTCACAACCAACCCAGAGAATATCTAAATTTAGTATACCAGACAATTTGTCTCTGTTGGGTTATTTTGAGATGTTTTGGCTAAACTAATCTACAATAGCAATTTTCACATTGTTCAAGTAACAAATGACTTCAGCTTGCTGGTATTTTATCACTATGAGGGGCTCAAATATGTTCATATCAAATCATACCGGCTAAAATGTCTCAAATATCTACTACTGTTTATTTTGTTTATATACTGTTTGCTTTTTAAGCCTTCTTAGACACCTTAATCTTTTTGATATCTGATAAAACATCACACTATTTGATATGCTCAATTTCACTTTGTTAGGAGTTAGCTGACATTCTGCCAAAACTTAATTTAATATTTCTTGAATGATATAAACACATTATTACATAAATAAGATAGACAAAACCATGAGTCACCCATTACTTTCCTCTATGATAGAAGCTGTTTCAAAAAATGGGATTCACACACATGCATACAGGCCCCTCAAAAAGCCCCTGAATCTTTCTAGATGTCAACATTGCTACCAGAGGAGAATAAAAGGCATTTTTCTTTCTAACTCTGCACGGCCGTAAAATAAAAATTAATCCTCTAACAATTGTTTGAAATGTTGCCAACATGTACCATGCTGGCCAACAACCCTGAAGACAGTGGTCCAAAACCAAAAGCATCCATTTCTATCATGAAACCATTTCTTCTTTCACAGTTCTTGTCTTGTCAATGGAACAAATAATTTTCTAAGGCTGCAATATTTTTGCTGTCATTGTTTGTTTGATGTTTTGGTTTTGGGTCTTTGTGGAGTTATTCACTACCCTTTATTTCTCCTTGATAATCATTCCTATTGTATATAGCTTTGTGTTACGTAAGAACTTTCTTATTTAGACAAAAGGGGGAGATGTGGTGGATAGCTGTTTGAGCCATGCCCTGAAGCACCACCCCTAGTGACACAGCTGTAGCTGTTACACCCACCTATGACCTTGAGGTACCAGCACCTGGGGCAGGGCCACCAAGGACCCTTAAGACCTAGAATGCCCTCTCTTCTTGGCTGTCTCGTGGTTCTGGATGCTAAGATCTTGGACCAAGCTGTTCAGCATGGGACATAGCTCAGCTTTCCTGGACCCTACGATAAATCTCCCGTGATTGTGAGTTTACCCCCAAATAAATTCCTTTGATCATTAAATAGACTCCATGGATTAATCCCAATATTATTCCGTGGTTTTGCTTTATTTTTCTAAAGAGGCACTCTTTGATCATTGCCAGTCTTTTTTTCCCCCCTTGAGACAAGTCTAATACTACCAGGCTCATGCTTGGATGTGACAGACAGACCCTTAGGTAAGAGTCTGGGTCTTTGAGCTAGAGAAAGAGGATAAGGAGTCATAAAGAAGAAATGGAATTGAAATCTCTGAAGTAACCTAAACAGTGAATGAAGATGGAGAAAACATGAGAGAAGCATGGTCTGTGGAAAGGGCAAAGTTCTGGGCCAAGGCTGTCCCACATTTTAACTCTATAGATATTTCAAAGGTAAGCAACTCTGTTATTACTCCTGACAGTTCAAGGTTGGAAAACCAGCTATCAATTTTATCAGAGTTGTGGTTATCAGGGACCTTGATGAGAAAGCTTCAGGGCGGGCTGAGGGTGAAAATATGGTTAGCCTGCCTCCAAAAGAGAAACAAGTTAGACCAAAAGATGTTAAGGAAATCCCAGTGAAAAGGAGCAGAAGATACTGATGTTGTACATGGGGAGGGTTTTAGTGTGTAGATGATGGGGTGGAGGTGTGTGCCTGTGTGTGTGTGTGTGTGTGTGTGTGTGTGTGTGTGTGTGCTTTATGCACGCACATGTGTATAAGTGTGCTTGCCTTTGTGCTCAGGGAGGCTCAAGGAGGATGTCCTGGGCCTGCTCTATCACTCTCCACCATATTCCCTGGAGACAGGATTTCTTACTAACCTGGAGTTGAGTTGTCAAGCAAGCCCTAGAGATCCTCCTGTCTCTGCATCCGATAGTACTGGGCTAACAGGCACAAGACCATGCTTGATATTTCACATGGGTGCTGAGGATTTGAACTCAGGCCTCATGTTTTGTGGCAAATGCTCTTCTCCACTGAGCTATGTCTTCAGCTCAAGTGTTATTAAAAGCATTTATTCATTTCTTATGCATGTTGTGTATGTGTGTGTGTGTGTGTGTGTGTGTGTGTGTGTGTGTGTGTGTGCCTTTGTACACGTACACATGCCACCTGCATGCAGTAACCTGAGGTCAGAAGAAACTCAGATCCCCTGGAACTGTAATTATTGATGGTTGTGAACTACCATGGGGGTGCTCAGAACCAAACCTAGTTCCTCTGCAAGAACAGTAAGTACTCCGAACTTCTGAGCCACCCCTCCAGCTCCTCCAGTACTTTTTTAAAGATAGAAAACGAAGAGTGTACTTGGTTATCAATGCGACTGAAGTATAAGAATGAAACTGTGGCTTTGCAGGCAAACAAGGGGAGGAGATCCAGTAGAGACCAGCGTAGGAGTTCATCATTAGTGCTGGCTGAAGGCAGAGGTGGCGAGGCAGACAGGCTTTTTCGATCAGTGGAACAGCTGCCAGTGCTCAGAAAGTGTCCGTGACCCTGCCGTCTAAGGTGCTTCCTCGCAGACAGAATCTTCTGCAGCCCTCCTTGGCTCTCTTTTTGGCATCATACACTGTGTTAACTGGCTCCAAGTAACAACACAGACCCACAGACCTGGCTTTTTTTTTTGGGGGGGGGGGTCAGGCTATAACCTTAATTCCCCAAATAGAAAACAGAGACCCCAGAGAAGGAGCTCCATGTATAAAAGTTAAATGAATAAATAATGAAAGTTCTAAAAAAAAAAAACAGATCTTTTCTAAACTCCAGATGTTTTAACATGTGCCATTACCACTATCAAGTACTTCTTTTCCTACTAAAAAGTAAAAATAAATAAAATAAAGAGAGAGAGAGAAAGGGAGAAAAGAAAGAGAGAGAGAGAGAGAGAGAGAGAGAGAGAGAGAGAGAGAGAGAGAGAGAGAGAGAAGGGAGGGAGGGAGGGACGGAGAAAGGAAGGAAGGAAGGAAGGAAGGAAGGAAGGAAGGAAGGAAGGAAGGAAGGAAGGAAGGAAGGAAGGAAGACATGGTGACAAAGTCTGTAGGTAGTTGGGTCTATAGTAGTTGGCTCTTGAGAGTTTTGTGATAATCAGCTGGCACCACTGGGCATGCTACAAGCTGCAAACTGAGACCGTTAAAGATGAGCAGGTATTGCCAACACAAAGGATTCCCACTCATCCTGCTGAGGCTCTGCACTGTGTGTACAAATGATGGTGCAGAGAAAGGATCATTGGTTTAACAAACACCCAAGATTCAAAACCATTAAAAAGGAAGAGAATTATCCTTGGATGTTTGCCTAGCACATGATATTTGTCTTCTATAATTTTTGCTATTTTCTACCAAATCACTTCAGAGTTCAGTTAATATTGCTGTGCTGGTTTTCCACAGGCTGTAAAGTGAACCTCGGAGAGATTAAGCGCTCTCCACAAGGGCAGTTATCTGCAGCTGCTGAGCAAAGGCTCATGATCATGCTGCCTGCTTTTCTTAGCCCGACTAAGCCGACTCGCCTTCCGCAGGAACGAAGGCTTGGAGAGGTGCGAGAAGCACTCTGGGCACTACAGATAGTACTAATTTCACTTCTTTGGGCTGACTTGTATTGATCTGCACCAAGAATATTCATGAAAGTAAAAATAGTTCACTCATGAATATAAACCCTGCTATCGTGCTTATGCCTTGGTTGAGTTACATCAAAAAACAACTGGACGTTGTCCGGTGGCCTTAGATTTAACCCCTTGTTACACCAGTAAAACAGAACCTACGCTTAACATCTTGAAATCCTTTCAGGTTATCTTTCGAAGGTAAACTGGTCATCGCTGCCAAACAGAAAGAAAGCAGTGAAAGGAACTTGGGAACTGAGAAAATAGAGCGATTCTCCTGGGAAGGGAGGTGGAGAAAAAAGAAAAAGAGACAGCTCGGTGGACTGCAGCAGGGCGTTACCCTCTTGCTCCAACCTTCTGGTTTTTAGTAGTGGGGGAAGTTTTGTTTTAAAAGCTGGTCATTCTTTTAAGATTGTGTTCCCAATTGAGAAATAACATTCCATTCTTCTCTGTCTCCAGTGTAGGAGAATTTCACACCCTGGTTCCAAACCACATAGTAAAATAAAAACATTCTGCATGGGGTGTAGAATGACTCTTATAATATCCTTCGTACCATGCAAAGATTTTTTGCAAAAATGAGTATAAAGCGATATTGTTTGATTAGGTCCCTCAGATGAGGTCAGCACTAAGCAGCAGAAGAGGGAAATAGATCATCTTACCCGTGAGCTGTGAGGCCTGGCTCCCTCCCTCCTCCCGCCTTTCTTTGCTTTTTGCCAGTGTAGACCCTTGAAAACCACTGGGCTAGGTCTTGTCGCTAACAATGCCATCCTCCAGCTGGTGTAGAGAAGCAGTTCACTGATTAACTAATTCCTGTCTCTGTCTCTCCCTTACTCTGATCCAGTCAACTGCTGGCTCTTAGCCTGGATGCATTTCATTTTTCACACACAATCCAAACAAGGTTGAAAATCTTGAAGACAACACTATACCTGTTAAACAATATTTAAAAAATAGAAATAAATATATTTTGAATTAAAAGTAAATTCAAGTTTATTTCCTGTAGGATAAAGAATGATATATACATTTGATGCATGTGGGTTTGTTTTAAAAATTCACTGTTGAATGAAGAATAAACCATGGAATAGCATAACCAGATGCTTATATAGAGAAATAAAATAATTTTAAAATAACATAAAACTTTTACTTTTTTCTGTTTTCTACACTTTCTATATAATTAAAATATCTACTTATTTAATTCTTTATTAAAAAGGTTCTGTACTGTTAAAATACCTATAGTCCTAGTTTTTCTTTCTCCCCGTTAGGTATGTCTTACATCTTGGAACAGACATTTGTGGATATTATATAATATATATATATATATATATATATATATATATATATATATATATATATATATATATATATATTTGGATTAGGCCAAGTTTCTCCTCTCTGAGTCAGTTGATAAGGCAGGGATTTAGAAAGCAAAAGCATTATATAATCAGAATTTTATTAAACTGTCTGGGATTTTATAGATCATCTGTTGAAACCCTGCATTTTATAATCGAGAAACTGAGAAGGATAAAGTTAGAAAAATATTGAGAGCTGATGTGTGGGTGGAACTGATGGCTGTGATGGGAGGTGAATGAAATTTTCACATTGGTAATTATTTCAGAGTGCTCTGAACCTGGCAAGAACAGATCTAGCTGAGAGTACAACCCTGTCCTCCCAGTTCCTTCTCTTCCCCACTGAATTTTCTGAGGCTTTGCAGCTCCCACCATCAAAATGCTCGTCGCATCTCTGGGGCATCTATGCAGCCAAGGTTACCAAGCTCAGAGATAGTGCTATGGTACTTACTGGAACTCTACATTCTTGGGAGAACTCATGCCATGGATAAGTTGACCCCATTCAGCTTCCCTTCCAGTTTCCAGGCTGTGGAGTCCCTTGCTTGGTCAAGGGACTCCCCTTATCCTGTCCCTCATCTTTGGTCACAACAGCCCCAGCCCAGGCACACCTATCTTGAACATGGTAGCCTGCACATTGATGGTTGATGGGGGACATAAGAACCTAGAAATCCCAGTGGATGCCCTCCAGACCCCAATCCACAACTGTGTTAGGACCCATGTTCAGTGCGTGTTTGTGAATGTTAGGCAGAACTTCCTGGTCTTCATAATACTGTTGCCTTTTAAACAATGCCTAGATCACTACAGATGCCAGATGAGAGATTGTGAATTGGATTGAGAGTAAGTCCATATAGGTTCCCATAAAAATTCTCCAAGGGAATGTACATATTGCTTTAAGTATTTGTAAGTGTAAATAAGCAGGCACTGAAGACATGAAGTCTTACATGCTCTAAGCACTTGGCAAGATGGAAGCAGAAAATTACTTCTGCTTTTCTTCTCAATCTGTGTAGTGACCAGGCAGGAACTCACAGGGACCAAGCCATGGCAGTCATAAACTTTTATGGGTCATTTGCATAGAACCAGCTTTCTCCTGCGTTTGTATGTGGCAGCTTACATGCAACCCTTAGTCGGCAGTTTACAGTCTTTTACCCAGTTACCCCTAGTTTTCTTCACATGTTGAAGGCCCCGGCCCTAGTGCACGTGTATCACATAATTAGAAACACATTTTAAAGGAATTGTTTGGCATTGTAAAGATGTGATTGTTAATGTAACTGGTAAGCCTCTCCGACCTTTTTGACTTGCTCCATTCAGCTCATGATTTTGGTGTGTGTGATGGTAATGAGATGGAGACAACAGTGAAGAATGTCTCTAGGCCAAGCTGGCCAAGAACTCACTTCACAGTGAAGTACTGATCCCCCTACCTCTGGTTTCCACCTACTTCTGCAGACCTGAGTCACCACACCAAGTTTATAAGGAGTTGGAAATAGGACCCAGTGTTTCACAAAGGCCAAGCAAGATCTCTACCAACTGAGTTACAGCCCCAGTGTCTCAACTTGCTTTGAAATTAGTCTTGGTGTTTGCTCTCAGCCACAATTGCACTTAGGTGTTTGTCTTACATGTTGTAGTGACCCTGATTTTTCACTTGGACATTTAATTATCAGTGGCCTTGTTTACCCTGGAGGTACTGTTCCTTCTAGGGTTAATTAATTCTTAGAGATAATAAGAGAAGGCTACATTTCATATGCAAACCAACCAGTCCAGAGCCCCAATTACTTCCTTTCTTGACCACTATGATACTTCTCTAATTGTCCTGGGACCAAAGCAGGATGAAAGAGGAAGTCCCTACAACTCAAGAAAGTCCCTACATATTGGAGGCCACTGAAACTAGTCAGTCATGGGTCTTTTGCCCATTCTTCCTCATGGAAACAACAATAATGACTCTTAGCAACATTTTTTTCTTTACCCCTCCTGTCAGATAGCCAACCCTGATGCCTCCTTTCCTGCTGGTCCTGTGTTATGGTATATACCCTCTTCTCAGGAACTGTGAATAAACAACCACCTTTTCATTAACAATCATCTTTTGACCTATTGATCTCATGATTGTCTAATAGAAATAAAAACTGCATTTCAAAGCAGTTATCTCATTTGACTTTTATGGCATGCTTACAAAGTTGAGTTCATTTCTTCTTCTTCTTCTTCTTCTTCTTCTTCTTCTTCTTCTTCTTCTTCTTCTTCTTCTTCTTCTTCTTCTTCATCCTCCTCCTCTTCTTTTTCTTATTCTCTTCTTCATCAACAAAGAATAAACTCATCCATTTCTAACACTTACATTTTTTAAAAAACAATGTGCTGTAACATAAAAAATAACTTATCTAGTATAATAGACAGACTAGGGTTCAAATCCTTCCTGAGGTATGTCCAACCTCAAGAATCCCAATTATTCTATATGTGAAGTTCTCAGCTGTGGTAGTTTGAATGTAATTAGAACCCAAAAGCTCATAAGGAGTGGCATTATTGGGAGGTGTGGCTTTGTTGGATTAGGTTTGGCCTTGTTGGAGGAAGTGTGTCACTTTTGGGGTGGGCTTTGAGGTCTCATATATGCTTAAATCATGCCCAGTGTCCCAGTTACCTTCCTGTTGCCTTCAGATCAAGATGTAGGACTCTCAGCTCCTTCCCCAAAACTATGTCTGCCTGCACACTGCCATGCCCTGCCATGATAATAATGGAATAAACCTCTGAACTGTAAGCCACCCCAAATAAATGTTTTTCTTTATAAGACTTGCCATGGTCATGGTGTCTCTTCACAGCAATAGAAACTCTAACTAAAACAAAGGACTACTGACCAAGACTCCTGTGGGTCAAGATGTTCTCTGGAGACATCCACTCACCAGGGGTGAATCGTTAATCCTTCCAGATTGTACTGTGTGATTTTTCCATCTCAAATTATAGCATCTATGGGCTTCAGACAGTCATAGAAAGAACAAAGGAACTCATCTGTAGCCATAACTGTCATTGCCTATAAGTGACATATCACATCGATTTTCAGACCATGAGCCAGAAGGCATCATCTAATCTAGCTGCAAGGCAGATCATAAAATATAATAGAGTAAACTGACATCCAGTGGGGACTATTGCACTAATACTTCCACCAGTTTTGAGCTTTCCCCCTAAGGAAATGTCCTTACATACTGCCAACATAGTTGAAGGTACACAAAGCAGTCATGGCCATTGTGTTAAAAAAAATCAGTTATGTTCATCCCCTTTTGACTGCATGGATTCTCCAAGAGTCTAATCTGCCATTCCTTTCTAGCTATGCAGAACATCAACATATATTTACTGATAGAATGTCTTCTTTGATTACTTATACTTTAAAATATAAATGACTAAAATTGGAGTCTACTTTGTTCACATAATCACTTTTGGGGGCTAGAGAGATTTCTCAGAGGTTAGAGCACTGACTGCTCTTCCAGGGGACCCGGGTTTGATTCCCAGTACCCACATAGTGGCTAACAACCATCTGTAACCTCCAGCACCAGGCAATCCACTGACTTATTTTGGTCTCTGCAGGCAATGCATAGAAATACCAGTAGGTATTACACAGACATACCAGTAGGCAAAATACCATATGAATGGTGTATAGACATGCTAGTAGGGAAAACACACACTATGTAATAATCACTTTTGGCTCTAGCTAAAGGTTTGTTTGCTTTCATTGGCAATTGTTTTGATGCTTTAATATTTATTTCCTACATGCAAAACTATACAAGGATATCTATCTCAATTCAAATACTGCTAAGTTTGAAGAAAATTAGACTGTTTTTAGGTACCAAAGAAATTACATCAATCTGCCTTTCCTTCTTTGAGCCACTTTATTTCTATTTCTAATGGCTGCTTCTTTCTCCTCTACTGAGTGTGTCTTTCAAGAGCCCCTTAAAAGATGATTAAACTGGTACAAATTGCATGACTCCACATAATTTTCCAATTGAGCTGCCTTTGGGGATACAATTCTTGTATTACTACTCAGGCAAAATATGACTGCTGGGGTCAGTGACAACCTAAGATTTACCAAAACATATAACAGGATACACTGTGTCTGTGTCTGTGTGTAATAGCCCAGGCTTGCCTTGAATTCCTTGTGTAGCTGAGGCTGACCTTGACCTCCTGATCCTCCTTCTTCTACTTCCTAAGCTCTGTAATTTCAGAAGTGTGTCACATGACCAACTGTACACTGTGGTGGTTTGAACAATGCCCAAAGGGAGTGACACTATTAGGAGTTGTGGCCTTGTTGGAGGAAGTGTGTCGCTGTAGGGGTGGGCTTTGAGGTCTTTTTCTCAAGCTTCACTCAGTGTGACAGTCAGTTGACTTCCTGTTACCTCTGAGTCAAGATGTAGGACTTCCAGCTCCAGCAGCACATCTACCTGCATACTGCCATGTTCCCTGCCATGATGATAATGGACTGAGCCTCTGAAACTGTAAGCAAGGCACCTCAATTAAATTTTTTTCTTTAGAAGAGTTGCCGAGGTCATGGTGTCCCTTTACAGCAATGAAAACCCTAACTAAAACATACACTCTCTAACTCACCTCTTAGCTTCCTTTCAAAGAGAGCTTTGGGTGTGACAATGACTCGAATTTTCAAAGATTACTCTTTAAAAGGCAATGAGAATGTTTAAATGAATAGAGCTAATTTGTTACTTTCAGATTAATGTTGTCTTAGTAGTTTGGAAACTATGAATGTACTGAACCATTGGGTTATTTAATCTGGACCTAGTTAACAGGTTGCAGAAGATCTCTGTCAGTCATAGAACTTCCATAAAATGATATATACAACCTTTTATTGATTTTTTTTCTTATTTGTTGCAATGTTGTAATTTTCTAGTTTATATCCTGAGTGAGTTTAGAAATGGGATCATTACCATGAACTAAAAAGAAATGCAACTTAGGTTATGATCTCAACCATCCACTGAACTCAGCAGAGAAGCACAGTATTATAAATTAAAACAAGAAGGAAACATAATCAATTATGAGCAGAGAGCATAACCAGTCTGTAAGTAGCATCAATGACATCCGAATAACACAACCTTTGTAGAGTCCCATTCCAACTATGCTTGCTCAGTGCTGCGAAGCCTGAGTCAGATTCCCTAACTAAGGTTCTGGGGTATTGTCCATTCCAGCTCCCTCTTACCTGAGAGCAGGAGATGAGGGGAAAGTTAAAGGAAAGTGAGTTCATGCAAACAAACAGCAGGTCTCTGTGTTGGACACATGCTAATTTTTCTGCTAAGATCTAAAAAGTATAATTAATTGCATATTCTGCATCTGAGATCCCAAAGACAACAAGAGAGCCAGTCAGACCTCCCTGGGCATAACAAAATATTTAACTGGAGTGTGTTATTAATTCAAAATTTTGTTTTCTATTGTTTATACTAATAGCCCATCTGACCATCAACAGCTTCAAAAGGATGTGAGTCCAAATGGCCAGGGTAAGTATTCTAATTAAGAATCAAGATTTAGGAGTCATCCAGTCAATTACTTAGCCCTCAGCACAAACAAGTCCAATGAATTCAAAACTATATAGAGATGAGCTTAATCACCAATACATCCATCACAGTTAGGTTTGGGATCCTGTGAGCAACAAATATGATGTTCCAACAGCCAGGATGTGACAAGTTGGCAGGAAAATAAAAGGCAGTCATGATACTGAGTATTATAGGTGGCCAGGTGTCAGGTCCCAAGCCTTCACACAATTGAAAATGATTAGAGAATATTCCCCTTGATAAAGGTTCAGGGCACAAGATGCTGTTGAGCCCAGCAAAGGCAACTTTTCAACTACAGCTAAGGGAAGGTTAGAGGGGCCTAAGTAATAGAAAATAGCCAAGACCGATTTTGAAGCTTCCAATCAAATGTAACAAAGTGCATTCTTTTTTCCTGGGGATTGTGGCCAGGTGAGGGACCAGCTTATGAAGGCAATCTCTGTGTGACATGATTTATACGGAGGCCCACACAACTGCACACAATGGCATACCAGACAAACTACATGGCTTTCTAAATGAGATGGTTGCAAGATTAGAAGTAAACAAGATCATATATATGAAGGAACAAATCACAGCCTTCTCCAGTCACACATTCAATGTTTAATCTCTAAATTATCACAACCAGAGAAACCAGCATTTCCATGACTGTGGAATGAGTGACACTTGGTTTAGTGTTCTTCCCTCCAGGGAGTCTACTTTCCCCAAGAGGCCATGCAAAGAGGTTCATTTGGTCTTTTTTCTGGTATGAGATCATTGACAATGCCAGCTTTGATGTTTATTATCTCCATACGACAAATTAGAAATATGACCCCCCAAAAAAGAGGAGGAGGAAAAAATTGAAGGTGGAACAGACTATCCTGTCATGTTCTTATGAAAGAAGTTCTGTTTTGATGATTTTTTTTTTCTTTTGCTGAAGCCAGGGATGACATTCAATATGCAAAACAGCCAATATGGCCTGAGCACAGACCAGTCAAAATGCATGAAGAGCAACCCCACTCACATAGTGCACACTGGTGCAGCCCAGGTAAGGGCTGTGGCTTCTAAACAATAGAGGCCCTCTTTCCATTTGGAACAGAGGGAACTGCAAGAGCTAGGTTTGTTTTACAGAATCAGATGGAAAAAAAAATATTGCGAAAGTTCCCTTTGTCTCTGTCATCCTTCCTGTGGCTTCATGTTACAGGGCTTTCCAGACTCCTGGCAATCATGTCTTTTCCCTGTTAGACTCAACATCTATGTGCAAGAGTGATCCTCCAAAATAACACTCTGGACACAGATTTGGCCAAAGGAAGACAGTCAGTCCAGTTCAGTCTGTATTTGACCAGAGGATGACTTCTTTAAGTCCTCCAGGCTCCACAGGCACAGATGTGTATATATAGGAGTTTATCTGCCATGGACTGGTGCAGGAACTGGCAGTCCTCAGCAGGTATTCCACCTTCATGGAATCTTTGTTTCTTCTCCCTCCTGCCTATAGGTCTAACTGGAACAGAAGGTCAAGCCTTGTCACAGAGTCACAACTAATGAGAGTCTACTTTCCAGGCCACTGATGTAAAGAAGCTCTGAAAAGGAAACACACAGGAGGCCTAGCCCCTATAACACTTCACTAGCGTCTCCCATGCCAACAGAACCAACAATTCAACAATGGCAATCTCTGCTAGTATTTTTATTGTTGTTGAAGAAAAACACAGATTTCATCATTTCCATATTATCAGTTGTCAAGAGTCCTTAAGGGAGAGGCATCTGGCAGTTTGGCTGGCCTCAAATTTCTTTCTTTCTTTTTTTTTTTTTTTTTTTTTTTTTGCCTCAGCTTCACAAGTGCTGGGACTACAGTCATGTAGCACTACTCCTGGTTAGGATGATTACTGACATTCACTGAAACACTCCTCCTCCAAGGCCTTCCTAAAACAACACTTTGGTAGAGTTTCCTCTCAGTGTCCATGGGTAACTGGCCCCACTACACTCTCTGATGTGTTCAAGTGCATTATACACAATGGAATAATGTTTACATGTAGTCTGTACTCACCCACCCGCTTGCTTTAGGTCACTGCTACATTGCTCACAATGCGGAATACAATGTACATATTATGTAAATAGTGTTTGTGATGTATTGCTTTGTAAATAATGACAAGGAAAAATGTTTAGAGCAGATTTAGTTTTTAAAAATGATCTGCAGATGGTTAAATACGCAGCAGATAGGGAAACTTAGGTCCTGAGAAGTGACAGTGTACACACTGAGGAATTGGTCGATACTATTCTCTAATGCAGTCATCCGACCACCTCCAAATAAAGACATGCATATCCATACAGAGCTAGATACAGTGGAGTGGTGGCAACCAATAAGTAGCTTTGGCATCTTGGATCACTTCCCTATCTTCCACAGGTTTCAGAACCTTATCTGTGGTATAATGACAATAACACCCCTTTGCAGAGTTCTAGGGTGTAGTAAATGACACATGTAAAGGTCCTTAGAGTGGTGTATATGGTAAACATTCCACAACTGGTAGCAAATGGGATCTGTCTCCAAAATGCAGACAAAAAGGTCCTTTGATTCCGACAACTAAGTTTACTAATCATCAGAGGTTCTCAGATCTTCTTTTTCTAATTAATTTTTTTTCATTTTACATACCAATCACAGTTCCCCCTCCTTCCCCTTCTCCCACTCCCCTTCACTTCCTCCACCCCACTCATTCCCCCCTATCCACTCCACAGAGAGGCAAGACTTTCCTTGGGGAGTAAACAAAGTCTGGCATTCCAAGTTGAGGCAGGACCAAGCCACATGCCCCCTGCACCAAGGCTGAGCAAGGTATCTCTCCGTAGGGAATGGTCTCCAAAAAGCCAGTTCATACACCAGGGATAAATTCTGTGCTGTCATCTGTAGCATAAGAAGGAAAGAAATACGGTGCCTACTATCTGAAAGCTTACAGTCAGTTTGATGAGACAGACTGAAGGAACACTAGCCCACTTGACCATGTGGTTCTGGCAGGACCTGCCATTCTCTCCAATTCCCTCTGTGTAGACGAATTGCTAAATGGTGTTATTAATAAAAAACATGGAGCCAGATATTTAGGTCAAAACCGAGAGATCAGAAAGCAGAAAGAAGCCAGCCATGTTCTCACCACTTGGAGATCCTCAGCCAAAGAGACCTACTTCCTGTATACCCATGCCTATATGCCTTTCTGTTCTGACATCTCGTTTCTTCTCTCCACCCAGATATATAACTTCCTCTTCCTGCCCAGCTCTGTCACTTCCTGTCTGTCTGTACAGACCTCCAGACCTTTTTGGTTAGTGCTGGGATTAAAGATACCTACCACCACATCTGTCTCTGTTCTCAGTGTGGCCTTGAACTCACAGAGATCCAGATGGATCCCTGTCTCCTGAGTGATAGGATTAAAGGCATGTACTACCATTGCCTGACCTCTGTGTTTACTATAGTGGCTGATTTTTTCCTCTGATCCTCAAATAAACTTTATTGGGGTACACAGATGAAGTATCACCACACCTCTGCCTTGCTAAAAAAGCATTAGATTACATTCCTAAAGCTAACCACCAAGGTCTATTGCCTTATTTGACTACTTCCTCCTCCTTAGGCCCACACTACCAGGGTCCACCAACCAAAAGTCCCCTTTGGTTCATCTAATTAACATGCCCAATCAAAATATACCACCACATCCTAGCCCATTCTAACAGACACCCTCTCCTTTACTCTTCTTAAAATTATACCTGCAGGGCCATTTTGGGGTTAAGGAGAAACCTGGTGCCAGAAAAACTCCCAGGAATCCAAATAGGGTACCTGAACTGGCCATCTACTGTAATCAGATTGGTGAATACCCTAATTGTCATCAGAGAGCTTTTATCCAGTAACCAATGGAAACAGATGCAGAGATCCACAGCCAAGCACAGGGCCTAGCTCCAAGAGTCCTCCTGAAAAGGGGGAGGAGGGATTGAACAGAGGGGTCAAGGTTATGACTGGAAAACCTACAGAGACAGCTAAACTGAGCTCATGGGAGCAAATGGATTCTGGACCACCAACAGTTAGGGAGCCTGCATGGAACCGACCTGGACCCTCTGCATGTGTGTGAGACAGTTGTGTAGCTGGGTCTGTTTGTAAGGCTCCTAGCAGTGAGATCAGGACCCGTCCCGGGCACTTATCTGGCTTTTGGGAACCTCTTTCCCAGGCCCAGCCTTGATGCAGGCAGAAGAGCTGGGTCCTACCTCAACCTGATGTGCCATGCTTTGTTCAAGCCCATGGGAGGCCTGCCCCTTTCTGAATGGTGACAGAGGAGTGGATGGGGGGTAGATAGAAGTGAGGGGATAGGAGAAGAGGAGAGAGGGGAAATTGTGTAAAATAAATGAAAAGAATGTTAATTAAATAAAATAAATTTAAAAAAATTATACCTGCAAGATCATTTGCTCCTGTTTTCTGCCTGAGTCAGAAAGCAGCCACTTTAACTTTTCTTCTAGGCTTAATGAAGGATCTCTCCATGAAAACAGGTATTTGGGTGTGGTTTGTGCCTAACCCAGGGTCTGGGAGGAAACCCCCACTGTGTGTGTGTGGGGGGGGGGGGTTCTTTCACAGACCTGTATAATCCCATGAAAATGCAAGGAGTGAGCTCAACAAGGACACATATAAAGAGTGGGAAAACCCACACAAGAAGATCAACTTGCCAGATACCCCACACAAGCATTAAATAATGGTACTATGAAGTCAAAGGTTACATGCTAGCCATGCAGATCTGTACTCTTAGACTCTTGTATTAAAATGCAGCCTGTTATGGAAAGTCAACTTCAGGGTATTGTCCAACATCATTCTTCTGCTCACTGAAGGCCTGTGAATTGTATTGTCATTGGAGAAAGTCACATGCCCCCTAGTTGTTGTTTGAGCACAGGCATGTATTTTCTGATCCCTTAGCACAGGCATGGAGTCACTGTTTTCAGGGCACTAATCTTTTTTTCTGTTGCTTATGAAACCCTTCCCAGCATACCATAACACATAGCTGATGTTTTGAGATCTCCCACATCTTCCCTCTAGCCTTTGTTTTAAGCTATTTCATCCATCCATTCCTATTTCAACAGTCTTCTACATACATGTTGATGTCTAATTCTTGAATACCATCTGATGCACCCCTTATAAGAGACTCGGAGAATGTTGCTGAGTTGAACAGATGTGTGGTAAGAAGGGGAGGTCGCTATCTGAGTATCAGGTCACCTCAAATGCACAGCACCCCCATTCTTTTTTATTTTTTTATTTTTTATTTATTTATTTATTCTTTTTTTTGTTGTTTGCTTGTTTTTCGAGACAGGTTTTCTCTGTGTAGCTTTCTGCCTTTTCTGGAACTCCCTCTGTAGCCCAGGCTGGCCTTGAACTCACAGAGATCCGCTTGCCTCTGCTTCCCGAGTGCTGGGATTAAAGGTGTGTGCCACCACCACCCATCCCCAATTCTTACACTAGTGGCAATGTAACCATCTCCATGCAGAGTTCTAGTAAGGACTATGCCCCAGCCTTCTCCAGTCAAAGATTTCCAAGCAGTCTGGATTTGTAGCTTCTCCATTTCCAGGCCCAAGAACTTGCCCCATTTGAGGCTCTGTAGCCTTGCCTTCCTCTCTTTCTTCCTCCGTTTCTTCCTACTGCATTGGAAAATTACCATTAGTTATACTGTTAGGGTCCAAGAGAAGGCCCCAAGAAAAACCAGCAGTCACATACACAATTTAGCAAGAGCATTTATTGTTCCCCACTGGTTGGGGTGGCAAATTGCAACCCCAAAGGGAGGTTTCAAGCTCCTTGTAATAAGAGTGAGGGGAATCCCATGGAGGAGGGATTAATCTGGTGCTGGTTGGTGAAGGAAAGATTAGTCTGGAAGCTGAATGATTGGAGGCTGTAGTGGTTAGAGGCTTGTTGACGGGGGCATCTGCTGAGCCAGCAGAAGGGGCTTTGGGGTACCTGTTGAGTCAGCAGAAGGCTGTGGGGCACCTGCTGATTGGCTGCCCCTGAGTTGTGGTCTTCCCTAGAACCACTTGCTCAGTTCCAGACAGTCCCGGTAAAGTGAAACTAAGGCCTGGTCCCTGGCAGGGCTACTACAAACCTGTCATAGCTCTGGTCTGACCCCTCAGCCCTCTCATTCTCCCCTTGAGTAGTACATCATCTCATATCCTTGAGATGCTTTTTTTCTAAGTTTATAGGCTTGTAAAGTTCCCATTTTGGGGGGCCTTTGATCAGGTGTGACCCATGAAGTATAGAAATAGCCGCTATTTTCCCCATACGTTTCTATCTGGGCCCTATCTCTATCATGTCCAGGGCAAACATAAAAATGGGTGACTTCTTGCAATTTAGTACCAGATACCTTAATCCAACCATAAAACACTCACAAATCAAGCTATAGATCAAGAAACCAGGTCCCTAAAGGGGCTGCATGTGAAGTGTGGATCAAGAACTTTCCTGAGCCAGCATTGATGATTTTCCATGTGAAATTAAAGGGTAGGTGGGAGTTGTTGTGCCCCATGGTGACCGGACTGGAAAGCCCTGGCAGGCATGTGCTAAGGAAGCATAGGGACAAGCCCATCATTAAGCTAGGTGGGTGACTTTCTGGACTCTCAGTTTTAGAGGGTCCTGTGGGTGTACATTGGACCTCCAAAGTCCAGAGCTGGCTTCCTCTGGAGTGTAGTCCTCAGGATCAGCATGTGGGACCATAGGCTTCACATGTGGGAATGGTGAATCCAAGTGGGGACCAAATCCAATTTGAGAGTTGGTCAAACCAGGCTCCAAGGTTTCTTTCCTGTGCCTCTTGATGATCATCAGGTCCAGGTCCCCTAGCCAGAACTGTGGGACACATGAGGTGGTGCCTTCTCATAGACTGCATACAATTGAGGGCAAAGTTGTTTCTGTACCTAAGACAGAACTTGTAGGGAGGAAAGAAATCCTTGGCCATCAAATTCAGCTAGTAGTTCTGCCCTGAGGTTAGGCAGAATGGATTGTGGCCTGACATACGTGATCTTAAATGGGGTCATTCCTAGAGTATAGGGAGTTTCCCTTTGACTCAGCATTTCAGCCTATTAAGGGCAGGGGACACAGGATGACATATTCTCTTCTGTAATTACTTCCAGCTGATATTGGAGTGTTGTTGTCAAGGACCATGAAGGCTAAAAGACCAGTCAAAGGCTGGAAAAGGGGGCATTCATCAGAAGCATATGGTCATTTGACACAGCTGTAGAGACAGGGAACAATCATATTGGCTGAATTGGTCCATATCAGCTTTCAACAAGTCCAGAGTTCACAACTGTTTGCAGTAGGTTGTAGTCAGCAGCTGGTGCTTGAATGTGTCTGTCAGCCAAGTAGAAATCTGTTGAGACAGATATAAATTAGAAGAAAAAGTTAAAATTCAACTTTTAGATCTATAGTTTTAGTAATTGAGGAAGGGGAAGAGTCCCAAGACCAGGAGAGAGAAATATCATTCCCAGGAATACACAGGTAGGGAAACTTAAGCTATACTTATCTAGAGTCCTTTTGACCTGTGAGAAGTGGATCCAAGTTTTATGATTCTCTTGGTTCTCTGAAGCTTACATAAAAATTCTTTGAGTCCTAGCAAAAGCTACAGATTTGGGTTAAAAGCATGTACATTTTCCTCCTGTCCAGAGAACCAAGTTTAGATTGAGCAAAGATGTCTTTGACTTGATTAGAAGCATTTCCAAGTATATATTTAGAAGACAACCAAGAGAAATCTAAAATTAAGCTTGTGACTTAAACAGTAAGTAGTCATTGCTCTGTTAGCTTATCAAAACTCTGTTAATGTTAAATTCTGAACTTTTAAAACCTCAATATAACAATATCACAGAAGGAAAAAGAAATCTGAAGCATTTTCCTTATCTTAAATCATCTATTTATACCTTTGTAACTTGTATTTATATCTTAAATCATTTCCTGAGACCCTTAGAAATTATTCAAGCTTTCATATCCTCAGATCTTTATATATCTCAGTCATAGACTCTCATATCCACAGCCCTTATATAACTTACTGTCTCCAACCCATAAACCACCTACTCAAACCTTCATGACTTACTTTAACTTTCATATCTTAGAACATTTTCTTAGATCCTCAAAACTTGCAAAGACTTTTATATTTTCTTTCCTGTCTCATCATTTATCAGAGATATAAGCAGTTGTTATTATTATCATATACCCCTAGTGGAAAGTTACATCTGAAATCTGTTTGTCCCCCAATATGAAGCCTGTGAGTAAGACAAAACTATCTGCCTTTTCTTACCAAGAGACCCATAAGTTGTAGAATAGTGAGGACTGTGGCCTGATTTTTACTTACAAAGAGAACTGAGAAACAGTGTGCCCATTGCTCTTAAGGCTACAGTCAGTCAATATCCCCAGAGATCTGAGAAGGATAAATTATACCTATTATATCTGAGTAAACAGAACTGCAGACAAGGCAACTTCTGAATCCATTAAAAATGACAGAGACTAGTCCATACCAGATAGCCATCCCAGGCTGCGGGGGTCTCCACAGCATTGGAGACAGAGGTATGAGGACAGCAACAGTCTTCATCTGCCAGGTCCACAAGGTCAAAGTTTTTCCTGTGAAGGAGGAACGGGGGGAAGATCGATCTTACTTTGTCTAGGCAAAGGGGGGCAATCAATTCTCCAGTATCCTACTTGTCCATAGTCTGGGCCAAATCCTAACAGCAGGTGTTGCATTAGGCCATACTGCCCAGTGGTCAGTGTTATCAGCAATCAGGGTGGAGTCATTGCATTGTTCCATATCTTCTTTGGAGACCCTGGAAGTCATTGCTAGGAGCTGGAGTCTCTGTTACAATAAACTTTTTATTAAACATTTTAAATGCCATATTCTGCAGATATCTGGAGTATTTGAGGATTGTTTATCTACTAGATATCTCTGAACAGACAAACTTTATTGCTTGTTTTAAGCTTACTTTTAAGAACATGACTATAATTAAAGAACTTTGATCATTTATAAGATGACTGATTATTTACTTGTGCTCCTTAACAGTCTACAGTAAGTTAGCAGCTTTCATACGACCAGGACTTTCCTTCCTGTTAGGTTCAGCCCTAAAAATAATGATTTTGAATTGAAGCTCTTCTAGTACCAAAATAAAACCTTTTAATCATAAATAATGGGCTCAATAAAGAAACCAGAGCCATTTTGTGCATAAAAATGAAACAGGTTTGCTCCAAGTTGCTAAGGCTGTCTCTCGGTGACAAGGGAAAAATCCCCAAGGCCATATAGGAACAGGAGAAAGGGGGCATATGAGTTGGGGTGTGGCCTGTGAGCAGGAACTGAGGAAGCCTGGCGGCCAGCACTGTCCTTGATAAGCCATGGGGGCACCTGCCCAAATGCTCAGCCCTGGGAAAAGGACCCTCTCAGGGGACTAGAAACTATTATAGAATATGTTCCCATTTATCTAAATTCTCTGAAAGCTTGGTATTAAATATTTGGCAAAGACATAGGTACTTAGGTATAAATCTCTAAGTCAGCTTTTATTAATCTGAATAGACCTTTATAACCTTACATTTTTTATCGCCATATAAAGTGTATTCTAACCAAAGTTGTATCACATATACAGTAACAAATCTAACTTTATATTTCTATCATCATACAACAGTCTTCATCAGTGCTGCTGTTCTTGGTCTGATGGCAACTGTAACATGAATCTTAAAGGTCTTATTAGTCAAATCAAACCCAGAGCCAGGTATTGGGGTGAATTATGAAAGATCAGAGAAACAGAAGAACAAGCCACAGCCACACCACCTTGTCAATTCCTCAGCTGATCCTGTTTCCTCAAACTGGAAGCTTCTGAGTCTTCATCCGGAATGAATCTCAGCTGAACTGCTGCTAAAAGCCTAAAAGTTTAACCAGGCTCTAGTTACTGGTCCTCACGCCTTACATACCTTTCTGCTTCCTGCCATCACTTCCTGGGATTAAAAGCGTGTGTCACCATGCCTGACTGTTTCCATTATGACTTTGAACTCACAGAGATCCAGACAGATCTCTGCTTTTGGAATGCTAAGATTAAAGGTGGGTGTGCCACCATTTTCTGGCCTTTATATCTAGTGGCTGTTCTGTTCTCTGATCCCAGATAAGTTTATTAGGGTGCACAATATATTGGGGAACACAATATCACCACAGGCAACTATTCTTTATACCAAACATAAAGTTAGAGCCATATTTTTCTGAAATGGCTTCTTTAGAAATATTGCTTTTTGCAGACCAAAGTTCCCCATTTGTTTTGCTTTTATCTTATAAGCATTTTTCCCTATTCATAAACATTATAGGAACATTTAGACCACAGTTTTCATTTACAGGCCATAGACATGTTGCTGACAATTTTTAAGAAATAGGTTTTGACTTTTCTACAAAACTCTGAATAGTTAAGAGCTTTAATCTTGTCATTTCATAGGAGGCCAATCACATAGAGCCCTGTAACCTGGATGGCTGTGACATGATGATTAATTATTAGCCTGTATTTTTAATTATATGTTATAATTTTTAATAAGTCTGACATGGGACCTCAGTCCCCTCTTTCCTTTAAAGATTATGACCCCATTCCCAATACAAACATTTTGCAGTGGAGAATCATCAGCTTTATTTTGTTTTTGTTTTTAAATGAAGAAAATCAACCAGAATTAACATACCATGGTCAAATCTCATACCTGCTCTGGCCTTCTACAACTTACTATATACCCTCAGTTTCCAATCTCTGCTCCTCTGGTTCAGCCACACATTCTTATTTTAGACAACTTCCTCTTTCCTTTCTCTTCTCATCACTACTTCAGTGTCCTGCCTTCTTATTTTCCAGACAACATGAAATCTTTTATCGAAGTCCTTCTTGTGGTTTCCTTCAGTAGTCTAGAATATTGTATGGCTATAATATTTTAAACAAGAGTAGAAACATACATATACCATAACAAAAATAACTCTAAATTTACATCAACACATAGAAACCTGTACCAACCTGAAACATCTAAGACTTGCAGTAGTGTGGTGATATTTTATTTGTGCTGAAATGTGGTGATATTTTATCTGTGCTTTAATAAAGCTTTCCTGGAGATCAGAGGAAATAGCAAGCCATTTTAAGCAAACATAGAAGTCAGGCTGTGGTAGCACACACCCTTAATCTGATCACTTGGCAGGCAAGGTCTCTGTGTGTTCAAGGCCACACTAGGGAACAGAGCCAAGTGTAGTGACACACACCTTTAATCCCAGTACCAACCATAGAGACCTAGAAGTCTGTACAGACAGGCAGTGACAAGGAAGTGAGGTAGCTGGGCTAAGATAGCCAATGAGAGGTCAGAACAGCAAGGCAATAAAAGCCTGGGGAGACAGGAAGTCATGATATTTGGAAGCTGCAGAGCTGGTGAGGTAAGGTTAGCTGGTGGTTATTCCTATTTCCCTGATCTCTCTAAGTCTTTCACCCCTGTATTTGGCTCTGTGTTTTTTATTTAATAAGACCATTTAGAAATTCGTCTACACAGTAGTTTTTTTCTTACCCTAAACAATGATAATTTGTAACCAACTCCTCTAAATGATGACAAATATTAATAAGCCATTGGATCAGAATGAACAAAAATCATGTATTTTTCTGTGGAAACAAAAGCACAGTTTTTCTTAGGCAATGTCAGGACAGGAAGGGGTTAAAGGGAAGTAACTGACAGCAAGGACCTTGGTCCATAGTGAAGAATCTGGCTCAGGAAGGAAGAGGAGGGGATTGCCACAGCTACACAGCCAGCCTGTGAGCACAGAGTGCCTACCTGGTAGTCAGTATCCTGCAATAAAATGATTGTCAGCTTCCCCGGCTGTTGCAACAATTAACCCCAGTTTTTCTATCTGGCGTTTGAAGTCCTGCCCCAGTGTGCCACTGCTTGCTAGCCATCACAACACTGCTGTGGGATGGTCTGTATGTCAAATGTGTTGCTGATTGGTCAATAAATAAATCACTGATTGGCCATTGGCTAGGCAGGAAGTATAGGCGGGACAAGGAGGAGAATAGAGCTGGGAAGTGGAAGGCTGAAGAGGGGACACTGCCAGCCGCCATCAGGACAAGGAAGATGTAAAGTACCGGTAAGCCACAAGCCACGTGGCAAGGTATAGATTTATAGAAATGGATTAATTTAAGCTGTAAGAACAGTTAGCAAGAAGCCTGCCACGGCCATACAGTTTGTAACCAATATAAGTCTCTATGTTTACTTGATCGGGTTTGAGCGGCTTGGGACTGGCGGGTGAGAGAGATTTGTCCTGACTGTGGGCCAGGCAGGAAAGCTCCAGCTACACAACACGGCCACCACAGCTTAGCAAATATAGGAAGTGACTCAAGTGTTACATAGTGAGCAGACAAAAAAACAAAAGGACTCAACAGAGACCACAATGTACCAATATGGTGCACAAAAAAAGAAACCAAGAAGGGTTTTGTCTCCCTGGGGAGTTCTGTTTTGCAACAGAAGTGAACTATGTTCCCACTCAAACAAAGGGACCCTCTGTCCCAGTTCAACCAGGGGGACCCTCTACCCCAATTCAACCGAAGGGACCCAGTCCCTCTCAAGTGAGTCCGGGATGACTCCCGGCCCACAGGCAAAGGTGCCTTTAGCATAGTCAGGCAAACCTCGGCCTCCGGATTTAGTTAGCTCAAGCTTCCACGAGGAAGAAACACAGAACAAGGAGCAGAAATACAGAAGATGGAACAGAACAGTGACAGTCAGTCAGAACAATGACAGACCAAGACAAAGAGCACTCACACTAACACTTACTGGCCAGCCGGGTTTTCAATGCTCACATGTCAGGGGGTCTTAAGGGGGCTTCCCGGCCAATGCACCAATTGTTAGGGTCCAAGAGAAGACCCCAAGAAAGACCAACAGTCACGTATGCAATTTAACAAGAGCATTTATTGTTTCCCACGGATTGGGGTGACAAATAGCAACCCTGAAGGGAAGTTTCAAGCTCCTTGTAATAAGAGTTAGGGGAATTCCATGGAGGAGGGTGCATGATTGGTGCTGATTGGTGGAGGAAAGATTAGCCTGGGAGCTGACTGACTGGAGACTGTGGTGGTTGGGGCTTGTCGACGGGAAGGTAAGAAAAGCTATCTTTAGCTAGCAGAAGGCTGGGGGCTTGAGGGGGGAGAGGGGGTGCTGAGTCAGCAGAAGGCTGTGGGGCACCTGCTGATTGGCTGCCCCTGAGTTGTGGTCTTCCTGAGAACCACTTGCTCAGTTCCAGCCAGTTCCGGTAAACTGAGACTAAGGCCTGGTTCCTGGCAGGGCTATTAGAAACTTGTGAAAGCTCTAGTCTGGCTCCCCGGCCCTCTCAATACCTACATATTCTCTCTTCAGTGGTTTGTAGTATATCTTTCATTCTCAAATCCCCAAACTTCTCAATATTTTAAGGAACTGGTTAATATTTAAAGGTAAGCTTCTAGTTTCTCTTTCAAGAAGCCTAGGGACTGCAAAGTGAAAACCTGGCTTTTCACTACAATTGTCTCTGAAATTAGCTTCAAGAACAAATTTTGGATTTCAAAACATGAATATTTCATCCTTTGTTCTTGTCTGGGTGATGCCTCTCCTTGAAACAATGGCTGCCATGACTCAACAGGAGAGATCTGTGGTGCTGCTGAGTGTATACAGAAGGAAAGTACAGAGTAGATTTGAAATAGAGTCTGCCTTCTTGGCCTCTTTTTTTTTTTTTTAAATTTTAATTCTTAATTCCAAAAGACCAGAAAGCGAAATGGCACTGAACACACCTGTTCTCTAACTTGCCTTTACTATCCAATGGCCTAGAGCTCATAACAGGAATACAAAAGTGGGGACATCCCCAAACAGAAAAGCTGCATCATCACCCTGATACACAGGGTGAGTGAATATCCCAACTTCAGCAGAAAGAGGGCTTCCCACTGTGTGCAGTAAACAAGGCTATTCTTCAGAGGAGTGAGGACAGTGGGGGAGGCTGATGTGAATAGCAGAAGCCAAGGGTATTTTAAAAATCTATATGACTTCCTGAGGGCCACCATCAAAGAGTACTCAGTTGGAGTTTTTAATACCAACCCTACATAATAAGAGCCATTGTTCCCAAGTTCTGCAATGTGCTAACTGTTATCCTCCCATTATCTTATTTGTTGTTCTGTGTGGAATGGTTATAGCAAGCCAATTTCCTCTTGATGACCCTGAGGCTCACTCACTTTCTTAAAACCAAAAAGTTGCAGAGGTGGAAAGCAAATTCAATCACTTCCTCACTCTGCAATATAAGCTTTATTCTTTAAGTCTTTGTTCTTACAAGGAACATCGATTCCTTCCCTTCTTCTAAAATCCATCCCAATCTTGACTCCATGAGCTTATAAGCATTTGCTCAAAAAATATCCACAGACTGGGGATGTCACTAACACAGACTTCACTGTCCACTGCATGTGCCATTGCTTGCCTACCTTATGCCTTATCAAGCCATCTAATCTTCATTCCAGTATTGTTCATCTGTCCTCTGAAGTTCCCTCTATGTTGGGGAGGAGCATATATGTATATGAGGTGGATATGCACGTGTGTATGTATGTGTTTGCACACACACACACACACACACACACACACACACACACACACACACACCTCTGACAGAGGCCAGAGGAAGATGTCTGCCGTCTTCCTCTGTCATGCACTGCCATGCTCCTTTGTTGGCAGGGTCTTTCACTATTCCTAAAGCACATACGTCATGGCTAGGCTGGCTACAGCAAGCCCCAATGATCCTCCTGTCTCCCCAGCCTTCAGGGTTGGGTTCACAGGCATGTGAGAGACTACGCTGGCTTTTTACGTAAGTGTTGGGATCTGAACTCTGGCCTTCAGTGTTGTTAAGTGTCCCTTCAGTTTTGAAGACACTTGCACTCTTCACAAGATGCCTCCTGGGATCTGCTGATTTAGGAGTTACTGATAGTTCTCTGAAGATGTCTTCTTTTATTACTTTCCAAATTCATCCCAGTTAACTGTCTCAGATTCACAATGGCCAAGATAGTTCCACCTAAGAACCTTCTTCCAAAGAAAGGGCTGGTACTTGGGTCAAATCTCACCACCATTCTTGGCCAAGTACCCTCTCAACTGACTTTTTCCCTCCTAGTGGGTTGCCTTACGCAGCCTTGATATGAGGGCCTTTGCCTTGTCTTGTTGTATCTTGTTTTGTCCTGTTTGACTGTTTTCTCTTGGAGGCCTGTTCTTGTCTGAAGAGGAAGCAAGGGGGGATTGGGTCTGGGGGTGAGGAGAAGTGAAGGTGGTAGAGTAGAGGGAAGGGAAGCTGTGGTCGGAATGTATTATATGAGAGAAGAATCTCTTCTCAATAGAAAGAAAAAGATAGTTACATATTAATGAGTGACAATTAACTTTTGCTACATAATAATCCCCAAACAGGATGGCTTACAGCAGTATTTATTTTTTTAGCTTACAATGCTGTGGGTCAGCAGTTTGGGTTGGACATAGCTGAGAATTTCCCGTTTCACCTGGACTCGGTGCTTCTGTGGTCACTGCTAGTTTAGCTGGAAACTGGCTCTTCTAAAATGACTTTAGCTAGATGACCGCCTAGACATGTGCATGGAATGGTTGAGCAGAATCTCAAAGTTTTATCCTTAGAACTCATCATGTGCTATAGTTTCTGTCACATTCTATTAACTCAAACAAATTCTAAAGCCAACCAACAATCCAAGATTGTATAAAGGGATCCTGTCTTTTTAATGAGAAATGCTTATTATATTACAGAATAACACAAATATAGCAGAAATTCAAACAACTGCAGTCATGTTTGTAACAAGCCCACCGAAGTATCTAAAACTAAAATTAGTCAGAAAACAACAAAAAAAAACCATTCATGTCTATTCATTTAGCCATTTCTAAAGAATCACAGTTGCTTGCTAAAATGAGATGAATTTTTAATGAAAATGAATTCAGTTTGTTGAACATTCTTCAGAAAATGATCCTCAGCATTGAGTTAGTTACTCATGAAACTTCATGAACAGATGAGAAAATCATTGTCAATAAGAAGCTTGTGTCCCAATAGAAAAAAAATAAACAGATGAATATATGTAATTATAGATACAGGGGTACCTATGATGTTCCAGAGGTAGACACATAACATACAAGTATGTGGAATACTGGGGGATGTTTGATCTCTAAGACCCCCAAAAGAATGAGAAATGTGGAGAGATAATATTGAATCAATAGGTCTCAGACTTTTTGCTTCACTGACAGATCTGGGTTGCCATGAATGATATACTTGATACTAGTGATTATTGACAATGGTATATTTGATACTAGGGACTATACCATTAAAATAATTCTGCCCACCAATCTCCTTTTATTGTCTGTATGTTTTTGTCTTTTTTGTCTAGCCAAATATTAAATATTAGTCAATGTTGCTTGCTTTCTGTCTCTAAAACTCCCCACCACTCAATCTGTTTTTCACATCTATATTCCTCTATTGTTAGCACTTAGCATCCCAGGACTTACTTGTTCACAGTATGGAGGTGTGGCTCCCACTCTATTTGACTCAAGCAATTAAGTGCTCATCCAATATTCGAAGTCTCAATACTAATTAAATATTCATTCATGCAACTATTTATCAAGGACAAGCTACAGTTTAGAAGTATTATATAATTGTTAACAAGATAATAAAAAGCCTCTGTTTTCTTCACTCTACATCTATGGAAAGAGACTGATATTAAAGCAAGAAATACAAAGATGACTTTCAATTATGGTTAATACCCAATAAAGAACAATATACTATAATATGAGAACAACACAAGAAGTATCTAACTAGTCCACTGACAGATGAACAGATTAACCCCAAATGAGTTGGAGAGTTCCAGGGGAAGGACTCTACACTGAGATTATGTATGCTGTGGGTATGCTGAAGCCCAGCACATTGAAAGGGCAGGAAGATGGTCAATGTGGCTATATCCGGCTGAGTAAACAGCAAAATCATTAGTAGCAGGGCATGAAGGATAGAAAATATCTAATCTTCAGAACTGGACTACCTTTCATCATAAAGATATGTTTCTCTAAAATGTGTCCCATTTGGAATGGACAAAACATCAAACTTAGCCTGGACACACACTGTTCAATTCATTTGCAGTTTGTCATTCTGAGGGCACCAGGATTCTCAGCCCAAAAATTCACTGTCAATTCTGACTAGTCCCAGTTTCTTGGGTATTTCCTCAAAATAAAGCTGGCTGAACTTTGTTCAGTAGTTAGGATTTAAATAGATTCTTAGGAGAAAAAAAAATATGTTTCACAGGGCAGACAACATCTCCCAGGGAACTGAATGAAGGGTGGTAGAGGTGTACAGATAGACTCTAATTTGTTCAGTTTTATCTTCTCTTGAAGTTGGTCAAGTTGAAAAGACATGCCTGCTATCCCAGCCCTTGCAGCCTGAGGTTTGACTGACTCCTAGGACAACTAAGGATTCCAGCAACCCCTCATCTGTGTTAACGCTCCAAAAATCTTTCTGTATTTGGAATCTTCTGTTTTAACTTTTCTTGAAATTAGAACTTAGAACAAACGTGCTTCACATGCAATGAAAATATTTGGCTGCTGCTGCATGCAAAATGAAGCTGAAAAATCAAAGCTATAAAAACAAAAATAGAAACCTTAAAATCCTGGTTGGGGGTGGAGCTGAGTTGTAGAGTACTTGCCTAGTATTTGCATCCAGATCCAATTTCTAGTCACACACACACACACACACACACACACACACACACACGCATACACGTACACAAACCTAGTCACACATACCCACACATGCATACACATATGGAGAGGAAGAGGTAGGTAGAGACAGAGAGAGAATGCCTTCCACATTCAAGAGGCTTGCACTTGAGTTAGAAATGGTAATGTGTGTATGGAAAGCAAATCTGGAAGTAGGACCCAACCTTCTTTTCAGGGTACTTGGAGTTTCTCAGTGTACAGCTCAGGCTGTCTTTGAACTCTGATCCTTCTGATTTAGCCTCCTCAGCATTGGAGTTGTAAAGCTGTGTCAGCCTGCCTGGCTTTCAAAGTTCAGGCTTCCCCGAGGCTCACATATCTGGCATTGCTGTAGTTGTTTTTCTTATTGTTCTGATCCTGTAGCCTGTTTAGCAAATAGTTAATTTAAAACCATTGTTCTCTGTCCCCACTTACCTTGGGTTTCCCCTTCACAAGCTAGCAGAAAGTCACTTTGTCCTGAGCTGACGGGCACTGTGTTACATGTAGTTCAGGTCTTTATAGTCAGCATCGTGTTTTGCCACACTTACTCTGCATGTGACCCTATGGTTCATACTGTTCAGTTCATCTGGATTTAAAGAAATCTGTCCAAACTCCCAGGTCAAACGTTTGCAGGTCCCTCCTATTCCCCAGAGGTCACTCTTTCCGTGAGAGTGATGCAGCTTATTATCAATGATCAGAGTTGAAAATGTGGCATAGAATTGAAACACCTTCCATTTTAGGAGCTCAGCTCCTGCCCTAGGTCTTGTTATTTTAAACCTTCAGCTAAAAGTTGCCTGGAGGTGACTGAGTTTTCTTAGTCCCTGGGGAAGCTGCTGTGAATGGCTCTTCACAATGCTTTTTCGGAGAGTCGCCAAGTTCGGTTTTTGCAACCTAAGTGATTATGAGTTTAAATGCATGCCAGGGGCCATTCAAATTAAAGGAAGGAATGAAAGCTTGAAACAGAAAGCTTAAAAAGAATAGACAGACAAACGTGGAAAAAAAGGAACAAAGTCTAAAACAAAGTTTGGGATCTGACCTGCTCCAGTTCACCCCCTCCTTAAGTGGACCAAAGCTTGGGTTCTAATCTCACTGTAAGCGAAGTCCTACAGCAAGCTGGGAGCCGCTTCCAGCCCCAGTTCTGCGATAGAGATTGTATGCACCTAGGACATGGCTGGTACCCAGACCCAACATCTCCCATCATCCCCTGCCTGGAGCTTAGCTAAAGCCTAACTAGCCAGCAGAGCAGCACAGGAAGTAACTCATGCTCTGTTTTCAAATGAACTAATGGCGATGCATTGATTTATCCAGTCAATTATAAGTGTGAGCAACAGCCAAACAGGCACGTTACTTCAGGAAAAAGGGAGAAAAATTCCTCAGGTCACTGAAGTGGCAATTAGCATGTATTGTGAAGAGAATGAGGAGAAGAGGAGAGACGAGAAAGGGCTGATGAGGCAAATTGCCTTTAATTATCTTTAAATAGTTTCTCCTCTTCTTCTGATGCCATAAGACCCCCTGCAGCTCCAAAATAAAATAAGCCTGAGTTTTGTTTTCCTCTTGTAAATAGGAAGGCAATAGCCACTGTGGAAACATGTTCTTAATCAAAGGTATTAAACTCGTGGTTGCTCTTCATTTGAAATTGCCTGGGCTCATTATTACCACAGGGAAGAGAAGTCTAGTCACCATTCATCTCACATCTTGGTAAATTAAAATATTAATTACAAAATATGTTATTTTTGTCTTATATCGTAAGCGATTAGTTACTGTAGTTGGAGAAAAGAGCACCTTCCTTCATCCTGCGCTGAAGCTGGTCTCCTAACAAATCACTCCGAGCGTCTCTATCATTCTTAGAAATCAAATCAGGACATAATATGAATTTTTTTGAGAGCCATATGAATAAATTAGATAGCAATGTCATTACAAATTCCCATACATATATTTGTCTCAGAGATAAGTGTGCAATCACAGTGGCTGCACTCACATGCTAGGGTCATGTGACCTGTACGATTGGCCCTTTGCTGAGCCAGGGGCCTGTGGCCAATGCTGGGCAGAGCTGGAAAGGAAAGAAAGAGTGCTCCCTGTTCCCTTTCATTTCTGCCTCACAATGCAGCAATCGATCTTATGCCCATAGACACAAATGCTCAATCTCTGGGAAAAAAAAAAGGCAAACAAAGGCACAGAATAGGCATTAGAGCCCACTAAACCCTCATTGTCTGCTTCCTCAAAGACCCAAATCACCAGCAAAGTATTGAGACTACAAAAGAAAAGGCAGGCTGCTAGCCAACAAACCCATGAAGCAGAAGATGACATGGTACCACGGTACCTGCAGTCAACGCAGAATGATCAAAAGTTGAGTGCATTCTGCAGGTGAGGGATCTACATTAACTGCCAAGAGCGTCCAAAAGCCACATCCCCATTGCAAAATATTCCTACTTTGCCTGCTACTTGTGTAAGGCTTGAAATACGTGCTCCCTTGTAACCATCAAGATTCTCAGTGAGTAAATCACTACTTTCAGAATGAGCTGGAAGTTTGCAACATAGTACTAACACCCTCCCCCTGAACATCACCAAAAACAGACCTACTTGTTTGTCCACCTTTGTACATACCTCTCCATTAATTCCACATAGCACCAGAAGACTAGCAAAATAGTTACCTTTTTTCATTTTTTAAATGATTTATTTCTTTTTATTTTATATGCATTGGTGTAAGCATGTCAGATTCCCTGGAACTAAAACTACAGACAGTTTTGAGCTGCCATGTGGTTGCTGGGAATTGAACCCAGGTCCTCTGGAAGAACAACCAGTGCTCTTAACCACTGAGCCATCTCTCCAGCTCCACAAAATACTTTTCATTCTTTCATACACATGTTCATTTATCCCTAGCTGCTTAAGGAGTGGCTCATAGGTCTCTACATTCTACAGTCACTGGAAGGGTGCAGGTCATGGAACTTGGCAAGGCTCCACTGCCCAGCTTAATAATCTAAAAGAACAGACTTAAGTTCCTATGCATAAGATTCTTGATATGAAAAAACAGGTCCCTACAATGCCTCTTCAGAATGCCAGCGACCAGCAGAAAGTGTTGCCTGGATGCTATAATAAAGGGTCTGTCATTCTATGATATTACTGGGTAGAATAGCATCTCTGCAAGGTGTTCTGTAGAGCAATTCCCAAGCCAGGTAAGCTTGGAAATGTTAACACCTCAGACCTGTGCTTGCAAATGCACAGTGTACTTTAGCGTATAAAAGTCTCCTCTGAACCCCAGCAGAGAAACCTGTTTTAATATATTTAACATGAAGCACCCTTAGGGATTAGTGTTCTAAAGAACTCCCTACAGGAACTTGAAGAGCCTGAATGGAGTAGAGCGAACACTGGTGCATTTAATGCCATGGGCTTTACTATAAATGTTATAGTGCAGAAAAGTGATGTAGAAAGATTACAATCTTTTTTGATTTAGAGCTCGAAGTAAGAGACTCCAGTCACCAGGGAGAGCAGCCTTGAACACATGGCTTAGCTCTCACATTTCAGTTTCAAACTAAGCGGGCATGTGTGTGTATGTGTGTGTGTGTGTGTGTGTGTGTGTGTGTGTGTGTGTGTGTGTGTGTGTCAAGGAAGGTGAGGCTCAGCCTTATTCATCCTTGAACTTCTAACACCTCAGAGCCCAAAACTCTTATTAGAATTCAAGATGTTTGTAGAATGAGAAAGGCCCAATTTGGAAGTAAACATCACAGAATGGTCTAGTGAGTTTACCCTGTACTTAATTCCATATTTAATCCTATAATCCTTTGAAAGGAGGCCGACTGATCCTCCTGGAAGCAGACATTGGCACTAAGGGAAGAGTGTGAGAGCTACCTTTGAAGATGGGTCTACCTGGGAAAAAGGAAGTCGGGGAGAAAGACTGAGGAGAGAGGGAGGTAGCCCACAGCATAGAGCTGAGGAACAGTCATCCAACTCAATGGGGACCTCAGCACAAAGATGGCAGATATGCTCCCTCTCAGTTCCCACCACACTCTGTTACTGTTTGGGTTTGCTGGGAAGGTCATGGTATGGCAGGCACAAGGCTGAAGTAGCTCTCTACAATGCCCTACCTTGAGACTCCATTCTATCCACAAAGTTGAATGAGACTTTCTTTTCTTTTTTTCTTTTTCCTTTTTTCTTCTATCATTCCTCTTCTTTCTTTCTTGGAATATAGTCATTGTACATAGTGATGGGTTTCATAAAGACAAGGTTATATACGTTTAACCATATTCATTCCCATACCCTCCCCTTTCTCCCTCTTCTCCATCCTTCTAGCCCTCTCCCCTCTCCAGACTGTCAGACTCCTGCCCTCATGTCATACAAGATATGTGTGTGTGTGATTTTATGCATTTATATAAAATATAGACACCACAAATGAGAGATATGTGACACTTTTCTGTCTGGTTCTGGCTTATTTCACTTAATACAATATTTCTAGATGCATCCAACTTCCAGCAGTTGACATAACTTTGTTCATGACTGAATAAATTTCCAAAATTACAAATATGTGCTATATTATCATTATCCATTCACCTGCCAATGGTCATCTAGATTAGTTCTATAAGCTATTGTGAATAGTGCAGCAGTAAATGTGGATGTGAAAGTATCTCTATGGAATTTGAATCAGAGTCCTTTGGTTACATACCCAGGAGTGGAATAGCTGGACTGTATAACAGTCCTGTTTTTAAAGAATTGGCATGGGAAGTCTTTTCCTGAAGTAAGATCCATCAGCATATCTTTATGGTTGCTGCTGTGAGCCTCTTCCATGCAATAAACTCATTAGTAAAGAAATACACAGGGCTTAGAGTGTATACATGGAGAAATGTGTAGGTTGACAGGGAAGAACCAAGCAACAAAGTGCTCTTTCTGGGCCATCCTTCCTCTGCCAAATTCAACCTCAACCTTATACTTCTTCCTTTCAAGTCTCATGTTTTCCATAATGTACTTACCTGTTAATTCTATTATCCCGTTCGTAGCCCAGTAAAATGTTAGTTGCTGCTCTCATTGCTTGCTGTGGGATTTATCTTTCCTGTGTCATCTTCCAGGTTTTGTTCTGTGTTGCTTCTGTTTGTTTACAGATGGCCTCATGACTGATATGGATCTGATAGCAGGTGGATAGTGTTTCATACTTGCCTATTCTCCCCTTTTGTGAATCACTTCCCACCACTTAACACTCGACAAAATAGTATTGGCCAATAGATCAATCCATTAAGTAGACTTAGTTTCACCTAGAAGACTGAATCTATGTTCTCTAGGCTGAATGTTCCAAAAAGACCCTTCCCATAAGCTGGTCTGATATACACATGTATATCTGTGTAGATACACGTCTGCTTCCAGTATTGGCTTTTACTGACCCTCCTTCTGTCAGCTGTAAGGTGTCAAGGAGGGGAAATGGAGACTCAGTGGACATTTCTGTAATCTTAGTCAGGTCTGTCCCACCCCTGTTCTCCAAACTGCCAAACTTTAGTTTTATAATTGAACACAAATTGTTCACAGGCACAATTTGCCAGCAGTATCCCTCCCAATAAGATGGCCAGCATCTGCTCTACAGACAGGTGCTCAGAGGTTCTCCTCCCACTTGCTTCAGAAACCACAGTGGATAACAGACCCTCTTTTCTGTTTTCATTCTCTCTGTCACTCCTTCAGGGAGTGGTAAAGTCAATGCTAGATCCTTAAACCAGAGTTTAAGGAGACTTCTGCTAGTTTGGTCTACAGCCAACCTCTCTCCAAGGATCATCTTTCCATTTCACTGTTTATAGAATGAAACAACATGCTTCAAGGAGAAAGGAAAAGGCTGGGTTGACTCAGTTTCCTTTCTTGCTTGTTTGTTTTTGAGACAGGGTCTGGCCATGTAGTCCAGGCTGGCTCAAACTTGATCTTCTTTCTCATCTTCTTAAGGATGAGTCACTTCCCATGGTCGTCACTGTGCTCACCTCCATAATTTCTTTTTTAAAGTGATTTCACTTTTATGCCTCTGCCTCAATTTAGCGTATAAAATGACATTGGCTTCTAACCTAATGAAGTTTAATCTACTCATTCAAATTTGCTTATCTTTTCCTTCGTTTTAACTAAAATGATCATTTGGCCTGTCTATAATGTTCACAGTATTTAAAACAAGTAAATGTTTTCATGAAAATGTCTTGGAGTGTTTATCATTAAAATTGGTTCTCATTATACCTCATATGTTTATCCATTAGCAATCTCCTTTGTATCCTAATGCTAACTAAGAAGAGCATCAGAAAGCAAGTATTGGTTGATTAGCCAGGTGTGGTGACACATGCCCATAATTCTAGCAATCTTGAAGCTGAGATAGGAGAATTGAATGTTCTAGGAGAGATAAAGCTGCCTAGTAAAATCCTGTCTCAAAAAAATTTCTGATGCTCATGATGAATATTGGAGTGAAAGGGCAACTCAGGAGTAAAAGTCTACTTTTAGGGCTAGCTTCCCCAGGCTCTGATGACCCTCTGCCCCATTATCCAAAAGACATTTGTCCCACAGCCCTGTCTGATGTACAAATCTTCAATAAATGAGACTTGCAAAGGCTTGAATTAAGTCTATCACTTCTCAGATTTTTTTTCTGACTCCTTGTAAAATCTCTTTGGCAAAACCAAGTGTACCATTTGGCCACCTACATACCAAATCATCTCTTTTATAAACCAACGGGCTGTTTTCTTATTTTAAATACAATATCACTATAATTGCTAAGCATTTTCAAATCATGGGTAGAGAATTTTCTTTCTCACCTTGTCTCCTGTTGATATGAATTCAGCCAGGACTCCCTGTATTCTAGGTATCATGATAATTATTAACAATACAAATTACAGGCCTTTGCACTAAAAATGCTACCATTTGTGATTGGCCACAAGTAAGCAGAAAATGGGATATAGAAAGTTATACCAAATTGGTCAGTACCCAAGACTTAAAAAATAATCACAGGAAAGTTATTCAGCTAGCATAGGAAGAACCAAAGCAGCTTAGAAACCAAACACTCAGCAATCATACTAGTAGGTTGTTACGGTTTAAACTGAGCCATCCCAAAATAAGGTCAAACTCCAGCCTTCAGTACAGCAGAATTGGGTCTAATTTGGGTAATAAGGCCTTAATAGAACTAATCAGATTCAAATGAAGTTATTAGAGTGGGAGTTCATCCAGTGTGACCAGTGTCGCCACCAATATCTCCACAGAGAAAAGACCACATGAAGTCACATAGGAAAAAAGCCATATGAAGATGGAGGGCTAGAAAGTCACATTTATAAGCCCAGGAATGCCAGAGTCCCCAGAAAACCACCAGAACCTGGGAAAAGCAAGGGTGCTTTCTCAAGTGTGGTTCATTCAGAGGGGCCAAGCCCTGAAGACACCTGTGTCTTGGACGTCTAGCCTACTGAGTCCCCAAGCATGTTGTGCAGACACATGGAATTGGGCCCACTCCTGGATTCTTCCTGCAGCAGATCAGCCTGTCCTCTGCTGTTACACAGCCTGTGGAATCCCTAGTGCATCCTCTGTGAAAAGTTTCTGGACTTGGTATGTTCTACACATCACCCGATAAGCCATAAACACTTAGCTTCCTCCACAGCCAGCAGCTTGGAGCATCAAAGCTTGTGTCTCAATACCACATCAAAAATCAGGAAGCGCTAGCTGAAAGGAGACACCCGGATGGACTCTGGAGGCGAGCCATGGGCTGTCTTAAGAATGCTCCGAAAATAAATATCAATGGACTTTCACTTGAGTCCTGGAATGCCCTTTCCTGTTCCATATCTACCCCAGCCAGAAATATAAGGTGCTGTGCCCATTTAGTCTAAGGCTTGTCAGTAGCCAGGAGACAAGAGGGAGGAAGTGCAGCTCTCAGGCCACAAAGAGCCCGGTGGTCTTCCTCTTTGCAAGGACAGCGACAGCAAGCACCTGGGCCACAAAAGCACATTCTCTTGAGAACGTGCTCCAAGTAGAGGCTTCAGTTCCTCTTTGAAATAGCCTCACACTACAGAAGGCGTTTTAACAGGCTTCCATAAGGTCCAGCTTCGTGTATGTCCTGCCAGACACTTGAATGGAGGAAAGTAACCAATTTACTCGAGTTAAGTGTGGTTGTGCAAGAGGGCTTCAAGGTACCTCAACTGAATGGAGCTGAGAGGGGGATTGGAAAGGAAGAGCACTTGTTACAGGCCTCAGTGCTCCTTGGAGGTGGATATGCTGCATTAGTGAAAGGCACCACCTCATGGAAACAAAACAAAGCATAACCAATAATGAACCAAAATCAAATCCTGGGGATCCTTGGTCTGGCAGCTGGATTGCTGAGTCAGTAGTATCACATTTCGCTTTTTTTTTTCAATCTTATTTCAGATATAAATATGTTTTCTTTTTTTTTTTTTGTCCATCCATTTATTTATGGCTTTCAATATATCCCTGCTGCAGTTTCCTCCCCCTCCACTCCCAGTTCCCCCTCCCTCTCCCTCAGATCCACTCCTCCTCCATTTCCCATCAGAAAAGAGCAGGCCTCCCAGGGATATCCACCAAACATGGCATAACAAGATACAGTAAGACTAGGCACAAACATTCATATCAGGGCTGGGTGAGGCAGCCCAATAGGAGGAAAAAGGGTCCAAAGAGCAGGCAAAAGTGTCAGAGACACCCCACTCCCACTGTTAGAAGTCCCCCCCCCCACAAAAAACCCACCAAGCGAACAGCCATACATCTGTTCAGAGGACCTGGTACAGACCGCTTCAGTCTCTGTGAGCCCCTATGAGCCAGGCCTGCTTAGTTGATTCTGTAGGTAGTGTTCTCCTGGTGTCCTGGACCCCTCACTTCTTTAAGCAGATGGAGCTCTGCTTTGAAAGGCTGGGCCGAAGGGAAAGGGCAACAGGATCAAACTAGACTGAAGCTAAAGACAATTAACCATGGCTTTCGTGCTAAGATAAGTACCAAATTCAAACAATATCCAAAAAGCAGTGAACTTCGTTTCGGCTGCACTGCAGTATTTACTCATAGTCACTGAATTATCTTTCCCCAGTTCTCCTAAAAGGAGCTGTCCCTATCTCCTTCTCAGGAAAGCACCCAGCTTTGTGAGGCACTTGCCTCCCCCAAACCCCACCTTTTTTGTTTTTCGAGACAGGGTTTTTGTGTGTAGCATTGGTACCTTTCCTGGAACTCACTCTGTAGCCCAGGCTGGCCTCAAACTCACAGAGATCCGCCTGGTTCTGCTTCCTGAGTGCTGGGATTAAAGGCATGCACCACCACCACATGGCTCTTGCCTCCACTTTTCTGTGGTTTATGGTCAGATTTCTCTGAAGGTGGCATCTGGGCCTATCTTTGCAGGTCTCAATCCAGAGCACACACACCATTAATTATTCTGTAATGAATGACTAGCATACATCTGAGCTACCAAAACACCAGCAGCACCAAATTTAGTGTTTTGGGAGGCCATTTCTTCTACTGGAAGCAATACTGGTGTTTCTCCTGTCTGGGATTGTTAAGAACACAACTGGACTGAGCTCTCTACTTTTTGCAGTTCCAGGTGTCAAATCCAGGCTTTTGCATGGTAGCCAGGTACTCCACCACTGAGCCACACCCATGGTTCAAGTCCCCTTTCCTGTCTTATGTTCTTCTATAACTCTCGTTTAGGTACAGCTATGGCTTGGAACACAGGAAATAGCTAAACTAGGCAAGCAACTTACATATTATTAAACAGGTTTACAGAACAGGCACTGAGACTTTACAGTGCTTTATATGTACAGATGTTGCTACTCAAAGCTTTTAAGACTATGTTTATGCAAACTGCATGCTAGACACAATTTCTAGTCTTTATTTAAAGTTGTTCTTTATAAAACACAATAAACTCTTTTATAATTACAGTAGCTTCACTAATAATAGTTTGTTTTAGGAATTCAAAACATTTCATTGGCATTCCCATGTACCTATTTAACACCCTGCTCACCTAGGGATTTTGAGACTGCATCCTCCCCTGCACTCCCCTGGAGGGTGAAAAAGGAATCCCAGTCAAAGATTAAGCTTAAAAAAACAGTGCTTCAGACCTACTCAGAACTGAACATGTGGATTTTAGCAGAAGACTGAAGCATCTTGGCTTCCATCCAAAACAGATTTTGTGAGGGAAATTGTGCAATATCTCCACTAATGAGAAGACTATGCCCAAGCTGCACACTTTATAGTCCAATATTTTATTGCTAGAACTCAAAATAGATGAGGCATTGGGACTATATTCTAGAATGTCAGTGAAGTATCTAATTACTGTCTGATCATGTATGTCATCAACCCAAATTGAAATTACAGCAAATGTCTTAGAAAACAAAATGATGATTCAGAGTCTTTGAGAAAGACAGGTAGAATTTGGATTGGGAAGTCTGAAAATAGAATTGATTAGACTCTGGGTATTAGAAGAAACATGTATAGTAAACAAAAATATGTGTCCCAGTGTTCCCATTTCAAGACATCCACCCCACCTGGGAACCAGAAGTGAATCTCCAAGAAGCACAGCTAGAACTATGTGTCATATCCTCCCCATAGGCATCAGAAGTTCTTCAAGGAGAGAAATTTATACTCTGATTTGCAGTCTTACCTACTGAAATGAAAGAGTGGAAAAAGAAGACTGACTGGGGGACCAGTCCATAAGACTCTAACTCACTGTGTAAGCTCAAATTGCCCCTCCTTTGGAACTTTACTTTTCCTCACTGAAAAGAATAAAAGTAAGAGCAACAGTATTTACCTGGTAGCTGTGAAGATTTGAAATCATGAAGGAAAAGCAGATAACATGTTTCCTGGTAAATACCAGATGTTCAATGGAAGGCAGCTATTATTACAGCTAGAATATTAAATTACCTTTGCCATCAGCATAGACTTGTAGAAAATGAGATTCAGTTGTATTTATGCCCAAAAGCAATTTGTCCCCTATTAAAAAGATTTCAAATGTCAGCAAACAAAAGGGGAGAAAAGTCCTATTTTTTATGTAACAGAAAATGATACATAAAAGCTAAGTGGCTAAAAGGTTAAAACTACATTAAAATTAATAAATCAATTGCCAAGTGCAAGCTGTTGATATTCTGTTCTCTCCACTTTTGTTCTGTTTTACCCAAAGAAAAAACATAGTAAAAGCAGGAACTAGAAGGAGGAGGAGAGACTAATCTGTGGAAGAGAAGAAATCTATAAAGAAGTGAATGAAGGTACTAGAGTGAGCAGAGTTTATTAAAATAATTAAAGACAATTTTGCAGAAAAAAATGAGAGGGAAGAAGTGATTTAAATGTTATGATTCCTATATATCTTATATTTTTCTATACTTAAGTCATCCTGATATTAGATAAAATATGAAAGCATTTTAAACATTTTTTTGTATAAGCACGGCATTAAGGAGTCTATAGAAATAAAAGCAAACTAATAGGACCCTCGAGCAAAGTTTGATCCAAACTTGGCTTTTGCCTTGAGAGGTTTTGTTGAACTTGGAAGTCTTAGGTTCCATCTTGACAGATATAGTAGAGTTATTGGACAGTTGATTCAATCTAAGGTTGTCCCAAGTATAGTGCCTAGTAGAAGATACTTATGTTGGATGAATACGAAAAAACTCCACCTTAGGACAAACCAAGAAATAAAACATTCTGTATGATAGTCATGATCAGTAATGATGTTTTAAGACATAATCTTGATTCTAGATTAATGAGAGAAGAAATACCTCCAGACAGTAAATACAACTGGCCCGTAGACAGTTGAGTGACTAAATATGTGTTTTTTATATGATATAAAGTTCAAAAGCAGGTAATTTCATTGAATATAATGTTTCAGTGTCAGTGGTGTCAAGGGTAAGTGCCGGAAGAAATAGGAGTCTTCTTTATAGGAATTAAAATTTAAGTCTGTTCCTAGATAATATTATGGAATGTATAAGGAAAATATGCCACCCACTGTGGAAAAAAATCACAAAATACATCAAAAGAGAAGATACTATGAATGAGAATCAGGCAAAACAACATAAATAAAATATACCCAAAAGAACCTCATAAGCTCACAGCCATACACAGAATGTGAAGTGAACAACATCGATCTGTGTAAATTTCAAAAGCATGAAAATAAAATCATTGTAATCACTCAGGTACAAGAACGAACAAACATATTGCAAAAAGAACCAAACTAGAACTCATATAAATTGAAAAATACAATTATTTAAGTTAAAAAGAATCAATAGAATGGATAATATTGCTGAGAAAATAAATTAGTGAGTGAGAAGTTAAATTTTTAAAAACTATGGCATGCCCTTAAAGGCGACGTGATGTAGAAAATATACTCAGAAATAAAACTGAGACAAACTGTTCTCATTTCATTCTATTGTTCTGACAAAATACTTGGCCAAAAGAAACTTACACAAGGAAAGGATTTGTTTGGCTCATATTTCCAGGTCATAGTCATCTTTAAGGGAAGTCAAGACAGGAACTTGAAGCAGCATCCATGGAGGGACACTGGTTGATGGCTTGCTCATAGGCTCGAGCTTATCCAGCCTAGAATCACCTACCTAGGGAGTGGTGACCACTCACAATGGGCTTAACTCTCCTATACCAATTAACAATCAAGACAATCTCTTACAGGCATGCTTATCAGCCAGTTTGACTTAGACAGTTCATCAATGAAGCTTTCCTCTAAGATCAGGCTAGGCTGTGTCAAGCTGAAAGCTAAACTTCTCATCAGAAGTTGTGAATGGGTTAAAATAAGAAAACAGAAAAGAGTCAGTAAACACACAAAAGATGGGATACTTCAGAATCAATGAAGCTATACCAATAATCAGATATGAAAAGCCTCCAAAATTCTTCAAAGACGTAATTATAAAGAAGGCACACCTAGAGAACTGAAAATGAAACTAGAAGGTACAGAGATTTTTTTAAGGAGTTTGAATAGCTTGAAGACAGCCAAAGAAAAGTGAAGATTCATTTACAAAGAATAAAGATGATTAAAATGATGGTTGATGTCTCTATATCACTAACCAGAAGCAAGAAACAGAGAAACAATGTTTCACATCTTTAGAGAAAATAACTTGCTGTGTAAAATTTTATATCCTTGAGACAAAGAAACAAACTTTGAAGAACTGGGTTTGGGAAGACAGTTATGCTCTCTGAAAAAACACTGAGGTTTTTGGCCTAATGTGCATCTTCACTGAAGGAAATGATACAGTATCTTGGCAAATACTCTGTCATCTCCATAAATTCTTCCTGAAAGTGTGTCTGGACTCCCTGCATCTGATTAGCATGGTTCATCCATCTGAGTATCACTGCTCATCAACTGTGGAAAATTTAGAAGAAAATAATCCAATAGTCAAGAACAAACTGAGAACACCTATTGTTAAATATGTAAGTACTGATGGCATAAAATTGTCAACTGCAGACTAACATTGAATTGAGTCCTGTAGGGTGTGTGTGTGTGTGTGTGTGTGTGTGTGTGTGTGTATACATGCATATGTGTGTTTATGTGTGTGATAAGTGGGAGTGTTATTTTGGGAGGTGCACATGTGGGGGTGTAGATGTGTTTGCATTTGTGTACTTCAGAACCTCAGGTGCAATGTCGCAGGTGCCTGCCAGTTTTCACTGTTTGGAGCTGGCTAGCTAGCAAGCTCTATTCATGTGCTCTTCCCCTGAATCCTGTCTATTTCTAGGATTACAAATCTGCCTCCATACCTATCCTTTCTTTACATGGATGCTGAGAATCTGAACTCATCTCACAGCTGAGAGATGGTGCATTACCAAATGAGTTTCCCTCCTACCTGAAGTGAGCACGTTTTCATTTCCCCTTTTTGTTAGATTAAATGTGGAACTGAGGACCACATGCATGCTAGATGATTACCAGGACACTGTACTACATCTCCAGGCCCTTGTTAGGCATTTCTTGTGTGTCTCTTCAACTCCTCTTGACCAGGGCTGTGAATCCAGGCACAGCTGTGGCTGTCCTTACACAAGATGTCAAATCAATCAACTTCACCAAGTCACACAGTGGCCACCTGACAACATTACACCTTCCTACCTGAAGGATGTGACACTTACTCAACCCTTAAGTACAGAGTACAAAGTAGTCAATGTCCCCAAGAAAGAATAGGAGTTTTGGGGAAGTGATCATGGGAAAACAGTAAATAACGCCTCAGTCTGGAAATCCTTTGATGAGGCTTAAACTAAGGTGCTAACAGGTTGTACTCTGAACCTGAGGAGAACCGATAGTGCTTATCCATCTTCTCTACTTTACCTCACCTTTCTTCAGATAGGTAAACTTCTTGCTTGTAAACTTTTCTTCAGGTTCTGTTTCTTGGTGCTCAGAATAATGCAATACTTATAATTCATGATAATGGGTAATTGATTAACTGAAGATAAGGGCATCGAAGAATAAACAAGGTATTAAATATTCTAAAACAAAAGGAGATAAGTTGGTGTATTGATCAGGACTCTTTTGAGAAATAGAATCTTTCTTATATTGTATTATAGTAATTATATTTACTATATTATATTCATAAATAATATGGAACATGTGAGATTAGCTTGCATGGTTATTGAGGCTGAGAAATGTGATGATGTGTCATTTCCTAAACACTTGTATGACTCAGTCTGACTCAAGGACCCAAGAATCAAAGAAGCCAATGGACGATGCAGACTACTGTTCAGAGGGAAATGAAAAGATGAGGTATCCTGGCTCAAGTGGGGAGACAGGAAGCAGAAATGGGTTTTGTTTCTCCTCCTTGATTCTGTTAAGGCCTCGTTGGATAGGATGATGCCCAGCCACACTAGGGCAGAGGGCAACCTACTTTATTGAGTCCATCTGTTCAAAAACTGCAGCTGTCCAGAAACACCCTCAAAGATACACTCAGAAACAGTGTTTTGACTGTGGTACCCCAGGAGTCTACTCAAAACATGTAAAAGGAACCATCAAAGTTGAGGAACTGATAAGAGTTTAAGCTCTCTAAAGCCCTTTTACTGCATGAGCAATGAGCAAAATATGAAAAACTTTAGATTTAGTTAAGTGTGCATGTTAAAATATTTATGAAATCGTGGAATTATTAGAGTTATAAAGCATACAATTTCCAAAGAAGGTAGAAAGGGGAGTGGAAGGAGGGGTCGGAGATTCATCCAACTCAAAAGAGAAGAGAAATGGAAAGCTCAGACATGGAAGAACAATTCAAACAACCCAACATTAATTAGACAAACTCTCACAGAAGAGAAAAATGTCAGTACTATACAATCCACTTACAAGGAAGAGTTACATCTAAAACATGAAAACAGAGAACTAGCCAGATAAAATGTGAAACAAGATGACTGAGTAGAAAACAGGGGATGGCCATGGATTCACCATGCTGGTTTCTTTTTTTTTTTTTTTTTTTTTTAAAGATTTATTTATTTAGTATACAGTGTTCTGTCTGCACATATCCCTGCAGGCCAGAAGAGGGCACCAGATCTCATTACAGATGGTTGTGAGCCACCATGTGGTTGCTGGGAATTGAACTCAGGACCTTTGGAAGAGCAAGCAGTGCTCTTAACCTCTGAGCCATCTCTCCAGCCCACCATGCTGGTTTCTGATCTCAACACTCAATTGCTTTCCATGATGTCACCCCGTTACTGAAGAAAAACCAGTATCTTGTTCATCTTTATGTTATTTAACAAGGCAATATCTACTGAATTCATGAAATCAAAACTGTACAAGTGTGCAATCCATCAGAAACTTGCTCAGTCTTCTCAAGAAAGCAATGATATTTCACATAATTTATGAAGATTGATTTGTTCTGGTATTCCTATCCTAATAAATGGCTTTATTTCTCCCTAGAGAATAGCATCAAGGCATGACTCAACCTATAAACCATCTAGATGTGACGTCATGTGTGAGGTGGCAAGTGTGCCCATGAAAGATGGTTTTGCTTCCTTCCTGCACTTGCTCTGCATGTATTTATTTACCTGATCAGTGTCAGATGCGGTGAGGCACAGAGGACACATTGAAAATTAGATAAACATAATCCTTAACAGTTTGGGATTACAGGATTGTTGTTGGAAGGCAAATCTGCAATCAAAGGTATTTTGATAAATGTATCATGCATGCATTTTTAATACACTTTAAATTTTATTTCCTTTAGATTATATTTCTTTTAGGAAATTCCTTGACTGAAAAATAAAATTTCAGCTTGTCTTCACTCTATTAACTGGATAACCCTGGGCTCATAATTCAGTCAGTCAGATCCTTTGCTGCTGAGAAGTTCAGGTTTCTTATCTAAGAATTTGAAAATAATCCTTACCTCTCATTGTGACCGTTACCTAAGATCATCTGCCAGGTATGGCGATGTTTAATAAATGTCAGTTTCCAAAGAATCAAACTGTTACTCCCATTCCCAAAGTTAATATGTACCATATCCCATTTGTAAATATTAACCATTATTCATGCCAGGCATCAAGTTTCAGAGAAAGGGAGATGTCTAGATGTAGCAAGACCACTATTTATTGAAAGCAGGTTTTGGTGAACGAATCAGACATGTGATGTATGCATACCTGTTCATATATCGTATCTGTTACATAGTTGTTGGACTGTCAGCTATGCTTTGAATAATCTACTGGTATTTTCTTGCGATGTGATCATATTATATTCTGTATTGTTAACTCAAATACTTTAGGGCATTGCCCTCCACCCCACCTCCTCCAACACACAAAGGCATCTCACCTACAGAAGACTTACAAACTGCTGTTTTGACCAGTTGTCTCCAACTCCCTCTTTCCATAGCAGATATAGAAATGTATTATTGGACATACTGCATAAAACTAAAGATTTGGAAATTAATGGAGACCTGGTTGTCACAGGATACAACTATGCCTCATGGGCTATTAAAAATGATTAATATATGTCCCAGCAGGCCAACAAAGAGAAGGCCGAGATTGTGCATAACAACGAAGAATTAATTTGACCCACCACAGCAACAGAAAAGGTCGGTCCAACTTACTACATGATGACCGTGAGAATAAGTTAAAGGGTTTCACTCATTAGATCCTAAAAATGGTGTTTTTTAAAAGTGGCAAAAGCCCATAGTTTACTAGAATGAGCCACATATTTGGTCTCGTTGCACTGACTCAACCTTTCACTGGTGAGTGGTACCATACCTTTCATTCACCATGCCAGTGTGCTCTAAGTTAGCTGCATGGGAGGAGCATTGAACAAAGCCTTCAGGGAAAATACTAAACTCCTAAGGATGCTAGGTTGAAAGATGCTTTGTAAGTGTAAGAGTTTAATATTAATTATCATTATTCAAATGTTCATTTCCCCACATTTCCCACTTTGGGCAAACAATACAGAATGTCGTTTCTGCCTTCTGAAACACAAACTAAGGATGCTTGAAATGTTGCAAAGCTTTGTCTCTCTCCTCCTCTGTGTTCAGGGCCACATAGGAATAGATGATTTCCTTCTGCTCAGTAGCTATGAGATGAGCCATTAAATCTCTCAGATAGTTCGCATGTTTTAGTTCTTCAATGAAACATTTTAAAATCAGTTTCTTTTTTTTATTGTTCCTTTTAAAATACTCCTTTCCTAGCTTCATCTATAACACACATAATTTCTTCTTATAACCTAAGTATAGCCAGTCAAGTAATGGACATTTCTAGAATCCACACATGATAGAATAGGCTGCAGAAAATATTTTAAAACCATAAAAATGTATTCCTCTCATAAAATTAAAATCATTAATTATTTTGATATAAATGAATGGAAATAGCTAAATTATCAGTTCATCAGAGACTGGTTTAAAATTCCATCCCAAACTACTTCAAATACTACAGAAAAGTAAGTATCCATCTAGAGTTTATCTAATTACATAAATACTGCCCACATCATAGGAAATCACTCTTGTGGTAGGTGGGAGGAAGGGAGCCTGGGAGATTTTGGAAAAGGCTGAGGTATCTGTTCAGAGATTCTTCCAGTGACCTTGGATTTTTGTCTCTGCCACACTAACACAAATTCACACATTGGTCCATTCATGGGGAAGGAAGGAACTATATTTCTGTTTATTATGTGCTAGGTTCTTGATATATTTATTTTAGTTAAGCTTTACAAGACCCTAAAAAAGCAGATATTATTAGATGCATTTCACAAATGACTGAAGTCACGTGCATAGTGTGTGATAAATTTCACACACAAACCTAACAGTATGTAAATCTAAGCTCTTTGCAGTATTTTCATTCACTTATTCATGCATTCACTTACTTTATTAAATGTTGTATGTGTTCCCCATCATTTACTGGGAATACAAATACTTCTTTTCATGTCTGTGTCTACACATTCCTCTCTCTGTCTCTGTCTCTGTCTCTCTCTCTCTGTGTGTGTGTGTGTGTGTGTGTGTGTGTGTGTGTGTGTGTGTGTGTGTGTGTGTAGGTGAGATCAACCTCGGGTGTCGTTTCTGAGACATCATCCACCTTATTGTTGAGACAGGGTTTCTCATTGGCCTGAAACTCACCAATTAGGCTAGGCTGGCTGGCCTTGGAACCCCAGAAAATTGCCTGTTTCTGCCTCCCTAGCACTGAGATTTGTATACTTAAATAAATACTACTCACAATCACAGGAAATCACTCCTGTGGTAAGTGGGAAGAAGGAAGCATGGGAGATTCCAGAAAAGGATAATTATCTGTTTATAGATTCTTTCAGTGACCTTGGGTTTCTGTCTCTGCCACACTAACATAAATTCACACATTTGTGCATTCAAATATGCACCAGCACTCCTGGCTTTTGAAATGTGAGTTCTAGGATCCAAGCTCAGGTCCTCGCATTTGCAAGAGACTGTCTTCTCCCCAGTCAAAATGAAAATGTTCCTGCAACACAGTCACTGTCTTAGGGAGTCAAGAAGTCCATCCTGCAAAGGAAGCCTGGAGAAGGCAGAGATGTCTATATTTCTCCAAGGTAAGGAGGGCAATTGGCTCGTTCTTTTTGCCACACTAATAATTCTGAATTCCACACTCAGACAAGTGCTACTGTGGGACAAATTTTATTTTTTTCTCATACACATCTCCCTCTTCTACGAATATCCACTAATTTAAGGGAGACAGACATTTAAGAGCTTTCTTATGTTCCTTCCACCCACTTACTCCAATTGTAAAAAACAGACAGTTTGACCTTCTCATAAAGAAGGTGTGCACTCACTGTGTGAGCAGTGTAGGGCTCCCTGGTCTTAATGCCAGTCACCGTGGTGGTTATCAAGACATATGGCAGTACTGGGGGAGACACTTGCAACTGATCAGCACTTCTCTTTCTAGGCTCGCCACACTTCCCAGCTACTCCTAAGCTGTGTTCCCTATCTGGATCCGCGTGTCATCTGGGGTAGCTCACTGGACTTCCTTTTCTTCCCCAGGACCTGAACACTGGCAGGTGATGGTGAGGGAGAATGAGGGTAACATTCCCTGATCGCCATACCCTGAACATAACTGGAGACTGGATGAGGTCCCCGACAGACTGGCAAGAGCTGGAACCCATTTCTGGTCACTTCTAGAAGCAGCTGTAACATGCTCTTCAACTGTCCTGACTGCCAGCCCCCAGTGGGTCTCCCAGGGGCCAGGTCTTCAACAGGTTTCACAGGGAGTACTGCCAACCACTGCACTTGTAGGTGGACTAGGCTAGGGCAATACGCTTGGTTCTGGGCTGTGCGGCAGGGCATACAGAATGAGCTCTTTGTCATTTCTACTCTTTGTGAATCTCCGCTGCTGGACAGATGAAGAATGGCGAGCTACAGACGGACGTAACAAATTACCCATAAAATATATTCATAATCATCTGATAACCAAAAATGGGAGTCAGGCCACTGATCACATTAAACTTCTGTTGCCTTGGCAAAGACTTAAATTAACCTTGAAAAACACCCATAATCCTTTGGTACCTCACAGAAAGACTGCATTTCCCGTCCAGCACCATGGCTGCTTCCCCTGCTTCTTTCCCTGCTCTCCTCTCTCCTCCTGCCTCAGCTACTGTCTTTTGCTCTGTCACTCAGCCTTTTTCTGTCAATGAATGCTTTCTTCAGAATTCTGTCCCCATCCTGGAAGTTATGAAAGGGCTTCTATCATCAGCACACCATCATGGCTTCATATGCTAAAAAATGCCTGTAGATTCCTGACCGAAAGGAAACTTTTCTCAGAATTAAACTATATCTAGCAACAAAATGAGCCTCCAACGTCATTTCCTTTTATTGCTCTCTAAAAATCAAGGGAAATAAACAATCTCCTGCAATGAATTTTTGTGTCAAAAGATAAGAACACGGCCCAACTAATCAATCACACAGCCAGCCTTTTCCCTGTTTCTTTCAAGCCACATTTCTTCATGCCAACTTTTCTTCTGCTTTCTTTGGAAGGGTGGAAATTAGCGACTGCCAAGCACAGATACTGTTTCAGGCTCTGGGACCAAATTTCCTTGTGCCGCACACACATCATATTTAAAAGTAATATGTGTGTGTGTGTGTGTGTGTGTGTGTGTGTGGTGTGTGTGTATACACATATATATGTATATATATGAATGAAAGTAATATGTATTTATTATATTATTTATATTATGTATATAATATATATTATTTATCTCCTAAATTTTGTGAATGAACTCATTATCTGTCTAATCCCTTATTTTCTTAAAAGCAGAGTTGGAATGAACTATTTTATGCCCCTAAATAACTTGAAATCCCAACAATGCAGTTCTCAGCTGTCTCAGCATGCCCATGGGTGTGAGCTGCATTTATAAGATTGAGCTTATTTTACATATTCAGGATCAGGTACATTTCAGCATTTTGGTATTTTCTACCCTGGCTTGAAAAAGCTATTTATTACCACAAAGTCACCTCACTAGTAAATATTTATAGGCAGTTTTATTTCCAGTTTAGGATTTGAGTATCGTATCTTACGATACCTACAAAAGGCATTGTTGATTTGCTATTTTAGCTTTTGATAGAGAACATGTTTATGGCCTGGTGGTGGGAGGTTTCTTCTTTAATAATTTACAAAATTACCTGCAGTAAAAATTTTCACCTGTTCTTTGTTTTCTTCTTGCCACAGAATTGGAATTACATATAAAAGCCTTTCCTCCAGGAGATTTATATCTACCAGAGACAGAAAATCTCTACTTAAATTTTTATGAAACATCAAAATTACAGCCGGGCTTTAGCAAAACAATAGAAAGGAACCTTCATTGGGTGGAGAGTATTTCCAGTATTTGAAGACATCATTCCTTACCTCCCATTTAATCCTGATTTTCTTGCGAAGTTTCCTTTTCCGGTTCTATCGATCCCCTTGTGTGGACGTGCAGTGTGCTCATTTGTCTTTCCATCACAGAAGGTTCTGAGTCCCAACCACAGGGGCTAACTCTAGCCACAGGACCTGCTTCTCAAATGCTTGTGCTTTTCCAATTCAATTTGACATTGTTCCACTTCGGATTGATGTCCAGTCTCTTTCTTTTCCCTAGGACTGACCACTCCGTGCTTGGAGAGGGTGATGTGCAGACCACCTGGTGATCCCAAGTGAGAAACACAAAGCGAATCAGAGACAGAGAAACCCAAAGGCTGCCCTTCATAGCAATTTGGATTTTAAATCTCTCTTTATTGGATTATGTTTTAATAAAGGGTTTATGTAACATCCGCAGAGCTGTTATCAATTAATTACCCATGGAAATTTAAGGCATGTTATACAGTGGTAGTTATTATACCCAGGGCATTAGACATATGCTACATAAAAGATGCAGTCACCTTGAAATTATGCTGGAAAGGCTGCCTTGTTCCTATAGAAGATTATATATTCTAGTGTGAAAATTGAGTTAAAAACCCATCAGGAGATGAAGGTGGCTTGTTCCCATTGGTTTAATGTAGGCTTACATGTGCTTACAGTTTGCTCAATAGAATTTCAAAGCACTGCACTCAGTATTTGAACAATTTTAAGTCCTTCATCCCCACCTGCTTCTGTGGACAGAGGCTGTGTGTTGCAGAAAGCAAGCAAGCCTCACACTTGGGACACTGGTTGTTCTCATGCATCCATACAGAGTTACTCATGGATACTGACTCTGTCCTTGGCTGTATCCTGATGGCTTGAGAACAGGATCACCTGGATCCAGTGTCCAGAGAGGACTAAGGGGAATGATAGGCCAGGGGTAACATGGTCCCCAAGGTCTGACATACAGAGATAAGGAGAAGGGAACCCTCCAGCTCCAGGATGATGGCATCACCCTAAGTGAATAGCAGGGGAGTAGAAAAAGTTCAAGGAAGAGAGGAAGAAAAAGGATGCACTGAATCCAGGCACAGCAGAGATTTTCAGCTCCAAATAACATTGTTCCTCTGAGGATGAAAACTTGTCTTGCTCCTGGGGGAGTTCACATATCATCATCATCGTGTGTGTTATTTCTAAAGTCATCAGAAGAAAAATCACACCCCAGCCTGTTAGCCGCAAGAACTCAGGGAGTTGTGTAAGGCATTTTTAAAACTATAATCTAAAGTATCAGAAAAATCAAAGTTATTATTTTACGACATTATACTACATTGATTTTTAGAAAAAATTACCTCCACAGTTACAGTTTAATTTAAAATATCAGAAACCCATTTAACTACTCATTAAACTAATTTGCACAAAATCTAAGTTTAAGAAAAAAATCTTCCGAATATTTCACTACCTTGAAAATAAAATAAAAGATGAATTCATACATCCATTAGCCTTCATTTCTGATGTGTGTGTTCCTGGGGAGTCACTAAAGGGGAAATTGAAACAGAGGACCCAGACATTGTCCTTAGTCAGTGAATACAAGACCAGGAAAAGATACTCTATCAACATTCCAGGTTAAAAGTGACCTGCCAGGAAACCACACCAAGGGTGTGAGCATCTACAAGTGCCTAAGTCTATGAGAAAAAAACAAACAACAAAAAACTGGGGAAAGAAGGGCACCAAGCACTGATTGGCAGACATTACAGTGTCACAAGACAAGAAAAGCGATGCCCTAGGGAGGATATGCCAGGGTCCATGCCCAGTTCCCAAAACTGCTTATGAAAGGCAACTGTACTTCAGGTTGGACTTAAGTTCAAATATCCAATGGTGATTAGGACTCGGAGGAGGCCTTTCTTCATATCCCTGGGAGCCAAACTTTTCTCTGAAGTACTCAATAGCTCTAATATGAATATTAACAATTCTGTGGAACTGAAAGTGTCATAGATTTTGCCTGACAAGCTTTTCATCAAGGCCTAATTTCCCCTGTTGCAGTTTTGGTCATTCATTGCTGTCAAAAAGTAGCTTCAATGAAAATTCAGCTAAGTACTTATGACCAGTTTTGAAATGAACTATAGCTGATGTATGAAATGTGAAAGATCATCACATGAGAATGGAAATAATCTGTTGAACTTGGTGACTTGATGATGAAGACTCAGAATTGCAGTTACACAGTCAGATTTGTTGTCATGTGGCAATAAATCTCTGGTGATTAACAGTGCACTCAAATCTCTTGGAAACGTGAAGGTACCTGGGAGTTGAGAAGACAAGGATTATCATCATTATCTTATCACTCACAATGGTTTGATTTACCAAGACAAGTTTGATAATTCTGTCTGTAATCCTAAATCCTAATGTTTGGGTCTTAGACAGAGAAAGAATACCTAGAGAGATAGGTAGATGATGGATAATAGACAGCTACATAAGTGATAGACAATAGATTCATAGTATACAGGTCATCAAGCAGATGATAGCAGATAGATGACAGAAAACAGATGATAGAGATGGACATATGATAGACAGATAGATAGATAGATACATACATACATACATACATACATACATATATAGATAAATAATAGTTGTTTAATTAGACAGTTAATTAAACATGTGATTGTGGAGGTAGAAATACCCCATGAAGACATCTGGAAACAGGAACCCCTGAATGATGTGGTAGCAAGGCTCAATTCATGTATACTGAAGTCAAGGAAGTAAGGGTAATAAATTAAAATGTGAACTGGAAGGGCTGGCATCCAAAGGAAGAAGGGACAAAAGTTCTGACATCCAAGGGCGGGAGAAGGGTGTCTCAGGAGCAGAGATGGAGGGAGTACACTGTCATTTTTATTTGATGTTCTATTCAGTTCCCCTGACTGTTGAATGTTGTCGCCTCTCACTCACTGACTCTAGCAACACCCTCACAGGCAGTGCCAGGAAACTGACTCCCCCAATCTTCAGGCACAGTTCAGTCAATCCCTGTTGACAACCTAAAAACAACCTTCATAATATTGAGGAACATACCCTGTCCAAACTTTTTCAAGTGTCAATTTTATATTATAAAATTTTGACCAGACTCCCTAAAAACTGTTTAGCTTGGGAAAACAAAGATTCTCCACTAGCTGATTTAATTTGCATCTTGTCTTGGATACAAACGGCTTGTCATTTCTTGCCAGTTGTCCAGCACAGAAAGACCAGGAATTGCCAAAAGAACTGAGTATGTGGTTGTGTGCTGATGGTGATCTGGAGAGTGGCTGAGACACCCTGAGCTCTGACACATAACATGCATTTGGAAGATGAAGAAAAGATTAATGCTTATCCTAAGATGGAAATTAGAGGAAATCAGAAATGAAGCACAGATTAACAGACAATTGCTGGGGATGTCTTTCTGTATGCTGTGAATGTGTGTTGCTCTGATTTGGTTGATAAATAAAATGGTGATTGGCCAGTAGCCAGGCAGGAAGTATAGTATAGGCGGGATAAGCAGAGAGAATTCTGAGAAGAGGAAGGCTGAGTCAGGAGTTGCCAGCCAGACACAGAGGAAGCAAGATGTGAAGGCAGAACTAAGAAAAGGTACCAAGCTGTGTGGCTAGACATAAGTAAGAATTATGGGTTAATTTAAGTGTAAGAGCTAGTCAATAGTTAGCCTGAGCTAATGGCCAAGTAGTTTTTAATTAATAGAAGCCTCTGTGTGTTTATTTGGGTCCAAGCAGCCTCAGGGCTACGGGAGCTGAGCAGGACTTGGAAAACTTCAACTACAGACAATGGATTTGAACACCAAAGAAATTCAGAGGTCCTAGTAGCTTGAATTATCCAGTTTCATGCCTTTCTTTGATTTCTTTGAATCAAACTTATGGCTTTTTATAATGTAGTGAATCTTAAAGCTTTACTTTTAAATAACTTTAAATATAACTTTTTTTTCATTTTTCTTTATTAAGAAATTTTCTACTCACTCTACATACCACCCACAGATCTCACCTCCCTCCTCCTCCCACCCACCAGCCCACCCTCCCAAGCCATTAAACATCCCCACATCCCCCAAATCAAGGTCTCCCATGGGGAGTCAGCAGAGCCCAGCACACTGAGCCTAGACAGGTCCAAGTCCTTCCCCACTTCACCAAGGCTGTGCAAGGCGTCACACCACAGGCACTGGGCTCCCAAAAGCCTGCCCATGCACCAGGGACAGATCCTAATCCCTCTGCCTGGGTGCCCCTCAAACAATTTTAGTCCAGTTCCTTGGGGGCTCCACATCCACAAGTCTACAGTTCATGGACTTCTACTAGTGTGGCTGGTCATCTCTGCACATCTTCCCATCATGATCTCAATGTCCCCTGCCTGCAGAATCCCTCCTCTCTCTCATGGATTGGATTCACAGAGCTTAGCCTAGTGCCTAACTTTGGATCTCTGCATCTGCCTCCATCAGTCACTGGACAAAGGCTCTCTTAGTCCAATCAGGTGCTGACAGGCTCTGTCTCAGGGAACAGTTGTAGTCTTGGAGGGTCTAAATACAACTTTTGATTACAGGTTGAAATGTAAATATTTTGCTGGTTTGTTTCAGTCTCTGCTCCTTTATTCTTTACTTGAAAAGGCTTGCTGACTCTGGGGGGCTTTATGGGGAATCTCTTGTTGTTTGAGGTAAAGTCTCATTATATAATCCAGGCTGGCAGTGAATTATATTATTTTTAATTTTTTAAAACATTTAACAATTTTTTATTTTAAGTTTATGTGTTTTTTGCCCATATGTATGTATATGCACCATGTGCATGCAGTACCTATGGAAGCCAGAAGATGTCTTTGGATACCTTAGGACTGGAGTTACTGATTGCTTTGAGTAGCCACATGGGTGCTTAGAACCCAGTCTTGGTCCCCTGGAAGAGCAGCAAGTGCTCTTAACCTCTGAGTCATTTCTGTAGGCTTGGAAGTGAATTCTTGATTCTCCTGTCTCAGTTTCCCGGGTGCTTAGCTAAGTCACAGGTGTTCACTGCCACATCTAACCAAAGTCAATTATGGGAAGTAAATTCAAACCAATTAAAGACGAGCATGCAGCTCTTTTAAAATATTACATGGGAGGGCTGGGAAGGTGGTTCAGGTGGTAAAGCCCTTGCCTGGAAGATGTGAGGACCTGACTTCGATCTGTAGAATCCAAATAAAAGTCTGCCTGATGTATTAGTTCATGCGTGCAGTCCCATCACCAGGTGTATGGGAGTATGAGGGATTGGGAAATGTGGTGGAGAGAAGATTATGTTTTGCTGGCCACCCAGGCTAGCCTGATTGGTGACTTACAGGACAGTAGAGACTCTGTTTCATAGGAGATAGATGGTTTCTCTGAGGATGCCATCCCAGGTTGACCTCTGGTGTCTATATGTACATGCACACAGGTACTCCCTACATACACACCCTAATGCTATGTGTTCAGATTATAATCTGAGTAGTTGTTAGGACAGAAAGAGTAACTACCACTAGAAACCTGTGAATGTGAACTAACATTTTTTATGACTTGATGAAGACATTTCAAATCCCCTGTGCCATGTTTTTATATGGTCATTGTATCAGATTTTTTGGCTGTCACACAAAGTAGCACAAACTCATTGGCTTAAAACAACAGAAACTCGCCGGGCGGTGGTGGCGCACGCCTTTAATCCCAGCACTCGGGAGGCAGAGCCAGGTGGATCTCTGTGAGTTCGAGGCCAGCCTGGTCTCCAAAGCGAGTACCAGGAAAGGCACAAAGCTACACAGAGAAACCCTGTCTCGAAAAACCAAAAACAAAACAAAACAAAAAAACAACAGAAACTCATTTCCTCATAGGACATCAGGAGGGCCACAATTCTCTTGAAGATTCTAGGGAGGCTCCTGCTGTCTTTACTAGCTTCTGGTAGATCCAAGCTATTTGTCTGAGATTTGATTTCAGTATGTAGGCCAGGTTAACCTTAAATTGTCTCAACTTCTCAAATGCTGGGACAGGCCTGTGCCACCACACCCCTCCTGGCTTGTCTTCAGCTGTCATCACATGGCCTACTCCTTCTTTTGTGCGTCTCTGATCTGTGTGTGTCTTTTCAAATACTTTACTTTGCTGTTGTGGTTTGATTGTAAGACATCTCTTCATGTATGCATTTGAACACCTGGTCCTAACCTGCACTGCTCTAGGAGGGTGTAGACTCTTGGAGAGGTGACACCCTATGATAGAGGTAGATGACAAGTGATAGACCTTGAAGGTTATACCAACTTTTGGTTCTGGCTTGCTGGATCAGCTTTCTGCCACCTCATGTTCCCTCCACTGCCGTCAACATTGTTCCCACAGCCTTGTCTTCCCCACCATGATGAGCCGTAGCCTTGAGACGGTTGCCAAAGTAAGTCCATTCTCCCTTACGTCTGGTATTTCTGTCAGGAGGATTTATAAAGAGAGTGATACAGTCCCAGTGGTTGTTGTTGGATTTCAGCCCACTTGGATATTCTAGGGTGATCTCATTGAAGATTTTTAAATAACGTCTGCAAAAGCTCTTTTTCCAAGTTAAGTCACACTCACAGGTTCTTGTGGTGAGGCTGTAGACATACCTTCAGAAGAGATAGTATTGAGCCCGCTGAACTCACCTAGCAATGCTGTTCACTCATACAGAGATCATCATTGATTGGTCATTGGTTCAGCATAGGGACTGAAGCTTTCTGAGTCATTGACTCATTGTAAGGTCCCAATCACAGTGACCTTCTGACTAGAAGACAAATCTCTGGGAAAGATGACCCTTCACGTATTCTTTTCTTTATCTTGCTGAAGAAGACCTAATGTCAAATTGCTGGGGCATCAATTACTCTGGCTTCTTTTGGCTCAGGTTCTATATAGGTATTTTATTAAGTATCTTAGATACTTTTTTATTGTCATGAGAAAATACTGTGACTAAGGCAACTTGCATAAGAAAACATTTAATTTGGGACTCACCTTACTCTAGTAAGATTAGAATCCATAGCTATCCTGGACAGCCTGGCAGCAGGCAGGTAGGCAGGCATGACGCTTGAGCAGTAGATGAGAGCTCACATCTCTGATCCACAAGCATGAGGCAGAGGGTGAGGAAGGGAGAGAACTCAGTAACTGGGAATGGCTTTTGAAACCTCAAAGCCTACCCCCAACAACAGACCTCCTCCAGCAAGGCCACACCACCTAATACTTCTCAAACAATTCCACCAATTAGGTACAGTCAAATATATGAGCCTATCAGAGGCATCCTCATTTAAAACACCATGCCAAGTACACACACGTCTCATGAGGCTGTCATTAACAGTGGTGAACATGATGCTGTCAGGTCCCTTCTCCTATTCTCCTCTCTGCCTTGAAAACAACTTTCTCCTACTAGGCTGAAGCAACAGTGTTTAAAGAGTTTTGTTTCTTAGAAGTCTGGAGTTTAGTCAGAAATCAGCAAGCCCCATTGTTTGAGTTCTTTTCCATCATTATCATGATCACCTCATCTTCAAATAATGGACAAGCATTGAGAGGAAGACCTATTTATTAAACCTATTAGTTTGAAGTTGGGAGTTTTTATGAGTTCAAAATCAACATTTGTAAGTGTATTCTTCAACTCCAGAAGACATGGCTGCTTTTTCCTGGTGTCTCGGGGCACTTTTGACAGCAGCCTTTATTTTTAAGAACAAATGCATTAGACAGAAGCAGAGGAGGAGTCTTTATCTGTCATGATAAGGGACATTTACTCTTTTCACTTTTATCCTGTTCCCTTGTCCAGTCTTTACCAAGCTGGCAGGCCAGTGAACTATCCAATCTAAGAATTAATCTCCATAGTAGCATGTGTCCATATCCTTAAGTGAGAGGGTAGCAACCCTGATTCTGCTGAGAGTCAACAACAAAAGTCTCAACACTGAGCCCCTTCCTGGCCTCACCCTGAATAGTTGCCTCACCCCCACCCCCAGTTAGTGTCAATTCATATCTTTTTGCTCTAATGCAACTACAACTGTTACACTTCCTGAGTTCTGGAAATTTTCCTAGGTGAATTGCTGAATCTGGGGGATTGATGATAACCCCTGAATTTGTAAATATCTAATCAGAAGCTTGTGGCTGAAAAAGGAATGGTTCTGTGGAAGACTGGGATCTTTACCTGTGGAACTTATGTCACTTCCACATAGTTGGTGTCAAAGGCCACAACAGCGTGGAATTGATGCTTTCTTGACTGTATTTCATAGGTGCCTATTGTTGCCTGAATCTTGGTGTTTTTAGTTAACACATACTAAATAAGTAAAAGCCACAAATTTACTATCATAATTTTGGAAGTTAGGATTCTAAAATTGGCTAAGTATCATCCTAGCTGAAAGTTTTCCTGTGCCCCACCTGGCCTGCAGTCAGGACAAATCTGTCTCACTCGTCGGTCCTGCAGCTGCTCAGACCCAAGTAAACACACAGAGACTTATATTATTTAGGAACTGTATGGTCATTAGCTCAAGCTAATTACTGACTAGATCTTTCACTTAAATTAACCCATAATTCTTATTTATGTTTAGCCACGTGGCTTCATAACTTTTCTCAGTTCTGCCTTGTCATCTTGCTTCCTCTGTGTCTGGTAGTTTCTGACTCAACCTTCCTCTTCCCAGAATTCTCCTTGTCTGCTTATCCCACCTATACTTTCTGCCTGGCTACTGGCCAATCAGTGTTTTATTTATCAACTAATCTGAGCAACACATTCACAGCATACAGCACAACATCACCCATCATATCATGTTCCTTATAGAGGCTGTAAGAAGAAATATTTTTCCTCCCCCCTTCTTTTTTAGCTGCTCTTCAGTGAAGATGCCTCAGAATGCCATTATGTACCCTCTCTTCCCCCTGACATCATCATCTTTGTATGCTTACATTGTATGGAGACCGGAGGACTACATGCAGGAGTTGTTTTTCACCATGTGGATGTAGTCATTTGAACTCAGCCCCCCAGACTTGCTGGGTAAACACTCTTGCCCTCTGAGCCGTCTTACCTGCTGTCTACTTATGAGGCTCTTGTGGTTATCTAGAGAGTTTCCCACCTCAAGATCCTTAGGTCCATCACATTTGCTCATCAGTGAAAATATTCCCAGGTTTAGGGGTTGGAATAGAGGCTTGTTGGGAACTGTTACTCTGCCTACCACAAACAGCCTTATCAATGGAAGAAGGCTCAAAGGGAGTGGCCTCCATGAGGTTCTTGCTCAAAGCTGAATTTGCATTTTTGAAATCCTTTCAAAAGAAGCAAGTATATTTTGCTAAATGTAATTGCTTTCTGTCTACATAGTCCTTTCGTGTTAAAATTTAATTATTATTACCCTTAGGGTTGCCTTTCTTTAATTTTTTTCCTTTTTATTTCCTCTTACATACCTATTATTATTAACCCAGATCTCTTACATTCAAAGTTTATATCTGAGAATGGAGAATAGGATTCTAAATTCTATTGCTAACTTCATTATTTTTCTTTCTTAAAATGGCTTCTGATCTTAATGCCCTCATTTTTTTTTATTTTTGCATTAACAATACAGCAGCTTAGCAAGCGGATCAATGGATGAGCAGAAGAACTGGCTGTGTGAGTTACAAGTTGGTGACTGCAACTAACGGCTTGCATGTGACTGGAGAAGTCAGTCTCTCTAAAGCGCAGTTTCTTTGTCTATCTCAGGGAAATAACAACAATACGAGTTTTGTTACAGTATGCTAACTAGATTTCTATAATGATAAACTTTACAAGAGTAGACCTGGAATGAAGTCGGCCTTCTTCACTGTCATTACCACTGTTCACCTGAAGTCAGGCCTACTTGCTTTCATAAGAAGCAATTGACACAAGGTCAAGATGTCATCTGTTCTACTCTAAGGCTCCAATGTCCTGGAAAAGTAGGTCAGATGCCAGTTGTGAGTGTTAAAAATGACTGTTCTTTATTATTTAGTCTTTCTCTTTGTTTTTGTATTTGGAAGAAGGTCTCATGAGGCCCTTGAACTGGCTATATAGATGACCATAACCTGGAGAGCCTGATGTCCAGCCTCTACATCCCAACTGCTAGTTTTACAGCTGTCCTCATCATATGCAAGTTGCTTGGGGTCTTTTGAATCAAGAGCATGCTGGGTAGCCCAGGCTGTCCTAGAACTCACAATCTTCTTACCTCTGCCCAAGTACTATGATCGTAGAAGTATGCCATGCTATGCCCAGATAATACCTACCAACTAATTTTTGTAACCTGTGCAAGTAAGTAGTCTTTACTTGGTTGTGGTTAAAGTGGTGAAATAGGAGAGAGGAAGCATTTCTCCCTATCTTCGCTCATTTCTTTGAAGTGCAGCAGTTCATTGTACTCTGCAGCCATATCATCTCCTTTTACTTATCTGGAATCCCTGCAAGAAAAGAAGCAGTGTTGGTCCTACTGATCCTGTTTTTCCAGTATCTGCAGAACAGGGCATGCACATGCATCTCTTGCTAATATTTAAACTAATAAATGTTTTGATTGTTTGTTTCTTCATTTGACCTTTTTCTTGACCTCAATTGTTATTTCTCCTCTCTGAACTGTAGTAATAATTTAAGGGCTAGCCCAATGATTTACCCAGAGTACACTGCAGTTTTCATAAGCTTTTTGCCAATCTGGGGACTGGGCCTTGCCAAAGCTAAGGAAGTACTTTACCAGTGGGCTACAGCCTAATCCTTATTTTTGTTAAGGTATGTCTGACCACTCCATCACACTTACTTTAAGTGTGCTTTAAAATTCTTCCAATTATCTTACTTATCTAGAGCTTACTTTACATTAGATTTTTTTCACCACCTTTTTATCTCTATTAAATATGCACTGAAAGTTACCCCCTCCCCACGCTCCAGCAAGTAGTGTATCACATTCTTGCTATGTGCTGTGTGCCTGACACTGTAGGCAGTGGAGAGATACCCTTTGTCCTGCTCACCCTTTTCCAGATTCTGTATACTTCACAAAACCTTGAGAAACATGTCTATGATCAGTTAATAGTCTTATCATTTTGACTGAATTGTTCAACAAAATGTCTTCTTTTAAACAACATGACTGATTGATATACTGCATGGATCATACAAATTTCAAATGCAACCTCCTGTTTGCACTTTGCAACTCTAAAATGTGTGAGGTGTCTGTTGCAGGGCAACCAGTGGCACTCTAGGGTCATGTGTTATAGAACTTTTGCCTCAAGTTTTTGGACTCATCAATGTTTCCTATAGTAATCTCTTCAAGAAATGAAGGTATGAGTAGGGTTGGATTTTTAGAGCAAATAGCAAACTGTGCTAATGGGAGTCAGTGAGGAATTTAATTATTCTCCCAATTTCCAAAGTCAATGATGTATCACACTAATACATTTTTTTTCCTTTGCCTTTGCTTCATGCTAGTAACTGAAAGTAAAATGATGTCCTGGTTGCCAATGTGTCTGCAAAGGTGTCCACAACAGCATGTCTTTAGTGACTTCAGTGAAGATGTTCTTTCTCCCATTACTATTTGTCCCCATGACCAGGGGCAGAAATGCACAGCACACAGAAACAATGAAGTCGAGCTCTGATTCCAAAGTTGTCATAAAAGTCATCTTTAAATTTGGATAGTTTTCCTCCCAGATGATTTCTATTCTGCATGGTTGATGGTTCTTACCAGTCTTCTAAGGGCATTATATTTTGTTATCATATTTAATTAATTTTACTGACATTCTCAAAATCTTTGAAATTTCTGAAAATAACAAGAATTTTGTCACTGGACAAAGGCTCTATGATGACAGCTAGGTTATTTGCTAGGCTGGTCACCAGATAAACCAGTCCAGGCACCCTCTGGACCACTGCCAGCAGACCAAGGTGGGGTCAACCTTGTGGATTCCTGAGTGCCTCCCCAGCACCCTGCCTCTTCCTATTCCCATGATGTTCTCATCTATCATGGTATCCTCCTCCCTGCCCTCCCACTCTGTCCCTGTTCCAGCTTGACCCTCCCATTTCCCTATGTTCTCTTCCCCTACTCCTCGCCCTCTGCCACCCCCACCCCACCCAGTTCACTCATGAAGATCTCAACCACTTCTCCTTACAAGATTTTTTTTTCTTTTTACATAGAATGTTTCCATTCCTAGCGTGAAAAGAAAAAATATCTGGAAATAAAACAGCTACAATTTACAGCAGGTACATCTCAACCTACCTTTGGGCCACATCTCAATAAAGCTAATTACAGGATGAAATACTATGGCTAGAGGACATGTCTAAGACACTTAACCCATGAACCATCCTATTTTTCAAACAGAGGGTACTGTAGGGCATCAGTTTGGGTTTTTTTCCCCTTGGAATGTCATGGTTGACTGGAAGCTGGGGCTACCAGCACCTCATGAGAGTATTCTAGCCCCCAAAATGATTAACATAAAAACGTTGAGATACAGCTTCGACTGAATGCATACAGATTTCACCTCATGTAATACCAATAAATTTGCAAGTCCAACCATTAGGAATGGGCAGGTGTCCTCTGATTAGAGAAGGTAACAAGAATGGGAGTTATTCAAGAAAGAATACAAATTCCTGGATGTTTCCTGAAGGATGGACCAGAGTCAGTGTTGCTAGGTCACTTACCGAGACATGCAGAGTAGAAGGAGTCAGCAGCTGAGGCCTCCCACAGTGTGAGCCATCTTAAAGCACCACATCTTAGGTAAAACTCAGTGATAAACTACTAAAGCAATGGACATCTGCAAAAATGAAAAGTTCCCCTGAATTTGAAATCTTATAAAGGCAATAGCATTGACTATAAAACCTTGTTTAAAACCAGGGCATTTTTGTATGGAAAAGAGGAAAAGAGAGAAAAGGAAAGAAATGGAGGAACTGTCAGAAAAAGAGGGAGAGAGGAAACTAACCCAGAGGTACTTGAATTAAATGAAATGAACTCTGGCATTCTGGATTGCATCAGTTTCTTTTCTTTAATGTTTATCTCAGTTTACTTTCTGTTTGACTAAACATAAAGTGTAAATGAAAAATTAATTTCACAGAAAATTATTCTACACAGAAACATTCATTCTGTCAGATTCCCTACAATAGATTTTAGTCAGCCACACAAGGTCATTTACTTGTTAAAAAAAATAGAGTACAGATGTGGTAGTACATGCCTTTAATCCCAGCACTTGGGAGTCAAAGGCAGGTGAACTCTGTGAGTTCAAGGCCAGCCTGGTCTACATAGTGAGTTCAAGATCAGCTAGGGCTACACAGTGAGACACTATCTCAAAAAAAATTACTTTTTTGTTTCTTTCTGATACAAAGTGCCTGAAAAATGAATCTGAACTTTACTTTTCCTTAATATTTATTTTATTAATAATATCCATGTATTCATTTGTGTCATTAATCTCTCCAGACATATTGACTTTATGTGTCGGGATGACGCGAGAGCTCCACTGCTGTTCAGGCAGGAAGAGAAGCAGGGAATTGGTTCTTTTGGGGGAAGACTGACTTCCTAGCACGGAATACTACCTGGCCTGAGGTAGTGAATGAAAAATGAATTTCAGCATCATAGTTGGTTTGAGGCATTGAGTTATTGTGGAATTGAGGCATTTTGCCCTTTTTTTGGTCTGTTGCCTCTTTTGTTTGGCTGCTTTGTGCCAGTTTTGTCTAGCTCTTTTAGTTTAGTTCAGTAACTTGGAATTTTGACAGTGACAGTTGAGTAAAAGTAGTTTAAAAGGAAGAGCACTGAACACTCAGGAATGGGGAGTCCAGGCCTATCCCTGGATCTTTCAGCTCTGCTGCCCAGGCTTGCGTGGCTGTGGGACGGCAAATTGAGGCCTCTGTGGTACTTCATTTCCTGTCAGTAAAGGAGGGCTGAGACTGTCTTCCTTGATAAAAAGGACAGTGGGTAACCAGTGTGAAAACCTGTGTTAACCCATCACCTCCACTGTCCCCAGAGAGCAGGGAGAGGATGAAAGTCGGCGCATGTACCCATTCGAGGTGTTTGGCTTTCAAGAGAGAAGGGACAGAAGTCACTTTTCACCACCGCCTCACCGAACTGTAGATATGGTCTTTGGGGGTCCCAGGAAGAGGGGAACTTTCCGTTGAAAACTGTGGGTGTTGTCAACTATCACCTGTGTTATTATCTATAAACATGAGACCGCTAAGCTTGCCAAAGCTTTAAGTTAAGAGAAGCCAGACTCTGAAAGACAATTATCACTTGTTCTCTCTCAGAAAACTTAGACATAGATTTATAAACACATACATCATACATATACACATACATACATCATGAATACATACACACACATATACACATACACACATACATACATACATACATACATACATACATACACATATACATATATACACATGCATGCATATATACAAATACTGTGTTGGTTTGAATAGGAATGGCCCCCATAGACTCATAGATTTGAATACTTGGTCACCAGGGAGTGGCACTGTTAGGAGGTGTGGCCTTGTTGGAGGAAGTGTGCTGTGGGATGTTCTGTATGGCAAATGTGTTGCTAATTAGTCAATAAATAAAACACTGATTGGCCATTGGCTAGGCAGGAAGTGTAGGCGGGACAAGGAGGAGAATAGAGCTGGGAAGTGGAAGGCTGAGTCAGAGAGACACTGCCAGCCGCCACGATGAGAAACAGCATGTGAAGATACCGGTAAGCCACGAGCCATGTGGCAAGGTATAGATTAATGGAAATGGATTAATTTAAGCTGTAAGAACAGTTAGCAAGAAGCCTGCCACGGCCATACAGTTTGTAACCAGTATAAGTCTCTGTGTTTACTTGGTCGGGTCTGAGTGGCTGTGGGACTGGCGGGTTGACAGAGATTTGTCCTGACTGTGGGCCAGGCAGGAAAACTTAAGCTACAGAAGTGTGTCACAGGGGGGTGGGCTTTGAGGTTTCAAAGGTTAAGCCAGCCCTGGTTAAATGTTTTCCTTTATAAGAGTTACCATAGTCATGGTATCTCCTCACAGCAACAGAAACCCTAAGACACACACATACATGCACACATGCACATACATACATGCTCAGGACATGGAATAGACAAGTAACTGTGAAAGGGAGGAAGAGGTTTAAAGGGATGAGGATTGGGGGAACAGAGAGAGTGTGTAGTCTGTGTGACATGAGAGCGAAAGCAGGGACAATTTGGGGGACCAAAAAAGAAGAACCAAATAAGGAGACCAGCAGGAAGGAGACAACAAGAGAGAGGGAGAGATAAATAAAATATAAATATAATTGTATCTATATCTGCGTGTGAAAATGTCACAATAGTAGCTATCCCTTTGAATCATAACAGTAATTAATAATAACAAACCGAGTTTTACAAAGATGTAGATATCAAAACCTGAAATGATTATCATCGTTTCTTACTGATAATGACAGTAATTTGACCAAGGAGGCAGAATGACTCTATTCTTCAAAGAGCTATGTGTCTTTGTGAAACTCATTCCAGCCTGACCAGGTTTGGTTTCCTAGTTGACAGAAAAGACATTGCCGAGGAAGTCATCATTTCCTGTCTGTTTGGAATCTCCACATCCTAACCTTTGCCTCAACTCTGTCAGAAATGGAGATCTGAGCTAGGAATGGTGGTACACACCCTAATCCAAGCACTTGGGAAGTAAGGATTAAGAGTATCGTGAATTCAAAATCATCTTTAGCCTCACAACAAACTTCAAAGCTAGCATGGCCTATAGGAGACAGCGTCTCAAATCAAACAAATTAATAAAGAATGGAGATACAACTAGGGGATGGCATTTTGCTGGGTCCTCTGCTGCTATCTTGCAGTAAGCTCTGTAGGTTCTAGAAGCCCAGGGTTTGTGCTGGGGACACTGCTAATTCCTACCTGAGGAATGAGGGCGCTGAGGGCACACCTGAGTTACTCTCTATGCTCCAGTCAGTGATAGAATGTCAAAGATCTTAGTGCATGACTCTGAACACTGAAAATGGCACACTAAATCTTACCATTCTCCCCACTGTTTTATTAGCATTACCTGTTGAGAGAAGAGTGATTAAGCAGTGAGTGTTATCTTTACTTGCAGAGTCAGAGGAAACAGTGCATGCTGGTGGAACAGTGTCTGCTCTATGATTAGTGAGCGCCCCGGAGGGTAGAGCATTGGAAAAGGACAGCAGCCTAAGGCAGCATGAAGGGACACCCACCACCTCCCTGATGAGATATGAGAGCTGATGTAGTCTCATCCTGTTGCTGTGACAAATACCTTGACCAACAGCAACTTAGGGGAGGGAAGGGTTTATTTGGCCTGGACTTCCAGGTCACAGTCCTTGATTGAGAAACAGAAGCAGGGACTTGAATCCTCAACCACAGAGGGTGCTGCTTGCTGGCTTGCTCACAGGCTCACACTTAGCTAGCTTCCTTCTACAGTCCAGGGCAACCTACCTAGGGATGGTGAGCCCTACAGTGGCCCCTCGTGATTCTCAGGGTTCAAACTCTACACCATGAAACACAAATAATATGAGCCCAAATCTTGCCAATAAACCTCAGCCTGATTCCTGGTACCCATTCTCTAAGATGGTCCCATTACAACACTTAATTCATCTTGCATTTAACACCATTGTGTTGTACTTCTGCTTTTCATGGTGAGTTGAACACAGTCAGTTCCTACCTTCTATGCGCCTGCATTGCAGACCACATGATATTACTATGATCAAATAGAACCATCCAGCCTGGAGGAGAATAGAGCGAAATTAAGCACAGTCTCCATGGGCATTATGTAGTGTTTTGAATTCACCATCTGTGGTTTTTGAAGACTGAACAATAAGCGAGTCAGAATAAAGGAGAATCAACATCACACACACTGGATTGTGATGGGTTTTGTAGAGGAAGAGAAAATGAAGGAGATCTTTGATGGCCAGGTAGGGGAAGGGATTTGGCAAAGCCATGCAGGGGGAACACATTACACACAGGGAGGAGAGAAGATGAAGGTGGGCAATTAGAAGAAAATTAAGGTGTCTTTAGACTGAAGGAGAGCAGGAACTGAATGAAGGGCATAAAATTGAATGAGATTAGTGAAGGAGGGGAAAGAGGGGTAGAAACCAGGCTGCTGAGGATAAACAGAATGGCTGGACCAGGGAGTGAGAGAGACCTTTGTGCTTTGTTCACACTGCCCGTCTGTGCAGGCTATTTCCTCTCCTGCTGAGTTGAAAGGATGGATCCTCAAGTTTCTCCTTTTCTTCAACTTTCTTGGATGTTGTGAAACACCACATCCCTATGATTAGCGTTTTTGTCATTTGAACTTTTGATTAGACTAAAGACATTGCCTACAATTCTTCAACTTGGTCGCAATGATGTGGGAGGGTCTGTTAGCTTACCTGGCGGCATGAGACTCTTTGGCGAACTGTTCACACAGATTTGAATGTTTGTCATTTAGCCACACATTCAAAAACGTGCTTCTCATTGTTTTGCAGGCATTAAATATTTTTGGCAGGATGTTTAAAATCTGAATAAACAAATTAAGCTCTTACAAACGTTAATGACCAGGACAACCAATGCATTTCAGACATCATGGTCACTTCTGTGAGGATAATGTTTATAATGTGCAATCCCACATTTTTACATTTAATTTACTTATTTATCTGAGACAGAGTCTCTTATGTCCAGGTTGGCATAGCATTGAACTCCTGATCATCTTGCCTCTATTTCCCAAAGTGCTGGCATTACTGGCAAACACACCATATTCAGATCTTCTTTTAAAATATTACTGTGGGTGAGCATAGTAACATGTGTGCTATGGTACATGTGTTGAGGTCAAAGGACAACTTTAAGCATTAGTTCTCTCAATCTAGTGTGGGTTCAGTGGATCAAACTTAGGTCTACAGGCTTGCATGATAAGCTCCTTTATCCTCTTTTTTTTTTTTTTTTTTTTTTGGGTTTTTTGAGACAGGGTTTCTCTGTGTAGCTTTGCGCCTTTCCTGGAACTCACTTGGTAGCCCAGGCTGGCCTCGAACTCACAGCGATCCGCCTGGCTCTGCCTCCCGAGTGCTGGGATTAAAGGCGTGTGCCACCACCGCCCGGCCCCTTTATCCTCTTAGTCATCTTGCTGGCCCCCTAACACCTGGCATTTAAAACTAAATTTATAAGAGAAGATGTCTTCAATGTCTTTTCTCCCTCCTGGACATACAGTTACCAGTTACATCCTGTAAATCCTTTTCCTATTATCTCTCAAGAAAATCCTCCTGTGCCTCCCCCTCCTCTTTTGCTTATTATATGAACCATTTCAAGGTCTCAAGACTATGGTTCTCACTTCCAGCAGTCACTGATCACTAGAGTGGGAAAGCATATACAGTTCCATCACACATCTGTGCCTCACTGTCCAGAAGAAATGCCAACATTTAAAGTTGTGTCTTCATGGTCCCTAAACAGTCTGACTTTCACCTCCTCAATGGTACTTCAGTCCCTCTGTATCTCCTCCCTTCTTTTAGCCACTGTGCCATAATGAGAGTTCTTAGAAGTGGAGAATGATAGGTCCTTTTTTCATAACATTATATGTGTGTTCCTGTGTGTGTGCATGTGTATGTGTATGTGTGTGTGTGTCCATGTTTGTGAGGTATGTGCATATGGGTATACATGTGCACATACACATGTGTATGTCTATGTAGAGGTGAGACTTCAAGGCAAGCATTTTTCCCTCTTACTCTTTTCTTATTTTTTGAGCCAGTGTCTCTCACTGAACCCAAAGTTACAGGGATCTGAGTGCCCCCCTTCTCCAGTGATGGAATCATAGATGAATGCTGCCATGCTCCACAAAAGAGCCTCCTGCCGATCTGAACTCATATCCTCACATTTGTGTGACAGGCACTGTACTGACTCAGCTATTGTCCCAACTGCAACATATTACTGAAGGTTTACTTGACTAGCAAACAGCCAGAATTATCTCTATGAGTACTGTTGTTATGTTTATTATCTATAACACTAAAACAAGGGCATCTTTAAATATCTGCACATCTTCAGAAGTATTTAATACATGCATGTGTATGTGTGCATTTTTTTATTTCCCTAGTTCTCAGCTTCCCTCTCTGCTGCTATGTGAGGCTTTATTTGCTGTGGTGTCTCCTTTGACCTGTTCTGCATTGTGCAGTTCACATGTTCCTTATTTCATCTGTTCCACACAAACCCCAGGAGAAGAACCACCCTTCACAGACACCAGAGAGAGTTCTTCTGGTGAGGCAAATAACTTGCCCTATTCACTTGATCTCGTAACAAATCAAGTGCGTGTGTAAGTGGACCCCATGAACATTAGAAGAATATGTCAGCTGAGCACATGAAAGCCAGTTTTATCAAAAAGTTTAATCTATTTAAAACATGCTTTGGTAAAGCTGGCTTGTATAAAGTCTGGGCTTGGAACCTCAGCTCTGAAGGGGTCTTTGAGGAGGGTTTGGAGCAAATCTTCTACCCTAAAACAGAACCACCTGAGACACACGGAAATCTCTTCTGTTTTAAATAGAACACAAAAAGATTTTTCAAACCACCTTTCATAACCCACTGCAAAATTGGTATCTTACCAAAACACCTCCAGTGTAATGTAAATCATCCTGTAATGTCTACTTCCTATTTTTCTTTCTTCTCCAAAACTGGAACCAGTAGTTCCCTTTGATACTATAATAATCCCACTTTCACAGTCTTCAACAGATTTTTGCCTCAGATTATAAACTCCCCAGCTTCTTTGAGGTTGCTGTGTAGTCTTGACAATCTAATTCTCTCTGTGTTTGCACTAAACTTGCTTATAAGTTTCTCACATAACCTCATGAAGGCTAAAACAGAGCAGAGTAGGGGTTGCTATTGATGACCTTTGTAAAAACAATAGCTCGGGAAGGTTAGCCATTCTGCTATGCTGTTGGAGTCACTATTTTTTTTAAATAACCAGATCTTCATAGTCATACTTACATGAGTATATAGTGACTGTATTTGAACATTTTTATTATAAATTGATTATTTCATGATTTTTTTCATTATTTCTATGTATATATTTTTATATTTTTTGTAATCAAATTATGTTTGCATAAAGCCTTATTTACTTGAAAATGGTGTTTCTATACCCAGACCTCTTTATTCAGACTTTTTTTTTTTTTTTTTGGTTTTTCGAGACAGGGTTTCTCTGTGTAGCTTTGCGCCTTTCCTGGAACTCACTTGGTAGCCCAGGCTGGCCTCGAACTCACAGAGATCCGCCTGGCTCTGCCTCCCGAGTGCTGGGATTAAAGGCGTGCGCCACCACCGCCCGGCTTTATTCAGACTTTTAACTTATGAAAAAAAGCGTCTACTTTTCGTATTTAAGCTTTGAATGCTCATGATTTTGTTTTGTTTGCTTGTTTTTGTTTGTTTTTTGCTTCTCCTGTGACACTCTGCCCCCCTCCACAGAAAGTCAAAATGTTTTTACAGTGTTATGATATTTTTGTTCCTGTTAATCACTTCTCATAGAAGCAATGGTGTACCTTATAAACAAAACTAATTCTAGTTGATCTCTGGGTCTATGTTACATTAGTTATAAATGGGTTAAAATGAACTTTAATTAAATAATTGATATATTATGCTAAAGAACTAAGAATACCCAAACTACTCTTTTAAACTGTGGCAAAATATACATGAGATAAAATCAATCATTTAACTACGTTCATGTGGTTTGGTGCTTAAGAAAAGTCACATTATTGTGCAAAACCTTCACCATCATTCGTCTCTAGAACTTCACTCATCTCCTCAAAGTGAAAAGACAACGTGTGATAAAGAGAAACCTGGCGTTTTCTTTCTCTTACTCTACAGTGCTTGGTCATGGCTTTGTGGCTCTTTCCATTTTGTCAGTAGAGCATATGATTGCCATCGGCCCCTTTCGTTACTCTTCCTAGAGGTAGCCTCTTTGTTTTGTTTTGTTTTGTTTTTTGTTTTTGATGGTTTTTCAAGACAGGGTTTCTCTGTGTAGCTTTGCACCTTTCCTGGAACTTGCTTTGTAGACCAGGCTTGGCCTCAAACTCACAGAGATCCGCCTGGCTCTGCCTCCCGAGTGCTGGGATTAAAGGCATGCGCCACCACTGCCCGGCGAGGTAGCCTCTTGAGCTGGTTGGAAAGTTACTACAAATAGTTTCATCTCCAAATCTCAGTAACTAATATATGTTCTGGGAGACAGTTCTTTTCTGTACTGAGACAAGACCAGGCAATTCTAGGACCTTTATTGTTTCAGGTTGGTAAGACTCATGAAAAGGAAGTGGTCAGGATAGAGCAAAGTCTGTACTTGTCCTACCTGTGTCTGAGAACAGTGTGTAAATTATCGACATGCATCATCTCAAATGCAGGGTTGTTAGGCAGCTATCTTCTCCAGCTGGAAATGCTTCCTCCAGGAGGGAATTGGGAGGCTCCTGTTACTATGGAAACTCGTCAACAGGCCTCTCTGGAAAATTCTGCAAGGGACAAATAATTGAGGAGTGGGGACAGGACAGTCCTAACCCATGCTTTTTGGTGATGCAGTTGTCTTTCAGTTACCCAAACTCCTGTGAGTAGCTTAGCACACATGCTTCTCTACATGACCCCAGTAACCTCATTGTTTATCAAGGTTAATGTGGATGCAATCATTTCTCCTATGGATTTCCTATCTCTGGGTGCATAGGCGTTTGTTCACATCTTCCCAGGAAGAATCATACAACCAGTTTGCACTCTTTTTTTACTGAATGAATTTAGAAAAAGAAATAACAATGAGTGTAAGTTTAGTATTCAGAAATGCATACAACACAAGGCATAGATATTGGATGCTGGCTTTCTGGGTGATGTAACTGGTTTAGAAATACATATTTAGACAATGGAAACTTTACTGGTGTGTGTGGGGGGGTTGCTGCAGAGAAAAGAAACTTAAGGGACTCCTTAAGTTAAGAGCTGTATTCTATGGAATTTAAAACCTTAAATAAAAAATGTATATTTACATTGGGACAAAATCCTTAAAACTGACAACTACCCTTAAGAGATCATGATGCAAAGAAGTCAGAGAGTCCTCAGAGGAAGCAGGCAGCTTAGACAAACAAGCTACAGGAAAGGCATTCCTGGAATGAGATGTCCAGCCCAGCATCTGAACTATGGGCTGGAGACACGGGGAATGGGCAGGGAAGGCAGTTTGGTGTAGTCTCCCAGGTGGTACAGGGTCAGATTACAGAGAGCTCTCAAAGTCAGGACTGCAGATTTGAAAATGTTGTCCATAAAACAGGATGTCAAAGGAAAAGAGAGAGCAGAGCCTTGGGAAAGACAATATCTGGAGTTCCTTTAAATGACTGTGTGGGAGTGGAGAATGAGGGGCTTACTTCAGAAAGGTTGGCTATGATGCAGTGTATACCCAAGGCAGCTTGGTGGGACTGGGAGACAGGGTGGATTAAAGATGGGTGAGTAGAAAATAACCTGTTCAAATAGCAGGTGTCTTTCAAATAGTAGGTGCTTTATGGGCTCAGTGTTCCTTTACTTTTTTCCATGAAAAGGGTGTCAACTTGAATTGGTGAGTTGTTGAATGCAAGTAACAAGGAGGAGGAAGAGCAGGGGGACCCCAGTTTCATCTGTGGTCTTCTTATGAGTCTCGCTCTCTGAACACCCCCTCCCCCGTATCGCAGTCCAGTTTACTCCACCATGGTTATTACTGATTCAGGTGTGAAACATCCAAATATTTGTAATATTTTAAAAGTAAAGCCAAACTAGGCCAGAGGGATAGTCTTTGCACACGCCTCCAGTGGAATGCAGAAATGGAAACTTAGGACTCGGACTGACAACCATGATAAGCATGTTCGTGTTGACTTGAAGGCACCACACAGGGCGTCTTTGTAAAGATGTCTTTGGAAGACATTAACATTTAAATTTGTGAACTTAAGGACAGATACGACTGCCCTCCATAGCTTAGCTGTTCTTAACCCATCGCTTGAAGGTCTGAATAGAACACACTTCAAACTTCTCAGCCTCACAGGTTGTAGGCATAGATGGGAGCATTGGCTGTCCCTAAGTCCCCAGGGACTTCATTCAGACTTACCAACTTCCCTAACCTGATGGACAACCCCCCATGACAGACACACAGACACACAGACAAACACACACAGAGATGTACACACAGACACACACACACAGACACACACAGACACACACACACACACAAACCCTAGTGGTTCTGCTTCTCTGGAGACCCCTGACTAACACAGCAAATATTAAGTATTAATTTTCCTAGGAAAATCCTTGCCTTATGTGCACTGTTCATTTAGGGCAAAGCTTATACTGCTTCTCTGATGATCAAACTAGATTCTAGGATAAAAAAGCCTCTAAGCGTTAGTGGGTGATAAAAAGCCTCAGGGATACTGTACTTCATTTCAAACGCTTTCGCTTCATGAAAGTGAATCTTTCTTACAATATCCTGTTCAACACAGGCCCAGGAACACTGAAACTGCACCAACTTGCTACTGATAAACATTCGTATTTACAGCTAACCAATATTATTTAGTACCCGCTGCATTTTTCAGGAAGAAAGGAGCTTTACCTTGCTGTATAAATGTCATTCTTAAATCTTCCGAACTCTGTCCCTGTTCTTCGTGTTCTTCACACACGTGCCTTCCTTATTGGCTCTCGCTTGCACTGTTTGTGTGTCCCTCAGTGTTAAGTCAGGATCAGGATAATTGAATTTCCCTTGAAGTCCAGAGACAAAGTGATTAAATTTGAACCTAAATCTTTCTGAAATCGGCACCTCTCTTGTTTTTCAGATAGGAGAAATTTTACTTGCATTTTAGTAGAGATATAATTATCTTGTTCAAGATACTAGATCTTTTGAGAAACAATACAATATTATCTTGGGGAAAGAGAGGGTAATCAGAAATTCAAAGCAGGTTTTTCTTACAATTATTTTATGTATTCAGGAAGTAATTGAACTTTCCTCGTGTGCAGACATTTGCCATAACCAAATGATAGGCCTTCTAAGGAAGTGGTTCTCTATCTCCCTCAGCACAAAAGCAAAGTGAGAGAAAAATCTAATGCTTCTATGAAGCAAAATGGGAGAACACAAAGTGGTATGGGTGGCAAAGGCTGCTACAGTCAGAGCTGGCCCTGGGATTCTATTGACAGAGTGCTTGTCTAGCATGCATGAAGTCCTACACTCAATCCCCAGCATCACATACACTGGGCATGGAGGAGCCTATCTGCCATCTAGCATTGGGAGTTCAAGGCAGAAGTACCAGAGTCTGCCCATCATCCTCTGCTACCTGAGGCCTGTAGTCCAAACAAGCAGGGCTACAGTCACCCAGCAATGACAGCTGCAATTTATCTCCTCCTGAACTGACAGAGGTGACCTTCGGACTCTCCAGATGTGGGACCACCTTCCCATGAGTCACACACAGCACTTGGAAAGGGTAATCTCAAGCCAGAACTGGGCATGGTGGATATATGTACCCGGATTTTCAAATCCAGTTTTTCCAACAGCAATTCAATTCACCCCCTAAACTGAAAAGCCATTCTACTTCCTATATGCTTCAACTTTAATTTGACTGCTCCCTCATCCTCCACCCCAAATTGATGAGGGAATATGAATGCAGAACTCAGAGTCACGTTCCAACAGAGGCTGAGACTCAGTGCCAGAGTGACAGCCATCCCCATTCTCAGTAAGAACAAGGAGCAAGTGCTAATTAAAATTATAAGCTAGAGAGAGCAGGCATTGAGAAGAAGAAGCCGACCCTAGCCAATAATTCCAGAGATAAATCATACTTGATTTGCTAACATATAGATGTGTCCAGGAACTATGATGTACAAATGTCTTGAATACAGTTCCAATCAACCTGCAGAACAGTAATCAGGGAGGCATATAATGAGAACAGGCTCGTGATGATGAACAACAGGCAACATCAGGTCACCTTGAAACAGAACAGGACACAGAAGCCCAAACCATGGCTGATCTAAACAAGCAGCTTCTTCTTCTGAAATTCGTTCTCTCAGGTTTTGGACTTTCCAAAAAAACAAAACAAAACAGCCAATGATGTTCAGAGTTTCCTAGTTAGTTGAACTGTCAACTTGACACAGTTTATAGTTACCTGAGAGGGAGACTCGGTTAAGGGGTTGTGCAGGTCAGATTGGCCTGGGCATGTCTTTGGGCGATTGTCTTGATTGTTTATCAATGTAGGAGGGTGCAGCTCATTGTGGGTGGCTCCATTACCTGGGTCTGTTCAAGAAAGACAGCTACGCATGAACCTGCAAGCAAGTCAGCATGCAGTACCCCTCCACAGTTTGTGCTTCAAGTTCCTGCTCCAACTTCCCTCAGTGAGGGACTGTGACCCATAATGTAAGCCAAGGAAATCCTTCCCTCCCCTAAGTTGTTTATAGTCAGAGTGTGTTGTCATAGTAACAGAATGAAGCATGGGGTATCCTGGCCAAGTTTCACAGAGCCTCCTGCTCACCCTGTCCTCTGTGCCCTTTAGTCTCTTGAAGGGCTTCTGACTCTCGTGCCTATTCAGACAGTTCATTTCCAGACTGCCAGTGATAGAAAACTACAGGCATGTAACTGTAAGAATCTGAACTGGTTACATTCTCTCACCATCCACAGGCCTTCAGCACTTCGTGGGGCCAACAGCAGCAGCAAGGTGGGTCCTCACAGGAGAATAACAAGAGTAGGATAATGCAAAGTTTCGAACCTGGACACCTTCCACTGCATCATCAGTGCACTCACCTTTATGAAAAGAACGGACTTGTTACACCCGAGAGAGTGATATATTCCACAAGGAAGCAAGGACACTGGAAGACAGCTACATTTAGTCGGACTACTCCATCATGTCTCCAGGACTCACAGCTGTACCTGGATAAGCCCTCACTCCTCTCAGTCTTTGCATTATTTCTGATCCTTCTGTATGCACTCTTGTTCCTGAATCAGACTCTTTTAACTTGGTGAATCCTCTGTTGTCAAGGATGTCTCTTCAAAGTCTTAGACCAATATCTCTTTTTCACTATTTGCCTCTCTGTTGTATACGTCAGTTCATAGAAAGAAATACATGTGAAGTTCTGAGAATAGGGGACCTCCTGGCAAAGGTATACCCTACACATGAATACCAGTGGTTTGTATAATATCTTTTAGTGCCTGCAATGAACTTCTGCATGTCTAGCATGTTCATTAGCATTCCAGGGAATCTGCTCTGTTCCTTAGTGTGCTCTTGGAAGCTACAGCTCTTCCCTGAACATAACAAATACTTAATTAATTTATTAAGTATTACAGTTCATGTCTACACATTAATTAAACATCACATCACACTGTCTTTTAGGCTTTCAAATAAGATAACACTGGACCAGACTCCCAACACCATCATTCTCCAGCTCTCTGGCTGAAAACTGAGTAATTAACTTGTTGAAATTTTAGGCTGACCATTTTAAAATAGCACAGAAAGAAAGGAATCCAAGGCTAGTTAAGTAATATACATTAATATCATTAGTGAAGCTTTATACAGGAAAGAAAAGGCAGGAACCACAGTTCCACACTCTTGCATGAGTGAATTTCATGAACAGAATGTTGATAAACCACATACAAGGTATTGTATCGCAATTTCCACTACATCTATTGTAGGCAAGAATGAACTACAGTGCTAGAAGTCAGGTACTGCTGCATTTGGAGCTGCAATTGATAAGACACAGGAGGTTTGTGGGTCTGCATCTGTTTCTTGATGTAGGAACTACATTTATTATGTTCATCTTGAGAAAAATCAAGAAGTATTAACTATGGTGCTTCATTTTATCAACTTGATTAGATTGTACTCAAAGCACATCTCTGCATATGTCTGTGGGGGATGCTCCCAGAGAGGACTGTCTTGATTGTGGGTAGCTCCATCATATAGTCTGAAGGTCCTTGATGGTATGAAGGGACAAAGAAGTGGCCAGCTTGTGCAGACATCTACTGTGTCTTCCTGTCAGCCGCTGTGATGGGAATTGGTAGGGCCTGCCATACTCTTCCTGCTAGGATGTTCTGAAACCCTCCTGGACCATGATCTGAAAGAAAACTCTCTTCCCTGAAATAATTTTCTTAAGAATTTCATCAGAGTGCTGGGGAAGTAAAATGTTCACTGCCTTTTTAATTGGAATCTGTCATCAATAATAAACAATGAAGGGTATTTCCTTACACGAGTTAATATTAAATAAAGTAATGCCAATAAGGCACCGAGCTTGCCTCACTCTTTTCTCCGTGTCTGATCCCTCTGTCTGCTACTTTCATTCCCGGCCCAGACTCTCTTCACCAGCTGTGTCCTTTGTTTGGAATGATGTCTCTCCAGAGTCTTGGACCACAGAAACTGGCGTGAGAGAACTTGCTCAGCACTAATATTACTTCTTTTTTTTGTTGTTATTTTTGTAACCTGGGTGTGATGAAGCAGCTTCTGTCTCTACAATTTGAAAGCACTAGAGCACCCTTTCGGATTGACTCAACCTGTCTCCCAGACTTTGGTTCCACTATGGCTTTCCCCTGTAGAACACCCAGTGTCTCATCCTATCTGTCTGCTTTCCGTGTACTCTTCCATCTACTTGAAACACCCCTCTGCTCCGGTGTCATCCAGCCAACTCCTGCACAGCTTCCAAAACCCAGATCCAACACTATCTCCTCAATAACCCTTTCCCAGGACTCCATCAGTCAACCACTCTCTCTTCTTTTCTCATAATAGGTGAGACTTTGTGTTATTGGGTTGTAAAAATCTTTTAAAACCAGGTGCTTCCTCTCAACACTAGAGAGATGAAGGCAGGAGGGTCAAGAGTTCAAGCTTAGCCTGGGCTGCATAAAGAGACCCTGTCTAAACAAGCAAACAAACAACAAACAAACAAACAAGCACTTTTGTTTCTGTTTCTGGACATGCCACTTCCCTGGTAATAAAGTTCTTAGACTTTCTGTTGACTCATGTTTTCAACTTCCCCAAGTTATTCCACCTCATTAAGCCTATTTTTCACTAATAAAATACAAATAATATCTGTTACAGACTTGGTATGAGAATTAGAATTTTAAAAACAAGTGAGACAATGCTCTCCAAAAAGAGTTTGGCCAAAAGTCGGTGATAAATGAATGTTCATTACCACAGCTCAGGCAGGGTAAAGGCTTCCTTTACTCTGTGCTCCATCCTAACAGTATCCATTCAGCTAAGGCTAACTACTGAGAGAAATGACATAAGATCTGCGTACAGGGACCTGTGTACTGCTTTGCAGGGAAGAATGAGAAGGTGAAAGAAAAGAAGATGTGGATGGAGATGAAAAGCTGGGCATGGATTTTGTAAATTAGCTAAATTAATCTTTCAGGAGTCCCAGAGGCTTACTCCCCTTTTCTTTCCATAATACATTTTGCTGCACAGAGCTGAGGACCCCATTGGGCCACATGAAGAAAGGCATTTCTCACAGATCAGAGCCTGCTGGCTCCAGGACCACTGCTCATAGCATGCTCCTGAAAAAATTTCCTGGCCACATGGCTGGAGGAAGATAATACCAATCCAACTGAAGTCTTGATGGCTGATTATTTTTTCTCAAACTTAAAGTCACAAGGTATTTATGCTGCTTACAATATCTTCCTAATGAAAGAGGCTGCTATCGATCGACTGCCTATCTGGTGGCGGATGGTGCTGAGGCTCTTTACATATATTACTGCTAATCCTTGGGCCAACCCTGGGCAAGGTAGGCTGATTCCAATTTTCCGGAGGAGGAAACAATTTAGGAGAGGTTAAGTAAGAGAGAAGAGGCTTAAGCCCATGTCTGTGAGAATCCAAAGCTGCGCAGATCCTAATACCCCTGCTTCATTAGATGATTGACACGAATATCTCAGCATACAAATGAACACCAAAATCGAGTAAATATATAAGAAATGGATAACTATTCAAAGGTTTGCTGTTTTGTCTTTATGTATGTTAAAACATTGATAAATGTTACATGCTATAATTATTGTATTAGATAATCAACTATGAGGGTATGGTTTACATGGTTAAATTAACTCCTTCAGCAAAAGCCCTGGCATTGGGTAGGTAGCCAAAAAGTGCATTTCTTCAGGACCAAATGCTTGCATGTAGGTTTGTTTTAGAGGCCCAAACTGGTGGCAAATGCCCCAAGAAAACAACATGTAGCATGTCCATTTTCTCTTTTGAGTGAGTCAAAATTGTGGAGAAATTTGAGTGGAGACCAATGTATGAGGTGGCCCCAATGTCATTAGTCAGTTGTGTTTGTTGTTAGAATCTCAATGTTTTACTAAATTTTACATGGACTGATTAAAATAATTTAAATAAATGCTCCATGAATTAGAGTAAAATAAATCACTCAGGTGACCCTTCTAAAAGGACCTGTAGGGACAAGATGGTAAATTTCAAAAGTTGCACCAGATATGGGAAAGATGACTGGAAGGTGTAAGGATCATGAAAATGTCACTTTGTATGTCACCAGAGGACACTGCATCTGGGAAGTATCCCAGCTGGGGTAAACTATTTCCCATCATTCTTTGCACTCTGGAATTTTCCCATAGTCTACAGAGCTTCTAAACTTTAAGGTGCTCTCTCCTCTCATAGCACCTGAATTGCGTCAGGGTAAAAAGGCAGTTGTAATGGAAGGTTAAAAAGGAGGGAGCGAGATGTTGAATCTGTTTTTTTAAGAGTAGAAGTAAGAGAAATTTAATATAAGCCATTTTATATATCAAAAGAAATAATAAAAATGTGAGGGTTTTTTTTTTAATGTGTTTAATGTAGTCCAGGCTGCCCTTGAATATCATTCCCTTGTCTTAGCCTCCTGGGTACTGGGATTACAGAAATGAGCTGCTTGGCTAATGTATAAGATTTTTTAAAAAAAGAAAAACAGGATTATGAAGCCAGAAGAACACAGAGGCAGAAAAGAACAAAGGCAGGAAAAATACTTATACATGAATAAGAAAGACTAAATCATAAAATGAAAAGATGATACCTAAAAAATACAGTATTAACTAAAATGGTCATAAAAGTAAAGTAATAAAATAATGAGACAAGAGAAAAAAAAAAACAAAAGTTTGGAAAGGTCTAGATGGGAAGAAAGGGAGGGAGGGAGGCAGCGGGAACAGGGACAGAGGTTAATGGCATCCACTGGCCATCCAGCAGCCAGGAGGACTGGCCAGAACCTGCTGCCTTCTTGGAGTGGAGCCCAGGAAGTAAATCCTCTGCTCCCGCTGGACCTTTTCTTCACTTCGGAAGAAGCCGAGACCAGCCATGTAAGGTGCTTGAGACCTGGTTGCAGACTGGCCCCGGCAGAGCTCTTGGGGGTGGGTGTTCAGTAGGGTCATCCTGTTGCCAACACAGAAGTGAACAGAGCTTAAGTAAGCACAAATCTAAGTTCCGATTCCTGCCCACGGGGGCACCACCCTCAAGACTTGAGAGCAACAGTGGGAATTACCGCAAGGAACCGAAAGGGCCAGGGGCTCTAGTGTAACCTGGTAACAGCTGCTGCCTACTGCCCAGCTTGTGGGAGGGGCCTGGTTTTCAAGGGATAGGAAGTGTCACAAAGGGCCACAGGGCAGGGCCCTGCAAACCATCTTATTTCAGTGAAAATTTCATTTATTTGGGGCAAAATTTTATGTCTCTGTTCAGACAATGAAAAGACAAGGAGATGACAAGATATGAAAACCCCAAATGCTGAAACACACTTGAAAATTTTAAATAACATGTTAAAAGAGTACAGGAAACTGAGCTACTGTGATTTTTTTTTTACACAGCTTTTGCTGTTGGTTTGTTTCTTTTTGCTTATTTTTTTCACTTAGCTGTATTGGAAATAAAAATAAAATCTTCAATATTTCAGTTTTGTGTGTGTGTGTGTGTGTGTGTGTGTGTGTGTGTGTGTGTGTGTGTGTGAATGTTGGGTCCACTTCAAACTAATTAAACAGTATTATTTTATTAGTTAGTTGAGGACCCAAAATTGGATGCTGGGAATCAATTTTGATATTTTTCTTCCATTACAGCTTCTTCCTGGTGAACTTTCTGATTAAGTTATAGTCAAATGGATAAACCAGTAACCAAGATGGTCAGTATCACATTGGACTTCCACCTGGCTAATGGATGTGCTTCTGGGAAGATTTTTTTTTGTTTGTTTCTTTTTTTAGCTGAGTAGATTATCTTTACCAGGAGTTTGTACCTCAGAATCTATTTCCACTTCATTTTCTTTTCCATCTCTATGGATAAATTCTAAAGCAACAGAAACACCCCTCTCTGACTGAAAGCAGAGCTCACATCAATGCGATGCTGGGGTCGGGTGGGACATCTTCTTAGAACGCCAAGCAAATTCCTGTCGGTCAAATGCTCAGACTCAGTCAGAGAACATCTGTCATGGCCACTGCCACTTGCCAGCTGGGAGGCCTTGAGAACATTATTTTTCTTTTTTGTAAAAGTGGCAAGCAAAAATTCTCCTCAGAGGACTGTGGGGAGGACTGACTGACAAAAGCATAGGGTTTAGGACAGAGCTTGCCCGCTCTCTCATTAACTACTAAAAGGTAGATGTGGCAAATGTATTCTGCTTCAATGTGCAAATAGTGAATGCGACAAAATGATTCGGTCTATCTTTCAAACATTAGACAGTCATTCTTTTCTCTCTCACTCATTACAGGTTAAAATGACTCAGTGTCGCCCAGCCCTATGTTTGGGTGTAAAAGCCATCTATTTATTATGATTGATACTTCATCAGAAAACCACCAATGACTCTTTATTCTGATCAATACCCTCTGACACCTGTCATTATTGCTCCTGTTCCTTCTATGAGGTCGTTGCCAGCCCTTTTACGAGAGCAGCAAAAAGTCAGTCTTTTTTTGCCTAATAAAGTCAAACGGGAAAGCCATGCGGCTGTAAATGCTAAAATGCTCTTTTCAGAAGCCGAGTTCTGACTCATGATTTAAAAATGCTTGTGGAAAACTGCATAGATTGATCATTCATCATTGGTCTCTTAGGCTCACAGCTCTGGCTTGCTTAAGGATGACTATGCCTTTTAAATATTTCCACAAGATCTTTGTCCTTCAGCTTCAATGGTGCATGTGTATGCATGCATGTTAGTGTGTGTGTGTGTGTGTGTGTGTGTGTGTGTGTGTGTGTGTGTGTGTGTGTGTTTGCTACAGCAAACGAAGATTATGGTAAGCTCACCTGCACCACATTCCCTACTTATTAGTTCTGACTTCAAACACTCACTCACCAGTAACACTAAACCTGTATACATAATGACATTTCACAACCTATTCAGAAAAGCCTCACCTAGAAACAACAGGCTTTTAAAATCAAATCTGCCTGTCAAGACTTCTGAGAAACAGCATGCATGCCATCAGGACAAGGAGGAGGATGCTAGAGAAGCCTTATTTCAAGACGGGAGGAGAATTATTGGAAAATACTCATAGCGTATTTAATTGGCCTAGCTAGTTACTTGTGAACTTCGAAGTTATTGTTAATATTTGTTTTTGTTTTTGACAGGGAGATGCCCCTCTGGACTTGCAAGCTCAGGTCAGTGACCACAGTACCTTCAGATGAACTTGGGTGACTGCCAGCTGCTAAGGCTCAATGCCTTTGCAAGGAGGCACAAGTCATGTGTGCAAAGCAATGTTGCTTAAGGATGCTCAGCCTTCACATTCACACTTACCACTTGGTGGTGGTCTGAGCTAACCTTGTCTGTGATCCTTAGGAGATTCAATATGACCCAACAGAAAATTCCCACTCAAAAAGACAGTGAAGAAGATCGTGGTGAATCTCAGCCTACCCCCAGCCACCTAACCTTTAGTGCTCAAGCTCTTTAAGGTCCCAAACCAAGGAGCAGGAAGCACCTGGTAGGCAGTCTCACCAAAAACATCTTAATTTTATTATACTGGCTGGGAAGCAGTTCTCATTTATTTTGAACTTGCCAGTAACTTTTCCTACTGAAGTTCGAAGGAAAGTCATTTGAAGGAAAGGGGATGATCTGGAACTGTTTCCTTTGTGAAATGCAGTGTGGAGCATCATCCTTGGAGAAAACTTCAGGGTCATGAAGAAAAGCTGGCTTCAGTTCAGAAATCCAAATGGGATGCATCCTTTCATGGTTTTGTTTTGTTATTGTTGGTCTTGCTTTTTTTTTTTTAACTTAAGAGTCTAATGAATAAAAATTTTAGAGTTCAAATGTTTGGACCCATCCCACCCCATGAAACAGAGTAAAGTTCAGTTTTAAGCCTGGGTTTCAAGCTTGAATTGAGGAAAACATACATCATCCACTGCCCTACTCATCTGAATCCACCCACAGGAGAAAGGCATGTGATGTTTTCTTTCGAGAACAAGTAAGGGAATTTGTCCATTTCTTGTCTTTTGGGGGAGATTGCAATGATGATTTGCTGCCAAACAATCCCTGTTTTTACTGGCTACCATACTACCTCCAATGAATGTAGATGAGTTGGAACTGGCATTGCATTTAACTAACTTGTATCAGCTTCCACATAACTGACTATAAAAGCATACAAAATGAACGAACACAGAGATGTATAAATTACTCTAGCAAAGAGAACAGGAGACTTAACTTTCTTTATTATTTTTAAAGAAAGGGTGACTCCAGATAATCTTATATCAAGTATATGTAAGATAAATGGACAACAGAATTCTTATTGCCAGAAAAAGAGGGGAGTTGTCCCAGGTAGAGAAATGGCAAAGATAAAGAACCAGGCATGTAAGAACTGTGGATCTAGGAGTAGTTTCAGCAGACTCAAAGCAAGTAGACAAATAACAAATCCATCAGAAGTTAAGAGATAAATCAAATTTAAAAAGTCAGGGACTAAAGTCATGTCTCAGTGGGTAAAATGACTGATGCACAAGCGTGAGGACGCGAATTCGGATGCCAGCAGGTAGTGGCATATGCCAATAATCACAGTGCTGGAGACAGAGACAGGAAGATCCTGTTAACTCTGGCTAGCCAGGCTCTCCAAAGTGGTGTGCTCCAGGTTCAGGGAGAGACTCTCAAAAACAGGGTGAAGAAATTGAGGAAGATGCCTTGAAGTTAACTTCTGATGGACACTTGTGCCCAAATAGACAAGTTCACCCATACCCCTATCACACACAAACACACACACACACACACACACACACACACACACACACACACACACACACACACTCACACACTCACAAAGACTGCCAATAGACTCATAATTTTAACTTTAAAAATTAATTTGTGCTGGGAGGTATCCCATATTGGATTAAAAGCAACATATACACATTCCTTTTAGTTTATTTTAAAAACAATTGTTATTTTGGCAGCAAAGATGAATGAATTTCCAAATTGTATTGCTTGAGGGTTAAGACTAGTGAAAAAATGCTTTTTGTAAAGAGATCACTAACCATTTAGAGCCCAAGTACTTGTCCCCATCATTTCAGAGCTCTGAGAACTGATGGGAGAGAAAGAAATGGAAGTAACTGAACAGCCAACACAGCCTTTTCTTTTTTACAGTTTGAAAAATTCATGGCTAAAGCAGGCTGATGCTAACGTATACAAAGAAGTATGCACCTTACAATACCTCAGGGATTAAGACTAAAAAAACTGGCAATAATGCCGAAATGACAATTCCTGCTTAAATGACATCTTCTCCCAGAAAAGAGTTTGACAAACTCTGGGCCTTTAGCCTATCAATTATAGGAACTCTTTCTCAGAAGACTGTAAAACCTGGACGCTGAGCTTTTTAAGGAGTCAGTTTCCACTTGGTTACTGCATGGCTCCTCTTCAAATATTATTCAGGATTTACTCTGCCCTCCAGGAGATATGTGAACACAAACTTTAAATTATTTCTCCTGAGGCTGGAGAGATGGCACAGCAGTTGAGATGTTCTTACAGAGGACACGGGTTCAGTTCCCAGCACCTACATCTGCCTATAACTACAGTTCCAGGGGATCTGAGATTCTTCCATGGCCTCTGAGGGCATTAGGCATGCATGTGTTACAGACACACATGCAGATAAAACACGCACATAAAATAAAAATAAACAAATCTAATAAATATTTTAAAGTACAGAAATTATTACCCTTTTAAGATTCCAGTCACATCTAATTGTGTCCAATACTGTCTGACTGAGAAGCATATGAGGTAGAGTTTAGTGGATGACTACTGCACAAACCAGAAAGATCTATCTGTAGAAAAGTTTGCACTCAGAGTAAGAACTTTCCTTCATAACAGATCTTGCCACCCAGAGCAGCCTATTCTTCATGGTCTGTAAACTGGGAATGTGTTCAGAACTTGTCTTTACACGCAACTGAGAAATCCACTGAAGGAAAAAAAAATCAGGTGTATCTTCTGCCCGAATTTAATGGTAGAATTATAATTCTTCACTTATTTTATAGAATTTTAGTTCCCACAGCAACTCATTTTGCAGATTTTGTGTCATAATGAGAGATAATTGTAACATGAATCTATTCTATCCACTGCAAAGATAAGCAGGCAACCTTGCCCGCATTCTTTCACGTCACTCTGGATTACAGCCTGAGATTTCCTGAGGGAAGGTGGGATGGTACTGGAAAGGACCGCTTTGGTCGCGTCTACTGCTTAACATACATAAAAGTGCACATTGCTACTTGAAAAAATTCACATTTATTTACTGTCAAACCGTGTTAAATTTTACACTGGATATTAGTGATGGGCTCATTATTAACAGGTTTACACAAAGGGCTTGAAAGAAGAGCAGAGCTTGGCTGAAACAATTTACATGTCATTAGAACTTTACCATAAAATAAATTAATTACTAAATATAGGCAGAAGGAATATGGAAGAGTAATATTTCTGTTTTATTTTATTTTTTATTTTTTAAAAAAGAATAGGCACCTTTTGTTCACTAGAAAGCTTGTGAGAAGTGCCCAGTGCCCCCGTTGCCCTCTGTTCAAGAATAAACAGAGGGATGACCCAAGACCTCCAGATTTCCCCACGTTTGTGCAAGGCATGGCAGGACTGACTTCAAAGAGTTTTCTCCCCATAACACACACTCTTTTGGCAATAAGAAATTTCAATGTAAGAAAAGGACTAACCTGTCAGAGCGGAACACTGTCTACGGTGGAGAAGAAGCAAAACGGGGTAGAACTTACCATGATGGGAGTAAGAAAACACATTTCCTAGCGTGTGCAACCAAGAGCTCGTCACAATATTTTCTCCAAACTCTTTTAAAATTATTTTAATGACAATTATATCTTAGTTGGACACAAATGTATTTATTTTACCCTAGCAATAGAACAAAATATAATTTCTTTAGCCATTTCTTTTTTTCATGAGAATAGTTCATTGTACAGTTGAGGAAACATGAAATAAGGCCTGTGGCTTGATTGCTACTGGTTAAACATGTTTTCAATTGTTGCCTTAATGTAAAAGGTTTGCAGGAAGTGCAAACGGGTGCAGAATCTCTCTCCTGCTTTTCCAAGTCTTGTCAGGAAAAGTAAGATACAGTCGATTTGTCCCACAGGATCTTAAAGCCTACGTCTTGTATATAATACAATGCAGGCCTACAAAGACGGTGCTGGCCCTATTTACAGACTTAGTTCACCAACTGCCGCAAGTGACTTGGCCGGAAGGGTCTCTGGTTGGTTTCACAATCTCTCTACACAGCAGCAGAAACGTAAAATACCTGGTTGGCATCTCTTTTTCTTTGTAACAAATAATTCAATTTAGTATACTCTGTGTATATACAAAGTTTTCTTATGGTTTATAAAAATTCACAGAACTACGAGGTTCAGTCTATTTTGTTTTCCTACAGTGGAGAACCACGGGTCATCAGAGCCGACTTTTCAGACAGAGTTGGAGGGAGCTGCAGGGGCCGCTGGCAGAGTCTTTATCAATTAATACTTGCGCGTGGCCCTAGGCATGGCTGGACTATTAAAGACTCGTTACCAGCTGCATCTGTCCTTCCCTGACGTCCCCCTCCGGGATGCACCCTTCTTTGTTAATGGGGATGATGTAACCATCACTATTGCCTCTGCTGATCTGGTAGCACATCTGGAGCTGGCGGCCAGCTCCAAGATTTGGCATGCTTTTATAGTAAATGTCCTCGTTCTCACTCCTCCTGGAGGGAGACAGGTCCTCTGCCATGTCGGGGCTGCTCTCCGGGTAGGGAGAGTCTCTTAGGTTGGGCATGCTCGTGTACAGAGAGTCTCTGTTGGGGGACTGGAGGTGGTCGTCGGCCTCGGCCGTCAGCTGGGAGACGTAGCTGTCGGTTGCCTCCGGCTTCACTTTCTTCTGGGGTTGGTACAGAAGCGAGTGAGTCCGCTGAGGGATGAGCGGTGCCTCCAGCTCTTTGTGGCGGAACTCCAGCGCTGGGTTGTCGCCATGCATCAAAGATGAGGCGTCGGCCACGATCGCGTCATCTTCGCTGCTGCTGCCACCGATCACGGGTTTCACCGGGAGCTTGAGCTCCAGGTTGTGGGCTTTGCTGCCACCCCGGAGGTTGTTATGCACTAACTCTGAAATGATCATTTTCTCAAACGCCGTGTCATTCAGACTTAGTCCACAGTCCACGACCTGCACCCCGTCGTGGTAGTCCCCCTTCCGCAGTGAGTAGCTGTTGTTGAAGTTACCATTTAGCGGTAGAGTATCCATGGCACTTGTGTCCCTGGCATTGTTCAGTGAATGTCCTGCAACAGAAAAGCGTGCCGTTACCATTACTGCCTCTGGGCCTCCCGAAAGAAACTGCACTTGTCATATACAAAATGTTTTAATGTCGTTCAGGACAAAGTTGAATTTGAAACCTAACACTTGAAAAGTGCCAGGCCTTCCCGCATTCCCAACGGTAAACAGTTGCAACCCTTAGATGACAGGAAGAAGTGTCCAAAAATAAACACTGTTTTCCAGGGAGGGAAAATGGCATCCGGAATATTACTTGATCAATTTGGGGGACACAGTAGTTCATCAATCAGGTTTTGGTCCAATTTCGACACATTTACAAACAAGACTTCACTCCATGCCCTTGCATAGTTAATGCAAAGCAATTCATTAGTGACGTTTACATTTTAAAGTACAAGACCATGGTTCATAAAATAAAATCAACAGAATTTGTCCTAAACAACACTAAATTAAAAGGAATAAGTCACATACAGAAACCAAAAAGGCAATGTACAACAAAAGCCCACATAACTGGCAAGCAACTTGTAAACAACGATCTAACATTTCCTTTTTCTGGAGATGAAATTAAATGAAACAAAACAACAACAACAACAAAAAGGAATGAAAAAAATGGACAGATACAAAGAATTCATGTTGAACAGAGTCAGGCATCTTTCACACTGACAGGACCAGGGTCCACAAGCACCATCCAACACCACGACAGACAGCAGGTGGAATGACTCACTTTGGACAACTCACATTATGTCTGTCTGCTCAGGCTATCTGGCCTAAGAGTAGCTGATATATAAAAGAAAGTAAAATGATTTATTGTAACATGATGAAGAATTTCTAAGCTTCTCAGCAACTTAGTCAGAGCAAGGGTTCAACAAATTAGATTCCCAGCAAAGCAGCCTCGACTTTTCATTGAGTACTTCTTGTTATTTTGAGTTGTGTTTGCCACTTGATATGTCTAACGACAATGGCCTTAGGCTTCGGAAGGTCAAAGTTGGCCTGCAGCCCTGCAGACTGCATCAGTCACAGTGACAGTACCAAATGAACCAGCAGAGACTACTGTACGAGACTGGCCCAAAGACACCATGGGTATGGAGGTCAAATGCAGAAATGTTAGCGATTTCCTAAGTATGGGTCACAGAAATTAAACCAAGAATAGATATTAACTATGGAATGGGAGGAGGTGTCAATCTTAGCTAATAGATATTTTTTTATTCCTGAAAGAATGAAAGATTGGATAAATCTGCTTGTGATATGAAGAGAGATTCAAGAGGAAAGAAAACAATGGGAACATGCTGTACTTGAATCAGAATTATATTTCCAACAGACACATAAACATGTAAACTAAGACATCACAGTGATTGTCAAGCAAATGGGAAAAAGTCAGAGAAAATTAAATGGTCTACACGATGGGAAATTAGGTTCTTCAACCTCAAAATCCTAAACGGGGTGGGTGGGTGGGAATAATCACCAGTCTACAGAGAGGTCTGAAAAGAAAATTTAAAAAAAAAATCAACAAAAGAATGGCATGATGTTACTGAAATGAAACTGGCCACTGTGAGGCTGCTGCATCGTATGCAAGGCTTGGAGAAGGTCAGGAAAACTTTCATTTTTGGAAAAAGAGGAGAAATGCTCTCTTTATCATGCTCACTCCACTCTTAAAGCTGCAGATATCTTAGAAAACTCATTGTTCTTCAAAGAGAAAAGTCTCTGCATGGTACATACTTCACGACCAACAACTGACAGCCGATGGAGGAGTCAGCATTAGCCCATGCGAGCATACGGAAAGGAGGGCTTGTGTCTGTTATTCCTTCTTTTACAAAGAATGAAATCACTTCCTCATTACAAAAACTGTCAATTCCATTTGTATCACACTGAGAAAATGAAGTTGTGATTGTTATCTATAAGGCTTTCTTTTGTTTCCTTGATTAGGGTCCCTCAAATAAGTGCATTATATGCCACTCTTGCTTTCGATTATTGTTAGAAAACACTGGACACTTTTAAGTTGTCACATGGTGAAGACACTAGCGTCTGTTTCCTCTGCAATGAGATTCAATCATTTCTCACTTTCTTTCCTTTTTATCATTGCTTCCTAAGTATAAAATAATATATGCTGGGTATAATTCAAAAGGTGTTTTCTATGATATACTGCAGATTTAAGACCTCTCTGGTTTTGAAGAGGCATCTTTTTCTGCCCATGTTCAGGTAATTCACTTGAAGACTTTTTGCATAGCCTGTAGCAAGATTACTGTGGGAATGCAGAAATGATAAGTCAATTATTAAGCATTTTGGCTGACAGTACTTCAGGCTTTCGAGAGCAAATTATTTCAGCATTGCACAGACTTCAGTGTGGACAGCATTTGCTACAGACCTCTAGGACTAATGAAAGCCAGTATACAGAGATGCACTGTTGGAATTTGGTAACATTTTAGTTGCAAATTGTGAACCACTTGCCCGCTGAGTCTACTTCATGACTGCTAGGTATGTTTTAATTGTGCCCGTTAAAAATCATGCTGAAAAAATTTACATTTGATAGGCAAAGTTAAGTTTGACTCCCATACTTGTCTCTCTGTAGGTTGCTAGAGGAGAGCATAAGGAAAGTAAGAGAACAAGAGAATGAAAAGAGAAGCTGCAGTTACGTTAAAAAGGAATCGCAAGAAGAACAAAAACAACAGACAAACTGGAACAAAATTCTCTGTTTAATTTAATTGAAATTGTTATTCACAAGTATTATATGCTAGTTTTAACCATATGTTAAAATTTACCAAAAGCTTAAAAAATACTATTGAATATGTTTTTAATAAGCTAGTAAATATAGTCAACAGGACAGGTCAGTGAAAACCTCCCCCTCCCTCAATTAAAAGCCATGGGCACAGACTGACTTAATCACCCCTGTATCCCCAAGGTTCCTTACAAAAAAAGGAAAACTACATAAAGCTGCACTATACTATAGCTTGATTCTATTGATAATGCTGGATGTAGTTCTCTACACCTGGACATCCAAATTATCTTTAGCTAGTTCATTCCAGAAGCAAAATTTGTCACCAAGGTTTAGAGTCAACTGAACAATATATTATATAGATAGGATACCTCTAAATGATATAAATCTTGAAGATGGGCTCTCGGACCATGTGATGTCAGTCCTGTAATAATATATTAAGATTTATGCCACCTGTGTCAAAAACATGGATAATTACTGCAAATCTATCACGACTGAACTCTTACTATAATATAGTGCAGTTTTAGAAGCCTGGCATGGGCAATACCTTACTTTTTAATTTGAGAAACTAAAGATGTAAGAATAATAAATATATAGCAACGAGTTGTTTTAGAAATCGGATCAGAGCTCTGTTTAGCAGCAAAGAAAGACAGTTTTATTTGTAAGTATGAGCACACCTGGTGAGTTAAACACAGGAGCTGAAGGGGCATTACATACAACTGTTTCAGCGAGCAATGTGTTATAGGGGTTGTTAGTGCCGTGGGGTCGAAGAAGAGGGTTTGTTAGTAGGTAATTGCCAGTCATTCCTAAAGCAAAAAAACAGAAAAAGAGTCCATCAGTGTGCTTATTTCAGTGTTACAGTTGCAGTAGTTTTAGTGAATTCATCAGGGCAGTGGGCAGGCTGGCAACGGAAAGTCTGCTGGAATGTTCCTGACTCTATTTGAACTACTGATTTGAAGGAGAAAGGGGAGGGGGAAGTTCAATTCCAGGAATTCGCAGGTGCTTTCTAAGTCCCCCAAGTAAACACCTGCTGAGAATGACATTTACTAATTTATACAAAATCACTGTTAAACAAAAATGGCAATTAAATGCATGGAGATCAACATTATGCTTCAGGATGCTACTGCTTAATATTAAAACCCTAACCACCAAGGCCCAGCAGAGGGACTCTCAAACTTTCAGACTTACAGGTGTGGGACCGTCCCTCATGAAAACATCTGTGTTGATACTGACTTCCACACAAGCAGGGGGGAAAGCTGCTTCCACAGACATGTAAGAAGAATGACAAACTGCAAAGCTGCACTTATTAAAGGCACAGGCATACATGCTGGGGGGCGAGGGGAGGGGATGAATGATTAGACCAGGACGAGAGCGTTGGTTCTGCAATCTCATTCGCCAGGTTTCAGAAGTGAGTCTGTGAGTAACTGTCCTATGTGACAACCATGTCAATAGAATTAGGGCAACACGGGGGCCCTGGTGAAGCAGGGGCGTCACTCACTCTGCTAAAGCACAAACCTTTACTTATCAATCATGTTTCCCACCACTCATGAAATTTGACTAAAGTGAGGTTAAAATTCAGGCTGCTATGGATGTCACACAGACACCCTTTTCATTTCACAGCCGAACTATGTCATGACAGTTGTACATAGCATAAATCATTAAATCAAAACGAAAGCGTCTTTCCATGGACTGGTACAACAACACAAATTTTCCATGCTTGACTGAAATATACTAAGCTTTTATTTGGAAGTACCTGTGGCTTTGTGTTTATGCCTTAATCTTGCTAAGCTCCTACATTTCTGACCTTTATCATTTAGGAACTAAAATAATTTTTTGTAATAAATTTGAGTTTTATTACAAAACTTACTCAACATGTGGAACTATATGGAGGAAGTTGGTTTATATGCTTCCATGCATTTTAATTTACTACAAATACTTTACTACTTAATATTTACTTTAAAAATATGAAATAAAGGAACTTTATGAAAACTATGTAAATTTTCAATGTGAATTTGGCGCTGTTTTACACTAATAGCTACTGTAATTCTAGCAAAGTCTGAGGAAGACAACTTTCACAGATGTCTTAGAAAGGACAAGTAAGCACTAACAAGTGAAACCTTTTCATCTGTAACTAGGTATGTTTTCAAAAATTAATTTTTCCACACATGTTCTGTTATCATGGAGTTTAAAATTGTATTTTCTTCCATTATATTATGGAAATAATAGAAATCTATACATACTTCGATGAATGATGTTAAAAGTTGACCCCCAAAGTTTAATAACTGGTGATTTAAACCCACGACAGGTAAGTCCAGCGTCTTCTCTACAGTTAGTCTAGGCTCACACAAAGCACAAACTGTACGCTGTACCCTCAATTCCCCTAATAACTGACCTTGGTTAAGGGTAGAAGTGCTATTGATGTCACCTGAGATAAAAGAAGATTCAGACTGTTTCCTCACGGTGTCATTCCACATCCTCCTTATACGACTCTATTGACAGGAAACAGCAAGAAAAGCACATTACCTCATCAACACATTGATCATCTTAAATCGTTAGTATAGGACTGTTGTTTGGGCTTTTTAAGAATGTGTTTTGTTGTTGGTCCAAAGATGAGGATACCAATACTGCCCTGTTCCTACTAAGCACTATTTAATCTAACACACTTTGAGTGGGTTTGTTTATTTATTTATTTATTTATTTGAGGCAGGTTTCGTGTAGCCCAGACTGGCCTCAACTAGGTCTGTAGCCAGGGACAGCCATGAACCTTCTGCCTCCATATCCCTAGGGCCTGGATTACAGGCACATATCACCACATCTAGCTTTAATCTTCCACTCTTAGGAGTTGTTTTATTGCCTGGTTTAAAGTGGAGACAAAGAATTATTAAATGAATGTGACGAGTGCCTACTAAAAGCACTGTTCTAGATGACCTGAGAATATGAATTATGACAAACTTCTTAAAGTGCACTCCTCAAAAAGGGTGTTCACATCTACACAACACGTTGAGTACATATTTAAGAAGAAACTGAAATCAAAATCCAAAATAACAAGTGAGTACTTACTACCTAGATCACTACAATGAGGACACAATTAGTACATCTTAAACAGAACATGTCTCCGCAGGCTTTCTCTAAACAAGGTTAATTAAGATGCTGTCAAGCTCTTTGTTACCTGTGTGCCAGAGGAGTAGCGTGCACTGGTGCGGGTGGTTGACGCCTTCACAGAGCTGTGGGGGCTCTCGGTCGGGAGGCCGCCACAGCAGTACCAGTGTCTGAAGCACTTGCCATATTCTTTTCGTACCTGGATTGAATAAATCCAAGACCAGGGGATTAGTGTGGGCACACCGCTTCCTCCTGTTCTCTCTAGCTGAATGACCAGTGAAGAAAACAGAGAAAAATTAAACTTCTGTAGAGAAAACAGGTTGAACTTGACTCAAGTTCAATGTAAGTTGCTGAAATATTAGTCACTAGAGTAACCTCTGTCTGTCCACAGACTGGCTGATTGTAGCTTTACTATTTCATCTGGAGATGCTTTGGAGTTTACTATTATTGTGCAAATTCTGGTTGTTAATACAAAGTGATATAGTAAAGGTCTCTTCTAAGTACTTAGTAACTGTTTCTTGGCAAAATAATTAGACAAAGAAATTAGCATCTTTGATGCTTGGTTGTACATGATCAATTTGGAAGCCCATCACTGACTGACCTTTTATAAGCTTAGCCTTCCTAGGTAGTCAATACATAAACCTCTGGATTGCACATACAAGGCATCTTTGGCACGAAAACAAACCCAATAAAAAGCACTTTTATGCATTTGCCAACACTTAGGAGGGAATTTTTTCCCTGCTTTTTTGCTATGTCTACCTTTGTCACCTGAGGAGTCTTAGGTGTTGGTTCAGTCCATTAGCACACAATAGCATTATTTATGTAGTTTCTATTCACATTAATGAGTTATCTATGCTATTTCTTTTATTCCCTGAAGCTAGGGGATATGGGAAACACAAAAATACTAGCCTAAAAGAAAGTTTGGCTTAACCGTTAAAACGTGAAATCCAAGCAACTGAAATAGGCCCCTCATGAACAGTGAGCAGTATAGAAGTGGGAGGAGTGGGGAGGTGTGGGAAGGGGCTGCTAGGTGGTATATAGCTATACTGGTGTATAAACAAGGTTTTTGTAGATTAAAGCTAGACTTTGAAATTAAAATAGACAAGAAAAAAACTGTAGACAAAGAAAATCTTTTCCAGTAGATTATACAATACTTGAGACCATTCCCATCTCATATTTCTGTTACCTGCCTGCAAAGGCCCCAACTGACACTCCTTCCAAAATTAGATAATTATTGTCACAAGAAGACCTTCTAAGCCAAGCGTACCTGCACTGTCATCTTCTCTGTTTTATTAAGTGTCACATATTAGAACAAACATGAATGGCATTGTGCTTTCAAAGCATTTCCTGGGCCCAACTGGGCTCATTCAAGCATTAAAAATGAAGCTTTCATTTTAGTTTTTCAACTTAACCATCTTATGTTATATTCTTAACAATCTATCATGGCAACTCCCATGAAGAGACATGGAAGACTGAGTAGAACATATTCAGAAGGGCAGGATGTGTGATGCTTTTAAAATGCAGCTGTTAATGCAAGAAGCCAGTGGAAATTCCATGCTCAAGGAATACACACAGCTCTCTGAAGAAGCAGTCTCCTAAACCTTCTGCTGCCGAGGCTAAACTATATGTCAAAGCTCGTGGACATGACCTCTGAGAAATGATCAAGATGTGACCATGTGCTTTATGCAGGATGCTCACTTACATAAGACACACAGAGAAGTGGCAGTGGTTACCAAGGACATCCCTGTACAATGTTTAAAATGTTAAAGTATGTTGTTATTAAAACACAAGGTATCTTAGGAAAAATTCTACCCATGTAACGGTCATTAGTAGCTCTGAAAAGCTGTATAACCAAGACAATGGCAATCAAAAATGGTATTTTATCCAAATAACACCCTCTGGTGTTGGTTTTGCCTAATGCCTATATTGCTGTGACTGTACATTATCTGTCAGTATTTCACGTTCCACTGTCATTATCTCAAAATTACAGCTTATTCAAAGCTGATGGAAGCAACAACACTATCATCTTGTCAGGGCTGAAAACTTAATAGTTTTCACTTTCACAATTCTCTTTCTCTGTTCAATTTAGTGACCATGTAGTAATAACCGAATCAAAGACTACATTAGACATGCAGGCAGGGAAGGGTGATTCCTCGTGAAAGGCACATAAATTCTAAACTTAAATGGCAGCTAAGTTGTTTTCTTGGTTCCTTGGCTACAAATTCAAGGTTTTCATCCTCAACTTTCATTTTCAAATTTATTTTTGCTGACTCTACTCCACATACATGAAATCAAGACAAAATAATCAGAGGTAAAACACTAAATGGCAGTTGTTTTAGATCTTTCAAAATCACTCACAAGGTAACATTAATATTAATCTTTTGTATGTCTGGAGCTTTAAAAATTAATGCTATTTGTCCTTGGATTCATTTTCATTTTGGACTAGTGTATTCCTATGAGTGAGCTAAGACTAAATTGAACCTTGTATTTTTTTAAGCTTGTAACTATATACAGATATTTCACAAACTCTTCCACCAAAGAAGGGGCTCTTGCATAAGCATCTAGCTTGCTGTTGTCCCAAATGTAGACTCAGAAGGTGGCTGGTGCTATGCAACTCTGCAAGGGCGCTTACATTTCCAGACAGGTATTAAAGAAAATTACAATATGACACTGTTTCTGAACAAGCCAGCTGTCAGGAGAAATCTTCTCCAGCCCCATTCTCAAGTCAAAGGCCAAGTGAACGAAGGCTCTCCCCAGGTGTCCTTCACTTACTTTCTTTTGAAGAGCACAGTGGAAGATGAAAATGAACAGTCCCTGGAAAGCATTAAAGGTGGTGAAGAGATATGCCATCACAACAGTCTCCTCATTAACAAAAAGAAACCCAAAGGACCAGGTTAGGCCCAGGAGACACAGAAGGGCAAACGCGCCAAGCACCCAAGACCTGAAAAAATAAAGTGGACTTTTTTTTAACAGGTTCAATGAGGGGAGCAACATTTATCTCATTTAGTAACGACTCAGTAGTAGAGGTTGACTTGCTCTATGTTCACTCAAATTCAACAGCATTTTGGCTTTAACCTTCCATTGGTTAAGAAAGAACAACATTTAGTACTGCAGTCTCCAGTGAGTACAGCAACAGCGGGTATGGCCTTTTCTCGCTCCAGAATGAACAGGCATCAAAACTATATTAAAATGCAAGGCGTAAAATATCCCCCGTGGCTTTACTGTCTTTCGCGTGAATTTTAGTGAAAGAAATTAAGGAGTCCTTAATTAGTTTACTCCTATATTTTTATTCCTGTGGTGTACTCATATGACACTACATAATGTGACACCCACAGAAAGGTTAAATGGCAGATAATCACAGAGAGCCTAACTTCAGAGTCTAATAAACTCGACTGAGGTGAGCCTACGAAATTACAATGAAAGTATGAAGAAGCCTAGCTGAAATGAGTTAAAAACAAAACCAAACAAAACACAAGAACAAGTTGAAAATAAAATATTCTGGCAGAGATTCATCATGAAAAGCTTAAGAGAAAAGAACTGCAGGAAACGGGGCGGAATGAGAAGGGTTTAGAGTCATTGCATTCCATGTCTAACTAATGATCTTACTTGATAAATGGCTTATTATCTTCATAGCTAGAAAGCATTATAAGCAGAAAAGAGAAACAAAATTATTAGACAGAATTAAAATAGAAAGTAATAAGAAATCATTTATATATTTTATAAATTAGTCAAAATTAAGAATGTCAAAATGCAGAGGCAAGCAATTAAAAAAATAAAGGCATATCATAGTTTAAGGATACTACAGCAAACTAGATACTCCAAAATAACTATAAAAATTAAGAGCAATTCATGATACTGACGGATTTGCAAAAAAATATAAATCATGCTATAAGTTCGTTAATGTAGGGTTCTACCTTACCCAGGTAAGTCCGTATTATAGTAGCCATCACAAACACGGTAATTACTGGTGTAGGTGAGAAGACAGAGAGAGGAAAGGGAAGAAAAGAGAGAGACGCTAGCGATTAGCTCTCTCTCTTACCATGCAGCATGCAATGAAGCTGGCACTAACCTATTTAAAACATCTAATTAAAAAAATATTACCCTTACTATAATCTGCCATTTTTTAACATTAAAAATATTATTTTCACAATCCTGGCATATCCAACTTTAATACCTCCTTGAATTCTACATTAAGACTCGCATTTTAAAAACAAATCTGAAAATGCTTCCATAGCTGATTTAATGAATCAACAGCTATCAATTTTGGGTTAATTAGATAGCATTTTCACTAATAGAATAGTGCAGATTTTATTCAGCATTGAGATAAAGTAAACACTTGTTTAATTAGCATGAAAACAACAGATAATCTTCAAGATAACAATAGTAATAGAGTACATTCTCTTAGGAAAACAGGATTAGGAGGAGAAACTGCTCAGAATCCTTAAATCAAAAAGTCATTTAACAAAACAAACTTAATATAATCATATCAGCCATGCAAACAGGACCATCATTTGGAATTGCATTTTAAATTCAAATGAAATCACGATAGTGCTATGAAATTTCCATGAAGCCACAGAAACAATTTCTCCACTCTAGATCAAGTCAGAAATTATCTACTTCTTGACCAATACCCGCAACATGGTAATGGAAATTCAACCTCGAATCAGAAAGGGATTCACTCAGAATCCCTTCTACAGTTGCCAGAAGGCAGAAACGCCTGTGTTCCCTGTGGAGAATATCTTTTACTGAGCTCGTCAAGTATAACAGTTCAAATACAAAATACTTACTTAATGTTTTCCAACCTGCTAGAATCTGGTTTCAAAGTGTTTGAATGTTTCACCATTTTGCACAGCGTGATCACCAGGAAAATAATATTTAGCTGTTTTAATGAAGAAAGAAAGAATCGGATCACTATGAACAATGAATAAAATACATTTTGCAAATTCAGTTAATGAGTTCAGCCAGTTCAGTACCCACAGCATATGGACACTGTATACAGCGAGTCAATTTTCATTTATGTATACAGTGATGGGTTCAGTCTGTGTGGAAAACACCCTGGCTATTATGATCGATCTAACAGATCATTTGACATGGAATTGCAAGCTCATTAAGCCAGTATCATGTGGTAATGATTACATTAATTAAAAAAACCTAAATTAGTTTCTTTAGCTAAGTGTAGTCGAAGGCCTAAAAGCCACCTAATAGAGACCCTGAAAAGAATTCTGAGAAGCACATTTGCATCAAGAATCTGCAGTGGAAGAATTGCTGAGTTCTAAAGACCTGGCTGAGAGCCTACCTCTTGATGGTTACCAACTAAACCAGAAAAATGATGTCTGCACAATCTACATCTAAGGTAACTGAGAGGAGCCAATTAAATAACATTCATGAAACAGTTCAAACTAATAAGAAGGTAACGTTTTTACTGTCTGCATACTTTCCATCTAACTAACGTTAAAAGCCATTTGCCCTTTCTTCCCTTGTTTACACTTGCAAGAACTTGGTCAATTCCAACTGAATGAGTCCTACTAAGTATTCAGCTGTGTGAGGACTTTAGGGGCAATTAAAAGCAAACCAGGGAGGCTGGAATTTGATGTGGAAGTGCTGGATTCCCTAGAGGTCAGATGCGTGGACAAAGAAGAAAGTGGGGGCATTTTGACTGAGGAGAGGCAAAGGCTGGTAAATTCAGCAGCTTCTAGTCACAGACTGATAGTTGGAGGGGAACACTCCCCTGTTTATGCCCTAAAACTAGAGTTAAGTGAGACTACCCCTGAACCCTTCTTGTGGTATTTCATTCCTTCATTCAGAAGCCTAACTGTTCATGGTTTTTTGAGAACTCAGCATAACCTGGGGTCTTCCGGTCCTTGTGGAAGACTCAGGAAGCATATACTGTATGAGGAGATGCACTCTGCTTCTGGGTGAGAGATAATCAACTATGTTATTATATGACCCTTTTCACCCAGTCACAGTGACGCACAAGCAAATGACCCACACTAATTCGTTATTTCTTCTGATCTTATAATCATGATACAGGCCAATACATTAAAAATTTCCAGCTATCCCTATTAATGAGTTTGGGAGCAAGGCAAATACTTTAAGCTGTGTATCATTTTTTTTGCCTGATACATCTTATTATTTCTCTTAGATGTAAAATTTCCTCCTTTAAGGGATAAAATGAGGTTAAGGGGCATAACCTACACATGTTGACAGATGGTCTACCTTTCCATGATAGTTACTTAAGGGCAAAACAGATATTTGTTTAACTTCTTAAAAGAGTTATCAGGCAAAGAGAAAACCATAGGAACATTTCTTGCTTTATTTTTACAGGATTATTCCAGCTGGTTTAGAGACATGCTTTCATTCACAGAGATGGGACACATCACATATTTCACCCAACAGATATTTTCTTGACTGGCTTGTGCTGCACTAAGATGTGTTTATCATGCTGTGGACACTTATGACACAGCCTCTGCCTCTGAGAAATTAGAAATCTCTGTGGTAATGGAGTAAGCACCGATACCTTTCTAAGGAATCATGGTAAAGAGTATTTTTTCCATTTTTCAAATGCAAAGGCAAAAATCAACAGTGTCATCAGTTTACTCTTTTATACACTGGCCGGCCGCCTTGACTGGGAGGCAGCAGAGCACCCCAGCAAGTCCAGGCTCTACTTCGGTTCTCAGTCTACATTAGTCGGGGTAGGAGCTGCTGAAAGACACTCTCTATGTAAATATACTAAATACAACAGTCCAAAAGCAAGGAAAACAAAGGAATGGACTCCAACTCTTAGGTGAGATGGCCTTCTTTACAGAAGTAGATAAAAATCTTTCAATCCTCTATTTTAGAATGCCCTGAATGTAGAGTATTTTCGTTCGTTCGTTCTTTCTTTCTTTCTTTTGTTCATTTGTTTTACTTATTTGTTTATTTATTTATTTTTTTGATACAGGGTCTGATTATGTAGCTCTGGCTGGTCTATAACTCACTGTGTAGACTATATAGACCAGGCTGACGATGAATTCACAGAGATCTGCTTGCCTTTGCCTCGCAAGTGCTGGGATTAAACATGCATGCACCACAGCTATCTAGTTTAGAGTATTTCAAAAAGACTCAAAAGAGAATCACCTTAAAGATACAATACACTCCATGAAAAATTATGATGGAAAAAATAATAAAATGCTCAACGGGCTTTTATATTCAAATTGTTTTTCAAGTGTCTACGAATTTTCCACTTTAAAGAAATGGAAAAAGATAATGATAGCTAATGGCACACTGTCATAAAACTTTCAGTTAACTCATACACAATACTTTAGCCTCTGAAGAAAAATTACTTAAAAACACAGAAGTAATGGAGCAAGGGTATATTTAATAGGACAAAAATGCTGTAGTTTCTAAACAAAGTAATTATAAAAGGAGACTTATAAGGAGTACTCAAGGCACAAGATGGCAAAAAATGTCAATCTGAGAGTTTTCTCCATGCTTATTAAATATTAAAATTTCACTGATATATATTATTTTCAGTGAACCAGAGAAATAGAAAAAATGTTTGTGACATAGATATTGAAAGATTAAATATGCTACCATCACCATACACAGCGAACTTCCTCCTGGAATGGAACAGAATGTTGACTAAAGCACAAAGGATGTTTTATAGTTCTCACTTACCTAATGTTTAAATATTTTAACACTAAATTTCAGTTTCATACAATAAATGTTGTTACTATAATTTTTTCAGGAGGCAATACACTCGACAAAAAATTATGATTTTGTATGTTAGAGTGTTTTATCATACTTCCACTCCCGTTTTCTCCTCTACTTCTTCCTTGTTCTTTTAAAATGGAACAGTGGGACCCAAATCCAGACACAGAAAGGCAGGTAAGAGCAGCTTCAGTAAAATCTATGGTCCAGAACAGTCACCGTAAGACAACAGGCTGCTTTCAAATAAATGACTGTCTACAAACGTGAGTTCCTTTCTGTGCGTTTTTCAAGACATACATGACTTTCTAGTCTATACTACTGTATTTCCGTTTGGTCCGTTTTTAAATAACAGAATAGGTGATTTCATTTACTTTAACTTTTTTCCTTCCTTATTTTATTTTTAGTGTCTTCTCTAGGCTTTGAAAAACTAAAGAAATCCCAACAACCAGACAGCCCCCTATTTCTCACTGGAAGGCAGACAGAGACACAGAAGTGGTGACCACCCACACCACCTAGTCCTTCTGCTGTCACTTTCTGTCTGATTACAACACCCCCACCCCCTAGTCTTTGTTGTCCCCCCCACGAACACAAATACTACTAAATACTAATGTGTTTAAACAAAAGGGAATATATTAAAAGATTTATCAGTGGGTAAGGAAAAGGGCTAGGCTACATATACATGCAAAGCTTTGTCTAAACTCAATTACTCTCATAAATCAGTACATTTAGATTATTAAACAGAACTGTATTAGGTATGTATATTAACCCAACAGCCTAAATACACAGGGTGATAATTTATTTGGAGGGAGGAATTCGTTCAGGAATTATTCCTACATTAACTCTATACTGTGGGCTGATATATGCATGTGGGCATGTACAAGTCTAAACATTCAGATATTTCGTTATTTTTTAATAGAACTTCATATAAAAGTTGGGAGCAGAACCAGAAGGGGGTAAAACAATTCTACTCAGCAAATAAATAAATAAATAAATAAATAACCAAACTGGGATACTCTTCCAATGACTAATAATACCCAATCATAAATGCATAAATTATTATATTTAATTAATACTTTGCTAAGTTAATGGCACTGCGGAGTTAAGCATCACCTATGTTGCTAGGCATGACCATACAAAAGGGCTTTTAAAAAGGGAAAGTTCCCAGGGATTAGAGGAAAGCCCAGTTTGCTTTATGGTCATCAGCTTGCTCCATTGAATCACATCTGTCTGGGCTTAGCAGCTTTAAATTCATTCCACAGCTTGCAGGGCTGACATGGATATGATAAGACAGAAGAACAGAAACAGCGCTCTGAAATAACCTGGCTGAACTGCACATGTTCTGACCCTCTTTGTCCTCCCTAGGGCTTTTGCTACCTGGCAAATGCAAGTCTAAAACCGCACTTGTGTCTCCAGATCTGTGCTGTTAGCCAAGCAGAAACCGATTTCCCCTGGACGAGCAGCCAGAGAGGTGTTCTCTGAAGAAGACTTCTAAGTGAGTATGTGAGCTGAACTCTTACTGAACTGAATTAATTATTAATGATGCAGATGGAGCTGTCCAAATGATAAGAACAGCTCCTGACGTGTCATGATCCAAGCCTTCATTAAACCATTTCAGGCATACTAATGGTTTCCCCTGCTCATTACTAACTGGCACTTTTCTCATAGATATAATAAGTCCAGTGCCTGTAGGCAAGACATTCTATAGAAAGGCATTAAGTAGGAAGTTTTATCTCCCACAGCCTCGTACTTTTCTTCATAGAATATTACAAAGGTATACCTATTTAAAACTATTAAGTTAAAATGATTTCAACTCAGTCATAATTCAAAATACATTTTCTTGGAATAGTAAGAAATGTTTTGTTATAAGAATATTCCTTACAGGGACAGTATATAAAATAATCTGTATTATTGAGATTCATGTTAGAATTACATTTTTTTTTTTTTTTTTGGTTTTGCGAGACAGGGCTTCTCTGTGTAGTGTTGTGCCTTTCCTGGAACTCACTCTGTAGTCCAGGCTGGCCTCGAACTCACAGAGATCCGCCTGGCTCTGCCTCCCGAGTGCTGGGATTAAAGGCGTGCGCCACCACCGCCCGGCTAGAATTACATTTTAAATGTCTTCTATCACCACAGTATCTACTTAGGTGAATGTGTTTTTAACATATATATATATATATATATATATATATATATATATATATATATATATATATATATATATATATATATATATATATATATATATATGCTATACAATCTTATTTCTCAATAGGTTAGACATTGTATTTCAAGGTATTGTTTTGCATTCTCTCTGTGCCGGGATGATTAGAGGGCAAAGCAATCTCAGAATCTCAAGGAGATCTGTATGCAACTGTTACCTACTAGTTTCTTTTGCTTTTAGGTTGGGATATGACCTAGAGCCTTCCATAGTTTAGCCTGAAGGCAGAGTATAAACGATGACCAGAGACTGATAAATAGGGGGCTCTCATTATAAACGGGTGATGGGCCAAAATATCCTTTACCCATTTCTTACTGAGTACACATTAACTTGTTTTTCAGGAAAAAATGTTTTTTAATGTATTAGTTAGCTAACCTTTAGAGATAAAATTCTCAGTCAACAGAAGTAAGCATGTGACAGTTTTAGTCCCAAACATCCTAACACAGCCTTTATATTTAATTCAAAGTACAAATGTTTTTGCTTTAGGAGGTTCTAAAGAAGCCAATGTCTTTAAGGATAGTAACTCTATGTGGCCACCATTAGTCAATGCATTCTAGAATAAACTGAGGTTGTGGTCTCATACACTCAGGGGCAGAACTGTGGCCATTGCCTAGAGAGAATAATCTGATGAGAAATCACCATCTCAGGAACACTGACAATATTTCAGTGGTTTATACAGGCATTCATCTCAAGTGTTCATTTTGCTTTATTAAAGTAGCTGTGTGAAATAACTACAGCAAGAATTAAAATGTACACACTATTTTTCAGTGTTTTCAGTTTTGTTCACCAACAATGTTTTTAAATTAATTTTTTGTGTGAGATCGATATTAGGTGTCCTTCTCGATCATGCTACCTTATGTTTGAAGAAAGGCTGCATACTGAGGTGAAGGACAATTTGACTGGTCTGACTTGCGCGGTGTACGAGGGATCTTACTGTCTCTGTCTCCCCAGCTCTGGGGTTAGAGATTCTCCTGGCCACACTTGGATTCCTTTTCCCATGGCTACAAGTCTTCATGCTTGCACAGCAAGGGCTTTACTGATTGAACTATGAACGTTTCTTTCTGAATTTATTTCTTTATGAAACACTAGTTAACATTAAAACACCCTGTAAAGTTTCTTTAGGAAAAAAAATTAGAAAAAGAATTAATAGCAACAAAATATTTAAAATAGCAACAGCTACTGTGTTTAAAGACATTAATTCTGGATTGATGATATTTAAACTGGTGTTTTTTTTCAAGCTTCTAAAGGCTATTAATACTCATTTTTATCTGCATTGTACTGTAACTAGGTCAAAGTTTTAAAGTATAAAATCCTGATATTGCATTTCCAATATGATTACAGATAATATAAGAGGTTTTAAAAATAACTTAATGTTACTACTGTTGACTTATATAAAATTCATTTAAGAATAGTTACTAATTTTTAAAAAGTATATTAAGTCTTCAAAAGGAATCCTTATTTCTAATGAATTTAAAATTCATTTACTATCCTTTTTGTTAATCTAAGCTTTATGAAGATTTATGATCTAAAAGAATTTAAGGTATGGACATTCACTTAAAAATACTAAATTACTATTAGACTAAAACAAAAAATAAAGTAATGTTCATTTGCCTTTCTAAAACAGTCAAACAATTCTTAACACGGTGGATGAGTGGTTTTTTTTCCATGTCATTTGTTTATTTGTTATTATTATGCTGTTTCAGCACACTGATGTAGAAATAGCACAGGGTACGTTTCAGAGAGGTGGTTTTTCAGGCATAGTTAATTAGCCAGTGTACAACTTTCAATAATGATAACAGTCTAAATACGCAACACAGTATGGTCCTGTTAATAGACGTGTTTACACATCTTCGACTGCATAATTAGCAGTGAAGGGGCATATTTTTGTTTGAGTATGACTGTTACAGTAGCAGTTCAAAAGGCTGTGAAAGTAAGTCTGCTTACCAGAATAATGAAGGTAACAGGCCCAATGAAACTCCATATGAAATAGTTATCAACGTGAAGCCAGCAACTATTTGGGAAGGAGAGCAAATGTATTAAGTAGCTTTCCTGGATCCTTACATGAAGCAGAGAAACAAAACCACAAAAATTCAGCCAAGAAACTATCCCTCCATGTGCCTTTGAAAATTCATTAATCATGGGCAAGAAGAATTGTAATAATTCTGAATTGGCTCTGACCCAACAAAGTTTAGCAGTTTGTTTACTTCGACCTGCAGCAGGTTTCATTTTAGGCACAGTATTGGATAGAAGTTTTCATAGGGAAAACTAGATTTCCCACCCTAGCCCTGAAGCCCTAGGACCTTCAACTTCCTTAGAAATGATCCCAAACAATATTCTACATTGCATCATCATTCTAAAGTTTTGTATATAATCTTCAAAATTTGTCTTTTAGGTTGATCAGAATTAAATTGCTTAACAGAATTTAAAAAACATATTCAGAAGGCATTAATGGCAAAACAGTATAACATAAATATCTCCATTAGGAATGGACAAATACTGGGAGAAAAAGAAAAGCATACAACTTCCACAGCATTAAAGTATATGATGCACAAACTCATTAAGACACACTTTAGCTAGTGGTTCATATTTCATACAATAAGGAATCCTCATTGAATTTCTTTTGTTTATTTCATCATCAATAAAGTCATAGGTTTCTTGACTATAAACAAATCTTAACTAATTTTATCAGAGGAAAAAATAAAGAGTTGGAAGTCAAACTCATGCCTTTAGCCAATGAAATCATTAGAGAAGTGCTATGGCTTCATTCTGTCTCTGCTAATATCTGTATCTTTTAAGAACAAGAAAGGGTGACTCATTTTAATCCTCGCAAAGTTCCGGGTAAAATATTATCAAAGTAAAACACATGGGATAGAATGTATCCCATGCCATAACACTGCAGGAGAATCAACTGCACAGGGAGGTGCGGCAGCACGAGCTTAAGTCAGATGCATTAAGTTCAGGAGAATTTGTTACTTAATATCTTTCTGAGGACAAAAAGTTATTTAGTTTTTCAATTTGTTTCAGGTCAATCTTTTGTGTTAAAAAAGAAGGTCCATAATTTAGAATCTGCCTCACCAGAGAACAAATCCTTTGAACCCAGAAAATTACAGAAGACTTGATTGTAATTTGTGCACGGCATGCCCATTCTCTCCCCCAATAAAGCTTTCAGATGCTATTTTAGTCTGTCAGGGACCCTCACTGACAGCTAACAGGCTTTAAAAACTTATTCACTTGAAAAACATTCAGGTCGCTTGCAATTACTTACGCTGTTTCTGTCCCATAGCTCTTATAGTCAATAGCAGCCGAAACACCAACCACTGTGGCAGGGAACAAGTATCCGGCGACATAATAATATTTCTTCCTTGAATATTCGCTCTCGAAAACTTCAACTAACATTAAGTAGAGCTGAACACCTTCTAGGAACATCCAAGAAAAAGCTGCTAGAAAGAAAAAGTGCAAAAGCCCTGCGAACACAGGGCATGCAATCTGTGAGGGAAAGAAGAAAAACAGAAAGGATATCTGTGAGTACAAAGCGTCCACTCTCAAACGAGAAACAGTCACTGGCAGAATCACTAGTGTTGTTTAAATACCTCATCATCAGTATTTCTCACACACACACACACACACACGCATGCACACAACACACATGTATGCACACAACACACATGTATGCACGCACACACATTTTCCCATAAACGGACACAAGCTAAAGGCCTGGTAAAATATCAAGAGCACAATGTTTGAAAAACAGGCCACCAAGTGTGACAGACTTCCTCACTAAGCAATTACTATTATAGTGAAATTAAGTATCAAGTAGGAATAAAGACCTTTAAATTCACTCCTCAAACTCCCTACAGTGTACTCTAATGCCCCCACCTCGTGGGTGTTTGCTTCACAAGTTTGCAGAACAGTTGAATGAAGACACATTATCTCTATCTATAACAGAATTTTAAAAGCTTGTTTTAATGACAAGTATCTTCACTCTAATTATGTAGGATTAATTCTTTTTTGTTTCTGGGTCAGATGAATGCAGGGTGATGCATTAATGAATTATACTCTGTGTCTGACACTGAGGCCTTGTGATGATGAATAAATGCTGCAAGCGTGAAGAAAAGACTTTTGGTCAGAATGCCTATATAAGCAAAGTAGGAATTTGGAAAGTGCCATCTTTTTATTACAGGGTCCCCTGCAGACTTCTATTGTATAACAAGCGATAAAAATGCACTTGTACTTTATTTTGAATACATTCATAATAACGTTACTGAGTGAGCTGTCTTATAATTTATCACAAGTTATCCTTCACTGTGACCATCAATTGCATCAAACAACAATGTCAAATCCTCATGTCAGCATCACATCTGCACTCACAGCTAGTAGACCTAAGGTCAGCCAACTCAACAGGTACTTACCGAGTAGCCTGTCTTATCAATGCCTATGAGAAAAATAAATTCAGCAATGAAAAGGTTGATACAAAGGTTCTTGTGGATGGTATTGCGGTCACTCTGTAAACCTCGGAAGAAACAGAAGGTGAAGATGCAGATAGCTAGGCACACGAGGGAGACGACGATGCCCACCCAGGTGATGACTTTCAGCAGCAGCTCATGAACTCCGTTATACTGGAAAAGAGAAAGTGTGAAGAACGTCAGCATTCCATATTACCAAGAGGAATGCAGCTTCTAGCCAAGTCTCTAATGAAGAATATTCAGGTGTTCAAGCAAGGGATCACAGATAAAAATGTAGACTGTGTAATGGAGTTAAAGATTGTATTACTGGATTTATTACTTTAAAAGGATTTAACGAAGAGGGAGATTTTATATAGAAAATGATGCAAGAGGACAAATTTTTTAAAACAACTATTAAAACAATTATCTTAAAAATGTAGACAAAACATTTCCATGACATGAAGACTAATTATGATAAAAATAATTAGCATTTTAATGATTGTGCAGCTAATACATAATCCAACTTTTAAGTTTTCCTTTGCTCTTTTGGTTGATACGAAGTTTTGTACTGTTCTTTTCGTAGAATGAGCAGAGTCTGGGGTGAAAACCAGAGTCTTTCTCAGACTAGCCAAACACTACCATTGAGCCACATCCCTGGCCCCATGCTATGTACTGAATATTTTTTATTATATACTATCACCCTCTTTAACAAGAGGAAAAACTATGTAGTCATATTCCAGAAGGTTTTCTGATTTTTTTTCAAAGTCTGCAGTTCTATATAATGTGCCAACTGTTAAAGCAACATTGTGAGAGGGATTCCACAATTCTGTATTGGAATGGCATCCTACATCTGGGAGCCTGTAGTGATCTTAAGCTCCCACTGCTTTCTGTTCTTAAAACCCTTGATTGCCTCTGAAAAAGATCTTTCCACAAAGGTGGGCAGGAACTTAGCACAAGTTTGTAATGTGAGAAAGTACCAAGACTTCTGAGCATACACGGACAGGGTAAGAACAATTAGAGACCTGCATTACTTTGTTTGCTTTTTAGTTACGATAAGCACCCAAAGATGGACTGTTACACAAGCTGTTTTGAATCTCTGAGGTCTTTCCCTGAGACTAATTAGAAGTGAAAATACTTACTGAAATTTCCCTGTGGGCCATGAGAATAGCAAAATTGGTTAGGTGGCTGCATGCACATGTTGTGCGAGTTTTATTAGTGTCAACCAGCTTGCAGCCCTGGGTAGACCAATATCCCATCATGGTTCTTTCTGAGTAGTTCCAGAAGGAGCAGTTTGCATTGAAATAATTGTCAGGCTGGGAAATAAAATGACAAGATAAAATTAGGATTTTACACTCAAAGATGGCAACAGCAATTGTTTAATATGTGTAAAAGGTAATTTAGATTAAACTTTGCATGTTTCAGACAATAAAGTTTTTCATCAGCAAAATTGTAGACTATGTTATACAAGGCACATATCTAGCTTAAAGGGGGGCTTTATAGTCCGAAACACTCTAACGTGTACTCTAAATTACCAGAGATCCATTTCACACAATTACAATTTCCATCTTATGATTTTACCTACTGATGAGTACATTAGACTCTTTCCCTCTTTTCTGATAAGATTAAGGTTGTGAATTTGTTCTAACAAAATCCTTTAGTCACCAAGTGTCTTAAAAAAGAACTATGTTTAATTTGGGGTCCTTTTTATGATTACTTGTTAGTGACAGCTTAGATACACTTGAAACACAGTTGACACCATAAGGCTCTTAAGAGCAGATCAAATACAGTCAATATTAGACAGGCTCTACAACCACATAACCTATTCTTGTCTGTGCTGGACACTTGGTTATCTCCAGGCATTCATTCACTCTACTGTAACAGCCCATCTTCCAACAAAGCAGGAGCCTGTGCTGGGAGGCACCACAGACAAGGCAACCTCCTCAATTCTTAATTTTTAAATGCAATGTTTGATAAAAGCTGAGCCAAATATGATTAATTTTAGTATGTATATGTGCATGTATTTGTGTGTATGTGCTTGCATGCTTGTGTGCATGTGTGCAGATGCATGTGTGTACATGAGCCCAATATAACTAATTAAAAAATAATGATTAGCCATACTAAAAAAATTAGAGTCTTAAGAGTTAATATTCAGATATCCTGCTGCTAAGGTAAGAGTTAATTTTCATCCAAAAACAAATTAGAGTCATTTACATTTTCTTGTTGATTACTGAATTAGCTTTCATTAAGAATACACTTAAGTTCTAATAATCACTGAACCAGGCTCATTTAATTTTATGTTCACAGACTTAAATAAACTTGTGTCTCTGACCCAGTCCAACATTTAAAATTCAAATGAAAAGGTCTTCTCCTTCCCACCCAACCACCCACCCTCCTTCTCCTCCCTGCATCCTCAGCGTGCCAGCCTGGCTTTCCTTTCTGGGAGGGCTAGCCCTCCCGTGACTTCATTAGCATACACTAGCTTACATCAATGTGTGGCAGCGTGAACAGCACCGGGTCTGTCAAGTACACCCTGCTGGACTCCTTGTTGATGGAGACGGAAATGACGTGGGAGTTCACTGCAATGGTGCTGTTGCGACCCATGAAGTCTGCACCCAGCTTTATGGTCGCATTCTCAGTACTCAAGAACTGCCCCAGACTACGGTAAATGATGAACACCAGCTTTGCCAGCCCTAGGGAGGAAGAAATGTTCACAGGATTCACAACAAATCACTTCGGATGAGAAAGCAAGTGGCAAAACAAGAATACAGTTAGAAAATCCAAGGGACCATTTAGGTAGATCTAAATCAAGTCCATTGGGAAAGTAATGCATTATTTCAAATGCTAAGCCATTTCTGCTGTATTAAGGATAAATTTTCAAGACAGAACAGGTTCAACTCCACAGTTTTGTTTTAAAGAGGGAAAAGTAAGGTGGGAAGGCAAGAGAAGACAAGGGAAAAGCAGGGCTGTCCCTCTCACCGTTCCTGCTGTTCTGCTTGACGGTGTTTGCAGAGAGCTGGATGGAGCTGCCGGCCCCCTTGATGCCCAGAGGGAATTTAAAGTCTTGGACCTGCCCTTCGGTACTGAGTACAGCAACTTCCAGAGCTGGACGAAGCAAAGAAAAAAGGGGGGTGGTTATTCTTTAAAGTACAAATAGACAAAAGAAAATCCCAAAGGAATTACAGCTTTCTTTTTTCTATTTGCAAAACTTTGTTCATTTGGAGTTTTTGTATTATGTAACATTTTGGTGACCATCCCTAAGTGGAAAGTGAGTACAAATCTGAATATCTTCATGGCACAGGTACATCTCTTTCTAGATAGAAGAGATTTTAATAGAACTATGTAATGCAAAGTTTGTAGTTACACATTTTTCTAATTTCTACAAGCAGTAAGAGCAGTAGAGAATATTAATGAGAAACTGTCGGCAGACAGATGCAATTTCACTCCCTTCTTTGATACAAAAATAGTCATACCCCTGCACTCTCATTACTCAAATACTATTTTTACATTTTGGTTTTTTTTTTGTAAATATGAAAATACGGGCATTCAGAGATTCTTAGAAGTAATTCAGCCTCAAATCAAACCTCTCAACTGCAAGTTTATAGTGGCGCCTTAGACCCCCATCAGTGCAGACACAGGCTATTGCTCTTACTGACTCACACTGGAAAAGATCAAGCAGCAGGTAAGTAGATGGTCTCCCTGCTTATATTGGTTCTTCGTGAGGGGCAAGGTATCCAGTGTGGAAACATGACTGACTCAAGCATTTCTCCAAAGACAAAACCCAGCAGAAAGGCCCAGAGTGGCCAGTGGCAGCAGACACATGAGAATCATGAGTTCAAAGTCATCCTCAGCTACACAGAATATCCCAACCCAGCCTGGCTTTATGAGACCCTGCCAACAAAACAAAATAAAGCAAAACACTCACACCCTCCCTCTCTAATATATAATTATCTCCTCCTCACACTGAATGGGTCTATAATTACTAATTATTCCTCTTAAAAGCAAATAAAACAACAACAAAAAATCTGAGTTTCATGCAAATTCAGATGTTCCAGGCACACATGTAAGAATTAGCTAATTTCACTTACATTATATTTACTATTTAGCTTAAAAATTATGTTCATAGAAAAGAAAAACTGATATGAACTTTCTAAAGTAATAGGATTATTACTACACATGACTATTGATTTTTAAAGAAATGAAACAATGGATATGAAATAATCAACTTTTTAAAAGTAAGTGTGCATCAGCCAGCAAATATTGTAACAGAGAATAGAAATATTTCAGAAAAATTAAACCTGATGCAAAGAAACTTTCAAAACCTCAATAGTTTCTGACCTCAATGTATCAATTCAGTTTAATATACACTTAATTTTAAATAAATTTATATCTTCTCTTTCAGGAAACAGGATATCAATGTGTGCTAACCACTTCACAAGCTTCTCACTGATTAAAGTGTTACAAAAACAATCCTTAGTAAAATATGTTATATGCCACATTTTAAATATAATAGCCTAGAGAAATCAACAAGTGTAACTAGTTAGTATATTAGAGAACAGTATTATAATTAATCAAGCTTTAAAAATTAAATATTATTAGCAGAAAATGTTCAGTACATTTCAACTTGCTTGATGAAAAATAAGAAACAAAACTTTACAACACAGTAGGAATAAAGGAACAGTTCCCTGAGCTGGAGGTTTTCCTCTCAGAACGGTGGTTTGTGTCCATGCAAACGTCCGGGATGATGAAAACACCCTTTAAAGAAGAAGGACACTTACTGGTGTGTTTTAACTTAACATTATCTTAGAATGCTATGTAACAATTAAAAAAAAACAAAGGAAATGTAAACTGTGAGGGTATAACAACTCATTACTCACAGTAAATAAATGTAATTAAGAAATAGGCCATTGTGTAATTCTTTTTAATTTGAAGAACTCTGGTACTTGTTAGAATACCAATCTATGAGTAAAATATAATTCTAATAAAAATTCCAGCAAGACCTTATGACTGTAGAGGACTTAAAAACTGATTTTAAAATCCATATGCATGAGATGTACACAAAGGCGGTCAAGGAAATTCCTCAAGGAGAAATACTGAGGGGCTCAAACCTCCTAGCATCACTGAAAACAAGACAGTACTGCCCCAAAGCAGTAATACTAGATCCTGCTCCCATGCTGACACTTGCAGAACCTTGTTGGATGACAAGAGACGGGGAAGGGAGCACATCATGTGCTGACAGAAGCACAGAGAGAACCGATTCACTCACACGGAAAAAGCCGGATCAGTGTTTCTACCACAAAACACAATGAAACCGAAACTTCAGAAAGACTACAGGCAAATGTAAAACCACAAAGATGAATACCTTACAAATTTACAAAGTTATAAAACATGGGATCATTGTAAAATCACAGTAGAGATGGTTTTTCTAAAGCAGGAAGCCAAGAGTAAAATGTCTTAGGTATCAAAAACCCCAACCCTAAAATTAAAGACTAATCAATTAATTGTACATCATTATCATGTAAAATAATAGCTTCAAAATAGTTAAAAAGGAAAGGAAAGGAGTTTTTAAACTATATAATCCTCAACAAATTAGTGGTGAGAACACACACAGAATGTAAAGAAATAAAGAGGGAAATGCTGGGAACAACAAATTCACAGATAAAAACAAAACAGGAGAATGAAAAGCAAACAAAAGAAATGCATCAACACATAAGGAAACTACAGGTAAAAGCAGGAACGGAATCAATCCAAACTGGTGAACAAAAGTGATGTCCAAAGGAAGTGTCAGCCTGTGGTGGTGCAGTGTTTTCACCAGTGAGGACAGAAACTGGAAAAATTAGGCAGAGGAAAAACTGGAAAATATTTAGTAAAATGGATTAGTATAGTATGTCCTTTAAAAACTTTCTTGTAAGATACATACACACATGCCTAGAAACACACTGAACAAGAAGACCCACAAAAACTTTTGGTCTACCTTTCCTTGTCAAAATATGGGAATTCACTGAAATGCCTTTCAGGGTAAACTGTGGTATATTCTCAGATCAGATGAATGAACAGAGATGCACCTGACAGTAGATACACTCATGAGAAGCCTAACTGGGAGGGAAAAAAATCATCTAATGGCATGCATTTATAGCATGAAATCATTAGTGCCAATGATATAAATACAGTACACATGTGCAACCTGATTACTAAAATTGTAAAAATGAATCATAAGCAGTGGTTGAGTCTTAGAGTTTGAGGTCAGCTTAGACAAACCATCTCCAAAAAGACCCCAGGATAAAGGTAAATATTTATATAACAGCTAAAAATAAATGAAGGTGATAGTTATTCCCTACTTGATCTTGTCTATCGTGGAGAAGGTCTGTCATCAACTTTACTACCGAGGGAACATCTGTATTGTTTGTGTGTTTTAACTAAAGTGAATATATTATAATATCACCATGCAGCACTGCTGGATATTTATGCTGGTCACTATGGCACATGCCTTAGTCAATAGCTCAAAATGCATACACTTAATTCACTGGAGAGCCATCCAGAGTCTCACTCATCACAGCTTTATTTTTTTTCCCCCTCACTGGCTGCAGTGAGATGCAGGAGAGCCTCTGGGGAAGATGTTGATGGGGCCAAGGGACCTGCCAAGTCCTAGGTCAGTCTAGGCTCAAGGGAGAAGACAATACAGTATAGATAGTAACCAATCCAAGCCCAGGCTCCTGTCCACATAGCAGGACAGAAGAATAACCTCTGTTGTAAATCATATTTCGACTTTTTTTACAGCCATAATACAACTAAGTCTAAAGTGACAGTATGAGGGGTGGGGGGCATGGCGGGGTGGTGGTGGTGAGGAGGGGTTATATTGTCTACTAAGGCCATTCTGAAAATAAATAAAAGGAGATTTTATAATGGATGGGTTGGGCTTATCTTACCTAAACTATCCAATTAGCCTTAATGTCAGAAGGAAAGACAATGAACATGTACCACAGTGTTACTCAACAGAAAGTTCCTGGTGGGGAATGGAGGGTGGGGAGGTGGGGTTGGGGGGTCAAACTTGGCCTGCTCAGATACACTAGATCTAATTAGTGTATTGAACAGAGTTGAATGATGACCTGGAGATGAAATCAGCCAAATATAAAATGTGGAAAAGTCTACAGGATCTATCATCCTCTTTATTTCTCTATTAAAACAATAAGTTTTTTTTTTAAAAAAAACACACTCTTTTAATGAAAGGAAATTAAACCAACATATGGAATATAAAGACCAATTTTTATATCTACTTTAAGACAAAGCATTCATAAGAATAAAAGTGTATGAATATTATCTTCTGAATATATTTTCTTAATGTTTAATTGTACTTTTTCTTAATTTTAAAAAGGATACTGAAGACTCCACATTAATAATGATTTGCTGTAAAATAATACAATGTTGAGAAGTGCAAGCAAGATAAGATTAGGCAGATGATGCTGAAACTAGGTACCTGAAACTTTCAAAACCAAAATTAGAAATGTCTGCTATTCCCAAAAATGAAAAGCCACTTACTGAGGGAAACACTCAGTGTATAGATTTCTGGCCTAAGACATACACAAGGCACACATAAAGAATCCTATTGCTTATCAATCAAAAAGCAACTGAACTAGAGAAAAATAAATTAACAGATACTTCATAAAAAGATGAGTGAATGGGCCATAAATGCATGCAAATAATCCATCAGTTAAATGTTACTTACTGGGCATAGTGGTACATATCTCTAATCCCAGCACTCAGGAGGTTGAGGCTGAAGGATAGAGTTTAAGATCTATACAAGGAGATCATGTCTCCATCATACTAAGTAAACATATGTTACTTAGTAATCATAGAAATGCAAAATTAACCCCAAAATAAAGAGAGTGAGTATTGGAAAGATGAAGAACTAGTGAACTCTTACTCACTGCTGCTTAGAGACCCAGTGAAAATGAGAGCTACCATGTGGTACCAACTCAGAGTGAGAACTGTGACTAGATACACAGAACTGGGAGTAGATCCTTAAAATGGAGTCATACTGAACAACACGACTGAACTACAGATAATCAGTCTGGACAGAGGGATCTCAAAATTAACTCAGCATAAAAGAAGCAAGATTAAAAAAGAAGGCAAGTCAAAGTCAGGAGCCAAGTACAGTGACAGGAAGCAGTGGCTTCCTGGGCTGGAGGTGGGAGGAGACTGCCCTTTGAAGATAAAAATGTGGTCTATGCTGATGATTACATGGAGAACATTTGTTCAAAATTCATGAGACTCACATTCAAAACACACACCCATGAATATAAATTAGACCTCAAAGTTTACTGCAGATGCTGTCCTCATACAATTACACCATTTTTATGGGATCATATATCATATGAGTAAAATCACATTATGAAGTTAAAACTAACTGCTAAGAAGAAAACCAAATTGTTTTAATAATTGAAGATAGAGCCACCCTTTAAGTTTAGATAAGTGTTTCAAAAGAATAAGGAAATAGTAGGCTATTTTCAGAGTATGTTTAAAGACAAGTTCTAGGAAAAACAGAATGTTTTCTTCGTGTTTAAAACAACACATATTTCTTTTTTGGAAAAAAAACTGATTACGAATTAGAAATAAAAATAAATAACTATTTTAAAATGCTTAAGGTGACTTCTATGCTGATAACATTGGGGTAATAAGTATAAAGACTCAATAAATTCCAAGCATCGGTTAGTAATATCAGTAAAATGTATACACTGTATCCTAAATGAATATTCACAACATCTTTAAGCTTAAAATTTCAATAGAACAATCCTTCTGAACACAGAAAGATATATTAAGAAAATGATGATTTACAGACATTTAATTTTCAGTTTGTCTTGAATTGGGACAGAAAATATCTGGGATATATAAATGGGTTTGCATCCCTAGCTCCATGTATGTCAGGGGTAGTGGTGCATTCTGTAATCCCAGGAAGGTGGAGCCAGAGGTTCCAAAATTATCTGAGAAACAGAAACATGTTCTATGGCCACTTAAGGTTTAGAAGATCATAGGATTTAACATGGCCCTTCAAATTTTCATACACAATTGAAGTGGAGGGAAAAAAAATTTAGTTGTTTTTTTGTTTGTTTGTTTTGATTAACATTAGAAAATTTGGGAAACAAATTAAAGTTACAAAATATCACGCCATAAGTCTTTCTTGGATGCATTCACTAAGAGGATGGGGTCCACACCGCTTCTGTGCTTAGGGGTATGCCACTGGACACATCTGAGTTGTGTTCAATGTGTATGAATCAGCAGGAACTACCCTCAGGTCACAGTGGCTTTGGTGTTTTATTCATTTCTTACTGTGACTAAATTGTGTGAACATATTTTCTTTTAAAGAACCAGATACCTAAGATTATGGTGGGTGCATCATTTTGGCTTCATTTATACACTGATATTATCGAGTGATTTATATTTCTATACCTCAGAACAAATTATTTCACTTCATTTGAAAATTTTACATACATGAAATAAGCTTAAGCTTTTCAATTCAGGTGCCATATTTGAATCATGTCATCCTTTTTTTTTCCCGTTCCTCAGTTGTTAATATGCAACTGTGATATTGACAGTCATGATTTGGCAGTAAGACATGGCATTACATCCACAGAACTTCATCCATGTTGCCCTAAAGGAGTCGGCATGGCTTTTGGAGGAGGAGTGAGAGGTCTGGTTCTTTTCATGTTTTTTTTTTTCTTTTTTACTCATAATGAAACCTTTCATTTCAGTAACCTATTAGTAAACTTCAACTGAGGTTTTTCAGATGAAGTCTTCAACCTCACCAATTAAGTGTCAATTCTAAGCGGGAGAAATTTAAATATCAGTTTTTTTACTCTCCCACCAAATGTTGTCAACAATAGATTTCTGACCCTCATTGGCAGTATTTTAACTCCTAGCTTACCTTCCAAAACTACTGATATCTATTTGACAACATAGAAATAAGGCTATTTTATGCAACAAAATACGTTCTTCGCTGACAGTATCTTTTAGTGGGAAGAGGGAGAGATAGTCTCCCACAGGCCAGCTGACCTTCAACCTGGACCTTCTGGCTCCAGCTCTCTGGGATTGCAGAATGCACCATTGTTCCTGGTTTACATGGTGCCAGAGATTCAAAGCCATGGTTTCCTGTGTGCTAGATGAGCACCTCACCTCACTGTTTTGTTTTGTGAATCTCCCTCTAAAGCTATAGCCTAGAATGAGTCTTGGACTCATAGCAATCCTCCTGCCTCAACCTACCAAATGCTGATATTACAAGTATGAACCACTAATCTCCAGCTATTAAACATCTCATTTACCTAAAGGAGGTTGTGTTTAATGTTAACAGTCCACTCAAGTTTTACGAGCTAAAATAGTTGACTGGAAGAACACATAAAGTGATTAAAATTCATTAGGAATTGTTTTAAAAATGGAAAAGCATTTGCCATGTTCTCATAAGAAGTACTTTCATTACTCAAGCAATCTATATTATAGCATTTAAGTGCTCTTATTTTTTCCTTTTAATGATTTTTCAATTGAAAAACTCACACACTCAGAAAAACAACTTTTATAAGATACAGGCAGATTTCAGCTTAAGCATTCATTTTTATTAAATATGATCAATAATTTCTTTTTCTGAAAATAAGTAACTCAGCAAAAGAGAAATCTAATGCTGGGAGATAAATCAGAATGCAAACTTTATTTTCCTTAACACCTTTCTTCCAAATTAAATGTGAGCACAGATATACTCACCAATATTTTCTGTGGGCATTGAAACCCTGGTTGGTTCCAAGAGATTGTCTGCTAGAACAAATGCTCCTTCTTCCAACGTATCCAGTAACATCGTGGCTGTGTGTGCTTGCTCAGAAGAATTCATGTGTTTCCAGGAATCCAAAGCCTCGGGTCTCAGGAGGTTGTCCACTGTGTCAACAATTGCCTGCATCCATTAGAAAATGACCGTTAGTTCTGACTGCTTCCAGAGCACAGGGGATCGTTAACTGCTAACTAGTGACAACTGTGATGTTCACCTGACATGATGATTTACTTTTGTTTCATGACTCGGGCAACTGTAAGTATGGACAACTACTTCAAAACAGCACTAAGTGGATATTAGTGAACAGCTGCTTGACTTAAAGAGTCTGTAAGAAAGGTGGTTTGTTTTCATTTCTCTAATCACACTGCAATTGTTGAAGAGGACATGGAACTCCCAGCAGCAGCTCCAATTCTAATTTACTTGACTTACATGTATGGTCATTCAGCGCTACTGCAGTCACCCTATTTATAACTTCAAAATTTAAATGTAAGGCTAGAAAACACTAATGTTACTGGGGTAGGCCAGTATCTAACAGAAATTTCAGTCACAGTATTTTTTGAATGCGAACTCAAATAAGTTAGACTGCTTTACAGACGTTGTCTATTGATTATCACTTGGGTGTAAGGGTAGCTTTAAAGTTTATAAGTTACCTGTCTACATTTTCACCCTTCCGAATACCTATACAGCTAAAAGATACACACACACACACACACACACACACACACACACACACACACACACACACATTAACTTCTAAGGACTGGGTCTGCTTTTAGAGGAATGAGGAAAATAGCAAAATACTGGAAGGCTACACTGATGATTTAAGGAGAATGGAAATACATATGTGTTGCAACTGAGCTGCAAATATTCCTAAGTGTGGGCTTAATTTATCCCCATGCAAAAGAGCATTAAATAACAATATAACCCAGTAGGTTGGTCCACTGGAGGCAAACTCTGGTGCTCACATTTGCTGTACTTAGGCTGGGGTGTGCTGTGCCATGAATAGCTGGACAGCTGAATTCACTACATGTGTTTACTGTTCCACATGCCTACACATGATGTGCCATTAGGCCCGTATATACATTGTTCTGATCTACTGGTAACTGCTGAGGAAAAAGGACACACTATATATGAAAAACAACAAATAATTGCTAGTTTGAGGCTCTGCACTGAAATGAACAAGGGGAAAAGTTGTCCAAGGTTATTGTCAGAGTGAGATTAATTAGCTTAATCCATCTTATACCCTCGTTCCATCTGCCTTGTGAGCCACCATGACCTCCCTGGCAGGTGGAAGGTACTTCCAAGTGTTGTTAAAGGCTTTTTTCTCTTTCTAGTGGGAGATGGAATGGTCCAGAAGGCTCACATGTATACTTCTTCAGCCAATAACTAGAGTGGAACAGAAATTGGTCTGCTGAGGCCAGATTCATTAGTCACCAAGAAATACAGACTGGAGCCTCTAATCTAAGTTACAATTGAATCCTCTGTAGCCAAGTAGAAACTTGCTTCATTTGCATAGAGTAAGTCAGTTTCTGATTTGTAATCTAAGGAGGCTTATTAGTCTTGTCTGAACAGAGAAACTCATTGGAAACACACTGAAGTGACACTGGTCAGAAATTAAGGTCATATTGCGATGTATCATGTGTATACATTCCTCCTGATGACACACTGACATTAATTTGAAATTCTCCTTATTTATTACCATTTGCATTTTTTAGGTGCGATCAAGATAATCACCAGCCTAGTCATATTCCTGAAGCAGTCTTTTCTTGCCAGTCTACCCTTGGCTCACTGAGTTATGTTTTGGGCAACACACTGATCACTGCATTCCGTACATTAGTATCTTAAGGTAAACTTGAACATTTGAGTGCGAATTATTCCATAGATCTCTATTAGTTGCATCCTTAATCAGATTTTTAGGGGTCTTTAGAACATTACTACCTGAAAAACGGATTTCTCTCTGCCTTTTCTTGTAAAGGGATCAGGTCCAAAGGTGTCATTTACTAACTAGCGAGATGCTGTTCTTTGTGCCCATCCCTGACCTTGCCCACCAAGTTGATGAGGTTTCAGTTTCTGAGTAACTTCTCATTTCCAAAGCCACAAAAGTTCTTTGGTTTGTTCTCTCACTATGTGAATTTGTCCTTTGAGGTTAGGTTTGCCAGGTAATGGCCAACTCCCTCTCCCCGACAGCAAGGGACTTCTAAACTACAGAGCAAACCAAAATACAACAGAACTACTTTGGCTTCCTCACATGGAGATCCTCAGCATGCTGCCTATCGTTTCAATCCACTAGGAAGAAATATTGGTCCTAGCACAAAAGTGCCTCACTGCTCCTATCATGAAAAGATCTCCCACCTATCATATACTGGAACCACCGTAACAGTGTTCGTATTCCATGTCTGGACACCCATACTCAGCACCCTACTTCCAGAAGCGAATTCCCAAAGGGCCAGGACAAATCCTAATTTATTGAACAGTATACCCCAGAGATCAGAAAGCGGTGACTTTTACATGCACATATATTATACCCATACAGTCTTTGATATGATAAACTGCCGAGAATATATCATAGCTGTCTCAGGTTGTTGAATCCAGAGATGACAAGAGAAAACAAAGGGACTACTATGTGCTTGCTTCCAATTCAGAGGATGATCATTAAATTCTTGTATTTTTTTTGATAAACGGGAAAACAGCAAAAAAAAAATCAGTAAAATATTATTGGCTTATTCTGAGAAAAGCCAGCATTTTTGTACAGCTGATATGGGGCACATTATATAATTATCAAAGACTGAAAATTCTGAGTCATGCAGCAAGATGGCGTAAGCGTGGCAGGCAGCCGTGGAAGGGAGAAAGCAGGGGGCAGCACAGGAAAGATACCTTAAGGTAAGCCCTGCATGTCTTCTCTCGTTTTTGGAGCTTTTAAGTAAAAGAAGAGAAAATCAGAGGTTAGATTTTATCTGCTGAAAAAAATGAGGAAAGAAGAAATCCTCAAAAACTAAGTTGGCGTTCCTGATTGTCAAGTGGACTAGCTACAGATCTCCTCTGGGCATCTGGGCAACTCCTTTCACAGGCATTGCTGTCTCCTTACAGTTTTCAGCTCTGTTTTCTTAAGTGTCATTTTTTAATTATTATTTTTAAAAGAGAAGATATATACACACACCATTGTTAAAACATAATAGTCCACTTATCTATGGCTAATTCTGGACTTGAACATCTGAACATGGATGTAATATAAACATAACACAGTAAGTGGCACTTAGACATCTTAGTAAGAAAAACCTGGTGGTGTGATCAGCATTCTCCCAAAAACGGATACATCCTTCTCCCCAAGGCTGCCCCTAATACCACTGTGAGTCACACCTTTGTTTCAAGCATTGACAGCTGCATGTTTTCACACAATTCATTAATCATGTATCACAGAATCACTCTAGCTACAAATGCTAATTCTACAGAGAGAGCACTGACCACATTTAGATGGATCAAGTCACCATTAAGTAAAATCTGTCATAAATGGTGTCATTTAGAACTTTAAGGGGAAGGAGAACATTGCTCCTTTCTCAGTAATTCTTCCTGAGAAATGAGCAAACTGGGAAGTTAGTTCTCTAAGTGTGTGTCTGGGCAGCTGACAGCCAAGTTTTGAAGGGCAGAGAGCCGCCACACACACAGACCCATGTCCTTCAGTGGCAGAGATCCTACCTTGTTGTAACTCCGCCCAGCGGAATCCTTCTCACTAGGTTTCAGCTCCTGCAGCTGAGCATCGAGGATGTCCACCAACTGCTCCATCAGTCTCACTGAGGAGCTCACATCCCCGGCAAACACGGACCCTTTGGTGTGCTTAGCCAGTTCATTGGCTAGACTTGCAGCATTTTCTCCACTTCTGATCTGGAACGACAATTTGTATTATCTCAGTAAACCTCTCTTTCTGCTTGTGGCTTTCAGTTCTCTTTAAGCACCTCTGTTGTGGTCAGGGGAAAAATTGCAAATATGTCAAAATCTGCAACTAATTGAGACCAATAACTTTCTCTTCATCTTAAGAAGATTAAAGGCTTTTAGATCCTTAACACACAAAAGAAATACTTAACCAGACACAAAAAAGAAACAAAGGGGAAGGAGGGGACATTTTTAAATTTTGTTTTTCAATTGGCTCTCTTTTTCCTCTAACCACTTTGTTGTTATTTTAAATTTTTTTAACTTATTCCAATGATGCTGATTTTACATCAGACAACAGATAGTTCTGGCCACCTATTGTCTGTGTTTCAAAACAGGTAGATGGAGGAAAAATCAAAGGGCCCAATATTACAGTGCAAAAATCAAGGGAGTGACGTCCAGGCCTTTTGAAGGGTCATTTTCACACACTGTGTTGTAACCGTATGTGATACAAACATCTGTTTGCATTCTGTGGGTTCAGTTGCAAACTTAATGATACTTGATTTATTGGGCCAATACACTATTTGTCTTATGAACATCAAAAGAACCAGAACAAACTAAATGTGAATGAAATTAAACAAGTATGCATTTGTTAAACAGCTTAACACAGAACACAGCATACCCCCAAACAAATTTAACATTCAATGACTAGTATACAGACAAAACTATGCTTTAAAAGGAAAACAAAAACCAAAAAAAAAAAAATCAAAAAACTTTTATGCAGAACAAAGAACCACAGAGCCTGGTTTAACATAGAAAACTATATTATTTATGTTAGAACTTCAAGCCCTCAATCAACATATCACATCAAAACATTCCAACCCACCTTCTGAGCCAGCTGATTCACCCAGTGAGAGGTGCAGTTGCTGAGATCAGGGCCCTTAGGGTTCCATGTTCCTGTGGAAGCCATGCAGAGATACGAGGCTGTTCCTGTAATGGATGCAGGAAACAAGGGTGAAACCGAAGCCGTATTTTAGGCAAGCCTCTGGGAAATTGGCGCTAACGATCCTAGACTGTGTGTTAAATTTTGAATAAATGCTAATAGAAGGAGTTGGCAATAACCAACACAAAGTAGCATGCAATGCAAAAGATTATAAACAATAAGCATAAAGTCAGCATAGAAACATCTGACATTTAGAACAGAAAAAAAAAAAAAAAAACTCTTGATATTCTTGGGACTCATCCAAAGTGATGGTTATAATGAGAAAGACAGCTATAGGGGAGCCTCACTAGAGGCCTGGGACAAAAATCTCAGGTTTGACATAGGTAGGTAATGTGAGAGGTAATTCTGTGCCTGATCTTAAGTGACTTCAATAGTTTAAAACCCTTACGTTGTATAGAGAAACTGTATTTGTAATGTAACAAAATAAGGAAATTGCCTATTGTAAATATCCCCCTCTACCGAAACTGCTTCAGTGTCCTTTAGAAGTCACTCATTAAACTACAAATGAATACATTATATGGTATAATATATGGCAGGAAATACCTCTTGTTCCCTTGGGACAGGGTCGTTCAACCATCATTCCCCTTTGTGTCTGAGGCCACTTTATCCCCTTCGTTTCTAATGCTTCGCAGAATCTCTCTGGCAGGGGAAAAATATTTGTTACAGGAGGAATTTTGGTTGTAGAAACTGCTGGAGGTGGCTTTGTCCCTCTGCTTCCTTCCTGAGGTCCAGCTACTGTGGTGCTCACGGAGCCTCTCTGTGAAGTAGTGCTTGTGGTTGACACTGTGGTTTTGAACAGCTCAGCTGAAGAAGTTATTGTCACAGCTGTGGTAGGCACTATGAAAAAAAGATGAGTGTATTAATCTCAAACACACCCTCATGCTCACCTACAGTCACTTGTATGTGAACGTATGCATGCATACACACACCCCTTCACCCATCCATATATCCCAAATAAACAAATAGAATTATAGTAGGGAAGGAGAAGATGAAAAAAAAATCACTTCCATTACAATTTATTCATAAGGGTAAAAGATGACCATTTAAGCTTAATGGTAGCTCAGCTCTCAGTGAAATATGACCACATGATTTAAGTGCAATCTCTCCATAAAGCGCTGAACAAATGAAGGCAGTGCAGGAAAATTCTATTATACAAACATACTTTATCAACAAATGCAAAAGATCAAGGGGGAAAAAAACCTCTGACAATTATGGATAATTAGGAAGATAAAAAGATTTGAAGTCATCCACTCCATATCCTGCAGGAAAACAAACACTGACATCTTTCCAGCCAGCAGCCATTCTGGCTTGAGGGATTTTTGAGCATGCCTGATTACATCCAAACAGAAGAGAAGTTTGGCACGCTTACGCTGGTCTGGGTTTGGCATCTTTCCTTTGCAAGGTGGGGATGAAAGGGCAGAGCTCACCATGTAGTTTCGTATCCAGACAGGGGTTAGAACAGATCATGAATTCAAAAATCAAGCTTTCATTATCTCACTGACCCTTAGCAGAGAATGTAAAAGAACTGTAGTTACACATTTCAAAACAAAACAAAAAAAATTATTTTAAGAAAAGTTTTCTTTTTCTTTTTTTTTCCAGTCTTCCAACATTTCTATCAAAGAGTTAAATCAACTAGATTTTAAAACAACAGTACCCAACTGTTGTCTCCACTATAACTAAGCATTGGAAAATCTGTTAGCAAAAATTTACTACAATTTAAAATCTGTCAAAAATATCCAAAAGTTTTATTCTTATTTATAGATACTACAAATGTATTCTTAAAATCCTATGTACAGGGCACCCTTTATTTAAAATATACAAGTAAGTTATTCTTATATTATAAAAATATTAACATTGATATGCTCAAATGAAAATATCTTAGTGAGATCCATTACTATGTACAATGAACAAATATCAATTAAAACCCACTAATTTTGTGTTTTACCTATACAAGTAACAAACTGCAACACTGAGTATTAAAACATACATTCAAAATCACCATTATTTTTAACATTTTAGGCTGTGCCCTACAAATACTTATGTAATTCTTAACAGTTGAGAGAGCATGCTAAGTTAAGGATAGGTGCATCTATTTCTGGGGTTTTAGGTGTGACAAACTTCTAGTTATCATTAAATACACAACACTTTGGTTCTTCCTCCCTCCTCCCATCTGAATGGGAAAATTTTAAGCATGTGTTTTATTTCTAGGTTAAAATGATTGGTCGTATGAGAGGCGTCTATGCACATCAGTCAAATAACATGCCTAGCCAGCTGCTGCAGAAAACTACTTAAACCTGTCTATCTTTGTCTCTGGAAGTTCCCTCCTGACATCTTGTTAAACCTGTGTAATTTTCTTTTGATTACAATGCAGCTAGGCTTTTGGTGCTTTCTCAATTAACATTTGTCAAAGCATCACAATCTTTAGCAAAAGTGTCAAATGTGCTGTCGAATCAAGTCACGAAGGGAGAGCAGGGAATCAGAGGGAACTGAGAAAAGGGCAGAATGAAATGGTTTGGAGTTCCACCACCTTAGGTATCCCTGACACTATACTAATCAGTACACACGGAATCACTCAGATATGTATTAATACCACAATTACTGAGTGTTAGCTATGCTTTGGCAAAGAATAAGGCAATGTTAATAGCACAATCTCACTGGAATTATGTAGCATGGTACAGGGATGGACCCATGTATTTCTTGTCAATATACTAAACTATAGGGAGCAACTAGAATGTGTGGGATTTTTGAAGACTGAAATTTACTGATACTTCAAGGCATACCTTTTTATATTTTATTATTGAAGATGTGTTTCTAAAAATCATCATCTCTTTCCACAAATGGAGACAAATGTCAGTGGGGCATCAGGCAATACATATGCTGGCATTTATCCAGCATTCATAGCCAAATGTCATGACAACCAACAGTCTGGATCAACAGATCAAGTCTTACTGTTGCTCCATGAAGCAGGCACAAATTATCTTTTCACACACATGAAAATCTGGCCATGGAGAAGTCAGGTGACTGATTTAAGGTCACCTGGTTATACTCTTCAATGTTTGGCCTTACCTTTCTATGTAAGAGGTTGTTCAAAGACTGAGAAAGGACAGAGTCCTACAAAGCAATCTGCCCTTATTCTGGAATATGAGAAGGTGAAGTTGCATCATGAACATGGCAAAAGGTTCAACCTTTGAAAATATTCTCTGATGAGCAGCACAAAACAGAATTGTAAAATAAAATACCAACTCTTTTTACAAGATTCTGTTTATCAAAGCATCCTAGCAAACATCCAGTTAGGCTGACTTAGAGCTTTGCCTACCATGTATCATTTGAGTGACATCTAAGAGCCAGCACTAATGAACACATTGGCCTGGTACCCAGGAAGACTTTAATGAGTAGAAAACGATCCTGTCTACCATTTCTATCAGTGGAAAGGTATTTAGAAAATGTGACATATTGAATATTTTAGAAACATAACAAAACTGATTCCTTTGCTAAAACATTTCTTTTGTTACAGAATTATCAGACTTCTCATAGTCAAGACAAACAAATCTTCAGGAAATGCCCCACACTGACCTAAAGATATACTACTTTGTTGTTAATATTTGGAATATTAGATCTGTAGGAAGATTAAGAAATATCAAGTTCTGACCTAAAGATATACTATTTTGTTGTTAATATTTGGAATATTAGATCTGTAGGAAGATTAAGAAATATCTGCCGGGCGGTGGTGGCGCACGCCTTTAATCCCAGCACTCGGGAGGCAGAGCCAGGCGGATCTCTGTGAGTTCAAGGCCAGCCTGGGCTACCAAGTGAGTTCCAGGAAAGGCGCAAAGCTACACAGAGAAACCCTGTCTCGAAAAACCAAAAAAAAAAAAAAAAAAAAAAAAAGAAATATCAAGTTCTATGGACAAACTGAAGAGTTGAAAAAGAACCAGAAAGGATTTTTGACACGTATTCTAGAGAGAGGGAAAGAGGGAAAATTGGAAGTGGTTTAAGACAACAAAGAAAATGACTCACAGGGAGAACAAAAGCTAAACATTCAAATGTTAAAAAAAAAAAAGATCAGGAGACCGAAATAATACACTTGTGCCATCCAAAACTAGAAAGGCTTGATGTAAAAATGAGAAGAGTGTTAGAAGTGATGGGCTAGCACGGTGACAATGCACAAGGAAAGAACAGTTGACTTCGCAGCACCCATTACTCCTTTGGCCACATACAATCCAGAGCCCGTAACACTGCTTTCCATTTTTAAAACATGTTTTGTTTGTTCTATACAGCGTAGACTGTTCTTCAATCCTATAGGCTCTTCTTCCCAGGAGCCCAGTCCATTAAGACTTAAGTAGGAATTTTAGCTGTACAAGTCAGTTGCTGGTTTACTGGTTCACAGAAAGCAAAGACTCAATTCTTCTGGCTGCTCTGTCCCCTAGCCTTATCCATTTCTTGAATCTTGCTTCTGGAAAGCTGAATGTGCCTTATTGGTTTGACCTAAATCTATTGGCCAGGACAGTTGTGGGAGACCCCAGCTCTAGGCATATATAGAACTCACACCTCAGAAGAGAAAGACGAGTCTCTAGAAGCCAAAGAAGATACATTATAAGGAGAGAGAATAAGAATATGGGTCAAACAGCAGCACGAAAAATTTAGGTCAGGTAAAATGTTTTATTACTTAGGGTTTAATAAGGGGTCAATATGAATTTTTATGTTCTGGGAATATGAAAGAATGGCTAACTATTTGGAAAGATAAAACACTGTCATGGGAAGGCTCACTTGCTGCGTGTCTCATTTTCAAACTAGTAAGGACTCTTTCTGAAAAACACCTGAATTACCAAAGCCTTCTTGACTAAATTGCACCACCAAATGTACAAGCACATAGATCACAAGTGGGAAAGCCATTGTGACCGCTTCTCATGTTTAATGAGATGCTTTGAGACAAGAAGGTGAGTCACTGTGTTATGTAAATGGAATCCATACTCAATAAATACATCTATACACTATACATCCTTCTCAACCCTTCCACTATAGCCTCATTAGGAATCAGCAGTTGCTAAGGTATTCCCTCTCTCCCCTTCCCTACCCCCCCCTCCTTTTTTCCTAGTGAGGGGGAAAGATTTACTGCCACCCAAACAAATGTAATAGTTGTCAAGGTGGAGCAGCTTACAGAAAAGGTGAACCAGGGATCAATACAATTTTAGCTAATGCCTGAAGCTTGCCAATGCCTTAAGTCTTCCTTATGTGAGGCTGGAAGGATGAGACAGAAGCACTGTAGTACCTTTTAGAAAAATTAGGATGCACGAAGCATCCCAAACAGCTAGCCTCTAGAGCAAACAGACATCACATACTTTAAAACAAATGATTCTAAGAGGCTATCAGTAAAGATTTATGCTGTTAAAGGAGATTTCACTCCTGAAAATTTAACAACAGATTTTACAGCCGCATTTTTAAACCAAGGCTCTCCAGGCATACATGATTCATCAGTATGCCGTCAATGATCTTTCTTTACAAGTAAAACTCAACACGTATTTTGGTACTCTATGAAGACTCGAATTTGAAATTCAATCATAAAAGCTCTGATTTCCCCTTTTAAGGTACTGACCATGTGACAATATTTAGAAGTTATTAATAACATATTTAAAGAGAAGTGTTTGTGTGTTAATGAGTGTGAATGTCTCTAACAGCAGTGCTTTAGCAGATGGGTGTGTTTTACCTTGGTGAAAAGGTTAATATCATTTCACAAACTTTTCAGTTTTCAAATTTTTGAATAACTTCTAAATTTAAAAAATCCAATTTACTCAGTGAAGGAAATATTAATTTATACCTTAAACCTACAAACATTATTCATTTGAAAAGAAACCATTAGTACACATTCTATGATAATCATTAACAAGTTACTCTTTTATCCTGAGTATGAGGTAATCTCTTTTTAAATAAAATATTAATGTAATTACACCCAGAATCTATTTCTCATATAAATGAAATAATTGATAAATCAAATTATATTTCTAAAAATTTAACACTACTTTCCAAAACAATGTTCTTCTTGAATATATCTTCAGCAGACGCAAGTCAAAAAAATGCTAGCAGAGTTACCACAGATCATTTGGACTCACTTAAAACACATAGCCTGTATGTTCCAAGTGGAATTACAGAAATACAGACTTAAAATTGCCATGAGTTTATCAGGAAATGAAAATGTGCAATTTTTACATGATGGAAGAGGCAGAATTTTGAAGATTCCCTCACCTGCCCAGAGCACAGATGTCAAAACTCCAGAACACAGAACTCTGGCCTTGCATGTCAGACCTAGCCATTCTCTTGGGACATCCTAAAAGACAATTCCCTTAACCACCTGTGCCAAGAAGACTAAAGGCCTGAGAATACGGTGTAATCAGCTCAGAATACAGGTAAGGAAGAAAAGCATTAATGGGTTTGGAGGAATTACTTATGTTTAGCAATGAAATACTAAATCGAGCAATGCTATCATTTCTTGAAGTCAACATGTAAATGAACAAATTGAGTAAAAGAAAATTGTGCAAAACAGGGCTGCAATATACCAGATCATTCTTTGTGATTTAACTATGAGAAGAAGAAAAGCTATTGGGAAAAATTCAGAAGTCCCTTGAAAGAAAAGTAGTACAAATGATGGAGGGCTAACATCAAACATTCTTACCTTGGGCAGGGTCAGGTGGACCAAACTCCAGAGAATACCGTAAAATAAAGTTATTATTCCATACGTAGAGTTGGTTGTCTCTTGGATTGTAATCCACTGCAGCAATGTACTGATACTGGTTGGGGAAAGGAACGTCCACATATTCTCCCCGGCTTAACCGCGTGTTGTAAATGTAGTCAATTGTGTTCTTGCCTGCTTCACTTTCATTGTCTTGGTACACTGACCTGACCACATAGAGAACTCCACATATCATGAAAGCATTGGACGCTGCACGCTTGTCATACACTGTCTCCCATGTTGCTTCGAATCGAAGAGTGTATGGATTTAGCTGGCTAATCACTATCATTCCATTGTTCTGCTCGGTGGCATAAATGACCCATAAGCCATTTTCATCCACTGCCAGGTCAATATCAGTCTTCCCTCCCCATCTGTAGGGTGATGTATCATGGTAGTTGGCATAGTTGATTATGGCCTCACCACTCTTAATTCTAGTCCTCAAGTCAAATTTCACAATATTTCTTGTTCTTTCTTTGTTAAAGAAGACAGCTCCATCATATACCACAAATCCAGTACCATCTACTCGGTTTGGAAGTTTGTATGTTGTTGTCTGGCGGCTGTTTTGAAAATCTTCTAAAGAAGCATATTCTATTAAAGTATCAGTGCGGTAAGGAGTCCAGGGCATAAAATAAATTTTATCTGCAGCCTGAAGAGGGTCCTTGCACCAAGCACCTGCCTTTTGCTCAGCTTCATATATACATGGTGAGTCCACAATTGCTTTCAAGGTCCCAGGACACACAAAAACTAACAGTCACAGAAAAAAGACAAGAAGTGAACAGTTTTAAAAAAAAAATGACAAAGGTAATCACACATCATATTATTGATTACACATCAAAAGAGGAAAATCCATTTTATTTAGCATTCAGTTTTTAAAAGTTTATCTTTTATACGTGCTAGCCTTGTTTTCCAAATATTTTCTAAACAAGTTTCCAGCATATATAGTCGCTGGCATTTATTTTCACAAATACAAACCTACATTTGGGATCACTCATAACTAAGATAAAATTTAGATTTCTGAGTTGTGATTTTATTTAATAATTTGGAAATGCATGCGTCAAAACTTGGAACCTGTGCTTAAGAGTGGATAAGTATTTTATTCCAACCCAAACATTATGACTTCTAAACCCTTATACACCTTTAACACCTCCCACAAAATAAGGCTAATGAAAACTCAATGCAAAGACTTATTTTGAACTTTTTATAGAAGTTACAGGTGCTTCAAGTTGGAGAATATAAATTTTAGGAAAATGCAATCGGGAGTAGAGAAAAGTCAACACAGGGGAAGCATGATGAGATGACCAGGAGACCCTGTAACCATGGCATGCTACGGAGAGGGTTCTGGAAGCCAGGCAAGATGACACTTCAATAACAAGAAAATATCCAAGGGTGTCAGAGAAAGAGATACAGGGTAGAGAAGAAACAGAAAGGGTAGCTCCCCTTCGCCGACTTCAGAATTTTACCCCATCGCCAGATTAGCAGCCAGACAATTTCATTGTGAGCAGCTGACGCCTTTATGAGGTGCATTATGAGGTCCTGCTGATCATTTTAATACAGGAGTGTTGCAGGGGAGGGGAGGGAGGAGGGTCACATCCATAAGGCACATAACAGGGAGCTGGGGTTGAGACTGTGCACATTATTTACCTTTTTGCTCCACTTCTATTTTAAGCATCGGAAGGAAAATAAAAAAAAGTGCAAGGAAAAAAGAAAAAAGATTAAAAATAAATTGACTATTAGTCTAAGATTGAATTCGTAATAGATGCTAAATATAGGAAGAATAAGGAAGTTGTACTACTTTGGATAAAGAGAAACACACAGGAGAACCTAGCAGGAGAGAGATTCTAAAGTTACATAAAAGAACACGGATCAATCATTTTAGAAGATTAAGGAGGCAAGACAAATAAGTTGGCATGCTGCTTCACTTAGTGTGCCTGAATAAATAATGAAACTCTTCACTAATGCAAGCTAAACATACTCTTGCCTTGCCAAAGCCAAGTGGCCTTCTGACCAAGTTTTCCTTTATATATGTACACTACAGACATAAAAGCACGCACAGCTGTGTCATCTCCATTTGGTCTGTGTGAGCTTAATTATCAGACTGACTCTAATGATATCAGCATGGCAGGAAAATATATGTATAAGACTGACAACTTGGCTTTGGAGTTTAAGCCAAATTTAATAACTATTGAGATGACTACATTTCCCCAAAGATATTTAGATGAGAAGTAACTACACAGTCATGCATCTCAGTATATTTCAATTATTTTTCTATTATTTCGTATTTTTAGAAAAATACATCTTAACCATTTAGCAAAATGCCCCCTTTCCAGGAATATATAAATCTCCCTTCACCCAATAGGGACATTGAAGGGGTAGATAATGCCCATTACGTATTAGCAAATTTACTTAAGATTACGTATAGTTTACATTACAAAATTCTAATTTAATTTTCTATATCATATATAATATGCATTATCAAACTTGTAATATTAAATCTATTAAAAAAAAGTAAGTAAAATACATACAAGGGAAAAGCAAGCACAGGTGGCAGGGAGGAAAAGGAAGAAAGAATCATGGTTAGCTCGTTATGACATTGTCTTGACCATCATTTATTAACATATAAAGCAAGCCAAGCCAGCATGCAGCAACTGTCACACCCAGCATTCACATCCAATGTCTCGATCCACAGACCTTATGAAAGGGAAGTGCTTTCACAGGGCAGACCTGGCCCGGGCAGGACATGAGAGTAAGTGTAGGGAGAAAGCCTAAGTGGATTATGCACCAAGGAAGGTGCAATATGATTCTAGTTGACAGGTAGTCTCCTCCAACGAGGGCCCACACAGTGCAACTCTTAGATTTAGTGTAGTCTCTCAAGTATGTTGCCTGAGTATTAAAAAAACGACTCCACTGATGCTGTGTTTCCTCTTCTTCCCTTTCAAAATGCACCACAGTGTGTGACTACTGATTATTCAGAGTGTAGTTGCACATTTTATTACAATCTCAGCTTGATTACATATTTTTCAGAAGTATAATTATTCGTCAAGATAAAACAGTGACCTTCTGGAACTCCTTTGAGAGAAACATCACACAAATATTTTAAAAAAATTTTTTTGCCATAGCAACAGCATATAATTTCTAAATTAAGCTATAACCTGCTTAACCAACATGGTCTGTTTAAGCACTTTCAGGAAACACACTTGTTCTGATTGGTGTGCTTCTGACTGTGTGAGGGAAAACAGGACAAGCGCAGTGTGCTGTTTGGGAAGCAACACTTGTTCTGCAGCACTTGGTCCTAAGATCACTCCTCCATCAGGAGCACATTGTACCTGCTCAGAATCAATAATGGACGGGCATGGTGGGAGAAGGAGGGGAAAAGAGAACATTAGTGTGGAGGATGTTCAGACTGCATTTATAGACAGCTGTATTGTTCCTTAAGGAAACAATGATGCTACTCACATAAAGCAACTAGGTATAAAGGAGAGGATTAATACTTCTTACAACGCTTACTTATTACAAGAGAACTTTAAATCAGTTCAATAAAAATTTAAGGAAATGTATTTTGTATTGTCCATTCAGTAAAGATCACTGAATTATTTTTATTTGATGTAGTAAAATTACAGTGCAGTCACTGAGCAAAACATAAACAGAAATTACTTCATTTATTAATGATTTAAACCATATCATGTATGTAAATGGGTATTAATTTTATACAATTTGTAATTCCAATGAAAACTGAGAAAATACATCCAAAGTCAAAAATTTTTTTAAATAAAATCTTTGATGATTGATGGATGAATCTTTCAAAGAAAAAAAAACTCCATATAAAGATTTTTATATAATCAAAAAGGGCAGATATCTATCAGATCAGCCAAAATTCTATCTACCAGAAGAATATAAAAATACAATAAAATTAACAATGATCTGGATTCGTAATCACATGCCAAATATAAGCAATTTGTCTTAAGAAATCCTATGAATTAATTTGTAAGGATATACTTAATATTCTATGAACCAAACATACAAATACACACCCACCAACATCAGCAGAGGACTCCATGGATGTACAAGACAGAAAACAGACCCCAATTGACTACAGCCTACATACTCGGTATCTGAAGTGACACACTATTTCATCTGAAATAATCTCACATTTATTCATTGATAGTAATTTCATTCATCAACATGAATACAATTTATTCATTAAATGAGAGAACTTTTAGGTAACATTAGGATAAAATCCTTACATACTGTGGCAATTTGAAATAAGTAGGCACAAGATTGAAAAGTCATGCCTACTTATAGGATGTGAACTCCAGTCTGAATAATCCCCTTTCCCTCCAAGGTCCCTAATGACTTTTTAATGTACACTTGCATGCTGTGATACCTACATCCCATACACAATAAAGCATGCCCTGCCCTGCGTGTGTGTACGTGTGATTTTGATACAGAAGTTACCTGGACAAATGTAAAAGGGCACATACAATGTACCTGCCTGTTTACAAAAGAAACCAAAGAGTGGCATTTCTAAGTTCTCTACCGAATGAATTTATTGCCATTTTCCTGAAGTCATGGAAAGTCTTTGAAATCGTTTAGAACAGGATGGAGCACATTGGAGTCTATGAGGTTCCTGAAGGATTTGTTATGGATGGAGATTGGCATTAAGCCAAGTGGTAAGGCATATATGATAAACTATATATGATGGTGACATCTAAGTAATGTGAGAAAGGGTTAAGTAAGTGCTACAGAAAAGAAAATCATTTGTTAAAACAAGGAATAGTGAAAGCTGGGCCCTTAAAATAAAAGTGAATGTGAGGCCAGGCTATCACAGACAGGAGCATAAGGGAAGTGAAGAGGGGAGAATGGGGAGCAATGAGGATATGCAAGGCTAGAATAACCTAAGAATGCTCTGCATTGCATTTGAACATGGGCTGCAACCACGTGGTTTATAGTGTGTCACTGCTGTACGGTATATAGGAATGGTAACCACTTCTAGTCTTCAAAAAGGAAAAAAGCCATAGACTTATTTCTGCCTCTTGCAAACATCTAGAAAGGCAACAGCAAATTAATGACTGGGTTTACTTTTTATTTTGAAGGACAAAAACTAAATAAAAAAAAGAGCAAATACTTCTCTGAGTACAGCTATTTGCAAGTTTAGTGCACAATATACAATACTTCTGGAGAACTGAAAAAGTAAAATTTTGAAAGTTAGATGTTCCAGAAGATATCCACACTTTCCTTTCTTAAACAGCGCAAGAAATTACTTAAGAGTCTGAAAGTAATATTTGCTTAACACTGTTCTTGGTGTCTTAGACTAGGTTACAGGGACCAGGTTGCAGAAAGACAATTCTTGACAGCTCTGACTGATTCCACTGTTTGGGAGTGGATGCTGTATTCCTTGTCTAATTTGAGGACAGAAACCAGGCTGAATTCAAGGGAGAGGGACTTCATGGAACAAAAATTTTGGTTAGCTCAAAAGAATGCAATGTTCCTCGAGTGGCAAAGGAGAGATTAAGTAAAGCCATCGCACTACACAGGAGCAACGCTTTAACAGATCGGCTCACTCGGGGGCTTCCAGTCCTACAAATGGTACAGGAGATACTGAAAACACAAAGCGCATCAGCCATTTCACGTAACACAGGAACACAGAGCAGGCATGAGAAGAGAAAGATAATCTGTGTTTGGCCTTCAACTGACACCACAAACACGCACACACACACACACACACACACGCACACACACACACACACACACGCACACACACACACACACACACACACACACACACACGCACACACACACACACACACACGTACACACACACACACACACACACACACACACACACACACACACACACACAATCAATTTATCAAAATTGTGGCAGAGAGGACAGAGCGTCTCTTCATGGTATATGCTAAAATGTGTCATCACCTTTTTGGATCTGCCTTATTTATCAGAATTTGGCCTTTTGGTGTTTCTATGTTGCGATGGGGTCTCCCTATGTTGCCCAAGATGGCCTCAATCATCCTGATGCCTCTGCCTACAAGGAGCTGGGATTATGGTCACACATACACAACAGCATCTAGCTCCAACTGTTTGGGATTTTTTGGTTGTTTTTGTTCAGGCTTAAAGTATAGAAAAATTTCTGAAATCAGTGAAAGTACTGATCTCACACTCTCACTTCAAATGCTTCTGCACTATTGTGATATTAACTTTTCATTTAACTTTAAAAAAAGCAAAGGAAGAAAAAGCACTTCTAAACTAGCTTGTGACAATTAAGCAATGCATGCAAACCTTTAGGCTGTCTAAACTACTAAGGTATTTTCTCCCCTATCCAATGTATGAAATATAATCGAGAAGTATGCACTCTGTTACTGGAGGGAAAATGCTGGCACCTCTTTATAAAATTTCCAATTGGATTTGAAGTACTCCTGCAAGATTCTAAACATGATGCTAACAGTTTAAAAGTAGAAACAGGTACAAGATTTCAGTTTTTGTCTGTACTCTTGGCTTTGTTTTAAGCAAGAAGATTTCCTCACCGAATCTGGTTTAAAAAAAAAAAAAAAAAAAAAAAAAAAAAAAAAAAAAAAGCTTCCTTCCAGGACATGGAAGAAAGGGGACAGCTCTTGCCTCAGTTTCGGCTCTGGTAGCTTTTCCCAAGCACTCAGGTTACCACGACAGCAGGTAGCCATTCAATCCTTCATGATTAAACTGAAGTCAATTCCTTCTTCAGAAAACTGTGAGCCAAACCAATTTGTCAGCAACTGGTATTGGGCAAAAGTACAGATTTCTATCTGCCCTATTGAATAGCTAATTCAAGTTTGTTTTCTGGAAAAACACTAGCCTTAAAAGCCAAACACTTAAGAACACAGACAGACACTTGGCCAGCATCACACTATGGCTTCCTTCCACACTTCATGAAGCTAATTGGAGTCCCGAGTCTGGGAGCGCTTTGCATGCATAATGGTTTTGTAGGCCATAAACATACGCTTCTTTCCCATGTGTAGTCTTTCAGCTCCAACAAGGAAGGCTGGAGAAAGGAGAAAATACAAACTTCATACTTACTGTAAGGGACACATTCATATTGAACTTCAAGGTATTTGTAAGTTCCGGGACATGGGTCAGGAAATACATCTGACCCAGTAACTACTACACACTGTGTTCGATTGTTGCACCTGGAAAACAGAATCAATCAAGCCTGTGAAACAATGTACTTCTTTTTTACTTGAGAAATATAGTGATATAATATAGAACTTATTCATGAACCAAAAAATGCAGGTGAAATTAGATGGCATTATAAAACTCCTATTTTCTTTGTTTTTAATTTCTGTATCAAGGGTCACACTAAAATGTAAGTAGAAGTGAAAAGAAGATAGTTGACAGTCTTCAAATACACTGTTATGTTTTAATTTTCATCATATTCAATAGGTCCATGGAGAGAGAACAACCAGGCCACTTGATAACATATTTAAGAATTAAAAATTACAACCAGAAACAGGTACAATCAAACACAGGGTCATAAACTGAACAGCTAAGCGGGAAGTTGTCACAGCATACCCAAACACATGTTCTCCCAGATTTTAGCCTCTACATCCAGTCTGTGCTACATGTTCTACCACAAGCACTGTCTACACTCAGGACTATGAGGCACGTGCTAGCCCTTCCCACCTTGCATGGAGAGGCCTGCATACATGACAGAGACATGAGAGGCATCCAGCAGAGCGCCTGGAGCATAGTGTATGTGGAAGCACTGTTGCCGCTTTTCAGAGAAGCCGTGCTTCTGTCTGTGATGTGACTATGTACCCAGTTCTACACCGGGATGTTCTGAAAGTTAATATTAAAAACAATTCCATGAACACAATCCCTAAAATATCCTACATATTACTTTGCGGAAGCATTCACTGTTGTTCTCGTCATTAAGTCATCAGGGTCACTGGAATTAAGCAGTAACTGGTATTCCAGGCAAGATGATGCCTGAGTTACATAAACGCGCCCAGATGTTCTTCTCTTAAGCTTTGTAAAGGCAAGAACTATTTCTTTTATAATTTGATTTGATTACAGCCCAGTGGAATGGAATGTTTGCAGGGGTTTCATTACACTTCTTGATAGTATATACATTAAGAAGGCAAAGCAAGCAGAACCAGGGCATTATTATAAAATTTATTCAACAATTTGAATACCAAATATTCTATGGTGCATAAAATGACCGAAGTATAAAATAGCACTGTAAAGCAGTCTGAGAAAAGTAGACTAGCTCCCAGCACAAAGAACCCCAGGATGGTGGGAAGCAGTCAAATTAACGAGGGAGACATGTTAAGTCACCCACACTGGTATCACTGCAACTCAAAACCCTGGAGAGCTGTCCTGAAGAGAAGCAAAGCGTGAAAGGTCTACAGGATTAAATGGCTACATTTTTTTAAATTCAAGACATATTACAGCGAACTTCAGTGACTCCACAATATTGAATAAATTGTAACTAAGATTGCAATAATACGTTGTAAACACTAAAATAGTTGACTTTGATCTCAGTCTCTGAAACATATAGTATTTTTTTAACACATCCTGTCCCATAAATTTCAAGACCTTGGATGACATAAATGTTATGTCTCTTACAACACAATGTTTTGTTTTGCTCTTTCTCGTTTTTTTTCCCCACTTATTTGAAGAAATTGCCTATGGTTCGCCACTCAATAAAATGAATTATTTTAACACGAATTATAGAAATAATTTTTTATTAAAAAATTTAAAAGAGGGTGGATTTACTATTTCTCAATGGTTCAATATCTAATGTTTCAACTCATATAGAAACATAATTCTGACATTTCATTTTTCTCTTTCCTGGTAGAGCAGTAAGAAATGTCAGTGCTTCCTAAACCTCACTTGATCTTCCGGGAATCCTCAGTCCTACTCTATTCCCCATAAAAACTCAAGTCCTTTGACGTCCTCTTTTGTACTTATTCATATCTAAAGGGGTCATCCTTATGCTTCATGCTCCCATTTCTCAGAAAGCAAGAAAGGTAAACTTCTACATGTTAAACATATCTTTCATATTCTCCACTGTATATATTTCATAATCACTCATATTCTGCGATTTGTTTTCCAAGGGCTTGAAATATACTTGTAGAAAAACCATAAAATAACAATTCAGTGAGTAAACAAACTATACATATAGCATTCCTTCCTCTTTTTATTGAGGTTTTCTTTCACGTCACTAAATTAGAAGAAGGAGAAAGCGAGTTTGTATTGAGGCTGAAATGCATTAAGAATGTGAGGGTTTGGAAAGAAAGTGAAAGCACATATAGTTAAAAAGTCTTGCGATTTATATAATTTTGTGAAAAATAAAAAATATAATGACGCTGGAGAGATGCCTGCGGGTTAAGATTGCTTCTTGCTCTTCCAGAGCCCTGAGCTCTATTCCCAGAACTCACTTCAGGTGGTTCATGACCACTTGTAACTCCAGTCCCAGGGGACTGGACACCTGCTCTTGGTGTGCATGTGCGTGTGCACACACGTGTATACACACACACACACACACACACACACACACACACTTAAAAATGAATATATGGAGAATCGGTGTTTAGCTCAATGGGATCCAGCATACTTAAATCTGTACAAGGTTTGGTGTTCAGTCTCCAGCACAGAAAGAGGAGGGAAGGGAGGGGAGCAGGGGAGAGAGAGAGATTGAGGAAAGTTAGAGTTTTGGATTTTGGACTAATTCAATGGAGTCACTAAGAAGTGGAACTTAATTGTGAACAGGTTAATATAGTCATAGTTGTGGTCACCAGTATCTTTATTCAGAGATAAATGAAAGCTTTTGGAGGTTCAAATACAGCCCCAGTTGGGCTCAAGAGAAAAACACCCAGTATGAGTTCTCAATATGAGAAAAAAATCTGGCAGTTCATTAACCTGTGTGCTGTGGGGAACACCGTAAAACTGGAAATTGCTATAATTGAAAAAAATCAAGAATGAGAAAGCAATTACTTAGCCACAAAAGAAAAGTAAATTCCTACCAAGGGCTCAGCTTTCAATTTTCATTGCCATGGAAATGAAAAGGCAGCATAAGCCAAGAAATGAATTTAATTCTGGAGTCTGTGTCCACATAGGGCGGAGATCGAGCTTGACTCTCCCTTTCCCCACATAAAGAGCTATCTGTATGAGTAAAGTTGTTGTTGCACAAACAATTAAAAGCCTGATATATTTTGGTAACACCTTGTGGATTTTCAATATTAACAACACAGAGAGTAATCACAAAAATGAATATAAGTGAGACAAAGATATAAGAGAAAATGGGTTTCCTATAAAATAGACACTGGATTAATACTTGAAGATTTTAAATACTGTGTATCACACAGAGATGGATTCTGGACATAAACATTTCAATTCCAAATAATGGCACTTGGGCTGTTCTGTAGTGATGAAGATACAGGCATACTAAAGACAGTTAAAGCAGTGGCTATCAGAACGTGGTCTTTAGAACAGGATCAGTATCAGACAAGAGCTTGGAGGAAAGGAAAATGATCACAGCCCACCCAGAAGGGGGGGAACTCAGTGCTGGGGAGAACCCAGGGTAGTTTTAAATAGCAGGAGAGTGTGTCTCATTGCTCTGAACTCCACTAAAACAAAACATGGTAAGTTTAAATATTTCAGAAAAAAAATAAAAGATCATAGAAACAAGACAGAATAAATAGTATGATCTATTGAGGCATGTAATTACAACTTGCAGTGCCAATCTATCCTGCTTGGTCCTGGAGTCAAATGTTTCTGTTGTGCCTATTTTGAGCAGGCCTTACAATTATTTAGTGGTGAATCACAGTAAATATAACATCTAAGTACTTGCATACTGTTGTTTGAATCTTAGATGGTCTTTTAATTAAAAAACAAAACAAACAAACAAAAAAAACCCTGAGCCAGATATTGGGGCAATTGCTGAAAGATCAGAGAGACAGAACAGCCATCCATTAGTTCTTACATCTATGAAACCCTCAGCCTAAAGAGAGTGAGTTCCTGTTCCTCAGGCCTTATATACCTCCCTCTGCCCTGACATATTACTTCCCAGGATTAAAGGCTTATGTGCTTCCCAAGCAAGGGCATGAGATCTCAAGTGCTGGGATTAAAAATGTGTGCCACCACTGCCTGGCTCTGTTTCTCTCCTATACTGGATCAATCTCATGTAGCCCAGTGTGGCCTTGAATACACAAAAGATCCAGATGGATCTCTGTCTCCCAAGTGATAGGATTAAAGGTGTATGACACCACTGCCTGACCTCTATGTCAAATCTGGTGACTGGTTCTGTCCTCTGATCCTCAGGCAAGTTTATTAAGGTACCCAATATATCACCACAGCATATGTCTTATATAAACCTATTTTATAGGCAGGAAAAAAGGAATATACTTTTCCTAAAAGTTTGCTTCATAATTAAAATTTGCTATTTTGTCTGACCTAATTAATCAAATAAATATGGTGCCTCAATCCTTAGAAGGTATAAATGTAACTATCTAGAGTGGACTCATGAGGGAATAATGTCTACTAAACTTGGGAGTCTAGAACACTGTGCATAGTGCCATAAAAATAAATACAGATGTGCTTAAATACCCCTTCCAACATTCAAAACAGTTACTTATATTCTTCATTAAGTTAAATTACTCAGCTATATCACCTTGGTCTAGGGTAGGGTTCAGGGGTAGAGTTCCTCCTCGAACTATGTGAAGCCACGGATTTAATCCGCAGCATGGCAATACCAAAACTAAATAAAAAATCCAGCTTGTTTATTATTTTTATATTATTTCTGACCACAAACATCTGACTAGAATATTAGGAGGTTTTTCTCTATATACATACAGGGAACATCATACCAAACCAGAGATTTCCACATGAAATTAAAACAAATCCAATAATAAATGCTTCAAAACATCACCATATGCAAATAAAATAAGAGGATCATTATACTAATGACCTACATTAATATTGAAAATTTTACATCTTATTCCTAGAACCATCAATTACATCAAGAAAATACTAAATCCCTCTTTACACATTATAAATGGGTTTAAATACGGCAAAACACTGTATGTTAGACCGTATTTAAAAGCCCACTATTATAATCTTTCTAGGCTAACCTGAGGGAGTGGATGAAAAAACTGCAGCCAAATGCTCATCTTTATAACCTGAATTGAAACACCAGTCCGTCTGCAGATGCTTCTCCAGTGACTGCCAAGCCCTCCCCTTTACAGTATACTAATGAACTTTTTCCCAAAAATAAACCCAAATATTGAGACTATTTAAATCACTAATATCAATATATTTCAAGATCAGCAGAAATTGGAGCAAATATTAGAACTTGGTGTCATTGCTCAGGCTTATACCCAATAGATAAGAGAAAAACAAAAAACAAAACTACACAATACTCCAATGAACAACTCACAAATTTCTTCACCATCACAACCAGAAGGTGGGTTACAAAGGGTTTTAAACTATGTATTTGATCCCCTATATGTAGTCAACATTGGTATTAATTTTTAGGATATCCACAGTACTTTCAAAATTAAAATAAACTGCCTCTAGAAAATATGTGTAAATGATGAAAAAGTATTTCATGAAAGAATATTCATTTACATACTAGAATACCAAAATTACTTAGAACATGTCAGGTGCAGCTTGGAAGAGTTCTGAAATCTCAGCTGTCAAGGCTGAGGCAGGAGAATTTTAAATTCAGGGCTGCTTGGTCTTCTCTGACTGACCTTCAGAAAACTTCATACACAAAGCAACAACGATTAATTGGAGAAACACGGTCTTTTTATTTAGGAGAAACAAAATATTTACTGGTTCCTAAGCTACTGACCGTAATTGTATTGAAAAGGAATATAGCAGAGTACTAACTCTGTCCTAACTTGGGAAGATGAGTGCCAAAATAACATGCTTGAACATGATGAAGTACTGGGTACTGGCTTCCTGCTTGCAGTCTGTGAATCCATAAACATTGCATTAACCAGTTCCAGCTCAACTTTCTCATTTAGAAAAAGCATTACCTTCCCTAGAAGTTCATGGATAAGGTTCAACTGGATAAGGAAGATGGACTTTGTGCAATGTCTGGATAACCAGGAATTCCCCGCACCATGAAAATCCCTGCGAACAATGCCCTGGTAGAAAGCAGACACAGATCTGCACACCCAGAGACAGAGAACATGCTTTCCTCCTCCACTGCACTCTCTGCAGTGTGTGTATTCTTTCTTGTGTATAACCTCTAAAAGCAGGCTAAACTTCTCCATGCAAACTTGTTTCCATTCCAACTCTAATCTTGAATTGTACAATTCCCGACAAATTGCTTTCACTCTGCTTCTGATTATCTTATGCTCATTATTACACTTTACCAAGTGAAAGTATGGAGATGAGATTCCACGTGTAATCTATTGTGAGAGGTGTTTTAATCAATAGTCTTGTTCTGCTGATTAAGCAGAGGCTTCTGTTTTGGTAAGATAACATTAGCTTCTCCAGTCATGCTCCAAAAACCATTGGGAATCTTCCCCAGATCATTAGATATGCTACAATAAAGCTTTGGTGCATTTTCTTTTCTTCCTTAAATTACTTCTTCACTGTCCCATCATTCCCCATCACCAATGGCACCGCATTATTACTGCAGCTCCCCTGGAACTTGCACTCAAGCTATGTCTCCAGGCCATAGGATGCCATTTTCAATTGAAGCTTCTACTTGAAAATATAAATTAAGAAAATTTCATTATCTCCTGCCAGGGGCCATTATTCACCACAGTTCTAAGGAAGATTAAAAATGCAAAATCTACCAACTTGAACAAATACTCCAACGTGCAACAGAGAAGCTCGGTACTATCAGGACAGAAACTAAATTCAAGTTTGCTTAAATTTGAAACATCCTGCAGAATTAGTCCGATTCTTTACTGAGTGTGTGTTCAGTGAAGACGGTTTCCACAATTTCCTTCTCTAATTGGCATCTGCTATTTTTAAACTTCAATTACAACAAACTAACAATAATGGGCTTGTTGTTTCTATACTCCTCTCCTGCTAGTTACCTCCTATCGTAAAATGTTCATTTTTAGAAGAAATACAGCTTTCAGAGTGTTAAGATACTAAGAATGTTACCCGTGTTCATAGGACCAACTATAAACAGAACAGTCATGGTGGGAGCCTGGCATATCCCAAGCCACATCTGTGGTGAACTGTATATTCAAATAGGCAGAACACCTACAGCTGAATCTTCTATCATGGATCTAATTAATGATGGAGTAGGAATGGCATTCATTCCTGAGCTGCAAGTAACAATAAGAAATAATAATGTCAGTTGGCATACTTCATTCCATTCAAGTGCACAAGCTGAATGCATTTATAGGCCTTGTAAGCAAACAGGAGGAGATGAGGGACAACAAACTGAAAACACACACACACACACACACACACACACACACACGGAGAGAGACAGAGACAGAGACAGAGAGGAAAGAGGACTTGCCAGCTTCTAAGACTCATTGGAGGTATATATACGACAAGCATATAAGTATATGTTTCTGAATGACAGAAATGATTAATGGCTAATCTTACCATTTCGGCTTGTAAATAAGTATGGTTAACAAAAAATACACAGCAGACACTCATGTCTGCTTCAGTCCTGATCTGATAGAATTATGTCAGTTAGGACAAAGTTTTATATCATGAAAGAAAACAATATACAATATATAGGTTACTTATTTATGCGGGGAAGTACTTTTAATTTACAATCATTCTCATACATGTTAACACCTAAATGGTCTGGTTCTATTATTCTTACACTTGTCCCTCTTAATACAGACAGAGAATAAAATATTCCATATACAGCATCTTACCCCAGAAGCTGGTGAGAGCCAATGCAAAGAAATGTGTGCAAATGAAGTACTCAAGTCAAGCAAGACAGGGAGAGAGATCACCCCAAAGAATCAGGTGACAGTCATCTCTGGGGTCAGGAGGGAAGCTGCTGAGCACTCAATCAAGCACCTCTCTTTTCTCAACTAAAGTTTATAGCGAAATGTCCTCTTATCATCTAAACTTTCACAGTGCTATGGAAGCATGTCCTGCTTTCTTATTAATGATGAAGTGAGAGCTTAAATAACTGCTAGGTAAACATCACATTAGAAAGTTAGAAGAGATGTTCTATAGGAGAGTCCCATTTGTCACATGACCATGTTCTCATAATTCATTTAGTAACTTCGGTTATCTAGAAGAGTTCTACCAGACAGAACTTATTACCTTAGGCATGTTAGGCTATTGCTTGCATGAATTATAGAGTATTGCCTTATTTAGTGCATTGCAAAATCATTTTTGAGAGTTGCTACTGCATCAGAACCTAAAGCACCGAATGCTAGCCATGCATGGACAAATAATTTGGAAGAACTAAACAATTCAAACTCTATTCTGCTCAATCTCCTACATATTAGTGCTATCAAAAGTTCTAATATAATACTGATTTTTTTCAGGGTTGTAGTGATTAAAACTTTCAAACTGCTGTGAGAACAATTGTAGAAAAATCTAACTCTGCATATATAACCATAAAAATGAGTGTATTTTTGTGCTAGGAATACATAAATTTTATTTGACTGTTAAAGAATGTTGTGTGGAAGGAAAGTAGAAGGCCTCCTCCAAAGTAGTTCTGGGTAAGTCAATCAATGTCTGACAAAAAAAAAATCCTATTTAATTCATTGCTATGAGGCTATCATTCTTTTTTTTTTTTGTAGATGTTCAAAAAAGAGTATCATGAACAGCAACACCATCCATGATCAGTTTGTATCTCAGTAAACTTCTGTGCCAGGAAATATAACCACAACATATATGGATCTTAAAGCATATAAATGATTTGTTTCTTGCAGACTGCTAAAAATTATCTTAAAATTCCATTTTAATTATTAAAATAAGCATCTTGAAGTGGTGATGCTGTGAAAAAAACCAACTTTTTATGTTTTAGAAACCACTGAAACTCCTTGCAGTTTTTACTGGACCTTGGGGTCAGTTTAATGCAAATGAGGTTTGACTCACTCTGAGCCTTATTAATCCAGTACAAAATCTCTTGTTTGCAGAAATGCACATTCAACACAAATGCACTTGCTTTTATTAGCAAAACCAGAGGTATTTATTTACAAAGCACGCCACTGAGACTGCTCCATTCATAGGGTCATGAGGTCTAACTACTTAATGAAAAGAATAAGACCATTTTAGTGGGGACAAAAACTATACATTAAAAAATATATATTTCAAAAATATTGCTTTGCATCTAAAGGCTCTAAGACCTAAACTTTTAGTAATTCAAAAAACACCACCTGTAAAAATTAAGAGTAATTATTTATAAAAATGTTAACCTATTATACTTTGCACTTGCATAAGCTGTCACAATTTTAACAAGGGAAATGGGAAATCACTATGGGATGCCCTAGTTAGATTAAATTAGCAGCAAACTTGTTACTAGACTGTATAAAAGACACAGCATAACAAGACATGACCTTGCAGAGCCACAGAGCCAATCTGTGATGTCTTTCTCTTCTATACCTCTTGCTAATTATCTGCAAAGTTACAGACCCTTTTGTCGTAGGTTATTTTTCTTCAAATTGTGAGGGGATTTTGGTTTCTAAATATTTAATTAGTTTTGTTATGATGTGAGAATTGTAGATGCCAAGTGCTTCGATTTCCATACTCTACTCTGTCTAATTATCCTCAGATTCAGATTGGTCATCCCAAATCTTTCTCCTTTGTAATTATTTACTTCTGAAAGATCATTCAGTGAAGAAATATTTTCACCCTTATGGCTCTTCTTTGCCACAAATGGCTCTGCTGGTCTGTTAATTACCCGCTCAGAGGATTAGAGCTTGAAATAAAGCAAAGGAACTGTAACTGGAAGGAGTTTTGGAGGGCAAGACTGAGCCAGAGATGCATGTGGTGCTGTTTGAAAGTCACGTTAAGGATTACTCCCTAGGTTTGAATATGGTTTTGATAAACAGTAAAATTACACCATTGAGATTTTTTCCCCTGATTCTTTATGCTACATAGGTTGTCAGTTAGTCAGTATTATAATGAACAAAGGACAAATTCCCAGTCTAATTGATAACTAATATAAATAGTTTCTGCTTCTACAGATCCCATTTAGATTAAACACTGCAACAAATGTTGATAAGCATCCCATACAAATCAAATTGAATGCTCAGAAATAAAATGTTAAAATTTTTAAAGGTGTGGCTTATTAAAAAAACTTTTACAGCTGTGCAAAACTTAAAAATATAACTCTTTTAAAGTATTTAATCAACTGAGTGGAAGTCTCTCATATCTTATTAAAATGCTTGTAACACTGTTTTTATTAAGTGGCCAGAAAATGCCATTGATCATTATTAAAATTCCGTTCTAGATCACTTCCAAACATGACTTTTCTTCCCCGAAATTACCAAAACACACATTTGTTAATACTTTTATGTTACAACTATTCCTTTATTTCCTGCAGCTTCTAAGATGTTTGGTAGTAAATATATCTCATGGTTTACAAAAGAATGTATAAAAACATCTAGTGTTCTGAAAAAAATGATGAAAAGTTCTGAATGAGCAACTTAATATGTCTTAATAAGAACTGAGTTAATAAATCAGTGTTGCAGGACATATATGGTGTACATGCTTCTGTGAAGGTTCTACCAAGGGAAAACACTTTACTTTCAATACAGCCTGTTAGGAGACTAACTCAAAGGCAACGGATCTCTCTCTACTCACTTTAGCTTTGCACCCTATAAGAGCCATGATATCCCTGATCTCTTACATTGGCTTTTTGAAAGCAGGAGAAATTCATGCTTTGCTTTCATCAACTGAGAATCTACTCTTGTGATCAAATTATATCCCACCTCCCCAGAAGCAATCATACAGACAGTGCATGAATATATGTTTTTTTTTCACAATATAAAGATGTTAGCAGCTGTGCCTTTGTGACATTTGATTTCTGTACTCTACTTTAATTATCTTCAGATTTAGATTGGTCATCTCAAATCTTTTTCCTTTCTAAGTATTTGCTTATGAAAGATCATTCACAAATATTTTCACCCTTATGGCTCCCCTTTGCCACAAATGAAAATGCTGCTCTGTCAATTACAGGTCCAAGAAAAAGTTATATATCTATCAAATAGATATCAAGTTAGAGTCAGATCGGAACAACAAAACAGCCCTGTCAAGACAGTTTTACTTAGAAAAAAAGTCTAATTAACTGTACTTAAAAGTAAGAGGTGAAGCCAGGTGGGGTGCTCGGATCAGCCCCAAGCCCCAGGAGCCTGCCCACCCTTTGCCTTCCTTCCCCTAACCCTCACTTACTATTCAATCTGGTGGCTGCCAAGAAGTCAGTTTTTAAATCACTGGCCTAATATAATCCTCATGAACACAGATAAAGCACCCAAGATCAAGAGAATGTGATTAAGTTACTAAAACCACACCCGAAATCCAAATGAAAACACCTCCTCTGTAGTGCAGCTCAGAACTGATTTCCAACACAAGGAGAACAAAGAAAGTCTCTACAGGAGCAGCCTTTTCATGTAGACCTGCGGGTTCTTGATCATCTCAGTGGTCGGAAGCAGCTAGACACTAGTGCACTACTACATAAAGCTGGCTGCATGGCCATGCTGGAACTCTTGCCTCCCTGTCTGAAGAAGGTTCCCTTTATGGGCTTTAGGTCTCTGAGGTGGAACACTCTGAGCTTCTGGTACCAAGTTTCTCCAGTTCCCAGTGCTACCTCTGTGTGGCCTAAGAAGGTTCCTATGACCAAGGGCCAAGCATGGATGGAGAAAGCCAGTGGAAATCATGCTGACCCTAAGTATTAAGTTCTTCCCTTCCCTGGAATTAGAACTCAAAGAGATCTTTCTCTGTTTTCTTCACCTATGTCTACAAATGTCTGTGCATGTAGTTGTCCATAACTTACATTCTGCTTTGTGCTGAATGTCCCATACTTTATTTTAGTTAGTACTCAATTTGTCAGTGTCTAGAATCAAAGTGCAAACTTCCTATCTACTTGTCTAATAGTATTTATCTCTTAAGTACTCAGCATTTTGTCTTGTTTTATTATATGACTTCAGTGGTTACTAGAGCCTAAGTTTTACCTCCCTGGTAGATGTTAGGCTTCTTGTAAATTCCTGCATTGCTCAGAACTCCTTTTACAAAGAACAGTCACTGAATGAGTGCTTTCTTTTATTTTTTTTTTCCCCAAGACAGGATTTCTCCGTGTAGTTTTGGTGGCTGTACTGGATTTCGCTCTGTAGACCAGGCTGGCCTCAAACTCAGACAGATCTGCCTGGTTCTGCCTCCCGAGTGCTGAGTGCTGGGATTAAAGGCGTGTGCCACCACTGCCCAGCAAATGAGTGCTTTCTAAACTGGACTTCTTATTCTATGTTTCATCTTTTTGTTTGCTAAGGATTGAATAACCTTAAATGGTTTATGAGACATGTCAGTCATCTCCTTTAAAAAAATAAAAGCTGCAGAAATTTTGTGTAGGCATAGATGTTTATCTGAAGATTAAAAACAACAAAGGCCAAAGCTGGAAACACAGACCCCTGGGGTGCTAGAAGTAGTCACCTGAGCCTGGAGGATGGCCCCAAACGACCCTTAACATCCTCATCTGAGTATAAACATCAAATCCTTGAGAGACAATATAAAGAGATCAGTACTTTGTGATTCACACTCAAATTTAATGGAGTCTCATCTGACTGATAAATAGATGACAAATTTCACTGGCTTACCTCTGATAAATCAGAAGTAATCTTTAATCATGACAAAATATTCATAATCTAATCCTTTTATCAAATTGACTACCACCGCAGGAGTCTCGTGTGTTTGCACAATTAAAAACCCTGTGTTAGCTGCATATAATAAGGCATCACATTTGATGCAAATCCTTTCCTATTGAAATAAGTGCCAAGCTGACAGCAGGAAGTAGCTGATAAGAAAGCAACAAGGCATTGCTGATGGCATTCTTGATAACTGAACACAACTCATAAGCATTCAGTCTACAGCCTATTACCCAAAGAGCTCTTTTTAAAATGTGTGGATCAAGGGAAGCTTGCTTCTGTTGCTTCTCAGTCACAAGAGGACAGACACATCATCTTAAAAAGATGATAGATGGTAGGTAGGTAGATAGATTGATAGATAGATAGATAGATAGATAGATAGATAGATAGATAGAAAGATAGATAGATGGTAGAACAAATCTGCAATTACATATAGTAATACCCTGAAATAACCATGTACAAACAATATCTATGTAGAGAAAAATTAACAAGGTGTATGTGGAATTGTGTATTACTATTCTTTGCTATAAAACAATGAACTCTGCTGGAATCAGAGTTAATACAAGCCTCTCAGTGAGCCCTAGTATTCATTTCAATGGAGATATTACAAGCCTCTGCACAATGACTGCATGCTTTTAAGAATATAAGGAAGTGGGGGCGTGATTTGAAAGACTCTTGCTCCATGGCCAAAGGAAAAGAAAGGAAACTGTAATGCTGCAAAGAAAGTGGTAGATGAAGATGCTAAGGTGCAGAAACCAGAAAGGATGAAGTGAGGAGTGGACCTCAGTGTCCCCTCAACCTACAGGGTCTTTTCCATGATGTTACTCTGGCTGTTTCCTTTTCTCCATCCATGTTTGGAAGTGTTGCATCATGCGGGAGATTTGGTGTACCTGCTCTATGTTAGCAAACAGCTGAGTGGTTGGCTACAGTTTTAAGAACATCTGAGCAATGAGCTATACACACGACAGCACCTTTTCTAAACTGAACCCCACAAACACCAGTGTGGACTCTTGCAAACGTATATTTTTGCCAGCTATTCATGGACGCCTTTAGCTGACACAAGAGGGGGTGTGGTGCATCAGAGCTTAGTAAGGATTTGATAGTGCATACTAATGAAGCTTAGACAAAGACAGACTCTTCCTTAGTCAAACCTGGCTCCAAAGCCCTTCAATACAATAGAAATGAAAAGCTCCACGATTTATAACATGTACAAATAACATAGATATGTTTTTTATGACAATGAAGGCAGAAGGCTTCCATTTGATAATGTATTCCTAGCCTGAATTAGCTTTCTTTCAGTAACTTGTGTAGAAGGTGGAGTTCACAGGGACCTTGAGAGCATGAAATACCACTAACTTCATGCACAGGCAGGGATGAGACCAGAAGGCCATATGTTGTGAAGTACCCAACATAGCACATTTGAAAGCTAACAATGCCACACATCTAGAACGGGAGAAGCTCCTTAATGACTGGCTGAAAAGTCATCTTTATCACTTCATATTAAAGACCTATGACAGGCCTTATCATACTGTATACAACCAAATCAATACTACTACACAATTTTAGGAGTTTCATGACTTACAAAAGTGATAACTAAATAAGATATCCAGATGGAACAAGTATTCTAGGTGATAAATTTTATAGGTATAGTTTCCAGAACATATTTATTTAAAAAAAATAAACTCCATGATAGCTAAAACAGTACACTCACAGCCATTATGTATTTTATGATAGAAAATGTGGTCAATTTATTAAGCATATTAGATACATCATTATTAAGAAAAAGAAACATTGGGAGACCTTGCTCTTATCATTGACCCTTAACCATCTCCATTTCAACAATGTCATCAGTGCCAAAACGCCATTACAATGCCTAACACTCTTGAATCTCTGTGGCCTCAGCAGGGCAAAATCTACTAGGTTCAGTCAGGAATTTTTTTTTTTTGAGACAGGGTTTCTCTGTGTAGTTTTGGTGCCTGTCCTGGATCTCGCTCTGTAGACCAAGCCTGTCTCGAACTCAGAGATCCACCTGGCTCTGCCTCCCGAGTGCTGGGATTACTTAAGGAAGACACAAGAGTCAAAATACTATCGCTAAAGAGAAGAGATAACAGGACAAGGATGAAAAAACCATTTTTAGACTTGAACTGGGCAATTTCCTCTTTACCTTCTGTTTCAAAATGCCTAGTTTTAAAACTTAACTGCCATACTTAAAACCTGCAAAACCAATATCCTTGTAGGATTTGTTTTAAACTTAATATCAGCACTGTCCACTGGTTGAGCAACACAGGAAATGAAATCTGAGGTAGAGATCTCTAAGAGGCTTATTGGGAGAGTTCTAAACTCCATCAGAGAAGCTGAGACGGAAGCAGATTTGGGCAGAGTGAGAGCTGAACTCCTGGAAGAGGAAATCATCTGTCTGGATGAGGGAGCTACTGTGAAAGATAGTGAGGCTCAGCCTTGTCTCTGTCCTCTGCCACTAAATAACAGCTGCATCTGAGGGGGAAGGATTATGTCCCCCAAATCCTAGGCAGGTCTTGTGAGGGTATCAGCTGTGAATCCTCCTACAGGGCAACTCTGGGCACCAGGCAAAGAAGAAAAAATGCAGAGCCGCCCAGCACCTCCATAACTATGACAAGACGCAAGTCTATGAACCATTTTCAGTACATCTCATTTTCAGGGTTTTTATTCTATTTTATCTTCTTGTACACACTGACATGTCAATCCTGTTTACTAAGTGATAGTCAATGGGTTTCCTATGGAGCAATGAACCTTAACAGGCAGCTTTTAATTGGCCCACATAGGAAACCACACTACTATTAATTCCTCAGATACAGCATAAAATAAAACCATCGCTTCTCAAACTCTAGAGCAATTAGACCTCTCGGCTATTTGGCTAACTCTACTTCGTGATACCCAATGCAGTTAATTATATTTTTTGATGTTAATAGTCTCTGTCAGTCTTAAGCATAACTTTGCTTTGATGAATATTTAAATTATATTTGAATAAAAAATAATCTTGGTTACATTTCACATTCAGTAATCATTGCGGCTTAATAATGGTCTATTCATCAAGGGTTGAAATAAATGGAAGTGTACATACAAATGTCTTGAGTTGTCATGTATTAGTTATGACAGTAAGCCATCACCCTTCACACACCTGTTTATATATCTCCTTAAAATTTGTAATCGTTTTCATGACTAGCTTCAGACAACACATATGTGATTCCATAAATTAACGATGCAGTGATCTTAGGGCTAGATCAGGATATAATTTAATGTGTAGAGCTAGCTCATCAAATAACAAAGTATGCTTTTAAAAGTCAGTATAAATTTTCTTCTCTGGTCTGGATTTATGGTTCTAGCAAGTTCCAAAGGTAATGAGGGGCATGGAAACTCATCTTCTGAACGATCTCTTGATTAAAGATTATATTGAAACCACTACTAAAGACATGTAACTCAAAACACATTTCTTGACACATAGGCTATTAGAGCATAATAGTAGACGCAGGTGATGGTATGATCTCCGAAAGGGTAGAAGAGGGTGGGTGGAGAATGGGAAAACAATGTCTAACAATCTCATTTGCTTAAAATTTACTTCTCATTTAGTTTAGAACTCACTGATTTCCACCCCTATTAAAGTATGAAGCTTTAAATTAAGTATTTGGCATCAACTGTAGACATGGGTTATTCTATCTCAACACTTTTATTGAATGAATAAACATTTTACTACCATTTAATTAATGTCCTTTAAATAAATTGAATGACTGGGGTTTTTTAATTTTCCGCTTCTTCTCCCAAACTCTGCACGGCACATTTACGATTTTGCCTATTGCATTTGGCAGGTGCCCTATGTACTCTGTACTCCAACCAGGAACAGTCAGGTCAGGGGTAATCTATGAAAGCTGAACAACACTTAGCGTCTCAAATATTTAGTGACTGACAGAATTTTGCAAAAATCTTGCTGGATACACTATGAATACTATTCCCATTCTCCTTCCCCCTGTATTAGGTGCCATGGGAAACATTTAAATTGTGGTATGGCCTGGCACATTTATGCCGGGATTACTAAAAAGTATATAATGAGTAACATGAATATTTTCCACAGGCCATTTCTTCACCAGAACAGCCCCAAACTTCAAATGACATAAAATACTACAACAAATCCAGACTGAAATACCACAAACTGAGCTTCCATTAACAAGATCTCCAAATGAACGCAGTTGTTTTTCAGCCACAAGAAGGAAAGTGAAACAGACAAGTCAGAAAATGGAATCAAACCCTAAAGAGGGTTTAAATGTGGTACACTCTGCAATGTCCAAGAGGAGCATGACCTCCTCTGAAGCACGCTCCTCTCACCATGATATTTTAGCTCCCATCAGGACCAAAGTAATGGAGATAGGTGAGTTTGGTTGGACTGGAACCTTGAAAACGGAGCCTTAAAATCTTCCTCTCAGGTATCTGTCACAGTAATAAATCTAACACATGCGGGCAGTGTGTTAAGTAAGTCCTAAAACTATATCCTTTGGTGCCATATGTTTAGAGATGTCTTATGTTTACTAGTTATATACTACGCTTGACTGGTTTATAGGGAATAGACGAATATTAAGGGGCAACAGAATCTCTTCTTCGATTTTTTTTTGTAAAGAGATTTCTTCTAGAAATATGTGAAACAGATATTATTACCTCTAAAATTAATTGCAGAATAGCAGTCGGCACTAAACAATTTAAATTGCTATAATATATTTAAAGAAGGGCAGAGCACGGTGAGAAGTATGGCTCGTTAAAGTCTGCAAGACAGCTGAGTATGTATTAGGAAAAAGCCCCAGGAAAACTCATTTCTCACACTAGCTCTCCTCAGCCAATGTGCAAGCTAGAACATTAATACTGGTGTGATTTTGCTCTTACTATTACAGTCTGTATGTTAACAATTCTAGGATATAATTTCTAGAAAATAAGGGAAGTCATGACTTTTGATGGCTTAAAGTGCTTTAAAATAACTAAAGAGCTAGCTTTCCCTATTTAATAAAATGCATCAATAAATGCTGAGTGTTAAACTGCTAATCAGAAAACGCAATACAGATCCAGAACGGGCTGGATGTGGTGGTGCACATCTTGAGTGCCCGCACTTGGGCAGGTGAAGCAGGTGGATCTCTGTGAATTCAAGGCCAGCCTATCTACACAGAAAGCTCCAGACAAACAAAGGTTACCCAGCAAAACCCTTCCTCAAAACAACAACAACAAATGAACCAACCAAAACCAAAATGACAATAACAAAGGAATAAGGGCTTTCTCTATCATATATGTATGTGTGTTCAAACTTTCATTGATAGACTCATTAAATGTACAATGGTAAAAGCAATGTAAAATTATCAATTTACCTGGAATAATATTGGAATAATTTATAGTAAACTCCAAAGTGCTAATGTATACATGCATTGCATTCCTGATTATAAATAAAGTTTTACAGTGTAGTGGTAGAAATGCTTATTCCATTATACTTCAGCAGTATGGGTCTATGGGGCAGGGGGCAGAGAGTAACCAAACAAGACAGAAGAAAAAGTCAAATCCGAACCTGAATTATTGACTACAAAACAAACCTTACTGTTTATTTTCCTTTGGTTTTTTTCGAGACATGGTTTCTTTGTGTAGCCCTGGATGTCCTGGAACTCACTCTGTAGACCAGGTGGGCCTCCAACTCACGGAGATCTGCCTGCCTCTGCTTCCCAAGTGCTGGGATTAAAGGTGTGCACCACTACGCCCAGCAATTTCACTGTTCTTTACAACTAAGTTTAAACGTCTATTCTGTGTGCTTACTTGACCTGGTTACCAGAAGGCATAATTTATTTCAAGCTTTTTTATTCATTACCATTTCAGATTAAAGACTCATTTAAGAGCCAGGGTGGGTGGTGGCACACCTCTAATTCCCTCATTCAGGAGACTGGGGAGTTATGGCCCACCGTCTAAGAAAACCCCTAGTTTCGTTGATCTTCATCCTCTCTGTCCAAGACCAAAAAGTAAATGTAAAGTTGTAAAGTATTCTTGCAAGTCCTCAAGTCATACAAAAAGCAGTAACATTGTCTTCAGAGAAAAATGACAATCCATGATCCAGACAAGGGACACAGTATGAACGGGGTAAACCTTATATATGAGAAAGTGTCTGCAGAAACAAGATTGCAGACAGGTGCCCTCCTCTGACATCATCTAGTGAGAGAAATGTCTCACAAACGTCCATTTTACGGGAGACCCCCGGTCCCTGCAGTAACGGCCCTCTGATACAACCCTTGCTTCCTCTTCCTCCATCTAGGTGGGGCCACAAGAGACAGTTAGACGGCTTGTGTTATGAGATATTTTATAATGCATTAGTCTTTCACACACAGCAACTGTGAATGTTTAATATGGGTCATTTTGGGGTTCTTTTTTGTTTTGCCAATAATCTCCCCTTTCTGTAAGGAGCTCTTCGGTTTACATGTTGATCAGTAAGCCACATGCAAAGCATGTGTTAATTAGAGCCGTAGTGGTTATCCATTACTGTACTAAGATTCAAGAATCTATAGTAGCAACTCTCAAACCTATAGTCAAATTTCAAGTAGCTGTCTATAAACAAATTCAGCCAAGAGCAAGAGAATTCCTGAAACCCACTGCCAAGACACAGAAAATAAACTCAGTATATTTTGCATAGAAATGACAAGTCAGAAGCTTCTGAGTTATTTATTTTTCCTCATATGCATTTCATCCTAATGGATAAACGGTTGATAAACCTGACACCACAGACAGATGAAAGCACTTGGGATAAGCAGCCTAGGGGACGAACGCAGTTTCTCAGAAGCTGCAGGCTTGGATCCTGTGGGAAAGTATGAGTATACCGAATAACCCAAGCAAGCACTTACATTGACGACAGACCATACCGACTCCCCAATCCCACAAAACATCTATTCAGAAGAAAACACACAGTGAACTAAGGTCACTACTATGAAAATATGACTAGCATGGAAGAGAGACCTCAAGGTCTGAGAGAGGTATGTATAAAGTTTTACTGTTGTCTGTAAAGAGATTATCAGTAATTGTATACTAATTAAATTAAAAAAAAAACTTCCTAGAGCTCTGACGTGGACACAGGGCCTCTTTACGAAGACTGATTGATCAATATAAAGGCTGAGAGGTTTTTATGTCAAGGAGACTACACACCAACAGAAATCTATAATCATGAAGTCTGCCAGAACTGAGGTTGCATTTTAATGGATTCTTCTGGCTAACGTCTGAGCTTTGATACTCACCACGACTTATAGTAATGTTCCCTATGTGTTGTGTGTGTGTGTGCACGTGCAAGAGAAAGAGAAAGCCTACATGTATTTTCCTTTGTTTAAATAGTTCATATACAATTGATATCTATTAGTATATTTGCAAATAAGTCAGTTTATCAATTTTAAATAACAGAATGGAGCTTCCAAGTTATTGAAAACTGAAATTTCATATCCAGGTGTGATGACTCAGAGCTTATAACTCTAGCAGTTTGCGGGGAGTGGGGAGACAGTAAAACTGAGGACTGGAGACTAGCCAGGGGTACAGAGCCAAACTCTGTCCTAGAAAAACAAAACAACAACAAAAAGATGTAAAAATACATTTCACTAAGGAATTAATCATTCGAGACATAATTATTGGTTTTGGCCTCTGTGCCAAGTAGCTCCACCTTTCTTAGAGGCTCATAATACTTAAAAGGGGAAGGAAAGGACATCATATCATTAGTTTTAAGAACACATAGGAAGAATATGCATGCAGTGATGGAACCAAATATGCTGTCCACAAGGAAAGCTGCAAATTCACCAAGTGTGGTGAATAGAAGTGGAGACAGAGGGCCCCCTTCCCACCTTGTGTTGATAACCTGGTGTTCAACAATGCTACTTAAAGAGACACCACAGCCTAGCGCTACTCCAACAGAGGGTGCCTGGCAATCGCTCTGGCAGGCAGCAGAGTGAGAAGACAGAGCAGTCTTCCTACCAGCTGCACCTGATCTTCCGGTACCCACCAGGCTGCACTCAAGTGTCACAGAGATTCAGACCCTCCAACAAAACTGTGATTTGCTTACTAACCAAAGCTTCAGAGTAGAGCAGAAATCTCTTTGTTACTGACTTGAAAGAGTTCTAACTGTTTTATGTGAAGGTGTCCCCACAACTATTTTCAAAGATTGTTATAAAGCCACCATTATCTGTAACGGTGACTGTCCAATAATTTATATATTCAAGTATAAATAAATCTTTTCAAGGAAAGAATTTAATTCAACTTTTTTAGGATGAACTACTGAGAATACTTTAAAGACAAGCATACAAATTGAATATTACTCATATTTACTAATACAGGTCTGTTCACTCTTCTAAATGATCAGGAAAATAGAAAATAGAGTAACAGCAATTTCACTTCCACAATCTGGAATGGAAACCCAGTAGCCTGATTCTTCACTGATGAGGTGGTAATGGTGGAAAACAGGAATGAAGGCTCTGGCATGAAAGCCAAACACAACAGTTTGTGTCCCTCACCTTATGCAGAAAGGTAGCTTTGCAATTCAATGGAGAATTTCTAGTGTATCTATTTGAGCTTTCCAAAAAGAAATTTTCTATGTTAAAAAAACAAAAATGCCTCTCTTTGGTACACTATTCAATGATTCACTTTTTGAGAGCTCATAGATGGAAAAATTCACTAAACTACTTGAGGCTTTGTGTTTTCAGAGTGAACTGGTTGTATGTGCACAATAATTACTCATTGAGAATCCAGCTGCAAAAACACTGCCTCCCGGGTTTTCTTATGGTTCTTTCCAACTACACCAGTCAAATATGACAGACTTCCTTATGATTTACATCTTGACATACAATGAATAGGGTACTTACAAGCTCCCACTATGAAAATGTTTTTGAAATCATCTCAATCTTGTCTTTCCCTTTTCAATACAGTGTTTATGTTCAAATTGTCACTCTGCTGATTAAATAATTGTAAGCCACAAGTATACTTCAGTTTAAAAACGGGGCTTCAGCTGCTCTTTTTGGAATTATTCCTTTATTGATGCCAATACCCCATATACCTTTTCAAGATCTGATAATAGTGGTAGACAGGTCAACAACATCCATTCCCCAAATATAAATTTTTTCAGTATCTAAATCCTTTCGAAGTATAGCAGCAACAAGAAAGGAGTCCTCGTGTACTTAGAACCAATGGCAATAACTTCATATTGTATCTTGTATGCTTTTTACATCTCTAGTGAAGTTCACCTGTACAAGAACAGTAAGTTTGACACATGTAGTAGGTATTTGCTATGCACTAAATACGTGTATGTGTGTACACGTCTGGCAAGCAAGGAACAGCAGCAGCGTTATCCATCCCCCTCAGACAGACCTGGCAGATGCTCTGCACTAACTTCAAACTGCCTCTCGCTGCTTTATCAGTACAGTGAAAACAGGTAATCATCCATAATAAGTTCTTCACTTTCTGTTCCTGTCTGGCCTGCTTCCAGATGTCTTATGACTATTGTTGAATAAGTGGATCAACAAGAGAAATGGAGAAATGATAAGTAACTAACATGTCATAATATATGCAGGGCACAGACACTTCCCCTAACTTGAAACAACGTGTGCAAAATGTCCTCTGTGTTTAGGGTCTCTCAGCTGAAAGAACTTGAAGCAAAGATGTTTCAGATTATTTTTATGAGTATGGAAGGCTTGCCTATTATACAGAGTAAGTTGTTGGGGAGATAAGACAGAAGTAAAGACTCAGAATTCATTGTTTTACGTGTAACTTGGACACAGCCAGGAAGTAACCTCACAGTGTTTTCAGCAGAAATATGCTGTGACTGCAAATTCTGTCACACAGAATTCCATATGGTAGCATTTTCTGTTTGTGGTACCATGGGTATCACTATGCTATGATCCAGATTTTCTATTTTGGATGCTGAACTCGGAGAACCCCATATTGGTACCACTATGCTACAACCTAGACTTTCTCTTATGTATACTGAACTCACAGAACCCTTTTTACCAAATGAAGCAAAACACTAAACAGTAGCTCTGTTCAGTGATTAGATTTTCAATCTTACACATCTCGTTTGCAATTTGGGCTTAAGCAAAAGTATCTTTGTCAAGCACTATTAATGCAACCCAGACGGTGTCTCAGAGTCTCAATGCTAATTCCTTAAGAACTGAAGTTAGACCACTTCGATGGAACTCTTAAAACTTTGGCAACGTTCTCTGGTGTCTCAAAAAGATCTAGCAAGCCAGTATCCACATTCGAAAATCTACCTATAATGACTGTCAGTTGAAATATACTGATACATTCCATCCCAATCTATCCTCTTAAGAATACATATTCTTACAGCGTGGACAATGAAGGAGTAGTGTTGGCATTTCTTTCCTTCATCCCTCATATCCTTTTCACATCCTCATATCACATGTTTGCACTGTGTCTGTACTGACCACCCCCACACAGAATGCTTGTTATTCTCCTGGGGGACCTGCTAATCAAGTTAGAAATCTCATTATGATACTATGTCCCAGAGGAAAGGACACAGGAGAGAGTGGGGAAAGAAATTACTATTAAGTTCAAGGGTTTTTCTTTCAAGAAATTTAAAAATAATAATAAAGCTAAGTTATGTGACCCGGAGGTGTCCATTGAGCATACTTACTACTTTCTAAATACTGGAAGCCTCTGGTCAAAGCAGTGCTGGAATGGAGGTGCTGCTGATCTTGTTGGTCACAATGACAACAAACTACTGTGAACACCAAGCAATGTTCACTGAGCTGCCATGAACTCCAAAGTGTTAAAAACACAAGGCCAAGAGTTAGGTGCCTTGTGTCCAACGTAGGCTGGCCTTGGCCTACGATGCTCAGTTCAGGATTTTCTTCAGCCTCACCAGAGTGCAAAAGTACACATGTTTGAAACACTCAAATTTTGGTCTTTTCCTGGACTAGAGATATACAGATCCTCCCTCACAATGACCAGCAGCATTCCTCAGCTCCCATCTAGCTGTGTGGTTACAATGGTAAACAGCCTCCAGAAGACATGCATCTGAGTTGGAAATGTTTAAGTTTAGAATGGATTTACTGGGGCACATGACCCTGCTACGTTGAAGAGCATCTACCTACTTTCTGTCATTAATCAACTGGGACTTAGTAGGAGGATGAATTAAAAATCCTCAAATTCAGTGAGGCAGACGTTCTCAGATTACACTCCATTGCAGGTATTGAGGTATTCTGTCACATCTGAGTAAATACCTACTTTATACTCAGCTCTTGTAGACTGAATTACAATCCTCTAATGTAGTTAAAGATGGATCTACAATGATGTGTACACTTAACACAAATCATGATGCATTGGACACTCAGTGGCATCACATTTTATATTGCCTTGAACTTTAATTTTCCCAATTGTGGGCAAAAAGTATTTATTCAGTTACAAATTGTGAAGAAAATATATTTCTGCCTTTTGCCTTATACTTGGAATCATCTTGAGCAACGCATAAAGTAATGAAGGGAAAGGACTTGTTGGATTACAGAAAGGACCCCTATTAGACTTAGACTATGTTTACCTTAACTGTCTATGTACCGTTTGAAGAGGACAGATGTTCTCATTCAGAAATGTATCTCATTTTCAGCCAATTTTATACATGAACAGCACTGCTCCAAACCCATAACCTTCCCTGCAGCCATGGTTGGGTAAAGGTAAAGCCGTTCCCCTGGACATCGGAGGTCATTTAGCTGTTTGGAAGGATTTCATCTACAGTTCCATGAGGACACACGGGAACACACTTGGCTAGATGCTTCTGAACTTGCATCTATCCTTTTTCTGTTGTTGATTTAAGGTTAAGGACTGAGAGCACAGAACAAAACCCAGTTACATGTTGGAAACATTTACAAATAACATAAATGAGAAGATAATTTCCATCCTAAATGTACAAGAATTCTCAAAACTAAACAAGAAGCCTGAGTTATGGCAGGGGTGGGGGGGTAGTGTCTAAGAACTAATAGACACTATCTTAGGGAACACAAACAGAAAGCAGAGAGCACATGGGAATAAGTTCCACATTGCGTATCATTAAGGAATTACAAATTGAAACAAGGAGATGCTTAAAATTGGCTAATATTCAAACACTGTCAACACTAAATGCCAGAGTAAGTGTGTGCCAAGAATTCCAACCATTCTCTGATTGTAGGGGAGCAAAATGGTAAAGCAGCTGCTTTGGAAGACAGTTTGTACACATACATACACTTCCCCCACCCCTTTAGAAATGTGAGTGATGGGGAGATTGGCAGGGGACAGAACTTCTCCATGAAGTCCAGAACAGCCTAAAACTCACAATCCTCCTGCCTCAGCCTACTAAGCACCAGGATTTATAGGTAAGCCCCATCAAACCCAAATGGAGGTTTCTTATAAATTTGCATGAATTTTTATTATACATTCCAGTAGTTGCACTCCTGGGCATTTACCAACATAAGCTGAAAACACAACTCCACATCAGAATCTCCACACACACACACACACACACACACACACACACACACACACACACACAGTGGGGTTACATGGAAACATTGCACTTTACACTCGATTTTGATGTGACCTTAAACTGCTGTAAAACACTCATTTAAAACAACATAAGGATAAGGAGCAATTACTGATGAAGTTCCAGATACATAACATTCTTTATGATTATAGAAAATACTTCAAATTTCTGAAGTCCTGAGACACATGCTTACATGTGAAATATTCCTTCTTTTTATTTTATGGTCTATGAAATGAAGGTGTGTGGTCTAGATTCCTATATATTCTGTCATTTATAGTAAGATGATATGTAGATTTAAACATTACAAAAAACATAATACAATGCAGATATTAACATTAGTGAGTAAAAATCTAACAGTAATTCGCAAGCTTAGCTGTGGGTAGCATCTGTTCACTCTGGAAAGACACTAACTTTAACCATTGGCTACAGTACCTAAAACAGGACATGTGTACACACGTATCTACCTTTGAGTCATGATTTTGAAGGCATCAGGGAGGTAGCAGTCTGTGTTCTCCATCTGAAAGGGGTCCGCATCACAGATCTTGTCGTCTGTCCGACCATAGTTAGCACTCTCAATCATGATGACATCACTGCCTGGACATCGCAGGTCTATAGAATAACCTTCACAGGACAGTTCTCGTCTAACTAACCCGAATGGTAAGGCTGCTCTGCTGAAACCTAAAAGTGAAGAAGATTAAAACAGAAAGTCAAGGTTGAACTCAAGTATTAAATAGATTATTTCAATAAGGCATTTTCAAGAGACATGTTTCATTACAGTCAAGAGGTGTCAGGAATTCGTGTATTTATTCTTAATTAATTTATTCTTAATTCTCATTCTAAAGGTTACTATGAGGTACTTTTATGCATCTTTATCTGGACTCATCATCCTTATAAGACATCTTAAAATTACCTTTAGAAGTCATTTTCTCTATAGTCTAGTATAAACACAACTAAATGTCTTTTGTTGGTTCAAATAAAAACGACAAATTTAACTGACTTCATGAACACTTGTCAGTTTCATATGTATCTAAACATCTAATCAAGGAAGAACTGTCACAAGTGTAAAGACGACTCTTCCATACTCCATCCTTCTGTCCCATTGTTAATGTACACATATTAATTATTGGCAGAATCATTACTGTAACACTACTTTATATTAGAAGGTCTTCCTAAAATAACCGTGATAGTTATGACAATAATACATACAAGGGCACAATAACATTTTTAATTTATAGACACTGTTTGTAAAAGTGACATCACTGACAGGAGACAGCACTGAGCCAACCCATTTCAATAAAGACCATCAAAGAGAGAAAGTTTTTTATGTTACACAATCTATAAAATGAAGTAGACTATCTATTGCATTAGCTTTTCTACCTGTAAGACACAAGAAATGCTTACGTGCTGTATGAATTACATATGATACAACAGGTGCATGCACTAGAAAAGAATCGTGAGTGGAACATAAGTCGAGAATTTTAAGGTTTTTTAAATTATTATTATTAATGCATGTGCATGCTGGGATACATGATGAATGCACTATGGGCACATGAGTGGATGTCAGAGGACAACTTTCTGTAGTTGGTTCTTCCCTTCTACCTTACGTGGGTTCTAGAGTTTAACTCAGGTCATTAGGCTTGTGTGGCAAACACCTTTCTCCACTGATCCACCTGTCCAGGCTAATCTAAGCCAGAATCCCAAACCAGAGAGCCCATGAATTACCCTAGAGCACAGGCCGGTGGTCAGACACAGAAAAAGCGGAGGAGAGACGACAATGATGGAGGAAGACAAGTGGCTCTAGCTGCACCAGTGTGGGGAGCTACCTGGGGATGAGTCACCATAGCAACAGTCTCTCAGGCGCTGCCTGGAGTCCCATTTCCACTTCCTTGCTTGCTACCATCGACAACATCCCTTTAACAACTTTAATGTTTCATATTTGTTTATCTGTTGTGGAGACAGGGTCTCACTCTTTAGCTCTAGCTGGTCTGTAACTTGTTATGCAGGCAAGACTAGCCTGGAACTCAGAGATGACAGGCTTCTGCTTCCAAACTTGACTGGTAGGGTTAAAGGTGTGAACCACCACGCTGTTTTACTATCTCATCTCTATTGTTTTACTTACTCTGCATCCTGTGGTTCACCCCCTATAGTTCAATTACAGGAAAAACCCCCAACAAAGGCAGAAGAAACTGCTTCAAGTTATAAACTTCAGCCCAGCGTGTTGGGTGTGTCTGGATAAGCACACACTGGTAACCCCTTCTGTCTCTGCTGCACAATGCCCTCACTAATTCAAAGCCTTCTAAGAGGTGCCTCATCCTATAAAAGGGTTCCTGTACCACATATTCATATATCAGCACAAAAGCACTCCTCTAGACTCCAGAGGGAAGAAAATAATTAGATAACCTACAAGCATTTCAGGAGGTAGGACAATCCCCAAACCTGGGAAGGTCCCCCTAAAGTCCATGATAATATGAGAACACTGGACATAAGGAGGTGTGTGCAATTAACAAGGATGGAGCATGGACATAAAGCTTGGCGACTCAGGGTACAATGCTACCTGGACAAATGTATAAAAGGTATTTCTTCCCCTCCAAGGTCTGATACATTTGACCCCTTTTCTGATCCTGTATTTAAAAAGCAACTTAACTAATATTGCTACATTTGTCTTATTTAAAAATATTTGTATGGCTTCACAAACTCTTATTTATTTCTGGGGAAAGCAACGTGCAAATTCAAACAAGTGGCATCAATAAAATTTTAGAGTGTAACCTACATTAAAGGCTGAGGTGATTTGCAATTATAATTCCATAATAAAACAGAATAAATCATATTATTAGAAAATCTTAGGAATATTAGAACATGCTATTAAAAGACTGGCTTGGAGCATAGTTCATACTTGGTACTATTTTATAAAAAAAAAAAAAACAGAATTGATTACAAAGTTCTGTGATTTCTAAGCTGTGCCTTTTAGTTTTGGTTTTTGTCAGTGTGCAGGAGTCTAATCTAAGTGAATTTTCTTCTGCTTGTGAAAGCTACTCAAGGAGCAATGTAGCCCAGTGTCTTGCTATTTTGTTAACACAGAGGAAATTATACAGCCTACATCATAGTCACCCAAAATGGTCAAGTAAGGGAAGGAATGATCAGCATTCTTTAATTATTTAAGGGATGTCTAGTATGGAATCCACAGCAGGAAGCAGATCAGGGTTCTTGTGTTTCCACTGCAAAGAACTCAGGAGTTTGCTACAGCAACTACTGTTTACCTAAAGCTACAATGTCTGTTGTTTCAGATCATAAATCATCTCCTTGACGAATTCTGGCTCTTTCCTGTTTTCTTTGAACTTTTGTCTTTACCAACATGCTCACTGGTCACACATGATGCTCATCTTTAACACATATCTACCTGCTAGACTCTGATAAGGTTCTTAGTTACAATTCCACTACCCTGTATCTGTATGGCTTCAATAAATGGTACAGAATCATAATGATAAAGGTACTTGTAGAATTATACATACACGGTCTAATACAAAGCAGACAATGAATAGACGCATCCATACGAAAAGAACAATGGGCACTTAAATCTTTGTGTGTAGGGGGTGGGAAATCTTAAAAACTTGAGCCAACAAAACTCTATTTTTCTAAGTTCTCACTTCCTTTTCTGAACAAATAAAATTAGTTAAAAATTGTGTAAGATTTTCCCAGGTTAAGAGTCTAAACAATATCCTTCTAAACATATGAATGATGTTTTGTTGTATGATATTTTGTTTGTGCTCTGACAATTAAAGCTTTCCTGGAGATCTGCGGGCAGAGCTAGCCACTAGTTAACCATAGAGGCCAGGCAGTGGTGGCACACACCTTTAATCCCAGCACTTGGGAGGAGGAAGCAGGAAGATCAGGAGTTCAAGGCCACCCTGGGCTACAGGATATTGAACCAGTCTAAAAGAGAAACAGAGCCAGGTAGCGATGGTGCACACCTTTAATCCCAGCACTATGGAGGTAGAGACAGGAATATAAGGTGAGTGGAAACAGGATCTTGACCCCTATTCAATCAGAGGATTCATAGAGGTAAAAAGTCTCTAGTGGCTGCTGTTCTGCTTCTCTGATCTCTAGGCAAACTTTATTTGTCAGAACACAAACAAAATATATCATAAAACAATGTTTCAATTTTTTTCCCAGGGACCCACAATCAATAAAGCATCCGCTCTACTTCTCTGAGCTGTGGACATCAGGCATTGGATGCAGTGTGGTGGGACAATGCAGATGATAAGGAACTGTCAAGAAAATTCTCAAAAGTGTCTTATAAACTAGACAGGGTTCCTTTGTCACAGGACAGCTCCTCTCTGGATTAGCTATTTTAACCAAAGACTTATGGGGCAGGAGAAAACACAGAGATGTCAATTACAGAAAACTTCATAAACATTTTTAAGAAAAAGGTGATCTGTGCCTTCTTCAGTCACCCCACATTGCTTCGGTGAAAACTTGAGTGAATGTTGACCTCTTGGTACCTGACATGAAGGTCACAAGAAGTCAGAACATCTTCAGCAAAACTCAGGGCTTTCACTAAGGAAAACCAACGAATGACAAAAACATATTCCTGGCAAAACCAAACACAGTGACTCCTTGTCGTTCTGACTTACAGACAACAATCGCCATGGGTGTGGCTGTCCTTTCTTAATGCCACTTCTTCCTTTACATGACTTCCTTTGTATTCACAAGTGGCCATCCTAGAATACGGATCACTGAATGGGATCATGCCAGAAGAGGCACCCAGTAAGACCTTCTAAGAGGTCTTACTCCAGACCCAGGGAGTTAGGATCTTGGAGCAGAGGAAACTGAGACGTGTGTATTTGTCGAGGAAAACACTCATTTACTTCCACCAGTGATAGAGTGAAGATGTGCCAAGACCGTCTCTGAGGTCTTTTAAAAATAGTTTTATTTCTCTACTGAGACTGTGTATTTGTTAACTCTCTGTCATCATAATTCCTCTTAATTCTCTAATATGGTTTTATTCTAATCTTTGAACATATCCATAATAGCTGCTTTGAAATGTTTACCAGCTAAATCTATCATCTGGGCCTCTATCTAAGGCGGCTTCTGCTAGATGTGTTTTCTCCTGAGTATGGGTCAACCTTCTTGTTTGCATATCTTATAAAACTGTTGTTGAAAACTGTGCTTTTTAGACAATATCCTGCTGGCAACTCTGACTTTAGCTTTTCTTTTCCCGAGCTGCTGCCGCTGCGGCACTTTCTTCAGGGCCTGGCACAGATCCACAGCTCTGACTCCTCCTGAGTGCACATTCACCTTGCCTCTGCCCCGTGCTCTAGTTTTCAGCCTGGATTCCTAGAGATCACCCATCTCTGTGTGCAGCTCTGTGGTCCACCAATGACTGAGCACAAATGTTGCACAGAAGCTAGGAGCCCTTGGGAGTGTCTCCACACTCCGCTGGTCTGAGCGGGAGAAAACATCACTGAGGCCTTCTGAAGTCAGCCTTGGGGACTCCTTCCTGCCAAGTCCTCCCTGCCACCCTCTCTCCTGTCTTATCGCTCTTCCTAGCTAGACAAGCACACATGGAAAAGACACAGTTCCCATTGTTTCCAGGATCTGCCTACCGGACATTTGAGAATGCATGCCTGCACTGTCCTCTCAACTGAAACCCCCATCAAATGGAGCTAGGGAACTAGGAGGCACCCCCATTGGCACTTTCAGTGACAATAGCACTGGACTGTGGTTTCCGTCCTCAACTCCAAAGCCAGTCAAGTCCACCTGGCAGCAAAGCCACAGCTTAATAGGAACAGTGTTGCCCTGCAAAAATGCTACCATGGTGTAGTGAGGAGAGATGGGGTAAGTGGGAGCTTCATGCTAGAGGGCTGTGAGGTCCTACTGTTCCTGGTAGAAGTTCAGTAAATTTTCACAAACAAATGCTCACCATTGCCTGTCTGGCTTTGGTTCATTTCCACAGCCCCAAATAGCCATTGCAGAGCATTTTATCTCACCACTGTCAGAAACCCCTCTGAAGATATTTCAAATGTTGAGTGGCTAATGATCCTTCAAAAACCCTTATTGATGGGAACTATTAAGGTCACTATTTTACCGAGGAATAAATAGAGGCTATGGAAGATTTAAGTTTCCCATGGTTCCACATGCTGGAAGGATGCTCTGACAAGGTGCTTTCCTGACTCTCCACATCATGACAGACATCAGCAGTAGGTCTTGCTACAGAGGGTGTAGTTATGGTGTGCTGTGTGCTGTGAATCTTGGGGGAGAACAGGAGGAGAAAAGAAAACTGTGCATAATGGTCACGTACTCTGTCAAATGGCCACATGATCAACATCACAAAATCCCTAAATTAAAGCCTTGTAACCACATGTTCAGTACATGTATTCCTAGCTGTACTTGCAATCTATTTTTATTTCAATGCCCACCCCTCAAAAAAGCATTCCAACTGGCGAGGTGTAATCCAATCCATCCTGCAATGCTGACAATTGAAGAAAGAACTTGTGGGAGGATTCTGTGAGGGGGGAAAATCAATACTGCATCTTGGTGCTGCACAAATGTGGATACTGCCAAAGAGTGGCGCTCGGAGTGAAATGAACTGCTTTGCTCTGGTTCTCCTCTCGGAACAAATGATTCTGCAAAGACAGTTTCTTCCCCCCAAGCTATAAAATGTCAAGCAATAACTCTCCCTGCTCTAGGCTAGTGATTGGAGTAAATACCTCTGGGCAACAGGTGCAGGGACTTGGGTCTGAAATCATCTGCATTTAGGAGGCAGCTCCCAGTAACAGGCGCACTGCTAGGATGGTAACCTGCAAGGTCAGAACTGGAATGCCACGACTGGCTGTCACATCCTTCATAAGCATCTTTGCAAGATAATATGGTGCTTTGTCAACAAACAGCACATTGTTGGACTTGAAGCATGTGGTAACAAGCACTTGGCCATTCTACCTTGTCTCCATTCAGTCTTGTACACATTTCTGTAGGAATTGTGCCTATAAAACAGGTTCTTATTAACTAGAATATAAAAACCTCACCAGCCGGGCGGTGGTGGCGCACGCCTTTAATCCCAGCACTCGGGAGGCAGAGCCAGGCGGATTTCTGTGAGTTCGAGGCCAGCCTGGGCTACCAAGTGAGTTCCAGGAAAGGCGCAAAGCTACACAGAGAAACCCTGTCTCGAAAAACCAAAAAAAAAAAAAAAAAAAAAAAAAAAAAAAAAAAAAAAAACCTCACCTTCTCTGGTACTGCTAGTCTTAATTATTCTGAACTAACCCCTGTCATGGAGGGTACTGCTCATGCTGTCTTCAGGTCCTAGTGAGAACAGTGGCTTTTGATTATTCGGGACCTCCATGGAACTGGAGCTGTGACTTCAAGCTGCACCGAGACATTAACTCGGGCCACCACTTATTACTAGTGCTGGCCTATGAAATCTCAGAATTACTTCCATTTATATATGCTAATGAGGACTCTTCCTGCAATGAAAGAGTGGTAAGAGCAAGTTTCAAAGAGAAATTAGTTCACTAATAGTTCAACAGTTCCGTTTACCTCTGCATATTCATGGTGTCAATGAAACACAATTTTTAAAATCTCAAGTGCGTAAGAAAACTCTTTATGTTTAAAGGTAAGATGTTAGAGACATGATTTCAGGTAGGTTTGTGGGAGCTCGATGCTGTTCACTTTCTTGACGACTCCAATGTTTAAAGTAACTTTATCAGCGCTGATGAGATGGCTCATTGATAAAGGTACTTGCTGAGAAGCCTGAAGACCTGAGTTCAAACTCTGGGACCCACTCGTCAGAAAGAGAGACCTGACTCATAAAAATTATCCTCTACATCCGTAAGCTATCCTTTGACCTCCAAGGCATGCGTGGCATATGGCTGTCCACACTCATGCTCATGCTCGCTCTCGCTCTCTCTCTCTCTCTCTCTCTCTCTCTCTCTCTCTCTCTCACACACACACACACACACACACACACACACACACACACACAGATATGAATACATATGCATTAAAAAGGAGTATCTAACAGAGAAACCCTGTCTCGAAAAAAAACCAAAAAAAAAAAATTCTATAAAAAAAAAAAAAAGGAGTATCTATTTAAACTAAGACACCAAGGTTTCTGTGTCCACTGATATACAATTCCTTTGAGGTGTATGTGGTGAGAGGCCTAAACTATGACATGTGAAAGCCTTTCACCTATGGCCTTGTTTTAATACTAACAATAAGGAGAACAAAAGTATACAACTTCCATTGCCCAGCATAGGGACACTGGTCTAGAAAATGCAGGAGTCTGTACGTAAAGAAGATTGTGTGAAACCCAAAACACAAAGACGGTATTCTTGCAACAGAAAGCATTCCTTGCATTTAAAATAATATGACTACACCACTCAATACAGAGAGGCACGACATGCTTTAGCTTCTTAAGTCTTTTTTGTTTCTTTTTCGAGATAGGGTTTCTCTGTGTAGTCCTGGATATCCTAGAACTTATAGACCAGGCTGGCCTTGAACTCACAAAGATCTGCCTGCCTCGGCATCCTGAAAGCTGGGATTAAAGTCGTGTACTGGTGACCACACCCTGCTTTAGTTTCTTAAATCTTACTACATTTATTTCATTAAGTGTGTGTGTGTGTGTGTGTGTGTGTGTGTGTGTGTGTGTGTGTGTGTCCATGTGCACACACACGTGCACACACCTGTAGGCCAGAAGACAACCCATGGGAGTCAGTTCTCTTCTCCTACCATGTGTGCCCCATGGATGGAACTCTGGTCATCAGGCTTAGCAGAAAGCATCTTTATCCACTGAGCCATCTGCCCACGCTCTGCCTTAGCTTTCCATGTCATTTGGGTTTAGAATCAGTCACTTATTTTAGATTAAAAAAAGTTCACTCAGATGTTTAAAAATTATAAAGTTTCAAAAAAGTTTACTTTTTAAAAATCTTTATAGTAACAAGTAAAATCAATTTAAATCCAAAAATTCTATAGTTATCTTTGGAAATATATTTTTAAAAAACTTAAAGTAAGTCGGGTGTGGTGGCACACGCCTTTAACCCCAGCACTTGGGGACAGAGGCAGGCAGATCTCTGTGAGGCCAGCCTGGTCTACAGATCGAGTTCCAGAGCAGCCAGGGCTACACAGAGAAACCCTGTCTCGAAAACAAAAACAAAACTTAAAATGAATAAATGTATAATGAAAAACTGAAAAAAAATCTAATTACATAAACTACACGGGGCAAAAATTCTTACATTTGTGAAGTTTCACTAATCCTGGTGACCCTCTGGATGGTCCAATGTCAAAGTGTGGGAACCCCACCAGCTGTCAGGTTAAACACTAACACTTCGAAAATCTTCTCCATATTCTGAGAAAAGAACTCATTATGAGTCCTACAAAACATCTGGGATTAAAGTACTTATTAGAACGAAATTGATCTCTCTCTCTCTTAAAAACTTCCAAATTATCCACCACTGAGTAATAATTCACAAGTGTCATTAAAACACAGCAGTCTGCGTTATAAAACATGACAGGTTTAATCCTGCACTTTAAAGGAAAAACTCCCAGCAAGGATGTCTACAAAAATAACATAAGCCACAGGAAGAGGTGTTTTTAAGAGTCTCAGCATGCAACCATAACTTCTCCAAAGTTCACAAAGACAGACTTCCTTAATTCCAGTCTGCTTCAGAAACCTTGCCAATGGATTTCATATTTCATATTCAGACTCTCAGTATTGTGGAGTTACCCATAGCCTGTAGCTTGGTTGGTAGATTCCTTTTTCAGCATACAGGAAGCTCTGCGTCCAACACCCCAGGACCTCATATTTAGGTACTATGGTGTATGCCTGTAACCCCAGCAATGGAAGAGACAAAAGAATCAGAAGTTTAAAGCCATGCTCAGCCGCACATTCAATCTGAGGTCAGCCCAGGCTACCTGAAACCCTATCTCAAAAACAAAGGAAAAAGAATTCAAACAAACAAAAACAGCCCAAGGCTTCCCTGACAACTGAAAGGAAAGGCTGGCCTCGGGCTTAGATATTCACACTACACCTACTGTGTCCTGCTGCTCCTTTGGACACAGGAATACACCTGAATCAACATGATGATGGACCTGTGTCTGGGTAACTGACATGGAGGGAGGTGTCTCCTTGGGGAAGAGGGTCTTCATCTAACTCACCCTCTGAAAACTAAGCCTGCAGAAGGAACAGCAGCTGGAGATCAAAGTCAGTCAACTCTTGTGGTCATTAATTACACAAAAGCAAAACAAAAAGCAGGGAACCACTTGTTTCTTTTCAAGGAAATAAAGTATTCTTCCCAATATTTCTGTTTCCAGCTAGCTAAAAGCTACTAAAGAGTTAGCATCAGTCAGGAAATCTTCCTAAGCCGTTCACTTTGTACAACTAAGTCAAAGTTCTCAATAGTATCTGTATAATTCATGTACTGTCAACAAAGAAACTAGAAAATAATTACAGAATAAGGAATGAAAAACAATTTATTATCTCAGGTAGGGGCTGCCACCTCTCACTAATGAATAGAATCAATTTCACAATTCCCTTTTCTACCCCTTTGTTATCAGAATCCCATTAATTCTCCCACCCAGACTTGAAGAACTATTTGTTCTTAAAAGCAATGAAATAAGAAGAATACAGAAATGTGAAATTTACTCCTGCATCCAGCATGGTACCCCCAGCCAAACAGACTAAACAAGACCCCATTCCTTTCCTGTAACTTCATTAGAGTCCATTTCAACTACACTTCCAACAAGACTCACAGACCAAAGGGAACACAGATTTAGAGGGCTAATCTATCATCCTCCTGTTGTACTTAAATATAAACAATATATTTTTCTAAAATGCAGAAAAAAAGGCAGAAAGCTACTAATCACAATCTCATTACTTAAAAGGTAGGCTGAACACGGTTCTCAACGAGGGCAGCACCATACTTGAATTAGGACTTCTATATCAATCAACTTTTACAAGGCAACAGTAAACTCTCAAGTGTGAAGCGGCTCCACCTTGGTCAGGGAAGGCCAATTAGTGGGGATTCCAGAATCTGCATTAACAACTCTGAAACTACAGTGAAACCACCCACTCTTTTCTCTCATGCTCAACAGGGAATCCTAAGGTGACTGCAGTCAACCAGTGCTGACTCAAACAGGACTCCTAAAAGAGGAGGGCTCAAGAGGCCTGGCAGCTTCCCAAGGAAATTAATCCAGTTGGAATCCTGCCTTTCAGTTACCCATTCCAATCATTTGTCACTGAAAAAAATACCAGCCATCAATTTCTTTTTCCACTAAAGGATGGAGCAGTTTCACTCTTTCATCTTACACACCTTTATTACTATTTTTTTTTTTTTTTTTTGCAACAAGGTCTCATGTATTCTAGGCTGTTCTTGATCTCACTGTATGGCAGTGGCTGCCCTTGAACTTACCATCTTCCTGTGCTGTGCCCACCTCCTGGAATTACACACTTGGATCACCATGACCAGTTTAGCTCTAAGTTCCTTTTAAAAGTGACAGTTTTCCCTAAAATCACAAAGGAGTATCTAACTTGAAATTTTTCCTTAAAAAAACAAAACAAAACAAATAAATTAATACTACTGAAGACAACCAAGAAGTTGCTTCTGCCAGGAGGAAGAGTTTCCAACAGGATTCTAAGAGGGGAGCAGGGAAATGCCTGCTTACATTTGGCCTCTCCTTAAAAAATTAACTGCTGAGACCCAGAAAGTGTGGAAAGATTTCCTTTTATGTCCTCAAAACAGTGTTTAAAGTTTGGTTGTTGATGCTACATACAAAGAAGTTTAAGACATGGAACAGTCACTTCCTTGCATCAACAACAGATGTAAAAATTCCTAAAGGGTGGTAGGAACTTGTGGGGAAATTGAACCAAACCAGTAACATGACAGACACACACATATGTAAGACACTCCCTGAGCACTGTAACTACTGCACTTCTTTTTTTTTTAAAGATTTTTTTTTTTTATTATGTATACAGAGGAGGGTGCCAGATCTCATTACAGATGGCTGTGAGCCACCATGTGGTTGCTGGGAATTGAACTCAGAACCTCTGGAAGAGCAGTCGGTGCTCTTAACCTCTGAGCTATCTCTCCAGCCCCTGCGCTTATTCTTCTTAATGACACTTCTAAACTAATTAAAAACTCTAAGACACCCCAACAAGTGAAGAGGAATGCATCAGTCAGTCTCACCCCATCATACAAAAGCCAGAGTTGGCTGCAGTGAAACTCATTGCTTTGTGTGCTAATAAAAGACAAAACCAAGCATGTATTATAATTTTGACTTCATTAAAAAAAATCAAGTAGAAACAAGTATTTCTTTCTTGGTCATTTACTTTTTCTTGTTGGTTTGTGTCCTTGGAACATGCTAATTTCTCCCTTAGCTCATTCTGGACTAAGTTAAATAAATTAACAAACTTGCTAGAGGCAACACCTTTACTTCCACACCCTGAAGGAAGCCCACACAGTGTACAAGTCCCTCTAGAAGCCAAAGATGGTACTGTACTTTAGACAGAATTCCAGCCCATGATGAGATGCAGGTATTGTTTCTTAAAGGGCAGAAGAAGAAGAGACACAGACACTGAAAAAACAAATGGTTTTGTGTTGTAGTCCTGTCAACCACTAAAGAAAGAGGTAAAACATGATGCGTCTTTACAAATAAAATTACTGACTTCTCATAATTCCCCAAATGTTATACAAATCAAATACAAATCTGACTAATCCACCACTCAAGAAACTGACAAAGGAGAATTACTCCGATTTCAAGGCTACCCCGAGGTACCCAGCTAGCTAGGGCTATGTATTAAGATCCTGTCTCAAAATTCAAGAAAACAACTACCTTAATGTTGGCACACACACACACACACACACACACACACACAAAAAAAAAACAACTGTGTTTAATATTTTCTGATGTTTAACACAATAACAATAGGATTTAATGACATGCTGAAATAATAGAAAATTTGAATTTCAGTATTCTATTACAAAATTGTAATTCTGTCCATAAAATGTTTGCATATTCATTTCCCTCATTATATAAAAACATGTAACACCATCAATTATACTTTTCAACATAAAAAGCCAAAAAAATATTTATGGGCTACTCATTTAATGCATTAGGAATAGCATAGGAATGGTCAAGTCTCAGTGGATACTTGGTATCAATTTGTTTTGATAACTAATACTAACTGATGTTTGATAATGAATACAGATAGATTAAAAATAATAAAACATGATGACTGAGGTTGAAGTTTCTCACAAAGCTAAATTAGAAAGAACAAGATCTACTCATCAAAACCCTAAGGGTGGGGGGGGGGAGTATTGGAAGAATGATCAGCTGAGTCAGTGTTTTTTTTTTTGTTTTTTTTTTTTTGGTTTTTCGAGACAGGGTTTCTCTGTGTAGCTTTGCGCCTTTTCCTGGAACTCACTTGGTAGCCCAGGCTGGCCTCGAACTCACAGAGATCCGCCTGGCTCTGCCTCCCGAGTGCCCGAGTGCTGGGATTAAAGGCATGCGCCACCACCGCCCGGCGAGTCAGTGTGTTTTAAAATGTCTCCCTTCTGATGTATTCATTTAAATGATCTGTACAGTTGGAATGGAAGGATTTGCTTCTAAACTGTGTTAACTATTTCAGGTCAACAATAACAACTTCTGAACAAGAAGTTACTTGGTTTAGTATCTTTATCTATTAAAAATACAGCACCAGTATTTCAGTACCTCCATTTGAAAACCAGGAATGATATCGAATTAATTAAGGGTTGGTACACAGACTGATGGTTTAAGATGTAGTTTACCTAAAAGTATTACCCAAGTTGAAAAGCATCATAAATTAAGATCAGCAACTACAAATGTTTACTATTGTATTTCTCACTCCACACCCCACACACTTACCACATTTGTGAAGCTATATTATTATTAAGTTCTAGTTACCAATGACAAACTAGCATATGGTGAATCTGCTTTTGAAATTGCAATGAAATTCTATTTATGAAATACAAGCTTCCATCTTCTCCCAACAGATGAAAAACTGTCTCTTGGTGTGGAGTGCTTTACATAGACATGGATTGGGAAAATCTAAACACTAAACACTGAACCAAGAACACCAGGTCAAATAGTTTATAGGAAAGTGCCTACAAGTCAGAGTATCTTTTATTTCATTTGTTTGTGTTTGTGTTTTTTTATTTGTTTGTCTCGTGAGATTGGGTCTCACTGTGTACCCTCAACTGGCCTGCTACGTGGGTCTTGAAGAGATCTGTCTGCCTCTGCCTCCTCAGTGTGAAATTAATGGCACCATCACCACACAGGGCAAGAGAATCCATTTTAAATTAGGTCAAGGAAAGCAGGGCTGGGGATGTCATTTGCTGTCCAAATGCTGGCCAAGGCCTGGGCAAGACCCTGGATTAGATGACCTCTGGTAAACATCAACATCCCCCAAAGCCCAGAAAATGAAGTAAATATGAGTAGCAAATAAAAATAAATACTGTATTTAATGGTCAAGAACAAAAAGAATTTTTTTAAAAAATCAAATTTGGTTGCATTTTCTCCTATCAAATTACCAAAGATCTGGATGTTTATTATAATAATTGGGTTCATAATTTAAGTGCTTCACATTGAGTCATTTTTAATGTTGGAGATATATCAATCCATTTTTTGCTGCTTTTATTTCATGAATAGGAATTGAATGCAATTAAGATCACATTTACCCACATTTTCATTATGTTTATGCTATACTTCAGCTATTTCTGAGATCATGAACTCATAGAATCTTTCTGAAAAGATCCTTACCAAATCCCATTTATGATAATATATTCTAAAAACAATCTAACAATCTGACAGTAATTTGGACAAAAGGAGACAGTGGAAATTTTAATACTACGTAATATCCCACAATAGGAGAGTGATTTAGAGGATCTTGATAAAAGAGAATGGTTTCCTCCTTGAAAATACCATAATATTAAATAACATGATAAAAAATATTGTGGAGTCTGATCAGTTTGGAGGTGGACTCTGGAAAACTAGGAGCTAAGGCCATCATCGGCTACATGCGAATGTGAGGCCGGTTTGAGCTGAATGAGATTTTGTCAAGAAAACCAAACAAAATTATGATTACACTGAGTGATTTGGGATTGGGTGATATATATATATATATATATATCACTAGAGATGCCTCACAGGAGTGCTTGCTGCTCCTCCAATGGTCCTGAGTTCCTGGTATCCACTTTGGGGAGTTCACAACCAAACATAACTCCAGCTCTAAGAGATCCGACACCCTCTTCTGGCCTCCATAGACACCCACACACATATGTCAGATACACAGAGAAACACACACATATACACAAATGAATAGCAAAATGCATCTTTAAAAAAAGCGTTACAAATTTGCTACAGTATACACATGCATGGCGAGAAGGGGAGGTTTGGGAACTCCTTTCTCGCATAACAGAGACCAGTCCATTACACTAAGGGTTCCCAGTCACCAAAATGTACAGGAACCCTTGCCACCAACCCCTAGGGACCAGGTTACAGTGAGTGGATGAGCAAAGAAGCACAGAGCCCAGGAAGATAAGGGAGTACTGTCCCCTTTATGGGAACAACCCAACAATACAACATTTCCTATGCTCAGACCTGAAGTGAAAGTCCCATTACTTTCTTCTTTGTGGCTGAGAGCCACCATATCCTACACAGCAGATCCCTGTGTATAAGCAGAGACCCATGTGGCTTCTCCAAAAACGGGTGTCTCTCACCCTACCTGGAATGCATTTGCCCTGGGTGACCTGTGCCCAGATTTATACCACAGGGAAATCATTTGCTTAAGCAAAATGATTCCTGTAGATCTCGTGGTATTTTCCTCATTCCCAACTCACTCCAAACTGTCTCCTTGCTGTCTGTTTTTATCTACATTTCCCTACTACATCCCACAGTTGGCAATGTTCTGCTGTGTTAAAGTTTATATTCTGCAAGGTGGCTGAGAAAATTACTTGTCTGCAGATTAATTACAAATATAAAAGAGAGAAGCAAAAAGAGTTATCTCAGTACTAGAATGTTACTGTAGAAAAGCTACAATTTTTTTATTCCATTAAATTCTCTTAAATGACAGACACGCACTACAGAGTTGTCTTATTTTAAAATTTGATTCACAAATCCTTATCTTTATAACTTCACAGCATTCTCTCCAGTTGCAAATCCCTCCTGCATGCTCAGCTTTTTTGAATCCTCTCTCATCTAGGGTGTAGGAGTTTCCTCTACTTCAAACCTTCCCTAGACAATAGAAAATTGCCAGGAGACTTACCAAAAGACCGAAGGCAGAGATATAGTATGTTTTGCACATACACCAATTAGGTGCACAAGAGTCCCAAACCACACTAACAATGTTAAGTTCTTCAAAGAGAAGTCATCTGCTACCAAAGAAGAGAGGCAGATCTAGGGGAAGAGATGACTGATGGCTTTGTAGAAGCCAACACAGCAAGTCTCACTGAAAAGACAAAGAGAGCCAGGATACCCTTAGTCCTCTGGTAGCCAGCACTGCAGAATCATCCACCTTTTGCCGAGATGTTCTCGCAGACTCCCCAGTGACATGAATGCAATTCTTAGTTCTGCAACTGTATGCTGCAAGCCTGTAGGCTGAATTAAGTTGTCAGAAACATCTACTTGACACCACAGGCTGGCACTTTTGCAGGTATCCTTTTTTGGGCTCTACTACCTAGCTGTTGGGTGCAAATACACCTTGGCGGTCTTGATCTTCTCTGCTGGGTGTACTATTAGGAACTCTTTAATCATATCACTCTTTAATGCTACTTTGCAGATGTACTGTCTGACACAGCTCATCTGAATCTGAGCTAGGTTTCCAATGCTTGCTAGCAGAATGATCTTGCTTACCAACTTGAGGATCTGGTCTCCAGTTTCCCCACCTATCATATGGGAGTAACAAAGGTCCTACACCCCTTCTTCAGGTTTTGCAAACAATAAATAAATTATATGTAAGGATTAAAATGTAACAACTGCCGAGTGTTTGATTTTGCCAGCACATTAGTGGCGAGGGGGAAGGGGGGAGCCCCAATGTGTCAGCTGGCAATTCTGCCTTCATTAGTGCAGTTTTTAAAAGGTTTAGATCCCATGTCCAGCTATCCAAGGAAACAGACTAATTGGTAAATTATACAGCAGATATAACTGACTACATGTAAATAGTTTGAGTATGATGAAATCATAATTGCAAGCAATTAGAATTAAGCTAATCCCTGTTAGTCCAATTTCTTTCCTCGTTCTTCTTAAAGCTACAAGGGTAGCCAAGTCAGGAAAGCAGCATCTCTCCCAAAGACTGAACACATTCTAGATATACTGCATATTATCTCAATTCTCATGAGGACCCTGGAACAACTCAGGCCAGGAATAACATCCAAGCTACTTGCTGGACTCTTCACTCCTTCCTTTTTCTGACTGGAATTAGAAAAATTTCTCCGAGGGCTGTCCTCTGTGTCCTCTGTGTCACAGCCAAGCAGTACTGCCTCTTTCCCAAACAGAGTCAACAGCATACCCCTGGGTCCCCAAGACTTACCTCATGTCCCTCTAGGAAGTGTGAAATATTCTCTGGCTTCAGGATTTATTTATTTACTTATTTATTTATTTAACCATGGATTTATTAGCTATGGCAATCATCTAGCATGACAAAAACTCAATACAACCTCATTTTTACAACTCAGAACACGACGCTAAGAAGTACTTAAAGTTCAAAGTTGAGAGACTGACGTTGATGCTCCCCCCACATCAGCATACATGTAGAGTCCGATTAATAGCACTTTTCTGTTTCTAGGCCATTTCACCTGCACACTGCTAATCTCATTTACCAGGCAAATCACTGCAATCCTCACACAAACTGATCAAAATCTTTCCTATGGAGATGGAGAATGGGCTTAGTGGTTAACAGAACCTACTGCTCTTGCAGAGGTCTGGAGTTTGGTTCTTAGCAACAACGTCAGGTGTCTTACTACTGCCAGGAACACCTCAAGTCTCATGCACAGACACACACATACATAATTAGAAATACAATCATTCTTTAAAACATATCTCTAGGCACTGAAACTAAATACATTAAATGCACATTAAAAATGTGATCGTTTTGCTGCAACTAAGACTGTCTTATAAGCCCTTTTTATTTCTATTTCCCCTACACAGTAACGCTTTAGAATAATAAGCAATGGAAATTTTCTTTAGAAATTGCACATGAAAAAATTTCAAAGCGATTTAACAGCCAGTAAACATTTTAATGATGCAAACATCATGGCATGTAATGCTGCTGCCATTGTTCTGAGCATCGGTTGCAGCATGTCTTAGTTATCCATGCCAGATGATCAGATTTCAGGACTTCTACTGTCTCCCAAGGAACAAAAGAAAAGCTTCTAAGCCTTTAATCTATTGCTTGGGTCACCTTGATTGTCTGTATAAGACACAAATCATCTTTCTAAAATGCTATTTTATTATTTGGGGGCAAGTAAGTTTGCCTATACACATTACATGTAAAGAAGATCAGAATTCTGTGTAGTATGGTCTCTGTGAACTGGAAAGAGATTCCTATATAGCAAGCTGTGAGGAGCTTTCCTAGGACACCGCACTTTAGGGGAACAAGGAAATATTATTTTCTGGAGTTGGAAAGAGCTGTGTGGATTTCCCTACAGCTGTTGTCACCGTACCTACATGCCTACATCTCAAGCTCCTTGTTCAGTGTTTGGCTGAAGCAAAATAATCATACCCTGAGCTGGGTGAGATAGCGTGCCTCTGGAACCAGTGTGCAGTGGCAGAAAGAGGCAGAAGAATCAGGAGGTCAAGGTCATCCTTAGCTACCCAGTGAATTCAAGGTCATTCTGAGCTACATGAGACCTTGTATCAAAAACAGAATAACGATAATGGTAACCACATGAATACCTGCAATATTTCTAAATATTCTTACTTTTTAAAAAATATTCAATGTATACATTAATTGATCTGCAAAAGTAAGAGAAATAACAATGTCAAAAGTTTGTCAGTAATGGGAAATTATATAATTATCTTTAATAGAGAACTTTACAATCTTCTCAGGTATAATGAGGAATTTCTTTGTGTTAGCTATTTTCCTGGTGCTTATCACACTATGGCTTGAATTTGTGTGTTTTCAGAATAGAGATGGAAAAGAAAACACGCATGAGTAGTACAGAGATGGTTTCAATTATGTTCAAAATCCTCCAGCAAAGTAATTACTTCATAAATACACATTAATGAGCCAATGTAACCAATCATGTCCAAACACTATAGCATCAAATTTTAATTCTTCAAAACAATTCCATTATAACCTTTTAGCTCAATTTCCTCTCACTGAACAGCTCTTACTTGCTACTTTAAGGACTGCTTTTAACGTATGGGAGAACAAGTATTTGTTTGTTTTATTTTATTCATAAAACACGGTCTCCTGAAACTGGAGACCCTCCTGACTCATCATCCTGGGATCCTGAGATGAGACTCTGCCCTGTAGATACTTTCTAGCTTGCTATCAATTGTTCAAACGTTTAATAAGGAATCATCATGTTCTAAGCAGGATACAATCTACTAAAATAGACTTGCCCATTTCTACTTTTAAACAGCTTCTTAAAAATACACAATGAGAGTACATGACACAGTGAAACAAAGGCGAATGAAACCAAAGATGGACAAAGAAAATGATCCTGATTTGCAAGAGAGAGATCAGGAAGAGTAATGTTTTAAAAGTCCAATTATTAAGAATAAATAAAATGAAATAGGGAAGATTCTGAATAGAACTTCAGCAACTAAAGATCACATTAAAGTTGTCATCTATGCTTTCACTCTATCATTTAGCTCTAAATATTTTCATTTAAAAATACTATAAAGGACCTGGAGAGATGGCCCAGTCAGTACAGTGATTGCCTTGCAAAAGCAGAAAGACCAGAGTTGGATCACACAATCAGTGAAAAAAAGCCAGTCAGGATGGTAATTCCACCATAAGAGAGAGTCCCTGCCTCAAAGAAAATGTTGACAGCTCCTAAGGAACCACTCCAATGCCGTCCTCTAAGGGCCTGTACACAGATGCACCAGCATTCACACATGTACCTGTACACACATGCACCTGTGCACACATGCCCCTGGATTCACATGTATTCATCCAAAAATAATACAAATAAATCTAAAATCTATGTGATATGTAAATAGAAAATACCAGTCAAAACATTTTTCTCACAGTTCTGCTAACAAGGCAAATCCCAATATATGTTGGTCTCATTTTAATAATGTAACATTTCACATAAATGAACTTAGATGCTTGGCAAACGTATACAAAATTGTTCCAACACCTTTATCAAAACGCAAAATAAGCTGTGAAATCCTCCAAATCATAATCAGTGTGCTACAGAAACACCGCCAGCACCTAAGGCTTACTTGTTGTTTATGAAGACACATTTCTGACTCACTGGGTGCCATCATTTCACTGCTGGCCATCTCAGATGCTCTGGTAATTTACCAGTCATTTCCATGGCGCTTCTCACCTTCCTTACCACAAGCATTCTACTCATGATTCTTTCAGCTTTGCCGGCCTGGAGGGTCTGATAGGTGTGTCTAGGCATCGAGATCCATTCCTAATTCTTAGAGACAGCATGGAGGACTCTGCTGAACCTTCTATCCACATCCAAAGCATGCAAGAGTCAAATCCCTGCATTCACTACCTCAAATGAATGAACCCAGACCTGTCTTTAAAGAATATACTCTTAACAAAAATTAAAACCAAAGAGGCCAGTGAGACTGTTCAGCACATACAGACTCTTGCCCCGAAAACTTGATGATTGAATTAAGTCTCCAGAAACTATGTAAAGATGGAAGGAGAGATTTGACCCCAATGCTCTTGTCCCGTGACCTACAACACTGTGTCACACTTGTGCATGCACACACACCATGCACATTTATAGTATAATTTTTCACTATTTTAAAAGAATACACTCCAAAATCACAAGCTTACTTCTAGGCATCACAGTCTGATAAGTCACCTGCTTCCTATAATCACAAGGTTTTTCTACGAAGGTCTAACTTGCCACTCTTAGCATTTAGGAATAATTCCAATGTATACAGTACTACTGCTGCAGAGTATCAAATCCTACATCTTTCTCTCACCTTTTCAGCCCCCAAAGATTCTGTGCATGTGGCGTAGTCTATTAAAAAGTAATACTACCTAAGAAAGAGTAGAACATGTACGCTCTCATCTGGACATGCTGTGCTGGGAAAGACTTGATCATGAAGCTTTTACTTGCATTTTTATAAACTATTCTCCACTACAAACGGATTTCTTATAAGAAAACACTATAAATTTACTATGTTCACAATTGGTATCAATTCCATGAACATTTATAATTGTTTTTAATAGATGATTGTGACTTAAAAATATTGTCAAAGTTGCAATGCACCATTTATAAGGTGCTGACTTTGCCCACACTGGAACCCAGGAGGGAAATGCAGGCTTCCTCTCCCTGACTTAGGTAATGCAAACACTGCTGCCTGTCGTCAGACACTCTGGAGGCTGCCTCAGCAACCGCTCTGAATACACAGCCTGCACATTCCATCAAGGTTCTAAGACTGCTAGCAACACCCAGCCATCTCTTCTGCTTAAAGTGTAGATTCTTCTTAAACAATACTTAATATTGGGTATGAGCTTAATAGCCATATGAAGCGCACAACCGAATAATTTTTAATTGTCTATCTTGAGCTAATTACATAGGTGGGCTATGTCTTAATATTTCCAGACTTCAGGCCTAAGTGCATCTTTCTGAGAAAGTGTGCGACATTCCTGGAATTTCAGAGCTATGGTCTTTTAATCCATTACCAGTTTTCTACCAAGGGACAGCCCTCTTGTTTTCCTTACATTAATTATATATGGAATCTTCAGGCTGAAATTCTGACAGCAGGAATGTAAACGAGCTAAGCAGAACTATTTTTAATTAAAAAGAATACATGCAAATATACCATTTTCAATAGAAATTCAATAAATGCTTAAAATTATTTTTATTTGGAAGGTTTTGTTCCTTAAATAAGCAGCACATTAGTTAAGAAGCACGCCACATTTGATTATTAATTAATGCTGAATAAGTAGTTCACTTAAAGCTCTTTCTGCAGAAGCAATGAGCATTGGAAGATTTTGAGGAAGAGAAATCACAGACAACACAAATTATCTAACGGTGAGAAGGAGTAAGCTGACCTTCTGGCAAAAATATTATCTGATTACAACCAAATTTAAAAGACCATAATTTGTGAAACATGTAATGATGGAGGTGACTACAAAGAAAGAACCTATCTATGTTGCATCCAAAATGATACACAGAGATGATGCAAACTAGTTAATAATACTGCTCCCAACAAAAAGATAAAATTCATTTGGAACCTCTGCTTTGGAGATGCCCAAGGGGACTGTTGTTATTGCATTATTATTAAGTACTGAGTAACATCACCCAGTGTAAGCCTCATTTCATCTAAGTTAACGTTTCCTATGTGAACTGTGCACATTCTCACAGAACCGTAGGTGAAGGCCCCTCTGACCCTGTTTGAGACACCATGAGTGTGGGATTGTTTCCATATTCACCTGAAAAATAGTCACAGGGCATTCACATTTGGAAGAGATAGATTTTTGTGGAAATCTCAATCCTTAATTAAATCACAGAAAGAGTTTTTGAAGTAGTAAATAATAAATCACAATGAATCCTCAAACTGGTTGTCAAGGAAACTACTTTGCTTCTGGTGTAATTGCTGTTGTGCCCATTTGCCCTCTCTGACACCAAGCCTCATCATGCATTCTGGTCAGAGACTGAGAAAGTAGCTTTTCTATTCCTCTCAGGCAATCATGTAACATGCATTGAGCTTGACTGAACAGGGCCATGCGACCATACAAATGCTGAATTCAAGGCCTTTCCTTCTCTGTCTGGAGGCAGTAATTAACTAGAAAGCAGTATATTGCTAGCAAGGCTCAGCTAAGAAATGCAACCAAGGTGTCTTGGCAGCCCTTAGCAGCTGTGTTTACAGGATGTTTTTACTAACTTAATAATTTATTATCAGAAGACTTACTCGTGAACCCGCAATCCCCAATGTTTTAAAAGTTAAGTGTCAATGTTCTTTAGATTTCTCTGAAAACAGACACACGAGGGTTGATAAAGCCGTATGTGAAATGGAAGTAAAAGGGCAAAATCAGTGCCAAACAGACTTGGCCAGCTCAACACAGTCTTTCCTTTACTGTCCCCTTTGCTTCCATCTAATTACGTTGATCATCTTTCAGGTAAGAATAACATGAAATAAAATCCTGAGAGAAACTGGCAGCTCTCTGCTGTGAATTCCACACATTGCACTGTTTTCTGTTGTTTGTATTTCCTTGACTAGGATGGCCATAGAAGAGTCCTGTGTACAGACATAATTCTATTGATTTTCAAAAGACTGTATTAGTTCCCTTTGTGCTCTTAATCTGGAACATTTTTAAGTTCACTCAACTGGTAACTTCTCACTACTTACTTCAACCATTACTGAGAGGTAACAGCAATATCAGAAAATTTAATTTGTATACAACAGACACTGAAAAGTTAAAATTATCTTCATCAAAACAATGTCCTTGACTCGGTGCTCTCCTTCTTTCGGCCATGCATACCAGGCTTCTCTAGCAGGTCTGCTCTCTCACCTCTACAGATGGCAAATAACACTGGAGCCTAAGAATTTCCTAATGGTGTGGGAAAACGCACAGGTAATGTGTTTATCTCTTTCCAATGCATGTTTAGTCTGAAAATATTGGATTGACTTTAGTATTTATTTATTCATTTATTTTACGTGTGTTGGTGTTTTGCCTGCTTGCATGTTTGTGTGAGGGTGTCCTACCCCCTGGAACTGGAGTTACAGACAGTTTTGAGCTGCCATGTCAGTGTTGGGAACTGAACCTAGAACCTCTGGAAGTGCAACACCATACATGGCTATTTTTTCTATTTCCGATATAAAAATAAAACTAAAGAGCGATATATTGTATAATTTTGAAACAGTGAGTTAAACAATTTAGTATAATGTTAAGAAAGTTTATTTTAGGAAACCAAATTCTGTCTGTGTGTAACTCTGGGTAGAAAGGGCAAAGATTCTTTAAAGCCATGAGTCAACATGGGATGCTTGTGAGTTGGGCTGTGAAGAAAGCAGTTTTATCTGAAAACAGAAAAAGGATTTAACAGTCTAAGACCTGTGTGATATAAAAGGTAGCAACTGAAGTTTTTTTTTAAAACACCTATGGCAGTTTGTTTGCTTTGTCTTGGTTTATTTTTTTTTCCCTAGCGAAAGTGAGTGTATGTGTGCATGCGTGCCTGGGGTGGGGGTGGGGGATGCGTGTACATGCATGGGTATGTGTATGTAATAGGCCTCCCAAACCTAGCACACTCTCATATGGCCACATGATTCTCCTGTCTTTGTCCAGCTAGGACTGTGTTGTAGACATCTGCCATTATGCCCAATGTTATATTAATTCTGAATTATGAGACACTAAAGGAAAAAACAATAAGGGTAAGTTGGATAGTCCAACTCGTGTAAGCAAAGTATACTGTGGTATCAGAGGGGTGTGCAGGGGATTTCATCGGGGTCCTAACTGCCACTGGGTCATAGGAATCTTATGCTTTACATTTCGTGATGAAGGATCTCTTTCCTGGTTTTGTTTGAAATAACTGAGTTCACTCATTCTTTGTAGAACCAGCAACTGCACAGCATCCTGAAAATAACAGTAGAAGGGAATTTATGTTTCTTCAAAATGGTATGGTCTAAATTTGGTTATCTGCACATCAGACTGAAAGGAAACAGATCACATCATTCCCATTGGCTGGTTCTAATTTAATATGTAAACTGAATATTGCTATCTGTTTTCCTAGACTAATAAAAAATGCTGAAAAACCAGTATTTCTTGATACTCTAGCAGTACTCAATAGTTCAGGATGTTGTGTTTTTCTCTGCTGAAACTCTGACATGAGAAATGCATCACACTGTAGGTACACTCCATTTGGAGCAAAGTGATATGCCCTATGAAATCTTTTCTTTCCCAAAGAAACAAACTCTACCTTAACTTGGAAAGTTAATTATGTGCTTCGGTTTCACAAACCAACTGCTGTTGCCAGCTGCATTCTAAATACGAGTAAACAGAGACAGTTTGAGCTGTCAACAAAAGACATAATTAAGTAGGAAAGACACTGTCAATAAAACATGGCCACATGTAAAACTCTGGGAAGCAAACAGGGCCAACCACATTTGGATTACACAGTATAGTCAATACATTCTTAACCACTAAATAATAGGGTTCAGAAAGAACAATCTGGAAGGAGAAAGGTCTTCAAACATGAATGTGGAAAAACAAGATACTGTACAAGAGAAGATTAAAACAAATTGTTCCCTGCCTTCCTCGAGCTAGGATTCCACAGGAGAATAAAGAGGCACGTAAAACAATATGCAAGCCTGTTTTCCCAACTCTACTAATTTCTAGAAGCATCCAAGAGTTCTCCCATCAGATGCAGTGGGTATTCAGGTCTTAATTATCTGCTGGAATTGGCTGAGATGCTTATGAGGAATCTTATAAACTATGAACACACATTACACATTTTTCAGTTGGAAAGACGTCAAGAGTAAAGAAGGCAAGCACTCAGCCCTTCCCTCCGGCTCTCCTAATCAGAAGTTTGCATGAATGTTTACAGTGATTCTAATTATGTCATTACCCATCTAAGCAGTCCTATTTGGACACACTGTGAAGAACCCATCTTATTTTTCTCCTTTTTTTTTTTAGATAAAATTAACATTTCCTGGGAACAACAAAAGAACCTGAACTGTGTGTGATGTTTTTGTTATAAATGAGTATGTTCAGCACACAAAAGAAAAAATCTTAAATAAATCTACGCAAAGATGTTGTCTCCTGGTTGCAGTGAAAACAGAACTAAAAACCACATGAATTAGGGGAAAAAAAGTCACATCACCATTTCTCCATCTTCACATTTTACACACACACACACACACACACACACACACACACACACACACACACACGTGTGAGCGTGCGCGCGCTCACACACACATATTCAGGAAACTAGTTACACAAATTTTACCTAAGCTAAAGGCTTTTCATAAGACATTTCTAAGAAGCAAACAGAGTTTGTTTAAAAGGAAGGCAGGGGAGAGATGGGCTAGTTCGTTATGTACAGGAAAAACACATACACAACAATGGACTATGCACCCCAGGAGGGCTGGACCGCTTTCAGAGGCAAATCTGGGGAAGATAGGACGAGGAAAGTCTGAAATCTGGGAAATCCGAGACTTCCAGAAAAGCAAAACCACTGACTAGTACCGACTCATACAAGGAACAGACAAAGCTATTGTAGAATGAGGAATTAAAATAAGATTAACAGGACTGAAGCTGTGAAGAAAAGCACGACTTTCGATGGAGAGCAGAGTCACCAGCAGCAGGGAAAAAAATCTCAGAAGTCAATTTTTTTTTTCTCTTTCCTTCAGGTCCTACACGTAGCAACATGAAAACCAGTGATCCGGCCTTAAATCACCCACACATTAACAAAGGATTAACATGCACAGGGCTCAAGAATTCATGCTTTACTTTGAGGTTTTTATCCATCATTTTTTAAGTGTTAGATCAGCAAATATTCATAAGATGAACTAACATTATGATTTCATTTTTCAACATGCAAACCCGTTGGTACCACTCTGTGTGACGTGAGTACACTGATATTCAACAGATACAAGGGACATGTCCCAGGTAGCCCGAGGTCCACCTCCACCATGTGAAGACTGAAGATGCCACCATCCTGGGTGAAGGTGGAGAGTGAGGACAGGGAGAAAAATACAATGTCTTAAATTACTTTCGAACAAGCCAGTCTTATGAAAGAACTTCAGGCTGACAATCCCCCATTTTCTGTGCGAAACAGAAAGGATAGGTGGGGATTCTTGACTCTCAGGAAGACCGATGAAGTATACCTGCGTCAAAAATAACCCTTTCTGAAGCAGGAGAGGCAGTAAAACACTAGAAAACACTGCACATCCCGGAGTCACTCTTAGAAGGGAGACACAGAAGGACCTCCCACCAGACAATGAGGGAACTAGAACTGGCATCATTCTCACCCTCCAGCTTCATACTGCTGCTGTCTTGACTCCCAACCAGGTTAGACTGAACCTGTAAACATGAGCCAAAGTCACCTCCTCCTCCTAGGAGTGGCTGGCACAGGGCTTTTTGTGGGTTTGTTTTTCCAAGCAATAAGGAAAGAACCCGGCATCTCCCCAACTCCTCTCATCTGATGCATTTCTGCCCTTCACTCCTCTCAGGCGGGTCCAGTGCAGCAGTTTCTGAGCCAATCTATTACCTCAGTTGCAAGCATTTCGGGAGACTGGAGTGTGAGTTCAAGGGAAGATAGCATGGAAGCCTCATGTTTAGCCTTCATTTCTCTGTGAGTCTAACAGAGCTCCTTGAGGACCCATCTAAGGTCCTTTTAAATGGTTTGGGGGAAGTGTTCTATTTTCTTTAGAACTACTAACTTTTCATCTAAACTAATTCAACAATAATGCAGGAGGACCAAAATACTACTATAGTACCTAATAGGTCCCTATTTAAGAAAAAAAGAATCAATGTGTTTAAGAATAGGCCCATAAAGCATATAATATAGCCTAGTATTTACTGCACATTTCCCATGATGCCACTTACTCTAGCTTTTAGACTCTTCGCTGGCATTGAGATATCTTACTGTTATGAAACAGTTGAAAAGAACAACTTGGTAATTTAAAATGATACATAATGGCACCTCTCTGGCACTATACACTTTTAACTCCTCTTGTGAAGACCAACTGGCTGGATAGTGACTACTTGCTTTGTGTTCATATTATCACAGCAAAGTAAGGAATAAATGTCCTCCTTTGCTGGGAACCATTCAGTGTAAGAATTCCAGGACCACAAGTGAAGTGGCAAACTGATGACTATATATAAAAAACCATTCTGCTTAATTATTTTCAGCTTTTTGTAAAAAATAATTTAAAAGGTTAAATGCATGTTCTATTTAGTAGATAAAATAAATCTTCAGAAACTAATTTCTACAGTTAAGGAAGAAATCCATCAAAACACAAAGGCAATTTATCAATTGTCATGATTTCTTCAACATCAGTTCAGGTATTTCCCAACATGTTTTGCAAACATAAAATTTAGAACACATATACATGGCAAGTTTAATTTCACAGGTACAATTTTTAATGTTTTTGAAATATTTTCCAAAACCTCGTGCCATACTAAAAAAGTTAAGACACTTGTTTGTAGCTAAAGTTTTCCTGCCTGGCCCACAGTCAGGACAAATCTCTCTCACCCGCCAGTCCCAAGCCGCTCAAACCCGATCAAGTAAACACAGAGACTTATATTGGTTACAAACTGTATGGCCGTGGCAGGCTTCTTGCTAACTGTTCTTACAGCTTCAATTAATCCATTTCCATTAATCTATACCTTGCCACGTGGCTTGTGGCTTACCGGTACTTTACATCTTCCTTGTCCTGATGGCGGCTGGCAGTGTCTCCCCCACCCAGCTTCCTGTTCTCTCAATTTTCCTCTCTGTTAGTCCCGCCTATACTTCCTGCCTGGCCACTGCCAATCAGTGATTTATTCATTGACCAATCAGCAACACATTTGCCATACAGACCATCCCACAGCACTTGTTTATGAATAATTTTAAAAATTCAGTTCACAAATAGGAACACGATCTTTGTTACAATGACTTCTTTGCATCTGTGATGTGGGTTTCAGAGCAGGACAAGAAGCTGTGAGCCCACACTGGGCCACTGAGGAGAGGAGAGAACAGCACGGCAAGGCACAAACACCGGCTTCGACATGAGAGGTTTGTTTACCCGGAAACCCACAGCTTCAGAGTCGCTCCCAAATTTGATCAGGTGAGAACAAAGCTCCAAGGTAATCATAGCACCATTCTAAAGACTGAAAACTCAGTTTATCCAATAAAACTACATAGTATTTTACTACTGCAAGCAAATGGAAGATTAAGATTTTATAGGAAACATTTCCACTCATTTTAAATATATGAGTATACACACACACACACACACACACACACACACACACACACACACACACACACACACGCACACACACACACACACAGATGTAAAGGTATTTTTCTTCCTTCCAATTAAGATCAAAGTTCTGGTGTCAAGCCTAACTCATGATTAACATACCTGGTAAACATTTTTAATGATTTTAATTGCTATTGGGCAAATAAGCCACACTCAATAACTTCTAAAGGCAATATACCTAGACAGCTAACTATAAATGCTTGTAGCAAAAGTAAATAAATAAATAATAAATCAGTGAGCTCTGGCTCACTTCTGCAAAATACCATCGGTCCCTCACCTCCATTTCCCTCTCCTAAACAATCCAAGGGTTTTAAAGAAAATAAACAAAAAATCAAAGTACTGCCCTGCACTTTATAAGTTTATGGTTTCAATAAATGTGGCTCTAAAAACAGATACGACATATGCGAGGTAGTCAATTTACCTCTAGTTCATGGAGGCCATAGTGGACTCATGTCACTCCTAGAATATCTGCCACGTGTACTGCTTCAATTAGTCAGATTTTCAAGGAACTACTAAAAGATAAGCATTATCAGGGAAAGGATGGCAGTTGTTCATCTATGTGTCATGGCCTCCTGATGCAAACCCAATTTGCCTTTGTCCTGACAGCAGTAAACAGCTGCTAGGAAAGGAGCCCCCTTCCCGAGGCTGACTCCCATTATTCCAAGCTTGTTTGACAAGGTCACTCGCTGCGGGGATTTGTGGGGAAAAGAGTTAAGAGTTTAAACCACAGACAACCCAGATATTTGTATTTTGGTAGGATGTGTAAATAAAAAAGAATTATTTGCTCATTGGGCAAATAGGCATTTTACGTTTAACAATTTCAGAAACTTAAAATTCTAAGTATATACATAATTTTCCCGTAGTCCTCTTTTCTTTGAATAGCAGCTATACAAAATATTGAATTGCAAGATAACATTGAAAAGCAAACACTAATGAACAACAGACTATGGCCCTTGACTGCCTTATAAGGAGAGGGTTCCTATCAAGTGCAGAAGCGCTGGGGGAAACCTGAGACTGTGGTAGGTACACAGCTCTTCTTCACTTAAAGTTTCATCAAGAACTTAATTTGTAACTAATTTCATTAGAAAGAAGATGCAGATGACTCCAAGGTCAAAAATTCAAAATTCAATTCTGTCTTGATTTACCTTTAAGGTGGTGTAAACTTTATAAGAATGTCTTACCCATAATCCACCAATGGTCCAATAGGTGAAACTGACGCTAGGAAGCAAGGCTCATCTTGAATTTTCAGGTTCACTTATGACCTTTGACAGGGCATAAATCTACATACATGAAGACAATCTCAACTAATTAAGTTCTTCCCTTACAGAGGTATAAAGGGAGAGTAGAATGGCCATTTTTCCTTGCATATTATGGACAGGAGGCAGCAAGAATCATGTCTTTGTGGTTTTGAAAGTTCAAAGCATGAATAACAGAACTCTGACTCTTTTACACAGTCTTAGGACAATCTACCCTTAATGTCAACTGGAAATCTAGAGTTTAATAGTTAGTGACAGATAATTCACAGTGGTTTCAATTTTTTAACCTCTACATAAAACTAAAGAATTTATACATTTTCCTCCAAACCTTGATACACAACCAGCAGAAGGAATATGAATCAAGAGTAAATTTTAATACTTGACTCATGAATCACTAAAATAAAACATTATTTTCTGTAACGTTGGGGTTTGGAGATCTTCACTGTTTAAGAATTTGGTGTGTCCATATGGAAGGAAGAAGACAAGTGATAATTATCTCATAGGACCTCATTCTCTACTCAAATATTAGCATTATATTCACAGAATGTACTGGCCAAACTTCCCACAAACCAAATACTTAATAAAATTTATCAGTTCTGGTCTCATGTGAAAGAAATTCCAATTCTAAAACTATTTTGACTGCAGTAGTTGGGTGAGTGTCAGAGTCCTTGGAAGAGACCCTGACTCTCATTTCAGACGTACACTCATACCTACTACTTAACAATATTTACATAAAATGAGATCTTTTAACGCAGTTTAGTCAGAATTACAATACTGTTAAAGCATTTATAGGATCCCATATTTAGAGATTTAAAAGTAGGTACAATGATTGAATTTGGTTTGAATTATCCACTGATAACAAATAGTGACATAATAAAATAAGAGGACACTAATGTTAATCCTGGATGACAGACAGCTGTCAATCAGAGATTCCAACACTCTAGTGGCTCCCTAACTGGAGCTCACTCAGGACAGATTGTCAGCTTCATTTCTATTCAGAGGCAGCCAATCACCAGGACTCATTTACATCTCTCCATTTTCCTTACAGCATGTTAACAGCAGGCGGTCCACCCATACCATCTTTGAAATAGGTAGGTGGCTCAAAATGCCTTCATATTTCAGTCAAGATCTTGAATTAAAAATAAACTGGCACTTCCGTGTCATCATTTTCTCTACAAGATGCTAACAGAGAATAAACACAGCACTTACTTGCTCCTGGCTTAAGCTATGGTACTGCACAGCAGCCTCGCTACAGAAATCTGTGCCCTTAAATCCCCCATGCTCTCTAAAGAGTTGAGCATCACTTAAACTCACACAGTAAAGAACAAGCAAGACACTTTAAGTGGTTCTGATATTCCTTTTTAACTTTCTTTTTGCTTACAACAAATTGCTCACAATAACATTAAAACACATCACAAGAGGAAGAACACATTGGGGTTATGCTGGTACCCTATGGCAAGCAGAAAAAAATAAAGACATGCATGAAAATATCCGTGTCCTAATGACAAGGGTACAAACTTAATGGCACAAAATAAAAGACTTTCCAAAAGTATATGCCTCCAAGACACAGTGACATACAGCAAGTTAATGAGCACCAGTATTCAGTGGGGTTACTCCTTATGTGATAAATATCAATGCAAAAATGTTACAGGCAACATTCAAATCATCAATCAACATTACAGGGGATGTAAAAGCAAAGTAGAGGGTTAAAATCACCCAGGTTTAAAAACTAATAACCTTTTCTTGGAAGTAAAAAAGATGACTCTATTCTTGCCAGGTTTATAGACGAAAATCAGAATTAATAAGGAACTGTGGTTCCCACAGCCACAGAAACAAATTGTAGTGGTTTTTTTGTTTTTTGTTTTTTGGGTTTTTTTGCTCTGTATTAAGTTTTCCTTACTTGTGGTCTTGTACATTTCCATGAAGACAGAAATGGTGAGAACAAACCAGTTTACATCTTCATCTTCCACAGAGGGTGATGAACTGAACTTCCTAACAATGGCCGTGCATGCTGTCACCATCCAGAGACAAGTTAGTACTCACAGCTGAATCAGAAGGAAAGCCTACTGAAATAGCTAGGAATTTTCAGGATTTTCATTTATTAGCAACAGCCATTTACACTGACTTCTGACTAAATAAATATATCTTCAAAAATATATTATTTATTAGTGTTTCGACTAGGTAGTATCTTTATAACTAAATTAAAAGGCAAAAAAATTTACAACATAGTTTTATTCAAATAAAAGTCAGCCTATTAAAATTTTCACAAACAGTAAAATGGAAAACCACGAAAAATGTTTTTATGCTATACTAACACATAAACAAAATACAGATAAATACATTTCTATATCATGGCAACCAAAATTAAAAATTTGGTCATTTCATTATATTCCTTGTCTGCAAAAATAATATCATTAGAGTAAAATGTAGTTCAGTGCTAGAGCATTTTTGTCTAATATGCAATAAAATAGGTCCAGGGTTTCATCCATCCCTTGCATCACAAAACAAAACATCAGAAACCAAGCCAAACAAAAAAGAACTTTCATTAAGGTAACAATTATATCATAATTGATATGACATTTTAAAATGTGGTTTACATTCCTGTCTACATTTTTTGGAAGGGGTTCGAGACAGGGTTTCTCTATGTGGTTTTGGTGCCTGTCCTGGATCTCGCTCTGTAGACCAGGCTGGCCTCGAACTCACAGCAATTCTCCAGGCACTGCCTCCCCAGTACTGGGATTAAAGGCGTGCGCCACCACCGCCCAGCCCTGTCTACATTTTTATGTTTGCTTTATTTTAAAATAGCTTTTGCTATTTAAAATGTCACCTTCTGAAGTCTTTTATCTACCAGTATATACAGAAATGTTTCCAGAAAAGATAGATACCAACATTTGGTTTTACTTTGATAGCATTTTAAAAGCTGTGTGTAGAAAAAGATCACTGATTATTCCTCGCTATGATACTGCCTAAGTAACACTCAATAAGATTTAGGGTGTAGATGGAGTAGGAAAGAAAGCTCAATGGTTAAGAGCACTGGATACTTTTACTAAGAACCCAGGTTTGGTTCCTAGCACCCAATTGGCTGCTTGAAACCATCTGTAACTGCCATTCCAGAGATCTAGTGCCCCCTCTGGTTCGCACGGGCACTGAATGCACTCAGTGTACTTACATGCAAGCAAAACACTCTTACACATAAATTTTATAAATTAAAGTTTTGAAAAGATGTAAGAAAGGACTGAAGAGATGGCTCAATGGTTAAGAGCGTTTGTGCCCAATTAGGAGGATTGGAATTTCCCTTCCAGCACTCTGTGTAACAAGTTGGCCTTCCCACAAATACAGGCAACTCTGGATCCTGGGAATCCTGTGCCCTTTTCTTTCCTTCAGAATCATATCCACTCTTTTGCCCTTCATGGGGCACAGGTATTGCAACCATGTGTACATGTGCACATGTGTATAATCCCCCTTCCCCACAAATAAAGAAAATTTATCTTTTTTTAAAAAAAGATTTAAGGAATTCAAGTTTTCAATTTAGACAATTAAGAGTATGTGAAAGTTTTTCTACAAATCTGTGGTTTTAACAAATGCTGAGTTAGGCCCACCTCTAATCTATCTACGATAAATGCTCTCCACATTTTATTCTCCTTCTACAGTGAGCATGAATAGGGTTTATGAACAGACACCTGCACCAGTGTGGATGAAATTAGTTCTGAGTACAAGGCTGCCACCGGCTAAGGCCTTAATTCCACACAGATCTCATGGGTGCTGTTAAATTTTTCACTGTTTCATATGGAAGTATAGTCTTCTTGTTTAATTTTGATATGAAAGAGTATTGTACTGTTTAAGGTATATTGACCATATATTAAAATACAGATTCAAAGATCAGCAAGGCTTCATACTGTAGAGACCTGAACATTTAAAGAAATAAAAAAGAATCAGAAATTACCCTTGACTTCACGAAGAGTCAATCTAATCTTTTTAAAGGAGGCTAACATGTCTATGTAAATAGACAGGAAGTGACCATATCAGCATAGGGCATATGTATACTTTCTAGTCATGTCATTTCATGAATTTCCGATAATCCAATGACTTTAATATTTTGACTCATATTCACCCTTTCTCTAAAACTATGGTGAGGATTTATAAGTAGTTATAAACTGATAGACTAAAATATTCAATCTATGCATATGTGTCACTATTTAATTATAGCAATGTTTTATCTCTGCTTGGGATCTTTCATGGCTGTGAATCAATGTAGATGGTAGTTAATTTATTACTAGTAGAAGGATTGGCCAATGCTAGGTGGATTTCTTGAAAAGGAAAAAAAAGAAGCATCAACAGTATAGTCTAAAAAAGAATGCAGGGACTTTCGAGGTTTTTTTTTTTTTTCATATACTTTTAAAAGTTGCTCTGATCAGGCAACATCTGAGTTTTCTCATTTCTGATGTTTGAGAAATGAAAGGACTTTCAGGGCAAAACTACAGCAAGACAAAGTCTTTGCCCCCAACAACACAGAAAGACGGGAAGGGAGGGAGGGAGAAGGGAAAGGAAGAAAGAAAGGGGTTACTCAAACAAGCCGCAGATGGGCTACATCCCCAGCCTGGCTAATTTCGAAGTATGACTTGACTAGCAGTCACTTCCTTCTCTGTCTCTATCCTCTTGTTGGCATCTGACTTCACTGCTTCCCCGAAGACCTCTCTGTCCCTGCAGTGGTCTTCCACCTCCAACCCTCTTCTTTCTCAATGCTCTCTCCTTGTAGCAGCCATAAGGCCAATGGTCTCACCAGCAAGAACAAAGGTCGGATCCTGGAAGCTGTTGGGATAAATGTACAAGGCACAAGTGCAGGCCACCTCATCTCCTTTGTTTGTTTTGACCCAATTTCCCACAGCCAGTTACTTACATCTTACTGTCAATAATTAGATGATCAATGTGCTAGTCAGTTCTCCACCAAAAGATTTCTTGAACCTCTGATCTGGTCAAATATCTATTTAATTTGTACAGCCCAGCTCATCATTTAGTACACATTGATGATGATACTTTTAAAAACTGGTTTAAACAAAGACAGGACTACTGGCCCCATGAAGACAATATTTTAATGCAAATAAAAGGAGTCCCTTTACCCCAAAACCATAAAACACATATTTTTAAAATGCTAGTAAAGAAATAAAGATAAGGTCTAGATGTGAAAGTTTTAATTTGGCAGGTGGTATGTCAGAGGAAAAAAAAACATCAGTCAAAGGAAAAAAAAATCACAAAAAAATAGAATGATTCATGAACCACTTACGACTATAACGTTTATATATAAAGGACTTTAGTTGTATAGAGGAACTAAAATGAGACCAGTGCCTGAAGTCAAGGGACACCCCAGACAGTCTGCACAGCAGGAGGGAAAAAAAATCCAACTGCAAGATACCACAGGGCTTAGAAAGACAAAAGCCACACTACTGTTTTTAAGGGGATGCAATCCAATTTATCCTTTACCAAGTTCTTAGCTGTGTAAAATGAGCAGAGACAGCAGGGACAAGGATGACAGTGACCCTTGTGCATCACCTTTGTGGAATTTCATGAATGCATGTCTCACATTTAAAGTAACTTGTACCAAAGCAAGAAATGTTTTTTTCCCACAATTTCAACAGCATGTACCATAATACTCAGTACATACAAGTGGTACAGATGATCATTATCAATTAAACATCTAAGATGTATAAAAATAAAGCCAGTAACATTTAACTCTCTCTCTGTCTCTGTGTGTATGTGTGTGTGTGTGTCTGTCTGTCTGTCTGTCTGTCTGTCTCCCTCTCCCTCTCTCTGTCTCTCTCTCTCACACACACACACATACAGACACTCACACACACAGACACACACCTATCAAAAATAGAGGCTTTGTATCATGAAGTCGACTGCAATGGTACAATTTTGTATTTGTGTTAATTACAATTTTATTACCTGGGGAGGACTGCTCAGCTCTTACTTACATTGTCAATTACACTACCAGCTCTGAAATGATAAGAACCACATAGCTAGGTAGAAGGTAAAGTTATCTGTATAACAAAGAAATACCAACTTGGGGCTAGGGATGGACCTTAGTGGCAGAGTGCTTACCTAGAAAGTGTTCACAGGAACGAGGAGGGGTCAAGTAATAATCTAACATAGATAAATAAAATCTAAGCTCTTCATAGACTTACAAGGTAATCCTAAAATGTTATCTCAAATGAAGCATAGATATCACATGGAGATTTTAAATTGAATTACTTACTCTTGAGTTTGCAATTAAGTATTTAGATGTATTTAGTGACTGTAGCTTGTATTGCAAGCCCAAGTTAGCAAATTAGCTCCCTATCACTGCGTCTTAATCTATCAATCTGAGGTCAGTAGATAAGAATAAAGGAGGGGTAATCGGACACTGATTTGCACCTAACTGAAGAGTTGTTCTCAAATACAGAATTAAATGGAACACTCACCATGGGTCTCAGTGTGTTTTCTCTCATGCAGCAGCAGCACTCACTGCCTCTTGCCCTGAACCTTTCTCTAATTGAGATCTACCAAAGAGCTACAAGGCCCTGAGCACACAGCAAAGGAAGTCAAATACCCCAAGGATAAAATTCAGTTTGTTTTCATAGGTACCCTAAACAACACCCCATTCTTCATATGGAGTTCATTAATAAGGCCCCTTGTCCAACAGGATAGCAGACATAATACATGCAGTCTAATTCCATTATTTTTGGAAAGTATATATTATAAAACACAGAGAATTAAGCAATTACTAAAGAACAATAAAAATAATTATTCCTGCCCCAAATCAAACAAGATGCATAAAAGTTTTTAAAAGTAACTACTATTTTGCATTTTTATATTGTATATAGACCTCAAATTATTCTCCACCCAGAAACTCAATGCTGTTCTTAACTATACAAATTGTCACCATAGAAAACAATTTATATTCCAGTAAAAAAAAAAAAAAGCATTTATTTGCCACTTATGTGTGCTTAGAGCTTGCCCTTGGCTAATGGTTGCTGAGAATCATAAACAGATTCCTAGGATATACAGACAGGTCATGGATTTGATGAACGTGTAAATACACCAGGCTCATACACTGAAATTAGAAGTCTGCTGTATGCAACAAACACAATCAATTTAATAAGCTATAAACGTCAATCTTAACTGGACAATGAAAGATTAACTTGCATTTCACAAAACACAAAGCCCAAGGTAAAAATGTCATATTATATAAAGCACAGTTTGAGTAAAAAAGTTCCTGTTGTAGAAAACACATTCAACTTTTCTGTTTTGGTTTGCTTTGAAGATAGCGTCTCATCTATAGCCCAAGATGATCTGGAATTAATTCACAGCAAGCCTCCTGTCTCAGCCTTTCAAGTGCTGGGATTACAGAAGTGAACTACTACGCCTAGCTTCAAATAACCTTTGACTACCACAAAAACAACTTAAATTTTAATCACCTTTTACCATTACTTTTCATTTGTGTCATTTATACACTTTTTAACCAGTGTACTTATTTCTGCATATTCAAAGAAATCCGAATAAAGTCCAAGTTGCATTTTCCGTGAGCCCATAGTTGCATTATGCTAATACAAGTCATAACTATTCTGTGAAGCAGAATTAGAAACATAAGGACTTGACAGGCCTGTCTCAGCATAGGGCTCCTGGGGGACAGCCAAGGCACTGAAGCTGTGACACCATGAAGGAGGGACTGACAGCAATTCCTGCCAGGACCTAGAGGAGGAGAATCCCTCAGTGGAGTGACCTGCCCAGGAGTAGGGGCCTGACCCACAAAGGTGAAACGCACGGGTGGGTGGCAGAGGTGGCAGCGCTTCTCTCCTGTTTTCATATCAGCAAAGTGACTCAGAAGTCAGTCCATTTGGAGGATGAAGTTTGGTTTGAGGGGTTCTCAACCCGTGGGTCAAGAGCCCTTTGGCAAACCTATCTCCAAAAACATTTACATTGTGATTCAGAAACAGTAGCAAAATTACAGTTATGAAGTAACAACAAAAATGGTTTTATGGTTGGAGGGTCACCATAACATGGGGAACTGTATTAAAGGGTCGCAGAATTAGGAAGGTTGAGAACCACTGGCTTAAATAATCTTGGCCAGCTTATTCCTGAATTTTATGCCCCTTTTTCTTAATTTATAGTAGAGGAAAAAATCACTATATGATGGCTATAGGCACAAATTTAAATTCTCGTTAAATTTCACAATCTGTGTTGAATAGTTTAATTAAGTTATTTCAAATAAACTTTTAAATGTGATATAAATCCTAAAGAGAGTCTAAAGCAGACTGATAGTCTTCATGGGTCCTGTCCTGTATGGAGCCTGTGGGATACACCACGAAGTTGACTAATAGAAGTCACTGCATTCCCAAGTGTTTCTCAGGAGAATACATTATTGTCTCAAAATGAGTAGTACTAGCTCACATTTCAGAAAACAGAAAAATTAGGAGGACCCAGAGTCTGGTTTCATTTCTAGAGTGAACAGCTCCAGAGCTATCTGATCTGGGGAAACCATTCTCTACATGGAGAAACAATAAACAGATAATTAGATAACCTTGAAAGTAGCACATGTGAAAGCACTCTAAACCCCCAAATAAAAGGCCAAACATTACATGCAAAGGAACAAAATATGTTTAAATACTTCCACTTTCAATATTTTTAAGACTTCTACTATTACATAATACTTGATTCTAAACTTGTATCATGTCAGCATTCACAACTTAACTTGTGTTTGTCATCAAAACATTAAAAAATCTGCCCAGCACTCGGGAGGCAGAGCCAGGCGGATCTCTGTGAGTTCAAGGCCAGCCTGGTCTACAGAGCGAGATCCAGGAAAGGCGCAAAGCTACACAGAGAAACCCTGTCTGGGAAAAAAAAATTAAAAATCTGACAATACAATTTCAAACATGGCTCACTCATTAACTTACAATACTGAAAATGTTGGCTAGTGTCAAAGCTAACAGGAAACAGTTAAATTACAGGACATTTCAGGAGAACAAAATATGGTAACAGTTTCAGAAACACAGAAGGAAAGCTGAAAGGTCAGAGCCCTGGAGCTAACTTGCTGTCTTTTTCGGAGCAAGGCCTGATTGCTCAAGTGGAAGAGGGAAAGGAGGACACACAGAGTTAACACCGAGGGAAGATTCGAGGTCTGCAGATCAGGACACTGGGGACATGACTCTTCCAAGACAATCAAATCGAAGAAAATGAGGAAATGCCACTTTCCTACTTCTTTGGAAATATTCAGTGATTGAAATTTCCATGATAAAAAGATGTAAATGAAGACACTGATCACAATGAACAGAACCAAATAATCACAGAATTATATATAAAAATGAAGTTTCCATTAACACCACCTACTTGCCAGTTCATTCTCTGGAACACAAGCCAGCTATAATCATTTGAAAGAAAAGACAAGAGGCTTGTGCAATGAACTCCCTGCATGCTGCATATTTTTAGATGGAAAGAGGACCTCACCAAATCTATATGCATTTGCCCAGAGAAATGGTGCAATTAGAAACCTCATGTCGTCTTTATCCCATCCACCCCCATCTAAGTCTCCATATCTGTAAGCTCAATAGCTCACACCAACACCTCATGGATAGTTAAGATACACAGAATGAAGCCATGAGATACATACAACAATTACTACTTAGGGACATTGATGATTGTTTCCATAACATTAGGGCCTGCTAAAGATGCTATGTAAACAGTAGATGATAAAACTCAAAAACTCGCCGGGCGGTGGTGGCGCACGCCTTTAATCCCAGCACTCGGGAGGCAGAGCCAGGCAGATCTCTGTGAGTTCGAGGCCAGCCTGGGCTACCAAGTGAGTTCCAGGAAAGGCGCAAAGCTACACGGAGAAACCCTGTCTCGAAAAACCAAAAAAAAAAAAAACTCAAAATGTTTAGTATCAAATACACTTTGCATAGATCTCGGGGTTACTTACAGTAATAAAAACTTGAATTCTGGCATTTTTAGTTCTACTTACAAAGTAGATGCCACTTATGTGAGAAAACTGTAATTTTTAATGTTAGTCCCATCAACATTTAAGATGGCTGGAAGAATAAAATATCTGCTCTCTTCAGAGTAATTTAATCTTGGTCCTAAAGAACTGCAAGCATCTGAGGGGTGATTTAATACTTGTGACACATAATTCAATACATTTGGGTCAAATGTATTGACTTCTAATCTTTTCAGACAACTCCATTATTTTTGTTCCTAACACTAAATATATACAACTCAACTACCAGTCTTTTTGTATGGGAAAACATGCTCATCTATTCTGCAGCAGGCTCTCACTATATGATACCTCGTTTCTTGGTTTTAATTGGCCCAATATAAACAATTAAATTTCAATTTATACTAAATCAAATTTAAACAACAGCAAGAGACTGAGGTTTCCCACCCATCTGCTGCTGTGATGCCCGAGCCAGCACAATCCACTTCTAGCATCTTAGGGACACTCCCAGCGGGAAGCCAGCGAGTGCCCTCTGGGTCTCATCGTCCTCTCTCCTCTGCCAGTGAAGGATCTGGGCTAGTGAAGCAAAAAGATTGACAAAGTGGTTTAAAGAACTTTCTTCAAATTTCCAGAGATCCTTTCTGCATGTATCCCATAAACCCTGCTAGCCAGAGGGTAGTGGCAAAAATCTGTAACTGAGACACTTGGGAGGTCAAGATCTTCCTAGACCAAGAGTTTGAAGCTGGCCTGAGGTACATGGTGGTGATAGCCTGCCTGTGAAGGACAAGCAGATGGACAGATGGACAGACAGATGGACGGATAGGTAAGCTGAGGGTCCTTAAACACTACCCTGTACCTAAGAGATACACAGGCAAAGGGTGTAACCAAGCAACCCTCCAGTTCCATCCACTGTTAGTTGCCATGACTTGGGTATCTCTAATGTTTGGAGGACCACATGAGAACTGAGGTGAGACATCCTCAATTCCTACATAATAAGTCTTAATGTTACTTAGTCTATAGGTCAAAGATCAATAACTTAGGAACAGTAGAATCTAATTTCTAATTCACATTCTTATATCAGCTAGCTACAGCTACTAATCACAAACCCATCACCTAACTTTGCTGCACAGATGATCGTTCATAAGATAAAGTGACTTCTGGCTTCACACAATCTGTACACACTGTCACCTGAGACAGAAGTATAAACACACCACACACCACCTTCTCTGCCCTCTAGTGCTGTGGCTTAATTCTTAGAAAACACTCTAGTATCTATTTCCAGGGTTAGAGATGTAGGTCAGTGGCCTAGTGTGCTCAATGTTCTGGGATGGACTGATGTATATATTTTCAAATTTTATTTTCTCTACTGTCCTGTATATCCTAGTCTGTTTATTAATTCCTTATTATCTATGATATTCTGATAATCTCATATTGTAATCCAATGTTTCCCCTTAAGTTTCAAATTTAGAAGATTTTACCTTTTGTGCAAGTGAAATAAAATTACAAGATAAACATATTTTTAAATCAATTATTGTTTGCCATATTCAGTGACCAGAAAAGGATCAACAGACTCATGTTGAGGCAGAACAACTAAGCTGAAATTTTCTGAAACAACATAATTCATGATGGAAGTGCTTGGGGGTCTAAATCAAGCACTTCCCATGTCTATCACACTGTGAAGGGTATTGGGAAGTGCTACTGACAGGATCAATAGAATACGATTTCTTTCTGCCTATAACATCACCAAGCTACACCTTTAACCTAGAACCCTCCAAGACATTCTGACAGTTCTTATCAAGTGGTAGATGAGCTCCTTAAATTGATTTAATACCCAAATCATTAACTCATCTGCATAACTAGCTGTGATAAAACACTCTGATAGTTAATCATCCAACTAAAATGGCAGTAAAATGTGCACATATCCTAATATTAATGAAGATGTGTAACGAGAATTAACAACACAAGACAAAGACAGCCATTTGGAAGACAACCCCACCCTCAGTGAACCAGAATGAACTTGGTGTCTGAGAAAAATGAGAACGGTGGTGGATAAGAAACACGCTGGCAGCAGAAAGGGGACTGGAAAGCAGAGAGCCCACCCTCCCAGATCTGCCGTCTCTGTTTAGAGGCAGCACAGGATCTGGCTCCTTTCCAATCTAATTTCTTAATGTTTTAGACCCAAGAACTTAAACCATGTTTACTAATGATGCTCCAGTTACAGCAAGTACCTATATACAGTCTGTTTTCCCCCAAACACCTCCTTTGTCCTGCTAACATGGCAAACAATAAACTCACACATCATAGGAGTATGAACATTTGAGACAGGTTTGGCACATTTAAGAGGCTAAGGTACACTTCAGGAAAAAAATCCTCAGAGTCTGTGTGTGTTGTTTGGTCTTGAAAATACAGAAATCAACCAAGTAATTTTTTCCATGAGGGAGGGGGTGACTATTTGAAATGTTGCAAGAAATATAAATTTCCAGAACTCAAAAATTCAAGTACTTTTTTGTTTGCTTTTTAGGGTCTATAGGCTTTGGATTTTGCTTAATGTCAACAAAGTTCTTAAAAGAATTTTATGTTTTAAAAAAACCTCAAGTATTAAATTCTGAAGGAGAAAAGCAAGTTGACTTACTGAAATCACATGACATGTATTGGAATTTTGAGAGTTGTGTTTGTATAGATACACGAAGCCCTCTAAAAATGAAGATGGAAAATAGTTGTGCTGACACAATGACTCTTCTCTATGCAAACTGGAGGTAAGGGGCAAAAAATGAAACAGATAATGACGTGCACGAAAACGCCATCACGAAGCCCATTATGAGATTAGTATGCTAACCTAAGAAGTTAATTTGAGGGGAAAAACATTTAATTACAATCATGGCAAATGCTTTTAAACAAGACGATGCCCAAAGTATTAAAATATCATTCACTTGGTGACTAATTTTTCTTTCCTTGAATTCTCAAGCCACATCCGTTAAATACAACCTTTCTACATGAATTTGCCTGTTTTTTGTCTTTCATTGGTGGCATCTTTTTAATCCTTCTGACCAATTATCACAAATAATCTGATGTTCAAACATGAACACTGAGCTCTAAACAAATAATTACATGAAGATATACATCAAAATTTTATTTATTCACACAAATGTTTCCCAGCATGTCAAAAAATAAATAGTACATGTTATATAACTATAAACTCAAGGGATAAACTTTTAAAACTCCAAAGCAGACTAAAAATAAGCCAAGCAATGGAGAATCCACACTTTTCCTAAACTAGACAGCAGCATACTTCTGACCTGGAAAACTAATGACGAATGTATTTACCACAATTTCCTGTTTCAAATGCTACATTTTTTTTTTCTTGGTTTTTTTTTTTTTTTTTTTGGTTTTTCGAGACAGGGTTTCTCTGTGTAGCTTTGCGCCTTTCCTGGAACTCGCTTTGGAGACCAGGGTGGCCTCGAACTCACAGAGATCCGCCTGGCTCTGCCTCCCGAGTGCTGGGATTAAAGACGTGCGCCACCACCGCCCGGCTCAAATGCTACATTTTACAGATGACTTTGCTCCTCTCTTTTTCTCCTTCATTTGCTCTCATTTTTATAGCACAGTCTCTGACGTAAACCCTTACTTTAGAGAATTAAAGAAATAAGAACACTAGCCAGAAATGCTTACATCACAGGACCGGGGGGGGGGGGGGGGGGGGGGGGAGGCTCGCAGAGGAAGGCAGATCTCTGTGAGCTTGAGGCCAGCCTGATCTACATAGAAAACAGAAGAAAAAAAGGAATGAAAGAAAAGAAAAAAACTGAAAAGAAATCAAATAAAAACACTAAATCAGACACTGCCTGACTCTGGCTGCCCCAGCTGAGTCTACAAAGGTGTAACCCTACTTAGGCAGAAAGCAAAGACCAGATACAAGCATTTCTTGAACACTTTCATTCTTTCCCAAAGAAGTCCTTTATGTAGAAAACACAGAAAGTAATATTCACTCTCTGTATTTTTAGTTCTTCATACCAACCAGAACAAGTCCTGTTACTAAAACCTCAAAGAATGCAGGCCTTGCTGAATGAAATAATTGATGACTTTATCAGTAAATCACACCAGGGCTCAGTAACTAATTTATGTCCCATGTGCCACCATATCTGCCTGGCCCCTGCTATGCACAGAATTTCCACATTTAGCACCACTATAAGCCAGCAGAGTGACTGATCAAGGAATAAAATAAGGAACATCGGCATCTAAGACTTCATGTTTATTCTGGAGGTGAGGTGCTCAGAAGGTTACCTTCCTTCCAGAGTCACCACCACGGATCACTGTAGTCACTTTTATCTTTGTGTGTCCTCGTTTCTCTAGTCCAGTGATCCATTCATTTTCCTTTTCTATTTGAGACAAAATGCATTCCTGTGCATTTTTAAGGACCATTCTAAAAATATAACAGCGATCTAGTAGTTGACGGCACTAAGAGTGATGATTAATTGCTGAGTAAATACACACAAACATTCCATAATTGGCTATATCTGTTATCTTTATCACCTATGAAGAAGCTGTCACAAGTGGGGTTTTGTCTTAATCTCTGGTGGCTCTGCTGATCGAAGGAGCAAACGCTTGATCGACAAATGGGTTTTTACATTATTTTTCTCCACTTACCCGGAACATTTTTAAGTTATTTAATAAGAAATTCGTATTTTCAAATTACAAGATAATTTCTGAACTGTATGTCTACTATTAGGAACAAAAACCTTCCTGCATACAAGTCCTCAGTAGATGGTGAATGCATGAGAAGAGACTCATATTATGTGAAAGCTGCCACCAGAGAGAACCATCTGTGAGCTGATAAAGGATTTCTAACATTGCGTCTATGCGGTGCCAAAATATCTAGTCGATGCAATTAAAAAAGAAAGTTAAATAAGACGTCTGGCACCAGAGACAAAAGCATATGCTGAATGCTGTCTCTTCCATTTCCCAACATGCTGTCTGGGGCTGTGCAGACCTAGCCTAAGCACGACCCATGTGCATACATGCATGGACCTTTACAACCGTCTGGGGCTGTGTGGACCTAGCCTGAGCAGGACCTTTACAAACACGTCCTTATTTTTAAACCAGGGTGGTCAATTGCCATCGTATCGGCATCTAGAAACACTCCAAAAGTGGAAATAAAAGGAACTGTGCCTGAGCTGACAAGCTGATAAAGGCATTTGCAGCCGAATCTGTCAATCTGAATTCAATCCGTGGGACCCACAGGGCAGAAGAAGAGAATCTACTGCGGCTAGATGTGTTCTGACCTCTGTGGTGCATGTGAACACACACACACACAGAAAAGATGGAGAGATGATAGATAGACAGATGGATATAATATAAAAGTGAATAGTCCTTATTATACAAATTTACAAGCAATGTGAATTTTGTGTCAGTTCTGGGGATGAACGTATCTCTACAGTCATTTACACAATATTGATTTACTCTGTCTATGTCTCCTAAATATGGGTTCATCTCCTCAGCTACAAAATTGACAAAATACTCTGAACTGCATAGATCATTTGGGAATATGACCCAGGGCAGTAAATATAAAACATGTAGCCCAGTGCCTGAGATCCTGAGGAGTTCAATAAGGGGTCACTGTGGCTGTAGATTTATCTGAAAGTACTAAGTAGAGAGAAAAGCTAAAACGTCATTTCTGCATACTCACATCTATTATTTAATCAAAGCAAGACTTCCAGTAAACATGTTATAAATTATGGGATATTAAAGCTTTGGGAATATTTTTAATTCTGGAATTGATTATATCACTGACAAGCTTATCTCTGCAAATCATTATAATAACTTATACTTTAACAGTATTAACTTCATTAAATTGACTCTACAAAGATCCTATCAATTTTTTTTTCTCTCCTTTCCCAAATTTGCTTTTGAATCAGGGTCTCTCATGCAGCCCAGGTTGGCCTTGAGCATGCTATGGAGCCAAGTATGGTACTGAACTCCTGCCCCCGGGTCCCAAATGGATTCCAGGTGTGCGCCATCACATCCAGTTAATACAATACTGAGGATTGGACCCAACATGGCTTACTAGAGAAGCCCCCCACCTGGAGCGTACCTCCATTTTCTCTTTTCTGGTCTTCCATGTCTGAATTGGGTGAGTTCGTCATCCACCTTCATGGCTGGCACTTACACCTCAGCGTTCCAGACACAAAGCATTATAGTCACCAGCACTGCGTTTATCCAAACTCAACCACTCTCAGTACAGACTTTTCTGAGGGGACAAACTTAGCCTGACCATGAGAACCCATGAGCAACAAGACACACAGAACCCTGGCAATAAGTGGGGTTCCTTGGAAAGCTGCTCTGCCACATTACTGAAACTCTGCCTGCTGCTTCCTTACACTAAAAGAGCTGTAGAGCCTACGAGTTCCTCAAGAATTCTAATTGGGAAACAACAGGCAGTTCTGTGGTTAGAGCAGATCTCACGATGCTACAAGCTGCGGTAAGAACAAAACTGAGAGACATGAAATTTGAGTCAGACAACGAAAGCAGATACAGAGGGGATTTCTAAACCAGATAACTGAGCATCTAAGCAAACTCTGAGATCCTCCTGCTACTCCAGGTTTGGTGGTCAAGTAAGACATGGCTGCCTTCCGCTTCACCTTGCAAACCTTACACAAGTAACCTCCACTCCACGGTCTCTCTTCTCAACCAACAACAGATTTAAATGAATCATTCCTTCCCTCGCCAGTCATGTTCCAAATCTCATTGCCACTAACCCTGAAGTCTCAGCAATTCATACCTCTTTATCTGTTATCAGGGCGATTTTCCTCTTGTCTCTCGTTCTTTTTCACCGAAGCTGCAGCAATTGTCTTACTCAAGAAATAGAGTCAGAAGGCATACAGGGCCAGGGCACAGGATAAACCCAGTTCACAGATAGGTTTTATTTACCCCCTTGGTGTCTGAATTTTTTAAATTAGTTGCAATATTTTGAAATATGAAGACAGTATAGTCAAATCCAAGTTCTGACTTTTCTGCAGGGGGTTGAAGCTGAGGAGAGGGGATCAGCTCAGCTGATAATGTGTAAAAAAAAATCGTTATTCAATATTCTTTCTGCTTTCAATAGTGAACCTCACTCCAAAAAAGTAAATACTTCCAGAAGAAGCACCTATAACCATCTCTGAAGCCATCTGATCACTGTCACCTACGTGATGACTCACAATTCTTCCTTCCACAGGACACACAAAGGAAGCCCTTTGTGGCCCGGCTGCAGCAGCATCCTGTGCACCTCGTATCACTCCCTACCTTGAACACACAATGACCTAAAATGTAGACACAATCCACATTTTTACTGGTCATATTTGCCACCCTGCACTCCCTCCTCTAGCATGCCTTTCTCATTCTTTCTTTTTTTCCAGATGAGCAATTCTTGGCCACTCAGACAACTCTGCTACACAACGTTAGCTGGTTGTTCTTGGGAAACAGCTCTCTCTAATACCCTGACTAATAAGATCCATAAATGTTAGAACCATGTCTAGCACAGGACAGCCTGGCCACATGGCAGAAATCAAATAATTACTGCTTAATAAATGTTTGAATATTTGATTTTTAAACATCAATTCTATTTTTAATTTTTTTGTTACATTTATTTATTTGTTTTGTCTTTGTGCATGCATGTGTGTGTATATATGTGTATGAGAGCACACATGCCACTATGTGTGTGTGTGTAGCACAGGTGTGTGCATGATTGCAGGTCAGAGAAAAACTTGATGGGAGTCTGTTTTTTCCATCTACCATGGGTTCCAAGGATTTAACTAAGGTCATCAGGCTGGGCAATAAGAGCCTTTCCAAACTAAACCATCTCCCATGCCCCAACATGAACAATTTTAAACAGAAGGAATTTTGAAGTTTTTTAATGGAAGTAAAACACAGGATCAAGCTTGACAATTTTCACAAATTCACAAAGGTGATCATGTGAATTAAAATATGATGTATCAGACAGAGAGATCTCAGTGGTTAAGATTGCTGATCGCTCTTGACGAGGATGAGGGATCCATGTCTTCTTCTAAACTCTCCAGGCACCCATACATGTGGCATAAACTTACTTATGCAGAAACATGCACATACACATAAATAAAAATAAAGTACTTTTTAAAAGAAGATTAATCACTGTGCCCAAGCTGGCTCCACAGATAAAGTTACTTACTGCCAAGACTAAAGACTTGAGTTCCATCCTGGAACCCACATGGTGAAAGAGAAGAACCAATTCCTGCAAGTTGTCCTCTGTGACATGTATACACACACACACACACACACACACACACACACACACACACACACACAAATAAATAAATAAATAAATATTTAAGCTGTTGATAACCCACTGGACTTATTAGCACCACATCTTACTCATTCTGAAATTAACCGTTTGCTGTCCCCATGAGAAATGTACCTGAATACAATTTCACTGCCTGAGTGGTCAGTGAAAGCACACAGAGACTCAATCAATGCAAATGACAATGGAGTCTGGGTGTGAACTGGCAGGATGAATGCTGGGAAACTGCCATTTACCGCTGTGTGGTGATGTCAGAGGCGAGAACAACTCTCAAGGGCTGAGAGAAGTAACAAGAAGCAGGGTACAATGTTCATATTCTCAACACTTAGCACTTCATTACCTTCCCATAACACAAAGATTAGAAAAATGAAAGCAGAAATAAAAATTTTAATGGGAAATACATCAAGAAAATTCACTGCCCACGGGATAAGCAAAAGATAGAACATAAACTCTTCTAGAAAAAATATTTACATTAGTCAAGAAAGCACAATTAACCAAACTAATTAAAGGATCATTCTGTGAGCCAAGTTGTTTAATTTCAAGAATAGTAACACTGTTACAAGTGCTTCAAGCATAAATTAATTTGAACAGTTCTGAGCAACCTACTGTGATATAAATTCAAACAGAATAAAAATTTTAAATTCTACTTTCAAATATCATAGTACTATATCACAAAAAAAATTAGAAAATGTCAGTAAGAAACTCAAAACAATTATATCATGCAGTAATTTTTTTTCAGTAAGATAAAAAAAACCCAAGAAGAAGCAAGATTCATCTTCAATATTCCTTCATTAACGCTTGGGTTGCTTTCATGTTTTTTGCAATCCTTGAAATTTTCATCACTAGTTATCCAAATAGTTTGTAAATCAAAGTATTTTTAAAGACTCAAACATAAAGCCTAATTAAGCAGTCTAGTTTTCTTTAAACACCAACTCCCACTATTTCACTCTCAATGGTATCTCAAGGCCAACAAAACACTGATGACTTCTGAGCACATTAGGGGGTAAACCCCCTGAAAACCACAATCCCCACACAGATGGGTCTGTTATTCTGTCCTGCTTAGCAGCCTCTGCCTCAGAAACACCTGCACCCCTGCACTATCCTCCAAGGCATTCCTAAAAAACACCTGGGCAAGCCGTTTAGGAAAAGAACTAGACACTGGACGAGATGAGGGAAAATTGTCGGGGGGGGGGGGGAGCAAAATACATATTCCTGGCACTCTCTCAACACTTGTGTGGAACCAAGCTCCAAGCCGGCACCTGGTGAAGGGAACTGGTGGATGTGATGATTCCAATTTACACATTCAGCACAACGTTCTGTCTGCCTGTCAATTCGAAGCAGTTTTCTATTCAGTGATAACAGATACCCCAAAAGAATGCAGTGTTGAAATGCTGACGAGAATTCTGTGCGCTAGCTAGACCCTCTCTTCTGGACCAGCTGCCTTTGCCATCCCAACTCTTGAATGGATTGACAGCTCTTTACTTCTACTATGCTGAGGAGGGTAGGGAGACACAACCGATTTTTACATGTTAGATTTAATGTATTAGTTTTTTCAAATAAATACTGATAACATTTTTTTCTTAAGCAAAGTTAAATACTATTCAATAGCTTTCCTTAAGATTCTGTGGGTATATAGTACAACAGTTCTCACGCATGAAAGTTTATATTTATAGTAAATGGAGAATGTGTCAATATATTTTCTAAGTTGACAGAGACAATGAGCAAATAAGAAACAAGAGAGGAAGACATGAAAAGACATAACAATAAATGAGGTGTGCATCTGCAAATGCTGAATAAAAGAGAAAAAGCTGAAAGCTACGGAGGGACCATTTTACTTCTTTTTTTGTCTGTTCTTCTGACAGTTTTACATATGCATGCAATACTCTTGATAACTGCCCCCACACCCTCTCTTCATTCCATTCCACACTTATCCCTCTTCTCCTTAATGGTCCCTTTTTTAGATCAACAATTTGTGGGTTGGTTTTGTAACAACATTTAGTCCAATCAGGACATGTGTGAGACCACTAGCCTGAACAAGACATTGGAGCCTGGTGGGGTCATCAGTGGGTACAAAAGTCCCAGGCCCTCCCTGACTCTATATGATCATATTTTTAAGGAATATTATAAACACATAATTAAGTTAGTGTGTTTTTTTTTCAGGCAACTATAAATCCCAGGGAACTTTCACATTCTTCTTATACTAACATGACAAACCAATCAACTGTACTTACAAACTGTTAGTATTTATTTTCACATACATACCATTCTCCCTAGAATTACTATATCCCTTTCCCTCCAGGTAATTAGCTACCTTTTGTGAGAACAATGCTATAACAACTCTCTGACGCTTGTCCTATGAAAAAAGCAATCTATTCTTTAGCTGCTTTCAATGATTCCAAAAACTTTCATTTTTAGAATGGATGACTTTCTGAAATAAATAAGTACCACTGAGGATTGAGATATGATAGTGATTTTTTTTTTTAATCTGAGAGGAAACACAGCTACAAAGTTAAAGATAATAACAGACCAACAAACATGAGAGCAGGAAAACTCACTTCTGAAACCTAAATCCATGTTCAATGCATCCTTGGAAACCTGGCTCCTAAGCAAACCTGTGAGTTATACTGTACTGGATGTAGGCTAGAATTCTTAGCAGTGGGATAGAAAACAGCACCTTTGACCCCCACCATTCTAAGACAAATGCTTCCCTCTTCAAGGTCACTGAAGATAAAATATATCCAGTATGTACCATGTATTCACCTAAACAGAGTCTGTGATATTTTAAATCAAACAGAAACAGTCAGAGACAGCAATGTAAACCAGATATCCATTTACTAATGTTGAGAGAGTAAGAAAGTCTGACTGCCAACAACACAGGCTGCACACAACATGTATGGACATTTAATATGTCAAAATAGCATGTTGTGAAAATTCTTCCAGCAAAAGCTAGTCTATTATCACAAACCATAACTAAGTATGACCAGCAGCAAGGTCACTAAGAAGATACTAATTTTAAAGCTAGATATTTTTCAGATAGGCTGTATAAATCTGTATAAAATATCATAACAAAATGCCATTACTTGTTAAAATGACAAAAATGCTTACTTCCTAAAAGGAGCAAATCACAGGACAAGATCATGAGATTTTTCAAAGGACTAGAGGCAATCACTGATCAGCATGCCTACAATGATGTCGTTAAAATTACTTCCAAAGCCTCATCCCAAACCATAGAAAGCATACAGCTGAATTCAGTCACGGGACTTCCGAGAAGTTCCATGTTTAGGGAGAAGCAGCCAATGTCAGCTGACTCAGTTTGCAGAAGGTTACTGTCACCTAGATAATGGAAAGAACTAGAGGAATGGAAACACTGAGCTCTGAGTAACCAGTTTGCGACAATTACGTTTTCAGTACTCAGGTGTGAAGCCTAGTGACACCTTCTGCAAGCACCACACTCCTTAGGCCTCACATTTGTGCATTCAACACCCACACACTCAACATACTGCTTGTAGGTGCTTACTCGTGAAACTCCAGTCCCGTGAATGAAACACATTTAAAACCTTACCTGGGTGCTAAATCTGCTAGAATGTGTTTTAAAATCAACTAAAACACATGAGTACATTATTCTTAGCACTATTACAAATAAAAACATGAATAGAAGATTGTCAGTGGCCTCACGGAACTCACTGGAACATATAAAAGGATGCAAAATGGTCTGTAAAAACAGGCTTACTGGGAAAAGGTGCCTGTAAATCACTCTGTCCAATAAAGGCATGCTCTCACTTCTACTGGTCAGTTCCGATGTTCATTAGGTACTCCTGGACTGTGGTCTACTACACTCACCTATGTTACCATATGAATCCAGAGGATCTGTGCTTGTATTCTTTTTTTTAAAGTTTCCAAAAGAAACCAGTATTCAAAAGTAACCCCCACCAAAATTTAGCACAAAAAAGTAACTAGCACTGTTTTTAAGGGGGCATTATCTTGTGATTTATTTGGCTTGTTTTTGTGTTTTCTTTGAGACAGGATCTTAAGTAGCCCAGGCTAGCTTCAAATTTCCAATCATCCTGACTCTACCTCGAGGTTGCTGAGATCACAGGCATACGCCACTATACCAGACAGAAAATACTAACTGGTGATAGAATCGATGATGTTAACACACAACATATACTCAAAACCTAAAAGTGTGGGAAGAGGAAGGAGGGCAGAGAGGCGTTATCTGAATACTAGATACTAGAACAGAAAAGCTAGCTCAAAACTTTGTTTGCTAGCATAGAAAGCCTTCCAACTTACCCTAATGAACACTTAAAACCATCCTGTGGTGCTGGCAGATACTTGTTATATTGTGCTACAACACATATATTAGTAAGCAACAAACTAGCATCTACCAGTAGCCACTTCACAGAGTAGCTCTGGACCAGCTGAAGGTTTCTAGAGTGTGGATGTGGGGAGTGAGAAGAATGTTTGGGAAGGGTGTATGAGAACCTGAGCCAGGCTTCTAGCTGTGGCACAATGTCAACCATTTGGTGTGTCCTTAAATCGCTTCGGCATAGCAGATCTGTAAATGATCTCTGATTACTATACTCAACTGAAATGCATTCCAAAATAGAAGTTAGAGAAGCCAGCCATTCAAGTTACATATGGGGACTTCTCTTCTATAACTATGTCTTTAAAACTGTAGCCAAGGCCTTAAAAGCAAAAGTAAGCATACATAGTATCCACTGTGACAAATGTACATTTATCTTCTCTTGAGAGTCTTGCTACAATATTAAAATATGTGACCTGAAGACATACTTATATACTAGTTTTTGATGAAATCAGCCTTCTAAAGATGAGAGTAATTTAAGCTTAGTTTAATTATTTTGAACAAAAGTGAACAGAAATATTTGTTCACACCTTGTCACGGGATTTTGAATTTTACAGTATTACACTTTTAACTTGCCTTATCAGTTGAACAAAAGTACTTGAAATCACACGATTCTTACATTTGCTTTAGCTACAAATCCCTGCAGGACACTAAACTAAAATCTACTCACGAATGTTAGCAATAATTAGGGCCACAAATTAAGCCAAATACAAAGTGAATTCAAATGATCAAATGCTGTCACTTTAATGGTTCCAGTCTTCCCTTTGCTTAACATTTCTGAAAGTGACTAAGTGTATTTCGCTCTCCTAGTGGGCATTTAGCATTTTAGTTCAAACAGAGATGAGACCAAGTGGCAAAGATTGACCATCTTGCACACTGGGGTCACACCTATCCCCAGTATTTTTTAATCACTAAAGGTTTTCCACTCAATCTTCACCATCAATTAACAGCACTGTTGAAAGAGGAGAGTGACAGCTGTCAAAGACAAGCCTTCAAGGAAACAGACAGGAGTGCTGCCTCAGGATCCACCGCCGCCGCCTCAGGATCCACAGCCGCCGCCTCGAATGGGACAAAGCAGAGCCTCTGGGAGCTGTTCAGGGCGGACTACTTGCTGAAACTCTGAAACAGAGCCCGGGCTTAAGCAAGCTTCCCGGGGCAAGCCGAGTAAGGAGAAAGAATGACACCCAACGCCCAAACCTGCGGGGATTGGGGAGCCCTGACTTTAACTATTTGACGATGATAATCACTGAGAAATGAAAACTAACTATAATCACCACAGGCTTTCAGAATACCAACAGACTATCATCTCATCAATGTGTACTAACTTAGGAAACTACTTGCTTCTCAATGAAAACTTTCTGAAGATGTTTGGAAGTTGCAGAATCAACACAGTTGTATTATTTTGTTATAAAACAATGTCAATTTTAATATAGCTTTGGTTCTTTGCTTTGTTTTATTTGAGGGAAGGGGATGAGACAGAATCTCATCTATGTAGCTCAGGTGCACCTCAAATTAGCCCAGAACGGTCTGAACGTGTGATCCCCCGTCTCAGTCTTTGCAAGTGGTGGAATTACAGACGTGTGGCTACTTTGCCCAGCTCTTAAGATAGCTTTTCATCTGCCATGGTATTAAACAAAGAAAATCTTGAAATTAATTCTCTCTCTGGATAATAAGCATTAAGTTAAACAGTAGTGTAGTATATATTTTGAAGAATATTTTCTTCTGGAATGACACCTCGCAAGGTAGGAATGTCAGTCAACCAACTGAAGTCAAATGTAACATTCTATGGGGAAAAAGCTGGACTCAGCAATCAAACCTCGATGAAGGGACACCCCTTTCTGGGTCTTAGTTTCTGCATCTGTCACATAAAAGATTCTACAGTACTAATCTCCAAGCTGCCATCCCAGGTCTCAAATTCCTTAACTCTACCAAACAATGAAAACAAAAACACCTAAGGTACCTATATACAATTGTATATACAACTGTTTTTATTTCAAATTTGCTGTTTACTCCAATTCTGGCTTTCAAGGGCTCAAGAGACCACTGAAGACACACTTAATTTGCAATTTTTATTCTCATAAAATTAAATATTATCAATAATTTGTTTTTGTCCTTGAAAGACAGGCAAAAGGATTATATCCTCTGCTGTAAAGAAATATTGTATCTGCTGTAAAAGGAACAATAGAACATCTTTGATTACATGTATTATCAAGTGACATTATTACATGACCCTGAGTACACAGAACATCCTTAAGCCATGTTTCCTGACCAGTTAACACGGAGGTATGCCAGGCCTACAATCTTCTGGCCTTAACATGCCACAGAATTAAAACCGAAGTGCAATGATGACTGTTGAAATTGATGTATGCTGACTTTGAAAAAAGATTAATAGAAAATAACACAAAATAAACTTTCCCCAAATGAGTTAGGACAAAGAACCATATTTCACATTACATGACTGCTTATTAACTGTTACTTTAAATAATAAAACAATGTATTAAGATGATATTAAAATAATGTATCTGTGTAGGGTAAAATTAAAGTAGGGCAGACCCACAGGGGATAGAGGGAAATACTAAGAAGAGGGCAGGCTGCATGGTTGTTCAGGGATTTTTTTTTTCCAAAGCAAATCATCAGATAAAAGGTCATCTCCAAGCATACAAAACGGGATTAAAACATAACAAAATATAACAAGGCTCCCTGCATCCTGAGGCACCTCAATTCTTTCCTTAATAAGGGTCATAAAGCTGAACATGGTGCTGCTTCTGTATTTCAGCCACGTTCTCTCCGTTAAAAACAAATGACTTGCAATGACTGAAATCACTATCATGCAAATTCTGATTTTCTGAACATTTTAATAAGCACAACTCCAGGATACACATCTCCTCTCAGATACTATCAAAGTCTGTGCCACCAGGGAACTCGTCAAACATGATCCACGCCCCAGACACTGAGTCAGAATACAGGTCTTTAGATGCTCGAGCGACTCACAGCCATATGCACTAACTTCCGATGCACACTGTGCTGGTTCTGACTTTTAAGGTTCAGCATGACGTCTCTCTATTTCTCCCCCAGCAGGAAGACCTCGGTGAAAGAACAGTCCTTTCTGAGTCTTAGTTTCTTCGCCTGATAAGTGAAAAATTCTACACTACTAATCTCCAATCTGCCTTTCCAAGTCATTGCCTCTTTCCTATCTAGTTCCCCATCCAAATTACCTAACACTACCACTTCCACAGCACTCTAATATTTAAAAAAAATATATAGTGGGTCTCAAAATACCGTGGGCTCTGTATGCCACCAGCAACGCCCTCCTGAAGTCTCTAGCTTCAGTTAATACAACTGGATCTAAGATCAGACCATGAACCTCCTGCTTTAGATATTCACATAGCTTGACTATCTCTTATCTAAAATACTTGGGTCCAGAATTATTCCTTGTATCAGAGTCTTTCCGACTTGAGACCATTTTCCAAGACTTTCAGGCAAAAACTGCAGACAACAACAAAAACAGCACATGGCCTCAAATATCTGGACTTCAGAGCAATTTGTTTGAATTTTTAGATGAGGGAATGATCAACCTGTACTACAAAGAAAAGAATAAAAACCAAAGACAGAAGTGAGAACTCATGATTAGGCCATAAATATACAATTACATAGAAAAATGATTGCAAAGGAGCGGTTCGAAAGCACCTTATAAATATGCAATGAAACAAAAAGAAATTTTACTTGGCTTTCCTTTACTGAGCAATCCCTTATACAAAACACAACCTGAATTATCCAAACTCTGCTCACTACCACCTCTCTTAACAATCTATCTACACATCTACTTCATAAAGACAAATCTAGATTTTTAAGATGCCATGAAAAACAAAAAACAAAACAAAACAAAACGACAAAAACTCTTCAAAGCAGGGGTATATGACTGGAATTAAAAAGGTGGTATGTTCATCCAAGAGCTTGATCTGTGTCAATGGTCTCTCTGCTTTACTTTTCTGTCTTGTTTTTAACTATTACCGTAAGAATCTGGTCCTATCCTGATTTTACACCAACTTTACCCACACAGACAATTGGGTTAATATTTATTTGCTTCATTTTTAAATTAACTAACTACAGAATTTAGGGACTAAAGGTGTAGCTCAAGGTTAGAACACTTGCCTAGCATGAATAAAGCCCCCAGCACTGACAAATTTCAATTAAAAATATTTAAGAGTTATGGGAAAATACAAGTGAGGAAATATTTAAGACATGGATATAAGGGGTCTTAGTATAAAAATGAAAGAAAACCAAAAAGAAAATAGCTATAAATCAAAAGGGGTGTGTGTGTGAAATAAACCAAATGTAACGAAATCAGGATTGTTATCCAACCTTTAATGAGTGCTCTATTACAAAATCTTATTTTAAATTCTCATTGGAACTCCAAGCGATACAAATATTAAACTACCAGGCACACTAGAAAATACTTTTCAGAATAAAAATGGCATAAGACCATTACCGTTAACGAATGGTCAAGTGGCCGACAGAAAAATGGTCAAGTGGCCGACAACAACAACAACAACAACCCTCACATCACAACTTAACCCGTGAACAACTAAGTACACAGAAAATGTTTCTGTCCACACAAGTCATCCCCAATTAAGGAGTTACAATGAAAGCTTGGGCTGTATTCTACATCACTGCTAACAAGACATAGAGACATTAACACTCTCATGTCCTGGCTATCAACACGAACCCTCTTAGAAAAGGTGACTATGTGCCTACATCTCAGACTAGTCAGAATTCTAGGATTCCAGCCTCACAAAATAACTCACCCCCAAAGAAGTATTTCCTATGAAGGTATTTATCTAGTCTACACCTGAAAAAAATTAAGAACAAATGTCTGGTAAATGAAGGTGAAGGATAAATGTTTTTAAATGTATACATAATACATTCCATAACAGCTATTTAAAGCCGTTATCACGATAAGAGATGCAAAGGAAAATTTTATCTTTGTTTCATACACAATTTTGTATTTATCTGTAACATCACTATGTACATTGTAGAAAAATTTTTTAAAAAAAAGATGTATTTTAGGAAACTAATATGAAAGGTTCAAAGTATGAGCAACGTTACATTGTTACCTTAATTCCTTTTAATTCTCTATCTTTTCTAGTGAAGATGTGTTGCATTCACACTCGGAGTAAAAGGGAGATACTTTTAAGGAAAATAAGCTCTCAAGGCAAGAACACTGTCAGACATGAAAGTCAAACTCAGGAGAGCTCCCGGCGGATAAGAAGAGATTATAAATGTTGTTTGTGCTTCCTGGAGCGCAGATACGGAATTCCCTGCTCAGCTTTGCATTTTAGCCACGAGATCCCAAGGCCGGGACTAGGTATTCTCTTGGAATCACTTCTGTCAAGTTGACAAAAGGAATTGAGAGACAGGGTTGAAAGATGTCAGGAGATATTCACTAATCCACACTGATGTCTAATACATGTAGCCTGCATGGTTGTCATATGTCATTCTCTGTCACGTAGAGGAGGTGAAAAGAAATAAAGAGTGCCACAGGGTATTGAGCATATGTTTCAGTGAGACACTCCCTTAGTAATAGGCAAGATAAATCAGGTTTCCAAGGCATACCAGGTCCTCATTAATAGTTATGTTCAATCATCCGTATTATTATTTCTCTGATATTGCAGCCCAACTATACGGTAGATTTTAAAATAAAAAATAAAAACGCACATGATTTCAAAAACAAAGAATGTGCCTCCTCAAACTGAAACAAATGAATGGCAAATAATTAACAGAATTAAAGGCCTGAAAAATTCCAGTGCTTTCAGTGCTTCCTGTGTTTTTAATTAAGCTACCTTTAATATATTATTGATCGTTGCCAATGTAACAGTAAAAGTGATGAAAGTCTCATTTGCATATAAAATCAATTTCCTAAAATGTACTTTACTTTGAGAAAATCCTAACATGTATTTATAAATATTTGATACAGATTTTTCCACCCAAAATTTAAAGCTTAAAAAGTACCTCATTGCCAAGAACACAGTGATAGTGAGTTTTCTGGGTCAGCTGTTGTGAGAGACACACTAATTTACGATACTCTGTCGCCAGTCGTGAAAATACCGCTTCGGGAATCAAGAGACTCTAGCTATGAATCCCTTTCCCACGCCAGGGAAGTAAAAGACGACAGAATACAAAGTCAGAATTAAATAGAAAGTCAGAATTAAAAGTTAAAAAAAATTAGAACCCAGTTCTTGAATTTAGTCTCTAATTATAAAAGAACGTACACTAGCAGCGAAAACTAGTAAACAAAATGACCTCTATGGGGTTAGGAAGAGGCTAATGGTCCTGCAGCACCCACTGTGGGTGGCTCACAACAGCCTGGAACTCCAGCAGTTCTGGCTTCTCGTGGCACCGGCAGTGACATGCAGAGCCCCCAGGTAGACAGACAAACATATACCTAATTAAAAATAAAAGAGCCGGGCGGTGGTGGCGCACGCCTTTAATCCCAGCACTCGGGAGGCAGAGCCAGGCGGATCTCTGTGAGTTCGAGGCCAGCCTGGACTACCAAGTGAGTTCCAGGAAAGGCGCAAAGCTACACAGAGAAACCCTGTCTCGAAAAAAACCAAAAAAATAAAAAATAAAAAAAATAAAAGAAATCTGCCAGGCATAGTGGTGCACACCTTTAACCCCAGCACTCAGCAGGCAGAGATACGATCTCTTAGTTGGTGACCAGCTTGTTCTACAGAGTGAGTTCCAGGACAACCAGGGCTATGTAGAAAAACCCTGTCTCAAAAACAAAAAATAAAAATAAAATAAATCTTTTGAAAAATGACCTACGTATACTACAAAGAAACATTTCCAAAGCATGTGTGTATATCCTATTATTTTAATTTATGCAACTTTCACATTCAGAAAAAACATATCTTCAGCTAGAAACCAAGTAATTCTATACTATACATCATACTCAAATATGATGCTATCCTATACAATTTATAAGGGGCATTAAATTTACATTTTTAAACCCTATTATACATCATTACCCATGGAGAAGGTTGCCACAGTCAAATTATGTTACACTTGCAAGGCACAATAAGGAATATTTAAGGTGTCCTAAGGAGATGAAGTTAAGAGCTTGCTTTCTTAGAGAGTAAAATGGCATCAGTCTGCACTAAAAATATAAATACAAAAAAAAGTAAATGCTTTGTTTTGAATGGATGCTAATTTACCCAATCTCTGAGTTTAAACAATGAGGTTACATTAGCTATGCAGCGAGCACAGGCACAATTCCTATTAATTTAATGGGAGTTATGACTTCCATTAAGTTTAATAGGAGTCATACAGCCAAATCCCCATGTACCTTGCTGGAAATTCACGTCCTAGACATCAACTAATCAAACACACTGAAATGAACAAAAGTAGGTGATCTTGCTGGGCTCTGAAATCTAGTATGGCTTCTGTAAGTATGCTAGCTCAGGAGGGCCGTACGCATTCCTAGGAAGAAAATGAAGAAGGTACCACTGTGAAGACACTGGCCCTAAGCCCAGGAGTGCCACTAAGCCATGCCCACCCAGCCGCTAATTCTATCTTTGCAATTCAGTGTGAATATTTCTTTTCTCTTCTTAGTTCACTGCCAAAATAGGTTAAGTAAACAAAACAAAAAATAAACAAAAAAACAAACCTTTCCCAGAGTCTATGGTTACACTCAAAGAACCTGACCACCAGGATTAAAAAATAAACATGAATAAATGAAATAAAATAATCTGAAAATGTAAACATAAATCCCAAGAAGGCAAATGGTTTTACCAACTTCTGAACCATAGTGAATAAAATCACATTTTTTTTTCAAAAGTAATTCTCAAAAACTTACAATCCAGGCTGGGACCATAAGCTAGTGATAGTGACTGCCTAGCCTATGTAAAGACCTGGTTATCACGCTTTCATCCAAAAGCTCCTGTTCCCTCCCCACTACTCCAATTATGTCTTTGAGAATCACACCCTCCCGCGATGGATGCAGACTGGCTGATTCCAGGAAACCAGATAACAGCAGGCAGGGATGTTCCCTGATCCTGGGAGGCTGACATGTTCCCTGTGTGTGCACGTGTGTATGCAGGCTTATGTGGATGCATATTTATTATATGAATGTGGACGCAAGAAAAGTGATGCTGGTGGCCTGAACTGCTTTACTCCCCCTTCAGTTCAGCAGAGCAGTACAATCACTTCTTCCACCATACTCAGACTGCTCTGAAAGAAATATCTGTACACCAAGTAGCCTTTCTAATTCATATCTAACTGCATCTCTACCACAGCTACATATTAAAAATAGTAGTAAAAGAGCATTAGTGAAAAAGTTATACGAAAATTGTGCCATTTCCAAACTGGCTTGATACTATTTCCACCAGCATGTTCTCAGATTTTTCCGGATTTCTATAAAAATGTGGATTTTTTGCCGGGCGGTGGTGGCGCACGCCTTTAATCCCAGCACTCGGGAGGCAGAGCCAGGCGGATCTCTGTGAGTTCGAGGCCAGCCTGGACTACCAAGTGAGTTCCAGGAGAGGCGCAAAGCTACACAGAGAAACCCTGTCTCGAAAAACCAAAAAAAAAAAAAAAAAAAAAAAAAAAATGTGGATTTTTGTTTGCCATTTGCATCGGTTACAACATTTTTCTTGGAAACTGGGGTTAGCAACACTGTCCTCTGAGTTAATTAACTAGAATTCAGAGTTGTGAGGTCTAATGATACGTTCATTGCATAAAGAACTCGGCCTAAAACTGACAGTCCTGGCTTTGCTGAGGAACTGCCATTATTTGTCAGCTGTCACTCAAGTGAGCCTTCGTGGGTCTGACTTATGCTTGCCAGGGCTCCATTAGATGGCATAATTTAATTCTCTAGGACACAAAAATTCAATTTACTTTCCTACTTACTGATACATGATTCCACAGTGGGCTACTGTGCTTATAAAACTTGGCCAAAATAATCAAAGCACACCAGGTTCTCCACAGAACCGACTTGTGAAAGGCAAGGTCAGCTCTACAGAAATATAAACCAGTTATATGGAAAAATCTACAAAGCATGTCAAAGTGCAGTCTTCATACTATCACTGTTTGCACAGAGACACTACACAATCTTCAAAAATGCACAGGAGACTCAAGAACAGAGCAGTGCATTGTTTTGGAAAAATATCGCGTGGTAAACTGATGGACCAACAGAAGACAAGTAGCTAAATTTTCATATCATTAGTTTTATCATCTTAAAACATTTCAAATGAGTATTGAATTTGCTTTTGGGTATGCACAGGAAGAGATGAGGGCATAGCTCAGTGACAGAGTACTCCCACGGCAAGCAAAGGTCCTGGGTTCTAGCCCAGCACTTAAAAAAAATCTGGAAGATTTTGCACAAGAAATACGTCATAGTGATGAGATTTGTCAAAGCACTGAATAGACACTTCATAAACTTTGAGATACACCTCTCACATGGGTACTAATAGAGACCAAATTCAAAACCTCGTTAAGCCTCCACACTTATCCAAAGGAAAAAGCACATACACAGGAGAAATAAAAGCACTGAAGGAGGGAGAGATGGCCCACGAACTTCTGTGAGGCACCAGGTTGGTTGGAGGTTTTGCTTTTTTTTTTTTTCCTAATCTTTAGTGGTATGAAAACTCTTACCTCTGGGTTTTACTGAAAGGGTAAAGAACTGGCAAAACTGGTTAAATGTTGGAAAGAATCCAATCCTGGGTGGGCTTGGCAGGTGGGTTTTAGTCGGTGCCAAACCTCGAGGTGAAGCAATGCAATGGCCTGCTGAACCCCAATGCGTTCTGAGTCTCCATTCCCAGCAAAGGAACACAAGCCCCTGCATGAGAGGCCTACTGTGTGCATCTCTCAATCTCAAGCACCTACTCAGGTTGAAGGCCCAATAATGCGCACAGAGGGAGAGACCCACTAGGTTTGTGAGTGTTTGTGAGTTCTTCGGAAATGGTACAAATATTTGTAGATTTATCTCTCGTCACTCACCTCTGCAAAGGCAACAGTGAGGGGATGACTACATGTCCTCGGTAAGAGTGCTTGCTCTGTAATTTTAGGACATGAGTCCAAATCCCAGAATCCACATAAAAAGCTAGGTGTGGCATCGTGGGGGCAGAGACAAATGAATTACTGAGGCTTAATGACAGCAGCCAACTCCAAGTTCAGTTAAACACCTTCTATCTAGGGAATGAGTCCTCAGTGTGTGACAGAAGAGGGCTACCTACATCATCTTTTGGCCTCCATACACCTGAAAAACCACATGCCCCAGCATACAAATATGTACACACATACAAACACAGACAGACAGACAGATACACACACACACACACACACACACACACACACACACACACTTTTAATTGAAAAAAGTAAACTTAGTTAAAAAGGGGAGGGAGGGAGGGAAGGAGAGAGGGAGGGAGGGGGAGAGGGAGAGAAAGAGAGAGAGAGAGAGGGAGAGAGAGAGAGAGAGAAATCATATAAGCAGCAGGTTAATGGCTGAGAATTTAAATTTCTATCTTCTGTCCCATGCCCTTTACACCTAACTTTGATTGGTTTCTCAACAGGTGTTCACAGGTCATTATCTGGCTTCTGGTAATAAAGGCAGACAGTGTCATGCACAACTCTTCCAAGACAACCTCATGTTCCGCCAGGAGACTTTCTAGCAGTGTGCGCTCACTGTGGCTCCTCTTAAAGGCGGCAGTACGGAGTCCCTCCCTGGCTCTTTTCTCGACAGTAGGAGGGAATTTTTTCAAAAGCAACATGTCCCTGGCCTGATGGGGCAAAAATGAAATTTCTCTTAAGAGCAGATATGAATCCTGACCTGAGAGGTGACACACGAAATAAAACCACAGCATCTCATGAAAACACCTCTGCACGCGGCCCCCCACAGAGCGAAGCAACTGTGCTGGCAAAGTGGTCTCTCTATCTTGATTGGAAAATTTTTCATTATTGGACTAATGAGCCATTGGTCCACACCTGGAATCTTTTTCAATGTATAAAAACATTCAAATATAACAGCAGGAATTCAGACAGCGTTTTCCAAAAAAAGCAGATGCAAAATTATAGACCATACATATGATTTTCACAGCAATCCAAGCCTGAGATTCATATTATTAAACTCAGTTTCTGCCTGTTTATCATTATAGTACTAGTTATTCAGATATATTACACTTTTAGATTTCCCATCTTCAATTCTAAAGCAAAAAAACTATGTTGTCTTCAAATTAAGTATTAGCCTGTGTTTAACTTTCGAGTGAATATGTATGTTCCAAATACGGAAATATTTTCAAATAATCCTGAATATGTTAATCATTTAAATTATATTAAGTTGTATTCATTAATCAGATGTAGGAAACAGGGAGAGGAGGCAGAAAAATAAAACACAACTTTAAAACAAGTAGTTTAAACAAACTCCTTCTGACAAAATGAAAATGCTTAATTTGTCAAAGTTCCTCACAAAGACAATGGACAATGGCTTCTCCACACTTGACAGTGTGCCTTTCCCCTATCCTTTTATTACTATGTTAAAGCTGGAACATTGAAAAGTACTAATAAAACCAATCTTATAAGTCCAGTGCTTTACTCTACTGAGACTAAAAGAATCCACTGTATATGCAAGTATTTCTAAAAGTTTTTCTAAGTTAATATATTTTCTTGTTAAGTTTAAATATCATCATGATCTACTAGGTACAACATTGTCACATGTTACCTCTGTGTTCACTTCAGGCCTGATCTAAAGAGCACCTGCGTGACCATTTATTTTTATGTGACTAATACTGAAGACCATAAATAATGTGTATCAGAAAAATCCATTTAGAAACTAATAAATGATAGCTCTCGTTATTTAGAATAAAAAAATCTGTAAGTGTACATTTAGTTCTTTGAAAATTATGTCTGTTTTAAAAACTTAACTCACAATTATTTATAAATTTAAACATTTTGTAAGGAATGAGGTTATAGCTCAGTGTCAGAAATTCTATGTCATTCTTGAAAATAGGGAAAGTTGATTGATATCTTTCTGAAATTTTTCACACTGCAAAGTGTGGATGCATATTCATAAATAAGATACATTTTATTCCAGATGTTGCAGAAATATGACTTGGAAGCAAATTAAGAACTGCAACTTCTAAAACAGGGTTTAAAAAAATAAAAACTAAAGTGAAAAAAGTTGTAACAAAAGAATTCAAGTTTTCTTAAATAAAGGTAACCAATACATGTAAAATACATGCCAAAGGACTGCTGAAAATTACTGTATTCTGTAAATTTATAATGATATCAAATAAGGCATCTAGAATTTTCTATACCAGAGAACAGTGTAAGGAAAATAATTTAGCCACTACAAAATGAATTCAACGATTACTTTTAAAATAACAAAATAAGAATGTAGCCACTTTAACACAAAGAAGATTACATCCTTCATGTTCTCTTGGGTTTCAGAAAGAAAACGTGAACTGTGTCTTACCTTCTGTATTCGGTGAGAAACTGATTATAATGATAAACCACAGACTTCGCATTCTGCAACCAGAAGACACCATTATTGATCCCTTTAAATATTTTCTTTGTATTCCTTAATGAATCTAGTTACAAATGCCCAGCTTCATCGAGCCCAGCAGTCTGCATCATTGATCTTCATATCTGAAAAAAACAAACAAATCCATCACTTACTTTAAGGCTCTGGTATGTCGTCACTGCAAATGCAGAAGCAGCAACCCTCTGCCCTTCCCTCCATTTCGTAAGGATAAAATACATTCTGACTGCATATCCAGGAAGGTAAGTGCTCCTACACATAGAGTATCTGAGGCATTCTGAAAAAAAAGAAGCTCCCCCAAATGCATAGACAATCGTATTCATAAGTAAGTATATATATTTTTTCTAGTAATGATGCTCTCTTAGGAAAGCATGAACGCTTAAAAAAAAATCACTTGAGATAATACATCCATCTCTCCATGACATTAACCTTTTGATCATAGAAGTAGGTTTAGAATACATAACACCTCTAAATAAAGGTATAAACACATGCGCATTTATTGATCATAGTAAAGGCAATATAATATAATATTTTCCTCAGTTGTCTTGCAAGATAGATTGCAGATCTGATGAGCTCATTTTTTTAAACGAAGGTAAATAGTTGTTAACATATGGGTGTATGTTCATTTACAGCACATACACTTAAAATACCATCTTCAACCATTACTTCCCTGCTAATTACTCATAGAAGAAGCAGTTAGTTACTGTCGCAAAACTACTTCATTTTAATGCTTTAGGTTTCCTGCCATGGCTTTTCTTTGAGTAAGGTATAAGTTAAGATCAAAGTAAAATCACTGAGTCTACTTGACCCAAAGAAATACCCAAAGATCCTGAGCACTGTATCTTCAAGGGCTTTGGGGGTTTCTTTTCTTTTCTTTTTGAAGAAGCATCTAAGTCTAGGTTATTCTGAAATTCATCATCTTCCTGCCCCAGCCTGAGCACTGGCATTAAAGGTGTGTGTTACAAGACTGAGTAACATGGCTTTTTAAAAATAACTGATATAGAGTTGATTCTAAAAACTGATATAGGTTTTGATCATCCCTGATGGGCCCATCTTCCCAAACTAGAGAGAGCACAAAAGATTGAGTGTGGTTTCAAAGTATCCTCAGCTCCTAGGATCACATGAAAACAGATCATCTGAAGTCTTCCAGACAACTGGTTTACCTCCTTGTAGGGTAGTATAAGGAGTCATAGAGCCTTATAACACATATGAAATCAAGACAGTTCCCAAATACACTTGAACTTCCTGGTACAGCCTCCCACGATAAGGAAACCACTGTTCTCTTAAAGGTCCCCTCACAAGCTGGAACCATGGAATTGTGTAGTGTTTGCTGTCGGGCAAGGGGCAGGACCAGGGATTGAACTCAAGGCCTAATGTGCACTAAGCGAGCACTATACCACTGAGCTAGCAACCCTAACCTTAAATAAAGAGTTCTATAAAGTGGGGACACTGAAGGCATTTCTACTTTTTGCCTCTCTCAGGTTGTGTACATGACTCAAGACAAATTCTTAGTAATTTGTATCCTATCACTAAAACATGAAAAATAACAGCAAACCAAAACTTCCCTGCTAATCAAGTATTCTGTCACATCATCTGAATTACTCTTATCTGTTAGAAGCTCCATGTACCACAATCTATTAGCCGTTCCCTCTACTCTGTTAGATATCACTATGATAGAACTTCAATGGAAAAGTGGTCAGATTCTAAATGGTTTGAAACATAACATTCATCAAACTACAAAGGGATTATCACAGCTGTCAGCAACAAATATACCAAAAAGCACATAAGAAACAAATCACTGTGAATCTACTCTGTAGCATTTGCATATAAAAACCTACAAAAGTCTCAGATGAAAAGCTATCAAGACATTTCTATTATAAGAAATTGGTTTTCTCATGCCTACAGGTGAAGGGATAAAACTATGTCTGTATACCTATACACACGTCAGCCCATATTTTAGCTCTGTGAATACACTGAAGAGATTTTAGGTATGGTCATGATGAAGGGAGCAGTGGGGATCATGCAGCTCTAGAACACTCCATATGAACTTCTCTACCAAAAGAAAGAAAACAGAAACAAGAGGCAGCATGTTTCTTCCTCCTCTGAATGCAAACAACACAGGAAGCAGGAAGGCATCCAAACTTAATCTGATGGAGACAGGACACATCTCCACATGCAGAACTTACCAGCTCTCTGATAATCTTTCCCAGGGTTAGTCAAAGGACAATCAAAGAAATCTGTAGTCTATACTCACATGGCAAAGTTCCCATCTCAACACTGAAAGTTATTCGACATTAGATGGATTAAACAGCTAGTGCTCTGACACGCAACTAACTCGTCAATGAACACTTTCTCACACATTTCAATCTCTTCAGTCACCTGACCAGGCCGTTGAGAATGATTTCAATATGTGAAGGATAAGCACTCATTGCTACAATTAAAACTGAGCCCGTCTTTGGACGGCTCCATGAGCAAGCAAAGAATTTTGCCTCTCCAAGTTTTCCTTGCGCTGGATTCTCTCCTCTCGTCGAGCTTTCCACACAGGCAGCTTGCCCACTGTACCACTCTTACCCGTTTCCAGTTTCTTAGAGCGATCCAAGATCCGTCTGTCTTTGGTCACCCACTATTTGAAAGAGTCCTTGTTTGTGGGAAGAAAAGGAAGGAAGAAATCAAGGACTGATGTCTGCCTTGTAAGAAACAGCTGCCAAGATAGGCCAGTCTGTGTGGGGGAGAGGGAAAGGCAAGGGAACCGCACAACCAAGGCCTCTCTTGTGGTCTTTGGCCGGCACTACCACTTCAGAAACAGATTTTACACACTGAAATCCCATGTACTCTTTTTAAGGCTTGAGAATGTGAAACACACGTTACAGTGCACAGTCCACTTGACTAGGGGACTCTGTGTAAATGTCTATTTCTGGCAAAAAGAAAATTCTGGAATGTATAAAGTCATGGCTTCTTTTATGCAAATAAAGATGGAGCTCATCTGCCTGTGCAGTAAGTAAAAAGAATATCAAATTTATTTTTTCTCATTCTACAGCCTATAACGAATCACTTTCACATCAAATAAAATTATTTCCAGAAGTTCATACTTTTGAGTGCAATTTTTGAAAACTAAGTCAGAAGATTTTACTGCTGTGATCCAAATTAAAAACAACCCTTCATTGAACAAATGTTAATGAAAGCTGAAATACTTACAAACCACAATCAGCTAAGAATAGAATGAATAAATAAATACGGTGAAAGGAATCCAAGAAAGCTTTGCTCCTAAAATGAGCTGGAGCCGAAGGAAGCTCACACACATACATGAGGCTACCAGACCAAGCCTTCAAACCACCTGCAAGGACCCCACAAAGCCTGGCATGCTGGCGCACACCTATAATCTGAACAATCTGGAGCCTGAAGCAGGAAGATCACAGTTCAAGGCTCAACTGGGTTACAAAAAAAAAGAAAGAAAAAAAAAGGCTACAACTTTAAAAAAAAATAGAGGGGGCAGGAAATTCCCACAAAGCAAAATAAAACTTAGAACAAACGCAGAAATGGGCTACTGAATATCCTCCCAACAAACAAAAGATTACTTTCAATAATACCTCAGATTAACTACTTATTTGTATTTAGATTTTTAGAAAATCTTTTTCCAAACACATCAGAAAGCTTAGCATGACAAGGAGTCAGAATGGGCAGGGCAGCGCCATCTAACAGTTTATGTCTTAGTGAGACTGAAGCGAGCACAGTGCTCCTTAAACTAGCTCTAACTACAATCTTCAGCAAAGCCAGGCTTCTGACGGACAACCTCCTGTGCGTCTGTCTCATTCTCAAAACAAGAAGATTCCAGCCACTTTATCCTAATCTTGCTTCTGTGAACCACAAGCCATTGTCTACAAACCTCAGTCGTGACCTCTTTAGATCTGCACATCCTATTACTCAGCCATGTAAAAAGTCAATTAATGCATCCCTTACTAGGAAGCCTTCCCCAGCTGGGAGTGACTTCCAGGAATATGCCTCAGCACTGTGTACATCCCAACAGCCCTGGACATTTCAGACTAGGCTGTGGTCTTTCAGACAGTAACCTGCTTTTGTGTTTACTAGCTGCAATAAACATTCACATGCCTTCAACTGCCAGTGAGATTACTTCAAAGGGGAACACCAATGACCAGTTCTTAGTCACATCGTTATGTTGCATGGGCAGGAAATCATATTCACCCTGACGATGTGACATATATTTACCAAGTACAGAAGATAGGAGGCTGAATCACTGATAAGCATCATGTAGCTGATAGAACTTAACATCAATGATAATTCAAGCAAAAGGAAATTAAACTAAAATTTGCTAAAACTGATGAACAAAATGTGAGTTTTCTACCAAAAGCAAGGTTACTACAAAGAATCATTTAAGCTGATTTCCACTCGTGGACACGGGACTGCGTAGAACCTTGGGTATTAAATACAAAGAGAAGCCTTCAGACATCAAGGAGGGGAAGAACCATCGGAGACCAGCCAAGGTCACCGACCAGTCAAGGTCACCGTCCTTGACACTGCACACACACCGACGCCGTGGAAGTGAAGCAAGCATGCTCTGGATAAGTATTTCACACTCATATATGTCGACTCGAAATGAAAACCAAGTATGGCTTCACAAAACCTCTCTTTCTGATTTCTTTCTCACTATAAAATTGTAATCATTATCAGAAGGGGTTTCCCAACTCTTAGAAAAAGGGGGGGGCAGCCTTTCCATATTTTACTAACATAAATGCGTATTTTCAGTTTTCAGAAGTGTTTTCGGTTCCATCCATTACAGACAGGCTGGACTCGGCCCTCCTTGCTCAGACCTGAGAAAACACCAACAGCCCTGGGAGTTTTGATGCCCTGAGTGAACCTTCCAAATCACTAATCAGAGATGCCTTCTCAGTACCAGACACTTCTTTGGGTTTTGAGGTTCATTTTCTTCCCTTCTCAAGGACAGCATTGGGGGTGGTGGTGGCTGAGACCTTAAAGCCACGTAGCCAACAGGTAGTCCCCAGCCGCTCTCGCCCCCTCTGTCAATCCTTGCAGACACTGTTATCAAGATACCAGCAGTGCTTCTTGAACACTCTATGCTAAGGTCCCCTTAAGAGTCACAACTGGTCTTACCCTTGACTGAAACTTCTTTGTTGTGAAGGAATAAATCCTCCTCTGGGGCTCAGAGGAGCAGAAAGAGTTGGGGAATTCTCCTACTTGCATCTGCTTTATGCTATCATCTAGGAGTCTTGCTGAGCCGGCAAAAGAGGCTGGAGCTGTGGACATCAGGGCACAGTCGGGGCAGGCTGCCATCCTCCTCATTAAAACCCATCCAGTTGAAATGACAAAAACAAATAGCTGTCATTTTCAAACCAGTATGGGGGACAACTTATGACAGCACAGGAAACTTACAACTTAAGTACCAAGCAAAAGGGGGCTATGGGAAGGGATAGCCACAGAATAGGCAAAATTACCGCACTGTGTATACTGGAAAGCTGACAAATTCCTCAAATTTATATTTGAAAAAAATGTTACCAGTGTATTTTGTACCTATTATTAGAAAACATTTGGAGTATGACAACACAGAAGGTACAGAGTTCTTGTTGGGTTTGCTGTTTCTTTGTTTGCTTGCTTATTTTCACCATTTGGGTAAAGGAAAAGCTATTATGACTAAATGGCTGATTGACTGGCTGATTTAGGGTTTTTGAAATAGGGGCTCTTGTAGGTCAGATTCACGAGTAGCTGAGGGTATCCTTGAATTCCTTATCTTCCTCCCTCCACCTTCCAAAATCTGGGACTACAGGGGAATGTCACCATGCTTTATCCAGAAAAACTAATTTTATTTATGTTATTTATAATTTATTTACAGATGGTGTGCATGCATGAAGTTCACACATATGTGTGCCAATATATCCACACATATGGACACAGGCCCAAGGTTGATGTCTGGTATCTTCTTCATCGATCTTCACGTTATTTACAGAAGTAAGGTCCTTCACTGAACCTTTGAGCTTGTTTACAGCTAACTCACTTATTCTGGCTAGTCTAGACAGCCAGCCTGCTCCAGGACCCTCAGTCTCTACCTCAAGGGTGCTGGAATTAAAAACATCCACATCACATGTGGTCCACAGAGTTTGTTTTGTTGGTTGGTTTGTTTTGGTTGTTTCTTGTCTTTTTAGCTGAATACCCAAGTATGGATACCAGCACTAGACGTTGGACTTGAAAGAGGCCCGATCAGTAATCCTTGTAAGAATGCAAGCTTGGAGCTACAAGGCTCCTTCATTAAGTTCTCTGAACTTACTCAAGTTGATTAGATGGAGGAGCAAACATGTCCATCAAGGCTAAGGGGAATGCTGAGGACCCCTGACTACTATCCACCAACCCATTCAGGTTCTTACTAGCAGTTTCTAGTTGCCTTGCACTAAGAGTAAGTGAAAAAAACATTTCATCCAAAGGGAGATCACATTCTAGGTCAAAAACAACTCATCGGAATACATAGCTATAACCACCTAGCAAAATAAATAAATTAATTAAGCTAAATAGACAAACTAAATCATTCGAAGCGAGAAGCGTGCAGGCTGCTCCAGGGCAGCGAGGAGACAGCGGGCTGGGAAACACACCTATGGGCTGGGAAACACACCTATGGGCTGGGAAACACAAACACACCTATGGGCTGGGAAACACAAACACACCTATGGGCTGAAGTCATGAGTGCTGCCAACGAAGTTGATCACATAAACCCACTCCATATGTCCTAATACAATTTACTTTAGAGTCATTTTGTGATTATGAAAGTGTTGAAAAAAATCAGAAGAATAATGAGTTGATTTTCAAAATGTTTACATGAGCAAAACTAACATCCCTCAGGTAATGATAACTATGAATTAACTTAATTTTTAGTATTTCCAGTTGAGCTACCTTAATTTTACCCATTTATATTGCTATTTAAAGCACTAACAATTATATGTTATAAATTAACAAATTATTCTAGACTGATAGATCTCATGAATCAAACTACCTGAGAAGTTGCCTCTAAGTAAGAAAAACAAACACAAACATTAGCAATGTGTACATCTTCATTATCATAGAAGGAATCAATATTCAAATTCCCTCTTGATCTGAGTACAACCACTGAATGAAATAATAATGATCCAGGGTTGCTATATGTTACAACAACTAGGAGATGATGAGTTATTCTGGAAAAAAGCATGTGAATGATCTTTAAAAATATAGGAAAAATGACTTTAAAAGTATTTAGCAAGACCCCAGCATGGTGGTTCTTAAAGGTAACTCCAGCACTCAGGAAGACTACTACAAGTTCAAAGACAGCTTAGGCTACATTGTCTCAAACAGCAAACAAAAAGCCCAAGAACCAGTGAACCAAAGGGAAAATACAGCATAAAGCTGAAGAAAAAGTGGACATACAGCACCACAGGTTTGCAATAAACCAGTATACAATGCAATTCCCTCAGCAGCTGCCATTTTACATATCATCATGTAAGTCTGTACTTCTTTTACACTGAAGTGGGTTGTATTAGCACACTATCTGGTTCTCCCTGGCTAATGAGTTACGGGTAGGCCTTTCTGGCCTTGGATTCTGAAATCAATGTTTTTATCTTATTTACTTCACATACTAGTTAGAGTCTTGCGTTAGGTTCTAAAGGGATTGTTTGGAAAGACGAAAATATGATGAAGAAGCTAAAACTCTAAGGAGAATTAAAACGTCCTAGAAAAATGTCAAATAGAGAACATACAATTACTTAAAATTATCAAAACTTAATAGTAACCAATTTATTTAATATCAAAATAGGAGAAAGCAAAAAGTTTCTGCATGGCTATCTCCTCGAGATGTCTTAGATCAGCTGACAGCAGCTTACTGAGTTGTTCAGGGCTGAGATCAAGAGCACACTTAACCTGCCTACTGAGAGTTGGGACCCTTCACAAACATCTGGGTCTCAAGTTCAGCACCTGTACAAGCATGTAGGAACATCCATAAACCTACAACTGTGAAGTTGTCTGATTTTCCCACTTACAGACTTTGGTGCTGATGTCACTACAAGTAATATCAAGGAAAGCATTCATGGGCTTCCAGGGTGGCTAAATTCCTATTGGACTGGCAGCCACAGCAATTTATTCTACTCACATATCAACATGCCAGGAGAGACTTCAGGAAAGGACAGGCCCTGAGGTCACCAAATCCCCTGCCACATGTATCTACAAAGAAAACTCAAAATGTTTTTTCTTAGTTTGTAGAGAAAAGAAAATATATCAACTATTTCTAAATAATTACTAGCAGTGTTAAAAGATTCTGTTTGCATTCTTATAAATGAACAGAACAGACTGTCCTCTTCCAAAATCAGAGTTAATACTAAGAAAGAATCTTAGGATAGCCTTGGCTAAGGAGGGAGAACCTATCTTAAAAGTTTAACGCAATGTCGGAGAGGAATTTGTCATCTCCAGAAATAAATACCAACTGTGCCACTTTGAACAGTTAATAGTTGTTAAATAATACAATTTTTAAATTTTGTTGAAAATTCAGAACGTTAAATTTTATAGGTTAGTGCTGCCCACTCAGAGCTGGAGGAGGCCCGAGGTTTTCAGAAAAGTGATTTTTCAAAACGAAAATGTAATTTTACAATCCCTAGTAAAATTTCAGATGACACTAAGGAAACAATAAAACAGTGATGTTTTCACAAAAAGCAAAATAAGGTTACAAAAAAACTTATTCAACGTCTAAGTAACTTTACAAGACTTCATTTGCTAACTAATTAATTCGTGTGTGTGTGTGTGTGTGTGTGTGTGTGTGTGTGTGTGTGTTAATGATTTTCCAAACATTTTAATTTAAAGAGCTTTTCGGGGAGGAGACTGGTTGCGTCATTACATACAAGAAAAGAGGAAAAGCATATGCTTGAGTGACGCCTGCAATCCCGACACTTGTATGCTGGAACAAGGCCAGCCTGGGCTACAGAGTGAGAGCCGGCCACAGGGTTGCGGGGAGCATAGTGGTCGCCTTATAACCTCAGCAGGAAGATCACACATACAAGGCCAGCCTGGAGAGAGTGAGAGCCCATCTCCAGAAACCAAAAAGCTGATGTGAAAAGGTAAGAACCCATGACAGCCAGTGACTCTAGATCTCCTGAGTTTAAAGTTATGAACTGTTTCATTATATTTGGAAAGAGTAAAACCACCAAGCTTCATGCACAGACTCTGAGGGCATCAGAGCAGGGATCAGATAACATCGCTTATGAAGGACCAGGTAGGTAATAGTTTAGGAGTCAATAGACTCTGTCACCACTACACAACTACACCACTGAGTGGTAAAGATGATCACATGACTATCAGTGTCTACCTGCATTACCAGTGCCCTACCTCAGTCTGCCATTTTCAGAAAATTAATCTGAACATTCAGGTACAGGTAAATGAACCATGCTGATGAGAAAAACAAAACAAAACACCATTATACCAACAAGAACAGACAGATGTGTCTACCTCCATACAATCGGATCCATAAGTAACCCTCACCGTGTTGGGGAGGCTTAAAAGAGAGCACAGGACTTTACCCCGGCTGCTAAGCTTACTACGTTGTCTGGCATGGGAAAATGCAAAAGCCATCAAAAGAGCAACAGGAGCCTCAAAAGTAAAGAGGTTCGGAGAAGACCCCAGGTACTCCACCCTGAATGTGATGGAAATGGCTTTTTAGAAAAGTGGCCTCCCACACATAGAGTCTTGGTGCTCCTGACCCTCATGAGAGACACCGAGATCTGTCCCAGTCACACCTGTGTTAAGTAGGAAATTGCTAAGCTTGGGTTTGATGACTTTCTTCGAGAAAGCTAAAAATTGCACTAGGATGAATCACTAACCCTACTCCATATAACTATGAAGTATTAATTACTATATACACTGTTAGTTGAAAAGAATTATTTTCAAAGTTCTTTATTCCTATATCCACAACCAACCCTTGTTTTTAACAGCAAATGTGACTTTCTGCAATGTAATGCCCACTAAAATGCAACAAACCGTAACACACAACTCATAAATGTAACATCTTAAACTACAACAGATATCACATTAAAGAAAATGAAGACTAAACTTTTCTACCAATATTATACACATAAGACAAAGAAGAGAGAAGGTTACACATTTTTAATAAGAACATTATATTATGGTAGTAGTAATCTAGGTGTTTTACTGGAAGTAAAGTGGATTACTGTAAATGAAATTTTAAAATGTCTTTTCCATTTTACAGATAACACAAAATGACTTTTTTTCATGTCTCTGGCGATAAGGATAAATTTGCCACGCATTTAAATGGTGCCTTCGCTCTTCCCACCCAGGCTCATGAATTAATAATTCAGTGCCATTAATACAAGAAGATAAATGATAAAAAGGTTAAGGCGCATGGGCCAACCATATACACACACTTCTTTTAGCACAGTTAATACGTCCCTACCAATTACAGCTAAAACTTTTAAACAGTTTCCAATAGCGTTCTTACGATCTAAGTAGCAGCTTATACACACACGATTTCACAGGATACATTCCTAATAAATCTCCTGCTGGCCCCAAACAATCATTCTAGGGGATTAAAACACAACAACTGTTAGCATCAGTAATGCCGGGCACACTGTGTATTAAAGAAACCCCCTTGCCACTGTCAGTCTCCGGAAAACCTTCCAGACCGACGATCTGATTAAGACCGGATCCGACCTGTACCTTTTGATTGCTAACTTACTCTAACAAAGGAATAAATTATCAGGAAATAGTAATAGAGAAAAACTCCGTGTTTACAATGAACTTCCAGACACGGTTTGAACCTAGCTTACTAAATGTAAAATAGATAAACACTACTGATACCATCTCAATCTAAATTTTTAAAGCCAAAATTCCTCTGAAGCCTTGTTTAGAGTTTGAGGAAGATGCACCTATGTTTTGTAATTTATGGAGTTGGGTTGGTTTGGTTTTTCTAATGTTTTTAATCCCAAATACATGTATCATTGTCTCAATGTGCTTGTTTTAAATATTTATTTATTTATTTATTGACAATAGGGAACCGACTAAGGCCTGCAAAGAAGGAGGAGACGTACTGGCAAGAAAGACAAACTGAAAAATTAAAATTAAAATTAAAATTACATTTGTAAAACATCCAAACCAATCTAACCTCCAAAATACTTTATCTAGTACTCTACTTGTTCAAATTTATTCCCTCAATAATTGTGAATATGGGGGGGGGGATCTGTGTGATTGGTATGTAAAATGAATAAAAAAGTTCTTAATAATAATAATAATAATAAATTCAAAAAATAACTGTGAATATGCCTGTCACAGTGATGTCACTCCACACTTTTTATTCATATGAGGTCTCTTTTCCTTTTTACCTAACCATATTCTATACAGACCTGATACAGTTATGCTAAGACAGTCAATCAAACGACCAGGAACGAATTCCTCTTCTCCAGTCTCCTGCCACCATTCTGAGTCAGGTACTGGGTAGCTGTTACTGGGTCATCTTATGTTAAGTTCTTGATGAAAATTGTCAATGTTCTTCAGCCTAAGTCCCCTGACAGCAGAACAGGTCTGGTAGGGTAGGCATGTGATCCCAGTATCTGGGAGACTAAGGCGGGGGTGGGGGGGTGGGGTAGCAGGTTCAGCATCACTCTGGGTTACAGAGGAAGTTCCCGATGAGCCTGTGTAATTTAAAGGCCCGGTCTCAAAACAGCAAGCAAAGAGAGGTTGAGCTCAAGGCTGGAGTGCTTGCCTAGCATGGGTCAGGCCCAAGCTCCAATCTGCAGCACCCACACCCACACCGAAAGATTTCTGAATGCACAGTTTGTGGGGGCTAAGGTGGGCACCACAAACAATACAAGGATGCTAACAAGGGGCCGACACAGGAGTGATTCTACCATCCCTGTGAAGGTGATGAAGGCAAGCACTCCCGCTGAAGCATGACTTTTGTTCGTGGCTATAATCTTGATTGTGAAGTAGTGAGCACATGTGTAATAGCAAACATACAACAAACTAACCAACTATGGAGAAAACATCATTTTAAATTCATTTCTCCTTCATCTCACATCTAAACGTGAAAATGGCCCCCCTTTCTATGCTTTCCAGTTTGTGAAAATCTAGTAGGACATCATTTTATGTTCGCAGGCCATGCTTGTCTTGCTTGCTGTGTATGTCTGGACCACTTTTGACGCATCCACACTCTTATTTCTGACGGCAACCCCTCTGCCACTTATTCTTTGCCTAAAGAATTTCTTTTGCCCCTGCCCCCATTTAGGTTTATCTTGATTTTCTCTAACTGGAGCCCTGGTGAAACCTCCAATACACACCAGGAAACAAGGCTATTTTTAACCATGGCACTGTGCACTCACCATTATCAAAAAGTACGTGAAGAATCACTTCAGAAAATCAGGAGCTAATTGAAAACAGACCTGGTAACTTTCTCATCCATCACTTCATAAAGTGCCAGATACCGTTCAGAATGCAACAAGCAAACGCATAGGAACCAGGCTGAAGGGAAGACAAGAAGTCAGGAAAGAGAGCAGGAGGGAACAGAGCAAACTGAAGCACCACACGTGCATGATCAGAAGGTAGATTAAGGAAGTCAGTGGGATTCAGACACTGAAGGGCAGACCAGAGACAAATTTCATTCTAAATTAGAAAGAAATTTACAGGAAGATTTCAAAAAGGGGTTTTTTTCCAGGCAGGGCTATTTTTCAATTGAATACTCAAGAGTATGCATTAATAAAATAGCAATGAGTATTTTGTCAGAAAGATGAACTTATTGATATGATACAAATTATCTTATCATTTGCAGCATCTACAGGAGTCAAGCAAATCCCTCCAGTGAAAAATTTAAAACCACTGGGTCTCAAAGCATAGAGGCACCAAATTATGACTGAAACAAAGCTTGCAGCTCCAATCCAAACCAGCAGAATAGTCCCTGAGCAAATTAGTTAGAACAGTAAGTCTCTAAACACACAGAAGCACACATGCACACACACACACATACACATACACATGCATGCATATGCACATGTACATGCACGCATACACAAAACCCTCATAATTTAAAACAATTTAGAATGAAGTATGTGAAATTATACAAAGCTGCTAATATTGAATGTTCTAATTTTGCATTTAGATAAAACCTGAAAATTGTGTAAAGAACAGATTAGACATCTGTGTTGCAAAGTACACCCCAAAAAAATCTTGGTGATTTTTTTTTATTACAAGTGTTTTAAAGTAAGCTTACATTTCCACATATTTAATATGTGGGAAAAATAACTGCTCCTGCCAGTAAACTACCCCCTTAACACCAAAATATAATTGAACAGAGGTAATATATATGTTTAAAACAAAAACAAAAAAAAGTCGCTTTTATCTCCATTCTAAATAAAAATGTGAGCTTGGAATGTGGGTCAATGGTATGGTGTTTGCCTAGCATGAACAAGGCCCCAGAGTCAATTCAAACCTATATTGAAGCATGAAAAAAATTAAATGTTCACATTTTTCTTACAAATGCTAGAACAATCAGTAATCCAGTTCAATAACAACTCATGGGTCATCTCACTTCTATAGGACTGAGAGGTCACCTGAATGTTAGGATGTACCCCAGTCTCCAGTGAGGAACCCACCATGTATCTTGTCTCTAATGCACAATGTTGCTTTTTAGTCTCTGATTCATAGAGACTATGGAAAAAGAATGGCTACTTTGAAATCATACCAGCATTTGCAAACTAATTATCCATAATACATAAATTCAACATTGACAATAAGCCTAAGCAACTCATTTAAAAAGAGACACACAGGTATTAAATATGAAATTTAACAGGTTTTAATAATTAGACTCTGTAAATAGTGTGATATGTATGTCTGTCCTAATTTGGTTAAGAAGCGTTTCTCATGAAATATTCCTCAAACTAAATACAAGGAATTTATTCTGGCATTTCACTAAATTAAAATCCTGAAATCCTACAGCCTTATGTACAAATTTAGATTTTATTAATACTTTAAATCAAACCATAGTTATTATTCAGTTTCATCTAATGCAATTTACAGTAGACTTCTGCTGCGAAAGCAAGAACACAATGAGACCCTAATCAGATTTTAATATAAAGGCATTGTGGAAGGCAGGGAACCACCCTCCTGCCCTCCCCTCCCAAAAAGAACCTTGTCATTTCACAATTAAAAGATAAAGATCGTGCACTGATGATGTATGAGTATCCACTGAAGAAGGGAGCCGTGAGCAAATGGCTCTTAGCATTCCACAACATGTGCTGATGCCAAAAATGTGACCACCTGTGTTAGTATCTCATGTAAAAATTAAATGCCTTTGTCTCAGAGGCTGCTAGATGACTCGGTGGTAACAAGGTTTGGTAACAGTCCAAGCACAGATTTATTAAAATATTATGAAAACATTTCTTGAAATATTTTACCTTACAAACATGAAAAATCTCCGTTTTAAGAATTGTTATTGCTTTTAGTTTCCACAACCGACTAAACACAATGACATTCACACTTCAACACCAACAAGAATGCAGTTAACTCCTTTACTTCATGCTGATTACCTTGAATCTTGTCCCCAGCATGACTGATCCTTTCAGAAGGAAAAAGAAACAAGTCCACATCCGAGACCCTCAGACATGAATCCCTTTGGCTCCCTTTGCAAGACGTTAATAGGTAGGAGGATCCTAATGCTGGGAACGATCTGGGGCCAGGTATGCTGGAGCTGTGACTGAAGGTGGGGAGAATCTACTTTCGTACTTTCTATACGGTAACTACATCAGGCATCGTATCACGAAGGGGTAAGGTTAAAGTATTACCTTTGTACTTACAAGAAAGGATAAGCAACATGTTCTGGCATTTTCAGATAGAGAGAGACACCAACACTTCCTGTTCTCAGTATTAAGACCTTCATTTTGACATGGTAGTTACTGATTTATCATCTAAGCTACCAAAACTAGAAAAACCTATAATAAAAAGGGAGGGAGGCAGGGAGAAGGAAGAAAGGAAAGGAGGGCAGAAGGAAGGGAGAAGGAGAAACAGATAGAGACAGAGAGAAACAGAGACAGAGAGAGACACACAGAGAAAACATGAATAGGGGGACTCAGCCTTGAGCAGAAATGAGAAAAGAAGAAAATGGGAATCTGGCAAAAGCAAAAATGAAAGACAAAAACGGTTTCCAAAAGACATAGGCCACCTGAATACTGGAACCACCATTCACCAGCTTAAATCTACATCAATGACAGGTATGGAAAGCATTTACTGAGGGCAATCTGAATTCAAAACTCTGCCTTATTAGTCTGCATCACAAAACACCCTCCACTCTCTAGAAGCAAGACAACTTTGAGATGAGTCCAGAACACCCAAGATCACATGCCTATTCTACTGTTATCACTCCTGTATCCGTGAAAATCCTGAGCTACTTAGGTTGTAAACTTAATTATCATCATGAGACTCAAAGTCCTCATCTATCTACTCAAAGTACACTGAAGGAGCAGCCTGGTCTACAGAGTGAGATCCAGGAAAGGCGCAAAGCTACACAGAGAAACCCTGTCTTGAAAAACCAAAAAAAAAAAAAAAAAAAAAAAAAAAAAAAAAAAGGAGTTGGAGTAACAGAGTAATGTGGCAAAAGTTCAAATGTGCCGCAATCTAGAAACAAAACTCAGGCTGGGGTATGGCTCAATGGTACAGCTTTAGTCTAGCAAGGGTGAGGCTTGCTTAAGTGTAGATCCCAAGCATCTCCTGCCAAAAGGAGACCCTGAGAGCCCACTGTGACTGAGTCTACTGTGAGCCAACCCATCACTGATGACTGAGCACAGACAGGCTGTTGTTCAATTAACATATTACAAAGGACCACCAATCAAACCTAACACCACTGCCATCTATCATTGGGGTTGATCTTCTATTTCTGTTGGTTTTTGTGGCAACTCATATAATACCATCCAGACAGTCCTGGAACTCATGGTAATCCTCCTGCCTCTTCCTACAGAGTGCTGAGAGTACAGGCATAAAGGACCTTTGAAATTCTACTAAATATTTTTCACCCTTATAGAGAACAAAAGTTAGTAGGAATATTTTCTACTTTTTAATTTTTATATTTAATTAATTGTATTTAATTCAATAAATATATAACATCAGGAATTTATGATAAGAAAAGAGAAAGATTAACTTAGGAAAGACCAACTGCAATGAATAAAAAAAAAAATCTTCAGGGGCAGAGAGATTTCTAAACTACCTGGCAAGGGACAGAATGCTAACAAAGAAAACCTATGAATACTGACAATTAAGCTGGTTGTTTACAGAGCTCTTACAACAGTAGGAAGATTAGAACAATGACAAATATCTCAATGTATCTATCCAGGAAAAAGTAAACATTTCATCTGAAATAGATTATAATAGCTGCCTATCGAGACTCTCATTCATTCATTCATTCATTCATTCATTGAAAGCCTAAACCTTGTAGCTGGAAAACTATACAATGACTCATTTTATACAAGGAACTGAAAAACACACTACTTAAGCACACAGCAACTCACCCCCAAAACACTTATAGGGATAGATATAAAGGATGGGAAAATTTCTATTTTTGCACAAATATCACATGAAAAATACACATACTGCGATTGGGGATATGACTCAAGCGTAGAGCGCTTGCCTAGTATGCACAAGTCCTTCATTTCAGTCTCAAGCATCTCAATAAATAAGTCGTACATGTTAGCTTGAAGCAAACTGGGGCAGTGAGCATTTAGTTATGCTCCTCAAGAATTATGAGAAGCCGGGCGGTGGTGGCGCATGCCTTTAATCCCAGCACTCGGGAGGCAGAGCCAGGCGGATCTCTGTGAGTTCGAGGCCAGCCTGGGCTACCAAGTGAGTCCCAGGAAAGGCGCAAAGCTACACAGAGAAACCCTGTCTCGAAAAACCAAAAAAAAAAAAAAAGAATTATGAGAAAAAGGAAAGTCCTCTCCCTTGTGAAGGGGGTGTGGCTAGAACCTTAGTCCTAGGCTTTGATTCCTCACTCCCCCTTCACTTACTGGATTACACTCAACCATTACAATGTCTGTCCGTCATCACTGCCTCTCACCAGGACTGTCATCCACAGCTTCTAATTAGGTCTCCATCCCTGCCAATATTTCATCACTCTATTTCATGGCTACACAACGTCCGGAAACTAGCAACTCAATGTAATACTCTCTCAACTGAAAATACAAACGGTTATGCTCTACACCATCTTCACTGAGCAAACTCCTAACAGACACATCCCAAACTAACAGCCCAGTTCCGCCCCCTTCCACTCTCAAACACATTCCTCGAAGGCCCAAGCCTTTCTCCTCTTGCACAGCCCTGAAATCGACACTCCTTTCCACACCACTCATTCTGAATGCACGCTTCTTCGCTGTTTCCACGGCTTTCCCTCTACACTTCATTTGGTCATGTCTCCACAGTGTGCAAAGCTCCCGTTTCTTGCGCAAACCTCACATGGTTAGTCCCTTTCTTCAGGAGGGGCCTTAATAAACGTCCATGCACCTAAAACAAACAAAACTAAAGCCGCAGATTAATACTAAACTAGATGAAATGTGCTTACCACGAAGCTTGCTCTTGGAAAGGTTAAAACACGGTATTTTAAAAGACAGAGTTGAAGACTGGTACAAGCAAATGCATATTTTTGGTCTGGTAATTTGGGCCAACTTGGTACCAGAAATTCTGTCAAATATTTGAACCCACATGTGTGGCCACAATAACCTCTGTGGTATTACAGGGAACCAAAAACAACATCCTGAAGGTGAAATCCAAGGCACTGCAAAGACTGTGGATTATTAAAGTAAACCCCAGCCCTTGCCTGCCACTCATACAGGAACCCCACTGAAGACAGTCTCTCTGAGCTAGACGAGGGTAACCTACTTTCACAAATTGTACCCAGGCAGGAACCAGATCTTTTTCAAAAGATACTTTAAGTATACACTATATTTTAAAAAGTCTCTGAAAATACTTCCTATAACACCGAAACTTCCTAGTTGTGGACACATTAACACAGTTTCTTGAAACTGGGAGAGAAAAGTCATTGAAAAAATGGCAAGCGCTGAATCATTCAGGATTGGTAATATCTTGCAGCCTGAGAAAACTAAGCTGCATAAGACAGAGAGGGGTTGACATGGCTGCCGAGTGTTAGGATTTACTCATTCAAACACAGTTATGACCACCATAGAACCCTACTATGTCTGTATACGTGAAAAGTCAGCTGAGGTATCAGTAAAATTAAGTCTTACATGTGTAACAATTTCAAAGATGGAAAGGTCTGTCTTTCAGGTAAACAAGCAAACTGAGTATCTGTTATAGATTTTGAAAGATAGAGGTAAGTTTCTGGTTTTATTAGAACTATGAATGCTTATTTGCTCTTTTTTTTGAATCTGTAAAATCTACATGTGTTAAACCAAAATCACTCTGCTCTGGGTTGGTTATAGTCACCATCTGGGGTGTTCAGCCATCATCCAAACTTGAAGCTTGGATACAGTGAACTTCTAACCTCTGCTAAATCTGTAGCTGTTGGAAAGTGCAACCATGACTGGTCCCCCTTAAAGCTGTCTCTAGTGTCCTACAACAGTGACTTCAAAATCTTTACTTCAGCTCTTTAACACCTACATTTCACTTTGGGCTTTGTGCCAGGAGCTGAACCCAGGCCTTCAAGCATGCTAAGCACATCCGATCTACGCCCCCAGCCCTCTTTTTTTTTAATGAAACTATATGTTAAAATGACGAAAAATATTAAATCTTTCATAAGTACTTGGTATTAAAAGTGCCAATTTCACAAAAGATGAACTTTCAGAGATGAATGGACCTAAAAACTTGGAGAGGTCTGGATGTTCTCCAAAGTTACCATACAAAAGAAAGCTAATGAAAATGGTAACTATTAGCTCAAACTATATCCTGCTTTGTGGGATTCTTCCCAGCATTTTCAGCTTGACTCTCTGTATCTTCAATTATTGATTCATTACAGGTCTCTATCCAAAGCTCTGTGCTCAGAATTCCATACGCTTTTTAAATCCTTGCAATTTTCTTCTTATGAAGTAAATACAAATTAAGGACGACAAAATGCAGTTACCACATAATTTTACCAAGGTTGTAGAATCTGACAGAAAGTGAGACATGAGAAAAAAAAACTGAGATGTGGATCTTACAAATACACTAATTTATAGATAGTCGAACCTGTGTGCATCCAAAGACTAAGATGATCAACCATGTTAAGTCTCAGCCAGAGCATTTAAATATTTGATTTCTCATAAACTGGGATAGAATGATGAAAATCAACCAACTGAGGTGCGTACTTGCGCATGCCAACCCTCTTGAATAAACTAGCTTCCCTGTGCCTTTCAAACCACCCCACCACTCACAGACACTGAAGGGGGCAATACCCACATGGCACTCAATGTCCCTAAAGAGCTCCAACGGAAACTTCTACTAGTCCTTTTCAGGAAAAAAAAAAAAAAGATGTGATACCAAGTTTTACTTTGCATGCTGACAAAGGCCATCATAGTTTACAATAAGTAATCATCATAGTTAGCATTAAGGGGGAACCTTTCACAATGGTACCAAACATGGAGTGGGGTGGAGTGACAAGTTTTCCTGTACTAACCAGGGAGGGCGTGAGTACATCTGAAGTCACACGAGACCACTGTGCATTTCACCTACACAAAACTGGTTCGCCCTGCTGGTAGTCACTAAAAGCACATTTCACTCTTGGAGAAGGGAGGGGTCGGATAGCAGAAATTACTTTGGAGTGAATGGAAAAATATTTTCTTTAAAAATATTAAGATTTATTTTTTTTATTTAAGTATGTGTGCAAGGCTAGTAAGTTTATGTGCACCCCATGTGTCCAGGTGCCCAGAGCCCAGAGGCATGGGGTCTCCTGCAACTGGAGTCACAGGCTGTTATGATTGCCTGATGAGGGTGCTGAGAACAGGTAGAAAGCAAAGTCAGGTCCTTTCAAGAGCAACAAGCACTCTTCACCTCTAAGCCATTTCTCTAACCCCCAGAAAATAATTGTTGAGGAAGAAAAAAACATTAACAATTCAGTGGGATGTGAAAAATATCAATCTATCAAAAAGAAATTTTGATAAAAACTATCCTATATGAGGACATCCTCAAAGTATTAAAGTAATATGCAAAATGCTTAAAAAGTGGTCAGAACAGTGCCAGAGTGTTCTGGTGATAATGGAGCAGTTTTATACGTGCCCAGGAATTACAAGTTATTCTTTACAAACAGGCAACACTGCTTTAACAAGATTACATTAACAGATCAAAACTGTGTTTCCGATTTATTTTTAATTCAACACTAACGTCATGGTGATATGACTTCAATATTCCTGAAATTTTCCTTCTGATTGTCATAGAATTAACACGAAACAGTGAGAAAGAGACCTTGATGCATTGACCCATTTTCAGAACTGTTTTCTGTTTGCTTGCTTTGGCTTTTTACAATAGGGTTCTCACTCTTCATGATAATTCTCCAGCCTCATCGTTCTTAAAATTCTTCAAATATTTAAACAATAGTTGTAATATAAACTATTTAATTAACCATTGTTTTAAACAGATCAAATTCTTATTCTTTAGGCTTTCAAGAATATTCAAAGTATTGAAAAATCAATCCCAAGTATTTTGAAAACAGCAGTATCTGAAAGTGAGTTCTGGGTCAATGAAAAGGATGGGGGCCAGGGCACTTGCTGCCATGCTGGGTAGCCTGAATTTGATTTCCAGAACCCCCATTGTGTAAGAAAAGAATCCACTCTTGAAGGTTATTGACCTCTACATTTGTGCCAAGGCACATACAAGCCCCCACACCCAATACACACACACACACACACACACACACACACGTTACATATGTAAAAAAAACAGTAGACGTAATAGGATACTTGAGCTTTGTTCTTGGAAATTTTTAAATGTTAATGGCAACTGAAACAAATTAAATCTACTCTCATTTAATGGTTTCAATTACAGGTTCCTAGAATAAAATTTTACATAAACTAAATCCAAATATTTCATCATAAATCTATGCAATATAATAAAATATGAAACATGCTTTTACAAGAATAGTAATAAACAATTTCTTTGCAATGGATTCAGAGTTCATCAGTTTCTAAGCCACCAAATGGGCACAGGAGAGGGCTATTCTATTAAACAACAAAGCATAAACAATATACTTGGCCAACGTGTTCATTAATAATTTTGTCACCCCACTTATATGAATTCTATGTCATCATAATTCTACAAAATACTTTATAGGCATTAATCAGGGCTAAATCTTTATGGAGGTTATAATCAGAGAAAAGTGGTTTTAGAATATATTGCTAATATCGTAATGTGCTGCAGCTGTTATCCCAAACCCCAGACGTAAAGGAAAGACTGTCTTCAAATAATTTAAATTGCAATTCAAATAATTTCAACGGGACAGGTATTAATGCTTCACGCTGGTTTGTTACTACGAATAGATCACAACATCTTTGTCATGAGGACCACACCGGTCCTAAAACGACTGCCCAAGGATTTTCTTTGGATCCGTGTTAATCTTTTACTGAGGGACCTAGCACAGATAATAGAACCCTCTGCACTGATTTATATTTTGTCAAAATCAAAATGCCTTTCAAAATCAAGCCTGACTTAAGGAGCAATAGGTACAAATAGTTCTTTGAAACCATCACATAAAATTCAGTGATTAAAGAATTTTACTGAGTTTTACTCTTCTTTCTTAAACATGGAAATCAAAAACAGTAGGCTCACCAATCATATTTACATTAAAATATTTCAACCACACAGACACTGGAGTCAGACATAAAGCATAAGCTTTTATATTTTGAGTTTTTTATATTTCCTTAAGGATTGTTCGATTTGATATGAAGGCAAAACTAAAATGCTTCAATGAATGGGGGAAAGTGTGAAATTTTGAATTTTATTCTTCAAAATAATTGTAGAAATTTAATATTCTATGACCTTAATCCATTGGCTATTTTGTTAAGGGTTGAATGGGCAGTATCATGTGAATGCCACAAAAATCTATCAAAGTATACATAATAAAAAAAAATGTTCTTTAAACCTTTGTTAGACTTAAATTTGAAGACATCTGTGAGGCAGACAAGGAATTCTTTTGAAACAAACAATTAGAAAATTTTACCTTTAAAATAAAAGTGTTAATGTCTAAAGCCTATGGACATGAGAGAATTTAAACCAATTTTAAATATTTTTTTCTTTTTTCTCATCTAGGTATGAAAACATCCAGATTCATAACTTTTCATTCCTAGTTTCAAATATCCACAAGCAAGCTATGATTACTATTTAGAGTTTATGTTCTCTGCCTTCATTCAAAGTACTTGATATAACATTTGACTCATGATTTAAGGAAGATCAAAGACACACTTTTTAAAATGAACATCTTTCATTTTTATAACCCCTTTATTAAGAAAGTTACTTTGACAATATACTCATTACTTATTTGTATTATTCATAAATAAAGTCTATTCATAATATATCTTGCTTTTTAAAAAAAAATCAGTCTGCTCAAATGACCATGGGACCAATGCATACATATTTACTCTTAAATCATAAATTTACAAGTGAGCATGAGACGTTACATCATGAATTTATATTCTTCAAGATTATATGATAAGATTATCTGACAACTTACAGAGACTGCCAGGGCTGTTTCTAATTGAAAAGGGCTATCAATGCCTCCCATAACCATTCCCAATACTGTAAGTAACCAGCAGTATTTTTACAAGAACATTTGAAAACATTTTGCAATGGACTCAGATTTCACTAACCTAGGGGTGAGGGGAGTATCACTGAAATAAATGTTCTACTTTTAAATTTAAGACAATACAAGTAGCACTTACCCTAGCTGTACCTTTCCAATAACATCACAGAAGTTATGCACTTTGTGACAGCCCCTGCGTCTCGCCTCACAGTTTTTCTGGAATGAATTCTGCAGTAACCCTTACCTTGCTGAGAAGGAAGCAGAGGCATGAGCCGGGAGAGGGTAATGAACTGTACTATCAGGCTCTACTTCCCAGTGCCTACCCACTGGGATAAGAAATGTCCCTGCACAGCATTATTTAAGACAATGACACAAAGTTGGCAGTAAGGAATGCCTATCAATAACGCTATTGAAAAGGAGTATGTGGATGCTTGTGTGAAGCACAGCACCGTAATCCTGTTGAAGAATAATTGCTGTTGCTAACAGTTTTACCCTGTTATGAAAATGCTCCATAGAGCTGTAGCACAGACTTGTTGAGATAACACAGAGTGTAACACTTACACAAAAGCCCATGTCAGTGCCAAGAATCTCTCTATTAAACCATTTTTCTCACCTGCAGGGTTACTCTGTATAACAGTAATGATCTGACTCCGCACATTAGGTAAAGATTAGCTAATGGAATAATATATTCAATACAGTGAATTTCATTAAGAATCAAAGCCCTTTAAAATACAAAATAAGTATGTTTGTCACACCAATTTGGCAAAGGGAAAAAGACTATTACATCTCTCTTCAAGAATACATAAGTGGATAACCCTTTTTCATATCCCTCCAACAAGCAAATTCTCAAATATTACTTCATCAAAAAAATAGATGCTGGCATTTTCAATAGAAAAGCAGGCAATGTGAAACAAATGAAAATGACCCACGTACTTACTGCCCTAATTGTCAAAATGCCCATATCCAGAACTCAAACAGTTCAGAATGTCTTGGACATTCCGTTGGCACAGTTCATGAAAAGAACAGCTTTCAATCAAGCACTGCCTGTCCTTCTTGCATTCACATTTTTCCAAGGAATCAACAGTTCCCTCATCCCTTTCTGTAAGGTCCTTCCTGATGGCCCCCTTGTCTAAGTGTCACTGACTAATCTGCTCACTGTGACAAGCAGAAGTCTTTAACCTGAAGGAATCAGTCTTTGTTTCTGAAACAAGAACACATTCATCTAATTTAATCTATTGACTAAGTGCACAGGAGAGGGATACAATTTGCTACTTTGTGTTTATTGGTCATTTAATAATATTTTATACATCCTGGGAAAGGTCCTGAAACCTTATCATCTCTTCCTTAGTGAACATCGGTCTAGAGACTTTTCAAATGTGTTCTCTCCTAGAGGTTCAGTCAAAATAATATAAAATCTCAAAATGAATCAATCTGATGTGCTGATGACTTTTCTAATATTTTTACTAATTAGGGCACACTTGTAGTCTATGAATACAGGAAATGATAAACATTGAACTATTAAATTTCACTGGTATTTGGCCACCCTCAAAATACCTCACTTACTCACACATAAAAGTAAATTGAAAGTCTTTAATATAATTTTCAAGGGTAAATTATCAATGCAATGTGCCCTGACTATTTTATCTCATATACAAGCTCCCTCTGCAGGTAATAACAAGAGTTAGCAAACATATTTGTAATAGCTAAATACTACTACCTACCCTGTTCTCTCATTTGAGTAAAATGATGTTTCCTGAAAATTTGTGATTGACAAATAATTGCCTTATTCTCCACCCTGGTTAAGAAGGTAGCCTGGCCTGGCAGCATGCCCACACTTATCAGTCACCCTCAGGCTATTCACATTATGGGGGTGGGGGGACACAAACAACAAAAACAAAACCTGTTTACACTTAACCAGCTGAAGGCCAAGTGCCCAGCGCATGCTTCAGTCACCTTCTGAAGGCAGAGCAGGCAGGCAAAGAAGGTGCCTTGAAACCAACTGACAGGAAAAGACAGAAACTGTTTTAAATGAATACACCGCACATTTTATCTTAATCTTTCTCTCGGGAACTCCAAAACTGAGGAGAATATTTATTTTTTTAAACAAACTTTTATTAATTTAACATAAAATTGAAAATTTGAAAGACCATTATCTACACTGCAAATGCCATTACCTCTTTTGTAATATTTGTTTCAGAATTGCTTTTAATCTATCTTTAACCAAGACTCACTTCTGCCAAATGTCCATCCACCAGGTTGATATACATTAAGGTGCCCACAACAGGGAAGGGTGAAGACCAGTCTCAAATTCTGGGGGACAATGTGTAAACCCAAAAGTAGCTTAAAGGCAATGGTTGATGACGTCGATTCTATGATTTCTCCTTTCCAACACCCACACCACCCCTTTATAATATGTAAATAATGAATAGAAACAAGCCAAATCTAATTTGATTTGCCTTACATTAATTGATAACCTTATAAAAAAAACTGTTTTCTTTTTAACTTGTTTCTTTTGCCTTGGTTTGATTTTCTGATACAGGGACTCCCTGTAAAACCCAGACTGGTCTCCAGCTCATGACCAGTCTTCTGCCTCAGCCTCCTGTGTGCTGGGATTACATTCTTGTACCACCACACCCCACAAAGGTGATGCTTAAAGACAAAACTGTTAATGAGCAAATGAGAATTATAGGATGTGGGTGTGGTTCAGAGACAGAGCACTGGTCCAGCACGCACAGGGCTCCAGATCTTACCTCAGCACTGCAAAACTAACAAAAATGTAAACAGGGATTAATTTTCATGCTAATTACAGAAACAAAAATTCTATGTCACTGGATTTTTTTTTTACCCCAAGGAAACAAAGAAAATAAGGCAAAGGAATTTTAAAATGTAGGATGTCTGTGTATTTTAAAACCAGTAACAATATGAAAGCTGCCTTTTGTGTGCCTTGTGGGTACCACAGTACTCACAACAGAAAAAGCAAAGGGTATTAACATTCCTCTTTATTTGTCTATTGAAGTAAACAGAGAAGGCACAACTATCCAGGCATTATCTTCCCCATGACAGAGATGCCTAGGGCATTGTAACTCTAGTCTATGATTTCTATTTGTTGATGCATCTGAAACTACATGAAGCAGTTTTGTACTGTATCCATCTTTTTAAATATGGAAAACAAGACATGGAGTATGTTCAGCCTATCTATCTCCAGTGTACCCTTGTCAGTTCACAGGAAGCCTTCAGCAAGCTCTGTGAAAACATGAACAACTATAGAATACAGGAGCATAAACACAAAACAGAACCCAAGGCTGCTCCCAACAGCCACAGAAAGCAGGAGATTCTAAGAACTAAGACAACTTTAAGAATCCCAAAGTTAGGACTACAAGGAAGGAGCTGGGAACGGAACACAAAGGGAGAAGCTTGCTTAGCAGCAAGTAAAAGGCCTAGGCTCAATTCCTAGTACTGGGGGAAGGAGGTGGAAATAGGTGGAGAAAAGGATGTGTAAGAAATGTAATTTCTAATCAATAACCACAGCACCAAACACTAAAAGACAGAGGCTTTTAATGCAGGAGAATAAAATTTCCCTGTGGAAGGTATGTGTGGAGCGAGGAAATAAAAAGGAGAAAAATAAATGTTGCTTTTAAGCGAAGACAGAAAAATCATTTTTAACACTTCTTTTCTATGTGAGTGGAAGCTGAGAACTGATTACGTAATGGTATTCGACAGAAAATAAACACCAAGTATTGAGTTTATCAACATTTTATAACAGTTCACCCATTTTATGGAAAAGCAATGATCACAGCACTTCAGTTTTTCTTTAAATAATTAAATTTAGAAATGAGCATTTTTAAAACACAACAAACCTCTCCTTTGCACTCTCTATAAATAAACAGGGTAGCTATAGTCTACAAAAGAAAACATCAGTCAAAACCAACATCACCTAGTCTGTCCTCCAGCCAGCGGTTGCTTTGACAGGAACTGGGGTTAGATTATTCAGCCATCTAATCTCTGAGTGGTAATCAGTTCGAGGTGTAGACTGACACAACACGACCAGAGGAAGGATACTAACAGTGGGCAGCATAGGCAGTGTATGGTCCAAAGGCTGAGAACACCTTTGAGAGTAGAACAGAGTTGAACTCGCCACATCATTTAAAAAGAGATACCATAATCATACCTGGTTTGCATTTTAAACTTTCATTAATTTTTAGTACATAACTGTCTAAAAATACCAATGTGTCAGGATGCTCAGAATATAAATTGTTTGCTCAGTGTATATGGCTGGCAAAGAACAGGGGTTAAAGAGTGTACTTTGACAGCTAAACCTGCCTTTTTATTAGGACCACTCCGGCGCGTCTTTTTGCCACTACTGTGCTAAAAATTTCATTGTGCGAATCAGAAAAATACAGGGGCTCTGTATGCTTTTGTTCTGACAAAATAATATTGGTTTGATTCGATGGTCTGTCTTACCAGCTTCTGCCATCCTTCACAGCCAAAAACTAACAGTTCACTTTTATGTCCTTAGTTCACTTTTATGTCCTTTTCTTTTTACTACATTTGACTAAAAAAAAAAAAAATCAAGGTGATTTAACATATTCTAAAATAGAACTAAGACTTGGTCATGTATTTCAGGGTGCTCCTCCAGCCTGATTTTCAACCCTACATTTCTAATTTTATAAAGTATTGGATCTAGCTCTTTTAAAAGGCTTCTAGGGGTTTGGATTTTTTGTCGTTCACACACACACACACACACACACACACACACACACACACACACACACACTGCACACCCAGCTGTAACTGGGCTTCTTTTAAGGAAACTAAAATTCAGAATTCAGAGGTTGGGGTGCAATATCATGTCTGCCCTTTAACGTTTATAAGATGCTCCACACAAATTTGGGAGAGAAAAACATCCACGGCAGGACAGACTAGGACCCGTTTTCGTCCCCTACTTTCTTGTCCTGCACTGATTAATGCTTTGCTCTGCAGAGGGAGACATTATATCCGGGCTAAGACAGACCTAAATTTTACCCTCAGGCAGAAATCTGATTTAAACATCTCTATTTAAAGTGACATTTGTCCTCCTCCTTTCAACTGGTTTCCCTAGAAATTCCAGGAAGTTGACTTCATGACCTAAAAACAGCCTGGTGGCTTTTGAGCAGCTCTTGTGACTATCCCTGCACTAGGGTAAAGCTGAGTGCCAGAATGAATCAAGGTGGCCATAAAACAGGTGCCCAGATATCTGCAGCAACGAAGTCTGCACCACTTTACTGCGCTAAGAATTTAAGATCGAGGATTCCATACAACTCTAGTGTTGGTGATAAAAAAAAAAAAAGAAGAAGAAAAAAAGAAAGAAATCCTAAAATGTGTTCTTGTGGATGTTAACTGGCTGCCCTTTCTGAAGGGGGAAGTGTCTTCAGACTCCTGAAATCAGGTGTAGCATTTCACAATGCTGATCCCAAATACCAACTGATCAAAAATTCTAGAAAAGCAACCTCTATAACAAATAACAACACCCAAGAGTACAGTCTCCTGTGCGTTATGTAACAACTGCCATGAAAATAAAAAAATGGAAAGAGAAAAGAAAAAGGGATACATAATAATAATAATAATAAAAATCACCCAGTAAGCAAACACATGCACATTACAACAGGAGCCAACACCCTCACACTGCAAAGCACGGCGACTTTTGATATTATTAAGCAGTTTCGACAATGCTGGCAAGTTCCTACTAACCAAGGTAATCTAATTTCTGTTGCTTTTCAATCTAAATTGATTTTTTTTTTCTTTTAGCTGTTCTGGTAATTGAACAAATTTATACAAGTGTGATGGGATTTTACTTACCACCACACAATGCATAAAATCCTCTATGAAGACAAACAGTATAGCTTCATAGAGCTGTATTTTTGCTGTAATTAAACAAATGGTATCTGGATTTGCTTTGTGCTTTCCAGACATTTCCAAAGCGTCTGCTGTAACCGCACTGTGTTTGAAGGTATTAGGAGTTTGGTTCCTTAAACTTATTCTTTCCAGGTAGAATATGCTTGTCAAATGTAAGAAATTTTCCACAGGGGACAGGGCTGGAGAGAATAATAAGCTTTCCAAAACTTATTGAATTACAATTTATTTTAGAAGTACCCAAACTATTACTTGCAATTAGTCTATCAGACCAATGACCTAAAAATATTGATTTTTAAAAGGTATTTTTAGCTGATTGGACCTTCCTATTCTTATGGCCCACGGCTTGCCTAAAAATAATTACTTACATCAAAATTACTAAGGAGGTTTTCTAGTTTATAACGCACGCTTAAGGAAACCTACGCAGCAGACTGAAGTGCCTGACTGCAGTCTGATGGGTGCTAATTACTCCTTGCTTGTGACCACACCAGGTCAGTATACTAAGTGATATGACTCATAGTACCTAATTCCAGTAATTAACTATCTATCTGTATATTAAACAAATCATTTCCTTAAGCTGTTTCTTAAAGCATTTTTAAAAAGAGAGAAAGTCACCACTTTACCCAATCTTTGAGAACATCTCACGAAACTGAAGAGTTTAGAGAATAGTCCATCTATTTTTCTGATAAGATCACTCTAATTATAGTAATCTAATGATTAAGTACTTTTTTAACCTTTAATCAAGAATTATTTGCAGAGGTGAGCACTTGGGTAGGCCTGAAAAGCTTAGTGTTATGTAACAAAGAGGCTAACCAACCTATGATTTTCCTCTAGCTTTCAAGTAGAAATGTTTTCATCTTTGTTCAAAATAGTTCCAAAACAGTTCTGGATTGAGGCAATGTGAACTTGTAAGCACAAGAGCTGAGCTGACCAACATATCAAGAAGAATCCAAGTCCTTTTTACACCCAGCTACAAAAGTTGCTATTTTTAGTAGTTCATCGAAACCTTCCACTTAAATAGGCATACTTGTACATAACCTCCCTCCATAAATATGCACCTTATTTCTAGCACATATTACCTTGAAAATGACTGTGTTTTTGTTTTACAAAGATCTACTTTGCTAAAGAGCAGGCAGGTGTCAAATGAGCCCCTGACCCTTCCAGACCCCAAAGCAGATACAAAGAATCAAGATCCCAGAGTACAAGCCTCTTGCAGGGAAAGTTCTAAAAATAGCACTTGGCAGGATGCTCAGTTCTTCCATTCTTAAAATTGTATTTGATTCTTAAGCAAAACTCGCCTAACCTGAGTTCTAGTTATCAACACTTAGGCAAGTGGTAAACGTTTTCTATAAAATGAAAACGGAGCGTTCATAGGTGGGTACAGGTGTGTGACGCCCACATACTGCAATAAATCTCTAATGCTGTCTCTAGTGCATACTACATCTGTTAATAAACTATCGTTTAAATAATTTTTCACTAAAGTTAGGTCAAATAAGTATTTTTATAGAAAACAGGGCAGTAACATTTTATGACTTGGGTTTGCAGATCGCCTGTTACTCTGACCTTCACATCTCTGTCAGTTTTCTCAAAACCTATATGACTTAAGGACACTAAAACACACCCTAAAAATTTTAAGAAAGCACACACAGAAAGCTTCAGTACTGATCAAACAAAGCCTTGACCCTGAGTAAACCTTGGTTTTAAAGCTCCCCATCCTCTGCATGTTTTGAGAAACATCCAGAAGCCTGGTGTTTCAGCTGATTGTAGAAACCGCAGCAGTAAAAACTCCAAGTGCTCATCTTAAATTAGGACTCACAGTGCTGCGTGTGAGATCTATGTATTTATATTATTTTTTATGACATTCGGAAGTTCTGTTGGTTGGTTTGATGTTACTCTGCTAATAAAACAGGGCGAAAAGCCTGGAAAACAAAAGTTATTTATTGGAAATTCTCATGTCAAAACTTGAAGTAATTGGTTTGTTCTAGCCCACATGATTCAATATTCTGAATTCCCTAACTACCTGCTCCCAGGGCTATCTGCATTTCTAAATTCGTTTTCTGTTGCCAACACATACCAACCTAGTGATTGAAAATGGCAGCTGAAGTGCTTCAACTGCACGTTAATTTTTCTCTAAGTAGCCCAATTTCGTCGTCTAAATTCTAAGGAATCTCATTTTCACTGCATTTTATACCTTTGGAGATTTGTCAAATTCAGGATCACATAAAATGAAGAACAATATTTTCAAGGCAATTTTTGGATGATCACTAATAGCTCTCAAGGATGGTATGTTTTCTTCCTAACACTTAGCACTCAAAGCAGAGGAGTTACGCACCACTGGAGCACAGGAGTCACAACTACAATCAATTACACCCCCTCCCCACCCCAATACTACAGTACTTCTTTGGCTAGTGAACAAAGCAGATGAACAGCTATCATAAAATGATCGCAGGGTGATGCTTTCCATTGGAAAGACACTAAAAAAAAACACATCTTGATCTGAAAACAATTACCACTCCATTAAACAAAAGACTAAAATATTTAGGCAATTAATGGTGAGTTTTTCCGCTCTGAAACTGCTACATTAGAATTCATTTCCACTATTAAAATAGAAGCTAGGAGTCCCAACCCTAAATAAATAATCCTTCCTCCAAGGTAAGAAGGTCAATTCCTGGCCAAAAGCAAACATCACAGGTAAACCAAAAAGAAAAAAAGACAAGGAAGAAGAAAAAGAAAGAAAGAAGGAAGGAAGGAAGGAAGAAAGGAAGGAAGGAAGGAAGGCAAGCAAGCCAGCTTGCAATTTTCAACCATTCTATGTTTATCTTTGAAAAAACAGTTTTAAAAAACTAAAGTGAAATAAATACAAGTAATTTTCCTCAGAAGAAAATAGTTCTCTCTTGACCTCTCTGCCCTCCACAAATGCCCCACAGACCAGTTTCTTACTTCTTTCTTCACTCAAGTTCTGGGTTGCTAAAAGAAATTCAGACAACATAGTGTTCTACAGATGCTGGAAAAAACTGAATCAAACAAATGCCGTGTTTTTCTTGAAAAACAACTTTAAGCTAAACAAAAAAGTGTCCAGTGCCTGACAAAAATTTAAAGATGAAAACAAAATGGTATCTAAACACAACTACCTCTATTTAAATAAGTCATAAAATTTGAGTCTTTGTCACTTAGAAACCTTTCCAAACTGATACTTGTATCAGAAGTTGTGTTAATAAAGCTCACATGGGCTTTTAATTTTCAACAAGCTCTACTTCCTTTTATTCCCTATTAGTTTAGCAAGTATATAAAAGTTTCCGATGTGTGTCTTATCACAAAATAGCTATTGTTGTATAGACTAATTGGAAGCCCTTCTAATTGTAATAACAGAGCAGAGTGTGTCTTAGAAAAGCTTTGGGTTAGACAGTAAGGCTTTCTCATAGTGTTCCACCAAGGGCACCCCAAAAGAAACGCAAAGGAGACTATCCTAAAACAAAAGGTCACCGTTTTTCCTAAGAACAAACCATTTATCAATAGAAAATAATTGTCTTGCCATCTGCAAGCGCTGCAGAGCTACAGACAATGTTTCTTAGCTCACATAATTACGGAACAGGGAAAGTTGGGCAGCACAGCCTGGATGCTCCTTCCAGCCTGCACCCTTTACAATTCCCACTGCCCTTTGGGCCTCGGCTTGGACGCAAAAGGAAGACAGGCTGCAGTTTTCTCAATTGAGCTGAAGCTAAGAAACCTTTGATATGCTAATCACCCCCTTCAAACGGTAAGAATTCACACTTGCATTAATTCAAACAATTTGTGCAGCATGTGAAATGGCACCTCTTTTAGAGCGGGACAACAAAAGGAACTCAGCAGCAGAGCATGCGTTCCTCGGGATTCCATCACGCACCAGTTTACTGGACGGCGGAGGGGAGAGACAAAGTTCGAAAACACACCTGAACTTAAACAGATTTTTTTCTTTTAGAAGGAGTCTCTTAAGAATTTCTAGTAAGCAGCAAAGCACACTACATTTATAGTTACCTTTGGCTAGGCTCAAGACAGTTCTATCCAACCTGGATGCTGTCACGGTCACCCCCAAAAACTTCTGTATTTCTGTGGACGAATTAGTGGTTCTTTAGCGCCCGTTTCCTAAGGTTTACCCACCACAGACCCTGACTTAGCAAGCGAACTCCCAACAGTCAATCATTGACCAAACGGGCGTGCCTTTCTTCAAGGTTGGAACTAGATAGAAGGTAGGCATCGTCAACTCGGTGGGCAGGCTCAAGACTTAGACCAGAGGGAGAAATGAATGAACCAACCATTGGGGAAAGACGCCTCTGGAAAGAAGGAGCGAGCAGGGGAACCCAGAACTGGGAAAATGCCGAGGAAAAAGCAGCGGGGGGCGGGGGGGTGGGGGGTGGGGGGGCGCTCCTTAGAAACCTGGCCTTTGTAAGGGCAACCATCTGGTTGCCGCTGAGGCTCAGGCGCGCCCAGGCTGCCTGGAGAAGCTGCTAAGCAGCCTGACACCTTTCATGAAGCAGGAGGAAAACATTTCCTCCGTCTGAACAGGAGACAGCACGGTTTGTATCTGGAGGAACGGAATCTAGGGGCCGGGAAAGGGGGAAAGAGAAAAGGAGGGGGGGGGAGTCCCCGCACGCCAGGGAAGGGCTATGATGGGCAGCGCAGGACGTTGCTTTTGGAGGACAGGCCGGACCAAGGGCTATAAACACCCAGGAAGACGCACGTGCCTCGGCCTCTGCTCAGAGACAGCCCCGCGCTCGCTAAAGCCTCCAGCGATTTCTTCTAATCCAAACCCTGCAGTTCAGCGAAGAGGAAAAAAAAAAAACTTTGCGGGTCCCAAGTGCAGGAGTCCTGCACACTCAGGGACGCCTTCTCGCTCCGGGTCGCCCTCGTCCCTGTGGTGTGGCGGAAGGTCTCGAATCCAGGAGCCCACGCCCGCGACGACCCCAAGAGTCTCCCTCCCCTCGTGCTCCTCCCACGACTTCTTCTCCCGGCTGCATTCAACCTGGGGCTCGCACACGACCCAGCAGGCTCCCCACCCCAAAGGCAGCCCGGGAGCCCACGCCCCTTAACTTCTCCTGCAGGCCCAGCGCGGCCCGCTGCTGCCCTCTCACTGCCGGTCCGGGAGCTTCTCTGCCCTGGCCCCGGCCCGCCGAGTCCCCCGACCCCGCTACCCTCCCGCCCCGTCGCCGGGCTTCCCCGGCCCCAGCAGCAGGCGCCCCTAATCGCTGCCAGCCTCAAAACCGGCGCGGCCACATCTGGCTGTGCTTTTCTCTCGTCCTCGCCTCTCCGCACCACCTGACCAACGACAAGAAACGACGGCCCGCAACAACTCATCTAAGCCCTCCCCCACCGTCCCCTTCCCAGGGACTCGCTCCCAGGGACAACCCTCGGACGAGTCCCTGCCGAGCCTGAGGCCCAACACCTGGGGCAGGACAGCCAGGCCGAAAACGCACTTCACAGTCCCCTCCCCAGCCCCGCTGCGTAAAGAACCAAGGGCACCTTCTGCTCCCCAAGCTTTTTAAGAAATGCCCCCCCCCAATAATGCAAGATTAGGCTGGAGCTGCCTCGCAAGCCCGCACCCCCCCGCCTTCTCGGTCCCCAGCAGCCAGCCTGATTCCCGAGAGCGTGACAATAGCCGCACGCGGTCCGGCGAGCGGGCTGCACCGCACAGAGTTCTGCGGATCGATGTCGGCGGGAAGGGCTGCGCACGAGTGGCCAGCGCGGGTCTGACCCGGCGACACGGTCACCTCCGAGGCGGCAGCCCCATCTGGAGGAGCCCAGCAAACAGGTCTCCGAAGTCGGGCACAGAGGCACATGGTGGGCGCTTACCTCCGTGTGCGCCCCGGGGGGGAGGGCCAATCCGGTGCGGGGAGCCGTGCGGGGACACGGGCGCTAGAGAGGGGCCGCGGCGACCGGCACGGGGGGCTCCTGCTGCTCGAGCGCGCGCGGGGAGGCGGCGGCCGCGGCTGGCGGGCCGGACACGGCGCCGCGCGGCTCCTCGGCGTGTCCTCCGGCTCGAGTCTCCACCGCCGTCAGCCGCCGAGTCCAGCCAAGCAGCCCAGCGGCCCGGGCGGCTGCCGGGGGCTTAAGTCAACATCTTCCCGCAGTTTCCCACACGCCGCTCCGCGACCCCGGTGGGGGGGCTTTGCCCACACGCGCGCGCCTACCGCCGCACGCTCCCTTCGGAGCCAAAAAAGCAAAATTCAAAACCGAGAGATGCGAGGACGCTGAGAGAGAGAGAGCGAGGCGGGCGGAGGTGCGCCGACTCGGGAGTCTCCTGGCAGCGGCGGGGGGGACGGGCGCCGGGGAGCGAGGCCAAGTCCGTCAGTCGGTCGGGAGAAGCCCGGAGTGCGCGGGCAGCGCCGGCAGGACCTGCATCCGGCGCACGCGCCGCCCCTGCGGCCTGGGGCACGACTCTGCCGCCGGCCCTTCCTCACATGTCGGGTCTCCTGGCTTGGGGGGTAGGGGGGGCTCTGCGGACGGAGGAGACGAGGAACTCGGGTTCGGGGAAAGCGACGGGAGGAGCCGGGAAGAGCCGCGCCGCCGATGCACAGCCGCCGAGGGAGGCTGGTCCCCTCAACAATCACCAAGAATCCTCCGGTAAGCTCCCGATGGCGCTCGGGCACCTCTGCGTGCGTGTGCGTGTGAGTGTGTGTGTGTGTGTGTGTGTGTGTGTGCGTGTGTGAGAGTGTGTGAGCGCGGAGAGAGTGAGGAGAGCTAGAGGAGAGCAAGGAGAGCAGGGAGCGAGAGACGGGGAGCCCGAAGTCCTGACACGGACTCAGCTAGGGCTGAACTGGAGTCACCTCCTGCCTCCTCCTCCTCCTCAGTCCCCACCCCCAGCCCCCCCACCCCAGGACTGCTAATCATATAAACATATGAGCACAGACCGCGGCGCAGCATCCGTCTCTCCCTCCCGCGTTTGCCAGCCAAGGGGCTTGTGCAAACTCCAAAGAAGACAGGCAGCTGAGTACAAAACGCGGAGCAGATAATCTAGAACTCATTGCGCCCAATGGCCATTTTCCACTCCATTGGAGCAGCTGCGGCAGCGGGGCGCCCGAGCGCAGGGCAGAAGGAGGAGGAGGAGGAGGAGCGAAGGGGGACACTTACAGGCGATCTAGCCTTTCGGGTGGCGGTGGCGACGGCCGAGCAGCCGCCCCAAGACTGGCCGGCCGGGGCTCGGCCCGGTGGGGCGGCCGCAGGGCTCTCCGGGAGGCGCTGGTGGCGGTGGCGGCAGGGGACGCGCGCGCACGGCCGCGGAACGCGCCCCAGAGGCGCCCGCGCAGGCTCGCGCCCCTCCCCTCTCCTCCCCCTGGCGATCGGCTGGCGTCCCCCCCACCCCCAGCCAGGTCGGGGGGTTCGGTATCCAGCCTTCACCCTCTGCACCCCGCCCCCCTAACTCCACTCTCGGCGAGCCCGCTGCACGCTCTAAAGCCCGCGCGCACACACGCACTTTCCAAACATCGCTTTTATTTTGGGATCCCGGTGTAGGGGATCCGGGAGAGCTCGGTGTTCTGGCCACCGGTGGCCCGGCACTGGGGCCGCTGGGGCCTGCGGCTCGGGACCCCGCTCCCTATTTCCCTCTTCCCCTCCAGGCCCAGGAGCTCACTCCTTGCCAGGACTGCGCCCGGACGCTCTGGAAGCGTCTTTTACCCACCCCGTCTCCAGGTTTTCTCTGCTCCGCGCGCCCCGAGCCGGAGGCCCCGAAACTTTTAGTTTCCGCAGCCCTCCTTTTGTGTGACTGCTCGCAGGAGAAAGGAGGTCTGTTCGCCGTGTCTGCCTCCGTCTGGCTGCGGCGCGCAGGGGACGCTCCAGGGCTAATGCGTCTTTGATACCTGAGATTTCCGGCGCGCTCGTTAACGAAAGTTACATTTTTTTTTAATTGCGATGACTTTTTCTTTGTAGTTACATAGAGCTAGCTAAACTTTGACTTTATTGACTATATTTCACAAGAGCGTTCTGTTTGTTTTTTATTAAACTCACCAGGATATGCAACGGAAGGGAAGGAGACTGCAAGGCTTTGCTTGCTAGAACATTCACAGTCCTCTTAGGTCTGTCTCCCGTTTCCATATATTGAAACCGCATAAGCTCTTGTCCTCTCGAAACACTTCCTTGTCCCTCTCTGCTGACAGTGTCAGCAAACGACAGAAACAAGCTGAAAGGACCAGACCACAACAATATCCTGCTAGGAGAAAATAAATAAAAATAAACGTTTAAAAACTGGGTAATCGTCTTCTGCCCAGGAGGTAAATAATCAAATCTGGATTTTTTTTTTTAATTACAAGATTTCTGAGAAGAAAGAAGTAAGTTTTCCATTGTATTCATAAACTACTGAGTTAATGAATTCAGCCATTTGCCTTTGAGAAACTGATTCTCCCAGATTTGAAACCTCTAAAAAACAGGATGAAACTTGAGCTTGTTTGCTTTCAGAAACAATATGTACTTTTTGTTACTGCGGGTATGTTGCAGTCACCACACTTCGGAAATCATTCCAAACAATGTTATTAAAATGTCAACAGGAGATTGCTCTGAAGACTCGAAGATGCTGAATAACAATTAGCATTTGCATTTTGTCACAGAGCCAAATATTTGCAGCAGTAAAGTCATTCAAATACTGGTCAGTTTCGTTCTTGACTGTAGAAAATCTGAAGTTAAATGTGCATATATCCAAATCACATTATCATTCTCAGATTCAAAGAAGATTCTCCTATGACCCCGTTTCTTCTACTGGATGTAGGGTGCTGATAAAATGAGCAGTCTAGAGTGCTTTGCTTTACAGTACAGATACTCTTCACTTGGAAATTCTTAGATAAATCACTTGAAATATCATCCATGCAGAGTTAAAGTAGTCTGGAAAACACACACCTATGCAGAGCTCATGCAAAACATAAGTGTGCTTACATTTTCCCACTAGTCAAAAGCTGTACAAGGAGCAGAAACCTAGAAAAGTTAAGTCCGCCTACTACAGTGGGTGAAAAGAAAGCAGACCGATGATTCTCAGACATCAAAGATCATTAATATCACATTCTCCTTTTTCAAAAAAAAATTTTATTTGTGAGTGTAAAACACAGTATGTCAATCTACTAATAATTTGCATTTGCCAAAAAAAATTAGCTCTTTCTTTTGTTCAGCTTTGAAGGTTTTCATTCATCTGGCCTGATTCACAGGAAGCCCCAGTGAGTGCACAGACCCGTCTAATCCTATTTTCTTTGGGGAAGCAAAACTTAGCCTGAAGTTTTTATTTAGTGAGCTTAGTAAGTAATCAATAGACATTTTTGCCTGAATTAAGCTGGCCATATGTTGGCTCATTTATTTAATTCTCTCAGAAAGAATCTCTGAAAGAAACCACTGTCTACATTTCATATGTCTGATACTCTTTGATGCTCAGGACATAAAGTGAGTTACTCTCCACTATGATTCTAAAGTGACAACATCACACCACACACACACACACACACACACACACACACACACACACACACACACACTTAAAAGGAGGAAAGTTTGCCAAAAGTGAGTTAAAACTCTAGGGAACATAAAATGACCATAAAAAATTTCCAATCTTGATTCAATAGGGTGTATATTCTCTACAGCTCAACAGTTCAGAAAATGTTCATCCTAAGAATGTATACTTGCTATGCCAAAACACACACACACACACACACACACACACACACACACACACACACACACATACACACACACACACAGAGACACACATCTGTAGCGATATCATTTCTCCAAGATATCTTAAATATTAAGAACTTTTAATTCTTCATTATTTAAATATCATAATAGTTCAACTTCCTGGGTATATATACAAGAAAGAATTGGTAGAGCCATCAATTCAATTTAAATGTTGAAGATTAAGCTGTTAGTCACAGCCCTGATGTTTAAAAGGAACAGTTATGTGATACACTCCACAGAACCTGGCCACATGCAGAAAACATAACTTACCTGACACTTCATGACAATTCAAAACACAACCTCTAGCAATACAGGTGTTACGGTAGTAGAAGAAAAAAAAATGAACTGAGTTGCTAAATAGTGTCTACAGATGTGCGCAATGTCAGGGGAATTGGAATATGTTACTCGTTCCTAAAATCCAATGGACAGGACACAACCAGTCAATTGATATCATTATTTAAGTAATGGCAAAGTCATTGATTTCTTCATCATACTTGCTAACTATTTTTTTTTTAAATAGATTCTACAAAGGACAAAAGAAACACCCATTTCCATTTGTTTTATGTTAAATCAACATCTAACCACTCATGGTGATTTCATTCAAAGAAAACAGAAGGAACTCATTAGTTTATGTGGTTAGAGAGATTGGTGGGCTTCAAACATTTTTACCATACATGTTTTCCCAACTGTAGAAACGCATGTTTTTAATTTAAGCAACTTCAAGAAACTAGAAATTATTTCATTCAATAGGCTCATGTATTTCTGATACTGAAATCATGTTAATTTTCAAAGCTGTTTGCCATCCATGTATATTTGTTTACGAAGAAAATGATCAGGTATTTGTCAAAATACAGTCTGAATAGTGACAATTTAGGTAACAAGTTAATGGAGAAAAATGAAAATGGACATAGTGGCAAAGTGCTGGGATTGGTATAAGCCAGTAAACCCAGCTGGTAGCTTCTTCGTTGCCCTGCTGGAGCAAACTTGAATATAAATAAACCAGGTCTACAAGAGGCTACACAGGGCTGCCATGGAGAGGAGGTGCTGGGATGTGACAGCCTAAAGACTGAACTAAAGCAGTGAAGAGAACTATCCCAGAGGGGAGGCTGTTTCTGTCATAAAGAATACATATCTAGCTGGGCCGAAGTATCTCTGTGAGTTCGAGGCCAGCCTGGTCTACATAAGGGAGTTCCGGGACAGGCTCCAAAGTTACACAGAGAAACCCTACCTAAAAAAAAAAAAAATAATACATTTTTACCTGAGAAACTGAAAAGGGTATGGAATAAACTGAGCATAGTGGTGCATGCCTTTAATCTCAGCATTTGGAATCAGAGACAGGTAGATATTTGTGAGTTCCAGTCCAGCCTGGTCTATAGAGTTCCAGGACAGCCAGAGCTACATAGTTGACCTACATAGCTACCATGTCTCAAAAACAAACAACAAACAAACAAAAAGTATGTAAAATGACTCCACTTTTTAGTTCAAAACTAGGAACAAAATTAGTTAGATTATATCCTAAATTGAACTTAGTCCTCTTTTCTTGATCACTACAATTTGATGTTGGGGGACCGGGGTGGGGGGGGGGGGATGGCTCCCTGCTCTGGAAAGCCCTCTGGCAGAATGCTCTAGAGCAGCTCAAAGCAGTGTGAGTCACAAATTTAACTAGAACTGGTGAAAAGTTGCTAGCTTTGTTTTGCTTTTTTTCTTTCTTTCTTTCTTTTTTTTTTTTTATTTTTTGCTTTGCCATGCGTGGAGGGAGCTAAAATGAAATCAAAACTCATTTTCCATGAGACCAGAAACATATGAAAACACTTGGCAAAGCCAGTAAGTTTTTAATTATTCTCTCAGCTCTCTAGGCTCAGTAAATTTTGTCCAAGAAGGCCAAACCTTACCTAAAAGAAGGCAATACAGTCTCAAAATTCAGGATAGGGAAAAGCAGGGTATAAATATGATTATGGTGTACTATACTTAATGATATTATTTAGAATATATAATCATATGAATTTTAAGACTATTATTTTATAATTAATACTTTTAAAAAATATCCACCCATATAAGAGGCTTCATGAGTTTTTCTATACATCGTCTTTAAATATGCATAACTATCTGTAAAGGATTATAAAATTTTTATACCATTACAATTATGATACTTGAAAGCAAGCGAATTAAAAATGATATCCCTTATAATCATTGTTCCACTGAGTTTCTCACAAGTCAAAGTCTTTCTTTTCCACAGACTGTTCCCATAACTCTCGCTAATCTCTGCACCGTAAGGATTTTCCCTAATTGGGTCTATAGATTTTCCTCTATCAGTGCTTCTGCCAACCCAAGACAGAGAAGTGAACTGTTTCCACAGACTCTCTGTCCCAACAGCTCACCATTATCCTGTTCATGATTCATATCCCCGAGCACTTTTTTCTGGTTAATGTGTGTGTTTAGAAATGAACCTTTTCCCATTCTTTTTAATGCATATGAACCTTACCACTGTCAACCATGAAGGTGAAATTTCTTTAAGTTTCTTTAAAAATTGTTGAAATTCAACCAAGATACCAGACTCCGCGTGTGCCATTCCTGGTAAATCATCATACATACATCACTTGAGTGCAGAACAAAAGCAAAGAGATGTTAACGGTGGCGGTGGCTCCATGCTGAACAGCAGCCTCACGGAATCCTCACAATGGGATTTTCCATGGCTCCAGGAATATGACTTTGCCTATTCATATCGCAGTCCACTGCAGTATGACCGAACTTGCTAACGGCTCTAAGAGTCAGATGCAAACTCACAGATGCCCGCTGTGAGTTCTAGAAAGTCAAAAATAGTATTGCATCAGTTTCCGATGTTTGCAGATTAAAACTAAGTTCTCATAGCTGTACAACTTAAAATAGTTGTAATAAATAGTCTTAATATTTTTGAATAAATAAATAAAATGTATTTAATTTTTGAAAATACTTCATGATTTAAAATTGTAAAACATGAGGCTTTTTATTTTCACTCTGTTTGATCCTCTGATTACTTCCATTGGCTTTTACTGACATTTCCCATTGTTTTATTTTCTTATTAATATAACTATGTTATTTTTCAATTCTATTTTTTTTTTGAGACAGGATCTCATGTAGCCCAGGCCAGCCTCTAACTGGATGTATAGCTGAGGATAGCCCCAAACTTCTAAGCCTTCTGCTTCCAGCTCTTATACCTAGGGATTACATATGTGTACCACCATGCCCAGCTCCTGCAGTGCTGGGCATGGAACCCAAGGCTTCATGGATGCCACCAGGCAAGCACTCTCCCAGCTGAGCCACAATGCCAGCACCAATTTTTTTTGAAGATACTTATTTGTTTTATATATTTTGGTAAAAATAAATTTGAGCATGTGAGAACCAGAGTAGCAATTTACAAAGTAAAATGCTGTATGGATTCTTGATAATATCATATAGTTTCTTGATGAGATATTACAATGTCGCCCTTTCCACAATAATTTAAATCATTCCATTGAGTTTTCTCCTCATTGTAAATCTTCATGGTTCATCACCTAGGCCCTACACTACACAATGACATCATCAGCACATGCTTTTGTGATACATAAAAATACATTAGAATGGAATTAATTTTTCTCTGAAACTAATATTCAATTTAGAATCCTATTAAAACCATTTGTATCTCAAAAGAGTACTGAACTGGTATGGTAAGGATGAGATTTTGTTGTGTGAATACTTTTTCAGTATTTTGATTTTAAAAATCACAAAATATTTTTTGCTTAAGGCTAAAAATAAAACACTATTATAACCCGTGAAGCCACTGTGCATTAAAAGGACACTGCTGCACCGTTGCCCAGATCTCTGTTCTTGGGATGCTTTTGTGTGTTTCTCTGAATTATCTACCCTCTAATTCAGTTGTCCTTCCTACTGAAATCACAGATCGCAACAGAACTAAAACGGATTATTAGTGTGCCAAGAGTCTCCCCACCTTCACTATGGAGATATAATTATGGCACCAGTTTAATTACTACTATGTCTTTAATACTTGAATTAATGGCCCAAATGCAAACCATGTATTTTAAATTGTTCAGACAATATAGAATGCACTGCAAGAAAACCTAATTTCCTGTTTGTTATCTAATGGTAATTGAAACACAACAATTCATTATGATGCTGGGTTGTTGTTGTATGTGAACTGACAAGTCTCCACGATAAAGGTGATAGACATAATGAGAAAAAAGCTTTTTAAAAATAAAATCAGAGAGAAATTGAATACAAACGCCAGCTATAAAATGTAAATGGACAAGGAACCCAAGATGGAGACTTGTTTTTAAATAATATGAAACCCAAGAAGAATATTATTTCTTGGGATGCTTTTGTATGTTTGTCTGTATGTAGTCATACAGTAAACAAACCTTTATGTAGTCAAATTAAGAATCTGAGAAATACCTGAAATGATGAATCTTGACATTTTCATGCCATTAGTTAATGCATACTTTTTCTCTAATGCTCTATTGTAAAGGGATTTTAAAGTTTATGAACGGAAGTACACATATATGCATATGTATATCAAGCTATTTTATGCAGGTATGGATTTGAGATCGTAAGGATGGCATATGCTTATGTACAGAAATAAACTATGTAATGTCAAAAATAGATACTGAATTAAATATTTAGAAAATTATCTTTAACTACTTGAACAAATTTATAGGTTTTCAAAATCAGTTATAAAACATTGTCCCTTAAAATGGAAGCAAGTTTATCTTTGCCTAAATTTTCCAGTTAATGAAAGAAATGTTTAAATACTCTACAGTGAGATTATTAACGTCTACAAAACTGAAACAGATGCGTGTCTTAATATACCATTAAATTTATGATATACATAGAACCCTTACATAAAGCTGACGGAAGGCTGGTGCCTCTAATTGCTCTAGATTTATAATAACCTGATCTGGTTTTCCTAAGTACTGGAACCCTTTAAACAAAATTAGAAAGCAGTGTGCCTTGTGTGATTAAAGATGCAATTCCCGTTGGGGTAATGAGAAAAGTTAGAACATGTTTCTTTCTTTATAGATGTTTCTATAATAAACAAGACTGCCATCCATTATATATTTTTGTTACTATGATTTCCTTGTTTTTAATTATAAAATAAACCAACTGAATTTCAGTGGAGGCTCCAATTGAAACTGTGCCAAAATTGAGCTGAAGAATGTGCACTGAACTTCATAAAAATCCTTAAAATTCTTCCCAGGGTTTGGGGGTCTTAGTGTACAAATATTAGTTCATGATTTTCTAGAGCTAAATATCCTTCTGATTTAGACTGTGCAGAAGAAAGTCTTGCAGGCCTGATACACTTTCAACCTACACGATGACATGGAGAAAACTGCTCATGAGTAATGACTGCTAGATTCATATAGATTACAAACAGAAAAAAAATCCAATCTATTTTATCTCTTATACAAATAACATTTACAGCACTGTTTGAAAGTTCACTTGGTGAATTGCAGTGTACAGCTTCTAAGCTCCAAATCAACAAGAATACTTTGTTTTAAATAATGTGAACACTATTTCCGTTTTTTTAAGAAAAAAAGAAATAAGTCAGAAAATGTTAATACAAATATCAACACAAACACATCTGTATATATTTGTGTATCTAGAAAATAAGTGCATGCAAAAGTATTAATTCATTAAAAGTTTATCTCTCATAAAACCTTTATTAGCCCTTGAAGTCTTTGCCACTTCATATAAAATGATTTATCTTTTGAATAACAAGGTTCCATTAATCTGTTTGACAAAGGAATTTTTAAATCATTTAAATAATTTATTGGGATGAATTATTTAAATTCTGTAAAATATATATGTGAACATGTGTATGTGTACATCCATATCTATATATTTTTGTTCTAGCACAATATTGCTGAGAAAACACAGGGCAGTATGCAGATGCACTGTCCTTGACACCACCAGTCTGGCTGGCTGTGGCTGCCGCCGAGGAGGTCTTTGATCACCCACTGTTGGCACAGGACCCCTGTTAGGGGCCATTTGGGCTCCATTTGGCAGCACATGGTGATTTCATGTCAGAGAAACTTACACATTATTTTCTATATTCATTTTCAGTTTTTGCATTTTTGTTGAAATTGTAGGCTGACATAATTTTCAACATGTAAGGATAATAAAGGCAATTATTGGGCCATCATAGAAAACTGCTTTCCTCAGTGTGCTGGGGTAAGTGCTACTGGAGAGTGGCAAACACACCCCCTCCCCAGAGAAAGAAGTGGTCGGTATAAACAGATATGCCTGGAGGAGAGGTAGGGACAGACACCAGCCAACCCTGTGAACAGTACACAAAGCCAAGGGACGTAAGGATTCCCATAAGATGCTCAACAGGCATGCTGTTCAGGAAGTTTCACTGTCCACTATGTCTTCACGGTTATTCATGCAATTTTCCTCAACTAAATCTTGTTCTTTTTCCTCTGAAGATGTGTGTGTGTGTGTGTGTGTGTGTGTGTGTGTGTGTGTGTGTGTGTGTGTTTAACTTTCACAAAAGACAAACAATTAATAATCCCACAAATTTGGCAAGGTTACAAAACTTAGGGCAGCTTCTTATCACTTTTAATTTTAAACGTGCAAGAAAGTTAGCTTTTATTTGAGTCTCTCCTCTGCCAAACTTTTGTTTGTTTGTTTGTTTGTTTGTTTGTTTGTTTTGTTTTTGCCTGCTAGTCCCGCTCTGGGAACCTGCCTTCTGCTGGTTAGTATTTATTTCTTTTGCTCTTTTTCCTCTAGGGCGCTCCTCTCGCCCTTGTCCTAGTTTACCGTGAGTTCATTTAGTTTTCATTTCCGTTTTGTGGAACGAGCCTCTCAACACATTCTTTTGGGGTTCACTTGCCAGAGAGGTCTTAATTTCACACGTAAAATTGTATTGCGTTTTCGTGCCATTTGGTACACTTGCAAAAGCCTGTCTGTCACTTACGGAAAGCCCACCTGCAACACTCGGCACGTCACACATGTTATCTGCTACGCTCAAAGCTTGAAAACGAGTCAGGTCCAGCCAGGAAGCTGAGACAATTGTAAAAAGGCTTTGACATAACAAAGTAGGACTGACATCTTGGGAGGCAATACTCTAAAGAAGACTTAAGTTTTAAAGTCTAAGTTTTTAAATTAAGAAGAAGAAAAGAGAGACAGTCGTAAAGAAACCCCATCCTGGAAGTCCTCGGCCAGCACCACCCTCCTGCCCAAATCCTGGGATAGAACCCAGAGCCCCTCCATGTGCTGGGCCAGCCCTCTTCCACTGAGCCATATCCTCAGCCAGCTCACATTTTGTAGACTTGACTGTAAACTCTACATGACCTAGGAAGTAGTAGGATTACATACTACTCAGAATAGAACAGTGGGTACCAACCACTGAGGTAATTTGGACACACTTCACCTGTTCTCGGAAGCCTTCTGAAGAACAGTGGCTTCCGCAGCATTCAGCAGCTGCAGTTGCTCATGGAGTAAATGGAGTCAGGATGCTATCGTTGAGGATTTACCACTGTACACTTCCGGTCAGCATCAAGGTTACTTGGTCCGGATGTGACAGCACCACTTTAGCCGACGTAGGTATTAGAAGTAAAATAACCTAGAAATCTTGCAAGAATATGTTTATCACCATACGTGGTAAGTATACATACCATTGTTACTTATTAACAAATGGAGTAAGTTTATTTAAATAGCTTGTTTTAGTCAGTTCATTGAAATATTATTGTGAGCTATTTGTAAATTTTCACATATTGGTGATTGCAGTCAAAATCTGAGTGATTTCCAAAACTTAATTTAATGAAAATGCTGTATGTTCTTTTTAGTAAAAACAATCACAAATAATGGCAATTTGTTGAAGGGGTTTTCTAGTTCTTCTATAAATGATCTTATTGTTTATATACAGGTGTGTGTGTGTGTGTGTGTGTGTGTGTGTGTGTGTGTGTGTGTGTATGTGTGTGTTGAGATGATGAAAGTCACACTACTAAGACACTATTTATTGGCATTTGTACCCTGAGCTCAGCAAAGTTGAAATAGTGGTGGCCTTGCCACTTTGCATAGAACAACCGTTCTCCCTTGTACCCTTCCTGTCCCAATCACATGACAGAGGAGAACCTCAGACACTGCAGTCAATGGAACTTTATGTTTTTAATCCCAGCACCCAGGTTTTATTTGAAGGCAAAATGTCTTTGACAAATTATACATTATGCTAAAGAGCATCATACTTCCATCTTAGCTCACTATGACTCACTAAGTTGTCAAAGCCCAAACCTTACTTCTGTGAGCCAGAAACACATTTTAACCATTCTTTTGTCCTGCCAAACCATCAGAAATTTTATTAATGTTATCTTAAAGAGCAAATTTACTAATAGAAATTTCCAGAGAAGTAGACATTGTGCTATCACTTTACATGTTGGTTTTGTTTCTGTCTGTGCTTTTACATTATAGCTGTTCTATGAAATTCTCTTGGAATACAGTGGAATACTGGTTCATCGTGTCAAGAAAACCATACTGACTCTCACTGTATTTGTCTTTGATGATTGGGAGTTTGGAGTCTTAAAGAATCATCACAATGACCATTGTTAACATAGCCTGCTCCACATCTCTGTCTATGTTGGTTTAATTTGTTCTGTACCCCAGGAGCTCCTTAGATTGCCCTTATAAATTATCAGCTGTTAGGGCAGCTTTCCTCAGATGTTACAAACTGCTAAACCATAACAAGTCTTGCCAACAAATGCAATTTGTTTGCCCCATAAATATAGGATCACACAGTCTTTTAGTTTTTAATCTATTATTTGTCAACTTAAAAATGAGATTTGGGAGCTGGGTATGTAGCTCAAGGGTAGGGGTTTTTTTTGGGGGGGCGATTAAGAGATTATGTATTTCTAGCTTCTGGGGCTTGAGGCAAAGGTACCTGGGAACATGGGATATTCTTAACCTCACGCCAGCCTTGAGCATGGGAGGTTTGTTTTGGTAAACAAATGTGCAAGCATGGATTGACAGCGTTCTCCACAAATCCTCTTGCCTCCTCCAGAGCTAGCAAAGCGTCTCCTGCCATGAGTCACCCAGTGTCTGCTATTGTTTCATGTTCTCTCAGGATGGTGTTAAAGGAAACAGAAGTGCATCTTGACCCATGTGTCTGTTCTGTGGAAAGTTGGAAGTCAGAGCAACGGGGCTGTGTGGGAGCTAGGGAGAAGGTAAGATGCTTGTGGTCAGGCATGAAAACCCGAGTTGATCTCACAGAATGCATGTGAAGGCTAGCATAACAGCCTGTATTTGTAATCCCAGTGCCAAAGAGGTAGAGACGAAAGGATCTCTGCATAGTCTTGCTAGCCAGCTAGTTCAGCCAAATTGGCAAACTCCACATTGATGGAACCACTGTCTCAAACTGTAAGGTGGAGAACAGTTCAGAGTACTGACATTGACCTTTGGCCTCTATTCACAGGTACACACACACACACACAAAATGTACGCATACACATGTCTACATAAGCACATACATGTACACATATTCACATACATATGAAAATATATGTACACATATAAACACACAATGACTTGACTTGTCACCCACTTTCCTCTTATCTATTTCCTTTTTTCTTCCAGGAAACTTTGGGCATCTTAGCTTTAAGCTTCACTGGACACTTCTTTATATTCTGAACAAACATGAGTCACATGTCCCTGTATAAGACATGAAGGAATGTACTAAATAGCAGTACAGGTGCTTTTTTTTGTGTTCAAAGGGTACATGTGATGCTAACGTACTTCTTACTCACAGTTCATACTATGCAACTTTCTGCTTACCAAGTTCACATTCTTCGGCTTTCTCCTCTCCTGGCTGGCTGTTACCCCCACACCGATCCCCTTTAATGTCTTCTCATAAGCATTGTTTTCATTCCTGGACCCGTTCAGTTTCCCTCTGTGTTTATCAGAAGCAAATGCCATTTTTTCATTATTTTTGCATCATGTCGTCCCACATAATTATGTTTCACCAAGGGAGGACACATGAAAGAAATCAGACCCTTCCAACCCACAAACGGAAGCAAACAGCTTCTCAGGATTTTCACAAACTGCAAAGTTTAGTAGCCATTGCTCAACAAATGAGTAAGACTCGTGGCCGAAACCACTCAACACAAAATGTTTCAAGGCAAGCAAGCTAAGCTTTAACTTAAAACCACGAGTAATTGACAGCCCCCCACACACTGAAATTCTATTTTTCAGGGGAGAATATTTACCTAGAACCCAGACAATCTACAGAATCTGAATTAAGAATCATTTTCAACATCCCAATTCAGGATGTTTCCTGCATGCATCACTGATGTTACTCCTAATTTTATTTTATACTGTGTATTTCCCCAGACAAATTTCTAGTATGACTACAGGCTATCTCATGGAATGTTACCACTTCAGATATAAATTAGAAAATATGATCATGAATTCCTGCACAAGATGAGAGCCATCTATATGAAACATGTTCATATATATGAAATACGCTCATTTTAAAGAAAGTGTAAGTTATATTGTTTCATATATATATATATATATATATATATATATATATATATAAAATTTGATGATCCTGAAGATTGAGCTGAGAATCACTTATAATAGGTGAACTCTTCCCCACTGAGTCAAATCACACATTGCTGGCCCACAAAATATCTCATAACATTTTGAAATACTGGGTAATATGTAATTTCTAAAAATTAATATTTTGTGGTCCTGTTGGAATACTATTCTCTTCAAACAGTTTCACCAACTTTCAGTTAACTGGTCTTTTCTTTAATTTTGTTTCAGAGCACATGAATACCTGCCAACTGTTTTGCTAAATTAATAATTACCCAGCAGCTTCACTATTAAAACTTTATTAGAACAATTATCCTGTTAATTGGGTAGAGCCCATTAAGTGGAAATCATTACAAATATCTTCCTGTTTGGAAACTGATATTTGTATCTATTACTGTGTTAGCCAAGTCTAAAGTAAACTGACCAAGAGTGATGGCTCATACCTGAATCCCAGGATTCAGGAAGCTTAGGCAGGAAGATAAAGGAGTGTTCAAGACCTGCCTGGTCTGCACAGTCAGTTCAAGGCAAGCCTAGATAGCTTCAATGCACAAAACTCTTACTGAGCAACTGTATTTTGAATTTATATTCTCGAAACAATTATAAAACAAGGCACAGCAAAGCCTATCTGTAATTCTCTAACATCTACAGAGATATGGGAAGTGGAAACAGAAAACCTGAAGGCCAGCCTGGTCTACAGAGACAAGAAACTAGAGGGCTAGCCTGTTCTACAGAGAGCTAAGAAACAGGAGAGGAAGATCAAATAAGGAGGATTGTGAGGACCAACACCCACGGTTGTTCTCAGATATCCACCCTTCCCGTGTGTGTGTGTGTGTGTGTGTGTGTGTGTGTGTGTGTGTGTGTGTGTGTGGTTTGTCTGTCTGTCTATCTGTCTCTCTCTTGCACACACACACACACACACACACACACACACACACACACACACACACACACGCAGAGTTTATTTTTTAACTCATCAAGACCCTGTCTCAAAAGAAATATTTCTTTCTTGTTATCAGACAAGGCTCTTTTTGTTTGTTTGTTTTATTTTGTGTTTGGGTTTGTTTGTTTGTTTGTTTGTTTGTTTTGTTTTGTTTTCCAAGACAGGGCTTCTCTGTGTAGCCCTGGCTGTCCTGGAACATACTTTGTAGTCCAGGCTGGCCTCAAACTCACAGAGATCCTTCTGCCTCTGCCGCCCATGTGCTGGGATTAAAGGTGGGCGCCACCACAGCCCTGGCCAGACAAGGCTCTTATAAATGACATTAATAAAATTAAACTTTCATTAATTAGTGTTTTTTTCTACTTATTTCTATTTTCTATTTCTATTTTTCAACTCATTTCTATTAATCCAACAAATTGAAATATAAAAGATAAAAGTCAGTTCTTAAAATTGAATGAGTGATTTAATCAATTGTGTACTCTATATTCATAAAAAAAACACATTTTCCTTTGTTTATAGCCCTCAACAGAATATATATTTTAAAAAGTAAAATTTCTTTTCTTGATGCTTAATAAAAACCTGATGAATCTACACCTGGCTGAATCCTTTATATTCACTTCTTACTTAACTTCTACAGTTCAGTTCAATCAGGATTTGGTAAATACCACTTGAAATCACTTCACTCTGCAGAAGTTTTAAAAACATGACCACCGAGTTTTTTGGTTCATCCTTTCAAAGAAGCCACAGATGCTGTTTTTCAAAATAAAACTAACTGGAAGATTAATCAGTTTTGCTCACTAACACTGAGCGGGATCTATGGAAAAACAATCTGAAAATAGTCTCATAGTATGAAGTGCAGGCTCACTTGCCTTAATGTTAATTTTAGGCTTCTATTCATTGTTCCTGTGTTTGTTGAAGATCATCTTACTATGTAGCCCAGGCTGCCCTGGAACGTGCTCCGACTCTGCAGTGCTGGGAATAAAGGTATGCACCACCATACACCATCATGCCCAACTCTAAGATAGATTCATGCCCCCCCCTCTGTGTGTGTGTGTGTGTGTGTGTGTGTGTGTGTGTGTGTGTGTGTGTATGTGTGTAGTGGGGGGGGGGGGTCCAAGAGCCTTGTGCATGCTGTGTGTTCTAACCCTGAGCCAAGTGTGCCTTTCAGCTTTCCAAGAGCAACACAAAGGGAATGGCTCTTAGAAGATTGTCGATACTGAGCAAAAGCAGAGTGAGGCCAGAAAAGAACTCACCGAATCCGAATCCAAAGCTGGCCAGTTCCTCGTCCCTCATACCTAGCCCTGACTCCCTAGGGTCTTTTTCTGCCCTCTCCTCCCAGCATCAAGCAAGGACAATCCAGTGTTAACACTCCCGCAGAGATGGCCTTCCTTCTCAACTCTGATGCCCCAGCCAGGGCAACTATTCAAAGGAGAGTCCAACCTTTTTAAAACTAAATCTGCTCAGGAATCAACCACTTTCTACCAAACCCTCATTCTAATAAAAATTCTTATGAGGAATTCTCACAGCCTCTGATAAGTCTTGGAAGAGGATAATGAAAACTCCCCTATGGAATGCTTCAGGTTTCCACCATCAGTTCCAGTGACTTTATAGGGTAGCTGATAAAGCTGCATCATTCATGGATAACCTTCTCTTTCAAACAAAGCCATCAATTCAGGAGAGAAAGATCTCAGGCCATCTGGGTATAACTAAAATATATTACTAGTTAACAACTGGATTCCAAATGCAGAAAAAGTTTTGGTTAAGTTTTGAAAGTCTAGCCATGCTTTGTAGATACAAAATGAATTTTGGCATTATAATCAGTGCCCTCCACCTTTAATCCCAGCACTCGGGAAGCAGAGGCAGGGCAATCTCTGTGGGTTCTGTAGCCAGTTTGGTCTACAGAGCAAGTTCTAGGACAGCCAAGTGTACACACAAAGAAATCCTGTCTCCAAAGACGAAAAAGCAAACAAACAAACAAATAAAAAATGAAAGAACGAAAAAAAAGAAAAAGGGAAAGAAAGGAAAAAAAACACTGGCTGGATTTCTTGGGCTACTTGGCAACACGTCTTCATGGAGTTCGCACTGCGTGTGTCCAGCGGATTTTTTTTTTGGCGGGGGGGGGGGGGGTGTTTCGAGACAGGGTTTCTCTGTGTTGCTTTGCGCCTTTCCTGGAACTCACTCTGTAGACCAGGCTGGCCTCGAACTCACAGAGATCCGCCTGCCTCTGCCTCCCGAGTGCTGGGATTAAAGGCGTGCGCCACCACCGCCCGGCGTGTCCAGCGGATTTAACTGAGGTAGAAGTGGGTGGCAGGTCAAGGGAGGGACATTAGCCAGGCAAAACCTAGACATCTGATGCTGCGCAGACGTTTAAAGGTCCCTTTACGTCAGGGCTGGCCTTCTGCTGTCGTGTCCTGGTGGCTCACTGATGGTTTAGGACCTGCATCTGTTCTCAGCTACTGATGCCCAAGCCCAAGCGGACCAGTTACTAAACATTTTCTTGTTTCCTCCGTTTTAGTCTTCCTCCAGGGAGGTAGGAGTGTTGGGATATAAAAGGAGAGACCAGCATGGGGCCCCTGGCTCAGCTCTGCCTGCTCTTTCTAATCCTGCTACAGGAGGTGTTCTTGCCTGGAGGTTGGCGTCTAGGTCTCGGAGAGAGCCGTGTGTTTCCCATCATCAGGTCACATGGAAATGGGTAGGCTGCAAGTGTAAGTTCTTTAGAATAGTGAGCTGGAGTTTTAAAGAGCGTGTTTTTCAGTCTTGGCAGTCAAGTCTTCGGCAGCTGTGCTGCCCAGAGGGGACCAGACGCAGAGAAAAGTCAAGCCACGTATGTTGGGCCTGCTTGCACCTGCTTCTGCTACACCTCGCTGCCTGGATCCAAGTCCTGTACACGGGGCTAGGATAATGTGGAAATGGCAGGTGTTCATGGGGTATCTGCCTGCCCATCAGCTCTATGAAAAATGAGGAAAGTAAAGTGGCATAGGAAAATGAACTTGCCCGACCAGAAACAAAATAGAAGAAACTGCATCTTTCAGACTCTGTGTAAGTGTACATTCCGTCCTGGTACAGGTGTCATTTCGGTTTTCAGAAAAGCTTTCCTTCCAAAAGCAGCCTTACATAGCAGCCTCATCTATCGATGAAAAACAAGCATGTTTGCGGTCATTCAGGCAAGACAACACCAGCCTTGCTGCATCCTCATCCCTCCTACAGCTCCTTCAGCATCTTCATGAGGCTTGATCTGCTCTTCAGAGATGGAAACACGTTGACCTACAAAATGCTGTACCCTCAGCCCCACTCTGTGTTCTTCACCTTGGTAAATAATTCATTCAACAAATATACTGTGTAGCTATTGAGTGCTAGACTCAATAGACTCAGGGAATACAAAGATAAATAAATTCTGTCTGCCATCAAGAAGATCGGAGGGAGGAAGAAAACAAGAAAAAAGAAAACAGCCACTAATACGACAGCATCCTTAGCTTAGGTTTTTACACCTGTGAGAGAAAGGAATGATTGTCCCCTTAACAGGTGAGAAGAGTAAAGTCTGAAAGTAAGGGGTGCATTGGCATGCATCTTTTGAGAAATGCAAAGAGAAGTAAAATAACACCTGGTTTCAGGAATGCCAAAACAGAGGATGCAGCCTGCAATTTGGTGTAAATCGGCAAGGAGTGTAAACATGTTTCAATATGGAGTAGAATTTAAAATTCAAATCACTTCAATGAAAAGGAAAAGCTCCACAGAGACCTACAGGTTAAACTATTAAAATGATCACCATCATAATACCACCCTACACATCTATTATCTCTGTCCATTTTCCCAGGCTCCATGAGGTACAAGGGAAGGCATTCGGATTTCCACTCCACTGAAGTAGAAGCAACCCTCTAGGCTATTCATAGAGAATAATATGGTGTGGATGAAATTTACCTGCCTAAGAAGGGAGTGGGTGCTATCTAACAGTTATAATGAGCTACGATGTTATCCCCAATGAGCTGTGTATGAGACCTTAGGCAAGTCAATTAACCTTTTCTGGCTACAATTTGCTCATCTGTAAAAATAAAGGCTCCAGATCTTTCATTCCCAAGGGCTTTTCAGTTGGGAGATGACGTATCAGCACCTTGTCAGAAGGGCTCTCAGCTGAGTGTGTGGCTTGGTCAGCTTCTGAATCAACTTCCCATCCCAATACTTCCTATTGTCTCAAGCGCTGTGTCAGTATCAAAGCTAGAGAGAAATGTCTTGATTTCCTGGGTGTAGATTTTGGTCACATAAACAATTTAATTTGTAGGTGTTCTGTTGGAAACTCCACCTCAGCCCCCCTCCTCCCTCTCCAAACTCTGCCCCTCAGAAAGCCTGCCAAGCAGCAGCTAGGCTGCTCAAGACCACACCTACAGGGTATTTAAGCTCTGGACCATAGACTTGCCATGCGCTTTCTCCTGCTCCCTCCCCTGCCTCACTTCTAGGGGGCTTGAGAGCCACCTGAGAGTGCTTTGCTCATTAAACCTGGACTTTTAATTTGGCTTGATCTGGCTTATTTCATCGGCAGAGAAACCCACAACAAGGGATTCAAAATACTAATCAGTAGGTGTATATGCTTGTGCTTGTATGTGGGAGACCAGAGATCATCCTCAAGTTTCACCTCATTTGTTGAGACAAGGTCTTTCTCTGACCTGAGACTCATCAATAATAGCCTGGCTCCCTGCAAGCCCCAGGGCTCTGTCTACCTGTCCCAGCTTCCCCAGCACTGGAAATGAGTGCCTGCCACCCTCCCTGGCTCTGTTTCATGGGGTAAAATAAGCAGACTCAGGACCTCATGCTTGCTGGCAAACACTTTACAACTGAGGTATTAATAGAATGACTATTAATTGATTTTTAGTCCTCTATTTTAATTATGATTAGGCCAGGCAGATTGGAAGGTTGGTGAATAGGCCTTACTAGTTGGAAGCGATGAGCCTACATATACACATCTAATGACCCATGGATGGAGAGACACCGGAGGAAATTCTAGGTGAATGTAAAGGACAAGCCCAGACATGATAGGAATTTGGGATTGTGCTGCAGTCTTTCTGGCCAGAAGAGGTAGGAGGATTCTTTTCTCCTACGGACCACAAAATTGACAGAGCAGCAGCACATCTTGGCACTGGGGATTTTAATCTCCAGGTATCTGCAGAAACTTGAATTCCTTGGAAAGCAAAACACTGACAATTTCTTGACCAGCCTTGCCGATAATTTCATTTCCCAGAAGACAGAGTAAGCATTAAGGAGACTCCTACTCGGGACCCAATTCTGACAGAAACCAGTAGGTAAAGTGGAAATGATTGGAACCTTGGGGGAAAGCAGCCATGCAGTCTCAGAGTTTGATTTAGACAGTGTTCTGCCTATGCAAACACAAATGGTTCTAATGAGCAGGAAAACGGGGAGGAAACTAAAGAAACCAGCATGCCACACGGGGACTCGCTGACAGGCTCTGAATCTCAAGCAGCATGTGCAAGAGGGGCGCACGTCAGGAAGCAGGACTGGATGGAGGCAGCGTGGACCAATAAGCACTCAGCAAGACTAAAGCACAGAATGAGCAGGGGCTCCTGAAAGATGCTGGAAAGAAGCAAGAATGCTGTTCCTTGGCATGGAATCAGGGAGAACAGCAACAAAGGAACAGGCCCAGATTTTGAAGTTGAAGACAAATTCATTCATGTGAAGAAAAATAAAGAAAGCAATTCTGTATTTCTTCCCTTTGGTTCATTCATGTCTCAACTCACATGTCACCTCCTTGGAGAAGACCTGGACCACCTCCTGGGAAACAGTTCTCCATGACATCTTTTACCCTTTGACTTCTCCGTCTCATAATTGCTGGTGCTGTTATTTTACACACTGAGATGTTTTTGTTCTGAATTGGTAAAGGGACTTGGCTGTTTTCACTGATGCATATCTAGGACTTTGCATGTACCAAGCACTACTCAATAGACATGACCTCAGTGTATGGAGTCAAGACCGCTAGACTAGCTTTCTGAAAAGAGAAATATGTGAAAGCATTGCACAGTTTACTAAGAACATAGACATTATTGACATGCTAGCAAGTACTTACATCCTCTAATTACCGTGCTAACTCCATGACTCTTGCGTTATTACTGAGTTACTTCCCTTTCCCCATAAGCATTCAACTACAAAAGTGTACAGCTAACACGTGAGCCAAGAGAGTTGGGGACAGGGTCTCAGCACAGAACTTAGGCTATGCCTGAGGAACTGTCCTAGCTGTCATCATGTCTAAATTATGGGGTGGAAGGTTTCATTGGTTACCTTTATCAAATCTGGATTTTCATGAAGCACAGGAAAGAATATTCATTATGTTAGAAGAGAAAAAAGGCAGAGCCTGAGAATTTAGATCTACGACAGCAGTGTTGTTTTAGGGAGAATAGCTAAATTACATTTATAAACATAAAAGATTTTTGTGATCACTTATAAAAAAATTGTTAGTAGGAGAAATTATTCCACTAAAAAAGAATAATCTATTTTTTTATTTTATGTATCATTTCCTGGAAGAGTTAGTAAACAATTATCTTTGTAATAGGTGCAGACATGTAGATTTTGGCAAGACATTTGAAGTCTTTCTAGCCTTGTGAGCCAGAGAGAAAAGTTCAGGTTTAGGGATAGTTTCCTAGTGTGTTTTCATACCTAGATGAGTAACTGCACCTAGCATCAGTGTTAATGAATCGGTGTCCACCTAGAGAAATTCTTCAGACCAACACCACAAGGCCTTTGTCCATCACCTTGTCTGATGTGAACATTTGTCGGTGACTGAGATAAAGCATGAGGCAGGCATGCCTGTCAAACCTGGGTTACATGAGAAAAAGATGATGCATTAGATTATAAAATCAGGATGTAAATGTTCTCAACAACTGAAAGATGCATAAAATTTAATAATATATAATTTGGTTAGAGTAATTGTGTGGGCCTGCCATGGGACTAAAACACCAACTGCCTAAATTTGGTTTGAAGTCTATGTGACTTAGCAACAGTCCTCCTGGGGGAAGGAAAAGGAGCCTCACCTGGCAGTGAGCCACTGGTGTGGTGGTTGCAAACAACAACAAAACAGGAGTTAAGACTGTGTGATAAATTTAGCGCGTTCATAAAGCAATGGAGGGTGGAGTTAGTCCAGCTCCCGTTTCTGTTGTTGAGGCTGCCATGCTCAGTTCTGGGAGCAGCATTTAAGGGAAGGTACCAATGGAAGATTGAAAAGCTCCAGGATCCAGCAGACAGAATGATAGAGGGACTTAACTGTCCCCTGTGAAAAAAGACTGGAAGAGTTGGGAATTTTTATCCTGAAAAACAACTATACTTGATCATCTTGATGTAAATACTGAAATGATTTTAACCACTGTTGAGGATTTACTGTATTCTAGATGCTGTGTTAACCGTTTGGCATTAATTAATGCTAACAACAAACCTGGGAAGTAAGTTCAGAATTATTTTTATAATCAAGGATATGAAACAGGAACCAAGAGATTTCAGGTGATAAATGCTAACAGATATAAAATTTAAATTTGAACCCAGTGCCTACTCAGTCCATAAATCAGATTTTTCCCCACCATATGCAAACTAAATAGTCATTATGTAACATAGACCCTAGGTAGTAAGGTATATGTGTATACATGTGTTCATATATATATAAATATATGATAAAATTATGTGAAATAAAATAATATATATCCAAAAGGACTGGAAATAGATGTATCAAAGTTTTAACAACAGTTATACTTGGGTACTGAGAAAAATCTTTTTTTCTTGTCTATTTCTTTTAATTTCACAAATCCTTGCTAAGCTTATCTTGAATTTGTAAAATTTCCACCTATATTTTTTGAATTAAAAAAACAATTGCTCTGTCAAAGAGGAATTAGCCTTATTTTAAATACCCCAAAAGAAGTTGAAGTGATACACCTAAAAGCATTATAAGACATTTTTTTCAGTGTAAAAACAGAACCACTCATACTTCAAATTTTTTAAAGAGTTGAATTTTTAAGTTAATTTCTTTTGTGAGACAGGGCCTCATGTAACCCATATTCACCTTATACTTGCTATATAGCCAAAGATAGCCATGAAATTCTTACCCTCCTGCTTCGCCTGTTGAATGCTGGGATTACAGGTGTGTGCCACGCTCCCTTTATGAAAGGCTGGGGACTGAACCAAGGCTTCATGTATGCAACACTGGTGTGCTACCAGCTCAGCCACACCCCCAGTTCAAGAGGTAATGTCTTGATAACACAAATAGTAAGTTCCTTTGAGGGAGACGCTGGCAAAATTCTGGAGGCACTACCTCATCATTCTATTCGGGCCACATTATAATTTATAAAGATTAGAACGTTCAAAATATGAGCCAGGGTAAAATAAGCCAAAGAGTAATTGGTAAATATTTCATTTTGTATGGAGACCTTTCAGACTGCAAATAGATTTAGTAAAATATTTCTCTACTGAATACAGGAGACACTCGGAATAGGGAGAACACAGCACAGGTAATTCTTCACTTCTATAGCAGTCTATGTGCACAGCACTCAGGGATGTCCAAGAGTAGACTTAAAGCCACCATCTTTACTTGCTCATCCAAGTCCCAGGGAGCCCCTGGCTACTAAGATCTGAGTGCAGATGGTCCCTCTAGAAAGTGACATTTGGGCATGACCTTGACTCCTATGTACCACTTTTGCCTCTATGCATGCTCCTATACATTGCCACCCCACCTCCTTAGTCTTAAAATGGGCAAACCGATAAGCATATTTATTTATATATTGTTGTAGATACTGAACCCAGAGTCTCACAAATAGTAGGCAAACACTCAGCCACCGAGCTCCACTTTAAAAAAAAACAAAATTAGTATTTCTATTATCTAAGTCGAAAGCTCTATAAAGATGCCCTCTTTTTAAAACACTTTCCTAGATTATATAACACTTAAAATACTAGGCACAAAACAAATACTTATTGACTTAATCAATTTGGCAGATAGATATAACAAGCTTTTGTTTTCAAATCTAAGGATGGTCAACAGGACTGCCTTTGATTTTAGACAGAATGAAGTTGAGTTTATCTCTTATTGTATTGTTAGTCTTTTCTAGAACACTGCTCTTCTACCTTGAGTAAATACGAAGACCTATTCCTCATCTTATTAAACCAGGTATCACAGCTTTTGAGTGCCTGTGATTCTAGCACATAAGGCAGAGGTGGGAGGTCAGAGTTCAAGGTCAACTTAAACAAATCAAGTTCCAGGCCAGCCTGGGATAAATGAGAACCTATCTCAACATCAACCAATCAATTACCCCAAAGTTTTGATTCACAACTCTAGTTGGAAACCACAGACAACAGACTGCAGCTGGGTAAACAGTGCAGAGCTGATTTTTGCTGCCAAGCAGCTCATGATCCAGGGAGTTTGCTAGAAAATTATGAATGCTTTTATCAGAATGAAGTGCTGAGGCTTACTAGAATACTCCAGGCATGAAAAATAAAGCCTAAACTAAAGCAGTCATCTCAGAAGGGGAAGAGAAAGAAGGCCTCGGGAAGATACTACGTAGGGAGGGTAGACATGGCCAGACGATTGACTAGTGAATACTCCACAGATAATGTTTTCCTTTGCACACGCTACAGATTGTAGTCTAAACAGGAGGTATTTATCCTCACCTAGCTTTTAAGGTTAGAAGTCCTAAGTGAAAATACTAGCCTTGCTAATTCTCCAGAGGCTCTCTCTTGGCTTTTCGATAGCCTTTTTCTTATATGTTCCATAGTCCTCCTCTTTGTGTGTCTGTGTCTTCAATTCTTATCTATCTGTCTGTCTGTCTGTCTGTCTATTTTTATGACACTTGGGATTGAACTAAAGCCATGATAGGCACACACTTTCATTTTCTCTTCTTTTTAAAAGTGTGTGCGTGCATATACATGTATGCATATGTATCTGTATCTTTAAGTACATGAATGTTTTGTATGCATGTACATATGTGTACTCTGTGAGTGCAGTGTCCATGGAGGCCATAGAGGGTATAGGATCCCCTAGAACAGGTGGTTGTGAGCCGCTATGTGTGTGTTCGGAACTGAACCCTAGGTCCTTCTGTAAGAGTGGGAAATGCTGTTAACCACTGAATCATCTCACCAGGTCCACCTCTTCTTTCAAAAAATGACTTATTTTATGGTGTGTGTGTGTCTGTGTGTGTGTGTGTGTGTGTGTGTGTGTGTGTGTGTGTGTGTGTCTGTGTCTGTGTCTGTGTCTGTGTGTCTGTGTGTGTATGTGCGCATGCATGTGTGCAGGTTCTTTGGATATGTGATTTGAAGCCTTCTTTCTTACTCTAATCTGCCTCTGGAAAAATTAAAGTGCTACATTCTGGTCAAATCTGGGCTTTCAAAGTACTTACCCAGTGTGATGGCTAGCCTCAATTGTCAACATGATGAGATCTAGAATTACCTGGGAGATAGGCCATTGGACATGCCTGTTAATCTTGACTGAAATAATTGAAGTGTGGAGACTTGCCTACCATCCCCTGGAATGGCTGGAATCTCAGACTATAACCTTGGAAAAAGGGAGCCGAGCAGCAATGTGTGTTCATCTTTCTCTGCTCCCTTAATGTGGATGCCATGTGAGCCACCAGCCTCTTGCCTGTGCCTCCATACTTTCCTGGCAACTGCCATGTCCTCTCTGTGTCCCTGTGACTGTAAGCCAAATAGACTCTGTCTCCCGTAAGCTGCTTTTGTCAGAGCATTTTATCACAAGAACAGGGAAATTACCCCTAGACACCCGTAAACACCCCCATCCTTCCTTCTGTGGTGGGAAGGAATCACAGGCCTTACTTTCCTCCCAACTTCTAAGACTCCAGCACTCAGGGAGCCCATCTCACGATTGGCTTTTGTTCATGTGAATGCAGTTATCAGGACCATTGCAAGTTACAAGGACGCCACTCAAATCAGCAAAGGCAGTTAACTGGTTTGCAGATCTTTGGAAACTTAATAACTGGGATTAAGGCTTAGAATCTGCCTGTTCTTGGATCTGTCAGCTAATACAGTCTCCCATTTCCTGAGTCTGTCCCATATTTCCAGATCTAAAATTTACGAAGACCAGTTATGAATGGCTGAGCCAGTACAATAGTCGTCAATACAGTTTCATGGGTTGGTGTCCGTCATTGTCATCTCCTCCTTCTCCTCCCCCTCCTCCTCCCCCTCCTCCGTCTCCTTCTTTTCTCCCTTCTTATTTTCTCTTCGTTTTTGAGACAGGGCTATCCTGGAACCCACTATGTATCCAAGGATGACTAGTTTATGATCCTCTTACCCTCACCACTAGAGTACTGGGGTTACAGGTCTATGGTACCATACCCAGTCCATGAGGTGCTGGGGTTTAAACCTGGAGCTTTGTGCATGTTAGGCAAGCACTCTACCTTGTAGCCACATCCTCAGCCTCATTGTTGTTAATGTAATGTCTTAGTTTCTTGGTAAGCTAAAAAGAAAAGTGGTATTTAGTTGGTTTTTTTTTTATTTGTTGTTGTAGGGGTTTGATCTGGTAACAACCATTAGACTAGAACTATCCTGATTCAGTCTCCTGAACACTGGACTCTCAGGCCTATGTACAACTATACCCCACCCAGAGACAACTTCCTTTTGATTCAAAGAGGTACAATTTAGGGACAAATTTGAACTATATATTTCCCCTCTCAGCTTGGGACTATAACTTAAGGCCATGACCACTCTGGACAGACAGTGTGGGCTACTGAGCTTTGTTCTCTGGGCTTCAAGGTCTTGTATTAAGACTCAAGATGTTGTTTGTGCCCTGTCTGAGGTTGGAGTTTCATGCTGATGGGCATTGCTGCTCTCCTCACCACAGCAAGCCATATTTACCCCACTCCATGTCTTCAAGGTTAAAGGTGTTTCAGTTCCCAGCAACCTTTTGGGAGAAAACTTAGTTCCTAAATCAATACAGTGAGATGTAGTGGTTATCTGTTCTACCTATGACCTTGAAGTACAGCCCCTAGAGAAGTAGCAGGTAACTGTTCTACCTATGACCTTGAAGTACCAGCCTCTGGGGAGTGGCCTCCAGGCTACCCTTAAGACCAGAGAGGCACATAGGGCGCTCTCCTCTCTCCCTCGTGGGCTTGGATGGTGTGGACGGATTCAGAAGGCAGAACAGTATGGGACAGGACCTCAGCCTTCCAGGACCCTGTGACAATTCTCCTATTCTGTTTAGTGAGTTTTCTTTTCTTATAAATTCCTTTTACCCTTTAAGCAGACTCCCATGGATTACTCATTATAGTGAGAAGATCTGATGAAATCCAACATTCATGAAAGATGAAAACTTAAAGTCAGTAAAAGAAAATGGGAATTTTGCTAACTCAGTGTGAGGTGTGTACAAAACACCTCTCATTTAATAGTGAAATATCTGAAGTCTTCCCTTTAAAAGTCAGGACAAGACAGATGGGTTGTTCACTGTTTCAACACAATGCTGGACTAGTGGTCAACATAGAGGAACACAGGGAGGGGCATATGTAGAGACTGAGAAAAACCAATTGAACAGAAAGGAGATCAACTTCTTTATATGGGGAATACAAGAGAAAATAGAGAGAAGTTATGAAAATTAATGAAAACAGGTTTAGTAGGTACAAATTATTAGAGAGTTATATTTGAATGCTAAGAAGAAAACATTAGAAACTATCATCTTAAAAAGTAAAGAATCTGAAAGATATAACTGAAAAAACAGTTGTAAGAAGTAGAAGTAAGTTTAATAGATATACATAAAAAATAAAACCCTTCTGAAAAACATTATAATGCTTGGGCATGGTGGCAGATGGCAATGATCTCAGTATCATGGTTGCTGGAGTCAGGATGATCATGAGTTTGCATGGGGCTCTATAGTAAGCCCTTAACTCAAGAAAGAAGCAAAGAAGGGAAGAGAGGAAGGTAGGAAAGATGGGGAAGGTGAAAAGGGAGGGGAAAGCAGGGAGGACAGAGTTATGGAAAGCCTCATACTTGGAAAAGAGAGCATGTAGACAGATTGAAGCAATCCAGATCCTATAGGGACTATTTTTCTTCATCTGAAACTGTAGATTCTACCATTTCAGTCAAATTGATTTTTTAATTCGACTGCTGTGTGTGTGTGTGTGTGTGTGTGTGTGTGTGTGTGTGTGTGTGTGCGCGCACGCACAAGTCAGAGGACAACTTCTGAGAGTTTGTTTTCTCCTTTCTACTATGTGGGCCCCAGGAATGGATTTGGCCTGCTAGGCTTAGGAGCAAGCCCCCTTTTCTACTGAGCCATCTTGCCTTTCTCGGTCTATTTTTGGGTCTACAAAAGAAGACAGGGACAAGCTCTTTCTGAAATCTGTTTATAAGAGAAAAAGACATGGTAGCCAAAGTGCCCCTGAGAAGAAGGAGACAGACTACCCACCAGAGAGCTCAAAAAGTTATGATAAAGCTACAATAACTTAGCAGTGTGACATTGGCAGAGGAACAGACAAACTCACCAAGAGAACCAAATGTTAGCTGGAAAAGGTGTGGACATTTGATTTACACAAGGATAGCTTTGGTAAATCACTGGGAAAAAAGAACGGACTATTCCAAACACAGCACAAAGTCTATAATTTCCTATTTTTCAAAATGTATTTCTACCTCAGACATGAAAGTTGACTTCAAATGGATTAGATTCTCAGATACAAAAAGCATAATGCTAAAACACTTAGAAGACTTAGGTACAGTTTCTGAACTCAGAAGTGCAAGCAGAAGTAGAAAAGGAATGCATGCAGAGTAAAAGTAAAAGAATTAAGAACTCTGAGCCAAGCAGCCCTGAAGGGACAAAATAAATAAATAAACCTCAAGAAACCAAAAATATACATTTGCCACTTGACTAAAAAACACTAACAGATTAGTGCATTTGTAGTCACCTACAAATCAACCAGTCGAGGGCCTTTCAAGTTTAAAAGAGGAACCAGAAAACTTGTTGCCAATAAAGACAAAAAGAGACAACTGTGTCAGTAATCAAGGGACAGAAAATTAAAGTCACTGTTGTGTGAAGTAACTATAGACAAATATGTGTTCGTTTATGTTACAAAGTGTGCAAAATGAACAATTAAATATGTTGAGATATGAACACATGGAATCAAGATATTTGGGGGGAACAGTAAGAGATAATATTGCTTTGGATAAGCAAGAAATAAAATAGTGGGAGGGGTTCCAGATCATGTTCAGCTATGATTGAAGGAGAGGATTAAGGAACTGTTATTGAAAGAAAAAGAGAGGAAGTCAGAGATCATTGTAATTCCTTGTTTTGTTTTTTTTTACCTTGACACTGGCTGGCAAACTGTGTATGTTTGTGTGATATGAATGTGTGGGTGCAGGTGCAGGTGCACATGTGTGTCACGGTCAGTGGACAAATCTTGGCAGTTTGTTCCCTTGCTCCACCATGGGTTCTGTGGATGGAAATTGTGTCACCAGGCTAGAAAGGGGAGTTCTTTGACCTGCTGAGCCATCTTGTCAACGCCACCCCCCATTTTATAACTACTTAGCATTTTTATGTTCCAAGTATACATGTATTTTAGCTATATGATCTACATGATGCAGTTCGATGCAGTTGTTAACAGACTAGAAATGTATTTGTGTAGATTTAATAGGTTGTTTGTATATTTGAGCAACTGCAAAGTGATTATAAATTATTTCAGAAGCTAATTTAGGGCAGAGCATGGGGAAGTTGCAACAGCCAGTTGCTAGCCAGCCTGAACGCAAAAGCAATGGCTAACATCTGGGCAGCGGTGTGCACCCTTTTAATCCTAGCACTCTGGAGGCAGAGACAGACAGATCTCTGAGTTTGAGGCCAGTCTGATCTATAGAGGGAGTTCCATGACAGCCAGGGCCACAGAGTGAAATCCTGTCTAGAAAAAAAAAACAAAACCAAAACAAAACAACAACAAAAAAGGCAACGACTTTAACAGCTCTCCTGGCTGACCACATTTAAAACAGGAGTTTAAAAACAAAACAGGATACTCTAATAGCAGTCATCAGTGCACAGAGAAAAAATGTTTTAAAGAGCCCATCAATTATTGTTTTGCTAATTGGGAAGAATATTTTTTCCTGTGAAATGAACCAAAGAGTTGTGTGAAACCAGAATCCCCAGAGATCTATAATGAAAAAGATGAGGTGAACGAAATTTTAATGGAAGTCGAGAGAAGTGTCCTTATCATTGCTGTTTTCAAACTCTCAGACATAATCAACCCATTGGCTGCTAGTTGATGCTCTATTATATTTTTTAACTTGTCATCCTCTTGCCTCAGCTTCCAAAGTGTTAGGATTACAGATGGCTGCCACCATGTCCAACCAGAACTTTCCAACCTCAAAAATATTTTCACACTTGTGTGATGTACTACAAGCTAGTGAGTTCCTAGTGGTTTTTCCGCTGCACTAAGAGCCTCTCAATTTCACTAGTTATTTTTGATACTAAGCATTCTTCAATCTGCTATGGTGAGCAGGTTTTCACACAAGGACTCCTGGGGCTAAGGATGTACTTGCTTTGTGTACAGGATGCCCCAGCCTTGATCCTCAGCGCCACACAAGTGAAAGTAAAATTGCAAAGATTTCCATGGTCTTTGACGCTTAGTCCTTGTAAAGGCTGGGCATAGAACCCAGGCCTTTACACAGGATCACTCAAGTATTCTGAGCAAACCCCTAACCTGACAATGGTTTCCACATGGGAAAACTGCACAGTGGGTTGTAGGTGGAATTGGTTACTCTTGAATGTTGGTCTGCTGTTCTAGTGAGTTGAAGTGTTTCATCTTCTGGTACGACCTCTCCTTCTTGTGAGCATTTGTTGTTATCATTAAAAAGTGAAGTACCACACTCTCATGACCTAAGCAACAGTGTGAAATCACAGACTATGCCTGAATTCAGGGCACACATTTGTATCAGAATTAAATGGTTTTTAAAAGAACAGTTTTCTATCCCTTTAGGTACCTTAAAAATATATTATTCTTAATTAATATTCACTTATATTTTAGTTCCTCTTGGAGGTAGGTGGGATACACAAATAATTTTATAAATATATATATATATATATATATATATATATATTGTCATTATTCTAGTTGTAAGTTTTACATAGAGAAGTATTTCTCAATTATATGTTTATATACTTATTTAATATCAAACATGTTCTTTTGAATAGTTTATTATTCAAGTAATGTTTTTCTTCTGTTAGAAAAATAATTACATTTATTACAGGAAATTCAGAAAATGAAGAATGGAAACTATTTATTGAGTTGTATTCCCAAGGGCCTGTGGACCCTCTGAGACATTCCCCCAGACCCACATGATATCGCCCCTCTTTTTCGTTTTACCCAGCATGCCACATATCTAGTATACATTCTCTGCCTGCCTTTTCACAGGTTCCAATGTTTGACTATTTCAAAGTGATATTTTTCTTCAATGAAAATGTTCTTGTTTTCATAGTTAATGCTCCAGACACTCAGAACGGACATCACAGTATGTAGTATCAAGTTTCTGAGAATCATTTCTGGTGACCTTTCTTATTCAGTAAGATTCCTCTGTTCATTATTTAGATTGTAAGGAGATTATAATCAAGACTATAACCAAGTGATTTGCTGTGTTGTAAAAACAAGAAGACAATGAAGCCACACATTAAAATAAAATTCTGCCATACCTACCCTGCCTCATGGAAGTTGTGATATATAGTTTAGAAAATAAACATTTTAAAATTCACAGAAACTTCAAAGCCCTGGTCAGACATAAATTTCAATCAGTTTTTCTGTAACAGTAAAAATCCAAAGGTCTCTCATTCACCAACTCTCAGGATGTGTTACAGGTACACAGTCTCTGCACACAGAAGGCAAAACACATCTATTTCAGCCTCAGTGTATATTTTAAAATAAATTACCCCAGGAAACAAAATGTTGAATACATTGTATTCAACTATGATCCAACAAAGGCAGCAAAACCTTCTCTTCCCTTCAGAGAGCCAGCATCGTATTAGGTGAGAACTTGAAATACTCAAGAGACTTGAAAGCCACAGAGTTATCACATGGTTCCCTAGAGTTAGAGGGCAGCACTCCACCTTCATCATGACAGCGCAGCTCTTATGCCTTGCTTTTGCTTGGGAGTTTCAAATGTAGGAAGAGTTCTTTACTTACCATTCTGGGAAAGATGAAATTTATCATCGTATCATAAATACCCTGGAAAGCAAAGAAAATATTATTATTTATTATACCTTCATCTACAGAGGTCCTGACTGTCAAGTGACTGCATCAGCAGCAAATCAAAACGACACAGCTCACAGGGCCAAGCGCTCTTGAACACAGATGACTCGGGACAGGGCTGCCTCGGGATTGAGTGCTTATGATGATGAGCACTTTCAGATGCATAATGAGGCATTTTATTTTCTCAAAATAAGTGCTATAGGGTTGAGAGAATATAGTTGATATGTATTTTTTTCACTCTACCATTTCGCTCAGTTGCATGAAAATAGAGGTGACAGAGATACTTAAAATTCTTTAAGGGAAAAGTTGGGGTATATTCCAGTTTCCCTCAATGAACATAATGACCATTCTTTCTGTTCAACCATAAATAAAGTATCTAACTGAGAACTCAAATGTAGAACCTGAGAAATGAAAAGTGAAGTCCCATGTTCTTTTCAGTTGCTTGCTGCTTTCTATTGATTAACCTTAAAGTCCTCAGTATATCGCAGGATAAAAATTAGAGCAAATTTATATTCTGTAAAGCACCCCCAAACACATGTATCCCCTGAAACACTAGAGGTCAAACTCAGGACCTTGCATGCCAGGCAAGTGCTTTGCCCATGAGTATGTTTCCAGCCCACATGTTGGGTCTCAAATTTACTATGTTCTTTGAAGTTCCTAATAAACATTTACTTTCAGTTTTTTGCATTTAATACAAAATAATTTCTCTTTGTGTTAATAGATATAACATATCAGAATATGAGAAAATATGCTATCACATCCTGATGAGGCTAGTAAATTTTGTTTCTTGTCTTTTTTAAGTATCATAAACATATTTTAAGGGAAATATATCATGTTTCTTCTGTCTTTTGAAATTACACAGTGGCTAAGGGGAACGGAAGTGACCTCAGAAGAATAAAGGGAATTTGTTAGAATATGCTGGAGACCCATACTTCAGATCCTAAACTGTTTATCTAGAGAAGCAGTCACTGTATCAAAACTATTCTTAATGTACATTTAAAATGGCTTTTCCTTAAATCATAATCTTTCTGTAAAAAAGAACTAAGATTTCAAATGTAGATTCTACTGTTTATAGTTTTAAAAGACTATTGGCTGGAAAATAAAATTAGATTTGATAGGTGTCTGTCTGATTAATATTTTCACAAACACACTCCTTTTTGTCTTTATTGTAAACATTGTATGAGAACTGTTTTGGGTTCATAGAACCTCTGCTTCCTTAATTATTGTTTTACATTTTATGCTTCACAAGATGTCTGTTTCTATTAGGTATTTTATTTTTTAAAAAAAAACATTTGGATTCTGTCACAACTCACAAATTTTCCTGATAAAAATATTCCTTAAAAAAAAAAATCTTGCCACATGCCAGACTTTGTTGACTCCCCAAGGCAGACCTTACCCCCTCTGAGGAGTGGATGGGGGGTGGAGGGTGAGAGGAGGGGAGAGCTGGAGCAGGGGAGGGAGGGGGAAACTGTGGTTGGTATGCAAAATGAAAAAAATTAAATAAAAAAATCTTACCATTTGTATCCAATCATTAGTGTTCATAATCCAATTCAAAATTTCTATTTATTGGGTTGTTCACTGAAAACTTTCAACATCCCCCAAACTTATATTTAGAAAGGTATTATTGCATTATATGTGTTTATTATTCACACAGGATTATTAGTGGAAGTTTTTTATATCACTACTCATATTTATAGTTTCTAAACTGCTATTTTTAAAGCATTTTTAGGCATAAGCTCCTGAAGAGGGCAGCACGCTCTAGATATCATTAAATTCTAAGCTCGCATGTGACAGCTTTGGGTTTACTGCACTTTTTATTTTTTGGAACTAGAAGGGAGAAACTGGGTCTATTTCATAGATATCTGCTCCCACGATACAATGAACCAGAGGAAATTCTAAGCAGTTGCCCACCAAGGTCAAAACTGCATTTGATTATTCAAAAAGAACATTCAAATCAGCTACCCACGGCAATGTGTTTAGGGAAGGGACAACAAAATGCTAGTGAGGAGAATTTGCGTTTGGAATATGTTTTATCTTAGTGCTGTGGGTAACTTCTCCTATTGGCAAAGTGTTCACTGTCAAGCCTACTAAAGGGTTAGATTTAATTATCTCACTTCTTGCACATTTCATCTCAATTGCTATGGCAACATTCACTTGCCTCAGCAGCAATGCACACTTTAATCAGATGCTTCCTCCCTGTTTTTCTATGAGCCCAAACTGTATAGTCAAATTTACAACCAAGTCCTGATGAATCTGATAACACGACTTACAGTTTAACGGGTGTCTGGCCTTCACCCACACATACAAATATTCCCAGAGAGGTTTAAAGCTGTAAGACAACTGTAGGACTTGATGTTTGAACTTTCATACTCAGTTGATTTATTTTATTTTACTATCACTGACCCTTTTTATTCTTCTCTTTTACTAGTCTGTAGTCTCTAGCCTGTCACCACTCTGGAGAAGGAAAGGATAAGAAGAAGGAACAGTTTCCAGCATTCAAATGTCAACCCTCCTTAAGAGCCTGATGGATTATTTACCTCCTATTGGAATACAGTTTGGATTGCCATGTCAAAGAGCCCTCCTTTATTTCTTGAATACCAGTACGTGAGGAAAGGAGATAATTAAAGACAGTACAATCTGATACAGGATGCAAAATGCAGATTCAAATAGATAGCTAAACATGAAAAAACTTCAGGCACGTTCCAGGTAGTGTGATGGTCTTAATGAGAAGGAACAGCACAACGTATTAAGCTGTGTGTTTTACTTGGATGACTGTGTACCAGCAACATTGTCGTGCAAATCACTGGCATTTTACAGTCATATTTTAGCATGCTTTTTCAATTGCCACTTAGTAGTGACTAGTAAAACTTCTGTAAGTGGAGGCAGCCAAAAAGATGCTTGCTGTAGCTGAGTTCCCCAAATCTGAAGTTTGAACACCAGTTTCTAATGGCATCTTACATATTACAGATGACTACAGCAGTCAAAACTTGAACATAAAAGACTATTTAAAAATTGTTCTTATGTACTTTTAGCTTTAATTGAGTTCCATATTAGCAGGTTATCAAAATGTCATTATTGAGAAATTGAATTCTCATTAATGATAAAGTTCAGAAGCTAGATAACCCCAGGAGAAGCTAAAGGAAGAGCAGGTGTTAATTACAAAGAGAAACCTATAGGTCAAGATAAGTGCAGATGCTGTCTTCAGATATTTGAAAGACTTCTTATGTAGGGCACATGGAGAGTGTCTGGCACACTGACAAATGGGAGAGCCAGAGAAGTGGACTGCAGCTCTGTAGAGAGAAAAATCTAAAACAATGAGCACTGCTTAAATAATACTCTAAGCCATAAAACACTACGTTCCCTGTCTAGGCATTTTCCAGAACTATTCACATGTGAACTCAATTTTCTCTTGCTTGAATTCTGGGAGAACATTTTAGGAAACATGTTAGAGCCACTCCAGGCCTTAAGATCAGGAGATATAATGAGTCACTTCTTAGTGGATTTTTCTGTATGTCTAGGAAACCTAGCCATGACGCTCAAATAGCACACTCAACTGCACACTGAAAATCCTGGGCTGGACAAACAGGGACTTAGTGGAGAGTTCTCAAAAGCCTCCAAGGCGACATGCAAATTGGTTCAAAGTGGCTTCCTTTCAAGAACCTTTGGAGTCACCAGGGGATGAGGAGAGGTGAAGATTGAATTCTCCTTTTGGTCTTGGCTTTTCCAGCTGGGGTGCTATCACATGTGGCCTCTCCTACTGCTTACGTTAGACTTCCTCTCTGGATGAAAGGAAAATTTTTGGCACGATCCTCAAACTCTACGTTCACTTAAGAAACAATAATTGCTCAATTAAGAGAAGCAGGAGCTTTTCTTCTCTGTCCAAAGAAATTAAAAGATGAAGAGAAAATTACGCATCTCATGGGAATGCTCATCTTCGACATGATTGCTGACTAAGATAAAGGGGAGTTGTAGCTAATTTAGAGATTATAAATATAAAGAAGTTGCTGATTCTTGACTCAAAATAATGTCTACTTTTCATGTAACATTAGATCTGCAAAGTTCCAGTTTATATTAGTTGTAAGTAATATTTCCATTAAGTTTGGGTTTGAAGTTTCCTAGGGTAGCCCATCTTCAAATCATACTAATGGAAGGGGCTCTGGGAAGGTCTTGTGTAACATGTAACCTTAATGTGCTGTGCTGTGCTGGAGTGGGTGACCTCTGAAGAATGGCTGTCCACCAGATGTATGGCATGTTACCTACAGAGCTGATCTTGCAACTGCCAGGAAGTTAACTTTTATTTTTACTATAAAAAAATACAGACTGCTGTATACTTATTAATTATTTACCTCCTTTGTCCTTCCCGTCCATTCTCATCAAACCTTTGCATTAGGGTGTCCTGGTGAAATTTCTCCTACTGGGATGTTGTTACCAAATGGCCCTGAAACTTGCCTACAAAAGGCTCACCCATAAAAGCTTTTACAAGCCAACCCCATTTGGTTGGCTGTGATCCAGCTGTCTCTGCTGAACACAAACATCAGCTAAAGAGAAGCAAAAACTTCCATGGCACCCTGGAGGAACTTTTTGATTCCCCAAATGTCACCACGAACTCACGAATATTTCCTTGTGTCACGAAGACCCGGAGAAAAGGACTGCATCTGTGCAATGCTTGTTCCCATTTGCAAACCTGGTCCCCAACCCCAGACCAAAGACTGTCTTCAATTAACAAGTATTTATTTGATGCCTATCACATCTAAACTTTAAGGATCCAGAAAAGGACAGACAGGAGCTGATTTTAATGGTGACATTTGTTACACGAAAGAAGAATGATGTATTGCTTGCGTATTATAAAACTGAAGATACTCTAGGAGACAACATTAACATAAAAATGAAAATTCAGTGTCTTTTGTTTTTTCTCTGTTTCATATCACAAAATCTTTTCATGTAATTCAACAATGTTACCTCACTGAAGTAGTTTCAACAACAAGAGAAAAGCATAAGTTTTGTGACATCGTCCAATGTGGCACCCTCCCATCTCCCATGTAGACCTCTTGCCTATAAAATGTTAAGGCCTCTATGATGCATCAGAGCCCTGATGGTGAGCTGACTGAACATAGGAAAAGCCTGGACTGGGTTTGCAATGTGCACTGTGCAGCAGTACTGATAATAATAAACATTTAGAAAGTGTTCATTCAATGCATAATGAATGAGTAGTTACTAAAACGAATGCAATGGTGTGGCCCAAATCCAAGAAGTGTTTAGCAAGAACAGTGTCATTTGAAATGATCTTAATTTCATGAAGTTATGGGGCTTTTCACTGGCAGGAGAGATTTGAATAGTGGGTGGAAGGAGGCAGAATTAAGAGCATCAGCAGATTGCTTAGGATACCTCCAAATTAGTGAAAAGATGTAATTCTGCAGATGGAGGATTGAACTCAAAACCTTGTGCATGCTATATGGTGGCTCTACCACTGAGCTATGCCGTCAACTCAGTTTCTCCTTGATGAGGCTACAAGTTTGTGGTTTTGTGTGGTTTAGATGAAAAAATATTGGAGAAAACTGTCTCTCAAAGACAATTTCAATCTGCAACCCTCCCCACCTAGTTAAAATGAAGACTAATTTAGTAGGTTTGCATTAGGAATGCGACCACCCACTTTTAGCAAGTTCCCAGGTGGCCTTAGCGCTGATGCCACACTTGGAATGGGAATACTATGGAGATGCTGAAAGCTAGGCAGCATCCTTCAGACTTGAGAATGACTCTGCCTTGTCTATCAGTCAAGATGAAAACCATGCTCCCAGGAGATAAGTCTGCTAACCCCAGAAAAGCCCCTGAGGAAGAGGGGATGTGAATACAGGAGATCCAGCTGGGAGACTGTCTCTGCTTCTACTGCAGTGTTCAGTTTGGTGGCCAGCTCCTGCTGATACACTGGCTTGAATATTCGGTCAGTTTGAAAGCAGGCTCTCAGTGGAGTGACTGTGGACCTAGTGACTTTGAAAACAAGTGAAGTTTAGGGGGAAACATGGGAATCCATAAATGCTTTTTCTCTTGCTCTCTACCTAGAAAAATGCATCCTTTCCTAAAAAATGCTGAGACATTACCTCTTCTGTTTCTGCCCTATGTAGCTGTAATTACGTCCTTCTATGCATTGCTCAAATTCTGAAACCACTATATCATAACGATGACAATAATAACAATTAGCAAGATGGTGCAACTGTGTTTTGAATGCTCGTTAGTACTGTGAGGCAAATTGCTAAAAAAAAATTTATAATTAAATCTATGTACCGATACTGTGAAAAATGTGGCTAAAAATTGTCTTCATTTATACAGATGAGTATAAAAATAAAGGGAAACTTGTTTGTGAATTTTGTGCCTGGTACATACTAAGCAAATATATTTATCAGAAAAGTGATCAAATGTATTCTACCACATCACAGATTCCTTGTGCATTTTTTACTTGACTTTTTTTTTTCTTTTTTGCTTTGTTGCTTATCTCCAGTAATTATAACTATGACTAACAATTAGTGTTTCCTGTGCCTTGGGTACCACAGTAAGCAATATGAATGTGTTGTTCATTTAATGCTCATAATAATTCTATAATTTAAGGTGTTATTATTATATATGAGGGAAATGAGGCGTAAAGAGGCTAAATAATATGTCTAAGTTTCTATATCTGTAGCAGGAGAGTTAGGACCCATTAAATTGTGTTACTGACAATCATCCAACCTATCTTTAAAAATGTAGACTTGTGGCTGATTTTTAAAATAAACAGCTTCAAACCACAGTACTAATGAAAAGATAATTTCAGGGGCCAACAAGATGTTGGTAAAGCACTTGGTGTGTAAACCTCATCCTGAGTTTGAGTCCTCTGACCCACGAAAAGATGGAAGGAGGCTGCTAACACCACAAAACCCTCCTATGACTGCCAAACATGTGTGTCCCCAGGTACATACATGCTACACCCAAACAATAACAGTGAATAGGTGTTTAAGTTCTTTTTTCTCACATGTTAGGAAAATGTCCATGAAGGTTAAGGAGACTTCCTGTTATCTTCTGGGTCCTATGGGCACACCACCATAACCTCTAGCTAACCCTGCAGTAGAGTCTTTTCTAAGAACTGTCAAATAGTCCAGGTCTTTGTAGTCCTTACATCTCTCTAGCTATCTCCAAATCCCTGTCAAGGCAACTCATTCCAGAACAGAATAAAGAGTATTCCCCAACATGGAATGGCATATTGAAAAGATAGTCTCCTTTATGAATTTTTGCCTTAAGTGAAAGACAATCTCTCTGATACTTTGGTAGTAACAGGAACCTTCTAAGTATCACACACAGAACTCAGCTTAACCTGATTTTTAAAAGTGTCTCTTTTTTTATAGTGTTTTCCCACATACATGCCTGTGAACCACATGTGTGCCTAGTGTCCACACAGGCTGTGCACGCTGTGAAAGGGCATCAGATCCCCTACAGATTGTTGTGAGCCACTGTGTGGGTGCTGGGAGCTGAACTCAGGTTCTCTGAAAGAACAGCCAGTGCCCTTAACTACTGAGCCATCTCCCAGGCCTTTTAATCTAAAATTTTAAGATGTAAATCCAAGCTGGCAAACTAGATTTCTAAGTCTCTGAAACTGTGGTTTTTTTGTGTGTGTTTTTGGTTTTTGGTGTTTTGGTTTTTTTGGTTTGACTTTAAGGAAGATTGCTCTCTGTAAGCATATCATCACACTGCTGAGCCCAGGAGCTTAACCGGATTGTTCAACCTTGCTCCATGAGTTCACATGTTCTAATTTTGGCTGCGTTTGTCTCACAGCCAAGCACTGGTACCACTGAATATAGTGAGTGACACTTTCAGCTCTACCATAGGCTCCTTCTTCCTGGCTTGTGTGTGCTACAGTTCACTTGAAAAATTTATACAGCCAAGGAACCTCTTATTTACCAGGTCCCGTGTTATTTGTCATGCTACAAGGGTGTTGGTGTGACACTGTACTGTCCAGACTGGCTCTGAATTCCAGGCTTAGGCAATTCTGTTCCCACAGTTCCCCAAGTGCTGGGATTACAGGCATGAGCCATCTCACCGGGTATGGATTTAACACTTCTCAAGAGTGTGAATTTTTTTGTAAGATGCTTGTTGTTTGGGGGGTTGTCTTTAATTTTTTATTTTACATTTATTTATGCATTGTCCGCTGGGGCATGCATATCATAGAGTTCATACCAACTGCAGAAGAAAACTGGATGGGGTAGTTCTGGTCTTCTACCATGTGGGTATCAGGGATCGAACTCAGGTCATCAGGCTTGGTGGCAAGCTCCTTTAGCAGCTGACCCCTCTCATCAGGCCTTATTTTTAGGTTCTCCTTTTGCTTTCTCATCAAATTCAGTTTGTTTCGTTTTGGTGGGAATTTGTGACAGTGAGTCATTGCTCTAGATCCTATCAGGTGGCACGTTACTCGTGATAGTAACATTTATCCTGTGATTAAAGCATTGACTGTAAAATGACTCCTTTCTTATTTTATGAGTATTTTCAGAGCAGTCCATTAAGTTGTATTTATTTATGATAGCATGAACTCATGGATGTTTATTTCATTTAATGAATTATAATCTGCTGCGCCAGAACATTCCAATCCTCCTGAATGAGAAGCCACTCCCCAAGAAGCTGTCATCACATAACTGAAGATAGTGAGGCAGAGGGATTAGGATTCCGGAGTTCAACTCTTCATGTGGGGACTTATTGACAGAGTATATGGGGCAGCAAGATCAGGTGGTTGTTGACATTTGGGTCACAAGGAGGCACATATATATTGTTTTGGACAAACTTGATTTCATTTAAGTCAGAACGTGCTTGGTTTATCTTAAGCTAAAAGTCCCATTAGAGTCAGGTCAATTTCTAGCACCAGAGTGAAGCTGTGAAGGTCCCCACACAAGCCTAGTAATGGCCTCATCTACTTGCCGTTCACCATGAAACCGTGAGGAACAAAACTGACTAGGGTTACCCTCGGGTAGTCATGGTGGCTATCCTTCATGGTGGGTGCAACTGTGTCAAGTTGAATCTGTATATCTCTTATTGTTGTTACACATTTGGATCTCCAAATCATCTCAGATATGGTCACAGTAATTATTTTTAATCTGACTTTTTTCTGTAACATGTTTCTGGCACTATGCAAGAACATCTGTGCTTTTATATAAGAAGATATTCTAGGCTAGGTTTTTTTTTTCCCTTGGTTTTTCAAGACAGGGTTTCTCTGTGTAACTCTGGCTGTCCTGGAACTCACTTTATAGACCAGGTTGGCCTTGAACTCACAGATATCTTCCTTGCTCTTCCTCTTGAATGCTGGAATTAAAGGCATGCACCACTTTTACCTGGTGTATTTTATTTTTTCATGCCACATTCCAGTATCAGATCTTTCTCCAAGGATTCTCCATGTTTTTCTGTTAAGAATGGTGGCTAGAAACCAAGATGTGGGAGGAAATTGTGCCCAGTGTGCAAGGGCAGTTATCTTAGGACCCAGAAATAAGGGATGCATGGTATAAAAAACATCTATCTATCTATCCACATACTCAGATCTACATTTATTTCTTATGTGTTTCTGAAACATTGAGAATTTTAGTTCCAAACTAGTCTTATGGGGGCCTACATGGCCTCTATTTTCATTGTCATTGCTACTTTCTCTGACAATGGAGTCCGTCTTCCATTATGTTTCACGTAGTTCCTTATTTGGCCAATCACCTTGAGTTGAGGCAACTTATCTTTTGCTACTGAACACTCCCACCCCCACCACAATGGTCCCTTCACCCTATCAGAAGTTAAGAGTCCCCTCAGATTCTGGATCCCATCCCATACCATCTACGGATGCCTACCTTCCTATTGTCCCACACCACCTATGGATGCCTACCTTCCTACTGTCCCACACCACCTATAAATGCCTACCTTCCTACTGTCCCACACCACCTGTGGATTCCTACCTTCCTACTGTCCCACACCACCTGTGGATGCCTACCTTCCTACTGTCCCACACCACCTGTGGATGCCTACCTTCCTACTGTCCCACACCACCTGTGGATGCCTACCTTCCTACTGTCCCACACCACCTGTGGATGCCTACCTTCCTATTGTCCCACACCACCTGTGGATGCCTACCTTCCTACTGTCCCACACCACCTGTGGATGCCTACCTTCCTACTGTCCCACACCACCTGTGGATGCCTACCTTCCTATTGTCCCACACCACCTGTGGATGCCTACCTTCCTACTGTCCCACACCACCTGTGGATGCCTACCTTCCTATTGTCCCTCACCACCTACGGCTGCCTACCTTCCTACTGTCCCACACCACCTATAAATGCCTACCTTCCTACTGTCCCACACCATCTACAAATGCCTACCTTCCTACTGTCCCACACCACCTGTGGATGCCTACCTTCCTACTGTCCCACACCACCTATAAATGCCTACCTTCCTACTGTCCCACACCACCTGTGGATGCCTACCTTCCTACTGTCCCACACCACCTACAAATGCCTACCTTCCTATTGTCCCACACCACCTATAAATGCCTACCTTCCTACTGTCCCACACCACCTGCGGATGCCTATGCTATTTTCCCATTTCCATCTCCTGAGTTAGGGCTGACTTGTTCAAGACAGAAATGGGGATGAACAGAAGGTAAGGGGAAAGGGAAAGGAAGATGAAAAAAAGAGAATAAAGACCAAGACATATTTTTAAAATCAATTCTCCACAATGTGAATTCTAAAGTTATGACAAATTATTATATTCAATTGAAAATTTTCTTTTTTAATCTGAGACACTAAAAACAAAATAACTCTCTTTTAACTAGACTTCACATATGTGACTGATGTTTATTGAGTGCCTACTCTGTAGCAGTATAATAAATTTTAGTAAAAATCCAATTAATTGCAGTTATCAATTAATCAATGTATTTTACTTACTGACTTTTCAGGGAAATTGGCCAATTATAAGAAACCACATTGAGACTGACGATTTATTCAAAATAAGGTCACTCCTGAAGTTGGCATGGATTTTGCTCTAATTCTTGTGACATATTATTCTATGTAATGAGAAATCATAGAATTATGAAGCTTGGAAAGAATATTAACTCAATCACAATTGGAACATTATGGGCTGACTGTGGATGTCTTAGAATCTTTACAACAAATACAGCTTTATACTGTTAAGATAAAACATTTTATCCCCCAAACATGTAGATTATAGCTTATTCATTTAATGAATATGAAATACTTATCTATTTCAAATGCTGATCAAGAAAATTGAATTCTACCTGGGCATGGTGGGTTGTAGCTGTCATTCAAGCACTTGGAGGTGGAGGCAGAAGGATCAAGAGTTCAAGATCAGCCTCAACTACAATTGAGTTTAGAGCAGCTTGGGTGATCTGGAACATTGTCTTAAAGAAAATCTACTAAGACAAATGATGAGGTTACTGCCTCATAATGGGGAAAGACAACAAATGGAATTCTATAATGTTAAAAGTGCTAAAAAGCAGGGCTGTAGAGATGGCTCAGTGGTTAGTAGCACATGACTGAGTTTGACTCCTAGTTCATGTTGTGTGGCTCACAACTGCCTGCAACTCAAGATCCCAGGTTCTGATACCTCTGTCTTCCATGGATACCTGTACTGACATGTAATACCCCCACATGAAAACAAACATGTGTACATAATTGAAAATAAATTTTTAAAATGGGTAATGCAGTGCTGGAGAGAAGGTTCAGCAGTTAAAAGCACTGGCTGCTCTTCCAGAGGACCTGAGTTCAATTCCCAGCAACCACATGGTGGCTCACAACCATCTACAGTGGGATGTGATGCCCTCTTCTGGCATGCAGGTATGCATGCAGATAGAATACTCATACACATAAAATAAATAAATAAATCTTAAAAAATGAATAATACTAAGAAAAGACGAAGAAGGTCTAGGGAATAGAGCATGAAGAAATGAAGGAGGAGCTGTTTTAGAAAGGTGGTCAGTTTAATTTGGTTTTCTTGTAATCATTACTCTCACAAGAGTTTCTACTAAAAAAAAATAAATGATCATATTTATTTGTTGTATTCCTTTAATATACTTGGGTCATTTTTTGAGGCAAACTGGCAGCTGTCAAAACCATACTGTGGGCCAGAGACATGTCTCATTGCTGGAGAATTTACTGTTCTATCAGAGGACTGGAGTTTGAATCACGGCACCCATATTAGGTAGCTCACAGGCAACTACAATTCTAGCTACAAAGGACCCGACAACACACAGACCTGCACACACACACATCACATGCACACAAGCACACATACAACACACAAATACAATAAGTCTGAAAAATACCATGTGAAGGCACGGCAGCTAGCAATCAAAATGGAAAACTGAAGAAAGAAGAGTGAGAAGAAGTGCACTGGGCAAGCAGTCTGCACGGATTCACAGCTTTGAAAAAGAGATTTTTGTATTGCTTGTTTATTGATGTAAAATTTCTTTATTTAAAGAAACATTTTGTGGTAGTTAAGTTCTGAATCGAGCTGCTGGGAGCTCATCTGTCTTGGAAGAAGATAGACAAACAAAAACATAATGAATGAAAAAGAAAGAAACCCTGCCACTCCTAGACTATTTTTCAGCTGCCTAGGCTTCACTCACTTAAATTCTGTCTTTGTTTCCATAATTTAAGTTTTCGATTTTGTTCAGAAACTTTCTGCTGTTCTTAAGTAAACGTCACATTACTTCTGAGCCTAAAAGTTGTCTGTCAGGACCAACGATAGAGCCATGAATTTAAAGAATTGCTATTGCTACTTAAAAAGTAAGGAAGTGGACATGGCTAAACTCCAGAACAGCTGGGTAAATAGGAGTCATTCATTGTTTCATATATAAAAGAAAATTCATCAGATATAAAATTTTGAGACAGGTCTTGAGCCCCTCTGAATTTTTGATATGAAATTTTGAGACTTAGTCTTCTTTTTGGTGAAGTGTGACAATCTGCCTCTGTCTAAAGTCACCATTTAGAAGCAAGCTCCCCAGACCTAAACATGCACAGTGCTCAGAAGGGGGGGGTCTCTATTCCTTTGAGTTTCTGGATATATACATGTCCTTTTTCTCTTCTCTTTCTCACCACCCCCACCCCCATGTACACACGTGCACACACCCAGCCATATAAATAAAATATTAAAAGAAAAACAATTTTTTAGTCAAACAGACTTTTTATTATTACAATTTCTTTCACTGACCATACTGCACTGTCCCTTTTTGATCCTGCAAAAGCTACAGTAATCCCCTCAAGTGACAACACATTAGGAAAAGAGAGTGGAGACATGGGTACCGTGTTTTCCCCTTTTGCTATGTGTTCCCTAAATAGCATATACAAAAAGAAGCCACATCTTTCGGTTTTTTGTTTGTTTGTTTGCTTCGGTTTTTTTTTTTTTTTTTTTTTTTGAGACAGGGTTTCTCTGTGTGCCTTGGCTGTCTTGGAATTCACTCTGTAGACCAGGCTGGTCTCAATTCACCTGCCTCTACCTTCAGAGTGCTGGGACTAAAGGAGTGCACCACCCACTGCCTAGCCACAGTCACGTCTTAGTAATTTAAAACTTCATGTGTTCAAACATAGAATTTTATAGAAAAAAATCATGGGACTTTTAACATTTTTCATAGATTTATTTTTTCTCACGTGTGTGTGTGTGTGTGTGTGTGTGTGTGTGTGTGTGTGTGTATGTGAGAGGGGGGGCTGGAGACTGAGCTCACAGTCTTGTACATGTCAGGCGAGTACTATATCACTGAGTTAGACCCCTAGCACTAGATTTTTACTTCTTAAATAAATGATCAAGTCTGATTTTGAACTGGAATACTGATTTTCACAGAAGAGAGTAGCCAGAATATTATAGAACCATCTAAATTATGAGGGAAAATTTACCAATAGTGCTGTTTTGTTAATTACACACCTTGACTTTAAACAGCACGTTAATTTACAGGAAAATGCCTTTCACAACATACAATCTTTCTATGTTCAGTTTCAAAATCTTCTTATAGAATATATATTAAACAGTTTTGAGAGGCTTATTTCTCTAGCTCATTGCCTTTGAAATATTTGGCATCCTGTACCTTCAGTATGAATACATTGTTCTTTTACAATATGCCAATTCAGCATAATTGCAATTCACACATATTTGCAAAAATATATATCCAATGGTAAGAAACTAAAATATGTTATTTTATAAATAAAAAACAAGGGCTGGAGAGATGGTTCAGTCAGGAAAGTGCTTGCCACACAGCTTGAGGACCTGAATTGGAATCCTCTGGACTGCTGTAAGAGCAAGGAGTAGTGTGTCTGCAACCCTGGAGCTGAGGAGGAGGAGACAGGAGATCCCTAAGGCTCACTGGCCAGTCAGTCTGACCAATTGGGGAGCTCTAGTCTTACTTCAAAACCATCTCAAAACTAAAGTAGAAAGCAGCAGAGAAAGACAGCTGACATCAACCCCTGACCTCCACATGCTCCTTTGCTGGCATCCATGTGTGCATACCCTCAAACACATGCTCATATATATGATACACACACAAAAAAATAAAGCTATAAAAATCAAAATGAAAATATTTCCAAAAAATAATCATTACATATATGAAGTTGAACAGTAGTTTTATTTATAGCTATACACCCAAAAGTTACATTGTAGGGCTGGGGATGTGTTTCAGTAATAGAGTGTTTACCTAGCATGTGCAAAACACTGTGTTTGATCCTAGCCCTGGAAAAAAAATAAAGCTATCTTTTACTTTATACCTGGGTCTACTAAAACAAACAAACAAACAACTCTGCTACTCTGATTCCATGTTTACTATGCCATTAAATCTCTCTCTGCGTTGATGAGCCTCAGAAGTCATTCCTTTTGCCTCAAGCTATTTTTGAGGTAAACAAAGTCACAGAGAATTTCTTCAAACCTCACATATAAAACTATAAAACGATCTGACCTCCTGGAGGTGGTCATACAGAACTGGAGTACAGAGACCCCCAGGCTGAGCTGGAGTGTGCAAACAGGAACATCCCAGACACCACAGCAGAGCAGGACACTGGCTGAAGTGGTGGTGCTTGTCAAGCTACCTCCTCCCACAAAAGTCCATCAATAGAATTTGTGGTTTGGGCTATACAGTTATATCCAGAGGAGGAAATGTGTTATCTTCCAGAGCATCACTGTGAGGATGAAACGAAGCTGCCCTGCAAGAACGACATCGTCTGAGTGGGTACCACAGGCTAAGCTCTGTTTGGAGTGTTACTCATGACTCGTGGCTGTGGAAGACAGACCGGAGCACAGGAATTTGCCATTTCTGTAGGTGACAACTATCAGCCCTGCTACGCTTTAGTCTAGCAGTACTGACTCTTCCCTTTTGTAAGTGAAGAAACTTAGCAACCTGGCTGACGGAGACCCTTTTTTCCCCCAACATATATTTGATGAGAATGTATGTTGGTGCTAAAGAAAGAATAGTATCTTTTCAAAAAGTACCCAACTGCTTACTTCTTCAGAGATACATTTTAAGAAAAATAATGTCTCTAAGTGGGGGCTGGAGAGATGGCTCAGGAATAAAGAGCACAGACTGCTTTTGCAGAAGAACACAGTTCAGTTCCCAGCATGCAGAGCAGGTGGCTCACAACAACCTGTAACTCTACCTTTATGGGATCTGATGCCCACTTCTGGCCCCACTGGTACCTACCTAATTACACACACACACAAACACACACATATACACACACATTTCATAAATAAAATTAAAAATAATCAATGTTAAAATACTTCCACTTGTATTTTTTTAAGTTTTATTGTGATATCAAAGTTAACTTTTCTTGTTCTTATAAAGGGGTCTTCTCTTCCTAATCCCTTGCTGAATGTTTCCTTCCCAGTGAGAGAGGATTACCGGGGAAGAGTGTTTATCATTACCAAGACAGAAGACTTTAGTATTCGTTACTTTCTGCAATGATTCCAACTCTGAAATGATTTGCAGTCATCCATCCTTGTTTTTTGGTTTGTTTGTTTGTTTGTTTTCTGCCCACTCTGTCCTAAATGATGAAGGCCCTGGAGTTCCTTGGTTCTCAAATTATTTCCTGCTTTGGGACAAATTAGGTACAAGGGCCACCGAGGATAAAATTTAAAGACCTAAGACATATAACATCTCTCAGTGACTTTATGAACCTATCATTCAGATATAATTGCATGTGGTTTTATTTGAGCTGGAACCAGAGACTGATTAGAAAATTACAGCAGGAGACAGAGCAACCTAAGTAGGGGCGTCTGCTTGTTCTAGTCTGCTCTCGCCTGTTTTCACCAGCATCTCAGGCTCTCTGGTAGTAGGTTGCGGCCCAGCTGCTGTGTTGAAATTTTTTCTTTGACAGATATCTAATGAGTTAGGTATATTGAGACATGTTCACTTGGAGCCTGTTTGGTGCACTGTAGTAAGGAAAGAGAGAAGATCTCTAGCCCTGGAGTAGAGTCAACAAATATGCCATGCAGCACACACTGAATTTGTAACGAAGCACCCTAACACATGTGCTTATGTCTTGCATACTTACATATACATAGCACACACAATAATACTATTTTTAAATTAAAAAATAACACCCACAGCAGTCGCATTGTATCTTAGTTTTCTCCTAGACACACAAGGTATAGTATTGATGCAGCTTGTCTCAGGAGTTACCGTCTGCTCCAAGTCAGACTCCAGCTGTGTTTAGTACTGCTTCAACTTTGCATAAGTCGTCTCACGTCTCATTCTAACCATCGCTTGTGCATTTGGCAAATGAGTGTGTTAGATTCTCCCCCTCACCGTCCAGGAGGACCTGGCATAGGAAAATGAAAGGACTGTTGTAACATCCCCAAACATGCCCAAGGCTTCACTGGACACTCATTCCTCAGAGGCTTGTGAACATATCTCTTAACACAAAGAAACACCAATGATTTTATGTGCTCATAGGCTGCACCAACACCTATCAGTTCATATCCTTAAAAGTGATTCATCACACTCTGAGTCTGTATCTGATTCCTACTTAATTTCCCAGAAATATACTTCACTTCCCACTTCCCGGCATTTATACACCATCCTGGTTTTCCCACACCGAATACAATTCGTCACTATCCAGGCCAGACCTTGTCTTTTCCTCTCCTTCGGTGTGGTCATGCACCTCATTGTTCTTCATTATCACTCGGTGATATCTGCTCTATTACCAAAATAGACCTCACAGGCTAACAGAGAGCAGATAAGTTGGGCACTTTTTAAAGTACACATAAATCTTCCCAAAGCTTAAAGCGCTTGAACTAGGAACACACACAAAAACAAATTAAGGGCCTAGGAATGGAGCTCAATAGTAGAGCACTGGCCTAGCACACATAAGGCCCTAGGTTTAGTCCCCAGTATCTCAAAATAAGGAAAGCCGAGAAAAAAATGAGCCAAATGAATGATTGCCAAACACATGAAAATGAACATATGTAGATAGGTAGGTAGATAGATAGTAGACAGACGGACAGATAGAAAGCTGATAGAGGGGCTGCTCACTGCTCTCTCCATATATGGTCACAGAGAAATTTGTATGTGGACATCATACACAGGGGAACTTTGTGCTGGAGAAAAGGTGAACTGTGCATTGTAAGCCACAGCAGGTTAGTGGAAGACAGCCCTGATTTGTCCCTTTTCTTTCTGTGTTTCTGATAAAGCTACATTTTCCCGGGTTTTCCTTCTTTATTTCCTAGTAACAGTCCCTACAACACATCCTGTAAAGTAGTCATTTGCATTTCCCTCTCCTCTTTAAATAATGCTGAGCAAGAGACAAGACAGAGGAACCAGAGGAGGAAAAGCCGACCGTAACTTTAAGTAACTCCTGAGGATGGTCCGGTCAGGTCTTTGTGACTGTCCCAGCCCAGAGCTTTCGTGTCTGTTCTTACACAGGCCAGTTTATCAGCTGCAGCCACTGCTGCTTGCCGCCCTTTCTCTCCCAAGTCACCACACGTAGACACGCACACCCCTCCATTCATTCTCGTCATTCTTTACTTCTTTACCCTGATCTAATCCCAAGTCTCCTCCAAGGAGTCTCAGTTTCAAACCCGTTCATTAGGCTGAAAGTACTTCAATCTTTGTATTTCCTTTTATTCCTTACAAGGCTAGCTTTCTTTCCAAACTCACTTCTTCCAGTTTGTCCCTTGACTTCCTTTCTGCTGATGTCACTGCTTGGCAAAGATGGGATCTGTTATTTTAGTTCTCTGAGGCCTTTCCTGCTTGGTTTGGAAGATTGTTTCTAGATTGATCAGAAGAGGTTAAATGTTAGCAGTGATCTGGCCAAAACATTCCAGTGGTGACTCTCCATTCTATATTTGATAAGTGAGCAACAACTCAGATTTGAGTTCGTGGGAAAGCAATGATTCAATGACTTGAAAACCAAAAATGTTTTGTTTTTTAAACTGTATGGTGGCTCATATCTGTACTCTGCTGTCACTTGGCAGGCTGAGGCAGGAGGGTCTTAAGTCAAAGGTAAAACTAGACTAACTACATAGCAAGTTCCAGGCCAGCCTCAAAAACATAAGATTCTTGTCCACAAGCAAATCCTTGCTAAGAGTGACTGTACAACCAATAACTGAGCACAAAAAGAGTAGGTTTTTTGAATGAGATTATAGCAAGGTGTACCCATTGATTCATTCATTCATATAAACTTCCTTGATTCCTGCTGGATGGGATAATAACAACTATAAGAGGAAAACACCTATTTTCTGGAGTGTTAATTTGAGGACTAAGTTATTGTTTGTTACAGTTACAAATTGTTTGGGCATTTTGATTTGGGAAGCAGTCTTGAATAGTTTAGGCCAGGGCTGACCTAGAACTCTCTGCATAGCCCAGACCTGAAGGTGTTCCCAAGTGCTGGGGTTATAGGCATGTACCATCATGCCTAACCTGTGGCAATTTTTTGCTCCATTTGTAACTCTTTGTGTGATGCCAATGAAGGTAAAATACAAGTAAAACCACAAACGCTTGATTTGAAATGTTCGATTGAATTCTATTTTCCTCAAAGTGGTTTCAAGTATGATAGAAAAGAGCTGGATTTGAAAAATCAAGTGCTTTCTTTTCTTCCTTTCATTTCCCATTTCTTCTGTCAGTGGGACAAAGATTTAGTTATGTGAAGAAGAGAGAGCTGGGGAGATGGCTCAGTGTGTAGAGTGCTTCTGTGCAAGCCTGAGGACCTGAGATCAGATCCCAGAACACACATAAAAGCCTCATGTGGCCGGACATGTCTCTAACCCCAGTGCAGTGGGAGGAAGAGAACCGAAGAGTTCACTGGCCAGGCAGTCTAGGCAAAACAGTGAGTTCCAGGTTCAGAGAGAGACCTTACCTTTAAAAAAAAAAGTGGAAAATTATGAGGAAAAAATAGTTGATATCAAACCTCTGATCTCTATGCAGGCAAGTGCACCTGCACACATATCTACATAATGCACAATAAAAAAAATAGATACTAAGGAAATCACAAAAAGAAGAGAGAGCTATCCATGCATTGGACACTAACCATTAATAGAGGAAATTGTGGTTTTTAGTACATGCAAGTAACTAAACTATGTTTTAAGGTTTTTTTTTTTTACATGTTTCATTTAAAAGAAACCTTTTATGCTCAAACAGCTCCAGGGGGAACATATTCCCAGTTTAAAAGAGAAGAAGCTGAGCAAGTGAACACAGCTAACAGGCGAAGGGAGGGTTGGGGCCGAAGCGTAAGCCCCCTGCATTGTGATACATACCGTTGCCTTTTAAAGACTTGTCATGAAGTAAATGCGTGGCAGTCAACCCAGACTGGCTGTGCAAACACCAGGAAAATATATACCACATTGGCGGCCAGCTTATGTTTTATATATTTCCTAGATAATAAGATATTTGAAAACAAATTAAATTTTTATGAAAATCCTGGGCAAAGTTTACATTTTCCTTTTGTGTGCTCAATTTTTTGATAAAATTTTAATATTTATGTTTTATTTTACAGCAGGAAAAAGCATCTCTTCTTTGATTTCAAAGTCAAGAAAATTTTAGCATTTTCAGGACTGGCCTGACATGAAAGATATTCAAATAATCACGACACTGATAACACTAATTTGATTGAATATTGCTGTTCTCTTGGTCAGAAATATTGAAAAGTTGTCTTCGCCTGATGGTTTTTTTTAACTTAGAAAAATACAATCTCCAAGGGGAATTCAGTCAGGGACTCTTACTGTGGGTTTTAAAGAAAATGTTGGTAAGTCTATGTGCATTTTACACGTATTTTTAAATTTAAATGCAAAAGCTTCCATGTTTTGTAAGAAATAAAGATAACATTTTGTAAGGTTTAATTAAACATATGTAAGTATGATGTTTTTATCTGGTTAGTGCTACGTAAAGTTGATCTTAGACTATGGAGGCTAAATGTACAGATATCATCTCAGTGAAATGTTTCAGTATCTCAGGGGTTTGCAACCTAAATATTAGAATATGTTGCCCAGTAGTCTGTTTTCTAAAAGTACAATGACTCCATAGTCAAAGGAAGGCACACAATTACTTTTCCTTGCACAGCATTTCCTTTTAATTAACCTTTCCCTACCACCTAACCCCCCCCCCCCCACACACACACACTCTTTAGTCATTTCCTATATCTGCTCTGGCCTTAGTCTTCACCTTTACTTCAGCTTGACTCTCTTTACCCTTGTTCCAGAACCTAACACTCCCCTCTCACCCTCTTTTCCTGCATTCCTTCCTTCCTCCCCTCCTCCTTTCCCACTGTGAATGCTCTTGTCTCATCTTCACCTGAGTCTAACCTCTGGCCCACAGTGCACAGAGAAGATGGAAGACTGTCCCATATCCTAGCAACACAACACTCTGGTTTAGGTGGGTTTTTCCTGCATATGAAACGTATTTCTTTTTCCTTTTTGTGGTAACAGAATCCTTTCACCAGGCCTTTCTTCCTCCTGTTCCACAATCCATCACTCTAGCTTTCCACACTCAGCATGCAGGTTCTGACCTCCCCCTCTATTACCATGGAGGGCTCGGCCTCTTTCATCCCTTCTGCTACATTGCCTGCATTTCTTCTTTCAAAAGCTCTTTGGTTCTCTTCATAGCAGCCGATCCTCTTGATATCCCATCGAGGGAGAAAAGGAGAAAGCCCACCAAACAGCTTAACTTTCATACAGTAAATGGGAATGTTGGCTGGAGCTGAGCGGCTGTCTGTGCAGCAGGACAGTCCGTGGGCACTATGGGAGCACAAAACCTTTGAGTCATGTCTGTGTTTGTCTGGATTCCGGATCTGCGTCTGAATAACGTGTGCTTGTCTGAACCCTGTTAGGATTATTCAGTGCAGTTACTCAAGCCAAGAGGTATTGAAGTTCTAACAGAAATGCTGCCAAGCCAGAGAGTTTGACTTAAGTCACAGATACAACAAAAAGGAATAAAAAATGCTTTAAAGCTGTGGTGTGTTAATAGCCACTACCTAGAAGGTAATAATAACTTGCCATCTCAGATACGGCTACTAAATAAACTAAAAATTATGTCAAAGCTTTTCTGTCCTGGCTCAAATAACTCTTTCAAGATGGATAAAATTTATCTAGTGGGAATGTTCTTTAACAGTGAAAAATATGGAATTGACATCTTGTCAGAGAAATATGGACTTTCATTAAAGTGATGTCACCTCAATATTAATGGTTTAGAGGAATAAATACCCCTTTCCCAGATGTGGGCTAACAACTGCCTTATCTAACGCTAACCTTCTTTGGTTGTAGAAGCTATTTCCCTCAAAGAACTCAACTTCCGGAGACATGTATGTGACCACACATCTAAAGCCATGGCTCTCAGTATGAGGCCCTCTGTAGAAGGGTGGAGGTGGGAGTGGACACAGGTAGTGGAAGGCATCTGGCATTGTTAAATCTATTGCCATTTAAGGGAAAGGACCCAGGCATGCTCCTGCACCCACATTCCTGGGACAGGATCAAGAGAGGATGTTGCCCTGTCAGCAAAGCTGAGAAGCCCCACTTAGAACCTTTGTAGCACCTTGGAGTCCTGCCAAGAGTGCTAGGTAGAGCGACTCTGACCTTGGGTTCACTGTGCTGCAGTGGTATCTCTGCATCATTTTATATACATTGTCTACCCTCCAACATTTAAGTTAATACAACCAACTGATTTTCCACTTTTGTAGCCTCTCCTAGGGCAAAGCTGGAGAAGGAAAGAGAACCTAAGAATAACAGTTAACAGACTTTACAATGGGCTCCTTCTCTTTGCCCCAGGCAAGAACCTTTTCTCAACTAAACTGATTGTTTTCTGTCAAAAGTACACGAAATGACGTGGTAGCCTCGGTCAAACCATTATGAATCTTTCAGCAGCTGTTCATAGTAGTGCAGTATGTCCTTAATCCCAGCACTTGGGAGGCAGAGCCAGGCAGATCTCTGTGAGTTCGAGGCCTGTCTGGGCTATATAGTAAAGAATATTAGAGCACCATTAGGTGCCAGCAGTGTTGTAGATGTGTTTACATGGGTGATCATACATACATACATACATATATATATATATATACACATATAAATATATATGTGTACATATATATGCACAAACACACACACAAGCATCACATATATATTTGGTTTTTCAAGACAGTTTCTCCATGTAGCTCTGGCTGTCCTAGAACTCATTCTGTAGACCACCAGGCCAGCCTCAAACTCAGAGATCCACCTGCCTCTGCCTCCCAAGTGCAGGGATTAAAGACTTCTGTCACTACAACCCACACTTGGTTGTGTGATTATATTTGAAGCTTTTCAACATGCCCATCTTTTTTTTTCTTGTAACAGATGAGGAAACGTGAGATACCAGGTAGCTGGATAACACACCCAGTGCCATGCAGCCCGTGATAGAACTAGGGGCCATTTGACCAAGGTTGCACTCTTAGCAGCTCAGCTTGTCATAGGATAACTGAGCTAATTAATTCATCTCTTGTTGTCTGGTGGTGTGGTTTTGTTTTGTTTTGTTTTCTGTCTGCCAGGCTTGCTTTACTGCATTGGTCCATGAATAAATGCTTTGTCTACAGGTGCTAGCACAAAGGCCTTTTCTATGAAAGCTCTTTCCCTTGGCCTGATTATTCCAAAGCAGAAGCACCTGTGTTATCAGAAGGGCATTAGGTCCCTGGGGCAGCAGGCTTAAGAAAGCACCCAGCGGAATGAGCGTCATCCTCAGCAGCCCGAGCCCTGCCGGCTACAACCCTATAACTAGGTTAATTGTTACGATGGTGGCATTCAGAGCAATGATCTCTGAGGTCACGAGGCCAAGGGTTTCTGGTAAAGAGCCCAGAGTTCAGGGTGGAAGGTGGGGCCCAAACAACAAGAGGAAAATGAGGTCAGCCACACGAGTGTTAGAACACAAGGCTGCACCAGAAAAACAAAGGTAGGGAAAGCGCACACTGTCAGGCGCACTGCAGAATGGAGGCAGCCACGCTGCTGAGTGCTGGGGGAAGAACAGTGTACTGCGCTGGGTGGATCTCTTCTGCAGGGCATCCTAACTACCATAGCAACCGTTAGGAATCAAAGCTGTTCTTTCCTGTAATTCCTGGCAGTAAACACCATAAGTGCCGTGCCTTAGTCCTTACTCAGATGGGGCTCCTTCTACATTTCTCTGGAAAGGCGTTCGGTTTGCATTTTGCTCTTCTGGTGACATTCTTATGTTGTGCTGTTCCTATGGATCAAGAGTTAGGGTGAAAGTTCAGAATCTCTTCACAGCAGCTGAGAGGGACTCTGTAACTGTGTGAAAGATGAGCACTGGCTCTGAGAACCCACCAGAGCCCCAGCTGAGAGTCGGCACTCTGGGACGGGTTCTCTCCTGCTGCATCGCTTATCAGTTAGCTTGGCATTCAGTCCTGACCTAAATCCAGACCTGTGGCACCCTAAAGCCACAATTGGGCAATGTTGATACATTTTCTGCATTGCAGGATACATGAGTTTGTTTGCTTTATGACTTCATTATTTATTTAAATTTACTTCTGAGACTGTTGTGGTCTATCTTTCTAGACTGTTTGAAATTTTTGAATTTTAAACTGGGTTTTAGTCTGTTCCCAAGTCCCAAGTTCTATCTAGTATATCAAAGGCTTATTTGATGATTGTGACAAAAACTATTCTACAGGGTAGGTATATCTTGCTTGTCTTGTGGAATTTAGATGCCTTCTGGTTTTTGTAACTATAAATAGAAATGCACACATATTGTTTTGATTTTAATCATGGTCAGATTTTTTAAAGTTTTCATTTCCAGGATAACTGTGGTAGCTGGCTCCTTGGTCAGCTTTTCTTTGAATATTCAGACCATAGTGGTGGCATTTTGAGCAAATGAAAAAATAAATGTATTATCTGACCATGAAAGGTGTAAATATATTAAAGAAAATTGGCCCATAAGACCATGTTCTCTCTTCATGTTTCAGATTTATAAATGAGGACAGCTCAGCTCCATCAGTGTGACAGACCTTCACAGGTGGATCCCCAATGAGGGGTAAGACTCTAAGTTGAGAAGAAAACTTTAAAAATCAATCTGTGGAGCAAGGATGTTGGTGGATTTCAGCTACCATCCCTGGATTTATTCATGGTTTCCTGCTTTTCTTCTCCTGGCCCTGCCCCCTGGTGAGCACTGTTCAGCAGAGCCAAGCAGAGTGTGGAAGCAAGTATCAATCAAACAAAGATGACTAGGCACAGAGATCTAGGTCTGAGGGAAAACCAGGGTTAAAGATGGAATGTGAGCCTGGTGTGCTGCTGCATGCCACTAGTTCCAGCACTTGGCTGGGTGGGTACAGACACTGTCTTTGAGGCCAGCCTGGCTGAGTGCCTCTAGTTCCAGCACTTGACTGGGTGGGTACAGACACTGTCTTTGAGGCCAGCCTGGCTACATACCTAGTTGTAGCACAGCCGGAGCTGTACAGTCTCAGATAACAAGCAGGACCTATGGACTCATTCAGCAGAATCACAAGGAAGGAATGAATGACAGGAGTCCAGCAAGCAGGAGGGTTAGAGAAGTGTGACCTTATTTCTCTACTTTACTGGTGGGCAGACACTGTAGCGGGAATCCCTTATAATATCAAAGGAAGTTGCCTTTTCTACCTGCCTCTTATAACCACTCTTCTTAAATACTTCCATAAACTACTGTCTAAGTCCAATATGTAGCCCTGGCTGATCTGGAACTCTCTGTAGACCAGGCTGGCCTCCAATGCACAAAGACCCGCCCACCTCTGTGTCTGGAGCACTAGTCCACCTGACTGTGGCAATCACCTCACTCCTGAGTTGACTCTTGCTGCTGTGCCTCTCAGGGAAGGTTACTTACACCTCTCTAAACCTCAGTTTCTTCATGATTAGAGATCAGATGAGAGAGTATGACCTTGTATACCACAGCATGCGTTGCACAGAAGGAAATCATTAGTACAAGGTAACTATGTTTGGTTTTCCCCAGTATCAGAACTCCTTGCTTTCACATGATCAAATTAAAAGCAAAGAAAAAAAATAATTAATAAATTGAATATTTTAGGTAAGAGAGTAAAATAAATACCCTAAGATAGTTCACTTTATTTCAGTTTGAGACCTATTGTTAACTTGTGTTTTAATTCAATTATTCTAGCATTCTCTGCTAGCAAATTCTGTTACTTTTCATATGCATGAAGCTTTATATCTTTCATCTATCTATCTGTCTATCTATCTATCTACTTACCTACCTATTTTGTTTGTTTATTTGTTTGTTTTGAGACAGGGTTTCTCTATGTAGCCCTGGCTGTCCTGGGACTTGCTCTGTAGACCAGGCTGCTTCAGAGACCCACCTGCCTCTGCCTCCTGAGTGCTGGGATTAAAGGCATATGCCACCACCACCCAGCTACATCTTTTATTTACTATCTTCAAAAGGTCCCAAACTCCCAAGTGCTATCTTCTCAATACAGATTTATGACAATCACAGCTGTTGCTGTAGTTCATTGCCTCATTGTTTTGGGATTTTGGTGAAGGAATTGGGCTTAAACAATATGTGAATAACTGTTTCTGCTACCACTATCTTGGTCATCATTACATCTTTAAGGTTATATTGGCATGTAAATGATACACAATTAACATGAAGTATTTATTAATAACGATATCAGCTAAATTCTAAGAGCAGCTGAGTTAAAGAAGCCTGCCTCATCTCAAGCATTTCTCTGACAAGGATAATTTCACCTATATTTATTGTCAAGCTATTTATCTGATGGATTTCTTACAGCTGGCATACCTAGAGATTTTAGGGAATACATCAAAGAGTGCTGCGGGGGTGGATCGCAGCATCTTGTGTTCTCTTAACAATAGTTGGCAGCAGGCAGCATTCCTTTCCTCTGTGTTGACTCTGACCTGCTCCAAGGTTAAAGTAAGGAATATGTGATCCACTGCTCGCTTCACTCTGAAAGTATGGATTTCTCACAGTCAATGAAACCTACATGCCCCTTGACTGTGTAAACAGCAATGAGTTGGCTACTGAGAAAATCAAGAGAGACAAGCTAGTGATACTCTAGTGTCTCTAGAGAGCATATTAGCATCAGACCACAAATACTTTGATCAGGGCATCTTCTTCTAGACCATAAGCACTGCAGGGCTCTGTCTCTCTCTTCTGTCCCTTGTCTCAAGGGTCTGTGCACAGTGTTAGATACTAGTAAGTGATCTTTAATGAAGGAACCAGCTGTAAGGTATATAAACACCCCCCTCTTGGAGAAATTGTATTTGTTGCTTAGTCAATAGTGATAAATGATAGGAAAAGTCATTGAGCAAAACTCAGAACCAAAGCAAAACCCAGGACACCTAGGCCATGCTGCCTCAGGCTGAAACAAAGCACTATCAACATGCAAAGAGCTGGCAGTGGAGCTCAGTGGTACAGGATTTGCTCGGCATGCACAGGATCCAAGGTTCAGTGAAAATCAATCAATCAATAAGCAAATAAAAATACAGACTAGAGCATTTGTGAAATAAGATGGTAACTGGCCACACACACACACACACACACATACATACACACACACACACACACACACACACACACACACACACACACACACACTGCAGATCATAAAGCAATTAAAATGGATATGAGCACAATATATCTGCTGTCATAAGAATTATAGTGTATTTGAAATATTAAGATAGTTCAAAAAGAGCCACTAATTCATGGTATTTTTTTGAAGTGTTTGTTTTTGAAGAATGTAAATTTTAAATCAAATTTTTGAAGAAGGAAGTCAGTGTGATGGCACACACCTTTAGCCCCAGCACTCAGGAGTCAGAGACAGGCAGATATAGGCAGATTTCTGAGTTGAAGGCCAGCCTGGTCTACAGAACAAGTTCCAGGACAGCCACGGCTACACAGAGAAACCCTGTCCCAAAACAAAACAAAACAAAACAAAATAATTTCTTCTTTGGAAGAAGGCAAGAGATATCATGTGGAAAATGTTTTTCAATAAAGATATTTTAAAAAATTATATGCATGTGTGTGTGTGTCTCTGCGCATATATGTGCATGTGAATGGGTTGCCTACAAAGGCTAGAAGAGCATATTGAATCCCCTGAAGCTGGAGTTACAGGTGGTTTTGAGTCACCCATGTCCATTCTGGGAGTTAAACTCTGGTCCTCTGCAAGAGCCCCCAAGTGCTTTTAACTGCTGAGCATTCTCTCTAGCTCCACTGGAAAGCATTTTTCTTGAATGCATGTAACATAGAAACACTTAAACAAGAAAACATGATTTAGTTTATGTGCCAATGTTCTAAGAGTGTATTAAACATAACACATGGGTTCATTTCTGTAAATAATAACCTTGAGTCCTACTAGGAGGGAGGCTGACTCAGATAATAACTTCCTAAAGTCAAATTATTGTACTTGCCCACACAGGCCTTCTTAGTCATTGTTCACAGCATAACCACCTGTGAGTGAGATGTTGAGGAAGGCATAATAAATAGACTGTTCTACTGCATCTTGGGGAAATACACTTATAATTTTGCCCTACCCGAATCGTGGATAGCTTAGATGGGGTTTCCTTTGAAATCACAGATTCTGTCTCTATACTGCAGGAGAAAGAGAGAAACAAGCCAACCACTATAAAGAGGAAAAACAACGTAAGCCTTGAGTTATCTAAATCCTCCGAGTAGGAGGGACTTGCAGCATTCAAATTAGCCTTTTCAGGCTGGTGGCTTTTGCCTTTCTTGAACCACTCATCACTGTATGTTAACTAAATAAGTAATACTTTACACATTTTGAACTAGAATAGGTGCTATTATAACTAGGAAATTAGAAATTTGCATACAAATCTTTCTAACATCAAGTATAGTTGATATTTCAGCCTCTGTAGACATGGTGGCAGTTTTCTGGAAAATGAGATAAAAAGAAAGCAGTTGGTTAAAGTGGTGTCAAATGCATAAAAAGGTATGTGCTACCATGGAATTCTTCAGTCACATTTTATGACATATTATGGATCCTCTAGCTAGAAAAGTAAGTTTGGAGAGCACAGAGCTGGGCAATTGCTTGAGTCTGTGTTGACAGTCATGGTTCCATAGGATCTCAGAATTAAAGAGTATATGAGTAGATGTGACATCTTTATCTGGGTGCTCAATGAAGTAAAAGATGAGCCCCAACAGTCATTAAGGAAAGTTTTCATTTTATTTGTGTTTCCATAACTTGGAGACAAATCTGAACAATAGAAGCAATGCCACCCAACATGGCCATTCCTGAACATCCATCAAATCCTACAGGGACTGGAGAATGTGCTCAGGCTGCTTCTCATTAACAATGGAGAAGGCTTGATTTAAACAGTGTAGTGTTCAAATGTTCACAGGAGTAATTTGAGTAAGTTCTTTCTGTTTTCGTGTGTGTGTGTGTGTGTGTGTGTGTGTGTGTGTGTGTGTGTGTGTGTGTGTATGTGTGTGTGTGTGTGTGTGTGTGTGTGTGTGTGTATGTGTGTGTGTGTGTAGTTTTTCAAGATAGGGATTCTCCAGTAACACTTTTGGCTGTCCTGGAACTTGCTTTGTAGACCAGGCTGGCCTTGAAACTCACAGAAATTCACTTGCTTCTGCCTCCCCAGTGTTGGGATTAAATGCATGTGCCATCACACCTTTAAAATAAATTCTCTTAAAAAACAAATTCTAAACAAGGTTAGGAATATTGAGCCCAGAAATTAAATGAGAAAGAGAAAATGGCTTAGCTTTCCCTATAACAGAGTTTGATTGCAACAGAATCAAAAGGAAAAAATTACATATATATATATATATATATATGTATACATATATATGTGTGTGTGTATATATATATATGAATACAAAGGTAAAAAAGGAGGAAATGGACATATCATCAAGTCACTAATTCAGATTAATCATTTTGCTATCTTAGTTCTTTTTATTTGCTTTAGACAGTGTCTTATGCAGCACGGGCTGGCCACAAATTCACCATGTAGCTAAGGGTGACCTTGAACTTCAGTTTCCCTAGCCTCCAAGTTGCAGGCCCACACCACCATACCTGGTTTGTGCCATGCTAGGCAAGCCCTCTATCAACTGAGCAATATCCCTAGCTCCACTTTCGTCATTTTACCTCCTATAGAATGCACAAATAATAATGAATTATTTCAAAAATGCCTCAAGTGTGGCATTGCAAGAGGTAGTTCTTTTTAATTAATTTCTTTAAAGTCAGATATTTTGGGGTGAAAAGATACTGTAAGAAAGCAACAACTAAAATTCCTACATACAGATGCCTAGTAAAAAATAACTGCAAAGAGGGGGTCTTATATTTAGAACAAAAACATCAAATTTGGGGGCGGATAGTTCTTAAAATTGCTTCTGTAGAATCAAAGATGCCTGACATAGACAAATAGCAAAACACCTAAACTGAAAAGTAATCAAAGAAAATCTTAGCATTAGAATTAACACTGGTGTGTTTAGAGTCCCCTGTTTACCACAAATAATTAAAAAGCAGTAATGACTGGACAATTATTTAAATTATATATTCCTAGGCCATTGAATTACTGCTACACAGCAGAAAGTCCTTTCTGGCTCCCTTTGTACACCAGTGTCTAACAAATGCAGGCCTTGTGACATGGCCTTTTAGAGGAAGTTATAATCCTTGTGTATCTTTGAAAGATACACATCAGTGATGAGTTCATATTTGAACTCATGATCCTTCACTGCCATCAAGGTATTTTGGACCGGAGGCAGAGGAGTGATACCCATGCTAAAAGCAAGTAGACCTGAGTCGCTTTCTCTAGTGAACTTGAAACAGGAACACGGATTATTAAGTGCTATAAAGTCCAGGCTTGTGCTGAAGAAGAAAGAGAGAGCAGGAAAAGCCAGAGGCGCCCAGAAGGAAACTGAGTGGCGGTAAGTACAAGAGGAGAAGGCTGATTTCAAGGGAAGTGAGCAGATGCTCTAGAGAGGTTGCCCCATAAAGTGTCCCGCATAAGATCTGTCTGGAGTTCCTATCTTCATTTCTCTGAACTTTGAGATTTCCTCTTTTGAGGGCAGTGTTGAGGTGCTGGGATAAACTCTGGAGTCTTGTGCATGCTCAGTCAGTGTTCTACCACTAAGCTACACCTCTAGTCTCTCTAGTGTTTGCATAATAATATAAGTTTTGCCTAGGTACTAGATTTATGAGTTCAATTTAGGACATGGAGTAAAGGTAAGATTGTGATGAAGGAGGGAGAATTATAAATCAGGGATAGATACTACATTCATATATGTATATGTGCATATGTTCTCGGGATTGAAACCAGGGCTTCATACATGTTAGGCAAAAGCTCTACCAGTGTGCCATACCCTCCTAGCCTCATCTCACTTTGTGTTTTGAGACAGGGTCTTATTTAGTTGCTCAGGCTAAACTAAACTAACTCTGCAGTCTAAGTAGGTCTGATTTTTTTTCCTCAGCCTCCCATGGGCTGTTTATATCTCAAGAAGGAATAATGAGATAAAAGATGTCCAATAACTTCTATAGGTCACATGATTTTTTTTAGTAGACTAGAATCTGATTCCAAGCATATAATTGGATTTTGTTTAGTCAAAACTTTAGAGTTTTGAGACATTCAGCCAAAATTCAAAACTACAAGTTTCTTAGTGTATAAAAATTGTTTTTTTTTCCTAAATAAGCATGATTTGACACAACTTGTACTTTCAAGAGGAATAAGTTAAAATAAATTTGTAATGAGATATCAACCTCTGTCTACAACACTAAAGATAAATCAAAAGTCTCAGAGTTGATGAGGGTTTAAAGAAATGAGTTCATCTCATGCTTGCCTGCCTGCAAATACTTATTGAATGTATCCCAGATGTCAGATACTGTTCCAGGTTCTAATATTCAGTAGTAAATAAAATCCCTGCCAGAATGCTCAAGAATACCCACATCCTTTGAACAGAGTAGTTGTCTTTCTCAGACATACATTGCATTCTTGTAATAGGACACTACTCTGTCATTAGGCATGGTGCTCTAGGAAGGAGTGGCTAAGGAGTCTCTACAGTGGGTCTCTTCCCATGAAGAACACACAAAGGAAGTGTAGCTCAGTGTTTCAGCAGGTACTCGGCATGTGAGAGGCTCTGGACTCAATTCACAGAACCAAAACCCCAAAAGAACTCAAATTAGTATTAGCACTATCAGCAACACTGACCACAGCCCAGAGATACAGTTAACTCTGTATACTGGCATTTTAGATAACTTTTCTTATTTGTCATAATTTGTATTTTGAAGACAGGCTTTTGTATAACCCTTGTTGTCCTCAAACTCACTAGGGGGCTTTGTAGCCAGGGATGATCCAGGAAGAGCACCATGGCGGGATTATTGTTGTACATGTTTGATGCCAACAGTGTCTAGAATATGATTTTTTCTTTTTGTCTTCAGCTGAGTCCATTGCAGAGAAAAACGCATAGACTTAAATTTAGTCCCATCTATTGTCTTATAAACTTTCCTTTGAAAAGTGGTGGTTGGTGAGGAATTAAAGAGCACCTCTAACTGTGGCACTCAGGAAGCAGAGGCAGGAGGGTTAGACTTTAAAGGTCAGCCTGGGCTACTTAGGGAGAGCCATCAGCAGTTTGTTAGCCTGGCATATGTAGGAAGACTTTCCCTGACAGCCTCCAAAAACAGTGTTTGTAGATAAACATTAATTCAGTTACAGGGCATAGGTGCCTAACCAAAACTTATGGCAGTGCATCATGAAGACCCAACTATCTTTCCACAATCCCTCTGTATTCATTTTAACCAAGGAAGAACAAAGCAACAGTAAAATTGTGTGTTACATGATGTGAACCACATAACATGAAGTTCAACCACCATTCCCATGGTTGTTAACACCTCAAATTTGGAGTGTTTAGAGGAATGTCTGTTGTATGGATCACTTTTTGGCATCTAGATGTCCCTGGAGTGGAAAAATGGCGTGGCTCTCCCAAACTCATTCTCCAAGCTATGAACTCAAGTGGGTTTGCTCCAAAAATCAAACTCTAGAACTGTATATACAATCATGTTTATTTTACTCAAATTAAAACTTCCCAAAATAAAATTCACAATGTTTCTTTAGCCATCCATATTGGGCACATTTCAAGCAACAATAGCATTGAATGACTAATGGCTACAGTACTGGGAGATTCAAGTTACATACAACTCTTCTCAGCACAGAAAATCCTCATGGATCGTTCGGAGGATCCCGCGTGACTGACCATTAATTGAAGGACTCGGAACTCAGCTCAGGTCAGTGAGAACCAGGCCCATGACTTTGGGAATGTAATGGGCAGATGTTCTCATAGCTATTGAAATTATAGAGAGCAGAGACAATTGGAGGATTGTTTCTTCCTTAGGGGATATCACGTGAATACAAGATGGGAGAGAAAGACTATTGACCACAGTGACTGAAGGTTATAAGTGTAAGCTATGAAAGCTAGCATATTTCCTTCTTGCTCAAGATAACATGGATCAGCTCTGTGGTTCTGATGTACACCTGAGGGAATATTGACAGAATTTAACATTCATAAATTGAAAAGAAGTTTGGTGGTCTATCCATTTGATACCTCCTGCAAGTCACAAACATGACTCTGAGGATAAAGAGCAGGTTTTGAGTCAAATTTTGACTAGAGTTCAAAGATGAGAGTCATGTAGAATTATACAGACAAATGTGTGCTATTGTCTGTCAGCAAAAATAAATAGTATAAATTTGACTTAGTTTACTTTCTGAAATGCTATAATTGGATCGGTGAGAGGGGTTTATTATAACTGGCAGTCTCTTGGAATCTTGTAATATGATATATATTTATACTGGTATATAAAACTTGGAGGACATTTCCCCCACATTCATTGAGTGCTTAAGTTCACTAGATTTCCTTTATTGGTGTGCAGGTATTGGAGAATGTTTTATTATATGCTTAAAGTGCCTTTTGGTTGATTTTGGTGAAGCTTATTTTCATCTAATGACTGCACTAAATAGCCCTCTATGTTGAGTAGTAGTCATTAATCTATTTATATTTCGGGGAATGAACTGAAGTACGTTAAGTAAGTGCTTTACTGAGCTACGTCCTGTCTTTTTGAATTTGGACAGGGTCTCACTAAGTTGCTGAAATCGGCTTGAACTCACGCTATAGCCTTCCCAGGTCTTAAACTTGTGATCCTCCTGCCTCAGCCTCTTGGGTAACTGGAGTTACAGATTTGTATTCTCTTGCTCACTTTAAAGTAGTACTCTGTATGACATCACCTAAAGAAATTTAAACATAACTAAAATTGTGGAGTATCGTATTTAATTCCCTTTTCTTTTCATTTGTTGCTTGTGCCCAATTTTATATCTACTATGAACTGTTTTGATTGTCAGGGAAACACTTAAATGATTTAGAGTAAATGAGTGGACCAAATGCAAAGAACCAGTTTGCTGGCATGAAATAAATCCTGCTTTCCTTCCAATGAAGGCCTTTCCAAGGACGTTTTCCAAGCACATGTTGTGCAGAAAGGAGAACCATGGCCCCTAAGCTGAGCTGAGTTCTCCGCTTTCACTCTGATGGTCTCAGCAGCAGTGCGGGCTGCATACATGGTCATGATATTTCCATAATAAAGCACAGTTAACAAAAAAGGGAAATGCCAAGAAAATAGATTTGTTTCTGCAGATGGCAGGGGAAGGGATAGAGTACCTGGATGTGTTTCATGACGCAGTTCACAAAATCCTGTTTTCTCTGTGCTCAGTCTTTCACAGGCCAGAAGGTAGAAGATTGCCCGTTTACAGGAAGACTCCCTCAGGAATCAGTGGGAGATGTTCAAACACACTCAGAGTCAACGTGCTGACAATGATCAGGGAAAAAAAAAGATGAACCCCACGAGCATCTGGGCTGTGTACAAAGAGCCATCACGTCTCAGACTCAGGGAGTGATCTATGACCCACCTGGAAAAGTGCATTTAGCTTGGATAAGCTTGATTCCAGAAGAGCAGGGACAGTTGGAGAGAGTTAAGAGAAAACTCTTTTGAATGATGAGGTGACTGGGGAGGTGAGGTTGGGAAAGGGGCTTGGGAGGAAAGATTAAAGCAACTGACTAAGGAACTTTTAAGATTTGACATGATAAGAGCCAACAAATATTTGAGAATAGCAAATACCAAAGAGACATTATTTGGGGTGGTAAAAACTATAGCAAGAAATCAATCCTGCAAATGCTAACATTCTGGTAATATAAGGGGAAGAGAAGGAAACGGAAAAAAAAAAGTTTAGTAACTCTGGAATATTCTCTTGAGAGTATAAGAAGCTTTAATTCATATCCTATTTGTTACAAAATACAAAGAAAACCCTGGGTGTTGGGGAAAAAAGATTATAAGGGATGGGTGGTGGATTATGTTACTGGAGACATTCTCTCCTGCTTAGTATTTCTATAAATCTATTAAATACAAAACACTAATTTATGTTGAACCTTGCAGTACAGTGAGGTTTAAAGCAAACTTTGAAAGAGCCCATTATTTCACAGTTTGCCCTTGGATCCCTGACTGTCACAGGAGAGAAGACAGTTTTTAATCTGCTGTTTTCCAAAAACAATTCAATTAAAAATAATAAAAAAAAAAAAACCCTGAAATCCTGCCCATAAGGGTTAATAGCTGTAGAGGTGTCCAACCGATATTCAATCACAAAACCTCAAATGCTCTCTTCATTAAGCCTCTGGTGTCAGTTTTCTTCCCCTAGCTAAACCAAGATAATTGTTTTGGGGCTAATTTCTGAGGCCATTTAATAACACCTCCTGCTAGACTTTCCATGTAAACTCAGCAAGTAGACGCATCCGGAGTAATAGAAAAATGCTTGTGCTCATTTTATAGCTCAGATTCATACTTTTCTTTACGAAAGAGAACTTGCTGTTGGGAAGTGCCAACCGCCATCCTGACTATGCTGGGCAAGATCGGATTAGGAGACAGCGCTGCAAGAAGGGCCAGGTTCTCCATCGGATTTGTATGCGAATTCCTTCAGTTCATATTTTTATAGATAATGAAATGGATACAAAACATTTCAAGGTTTTTTTTCAGTCAGTAAAATAATGGACAGAGCACCCAAAAGCTGCTGTGATACACTTTGACACTGGGTCATTCATATAAACGGGCTTTGTGTTTTTTCTTCTTTCAAGGAATTCTTCTTAATGCTACATTTTTCACAGCTTTTGCTCTACAGATTATGACGAAAGTGTGAACACGAACTGCAAAAGAGGTCACTACACTTTTAGTTTTGTTAAGGGGCAAATTTTGCTTTATGTTTCCTTTAAGAAAACATTGCCCATCTTTTGGAAGAACTGCCATTCTTTCAGCTTGAAGGAAAAGCAACACACATCCTCCGAACTCTTGGCAGGGCCAGGGAGGCATGCTTTTATAATCAACTAACCACAAAATTAAAATTATGTAGATTGATCTATAATTATTCTTTTGTGTAATCTGTGATGACATGTAAGGGTAAAGGTATGTTTTTGAAAAGCTGGCCTCTAGAGAACATATGTTTTCAGGTTTGCAAATCCACCTTTCTCAGCAATAGTCAATGACTCTAACAGAAACAGTCAAGAAAAATGCTCTGTCGGGCAGCATATAAAATGCATCCTTCCCCTTCTGCGACTGTCATCTTAGTTCCATATATTGTCCTGTGAAATTCCCATTTGTGTCAATGGAGAATCCAGGCACTGGGAAGAGGAAACCCAAAACTCTCACAACAGTGACAGAAGTCTCCAAGCGAAGCAAGAATGCAAACCAAGTATGTGCTTTAAATCTGAGGTATTGTGGCGATCCATTATCCTGTGAGTGCAGTTGAAGTTCAGGCCTGTGTGCTCATTTGTACCCAGGGATGACTAACACACGTGGGATATTCCCTTTGGTATGTTTAATAATTTTAGTCAAAATAGGAAACGTACCTACAGTTCACCTCATGCCAAATCAAACAAGATTAGTCACATGAACTATGCCTCACTGATAGATGAATTCTGATGGGGAAATGTCAAAACATGACACACAGCATTTGATTTGTAGTTGGCCTGCAGGGAGCCATGGTGTGGCTCTCTCCAAAGGAGAGAAAAACTCAGCCAGGGGTCCAGGGGTTCCTGGAAACTACTACAGAAAGTCATACATAACTGGCTTCCAACTGTCATGTAAAAGGCCTTTCTCTTGGAGTATCTGAACACACTAAAGTGTTCTCAGAGCATCCGTTTTCAGCCTCCACTTGGGGAAGTCATGATAATTCAGAGTGACAGCCAGAAACGGAGGCAGAAGAATGGCAAGGACCAATTGTGGAAAAGAACCAAGGCCCACACTTATTGTAAGGGCACGAAGTCCTTCCACAGGCTTCTACAATCACTTGAAAGTCATATCTGGTGCAGGCTTCACAACAGTCCTGTGAGATAACTCTGCTTCCCCTGTTTCAAGAGGAAGACTGAGAATCCTGGTGTGTGTGTGTGTGTGTGTGTGTGTGTGTGTGTGTGTGTGTGTGTGTGTGTGTGTCTAAAGGCTGATACTGAGTGCCTTCCTTAGTAGATCCCTACCTCATTTTTTGTTGAGACAGGATCTCTCACTGAAACTGAAGTTTGCTGTTCTTCTAGACTGACTGACCAGTTGACCTGTGAGCTCTAGAATTCCCTGTCTCTGCCTACCCCCAGGATAGGGATGATAGACACACATTGTGTCTGCCTTTTACATGAGTTGCTGAGGTTGGAACTCAGGTCCTCATGTTCATATTGTAAGAACAATCCACCTGCCCTGTGTTTTTGAAAAATCAAATGGTATGTTATGAAGTTGGACTTGGATGTACTTTCAGCATTCTCGATGACTTCAGATACTGCCCTTCTCTTCACTCTTCCTCATGAACACCACAGAATGTACCTTACCTTCTATATATACTTTTGGGGATAGATATTGATTTTCTTGTGTGTTTTTATCCTGTAATGCTGCTTTTGGTGGTTTTAGGCCAGTTTTGTATAGGTTTTAGATTCTAATTTTGGTGGTGGTGGGGTTGGATGGCTCTTTGGTATGATCCTGATATATCACAGTTGGTTGTACTGTAGCTAGTATTTACTGAGGTATTTGTTTTTTCTCCCTGAGTGCCAACCACATAGGAATGAGTGAAAAAGAGGTTCTCTAGTTTGTTGCTGGGTTATAAAATTCAGACTTGAGCTAATAACATCAAGAAGGATAAAACCACCCAACGAATGCAGACCTCATCTGTCAGGTCCTGTGCTGGATGGTTTGTGAACAGAAGCTAATTCAGTTCTCATGACACGTAGACTCATGTTATTGTGACCCATTGCACAGTGGCCCTAAATCACCAAGGAACCAAGTAAGGTTGTACAGAGTCTGATCTGATGTAGATCTATCTCCCTTGGTTTTTCTCCCTCCATGCTGCCGGCCATGTTTAGGAATTGGGTGACTTTGTTTAAAGTTACAAGTGAACCTTTCTTCCTGCTGGAGACTAAGTGAAGGGCATCGGAAGATAATTGTCTAAACGTCTGTCTTCCCTTCTCATGCTTGTATCTTCTGACTAGACAGCTGACAGTGATCTTGAACCTCTGGTCCTCCTTTTTCTGCCTCCAGAGTGCTGGAATTGCAGATGTGTTCCATTACACCCAATTTATTCTGTGCTGGGGCTGAACTCAGGACTCTGGGCACACCAGGTAAACACTCTATCAGCTGAGCCCAGCCTCAGCTTCTCTGCTCCATTTTCCTATGAAATACTAAATACTGCAGTGCCTTGAGGCTCCAGAGTGGTAACTCCATCTGTTCCCAAGTCATCACTGCAAGCAGAGTGGTACCCATGAGAACAGCACCTTGCTTTTCCTGTTTTTGTCAGCCTCCAAACCTCAGCTATTGGCGAAAGCAAGCTCTCCTGATGTGCATGGTGGGCCAAAGAGCTCTAGTTCCTTTGGTTTCTGTTTCTCAGAAGGTCCTGTGCTCTTGTTCTCATAAAAAGCTAATAAAAAGAGTAAACAGAGGGCTAAGGCATACTCATCTTGAGCACTCAGTAGTGAAATGTGTCTGCAGCTCTGGGTATGTCTGTCTCATTTTTCCAAAGGTAAATTGTGGGGAATACCACAGACATTGTGCCAGGCTGAGTGCTCAGGACACTCTTCCTCAGTAGATGACAAATTAATTCAAACACGGTCAGGAGAAAAGCCTCCTTTCAAAACTCCAGCCAAATGACAAGATTCCAGAAGGATGGTTTTAAAGTATTGAAAGATGATGTTAAGAAAAAATAAAAGAAGGGTGGGCCAGTGAGGTAGCTCAGTGGCTTAAGGAGCTTGTTGCTGAGCCTAATGGCCTGATTTTGGTCCCAGGACGCACATGGTGAAAGGAGAAAACAGACTCCTGAAAGCTGTCCACTGATACCCTCCCATGAGCCGTGGTGTATGTGCAGATGCACACACACACACACACACAGAGAGAGAGAGAGAGAGAGAGAGAGAGAGAGAGAGAGAGAGAGAGAGAGAGAGACAGACAGACAGAGACAGAGACAGAGAGAGACAGAGACAAAGAGACAGAGAATAAATGAAAAAAAATAAAAATAAATAAAGGTTACAAGATACACATGTACACACAAAATTTTCATAGTAATGAAGTATATTATTTGAACTGTAGTCTGTCTTATTGGGATCCGATTTAGGCTGTCCAAGCAAGTACATGCCATGTCACTCGGGAGTGTATACACATCTCTTAAGAACAAGAATGAAAAAAGAAGGACAAACCCATCTGTTTGTGAATAAATGTGACAATTTTTTCTCTGTTTTTCGTTTGTTTGCTTTTTGAATGGATTGCTTGGTCAAATGTTTATAGGACTTATTTTATAGAAGAAAAATTAAATGATATTTTTCTAAATCAGCTTATTTTAGAAAATAAACCTGGTCAGAAGCAACCAAAGCAAGAAGTTATAAAAATTCACAAATAACGTCACAGCTTCAGTTGCCTAAGTTTTTGTAAATCCATCAGAGAAGGAGAGAACACAAAACAGAACAGAAAGGAGGACTGAGCAAAGCAGCTTAGAAACTGGAGGGAGAAGCCTTGCACCACAGGAAAAGAAACAACAGAAATTACAGCTGTTCTTTTACTGGGAAGAAAGGAAGACTTCAGGATAGATTTAAATAGAAGCAACTATGAGAGAAGAAAGAACGCATGCCCAAACCTGTGTTTGGAGGGAGGTGGAGTTGCTACCTGCCACAGTTATGTAAAAGTGCTTCTAATGCCACAGTATTGTTTTTGAAATAGTCAGTATGCAAGACATTTCTCAGAATTTTCTCTTCTGAGTCAGTAAGTGATTTGTCACATTCATTAACTTTTAATACGGAGTTAGTTTGCTAAACCCTCATTATTCCCCTTTAGACTTTTGTTTCACTGTGTATAAAAATATACCAAAATGATGCCGATTGTTTAATCTTAGTTTTACATTTCTAGGAAAACTTCTTTCTTTAGTATTAAACATACTCAGGGGCATTCTCCCTTCCATTAAGTTTATTTAATGTGAAATGACCAGCGACTATCGTGTGTGTATGTGTGTGTGTGTGTGAGAGAGAGAGAGAGACAGAGAGAGACAGAGACAGAGACAGAGACAGAGACACACACACAGAGAAGCAAATGTATTTGTTCATGTGTGTGCATAAATACTGTTCAGTCGATATTTCTAAGCAAAGGTATGTGTAGATGTATTTATTGTTCAGAAGTTTGATGACAGTAATGTTTGCATAATAATAAGGTAGACATTTATTCCAGGTTGTCTGGCACAATCCAGTTTACGTCTCACTCTAGCACAATTATTAGTAGTATCTGTTTTCACTCTTGAAAGTATCTAAGTTTAACCAAAAAATTACATAGTTGCATTAACCTAATGTTAAGGCCCCATGAGAGTCAAAGATCTAAAGCATTTGTGACAAACCCACTAGAATTTCTACATATTTCCATACTGTGAAGCTGTGGGCAATTACTTGTCTACTCTGAGACCCATTTTGCCATCAGAGCACATGGCTAATAGTAGAGTTATTGAGATCGAGCTATTGAGATAACATCAATGCAATGGTATTATGTCTGAGTAGGCACACAAATGGGGGATACTATGACTACTCTGTAAGATTGCTATTCATTTATTCAAGGTGATGGATTTATGCTTAGTGATCAGCATTTTGGTAGGTACTAAGAAAATACCCATTAACTGCACCCATCCCAGTTGCCTCCAGCCCCACCATCCACCAAAGGAAGCTGGTCATAAATATCAGACATCGCCTGTTTATCCCTTCTGGCTTCACACTCATGCTGCTCTGTGATGTTGTATCAGGCCCCTCTGCTGCACAGCAAGCTCTCTTTCCCACTAGTCATCTCCCCGGGAGTTGAGCTGTATTTTGGACCTCTGAACTGTAAGGCAGCCTCAGTTAAAGGTTTTCCTTTATAAGAGTTGCTGTGGTCATGGTGTCTCTTCACAGCAATAGAAACCCCAGCTAAGACAGGTGTCATTTTGATGCTATCCACCATTTTTTAGGGTCACAGTGGTTTGGAACTCACTAGGCATGCTAGGATAGCTGGCCAGCAAGCTCCTTGGATATGCCTATCTCCATCTCCCCAGAACTGGTCCTACATGTATATACCAGATAGCTGACATTTACTATGGGCACTGGGGAGTAAATTCAGATCCCCATGCTTACGTGACAAGCACTTTGCCAGATGAGCATCAACCAACCCTGGGAGTACTATTTAGTGCTTCTGAGCCTCAGTCTCTCGTTTGTAAAATGGGGATATTCTTTTACTTATCAGATCAGATTTTTACATATTAAATGTGATGATATCTGGAAGGCCTACAAGCTATGGAACATGAATTCATCCCATGCCACTTAACTCATTACTTCTTGGTGTCAGCTAAAATGGTTAATGATATTGGGTCCAAGTTGCACTAATGAAGACTAATTTGAATTTTTCCTATAGAAACAAGGAGTCATAATATACATTAACTAGATGACACCTGGCTTACCCCATCAAAATATTGGTGAAACACATTATGGAATCTCATTCAACTATTCAGGTTTATTAGTGATCTTTCCTGCCTGGGCATACATGTTTTTGGAATCCAGTTACCATAGGAACCATATGGTTCTCTTTAGACTTTAGAAAAAGCCTTAGCAATATGGAAACAGAAATGGCATTCCCAGGTCCAGGATCCATTCAGCCAGACATTTTGTCAACCCAGCTCTGCACTTAGGTGTCTCTCCCTATCCTCTCAAATGTATTCTCTAGGAAGTACTGTGGGCTGCACATGTACTACAGCCATATATCACTTCTCTAGAATACTCAAAGCCCAGTCCCACCACCACCACCACCCCCACCAAAACCACACCACTACCAAAAACATTTAAAACCCTATAAATTCCAGCACTCAGGAGCTGAGGCAGGAGGATTACTGTGAGTTGGTAGCTAGTGTGGGGCACGTAAGTGAGTTCTAGACTCTGTGTGAGTCATGTCTCCCTCCTAAGAGAGTGCTCTGAAAAAGCTTGCTTTCTCTGTGACTACACTCACAGAAAACCATTGAAAAACTTGATTTCCATTCTTTCTCTCCCTCAGGCTTTGAATTTCTAGAGTAGGTTTGCAATGTCAAGGCAGCAGACTCCTGGGTATCCTTAAACCATATTGGGGGCGGCGGGGGGGGGGGGGGGGGTGTTCGCAAACTAAAATCTATTTTCAAAATAAAACTAAGACATTATTTGCCTTTTTCAAAGTGTTGACATCGGTACTGAATAGGAAGTTTGACACACAAAGCTGCAGACACCTGAGCTATGGTAAGGCCATGGCACCAAGCATGTCATAGTAGTGTAGTAGTCAGCATTTGCCCAACTTCCGTCTACTTGTAGAAAAACAAAAACAACAATGTAAAACATACAGTAAATTAAAAACCACTGACTTCCATTAAGAATGTCTTTTATGAATGATGAAAACTCTCATAAAATCCCAATCTCTGAATATGTATCAATAATGTTATTTATGATAAAGGGAAAATGGATCCAAAGTACAGTTCAACACCCAGGGAGATGACTAGTGGGAAAGAGAGCTTGCTGTGCAGTAGAAGGGCCTGAGCTCAAATCCCCAACAGCTAAGTAAAACAGAAGAACACGTTATTTTAATCCCAGCACATGGGAGCAGAGACAGGCAGAACCCAGAGCTTGCTGCCAGGCAGCAGAGCTAAATTACATAGCTGTAGTTTCAGAGAGAGACCCTGTCTCAAATCAATAAGGCCAAGAGCAATAAAGGAAGTCACCTCATATCTGCATCTGCCTCTGGCCCTGGCAAGTACATGGACAAGGGCATACCCACATACTTATGTACATGCATTATACATGCACACATGTACACATAGGTGCAGTTCGACTCTGTGCAGCAGTCTGTCTCACCGAAAACACTTGTGAACTGTTAATGTCAGGGACTGAACAAGATGCTCCTTCCACGGATTCCATTTCTACTTCAGGAGCAGCTGACAGGCACGGCGTGGTAGACCTGTGTGTTTTGCAGAGTCATGCCATAGCATGTGAATAGACGAGCCAGTCACTTCAAGGAAGACACCCAGTGAGAGATATTGCCAATGATAAAACGAAAATGTCCTGATAAAAATCATAACCTAATGAAAGATGTGAATCTGTCCTGCTAGCCTGATCGTTTTCCAAGTCGTGGAAATGGACTTTTCTGATAAGCTCAGGAGTGATGTTCACAGAGGTGCTCTTTGCTAGACATGCTTTATGAAATATGGTGGCATTTGGGAAATCCCCGTATGTCAGTGAAACGGTATTTTCCAAGTGAACACTTCATGATGCCTCTGAATCCTGCATATAATCTGTGGGGAAATTGTCATTTCAAATGTAAGATTTACTTACATTTTACTACAAGTAAGTTTTAGCTTAAAATTCTTATCTGTATGAGAGTATGACCATATGTGAGCATAAAATGTGGGTGTCCTTGGAGGTGAGAAGAGGGCATTGGATCTCCTAGGGATGGAGTTATCGGTAGTTGTGATCCATCTGAGGGTACTGGGAATTGAACTCCAGTCCTCTGCAGGAGCAGCAAAAGCTTTTAATGGCTGAGTCATCTCTCCAGCTCCTACAACAGACTTTTAACACTTCCCTAACATGTTTCAGATCCCAGCTTGCTGTGAGCCTCTACTGCAGACGGTTCTTTATTGAACAGAGAATTACGTTTACTTGAAGAGATCATTAGAATATCCTTTCCTTTCCCTGGGTACAGCTCTTCTCTTCATATGCTTCAAACACAACACTGAATTTTGGCAGATTGGTATAGAAGGGGATAGGAGAACTTAGCTGACCTCTCTCAACTCAAGTATCAAACATATTCACAAAATATTTAAATAATGTCACTTTTCTGGCTGATTTTTCTATTTTTAAAATATGATTATTTTTCTTAAAATTGTGTCTTATGGGGCTGGCAAGATGGCACAGCAGGTAAAGGCCTTTGCCACCTGAAATTCAAGCTTAATGACTTGAATTTGATCCCTAGAACTCAAGTGAAGATAGAGGTAAACAACTCCACAAGGTTGTCCTCTGACCTCCACATGAATGCCATAGCACATGCGCACACGGTCACAGTATATTAAAAACATTTTATCATGTGTCACACAACATGGCTTTGTTGTGAGTCTTTTTCATTGGATTAGCAATGGCACATGCATGTATAATAATAAGTTAACATTTATAATGGATCATATGAAATGGGTTTATTGTGAATCTTTTTAGTTGAATTAGTAATTAATTATATATTTAATTTTTTCAGTTTTAATTTCTAATGTGATTAATATTTATGGAAATAACCCACATAAACAGAAGCTCTTAGAATCCTCAATACTTTTTTAATTTGTAAGACAGGGGCTCATAGTCCAGGCTAGCCTCTTACTTATTGGTGAGAATGACCTTAATCTTCTCACCCTCTTCTTTCTGTCCCCTGAGTACTGGGGAGATAGCCGCACACCACACACCTAGTGCATTCCTCGCTGGGAGTCTAACCCAGGGTTCATCCATGCTGGGCAAGCACTCACTGTATCCCCAGACCCTTCCATGACTATGGGAAATGGAAAGGTATTAAGTTTGATACCTACTGCTTCAGAAGGAGGCTCCTTTTATCCTTCTATTCAAGATGCCTGGTTCTGAGTTGCTTCACAGATGTTTATTTAGCAACTAGTAGGTGAAGAGAAGCTGAAATTCTACATAATCCCTGAAAAATCTGATACTGTAGCAGAAAATATCTTGATATAAAATAAACTGTGCATCAATTAAGATGCAAAGTACAAAAAAAAAAAAAAAAAAAAAGCTCCCAGCCCTACTCTTGCTTCATAATGCTTGACTTTAAAACAGACAAGGACCATTCGACCAGCTTTCATTAACTGAATCTACAAACGTGAATTCACGGAGCAAACACTGCTGGTTACACCATGAGTTAGATACCTGTTGTATCAAGGGAACTGGGAACCGGTGTGTTTCTCCTAAATCCCATGCTGTGACAGTCACATCTGTAAGCTTCCTTGTTTTAAGTATCAATTTGTAAATCTCACAATTTGCTTGAGAAAGGGTCATTTTAGGACCTTTTCAAGATGTTTTTAAGCTCAGCCTGATGGAGCCAGCCTGTAATCCTCACTATTTAGGAAGGTGGAGGCAAGATCAAAAGTTCAAAGTCTACTTAAACTGCAGAGAAAGTTCAAGGTCATCCTGGGTAACACAGACTGAGGGCTGGCACATATGAGGCCAAGTACTCCAAAGGAGAAAAAAAAAGAAGTTTTTAAAATTTTGTTTGACTTTCTACTCTTCAGGCGTCAAGATAAAGTCCAGGGCCTCACTATGGTAGGCAAACTTGATACACTACCAGCCCATTAACTATTTTAAAATATTCCACTATGGTTGTATTTTATGATTTCAATACTTATTCATTCCACTTTCCTATAACAAAATTTTGAGTCCCTCTTAGCCTCAGAGGGAGATGGAGAAGAAACACTGAGAGAAGAAATAATGAGGTGTTGAGGCAATGGAGTAGAGAAATTGAGCTCCAGGTAGCTTAAGCCACCCCCCAAATTCTCAGGAAACAAGAAGCATGTTAAATGGTGTTTTGTCTTTTAAATTAAACCCTGTGGTGTTTTCTTCTTCCTCTTGCTACTGCTATTCTGTCTCCTTCCAGCCAAACTAACCGTCTTCAAAGAGAGTGGCTGAGTGATTCCTTTGTACAAGGAAGGTCGTCTGAAACTGTGTTACATATGCGGTGTAGTTGTTAGAACTGAATAGAGAGGTACCAAGTCTCATCTAACCGAGAAAGGTTCACTTTGATTTGTACTGATGGAGTTAATGAACTCTACCCAGGATCTGACCTATTACCCCATAGGTTGCATCCTATCCAAACTACTGAGAATCTTCTCCTCATCTGAACTCTAATCAGTGATGAATCACTGCTTTATTGTCAGAATTTAGCAATTTTGGAGAATATAAAATACGTAGGCCTCTTTCTGTTGATAGTATTTAGATTAAATAAAATTTAGAATGTAGACAGAAAAAAACAGCAAAGACAAAGTGAAAAAAAAACCGTACAAACACATAAACAATCTGGACCCTGCAGTTACATTGTACGACTGTATCTCAGTGAGTGGCCTCCAAGGGTCAGCTGTTTCTCTTCCCAGTCTTCTTGGAGAATCACAAGCTCATCTACTGAGAACAGACAATAGTTTTCTGCAAGGCCAGGTAATTTTTAATGACAATTTTGATCCCTGAGACTCTCAGAGTTTGATGTAAAGTTTGTGCAGGCCCAACCCTCACCCCCAACCTCTGCAAAAATAATATTTAAGTGAAATCCAGAAATATAATGAGGTCATATGACAGACATCTATTTAAGGGATGTATTCCAATTTTTGTGTTTCAAAATATTAAGCAGTTCCCCAACTTACAGTCTAGTATATAATTTAAACGTAAACAAGAGCATTCACAATTTTCCTTTCTTCTAACGTATCAAGGAGAATAAACATGAGCTAAAGCCTTTCCGCCCTCATCCCTAGCTGTACATTGGTTAAACAATCAGCGCTTCTGCAGATGCATGCAGGAAAATGAGGAGCACTCCTACTTCCTCCATCCACCCAGCCATGCTGTTCTGGCAGCACACACACATAATGGAAACAAAATTGCTTTAAATAATCAAAACACACAAGGCACTTTTTTCTCCCCTGAGTGATTGGAAATAACCCTGACAAATGCTTGCATTTGGTAAATTATGAGCTAGCCAAGTTACGTTTGCATAAATATAATGAAAAACATTTTTTAAAAAATTTAGTGAGCATATAAAGCAAAGCATTCTCTTGGTAATGAATTTCTTTGACAGAAAAACCAACAACCATGCAGGGCAACTTTATGAAGGTGCCTCCCTGTGTGCTTAGGAGGGGAGAGAGAGGGGGACCAGAGAGAGAAAGACAGACAGACAGACTGACAGACAGATGGGGCAAAGAGAGGGAGATAGAGAATGAGGGAGAGCGGAGAGGAGGAAGAGGGAGATGGAGAGGAGGAAGATTACACACACATTATATACACAAACAGAACTGTGCAGCATTGTATAAATGACAGGAAGTCTTACAACTAAGTAGAGATAGAGAAGGAGCCTTGACACAGGAAAGGGCCCTCCCCCCCGCGCCCCTCCCTCCGTGTTTTGGAAAGAACACAAAGGCTGTGCGATGCAACATTGTTGACATGGCATGCAGATCATTCATATTCCTCAGACATAACCCTCTGATAACACTGAGATTACCTAGCACATAAACACATAATTATATTCTCTTCCAACCATCTAGACACCACACCTCAGCTGCACATGTAAGCAAGCCTCTGTGTATAGGTGAAGCCAATTTGTGCATGGCTAATAAAAATGTATTTGAATAGGGAGAAAATAATTTCCTTCTCCCAGGTAATATGGTGCGATTTGCTATCCGACTGCTATGAATACACAGAGCATCAAATATGTGGATGCCAAAGAAAACAGATATTTTCAGAATGAAAGGCCAAAAGAAGACAGGCATACATTTAGAATTTTCTAGATTCACATATTCTTAAGCTAGGCACAATAAGCTAGGAAACTGAGCACCGATTTTACTACCCGAATAGGCAAACAACACTGAGAATTTTGTAGCCTTTAACAGTCACCAGGACTGGGGGACACACCTTGACACTAAAGGGATACTATCAAATTCTTTCCCAAACAGGCTAGTCATGTGACACAGGAATTTGTACCTTAGGCCTATACCAAAGAGAGGCCACATCCTAAAAGATAAAGTGGACCAGGAACAAATGGGTGGAGTAGAGGTGATTTTCTTAGGGGAAAATTCCCCTGATTCCAAAGCATGAATTGTAGGAAGTACCTGCCTATCATTTACAGCCTGAGTCACTGAACATCATCTGCTTGTCCCCATTAACTGCCACCCACCTTCAGTCAGAAGAGTGAGTGTGAACCAGTGGGAAACCAAGACAACAGCTCTGGGTGGAGAAATGGGGCAGGGACCAAGTTGACCTGCAGCTGCCTGTCCTCTTCTAGTGCCCTCTCTTAGCGTGAGCTCCCAGAAAGCACACTGCTGCTCCAGGTTCAGCTTTCAGAGTGAGGAGAGACCACAGGCAAGTCCTGCTCCAGCATCTGCCTTCTCTTCCCAGGAAAGAAACTGGCCTTCACTGAGTCTCTCCCGAAAGTCACCAGTGACTAAGCCATTATGACATCTGTCTGTGTCTCCTGTTTGCCTGTTGATCAGGCCTTCTTTCCAGAAACTGCCCATCCCTTGCCCTTTTCCTTCACCAGACAGGGTTTTCCTTTTGAACTTACAAGAGCAGCTCCACTCACCAACCTCTCCCATTCTATACATGGAATCTAAGTTGGATTCTCTCCCATGCCAATCTTGTCTACTCTTTGGGCCACTGACCTGGATATGGGTTTTGAACAGTACCCTGCTTTTTCTCCAGAAAAATAGGTACTAGTACTCCCCAAAACAATGCTGTCCAAACTGAATTATCTTCTCTCCTGTGTTTCCATTCTCTCATCTTTCCTTTATTTTTATTTTTACCCAAGGTCTTACTATGTAGCTCCAACTAGCCTATAATTTGATCTATAGATCAGGATGGCCTCAGATTCAGGGAGGTCTACCTGCCTCAGCTTCTTGAGTGTTGGAGTGAAGGGTATGCACCACCAAGCTCAGCCTCTTTCCTGTTTTTTAAATAAGTCATCTCCAAGCTTTAAGAGCTAAAACCAGACATGACAACTTCCCTGTCTCTTCCACACTTATTTGCAAATCATCAATTCCCTCTCTGAGGGATTTCCACCATTTTCAGCCTCCTCTTCAGCTTTCTCTCTCAACAGCCTCTATAATGCTCTTCAAGGCCTTTCTTCATCCAAACAGATTGACATATTGTTGCAGTAAAACTCTTTGTGAAATGCAGTTTTGTTTGTGTTTACATGCATTTCCATAGCTAAATGCATTTGCTCTAGACATCTGCTTTGCTCTAGACACACTTGGTGCTTTCCCAAGGAAACGTCTTTTCTGTTAACCTCTCACTGCCTCTCCTAGGTGTCAGCATCGAGTGTTGGAGTCCAAGAGGTGTGACTTCCCATAGAGAAGAGGACACACAAGAAAGGCCTGGTGTCTTTACCCTTAGATACCTGCACATGTGGCAATTCTCCATACAAATTGATGTTTAAGACTTTGTGATTTTAGATTACAGTCATTCCATTGTTTAAAGATCTTTAATATTCCCTTTACCAGGCCAACAGGGCCCTGAGATTCAGGATCTGGAAAAGGTTTGGAAGCACACAATGAAGACCAACGGGGACAAAAAAGAGATACCAAGAAGCAGCCAGTAGTTTCTGGGTGTCTTGGTTCGGACTTATAATCCTAGTACTTGAGAAGTGGAAGTAGGAGGATCAGAAGTTCAAGGTCAGCTTTGGACACTTAACAAGCTGGAGGCCCATGTGATGTACATAAGACCTTGCAAGAAACAGCCAGTACCAGACCAGCAGCACTCTGATATAATTTTGTTCTCTGCTCTTTTGCCTACCATCTACAATCATCCACCCACCCACCCAGCAGTCCCTCCCTCAATCTCATAATATTCTCTGCCCCAGTTATGCCATGTTCAAGCCTGTCACACCCAGAGGATGCCCTGGGCCCACTGGCATACATTTAAATGAATGCTGTCCTCTGCTCCTATCTTTAGGCAGACAAACCGGAACAGCTAGCTAAGTGTCTGAATGTCCTAAAAGGTTGATAGTCATTCCAGACATGGAGAGCAAAGTCAGGCATTTGGAGCCTGCTCTCTCTATGCAGTGGTGGATGGGTGTGTTTTCAGGCCCTGGCTGTGTTGTTCACGGTGTCCCACCCTGGGGGCTGGGAGTCAACAGGAATCTGAGGCAGGTAAGGAGGAAGTCACGCTGCTAAAGGGAGGCCTGGGCCAGCTGCACACAGACCTTTCCCTGTAGTTAGGTAAGTACCTTCAATACCTGCAGCCGGCCAAAGGTGAGCAGGAGGAAGAGTGACAAGGTCTGGTTTCCCTGAAGACAAAGCCTCTATCCCTCGCTTCATTTAAAGATTTCTTCCCCACAACCCCTTCCTTGATGGAGGTGACAGAGGGCCAACTGATGAAAGCTCTCTGTGCACTGGCACTGGAAGATGTAAAAGGTGTAAGGCATTCATTAGCTGATTGCAAGTCTGCTCTCCTTTTTTACTTTACGGTGGCAAAGGGGAACCTCTAAGAAAAACTTTGCATTTCTTCTTTCTCCCTCCTTTTCCCCACCCAATTTAATTTTAAGTTTTTGTCAATTCATTTGCAGTTTCTTCTCTCCTGCAGGAAGGCAGAGTCATTTTAATGACTGTGTGATGTCCACCTTCCCTCAGTTCCCAGGAGATGACCTCATCAGTGTCCTCACTAAGATCAAAGGCATCCTCACAACTCTCCTCACCCTCACTTCAGACTTTCTCTGTCATGATCCCCCTCTACTCCCCTCTCTGGGCACAACAAGAACATGACAAACTACATCGCAGCTACCTTGGCTCACTGGTCTCTCCCCAAGTTCAAATTCAGCCTCATTAGTGATACACTTCCCTGCTAATTGTTCTGGAAATGCTGGATATTTTGTCTCCTTAAAAATGAAGTCATACTGCTTTTTTTTTTTTTTTTTTTTTTTTTTTTTTTTTTTTTTTTTTTTTTTTGCCAGGCTTGGTAGGACAGGCCTGTATTCTCAGCTTCTCAGGAGACTGGAAGGATTGGAAGTTCAAAGTCAGCCCAGGCCTGGCAATTTAATGAGAGCCTGTCTCAAAACAAAAGCAAAAAGATCAGAGGACACCATAAACTAGCATGAAATGTCCTTATGTAACCCCATATAATGAAAATCCGTAACTAGGGTCTAGGAAGTGGTTCAGCAGACCATAGCACTTGCTGCTCGAGGGCGAGGAGGGGGCTCTGATCCTGAACATTCCTGTATATGTAGGTGCAGTGACTGCCCATAATCCCCTCACTCACAGGGCATAGCTAGGAGATTCCTGGAACAAGATCAGTGCTTGACTAGCTGGAATTGGAAAGCTCTGGGTCCAGTGAGGGACCCTGCTTTAATAAGTAAAATGGAGAGTGACTGAGAAAGACACCCAATGTCAACTTAGGGCTTCTACATGCATGTACACACAAAAGCACATATGCCCACACAACATGTGTGCCCACATGCATGTGAACATGCATATACACATGCACACACATCACATGTGCACACACACCAAGACTTCCATAAAATGTCACAAGACGAATGGGGACATAGCTTAGTGGCAGATACCAGCCCACACAGAAAACAAATAAAAATAGTTAAAATTTTTTTTAAACATACTTATACTACTAACTACTTTGGGTCCATATTTATTTTTGCTTTCTGATAATGGATGTCTAATCATGATAAACTCACAAAGATCAGTTGTTTAAATCCAGGGTGTTAGCAACTCATAGCTCTGGAAAACTAGTATTTCAGATTCTGTCTGCCACAGGTTAAAGCTAATAAGAAAAGTCTCATATCCATCTACAGGCTGTGCCTATTTTTGTTTCTTGAGATATGACTATTGTTTAAGACATAGGCTTTTGGGAAATAATATTAACAACTTTCTCTTCAGTTTATTTCCCATCAAACTTTTGGGCTTTCTGAATGGACTAGTTCACATGCTTTTCATAATTTAGCTTAAATCTTAAAATGGAGGCAGCTCCCTTTGTCTTAAACAAAAACAGGACTAAAAGATTGGCAGAAAATGAGTCAGTCTCCCTGGGGGTTCTTGAAAACTGACTTATGGAAGGCCACAGATTCTTTTGTATGAGGCAGGCTTTCCGGGGTGGTAATGCTAACTGTGTTTCCTGAGTTGTGTTTCCTCTAAAACAAAAGGTTTTCTGGTGCAGGGACTGTGTCTACCTTGCTTACCCTCTTGTGCTGTGGAGTGTATGGCAGAAAAAGTGCATCATAAACACTTGTACATATGTTGGCAAGGAAACAGTGTTGGTGTGATGCAATGAAACTTGTGGAACTTGAACAAGCACCCTAAAATGGTGTTTCCCTACACCATTTTCTGAAGGAAGTATCATATACCCTTGGGGCTGTAATGTAGATAGAGTGTCCCTGCAGGATGTTTTCAAGATGCTTAGGAATTTGGTTGAATCGCATGTCTGCTAAGATTCAAAGGGCAAAGAGTGGAGACTCAGACCTCTGGTCTTAGTGGAATCAAACACTTGCCCAACGAAGTCAGCCAGTTTTTGGCCTGAAGCCTCTGGACCTGGCTGGGGCTGGCCATAGTAGACTGGATTCTATAGACAAGGCGACAGTCCAGTTGTGACCAGCAACTTGTTTCTCCTAGAGCTTAATTATACATTCCTATTTTTTGACTAGTTTCACCACTTATGAAGCATGATCAGGTTATGTGAATTGTTGGGTACAAGCGCTGCAAAACTGGTTTAAATGCTACAGGTCAAATAGTGATAAATCAGTGTCGCAGTGACATTTACTGTACCCACCTCCTTTTTCACAAATACCCAAACATTTTATTTTAATCGAAAAGAAAACAAGGTATGTCACTGAGGAAAATATCATACACATTTTTGTGCTTGTTATTTAAAGCAAGGAGAAACATCTGAAATCTGTTTGCTAACTGCGGTATGATGGGAACGAGCCTGCAGGCACATTGTGCTGTCCCTGTCTGCTTGCCAGTTCTGCTTAGTCCCAACGTATTAATGAACAAGTGCAAGTATTTGAAGAATCAGCATTTCCGCATTTGCATGCAAACTCTCATGCTGGGTAATTATACACAGAGCTGGCACTCAAATTAATTAAAGCTGATTTCTCTGTGACTGCAAACTGGTCATATCTCCCTGCTTTGCCTTCCTATGAAGTCATCACTCTACATTCAATGTGACACTTCTGTCCCTGGTATTCTCAGGGATGTTAATGTTTGACAATTGTGAATCCGGCAATATTTTGGAGAGCAGCTGACAATAGCTGGGTGGCTTTCTGCTTTGCTCCCCCCTTTTATGGTATAAAGATAAAGAACAGCTTCTGAACGCTTGCTTTGTAATTATCTCAAATAATAACGCAGACAAATTACACATATTGTTCCAGTGGGTTCCCTCCCCTCTTGGATGACTCCACCCACTTGATTAGAGCTTACAAACAATTCATCAAACTTAAAAATTTTGTTTATTTGATGTTAACAAACAATTAGTCTTGATGGGCTTAGTCTTAATTTTGAAAAGGTTATAACAAATGGTGTTTTACTTTCAGAGCCCTGGCTCACACCATTCAAGATCGGGGAGATTAGGAGAGAGAGAAGCAGTGATGACTGCTAGATTTGATTAAGACTTTCTGAGTCCTCATCAAATAGAACAGAATTGAAACGGAGACTCTTATTTGCCGAAGAGATCCCTGAACATTAACTCCTAGGACAGAAGGCTTTCCTAGGCTCTTCTGCAATCAAACCATCTTCTCTGGTTCCTCGCTTCCTCCGAAGGAACTCCTTCTGCCACAATTCTTTTGAAAAGACATCCTCAGAGTAATTAAGATATCGTTATGATTCTTGTTCATAAATTTAAATCTCTGGGTGTGGGTAGTTAGCAAACATCCTCTGATAGGGCCCCTGGAGAGGAGCCGTTTTGACATATCTCCCCGAAGTCACTCCCCACCACTCAGGTTCCATTCACCCTCCTCCTCATTTCTCTGCATCCCATTAGCCAGAAATGGCACAGACAGCTCCTGCCTGGGCTGGCTGTCTCTTTTGTAGAGCAAGCACCACACAGTTCTGTCCCTCCAGTTCACGATGCTGAACCACACTGCCAAGTTTGTCCTAGTAATCTACATTTAAAAGGCAAGATCTGGGAGGAAATTCATAATGTGTCTCTAAGCTCAAAACAAGAGCTGAATTGGCCTTACCTTATCAGGAATCCTGGATCCACACAGAATAGCACGTACTAGCTCCTTTCAAAACTGAGACAGGTGGTCCAAGAGAGGGAGTCCTGAGCCCTTCCAAGAGAGGCTCCTGACCAGACCAGTCACAACACAATGACTGGGATCCTCTGAAGCCTGCCTTTCTGGCCCATCATGAATTTCCTACGCAGACAGGTGTCATATTGGCATGGATTTCGTTGCCAAGTACATTTTAAGAGAAGGGCGTGGCTGCCACTATACAGCCAGTTCCGCTTGTCTTTAAACTCTCTTAACCCTCTGCTTTCAATATTTCGCTCAGGCACCCAGTGACTTCATGAAGTACCCACGCACAGGGCTCAACTCACTGAGGTGTGGGAACAGTATCGAGAGTTAAGTAGCACAGTCATTGTCGTACACAATGCTCGTAGCTACTGGCAAATACCTATTTGCTGAATCAGGATTGGGCTGCGGGAAGCAGGACTGGGCAGTTCGACGGCTTTCTGTTTGTTTCCTTTTTACAAACCATCCTCTTCTAATTAACCAGTTAGCAAAAAGGAGATTCTTCTTTTGATATTTATTCTTTAACACGAAAGCTTTCATCATAAAGGATTACTCCATTTCAATCTTTTTTTTTTAATTACAGCAAACGTTTACAAAACAAAAGGCAGAGACTCCCCCTAATAATTACAATTAAGTCATTGCCTATCTTATTCATTTTGCTCTTAAATTCTTGTATGGCAAATCAAACATATATGACAGTTAGGATTAAAACACGTTCAGTAGGCTATTCATTACTCCTTTTTAAGAGAAAAGAAGTGTTCTGTAGACTTCTTGTAGAAAATCAGTAATTTTCTTTCTCTCCTCCCTCCCTTCCCCCCATCACTTACAACTTGAATAGTAGACAGGTGGCACAATCACTCAATAAATGAGTTAAAATGTTTGATCAGAGTATTAAAAATGTTTGTTATCTGCATATCTATCTTATAGACATTTATATAACTAGAATTTAGGATATGCCACAATCAAATGTATTATCTGTTAATATAAGTATATCATAAACAAAACAATGTTTAAAAAATAAGTGGCTAATTGAATGTGAAGGGTCTGACATTGGCCTATGATTTGAACCTGTGTTGTCAATGGACTCAGAGGTGAGAGTTTAATGTCCTCAAATATCTTGATTCCTTGGTGACATTTAAATCAAGCAAACTTACAATTTTAAAACTCATTTAATCTTAAATATCAAAGTTTTAACCAATATGCCTCTTAAAGTAGGGATTTCTGCCAGCTGGTGGTGCATACCTTTGCCTGCAGAGAGGCAGGCAAATCTCTGTGAGTTCGAGGCCAGCCTGCTCTACAGAGTGAGTTCTAGAACAGCCTGAGATCCTGAGCCGTTACATAGAGAAAACCTGTCTCAAAAAAAAAAAAGGAGGTATTTCTTCTATCATATTGCATTTGCTTCAAGTTGCCCTATATATACCACACAACTGACACATAATGATGCTCAGTTAGTATCTGAGAAGCAATACATGTTTACAGGCATGTTTATGATCACACAAGTGGAAACTGTAAGTGGTGGAGATGAACTCACCTGTAACCTGCTGTGGTGCCCCTGTGTATTGAAACGACACAAGCTATGCATATAGGTGCATGTGGGAATCATTTCCTAAGCAAAGGGAATCCAAATCACTCTGAAAAGAGCACACAACTGTCAGGTTGCTCATTCTTATTTTTATTGATTTTAAAGATCTATCGTCTATATGATGTGTGTGTGTGTGTGTGTGTGTGTGTGTGTGTGTGTGTGTGTATGTGTGTGCATGCTACATGTGTACAGGTACCCATGGAGGTAAGAAGGTATCAGATACCCTGAGCTGGAGTTACAGGCAGTTGTAACCTGCTTGATGTGAGTGCTGGGAACTGAACTCCAGTCCTCTATGAGAGAAGCAGACAGAGGTAACTACTGGACCATCTCTCTAGCACTCACTCTCATTTTAAATAAAGCTCTTCATTAGTTTTAACCATTACATTTCTCAACAATCTATTCTTTAGTATGAGTCTTTTTTTTTCTGAAAATCTTCGTAGGATAAATTTAATCCCTCTTCCACATGAAAGTTATTCAACTATTTGAAAATGGCTATCATTTCCCCCAAAGTCTTCTTTTTTCCAGATGGAACATTCCTTTAATCACTATAATATGATATGGCTTTTAAGGCCTATCATCATGTTGGATGGATTCCAGTTTGTCCGTGTCTCTCCTAAACGTGGCAGTCAGATCTGAATGTATTACTTGAAATGTGGTCTAATTATGCAAAATACAAGCGTACTGCAGTTGCTCAGGACTCTATTTCAAATCATTTATAGAGGCAGGAAATGCACTCTGAAGAGGGGGTGGCATCCTGATCATATTCTTGGTTCTTGAACTTTCACAAAACCAAAATGTCTGTCTTTTGCAGACAGAACTCGGCTTAATCAAATCTCTTAGGTCTTGTTCTTGTTGGAATTAATGTATTGAGTGGAAAAAATTAGTTGTATGCCCATTCATACTAGAGTTCATCTTTGGCACTGGTCCAGTGTTCTAATTACTTGTGGAGCCTGATTTGACTATCCAATGTGTTTGTTATGGTATTTCATTGTGTATCATTCATTAAAAGGCATCTGAGTTGTTTCTATATGTCAGACTGTGTGCCGGTCCCTGATGATACCAAGAACAAGAAGATGAGGCCTTGTCCTGGCATAACTTTACACACAGCAAGGAACCTGTTGATGTACTCACAATGCCTTAGATGCTGTCTTCTAAATGACTGGTATAAAAAAGAAAAAGGAAGTGGCTGTATGTATCTCAACCGCTCTCCCCAGGTTGATGAGAGATAGTTGTTTGGCTCTAAGCCAGTAAGAGAAGAATGACTTTATTAAGTGTTTTTATCAAGGATGGTTAAGAAGCAAGTGAGTGACATGATAGCATTTATTAAACACCGCATTCCGATGACATAAATAGTTTTAACACTTGCTCACAGTTGAAAACTGAGGTTCAGAAAATTTTCGGAACTTTCACAGATGTACTTGGACAGTGTGTTTTAGAACTGCTATGTGAACTTCTAAGCATCTACTCCAAAGTCTATTCCCAATCACTCTCAAGGAAGTGATTCTGACATGTTGGAAACATCAATCATATTAAAATCTCACTCTAACTTAGCTTCTAGGAATGTGTATTTTGATCAAGTGACTTGCCAGATCCAGGTCCACACTCTTCTGAACGAGGAAAGAATTCTGAAGGCTATTTTGCTCTTTTTTTTTTTTTTTTTTTTTTTTTTTTTTTTTTTTTTTTTTTTTGGTTTTTCGAGACAGGGTTTCTCTGTGTAGCTTTGGAGCCTGTCTGGAACTTGCTCTGTAGCCCAGGCTGGCCTCGAACTCACAGAGATCCACCTGACTCTACCTCCCGAGTGCTGGGATTAAAGGCGTGCTCCACCACCGCCCGGTTGGCTATTTTGTTCTTAATGGACCTGTACTAATGTGTAATAGCCAACACTGTCTTTTCAAAATGTCTTCTTTTACTTTATGAATTCTGTGTCAATTTTCTTAGAGAATGATGTTAGGCTCAGAACCTACCCCGAATTCTTGCTAAGTCCTGCTCAGCACTGACCGAGTCTTCCTCACTCTGGCCTGTTTGCGTTGATATCACAAACACCAGAAGCAGAGTCGCTCACGGGAAACTCCTATGTAGAGAAGGCACCGGAACTCACTTTTATCCATTCATTTCAGCTTCTCGGGGGTCATTTACTGTAACTGAATTTATTGGGAGAAAAGTAAAAATTGAATTTGTTCTGCAAAAAGCCTGACATATAAAACGTATCTCAAAAATACTCCCTGAAAAACATCTACCTACCAGGTGCAGGGTGGGGGTGGGGGTCATACAATGATGTACAAGGAAGTAAAAGACAGTTGTGGAACACTTCGGGTTCAGGGGCTTGGGAAGTAAGTCAACTGGTCAAACGCCTGTCTAGCACACAGGACACCCTGGGTTTGATCCCTCGCAGCTTCTGTGATCCCAGCATTCAGGAGATGGAGGAAGAAGGATTAGAAATTAAATATCACCCAAATGAGCTCAAAGTTAGCCAGGGCTATATGAAACCTTATCTTGAAAATGAAAAACAAAATCTCGAACAATTACAATTTACAAGTCTAAATTACATTTGATAATAAAAGCATCCAGGAGCTTTCTCCTGGACGATGTAGGGACACAGCGGTGTTATGCTAATTTACTGCAGCTGGAAGACCATCCTCACTGAAAAATTGAAAAACCCAATTCTGATCAGTTACTTGCAGAAGGGCAATTATGGAAGCTGGTCTGGTTTCATTATCCAAGATGAGTGAGAGTAAAATGCAAAGCTGAAGCATAAATGATGCAAGGCATATTAGGTTCGAGAGTCCTTTTTGTTTTAATTATCTAAGTTTTCATTAGTAAGTGCTTTGAAATATGTGATCCTGTTGTGGAGGTGGCTGTTTCAAGAAAAAAATTGTTCTCTACTCTATTTTACTGTAATGTTGCTAATAGCTAACCTTATATAATTTTCTACTCTATTTTACTGTAATGTTGCTAATAGCTAACCTTATACAGTTGTGTGCCAGGTATTACACTGCTAAACATTTTCCATACATTTTTTTATTTATTATTAGTTTCAACTCTACGATAGAAGACCATCATATCCTCTAAACAAAAAAGAAAACGGAGGCAGAAAGAAACTAAGCAATTTGTCCACTTCACACTGTTAACAAACAATTGAGCCAGGATTGAAATCCAGGCAGAATGTGAACACACCTCTCTTCGTTTACTTTACAACCACTGGATGATTTTTAATGCACACCTTTTATTTTTAAGTGATCTTCTATGACCTATACGCTCATGAAAGGAGATGAATCTTTCTAATTTATTTTATAGAGTTAAATAAACATTCTTTAATGTCTTATCCAAGTTGAGTACAAAATGTATGGTTTCCGTTAGGATTCAGCTCAAGAGAGTCAACTTGATTTCATCAGACAAGACACATTCATCGCCTCTGTTTCCCTGCATAGATGCCCATCTGTGCCCATAACAAACACTGCACCTGTTTGTTTACACGCCTCCTTATCACCAAGCCCTAAAACACTCAGGCCTAAAGGACATTTGTGGAATGAATCGATAACTGGGGCCAGTTCTTATCACTTCTTTATCATTTTTTGACATATAATTTCCCCTGCCAGGTACCAATTTGTCTCCTGCTGGGGTGAGGCAGAACACTGCCTTCTCTAGACTGAATTAATGTTCTCACTATTTACCAAACTAAAAAGGTAAAGACATAGATTCATAGACCCTTTGCTCAAGGGAGGAACTGTGTGTGTGTGTGTGTGTGTGTGTGTGTGTGTGTGTGTGTGTGTGTGTGTGTGTCTCAAGTAGGCCTGGCTAGAGTTGAACTCCCTATGCATCCAAGGATAACCTTGAACATCTGGTTTTCCTAGCTCCACCTCCAGAGTGCCCCCATTTACCCAGTTTCTGCAGTGCTGGGGATTGAACCCAGGGCTTCCTCCATGCCATGCATCACCAATCCACAAGGAGTATTTTTGAAAGCAAATGAGCTTAAAATTCTGAACCTACGATCTTCATATTGATTGCCATCACTTTATCTCATTGCCTGGGATAGATGAGGATTGAAGCTATTCTTCCTAAAATCTCTCTTGTTAAGTCATTGGATCTATATATAGTTCAAACAGAGAAGAAAGCCATAATGCTACCACTCCAACATAACCCTGAGGAGAAGACAGTCAAGTGCAAGCTAGTGCATTAACAGGATATTGCTGTTTCTTCCTCACTTTGGTCATCAGGTCTTCATTAAATAAAGGACATGGGGCAGGCAGGAAGCTGCAGACAGACTCCCAGGAGGCCACAGAGGAAAGAGCACATTGCATGTAGCAACTAGGACTAAGTTTACTCAGGAGAGAGAAATGGGAGGCAGCCTGAGGCTCATCACCACCCATACTGGACTCTGAGGGTATGTGAGCTCTTAGACACTGTAGACATCACTTCAACAATGGGTTCTTGGGCAGGGGAAATGTTGTGCTAGCCCAGGTTCACTTAGTATTAACATTTAGTGATTAAAACAAAAAAAAGAGTAACAGATTTTAGGCTTACCTTTTCATGGAATGGCCTTTTAAAAATCCTCTTACACCAGAGATTCAAATATCAAATGCCTAAAAAGGCCAAGTGAGTTAAGAATAATGAATAGGAGACTGGGCTCTGACAACAGGGTTCTGGTGCCCCACAGGCGTGAGGATCTGGGCCTGAATCTGCCCAATGCTGCTACCATTTTCAACTTTCTATACAATCATATATCCAAATTTTGAACAGGATAATTTTTAAAATATTGATATCTAATTTAACACTTTGTTAAATATACTAGCAAAATGTTGCTTGTGATCATTCTTCAATGCCTTATTTAACTTTCTAGTCTATAAGAGTACTGGACAATCCTTTTACAATTTACTTAAAAGATTATTACAAGCGTCAAGGAAATCACACTGGGTAAGACAGTTTATAAATCAATCCTATTATCATTAACTCCATCAATTTTCATTCACCCAACCATTCTGTGTCTGCCTTACCCTGCTCTGCCTTTGTTTTTGTCCTGCAGTAATCAGAAAAGGAGCGCAGCATACAATGACCTGTTATTCAAGGAACTGGTCCAACATTGCTGGGTACAGACTGGTTGGCAATTTTGCTATCCCACATAATTTAATCTATTTGAGTAATTGGATCTTTGCTTGGCAGTAGGATGAATATAAACACTTTCAAAATACATTATTTAATTTGGTTTTAAATATGCTTATATATGTAAGGCTGAGAGAAAGTGGCTTTAAAATATGAAAGCCACCTTGCTCCAGTCTAAATAACTCTTGCTAACTGAAAGCCTTAAAAATAAAATAGAGTAGACATTATCCAAGTATATTGGTATGTATAATCAAAATAGTCTTTATTTTTAAATTATTGTTTCTTTTCTCTACAGTAAAGATTCTCATGCACTTACAGGAGTTTTGGCTAATGCTTTGTTTAGCCTTATTCAATCTCTGTGCTAAACAAACTAAACAGAGCTGAGCCCGGTGAACACTGGGATGGGTACTAGAATCAAGTATAACCACCAGATAAGGGGAATGGCAGTCTTGGGATTGAAGTGGCAGAGAGCTTTCACTGAGAGCCAGGAAACAAGATTTATCTCATCTTTCTCCCATGAGGTTGGTGTGACCCTACCAAATGGCTGTCTCACAAGTTTTCTGCACTTGGGCCAGTGTGAGCAGACAGGACTGAAGACTTTCATAGAAATACTTGAATTCTCCACAGCTTGTGCACACTTTTAAGAAAGCAAAAATCTCACGAGAGTCTCCTAACTGTTGCCTCGATGCTGGTCAGAACTTCTTCAGAAGCGGTTTCCTAACAACCAGGTCTCATCTAAGCACTTCTGAAAGGACTTCATTTCGTCAGCTGTGCTGGAGGCTTCTGTGGCAGGAGACTCAATAAGGTTCAGATTAAACTTGGGAAACAAATCTTTTGAAGTAGCGTTCTGAATGCCCCGAGCAGCAAGAGTAAAATGAGTCACATGCTTCTTGAAATATTTTACTGTATGTCTTAGGGAATCTAGCAGGAAAAGTAGGCTTGCCAGGGAAGGGGAACAGAAAATGTACAGAGAAAAGGCAAATCTAGAAAGAAGAGAAGCAGGTTGCCAGCTCTGCAATTTTTAGCTGGGGATACTAAAGAAACAACAACACCCAAACAAAGAAAGCCAGGAGCCTCTGGACAGATAGCTAAAACAACTCCCTTTATATTCTAGAAATCCACCCTGCACACCCACACCCACACCCACACTCCCCCCGCTACAGCGCACGCATGCGCTAGAACACACACACACACACACACACACACACACACACACACACACACACACACACACACACACACACCAGGTGCACATGCTCCTTTAGTGGTGAGGTGTGGGTAGATGCCAACATTTACATTGTGAATGAGGCTTCAAGCAAACAATGCTGGAAATATTGAAAGGGTGGGAAGGACGGTTTCCATTATCGATAGTGTGGATCCCAGCTAGAAAGAAGGAAAAATAATTTGCTCCTGTTATCAGTTATGTCCCCTTTTCTTTATCCTTTCAGCCTTGTGAGTGAGTTAGAGGGAAGGACTGTCATTAAGGAGGAATGGAAGAAATGCGGAAGTCAGAGTTGCAAGCTACTGGAAGGAGATGGGTCTTACCATGATTTTAAAAATCCTGCTAGGACTACCCTCAAGAAAGTTTCATAATCGCAATCTGGTAAATGAGCAATTACCATCTGTGCGATTAGATTACTTAAAAATGCTAATTTATCTCAGGCTTCAAACACATTTTTTCCTTCCTTTTCTGACTTCCTCCATCATTCCACCCCAAAGCCATTTCTAAAGTTCTGTTGCTCCCTGCTCACCCACACAGACAGTTCCCTCTGCCTGCAGTGGCGTGCGACAGTTGAGCAAAGGAGGTGGGATGAAGTGTGACTTTTGTCACGTGGCCCAAACGCCACCATCTCTGCTGTCCGCCCTTCCATTTGTATATCAAGATGAGATGTTTTGAAAAACTGGGGTCTTCCAGAATATTTTCTTCCTCTACCAAAAGCCCTGGAATTTCGGAAGGAGACAGACAGTGTGTTACATATTTCTGAAATCTAGAAGTATGTTAAATATAGCTGGTGCTTAGTAAGTCTATGTTCAATAAGAGAACAGTCTTTAGAAAATCTAGCATTCTCTTGGATAGTCATTCGACACGACTAGAGGTCAGAGACAGGGCAAGAATTGAGAAATAAACCCTAAGGAGTCTAGGCAGGCAAACTGCAAACTCTCCAAAGTTAACTTACTGTAAGAGGAAGACGGGCAAAGGCTACTGTGTGACTGAGGCCATGAGATCACACAGACCACTATGCTAAAAGTTACATTTGAAAAACTTCTGTGTAAAGCTGTGGTTTTTAGCAGGAGTTATAGACTTGCTTTTTGGAGGGGGGAATCCCAGGAATGCTCTTCACCCTTTCCTGAGAAAAATAGACATTCATGTTGAGTAGGCAGATTTACATCTTAGGCAAACTTATATCCCAGGTTAAGAACCTTCATCAAGATGAAGCCTTTGAATGGTGAGCTTCAAGGTGCAAAAGAGGCCTTTCAAGGAAGTTTCTGTTCAGGTTCAGAACAATAGGCATCTATCCAGCATACTTGCGAATTCCATCCATTCCACAGGGCTGCACTGAAAGAAAGGAGTCTCATAGGGTGCCACCCCCTCTCTGTGGAGGTTACAGAATGTTCAAGAACACCCCACAGAGAAGAAGAATCACACAACTGGATTATGGTCCCACCCTCAGCTCTCACATCCAGAGAGGGGCACACAGTAGGTTCACAGCACACATTAAATACAGCAGAAGGATGAAGCCTATGCCTTGAAGCTTCAGCTCCAGGCTAAACACATTTAAAGAGACATTGCTGTTAATAATCAACCTCTGTTTTTGCAAAATGCTTTGTCCTACATCTCAAATGTAAGACCCCTGTGATTCCCTGAGACTCAGAGGTGGGGCAGTACTTGAAGGGAAGCTGTCCTTCCTCTCACTATTTTTGATTTAATTAATGTCTGTATTGTGTGTGCATGTGTGTGTGTGTGTGTGTGTGTGTGTGTGTGTGTGTGTGTGTGTGTACACATTTGCGTGCAGTGCACGTGCCTATGCACATTCAGGTCAAGGGAGACATCAGGGGTCTGCTCTATCCCCTAGACACAGGCTGTCTCACACTGAACCCAGAGCTCTGTCTTTTCAGATAGGCTGGCAGACAGCAAGCCCCAGCAATCCTCCTGTCTCTGCTTCTCTCACATCTCCATTGAGGCCCTCCCCAAGCACATCAGCTTGGGTTACAGGCACACAGTCACACCTTTGTGTGGATGTTGGGTGTCAGAACTCAGCTCTGAGGCTGTGCCTAGCTTTTTCTGGCTTTTTTTTTTCCCCCAGAGAAGATCTTTCTGTGTAGCCCTGGCTGACCAGGAACTCACTTTGTAGACCTGGCTGGCCTTGAACTCCAACAAGATTCACCTGCCTTTGCCTCCCAAGCGCTGGGATTAAAGGTGTGCACCACCACCCCTGGCTCATGCCTGGCTTTTTATGTGGGTGCTGGAGTCCCCAACTTGGATGCTTAAACTAACCCAGTAGGACATCTTCCCTACTGAGCCCATCTCCTTTCTGCTCCTTCATCTCCCTTCCCCTGGCAACAGCTTTCTTCCTCTAATAGTTTCCTTATTGCAATGGCAGAAAGAAATGTGTATATGTGTATGTGTGTGTGTGTGTGTGTGTGTGTGTGTGTGTGTGTATTTATATATATATATATACATACATTTCTAACTGAGCCAACCAGGATCTGGACTGTTGCTTTTTAAAATGCTTTTGTAGCCAAACAGATGTATTTCTAAATTTTACTTGCGTTCATTCACTGGCTTCTACACTATATTTAGGATCTATTGCTCATTTTCTTATCATTTTCGATTTCATTGCCTTTGTTTTACATTGGAGGAACCGGAGGTCAAATGCAATCCAGACTGTTCTGCTAAAATCACGTTAAAATCAGAGAGAAACTGTACCATTAACAGTATGAATCATCTGTTTTTTAAAAACAGGAATGTAAACAAGTGTTCTGTCGAGCCCCACCTGCCTGGCTGCTGTTGTGGGGCTGTGTGTATCTGGAGGAAAACAATTCCTCCTTCTCAAGGCTGAACTAAAATTAGGCTCCACCTGCAAGATGTTAATGAGACGTACACAGCTGCATTCCGGAAACAAGTTACTCAGATTGCTTTTGGAACGCTCTGTGTCAATGCAAACTTGTTAGCTCTTTGCCTAATTCCCAAAATGCAGTATTAATTTTAATGGTAATTATTAGCACAATAACCAACTGATAAGTAATCTCAAAATAGATCCAATATTATCAGATTTAAAATATATTCTGATTTTTTTTAAAATCCACACATCCTGTCTAGTTTAACCCCTTACACGCCGCTGCTTTCTTTCCTCCCTGCATTTACTTTCATTCAGGGACAGGAGAGCATGGGAAGTCACTCGAATGGGGCCCAGACTGTCCTGCCTTCGTGGGGCTCCTTGCAGGAGAAGATGGGAAGCACATGCTTTCCTTGCCCTTGATCCCTTCTGTGGATTCTGGAGCTTTCTTCGGAACAGAAGATTCAAATAGAAACCAAATCCCGTCAGGCTTGGGTCCAGCTTTTTCTGCAGATTTAAGATAGGGAGGCAGCCTGTGAATTCTTGCCAGAGAAGGCAAGTCACTGTTCCTACGGAGGACAAGCTTTCCCAGCTCTACTCTGTGGGCCAAAGTGTCCATTTTTGACCCCCACCACTCTTCTTGATTCACTTCAGCGCTTGCCCTCAGAGGGAACGGTTTGCTACAGTTTAATTATTTACTAAAATATAATGTGTCAAAAATCTCCAGCAGGTGAGCTTCAGAGACAAGTGGGTAAGATACTTCCCAGCACGAGGAACTCACATCAGAAAGTGGGGAGTGTGGGGTTGGGGGTGTGTGATCCCAGATTGAGGGAGGTGGAGGCAAATGGATCCCGGAGGGCTCCCTGCCCTGCTAGCCCAGCTTACTTGGCAAGTTTTAGGCCAGACTATGTCTCAATAAATGAAGTAGATGGGCACCAAAGAGGATAGGTACAGAAGTCATCCTCTGGTTTCTACATGCATGTAAACCCCACCACCACCACCAGGAACCACACACACACACACACACACACACACACACACACACACACACACACACACACACACACGACTAACTTTCAAAGAAGCTGTAATTGGGGGAAGGAGACTCTCCCCTTCATATAAATCCAGCCTCAAAAAAAAAAAATCTGCAAAACCCTTTTTATCGTTTCTTTTATTGCAACGTCTTTAGTCTTGAAGGGAGCAGGACAAGTCGGCGGTGCTTCTGATGTGATCTGTTCCCAATGTCACAGGTGTCATCGTATAGATTCTTAGCGTTTTTTATACCTGCCTCTTTCTAAAAGCTCTCTGAGACTCTTTTTAAAATCGGCTAGAAGTCAAATAGGCTCAATTAGGTCCCGAGCGGCAAATTCAGTCTCTGTTAGAGATTAAACAATGGAGAAAATAGCGAGGCTAACGAGAAGGCTGCTTTTCATTACCCTATCTGATTTCATTAGCCTAATTCACGCTTATTAATTATTGGTCTGATGAAATCATCAATTCGGGCATGCCAGGCTCGTGACGGCTACGTTTGGGGAATATTCTGTCTTTCTCAGGCCCTTCCTACAGTGCTGAGATAATATCCTATTTTACTTCCCTTTCAGTGAGCTGTCCGACTCCATAACTGTACCTCCTATGAAGCCCGCATCCCGGGAATAAACACGGGGTTTACCACACAGCCCTGCTTTGCATTGTCAACAGAGAAATAGAAAAAGAGCCGTGAGTTTTCTTTCCTAGAGAGTGAACTCCTGTGTGTTTGGACAATGCAGGTCATTATAGACCGGCTGCCCCCTGAGATTGGGCAATTCTCGCTCATGTTCTAACAAAGGGCTGCGGATCTGGCCGGGGTGGGAGTGGACTGGGCCACTCAGATAAGTTTCATTCACTGTCGGAGCCCAAGGGAACAGCACATGGAGGCAGCGCGGCGGCAGCTCCTGGTGTAACTTTACACTATTTTTTTTCCCTTTAAGTCGTCACTGATCCCTTGGGTTTCCATGTTTGGGGGAGGGGTAGCATTAGAGAAAGGCAGTGTGAAATTGACTGACAGCCTCCTTATAAATAAGATCGCATAGACCACCTCAGAGGATGAAAAGACAGTTATGCCCTCGATGGTTCCCAAGAACCATATAACAAGGCTCCCACTGCGATTTTCAGTTTTAATTTTATTGTTTGGTCTGTGCCTAATGGCAGCAAACAAATTCCCATCTAGGTTAAAATTCAGTTGTTAGCGTGATGTTTCTTCTTGTCTGCATACTTACTAGGGAATGCTGTTTGTTTAGACTTGAGCCTCTCTTTCTGAAACAAAGTCTGTTCCTTCTAGAGTACTAAGAATAATCAGGAAAAACAAGAAACCTTGGGTATCAGGGTTGCCTAAGATTACAGTGTGTCTCCCAAACAATGTGCAAGACACTGATTGGGGTTTTCTAGCTTTTAATTCTCAGGGCAATTCTTTGAAATCTTATTTTATTGTTGTGTTTTTGTTGCTGTTATTGTTGTTGTTGTCCAGGTCCTGGGGGATGGAAGGTAGGGCCACGGACATTCTACAAAAGTGTTCTACCGCTGATTTCTGGTCTCACCCCTTTTTATACTTAAAAAAATAAAAACATGCTGATGTAGTACATTGCAGAGAGTGGCTGGCACTGAAGTACTGCAAGAGCCGTCAGTCATTGTGATACTTTTGAGACAAGGCCACCGTAAGTATCCAGGCTGGCCTTGAATTGGAGTCTGTACTGCAGGCAGGTTTTGAGCTTGGGACCCACAGAATCCAGGTTTCCAAGTATCTAGAACTACAGTCCTGTACAGCCATGCCCAGCTCTGCTGTTTGCTACCAAAAATGAGGAACTAGGGCTGGGAAATGGCCAAGCTACTCATGGAACTTGGGTTTTCGTTTCAGAAGACCCATGTTATTTCCTTTGTCTTTCTACCAGCCTGGAAAGGTGGAGGAGGCAGGCGTTCTCATCAGCAAGGACAACGAGACCCACGGCAGCCACTCCACCCTCCTCATCCCTTTGGGTTCTTCATTATCGCGAGTCCATCTTTCATCTCGATCCTTACGACTCTGGAAATTGGCCTGACCTCTTACCCTCTCCCTTTTATGAAAACACTAACTCTTCTCACACCTCCCTTTGCCTTACACGCCATCCTGTCCACCCACTGGCCCCTCCTTGAGTTTTCCTCCTTTCTAATTCCTCCTACAAACAGCCATTTGGAAGCAATTTCCAGGTCTACCTCCTTCCTTGTACATCTGTCTTTGGTAATTTAGAGGTTAGGGACTGTGTGTTTTCTACTTGTCATGTTTATGCCTCACACTCTGTGGGTACCTAATAAATGCTGAATAATAGCAGCTTTATGATGGTGCAGAACCAGAAACACGGGTTCTCATATTTAGTATTTCATCACCAGCGAGGCACATTTATTCACTGTCAGCCCGAGGCTAGGCACTCACTGGAGTTTGTTACTGGAGCCACGAACCTACCTTTGCATACCAGCTTTTCTCTCTTGTTTTCTTGACAAAAGCAAAAAAACCAACCACCACTGGCCTTCTCATTAAATTTCCGGCATCCCAAAGACAGAGGAAAACTGAGACATAGAGCTTCTGAATGAGAAGTCAGAGTTCATGACAAAACTATACAAAAGAGTCAGTTTCCTCCTGTGTGTACATGTCCCTGGCTTTCCTTTAAGATAGCATGCACAGAAAGAAAGAATTGGGCTACCTGAAATTTTTATTTTCTATAAATAACAAAATACCTCTGTGTTTATGCTATGCCTCAACTAGCAGAGGAATGTATTGTTAAGCTTGAGAAATTTAAGTTAAAAAATGCATTTGCTTGTAAAATCAATATATTTGATTCAAGGGGACTTTAGAGATGGCTCAGTGGGTACTGTTCTTGCCCACAACCTGAGTTTGATTCCCAGCACACAGCCTCCTGTTACTCCAGTTCCAGGAGTGTCTAGGCTAGATTCCTCTAGCCTCTGTGGACACCTGTTCTCACATTGAGTACTCCTTATTCCACATACACAGAATTAAATCAACCTTCAATAAATTGATGTAAACTAGCAGTGGTTGTTCCTGCCTTTCAGACTTCCTTCAATAGATATTTCAGTTCTGTTTCTTTCACCCACCTGTGTAGAAAGAATATATATATATATATAATCACTCTCAAATTGGGACATATTAATTCAGGAGGTAACCCATTGCAGAATTATTGATGTTTTATTGTTGTTTTTTATTGTTGTTTGTAATTGTTAATTCAGTAAATACTTATCAAGCGCGACAACATTCTTTGCCTTATGCTAAACATTGGAGGGTGCTGTTCAGAGTGGAGGAAGAGATATAAACAAATTATTGAAGAAATATGGTATAATATAATGGATATAATTACAAATCCTACAGGAAGATAAATTCTTCTATGTGCCTGAGAAGACTACATATGGGAGGTGACATTTCAGCTGTGTCTCGAAGATAAATGGTTGTTCTCTGTCAGGAGGTGGGAAACACATCACAAGGGATGAGGAAAGCAGGTCCACAGCAGAACTTCAGTAAAAGCATGGTGAACAGAGAGTTAGTTACACAAAGGGTACGATAAGGACTGGGAGAAGTCAACTTTGAATTCTCTGATGACCACATCCCTTGTATATTCCTTTAGGGAGATTAAATTACGTTTTATGGGCATCAGGAAAAATTTTAAGCAGCAGGACAATATGACTCTTTTTATTCCCAGGAAAGAGTTCAACATAAAGAGTGGGTTAGGAATATTCCAGTCTGTGGATAAGAGAGAATTAAGCGGCCATTATTCTATTCAAGGGCTGGTAGTGTGGGGCTTGGTTTAGGTGGCACAGATCAAGACTGGTGAAAGAGGACATGATGAGAAGTGCGGAGGACTTCCAGGTGGGAGTCAAGGAGTCCCACACTTCAAATCCTGTTGATGGTTTAAGATCAAAGTAAATTCGAAATATTGTTGTTATAGCAAACGAAACACCTTCATTCTCTATGAAATCACTTTCCATCTAAAACTCTGCCAGTGCTGGCCAAACAACTGAGCAAAAACCAAGAACAAAGGAAACAAAGGAAAAACCACAGAAACCAGAAACTTCTGCTTCTTTCTTTTGTAAGAAGCGAAATCTCTTTGTTAAGAGTGTGACAGAGTGCTAGAGATGAGCCTGATATGTGTGAGTTTTCAATAATGTTAGTTTTCAAATAGTTAATAATGTTAGTTTTCAAATAGTTAATAATGTTAGTTTTCAAATAGCTAATCATCTTTGTTTCAGCTGATTAGCAATTTGACTTTCAGTTTTTCAATACGACTGATTGAAAATACTTAGGAAGCCGTATTATCAAGTAGAAATAGTTCTAAGATTAGTCGAGCAAAAGTTTTCCCCTGACTGGTGCAGAAGGCTCTTATTACACACGCAGTCACTAACCAGGGGGGTGGGGTGTTTCCTTGGTGTGTCACAGGCCACTTGACTTCTCCTTGCTGTTTCTTCTGTCCTTTGGTTTCGGTGTCTCTTGCAGTTGTGGAGATCTGGGAAAGGATCGGTTTGCACCAGCTTATGGCACTGGCCTGAGATTCATGACAGAATAGAGGATGACAAAAGAAGAGGAAGAAGAAAAGAAAGGACATGGCCTCAAGCACATTCCCCTTCCTTCCCTTTCATTTTACTTCTTCCTATGAAACATCTCCCTGGAAGGATCTTCTATATACAGTGAAGGATGCTTTTGATATGTAGATCAAGCAAAAAACGGTAAATACATGGCCTTGTCTTTCAAGGGTTCCTTATTCTACAATGTGCCTGTGGTGGTGGTGTCTTTGATTTTTCATGAGGGTTTGTTCTCTTAACTCAGTATCTTCCATTGCCCCTTACCACAAAAATTCCTTCCTAAAACCTGCATTCAGCATTTAATCCATCAAACTGCGGCTCATTTTTCTTCTCCTTCCTTCTGGAAGATTGAGTGACTAAGTCTTTGCTTTGATTTTCTCCCTGACTTTAAGGGTTCTCGCTTTCCTAATTGCTACAGTCTGCTCTCTCTTTTTGCCTAGGAATAAACAAAAACAGAAACAACTGAAGACACACAGGACTTTCTCACTCCAGTGTCGCTGATGCAGGTTAAGTCTGACCCTCTGGATCCTGATCTTTCAACATGTGGCCTCAGTTTCAAGATGGGCTTTATGGTGAACGATTGGGTCCTCAGAGTTTGCAATTCTGTTGCAGGTCACACCACGACTTCCATGGCTTCAGGTTAGAGAGCAGGGTCTCTCTTGATAATTCTCAAGGTCATTCGACCCCCGAGTTTGAGCACTGCTTTCTGGACTTATATTTTTCAGTGCCTGTATTCAGGTGAGTAATGATTGTGTACTTGTGTCAACCCAGTTAGTGCCAGTTAGAGCAGCTTTGTCTTGAGGGTAGACGGTCATCATACCATTGATTTCTCTTGTTTTAATACTGCAAGGAATCTGTTTCTTCTGATACTTTTGGACTTGCTAATAATAATAGTCTTAAAATAGAGAATATGAAAAATGTCCAAAGTTGCCCATTAAAGAAAAAGAAAGGCCGAAGAGAAAACGCAGAAGCCTTGTCATTTTATCATAGATACTAAAAATTGAAAAAGGAAATGGTATCATTCAACTTTGACTCTGATTCTTTCTTGGCCTTCCTTAGTTTCCCATAACAGAAAGATATGGAAGTAATGATTAAAGGAGTTTTTTGTTGTTTTTTTTTTTTTGTTTTTCAAATCAGGGTTTCTCTGTGTAACAACCCTGGCTGTCCTGGAACTCGATGGTAGACCAGGTTGGCCTTGAACTCAGAGAGATCCATCTGCCTCTGCCTCCCGAGTGCTGGGATCAAAGGTGTGTGCCACCATGCCTGGCCATTAAACGTACTTTTAATTAGACATTACTTTGGGTAGTATAGTATTTAAAGAAATATGAATATCATTTTAAATAAGAATGGAAGTGTATTCATGCTAACAATTTGAATCCTATGGACTAGACTTTAACATATAATTTTATTTTGTTTTTCAAGGCAAGAAAGCTAAGTCCTCCATGAAATTTTACAAAGAAAAAATTAAAAAAAAAACCATTCTGTATGGAAGAGAGGTTCTCATGCAAACATATTAGGTGAATTTATTTTGCTAAGAATGTTTGTACACATCAAAATTTGAAATTTGTTATAAACTGCATGACTCACTTACTAAAGGAGATACAGCAGACCACCACATGAAACGCTCTGCTGTGCTCTTTGATGCCAGAAAGATTACAAACAGAGCATGGTGGCATAAGCCTTTAATCCCAGCACTCAAGAAAGCAGAGGCAGGCAGGTCTCTGTGAGTCTGGTCTACAAAGATAGCCTGGGCTACATTGTAAAACCCTGTCACAAAACAAAACAAAAAACAAAGAAATTACGTGAAAACACTAGGAATACCATACCTCCGTTGTTAGATACACTTACGCGCTTTAGAGAAAATAAATTAGGCAAGACCTCTTGTTTAGATGTCTTTATTTTTTAATTGAGAGAGGTGTGTGTGTGTGTGTGTGTGTGTGTGTGTGTGTGTGTGTGTGTATGTATACATACTGTGTGTCTAGGTTAGAGGACAATCTTATCAAACCAGTTTTTTCCTTCCATCTTCATGTGAGTTCGTATCAAACTTAGGTCACCAGGTTTGCAAGGCTTGGCCCTTACTGTTGAGCCATCTCACTGACGCAGTACGTGATTTTTATTCCCTGTTGATTACTTCACAAAGATGACATATTGAACATTTATTTTCTTACATACACATGAATTCTACTGTTAGAAGAGTGTGAGAGCGATATAATCATCCTGGATGAAAAGGAGTTTCCCTGGGCCTTGAAATATGAATATGATTTTGAGAGGTAGATAAGACTCAGGATAAATGTTAGGCACTGTAAGATCACATGGGAAGCTGTGGGCAGCCATGCATGTCTGGTCACAGCACACTCTGTGGAGGCTGAGGGAGGCTGAGGTGGCAGGGGTTGAGAGCTCAAGGACAACTGAGGTTGTACAGCAAATTGGAGCCAACTTGGACTACAGAGGGAGAATCTGCCTGAAAATAACAGAAGAATAGAAGAAATGCATGCCACAGCATTCTGAGTTTCCTCTGGTTAAGAATGCCTTTGCTCTAGCCAGGCGTGGTGGTGCACGCCTTTAATCTTAGCACAGAGGCAGGCAGATCTCTGTGAGTTCGAGGTCAACCTGGCCTACAAAAAGAATTCCAGAACAGTTAGGGCTATACAGAGAAACCCTTCTCAAGAACCAAAAAGAAAAAAAAAGAATGCCTTTGCTCTCACGGACGTATAAAACGGACAAACTAGGAATACACAGCTGAGAAGGAAATTCAAAATGATGAATATTCTTTGTTTCAATGCCAGAAATAAGATATTTTCCTCTTTATTATGTGAAATAAATAAGGTTGAAAGCTGGAAATTACAAAAATTATTTTATTCAATGAAGCAAGTAAATACATTCTAAGGGTCTAGGTCCAGTGTGCTCTTTCCCTGAAGCTGGATGGAGCCAGTTCACAGTCTCAAGTGCTGCATCCTATGCGTGGCCTGGAAGTTCAGTGCCAGCAATAAAACATGTAATCAGCTCTCACATGTTTTTAGACATTCCCAATTCACTTTGATCATGACTAACAAGGAAACGGCCATTTCACTTACAATCTGTAAATTCTCCGGGGGAAACTTCATCCAATGCTCAGCACAGTACTTCACATTTTATTTTTAAAATATAGAATGTTACTATCAGCAGTATATTTATCCTTAAAACATTAGTCAGTTTTCCATGATGTAATCTTGGTTCAATGTCCACTGGTTTTTAATTGCCATTTCCCACAAGTCTGAGCTGCTTTTAAAAAACGCATATATTTTAGATTACATCTCATCTAAGTTCAATGAAGAATGGTAACTTTTCCCTGCAGTTTTCAAAATCGCTTTGGGCTGTGTTGCCTGAGGCATCACTGTCCTTTGTGTGGCTGAGTTTTGCTGGGCACAAGAAGATGCTGAGCAAAATTTCTCGATGCCAAGTGTTTTTGAGCTAGTAAAGATGTCCTTAAATATGTATCAGTTCCTATCAGAGGACACAGTTAGCCTGAGTTGGAAGGATACAGGCTGCCGTCGCAATCCTGGAGAGCAACCTGTGAGGGCTTGTTGAAAGCAGGCAATGATTTAGAGAGGGAAATTTCAGAGATGACAGCTGTTTAAATCTAATCAAAAACTCTTTTCTACACCGGGAGACAGTTAGTCTTCCATTTGCTCTAATATGTATCTTAGGAATCTGTAGGGTTTTAGAAGGCAGCAGGAGGCTTCGAAAGTAACACTTGAGAGCCCAGTTTAAAGATAAGACCTGATGCTGCCACTGCCAGCAGATTAAAATGGAGGCAGAGTGGGTACAAAAGGCTGGGTGTAATCTAACACAAGATTCTAAATAATATGTCCAAAAATATGATCTTTTTAACTTAGACTGCCTTGAAATTTAATTTTTTTTCATTTTTTTTTTTTTTTTTTTTGAGACAGGGTCTTAATGACGTAGCCCTGCCTGGTCTAGAACTGACTGTGTATACCAGGCGGGCATCAAATTCCCAGGGATTTGCTTGCCTCTTGCAAACCCCCAAGTGCTGGGGACTAAAGGGGTACAACCAAACCTGGCTTTAAAAAAATGCATTGTTTAGATCTCCATGTGTATGCCACACACATATGCACACAATGATAACTATTAGTACACTTACATGCCTGCCACTCTCAAAGTGTGCACTATAGACTCTTATCACCTAAGAAATAGTCCGAACTTCAGCTCACAGGGCTAGCAGTGTATACTTTTAATCCTAGCCCTTTGGGGAACAGAGGCAGGGGAAGCTAGCCTTGTCTACACAGTAGGTTCTGGGACACCCAGCACTACATAGTAAGATGCTGTCTTAAAAAAAAGAAATCTGAAGCTCATGCTCCCATCTGCATTATAACAGATCCCTGTAAAACTGTGATACACAGTAAGTTTTAAGGCACACAGATTTGAAAAGATACAAAGCTCTCTCCTTAAAACTTGTACATCTTTAGTTTAAAACCGTTTGGAGTTGCCCTCATATCTAAGGCAACTTAGATATGGGGTCTAAAGGTAACGATCGCCAGAAAGTCCCTGTTGAAAAGTCCTGGAGACCACTTCCCAGGCTAGCTGGGGCCTCTTCCCAGAGCTGGTCCTGAAGGGTGTGGCTGTCTGGAAGGGGAAGGTGACACACAGGAGGGAATGCAGGAGTGTAGGAGGTCAGTGCTGGCCCTGATCTAGAGCCTCCATTGCCCAGATCTTGCAATGATAGGAAGTGTGGCTGATTAAAACCAACCTGGAACTATAATGATGATGTTTTCATGAAATCATTTGGTTACCTACTGTTTCTTTCATCTCTCTTCCTACTGCTCCTGGTTGGCAAGATAAAGATGCTGGCTCAGCTGCCTTGTCCTTCCTTGTCACCCATTTTCTCTGTCCCCACTCACACAGCTGCTACTGTTTCTCCAGGAGAGTTCTGTTCCTTCCAGACTGGCATCCACAGGGGCTTTGGGGCCCCGTGCAGGTGTCTGACAGTGACACAGGACAGTATACTTTCCTGGACACACAGGCATGGCTCCCACTGCCATGGTGCATGTTCTCTAATCAGACTGTGAGCAGGGAACAGTCTCGAGTTGGAATTTTTCCTCAAGGTAAGTCAGCCCCAATGGCCCTGGGCACAGAAGAGCACACTTACAATTAAAGAGAAAACACATGGGGAATTTAGAACAGAGTTCTCTGTGCCCTGGAAAAGAGGAAGGTGAAAAATGAGCCGAGTGCAGATCAATTACTGAGGAACATTTGGAAATTCTTTAAAAGCAATGGTAGTCAGCCATCCATTTATTAAAAGGTCTTTTAAACCATCCATCTCACCTAGTTTGAAGACTCTAGAAACAAACAAGTCTCTAAATGCCACACTTTGTTGTATGCTCTTTGCTGGACCGAAGCTAACTCTCCTCCCGTCTTTAGAGAAACAGAGAATCCTTCTTGCCCAACACAGGTGTCTGGACTGTTTGAAACACTCCGAGCATCCTGCATAGCACCTCATCAATCTAATTAAAGATTTGGATAATCACATGTTTTGTGTTTATCTCTCCAGCTATAAGCCTCAAGAGAACAGGGCCACATCCCATTAGGAGGCAGATGGAGCAAGCATGTTTACTAGACAAATGCACATTTAGTCACCTAAGTATACACTCCAAAGTCTTATAAAAAGCATATCCACCCAAATGAGCAGGAATGAGCTCCTTACACAGATCCGGTTTCTCTCTAGACACAATTCAGGTGGATATGTTTGTCTGTTTTCCCTCCAAAACCAAACCAAACCGAACCAAACCCCTGTTAAGTAGTGAGGGGGAAGGTAGGGAGGATAGATGGTAAAGAAAGGATGAACAGTGATAATTTGACCGGCAGTTTCATGGTGCAAGAAGACAGAAGAACACAGACGAAATAACTAAAACACCATAGCAAGGTGGAGCCAGGAGCAGATGAGGCAGAGAGCAATTTGATACTCTCACAATTAATGCCAGTAACTAGAAATCTCAGCTAAAAATGAATCTGTATGATCTGCTTATGAAGAATAGCAAGGAGAATTTACATTAGAAACAAGTTACCTAAAACTGAGTCTGTGATCTGGAGGCAATAATGATACCTGTAGCAATAATGATACCCACCCTAATGTGCTTCAGCAATTATGAAACACCTTTTCATTTTGTTGTTTTTTTGAGACAGAGTTTCTCTGTGTAGCCTTGACTGTCCTGGAATTCACTCTGTAGACCATGCTGGCCCCCAACTCAGAGATCTACCTGCCTCTGCCTCCTGAGTGTTGGCATCAAAGGTGTGCGCCACCACCCCAGGCTTGTTGTTGTTGCTTGAAGCACATTTTTTAACACTTTACCTGGCTTGGTTTTTGTAACAGAAGAGAGAGAGACAGGCTATAATAACCAGGAAAATTTGCTGTGAAAGAACACTTCATTTCACGGTGAAGCCGACAAATTCAGTGTCCCCAAAGTACTTTCTTACTGAATACTATCATAAATATACAGATTTGACTTTTCAAGATTGTTTTTGGAGGGAGAACCATTTTGCTATGATTCCCAAAGGTCTTGTAACCTAATGTTTTTTCTTCAATAATGGTTTATTAGAAGTTAGACAGTGTGTTTAAATCAGCTCATCAGAATACTACAGTAGAGTTGGAGAGTTGCCTTGGAGGACTAATGGCCTTGCACCAACCCTGAGGACCTGAGTTCAATCCCCAGATCTCACAGGGTGGAAGGAAAGAACAGACTTTCCAAAGTTGTCCTTTGACCTCCACGTGGGTGCCACAGCCACAGGCGCCTACCTCCGCATGCACAATAAATGATTAAATGTGGGACAAATTAAATCCTACAGTAGAGCTTCATAAATAATATACAGCAGACCTTATAAATATGCAGTAGATGCAAATTTTGTTATTTATCATATTTGAAAAGGAGATCTGTCCTGGACATTAACTTATAGTTTTACATCCCTTATTCCTTTGTATTTCTACAGCGTTCTTTCCTTAATGCCGAGCTTTACAAAAAGAAAAAAAGGCACTTCCTTTAAAGGATAGTAGGAATGCAATGTTTACAATAAATTTTCCAATGCGCTGATATCTAGAGGTGCATTTACCTTTTATTCAAACGAAGAATAAGTGCAAAGAGTTGCAAAGAGTAAATATGTCAGAGGTGACAGGACTTGTCGACAGACAAGGGACAGTGCAGGGGAGTTGCTCACTCAGCGGCCACTGGGACGCGGCTGTGTAAAACCATCTGTCCATAAACAGTTCTTTTTATGGTTCCTTCCACAAGAGATCAAAATTAAATCTATGCTGGAACATAATTAGAGGATTAACGGCCAAAGCCAGTGCATAAAGGGAGAGATGTCCAGAAAAGTATGATGAGCAGCTTTTTAATGACTGCACTTTAAAAACAAACCCAAATTATGGCACCAGTTGTTCTCTTGTCACGTGAGAGAGGTCACACTAAATAACCCCTCTCTGATTGTATCCACCTCACAACCTCCACCCAGCCAGGGACAGGTTGGGCCTCTTCGATTTTCAGCCTGGTGATGACAGCAAAGCCCATTCTTTGTTGCTCTTACAATGTCTCATGGTCTCAACAGGACATCCAAGGCCCAGCTAGCCAATCACTTCCTGGTGATATTATAAAGAAGCCAACAGGAATCTGTGCATTTTGGTTTCACTGTGACAGGAGTGATGGTTTCTCCTCTTGTATTTCTGCTTCCACACTTCCTTCTCAGATCCCTGATTCTGAGGACTTACGTTATCCGCAAGGCCACACTGTACTAGGTACCTTCTAAAAACGCAAATGTGCTTTCTGTCATAATTACAGGTGTGTTGTCTGTCCCTGTTTGTGAAGGTAATATAGGGTGGCTGACCATCGAGCGCATGTGGGCTAGATGAGCTGAGAATGATGCTCTAGGTCTCTGGGGTGAACCAAGGAGAAAGGAGTTTCTAAACACTCTCCTTGGAAACTAACAGTGAGTGCTGTCGACCTCAAGCAGGGTGTCAGAAGTCTTATTCACTGGTCATCATCACAGGAACATCTAGACGACTGTGTTTACATCAGGTGTCCTTGGGGAGAGAAAAGCAACAAGGGTCTATGGTTTTAGCAACCCCTCCGTTTAGTTGTTTTTCTTTTATCGGAGTGAAGAGCTGCCAAGGGATGCACAGTACATAGCCCACAAAACTACTTAGCCCTGACAGACCTTTATAAACACCTGTTTCACTATCGCATTCCTTTAGCATCGGCCTCTTTCTGCAATCTAAGTACCACATGGAGCTGTCCTACTGTTTCTGAGGAATGAAGTGCACTTTACTGAATATTGTGACATGCAGTAGCTGCCTTGCCTTGAGAGTCTGTTTCAAAATTGATTTAAAAGGATGCATTACATTTTGGCTGGGCATGCACGTGGCTAGGCCCTAGTACTTATTTGTTTGGTTGTTTAGAGAAGATTTTCTACAGCTTTGTTTAGTGCAGCCATTCAGCTTTAGTGGGGAGACATTATTTTTTTATTAGCAAGGGAAGACAGGACCAAACATGTGAGATCATGCATAGGAGAACTTCTCTTCCAGTTCTGCCGACTTGGCTTTTAAGGGGCAGAAGGACAGTTGCCTGGAACAACCTGCAGAATCCTGGGAGTTATTGACATGAACTCAGTTCTCTGCAGGCTCCGGAAGAAGTTAGTCATGGCCATGACATGCTAGAAAAGGAAGGTGCCTTGGCCATCTCTATGCAAAGGCTCAACCCGCTAATGCTGCAGTCTCTCATTTGGAGATTTGTGATTTCTAACAACAGAGGATCTCATACAGAGACACAGTGGGAATCACAAAGTGTACCTCTCAACGTGAATACTGATTCTGTTGTGCAGACTAAGAGCCATAGATACCTCTGCCTCATTCTTTTTCATATTGTATCTGTAGGAGTAAGTTCAGAAATGGGTACAATATAGCAATCGAATACATATAAAATAAATTAATATGGCCTAAAATCTACTCAGATTAAATCCATTTCAGACTGAAGACCCAGCCAGAAACACATAATCAACAAATTAGATGAACTTAATCAAATACATAATATTGACAGATACTCTGAGGCTAGGGGGTGTAAAGAGAAGAGATAATGTGGCCCTGTCATTCAGAGGCCAACACAAAAGTCGTTTCTGAAAAGTGTCTCAGTTATCTGTGCCCTGGTGTCGTTTCTCAGACTGTGGAGACAGTACAGCTCTTTTTCCTACTCTCTGGTAAGCAAGGCAATCAATGAGACATTTCTTGAATCCATGCCTGGTTAGGGAAACTCTTGAGAATTGAAAGAATTTGATTCACAAAAAGGTTTAGTAGCATTCACAGAACGCGTGTTCTAATTACTACATGCTGTTTGTGGAAAAAGCAGTGCTGATTATTTCAGAGGGAAGCATGCCAGCACTGCCACAGCAGAGTGAAATGGGGATCGTGGGCTTCTAGACTGGGACTAAAAAAAAAAACCTTCCTTAGGATGGTGAAACCCATGCATGCAGATTTGAAAGTGTCCTGGAATTATGAAAACATGGCAACATATTTATTAAAATCTGGGGTGGATTTTGCTGTACTATGTATTTTAGAAATCTAAGATATAATGAAAGATAGAAAGTATAGGTGTATGTTCATTTTTTTTAACTTTATAAATACTGTGTATATACCTGAGTCTATGTGCATTGTATGCTTGAGCATGTGCGTGTGTGTGTGTGTGTGTGTGTGTGTGTGTGTGTGTGTGTGTGTGTGTGTGTGTGACATCAGGTACTCTCCATCATTGTTTGGCTTAGGACCTTAACACTGATTCTCTGGTTGAACTGGAGCTGGCTGTGTTTTGGTTAAACTGACTAACCAAAAAGTTCCAAGGATCCACCTGACTCAACTTCCTCTCTCTCCAAGGAGGGGGTCACGGAGCCTCCAGGCCACTTCCTGCTTTCACATGTGTGTGAGATCCAACACAGGTCCTCATGCTTACATAGCAAGACTCCTGTCTGTTGAAATATCATCTCCCAGTCCTGATAAATATTTCTTTAGGGATTGATTATATAGCTGCTTGTTGGACATTGTATAACATACAAAATTTTTCCAGATACAAGCAACATGGAAACAGAAGTCATAAAAGAAAAAGCTAAGTCAAAAGAAGTGATCATCAGTATGCAGACTTTCCTTTGCAGCTGAGATGCTTTAAACCAACAACAAGAGTAGAGAGCAGCAGGAAATAGTTTTCCCATGATCCTTCTTGCTTTATTAACATGGGATAGCATAAAGCAAGATTGGCACCCTTCCTTCTCCCTCAAGAGTCTAAACCACACTGAACAACATTTATCATATTTATTTACCACTGTAGAAAGACACATTCCACAAATCATATGAAGAGAAGACTATAGACATAAGGAGCTGATTCTTAAAGCATATATTCTCTTCCAACAGCAAGCATCTAAACTTGATTTTAATTATTAGTATGGGCAGCAAATGTCTGGAGCCTACAAATGGAGATGTTGTCACAGAAACAACTGCCACAAGGCCACCACCTGCTCAAACCCTTGCAAGAACTCAGGTGTAATTAACAAAACAATAGAATTACATTTATCACTTAGTTGAAGAACTGGACTAGGAACCATTACCAGATGGAACAGAAGTAGTTTTGCTCCTATTTCTTGTAGTGTTGAACTAGATGGTACCCACAATATTCTTTCACTTATACTCTGTCATAATGAAATAGTGCACCCCAGTAAGTATTCAAAATTATATTCAGACTATAAGAAAATGGACAGCAAAGTGGGGGATGGACAATAAGAGTGCACACTTGAACAGAATGTGCGAAATATCCAGGCAGCCATACATACGATTGCCTGAACGCAATGTTTTTCAAGTGTGTGTGTGTGTGTGTGTGTGTGTGTGTGTGTGTGTGTTACTGTTATTAATTACACCAGACAATTGGTATGAACTTGGACCATCTCTAGCCAACTGGCCTGTAAAATCAGCCTATGAACAAGCAGCCATAACTGTATAGTTTTAGATGAACCGATCACTGAGATGAGGACACCGATCAGTGACATTAGTTGCCACACATAGGCTACACGAGACAACAGTTTTAAAAACAATGTTTATTTCTGGAGTTCTGTATTTTTAATTTATTAATTCATGTGCACCATGTGGGAATGGGTGCCCACAGAGGCTAGAGGGTATCTGAGTCCCTAGACCTAGAGTTACAGAAAGATGTGAGCTGCTTGATGTGGGTATAGGGAACCGAACTTGGGTCTTCTTTCAGAATGGTATGTACTATTACTATTTGCTTCATCTTTTCAGTCCTGAGATAATATTTAAAAATTCTAACTATGTGCTTGATTACTGCTTTCCTTTGAAAAGAATGCCATTGGCTGAAAACATCTCTCTCTGCCTGTTGTATTCCCTGTAATTTAAATGTGATTTGGATACTTTTCCTTAGAAATGGTTTAAGAATTCTTTACCTTCATCATCCTTAAAGCTTTTAATATCTAAGAACGTTACTATAGTACAATTCCCTAGTCCAGCAAAAACATGTAATGCTAAATAAGCATGATGTGCAAGGCGACAGCCAAGGCCTTGGAGTAGTATTTGACTTCATTGTCCTTTTTTTCACCCTGTCTTGCTCTTTCCATTGCTTCAAAAACAATAGCATTACATGTTGATTTCATGTTAGTTTCCCAAGGACACGATAAAGAATGTTTTGGCAATGCCATATACACTTAATATACTTAAAAGTACTTTATTTTTTAATCCATTGCAATAAAGAAGGTAACAAGATGGTCATGAGATTTATAGGTGTGGTAGAATCAGACACTCTGGTTAAGGGTTTGGTGTGATGACTCTGTGGGTAAAGGCACTTTCAACCTGAGTTAGATCCCTGGGACCTTCAACTGAATAAAGAGAACTACTCAGTTGTTCTCCAACTTCACAGGTGCACCATGGCATATGCACACCCTGGACTGTGTAGACCTGCACACACACACACACACACACACACACACACACACACACACACACACAGAGAGAGAGAGAGAGAGAGAGAGAGGGAGAAAGAGGGAGAGAGATGAGAGAGAAAGAATAATTATATATATACATATATATGGTACAATAATGCTATGTGAAATATTTAAATAGAGGAAAAATTTAATTTTTATGACTGTAAAACCTTATTTATAATGTATTAATAGCTTCAGAAAGCCTTCCTATAAGTTTCAGAAAGCCTTCCCATAATCCCAGAACTTCACCTTGAGCTCTGCTTGCAATAGTAAATTGTAACTGGGTATTTATCTCCTTTTTATACTAGAACTGTATTCTTTCCAAGATTCAACCATGTTTTATCCATCATTAAATCATACCATGTTTGACCCAAAGTAGACTCCAAAATGATCTTTGATCAAATTAATATTGATCATAACTTTAAAGAGTTCTCTCTGTTTGATCATTAATATTCTTTATTTGATCATTACCAGATTTTATTTTCTTTTAAATTTTTTGTTTGACATTTTTCAAAGCCCTGCCCCTCCTCCTTATTCCAATAAAATCTGGACAACCAGTTCATAGGAAGGCCTGAAAGCTCTATGTGTTTTCCTCACAGGACATCTTTCTCCAGCAACCAAAGAAAAGCCAGTTTAAAACCTGAAGGTGGCTGTGGCTCGCAAGGCATCTGCTTCCTTTCAGAGGTGTTGCTTTCAGTGAGGGAACACCACCAATAAAGGTAAGGTTACAGGTTTTATTAGTTTGACATAGAGAAAACCTACTTCAGTGTCAGAGACTGTGTCTTCACCCTCAGTGAGCTGTCTTAGGTCACAAAGTGTATGGATTACTCAGAACAGACTATTAACTGTTGGGAAAACAAATAAGTGTGTGGGGGTATAATATACAAGAGTCGGAACAGTTTTAACTTTTACAATACTGACACAAACCAATCAAAGAATATAAACTTAAACCCCACATTTGTCATGTCCCCTTAGGCCTACGAGTCTTCCTTCTACAGCTCCAAAATGGGCAGACTTAGCAGGAGAAGTCAATACTGTTAGAGACTATCCAGTTCATTGCTGGAAACGCCACTTGGTAATCACCTCTTAAAGGGTAGCTATGCAGCTAGAGAGATGACTTAATGGATAAAGCGTTTGTTGTGCAATCATGTGATCCAGGGTTTGAATCAACAATGTTCATATAAAAACATGGCATGGCTGCGTGGCTGCAGCCCTGCGGGTGGGGAAGAGCAAAGGGGATCCTTGGAGTTCATTTGCCTGCTAGACTGGCTAATTGGTTAGCACCTAGTCCAATGCAATAAAGTGGAGCATGATCTAAGCAGGCACATCAGCCTCTGGTCTCCATGCTAGCATGCTCACATGCACATGTACATGTACTCATATTCACATGTATGTATCCATACGTCACACATATACATACACACACACACACACACACACACACACACACACACACAGAGAGAGAGAGAGAGAGAGAGAGAGAGAGAGAGAGAGAGAGAGAGTAGTGAATCTGAAAACTCTTACAATGATTATAGTAAGCATATGAGTGTGACTTAGATTGTATCTGTATATTGACATAATGGCATATAATAAATTAATGGAGATAATTTTTAGGAAAGTGAAAGGGACATTGCAGGGGTGGGAGGCAATAGAGAGGGGGAATAGCAAGGTTAAGCAATTTGAAGGGAGAAATGGGAAAAGTTGGGGTGGGAGTGCTAATTAGGGAAGGAAGGGAAAGATAAATGCAGATGGAGGAGGTAAAATAACAGTAAGGGAGTCTGAAAGAGTCCTAAGGAATCACACTATTAACTGTCTACCTCTACCTACAAATGTGTGTGTATATATATATATATATATATATATATATATATATATATATATATATATATCTATATATCATTGAATAAAGATACATAGTTTAAATGAAATGTTCTCATCTGGCATGACAATGCTCCTCCTAAGCCATAGATCAACTAACAAAAAGCCCTAGAACCAGGCAGGAGAAGCCCTGTTTTGAGTTGTTGGTCAGGATTGTCCAAGAGGCTCCCAAAACATTGCATGCTATTGCTGTTGCCCTTGGCTGTCCTCCAGACCTTGAAGGTAAGTCCTTATTTCTGAAGACACTCTGAACTGCAGCCACAGGGCCCAGGAAGCCTCTATCAGGAATCTGACATAAAAGCCACCTCCATGAGGCCTAGCTTTCCATGGTACCAGAAGATGCCATGGAAGCTTCCAAAGGATGGAGTCAACCAATAGTCCTACACAGCTATGATGCCTGTGAACCACATCAAGGACCACCATGGTACCATATAACCCTAAGGGTGCAGCAGTGGCATGCACACCTTGATGTAACCAACAGCTCTCTAACTGGACATGATCTGCTCAACAAGAGGAAATACCTTCCTGGTATTGAAAACCCAGCCAACTACCCAGGGCTAATGAAATCATGGATTGTAGAGAAGAACGTATAACTGCTACTTTACTAAACCAGCACAATCACCAACTACATTCTAAACATTTGTTCTTATACCCACAGATACCACAAGGAAACTTTTCTTTGCAACAGGCGGAGAACAGTGTAGAAAACCATAACTGATCAAAATGTGGAGTTGAAGGGCCCTCTCCCAACTAATATGGCTACAACACAACTCCCACACTTAAGGATCAGGAATCATTGTGGAAGAGGGGGTGGGAAGATTTTAAGAGTCAGAGGACCTGGAAGTTTACTGTGAGATCATGTTTCCTAGACATGTCAGCAGCTACATCCATGAAGTTTCGACAACATGGCTACCTAAATATGACCTGAACAAGGACAACATGAATAGATGTGCTAACATGGAAAGCAGAAAGCCCAAGAGGACTCAGTTCCACACAAAACCTATAGCTAGCTGAGGAATACTAAGAGTGAAATAAATAGTCTTTCCCAGGAAAGAGCACACCAATTAGTTACCCAATACTAAACTGTCAGCCCAGAAAACAGACGTACAAGTAACACACAGATTGTACTATGTATTTAGGAGCGCGCGCGCACACACACACACACACACACACACACACACACACACACACACACACACACTACCACCACCACCAAAAACAATAATTAAAGATAAAACTACCATCAATTTGAAAGGGAGAATCAGGCAAGAGGTTAGAGGGAGGAAAGGGAATAGAAAAATGATGTAATTATATTATAACCTCAAAAAATAAAAATGGTTTTTGTTTCAAGAAACATGTTTTCCTGCACACAAGCAACATTTCATTATATGTGACACTCTGCTTTTCCTGGTAAATACTGCTTCACAGCTCACTGGTTAATGCCCCAAAAGAGCCATTTAGAAATATTTTTTTATATGTTCTAATATGCTAAATTCATGTTCACAGAATGGGATTAGAAAGTAGAGAACCAACTGGGCGGTGGTGGCGCACGCCTTTAATCCCAGCACTCGGGAGGCAGAGCCAGGCGGATCTCTGTGAGTTCGAGGCTAGCCTGGGCTACCAAGTGAGTCCCAGGAAAGGCTCAAAGCTACACAGAGAAACCCTGTCTCGAAAAACCAAAAAAAAAAAAAAAAAAAAAAAAAAGAAAGTAGAGAACCAACGAGACACACTGACAGATAATGCACTTGTGAATGCCATCTACAAGCCACACTGTCCTCGTGAAGTGATCCTTACGAGGTATCCTTCAGTGGCAGAGTGCTCCACACAGACATTGCCCATCCTGTGGTCCATGCTTTAAGTCAGTGTGTTTACTGGGAAGACTGACATCAACAAGTAGTTATCTCTACTAGCTTCTCAGATGAGAACAGAAGCTAGCTTTTAGAAGAAAAAATACAGAAAGAAGGGCGTTTTCTACCAAATTTCTGCATAATCATTCTTTTCTAAGTTCATTTTTTCATTTCTATTGCCTTTACTATTTGGGGGTAAATGAAACAAATGATCATTGTTGATTTCTTGAAAATGTAGCCAGAGGGATGTCAGGGGATGTCTCTGTTGGTAAAGTACCTGCTGTACAAGCATGAAGGCCTGAGTTTGGATCCTCATACCCATGTGAAAGCCCAGTGTAGTGGCACAAACTTATAACCCCAGAGCAGGTTTGGGGGCAAAGACAATTGGATCCCAGGACCTCATTGACCTGAGGTGACAGTCTGGCAAAATCATGTCCAGGTTCAGTGAGGGATTTTCTTAAAGAAATAAGGTACAAAGTGATGAAGCAAGACACCCAAAGTAAACTAAACTCTGGCCTCTGCCTACATGTTTATGTACACATATATCCCACATACATGTGAACACACACACTACATACTTGTGGACACAAACATAACTAGGATGCATTTGATGCCATAAGTTACATATTAGCAAATAAATAAAAAGACATTATTATAAATACAAACAGATAATAAAACATGGATAAATATCACAGAATAGACTGCATGGTTTGTGGCCAGACCAAGCTAGTGCTCAGAGTGCAGGGAGCAGAAGTGTAGCCTCTTGTATGGTGTTTTAGCTGGCCAGGTTCACTAGATTACCATATGCCCCAAGTCTTAGTCTGTTTGAAGTGCTATAGCAAAATTCCTTACATGGAGTACTTCATAAACAACAGTCACTTAATTTTTATAGTAGTGGTGATGGGGAAATCCAAGATGAAAGTGCCAACAGGCTTGGTGTATGATGAAGACTCACTCTGCTCTTTAGAGATGGTGTGGTTAGTGTGTCCTCATATGGGCAAAGGGGCAAACAAACACTTATGGCTCTTTTACAAGGGCAATAATGCCATTCTTGAGGGCTTTACTCTCTGGCTTAATTGCCTTCTCAAAGGTAATGGTCACACTGGGAACTAGGTTTCGATCTACGAGTTCTGCAGGGCCACAAACCCTCAAACCACAGCCCTGTGCAATAAAACCAGGCTGGGTCACTGGTTTATGTTGGAGCCTTGAGTTGTATTCTTTCCCTAATAAATGTCGTGTAGCTCTCTGAACAGTTTAAAATAACGTAGGCTGAGTGCCCCAGCCAGATATCAGCATGCTGCTTTGCAGTCCCTGTGGCTGAAGAGGATTCATGGGTTATGATTCCTAAGCTCTTTCAAAAACATGTTGCAGTAGATACTGCTGTACAGTGGAAAGATTGCCTAACTATGCTTAAAAACCAAATATCTGGTAGACAGCGGATTGTCCTAGACATGGTGTTTAGAGGTAGGGCGGTGTCTCTTACTACTGGAGTCAGAAAGACCCAATAACTTGCCAGATATCAATGCTAGTGAGAAGAACACAGGGATCTGAACTTCAGCCCATCTAGGTTTAACATCTGAGCTAGATGATCTGATCCTGACTTTGGCCACTCATGATCTCTAATGAACATGGACTTCCTGAGTTCAGTGAGGTAGACATCTATGTTTATGTCTTTAAAATAGGGAGAAGGCCTATCTCACAGAATTAATCAAGTGTTTGAGGCAGAATAATTTAAAGTGCTCAGTGTTGCATCCTTCCTCCACAGACCTGCCTCAGGTAAGTAGCCTCTCTGCTGGGCTCTGAGCTAGGCATTCCAGACAGATTTCCCTTCCCACCAGACACTGGAGACCAAGTGAAAGAGAGACAATAGTCACTTAGTGTGGGAATGCATTTAGACATTTTTCTCAATGTATAAAAGAAGTGAAAAGGGGCTACTCTGTTTGACGGGGTGTGGCTGTTTGTGAAGAAGACACCGATCCACCCACTCAGCCTTTCCCAGTTGCGTCCAGTGGCCTGGAACCACCTCCTTTGAACTCTGAAAACAGTCAGGGTGATCTCTGGGGGGACTTTCAAACATAGTGTCTTAATTCTTGCAGTAGATACAGATGTGTACACAAGATGCCCACATGTGACAAGAGGCGCTGAAGACATGTCCATTCAGGCCGAGGGAGGTGACAGCTGTGCTTTCATGGAAGGAGAGAAGTAAAGGTCAAGAGCCAGGGTCACAAGAAGGCGGCCTTTTACCTCCATGGGCAGAATTTCAGGAAGCTGAGATCACTGCTGAGGAGGAAGGAAAGGAATGAAATGTGTGTGGAGATGTTTCAAGAGGAGAGGTGAGAGGTGAGACGTGAGAAAGACAGGAAAGGAGGAAGGAAGAAGAACTCTGGGCAATGTGAGTAACCAGACTGGACTCTAACTCGGTGTACAAGGAGCAGAGAGTAGGAGAGCTGAGCCTGGAAACCAGATACAATGAAGGACTCTTCCAAGAAGCAAGGGCTGTGGACTCAGACCTGTGGGTTGAATTCCTGGTTGGACACTCATCAGATCTGGGAACAGGGGCAACTGATGTAACCTCTCTGAGCCTCGGTGTCCTTTGCTTGGAAACGGCAATACTAAGCGTAATGAGCAGAATGGCATTTATTGAGCAACCTTAAATATTAAGAGACTGATGCCGGAGAGGTAGATAGACCCACCTGATGAGTCACTTGTCACAGCTGATAAGATAGGGACTGGAAGGAATCTGGGCTTTCTGGTTCTGGAACCTCCCTCCTTATAATGATGTTCCCCTTTCTACCCCAGAGTGTGTTGAGAATCAAGTCATAGCTGTCACCTGCCTCACCCTAACATTAGCACAGAACAGGAGGAGACCATGGGAAGAGGAAGAGGTTGTGACCAAACCCTGGAAGCTCTGACACTTGTATTGAGTTCACTGGAACATGTGGGGTTGCAATAGGCCCATGGCACAATCAGAACTGTGACTTAGAAAGATTCATCTTCTAACAAGGAGCAGCTTAAAAGGGCTGGCAATGAGTGGAGACCAATTAGACTTTTATTGTGGTTGTCATTAAGTGAACCCCAGAAAGCAAAGTGGGAGTGGAGGAGGAAAGGAGGAAACAGATAGAAAGGCTTTCCAGCCTGCTGCGAATAGTGGAGCCAGCAGAAGATGATTCAAGGGTTTGAGGATGGGTGACTGGGAATACAGCTGATGCTGTTAATGCTGCCGAAAACCCAAGGAAAAAGCTGGACCTTCAGGGGACAAAGGGTGAGAGCACGTGTTGCAGGCTGAGTTTGAGGTGACGACATGTCACTCAGGTGGAAACATTTGGCAGATGGTGAGCTTTACAGAGAGTAAACACCATGTGCAATAAGTACATGGGAGTCTGAACACTTTTCTTCAGAACATCTTTACTAAATAAGTACTTTGAGTCTCCAGACACATATTCACAAATTCTCTGCACACACTTCCCTCTCCACGTTATGAATGACATGCTTCAATAATTATAGATTAAGGGTAATTTCCCTTTTCGCCCCAGTGTTCCTGGAGGTGTTTGGTATCTCCTGCTGCTGGAGCCTCTGCCCCTTTTGTGTAAGGAAGCAGACTGAGCGTTCTAAATAAAATGATCGCTTATGGCTCCATCTGCAAACAAAATTCTCTCCTTTGCCGGGTCTGTTGAGAATGTACCTAGAAGAAAGGGACTGCAAGACTTGTTATTTTATAAACTTTAACCTCTAGGCACAAAGGACTCCACATAAGGTTTGGATGCAGCATTGTTTGCAAAGATGAAGATAACCGAAAGGCCATCAGGTGGAAAGACACAACACATCTCCCTAGGCAAGGAAAGTAAATGAATCCCCTGTGCACCAAATAAGGGGGAGGAATCTCCAGTATACAATGGAATTTTTAAAAAAAAGTGACACCAGGTGGGTAGTACATACTTTTAATCACAGCAAAGACAGAGCAAAGGCAGGCAGATCTTTGAGAGTTTTAAGCTAGCCTGGTCCACATAATGAGTTCCAGGCTAGCCAGTAGTATAGAGTGAGACCCTGTGTCAAAAAATAAAAAGTTGTAAGAAAGACATCTTGATGAAAAATACCTTATTAGCAGTGAAATAGGCTGGGTAGGTGGCTAAGGTAGATGAAGGGCTAAATGCTGTCTAAGCATGGCCTGAGCTTGAGTCTACAGAGTTTACTTAAACCCACATAGTAGCAGCACACTTGTATAATTTCAGTGTTTCTGTATCAGACGGCAGGGACAGGAGGCTCCCCAGAAGCTTGAAGGGCAGCTATCCTGCCACAGGCAGCAGAAAACAACAAAGGACTCCTGCCTCAAACAAGCTAAAAGCTAAGGGTCTACTCCCAAGGTTGCCCTCTGATTACCACATGTGTGCTATGGCAAATGAACACCTGCACTCACATGAACTCACACACACGTGCATGTAGACACATGCATGAGCACACACATGCACCTGCTCACATGTACACACAAAAGTATTTTTAAAAATCTTGAATATATATACATATATGTATATAATACATCCATTATATTTGACATTGAATTTGAATGAATAAGCCTCTATCAGAATAACTTGGATAACACACTACCAGTTTCTAGTAGTTACAGAGAACAGAAGAAAACACTGGAAAACACTGAGGGAATGCAGTCAATAAAATCCAGACTGAAGGATCTACTCAGAACAAATAATTCATTTAATTAACAAATTGTAATGATAGAAAATAGAGAAAAAACTAGAAGGAGACTATGATTTGAAAAGACAAGACAACTACCAAAACTAAACTGTATTATCTAAGGATGTCCATAGAGCGAAAGAGAAAAGCAGGAGAGAGTCATGTTGAGAGGGGGATCCGGAGACCATAGGCCAGAGCACACCAGCATACAAACCAGTAAGCTGCACGCTTACAGTATGTGATTTTGTGGAGACATGCCCCACTAACATTAAAAAGCTGAAAATTTATAAGGAAAACCAAGGGTTTTTTTTAATTGCTATTAGTATGGTCCTATGTATGAGACAAAATAAAATAGTAAAATTATATGGTTTATATATTTTTAAGTTGTCCAAAAAGTCTGGAAGTATCTGCAGGTATCCACTGACAGTGTAATATGAAACAGAAACAGATTGAGTTTTCATTTTTAGTCAGTGTTCTTCTATATGACTTTATCCTTTTACAATAATATGTTCATATGCTGCTTCTCTAACTAAATGTGAAAACAGCAACCCAGTGTACACAGAGTGAGTTGGTGTAATGGAAGGTCTAGGCTGGAGATAAAGATGCCTCTTATTGGGGCTGAAGAGATGGCTCATTGGTAAAGTGCTTGTCCTGAAAATGTGAGGACCTGAGCTTGGATCCCCAGGGCCATACAAAGCTGGGTGAAGAGATGTGTGCCTGCAATCTCTGAGCCTCTGGTAAGAGAGGAGGTTGAGACTGAAGAATCCTGGGGAATTCACAGACAAGCTAGCTTAATGTACACAGAGGCAATAACAAGAGGCCCTCTCTCAAACATGGTGGAGGCAAGGGAGGACATTCCAGATGTGAGTCATGTCATGTGCCTGCACCTATACACCAATGCATGCACAAACACAATACATCACACACAGAGACCCCCCCCCCAAAGAAAAGTGCTTAATAACCAAGCCAATAAATGGACTTCCGTGGATATTGTGTTGAGAGACACAATTATAAAAATAGAACCATGAATCAGCTTATGGACTGAGTTTGTTTAGCTGGTTTCCTGTCGGATTCCCAAAGAGCAAAGATCCTTTCTATTATTTGATACAACCTCTGATTCATATGTCTAGGCTCTAAAATAGCCTGACAAGATATGTATTTGCCATGTTCAGGAAACTTATGAAACACTAAGATGAGAATCTCTGGTTTACGACAGGAACACACTGTGATTTTTGAACGGATGCTGAAACACGACAAACTAACGCTCAAATGTAAAGAATCTCTTGTTCCAAAGGATAATTGGATTCATGAGTAGCAAACCCCACAGTCCCTTGGAAAACCAGTATTGTTCTGGCATCCTTAATGCTACAAGCTTGTTTTGGATCTTTTACTTTTTTTTCTCCACAGAATAACATCTTTATTGCATTATTTTGTGTACATTTTCAGTGAATCTTGCTTATGAAAACTCTGTTCTAGGCAAGCATTATGGTTCTATTAAGCTGATCAACCAATGGAATACTTGGTCTGTGGGTAAAAGTGTATGAGTCTGTTTGCATGGCTCTGCAATGCATCTTTAGTTTTGGAGCTGTTCGCAACAGATTCTTGATTTGATATGCAGATACTAATGAAGATGATGGGAACTGTAACAGTTTGATTTTCTTGTAGGTGGTAATGAACTCTAAACTGAAATGAAGAAAGAAAGGGGGGGGGGGACCCACAGTGTGCATCTTTGCTTTCCACGATCAACAATTTCCAAGCTATTTAGCAAATATAGGACAGCTGCTTTATTGAGCTAAAAAAAAAGACTAAAAATGTACTGGTAGCACTTTGGACTCTATTCCGATCTCCCTTCAACTCCACACAGCTTGGATTTTTCTGTAATTTTCATGAAAATGTGGCAGGGCACACCCCTCTCATTTAAATCATGCACCGTCAGTGGTTTCCGCTCTGCAACCCAAGCACTTCTTGGGACACATGCCAGGTACAAGATGGGAGGGGCAGCCTGAAAATAGAACGCAGAGGTGGGGGCGGGAAACTGGACAAATCCCTGGGAAATGGCCCAGATGTTAAAGTAGGATTAAGGCAGCATTAGAATCTAACAGGGGCTTAACAAGATTCAGAATGGGGTAAGAAGTACAACCTTGACGCCTGTTGAGTTTTGAGAAGTTGAGGATTTTCTACCCTCTAAACTTACTCCTACGTGGCTTCTTCAGGTTATCAATGAACAAAGCCCGTCTCCCACCTCCCACCTCTGTTTTCCAAGCAAGGATCAATCCTTCATTATCAATAAGTACTTGTGAAGAGCTTGAGTGAAGAACCAGAAGAGGGAGCAGAGAGATGGGGCGAGGGAGAAAGAAAGAGAGGAGAGAATATGGTATAATCTGTTATTTTGTAGAATTCCTATGTACATGGCAATTAAATTTCTGTTGAGAGAAGCAGGTTCTGTCTTCCTGTAAGGAAGGCACACTATGTTCTTATCATCAGGGACTTCCACACAAATGTGCTATGATTTTTAAGTGGGAGCTGGGATAAAGCGTGTGGTTGGGAGATGGCTGCCCAGCATTCAGGAAGGTAGACCTGGGCTCCCTTTGCAGCACCTTGGAGTACTTCATTGCAGTACGCCAGGTGTGATGCCCATGCCTGTGATCTCAGGTTTCACTGTTGACTGTCGCCTCAGCCTCACATCATACTATAGTCTCTCTGTCTCCCAGGCCAGGACCAGGCCTTTTGAACAGGAAGAGATACTTTTCTACTTGGGTGCGGTGGTTGAGAACAGGCTCTGGACTCAGAGTTGGGTTTGACTCACAGTTCCTTATCATGACCTCAGGCAAATTGATTTAATGCTTTTAAGTCTGTTTTCTCTAAAATGGAGATCTTGATAAACCTCCCTCCAGGGGGATGTGGCAAGGAGTAAATAACGCAAGACTTTACGGTTAGCACTGTGTCCAGACTCAGAAAGGGTTAACAGGTTTTAAAAATAGAGCTCTTGAAAAATGAAGAAAAATCCCTTCCAGTGTAGTGAAGTTAAATTAACAAGATAGTCTGAAGACAGAAGTGGAAATTAAATACTTAGTTGGAACTAGTGTGGAGAGTAAGGAATGCCCAGGGAAGGCTAAGGCCTCCAGCCCAGAAATAACTTTGCACACACTAAGAGATTTCCTGTAGGATAAGTTAACAGATCTCTCTAAATGTAAACCCTTGGGGGTAGCAGAAGCAAGGTGATCCTGTTTCTGGGTGACTCACTCTGCTGCAAATTCTTTTCATCAAATATCTAACCTGAGATCTTCATAGCAAGAAGTTGGAATGGAATTTCTTAGTTCACTTTGAGATGGGGTAGTTTCTGAAAGAGCTGGGCAGGTGGAATGTACCTTCAGAGCCTTTGAATTAACCCATGGGGGACTCAGGGCCCTAGGAAAGAGAGAACATTCCAGAAGAGGGAGGAGGAGTCTTGGAAACAAGAGGCAGTTCCAAGATAAACTTCCTGAATTCTGCAACATAATCTGGATTACTAACTTCCCACTGTCAATAGAAATGGTCAGTCTTGGAAGCTGGTGGGCTGGGGCTGATGCCAGAGCTGGAGTATGGTCCGGACAAACCCTGCAATATGTCACAGGCCCTGTGGTCCAAGGCACTATGCAGGCGGACATTTGTTCTTTTTGGCCCGCAGAGTCAACAGCCCAGTGAGTGTAGATTCTTACAGTGAAGGCAGCTTACATTCCCATCAGAATTACTGCTTTATTTTCATTTTATTTTGAGACAGGGTCTCATTTAGCATAGACTGGTCTGGAACTCTGTATGTAGCTAGCCCTGAGCTCCTGAACAGCCTGCTGAGTTGTGACTACAGGCACCATAACTGACTTATGTTGTGCTGGGGAGCAAGCCCAGGGCTTCTTGTGTCCTAAGCAAGCACTCTACCAATTGAGCTAAATCCCCAATCAAAATCACTACTTTAGATAGTTTTTTCCCCCCAAACACTTTCAAGCAGTGGTGCCTAAGAATACCTGTTCCCTGCCATTACCAAACAGGTTGGATAGGATGAAAACTTAAGCTTATAGCGATCTCTCTATGTGAGCTGTGTCCTAGGGACTTTTCACAGCCCCCCAGCCAGCCTATCCTTCAAGAACGAGGAGGAATTTCTCTCTTTGGAGCCTTATAATTAACTCTTCAGTCCCCTGTCTCTATCTAGCGCAATCACATTTTAACTGTAATTATCCAGGACATCTGGGCATGATCTTGAGCCCAGTACTCTGGGAGAAAAATGGTGAGCCTTTCCTCTGTCTTGATACAGTAAACACAAAGGATTTATATAGCATTAAGTTCTGACATGTTAGCCCGATGTGTGCAGCAAGGAGCTGTGGCTGAGGAGTGGGTGGCAGAAGTCAGATGTCCTAAGTGGAGGCCTTCAAGCTGTCTGACTCCCAGCTGTGACCCCTGTAGATCTATAATACAAAAGGTGTTGTCCTCTTGGGTATATACCTCTCTAATACTTCAAATTTGCATGATCCTGTCATCCCTGACATAAAGGTAGTTCTGAGTTCGGTGCTCAATTAAAAGCCCCAGCTCCTTGGTTCTGATCTCATTGCAGGCTCTAGGATATAACTAGCATTTGTTATGAAATCCCACTCTTTCAGGCTGTCTTTAAAAGCTGAAATCCCTAAATACTAGCTTATCAAGGGCTCCAACCACCCCTCCCATTTGGTTTCTTTTGCATCCAGGCACCCACTGACCCACACTGGAATAGGCAGAAGTTACATGAAAAGAAAGCAGGCATAAAGTTAAGTCAAAGCTGAACTGCAGATCAGTGGTTGCAATTTTACCCCAAAGCAAGGCTGTGCTCCTCGAAGGACTAGGATTTATTGGTTGCAACACATGAAGATGTAAAATGCACAGTTATCGCTTTCGCCAGAATGTGTCCTGGCACCAGCCTGGGGAAACTGCATGGAATAGCAAGTTTGGGCTGTCATCCTGCGATAAGTCAGAATTCCGAGGCAGTACCCCATCATGCTGTCTTGTGAGGAGTGAACCTTGGAATAGTATTCATAATGACTAATTTGATTATTATGGTTTAGATGCTTTCATGTTTAAATGAGGCAAACTCTTATGACATTCAAATTTTGCATTCAAATAAGATGTACACTCAAATTGCATTATAAAGTTTAGTTTATTTTTATTTTTTGTGTTTATGTGTACATGCATGTGTGTGTGTGTGTGTGTGTGTGTGTGTGTGTGTGTGTGCACGCACTCGCGCGTGCTCATCGGGCCTGTGGAAGTCAGAAGAGGGCATCATATCTCCTGGAGCTTGAGCTATGGGTAATTCTGAGCTTCCATGTTAGGTACTGGGACCCGAACTTGGATCCTCTGCAAAAGCAGCACATAGTCTTAATGTCTGAACCATCCTTCCAGCCCCTAATTATATTCATTTTGTTCCTCTTATTCTTGGTATACTATAAAATAATGAAAAAATTGTGTGCTGAAAAGAATATGGATTTTTAGTATACAAAGATTTTACTTGAACTTTTTTGATTATGCTGGAATTCCTTTAAGTATGATGCTCCATTATGGATTGTTTATCATCTTCATCATTCTCATCATCATCACCATTGACAGGGTTGTATACAGCCCGTGCTAGCCTTGAGTTCATGTTAGGAGCTGAATCTGACCCTGCACTTCCGGTCTTGTGGCCTCCATCACCTGTGTGCTGAGATTACAGGCCCTTGCTTTATCTTCAGCTGACGGTCAAACCTAGGGCTTTGTGTGTGGTAGACAAGCACTCTACCGAATGAACTACATCCCAGTTCTGTTTGCTCAATTGAGTTGCTGCTTCCTTTTGGAAGAAGCAATACTTCCCTCACAAGATTTTTATGATGGAGTGTGAGTATCTGACTTGTAAGTGTATTGAAATAATACTATATTGGTAGATTGACTTAACAACGATGACCTCCATTTAAGAGTTTGTTTTTCTTGTTGTTTGCTTGTTTTTTTGTTTTTGTTTTTGTTTTTTTGTTTTTTTTAGACAGGGTTTCTCTGTGTAGCCCTGGCTACCCTGGAACTCAATCCATAGACCAGGCTGGCCTCGAACTCAGAGATCCACCCACCTCTGCCTTCCAAGTGCTGGGATAAAAAGGTATGCCTCACGACCAGCAGACAGGACTATTTTCATATATGGATTTTCGTTTTGTTCTCAGTCCCATCCTCTAAAACTGGTAATGCTATTTTAGCTCCATATAGTAGATAAGAAAACTGAGACCCATTGACGTTGGGGAGACAGGCTGCACCAGACATCTTTTCAAAGACCATCCCTAAGAACCTATTCCCTAATGTACAAACCAGGAAGTGCTCTATCAGCCTTGGAACAGACTGTCTGACTGACCTCAGGGTCTTGGAGGAAGATCAGGCTGATCTCTGGGCCTGTGGCTATGTCTCTGTGGTGTTCTGGTTGATATGAATACATTCTATAGTGGAGTTATACCTTTTCACCTCATTTCCTTCTGTAACACACTGCCTTTCAGAGCAGGTTTTAGCTCCTTTGCTACCTGAACACTGCTGGTTCTGAGAACTTCTAAGCAGTAATCAAAGTAAACAAGCGTTTTCTTCCTTTGTTTTGTTTTCTTTTCAGAGAGGACCTTATGTAGCCCAGGCTAGCCTCAAACTCACTATGTAACCGAGGATGACCTTGAATTTATGATCTTCCTGCCTCTACCTCCTCACTGCTAAGATTATGGGCATGCATCATTCCACCCAGGTCTATGGTTACGTTTCTTGCTAGGAACTAAACCCAAGCCTTTTAGTGTGTTAGGGAAGCACTACTGTTAGTGTATTAGGGAATCCACAAACCTGAAATAACATTTGTACCTCTTAGATCAACTTATTTATTTACTTTTTAAAATAAAAACCAAGCGTTGTTTAGCCTTGTGGTTCTCCTGCTTTGCAGATGTGGGTCCCTTGGCACATGGGACTTTGGAGAATGAACTGGCAGTATATTAAAATTAAGTTATATTAGTATCTAAAGAAAGAAACCTATATGTAACTAAAGGGACATATGGTAGGGTACTCAATGAATAGTTTTCATTAAAGGGAGAAAGAAATACAGAGAAAGGGGGGACATTGAAAGGCAAGTTCCTCAGGAAGAGTGACTTCACATCAGGACAGCTAGAGGAAGTAGAGACAGTCCAGGCTGCCTTGGAAAGGGCAGTTATGAGCTCTTAACTACTTCTGTAGAGGACCTAGTTTCAGTCTCCATCATTTGCATGTGGCACCTCACATCTGCCTGTCACTCCAGCTCCAGGGGATTTAATGTGCTACTCTGGCTGCCATGGATACTTCATGCACATGGTTCACATGTAGACAAGCAAGCATCCATCCATACACACAAATAAAAAGTAAATTACAAAGAAAGAAGGTACCGAGGCTTGAGAAATGATTCCACAGTGAAGAGCCCTGTTATCCTTGCAAAGGACCCTGGTTCCATTCCTAGCACTCATGGTGGTCTACAACCATCCATAAGTTCACTTCCATGGGATCTGATGACCTCTTCTGACTGATGTAGGCATTATGCATGCACGCAGAGTACATAAATACATACAGACAAAACATTCATACACACAAAATATATATGTCAAAAGAATAATTTAAAATATTTAAAATGAAAAAATAATGTTTTGGGGGATGTAAATGTAGCACAACTGGTACATGCTTGCCTTAGGTTCAATCCCTAACAACCCTCCCCTCTCCCAAATACATCTCTCTCCATTAAGCCCTTTTATAGACTTATATTTGTTCATTCAGGCACAAAAATGTCTGGACAAATTCTATCAGGCACATGCAGAGTGAATAACACTGATCCCCTGCCTACCTCCTCCCCTGGAGTGGTGGTCACAACTGGAAACTTTAGAAATGTAATGCTGAATGTTTTATAGGAATGCATTCATGTATTCAAAGAGAGAGAGCAAAAGCTGCCCAATGACTCAGCAGGGGAAGGTGCTCTCTTCACAAGGCTGGCAACCATAATTCCATCTCCGGACCTCCGAAAAAGTAGCAGTGAGAACTAACTCCACAAAGTTATCCTCCAGTTCCACATGTGCAACATGGAACATGTTCCCACACATGTCCATCACACACTGATAAAACCAAGATACTTGGGGGCTGGAGAGATGGCTCAGTGGTTAAGAGCACCGGCTGCTCTTCCAGAGGATCCAGGTTCAATTCCCAGCACCCACATGGCAGCTCACAGCTGTCTGTGACTCCAGTTCCAGAGGACCCGACACCACACGGCAAAACATCAATGCACGTAAAAAAAATAGAAGTAAATAATTTTTAAAAAAGAAAGAAAGCAAGCTCCCATTTGATAAGCATTCTGGAGATAAAGGTCAGCAAATGTGAGAACAAGAGGTCTAAACAGACTTAGGCTTCTCTGTTGCCCATTTTTATTTTATTTTTGTATTTTTGAGACAGAATATTGTTGCGGAGGCCATACTGGAATCCAGTTCCTGTGCCCTTGCCTCAGCCTCATGTGTACAGAAATTGCAGGGATGGATGTTTTCACTTGTTCCTTGTTAATAGTTTTTTAATATTTAGAGCTTGCTTAGAGTGACAGCAAGACAGAACAGGATAGATAGATTCAGTCTGCCCTACCTCCACACACATCAACAGCCTGTGTGAGTGCAATACACTTGCTACAACTGTTGAACCTTGACACATACTGCTACTCAGTCTGCAGTCTATATCAGGGTCATACTCAGTGCAGTCTGATTTTGTACAAATGTATAATGACAATATGGTATGGAATGTCTTTTCATATGGCCATTTGCCATCTGTATTCCTAAATTTTGACCTTCTTTGATGAAGCGTGTAAGCCAAGTTTCTCTGTCCTGCCCTGTTCCACAGCTGCTTCCAAATAATCACTCAAAGGTTTATGTTAATTACAAATATTTGGCTGGTAGCTCAGGCTTATTACTAACTAGCTCTTACACTTAAATTAACTCAATTCTTGTCTGTGTTTAGCCATGTGGTAAGTGGCTTGTTAGCTCATTTTTTTACATGTCTTGCTTCTCCAGCAGCTGGCTGGCATCTGCCTGATTCTACCACTCTCTTCCCTTCCTTAGTTTGGTTGTCCTGTCCAGACTTCCTGCCTGGTTACCAGCCAATCAACTTTATTACTAACAATGAGAGCAACACACAGTCACAGCATACAGAAGGACATCCCACAGCAGAAGTGCTTTTTGTTTGTACATTTTAAGCATTCTGTGTTTGTCAGCTTCCCATTGCTATGACAAAATACCAGAGGAAAACAGCTCTCTACCAGTGAAGCATTTATAAGTAATATAAACCATTGAGTGATTATTTGGAAGCAGCTGTGGAACGGGGCAGGACAGAGAAACTTGGCTTACATGCTTCATCAAAGAAGGCCAAAATTTAGGTATACAGATGGCAAATAGCCATATGAAAAGACATTCCACATCATTTAAAAGGGGGCAAAGACTTATGAGGGCTCTTGTTTTTAAAGGTTTCTGTCCATGGACAACTGGGCTTACTGATGTTGGGATGTCTTGAGGCAGAACATCATGGTGGCTAGGGTGGTAAAGGAGTCTGTTCACTTCATGGCAGGTGAGACACCCAGACAAAGAGGAAAGGATCAGAGACAAAATACTCTACAAACTCACTCCCCTGGAGAGCTGCTTCATCTAACTGGGCCCCACTTCTGAGTGACACATATAGTCTCATGCTTGATTAACCCATTGAAGAGAGAGGTTCTGATCCAGTCACCTCTCAATGACCTCCAACCTCTGGACACTGCTGTTCTAGGGACCAAGGATATGACACATAAGCCTTTGAAGGATGCTGTGGATATTGCTTTGTATAAATAAAATGCTGACTGGCCAGTAGCCAGGCAGGAAGTATAGGTGGGACAAGCACAGAAGAGAATTCTGAGAACAGGAAGGCTGAGTCAGGAGATGCTACCAGCCGCCGCCATGAGTACCAACATGTAAGATACTGGTAAGCCACAAGCCATGTGGCAAAGTATAGATTAATAGAAATGGGTTAATTTAAGATAGAAGAACTAGATAACAAGAAGCCTGCCATGGCCATACAGTTTGTAAGCAATGTAAGTCTCTGTGTGTTTACTCGGTTGGGTCTAAGTGGCTTCAGGACTGGCGGGTGAGAGAGATTTGTCCTGACCTGGGCCAGGCAGGACTGGAGAAAACCTCAGCTACAGAAGGACACCCTAGGTTCATACCTAGCAGACTTTGGATATAGCCAGTATCTGCTGCAGAACAGAAATATCAATTACAGTCAGATCTGGCTGGTCACCCCTTTCTTCTGTAGATTAAACCTCTCTCTCTCTTGTTTTGCATCTAAAAAGAAAAACTCACTAAACTCAATGCCGTCAAGTTTTCTCTCACACTTTCTTTTAGTTTGACGGTTTTCTATTGTCCATGTAACTCTGTCATCTATTGTGACTGCTGGTGGCTCTGCCTGTAGAAAAGGTTCACTGTTGTTTGGGGTTGATTGGTTGGTTTTTTTTTTTTTTTTTTTTTTTAACATATCTTTTTTTTTTTTTTAAATTTATTTTAATTTATTTTGCAATACAATTCAGTTCTACATATCGGTCACAGATTCCCTTGTTCTCCCCCCTGATTGGTTGGTTTTACATGAGGATGGTCAATTTTCTCAAGACGAGTTGTTGGAAGACTATCTGCCCAATGCCTCCCAGCCCCCGACCTTGTCTTTGTCAGGGATCTGTTGATCTGGGTGGGTCTAGTTCTGGGCAGTCTGACTGGTCCGCTGATAGATTTGCCTGTTGCTTCACTAGCACCACGTGGTCTGGATTTGCTTTATGATATGTTTTAAAGTCAGGAACTGTCAGTTCTCTGCTCTGCTCCTGTCCCTCGCTCCTGTTGGTTAGTCCCCTCACTTGTCTCTGTGCAGCAGCGAGGACTTGAGGGGATACTAAAGAGCAACCGTGCAAGAGACTTGTGTTTGAGCACAATGGAAAAACTTCGGGTTTCTTGTCAGTATGTATAGTGTTAGCTATGGCTTTAAAAATAGTTATTCTTCATTAAGGCAAGGAAAGCCTTTTTTAAATTCATATTTAAATTCTTTTTAGTCATAACACAGTGTTAGGTTCTAGTGGATGCTTTTTATACATCAGTGGATATGATTGCATGATCTTTCTTCTTGAGCCAGCTTGTGTGATATATTACACTAATTGATTCTTGAATGATGAATGGGTCCTGAGGACCTAGGATACATCCCACTTGGTCATGTATACAACACTTTTTATAGATTATAGGATTTGACTTGCGAATGTTTTGTTGAAGATTTTGGCGACAACATTCATGACAGATACTGGTCTACAGCTCTGTCTTGCTTCCACTTATTCCTCCCTCTCTCCTCTTCCAGCCCTTTCTGTTCCTGCTCTTCATCTTCCTCCTTCTCCTCTTCCTCCTCTTTCTCCTCCCTTTATAATGTTACTTTGTGGAAAATTAACCTTCAAAAACAAAATATGTACCTTGGCTCAATTCCACCTTACTTGCTTGAGAGAAATACCTTAACACAGCATGAGCAGAATGGCACTTCTTCCCCTAGGTTGTTCCCACATAGGCTAGATCACTGATCACTGTTTCACAATAACTGACAAGTCGGCAAAAATGCCTAAGAAATCCTTGCTGAATCAGTTTTGTTCTAATTTTTCAGTACTCGTGTTTCAAAACCTTTGAAATTAAAAGCAAAGAGAAAGATAAGGTGCAGAGGGTGGAATGAACAATGGTAAGATCCAAGAACCAGAGCTTACTGATGGACATTTGACTCGCAATAAAAATGGAGAGTTTGGAATTTGAAGTGTCTTGTCTGAAGACACTCAGGAGGAGAGGGGATGTCTGTAGATGTGCTCAGGGGATCCCATTTATCAGAAAGCTTAGTGATGGTTTCTTTTGAGTCAGAATATACCTATTCTGTTTCCCTCCGGGATGCTAGAAAGTAACCATGGACTAATGATGAGGCAGTGAGACAGGAAGTGTGCAGGCATGTCTACAGCAGTGAGAGAGGAAGTGTGCAGGCGTGTCTACAGCAGTGAGAGAGGAAGTGTGCAGGTGTGTCTACAGCAGTGAGAGAGGAAGTGTGCAGGTGTGTCTACAGCAGTGAGAGAGGAAGTGTGCAGGTGTGTCTACAGCAGTGAGAGAGGAAGTGTGCAGACATGTCTACAGCAGTGAGAGAGGAAGTGTGCAGCCACGTCTACAGCAGTGAGAGAGGAAGTGTGCAGCCATGTCTATGGCAGTGAGAGAGGAAGTGTGCAGCCATGTCTACAGCAGTGAGAGAGGAAGTGTGCAGGCGTGTCTACAGCAGTGAGAGAGGAAGTATGCAGGCGTGTCTACAGCAGTGAGAGAGGAAGTGTGCAGACATGTCTACAGCAGTGAGAGAGGAAGTGTGCAGGCGTGTCTATGGCAGTGAGAGAGGAAGTGTGCAGGCGTGTCTATGGCAGTGAGAGAGGAAGTGTGCAGACATGTCTACAGCAGTGAGGGAGGAAGTGTGCAGGCGTGTCTACAGCAGTGAGAGAGGAAGTGTGCAGGCGTGTCTACAGCAGTGAGAGAGGAAGTGTGCAGGCGTGTCTACAGCAGTGAGAGAGGAAGTGTGCAGGCGTGTCTACAGCAGTGAGAGAGGAAGTGTGCAGGCGTGTCTACAGCAGTGAGAGAGGAAGTGTGCAGGCGTGTCTACAGCAGTGAGAGAGGAAGTGTGCAGGCGTGTCTATGGCAGTGAGAGAGGAAGTGTGCAGACATGTCTACAGCAGTGAGAGAGGAAGTGTGCAGCCGTGTCTACAGCAGTGAGAGAGGAAGTGTGCAGGCGTGTCTACAGCAGTGAGAGAGGAAGTGTGCAGCCACGTCTACAGGTCTGAGTCTAAAACAAGTGCCACCAGCCCGTGTGTTAAAACACTTGGTCCCCAGTTGGGGACACTGCTGTGAGAGCGTTAGAATCTTGGGGGCTAGGCCCTAGCTGGAGGAAGTAGGTCACTGGGGTGGGTTCTTAGTTAAATAGCATCTCTGGCTTTCTCTTCAAGCTCTCTGCTTCCCAGCTTGGCTGTCATGTGAGGAATCAGCTGGAAGCTTCAGCTAGCACAAACATGAGGCAATCTGCTCTATTTTTCTTGCAATGAAAGACAGAAAGCCCCTCAAACTGTGAGCCCAGACAGATCTTCCCTCCCTTAAGTTGCTCTGTCAGAGGAAAGGGAAGCACCTAACATAGAGGGGGACATTTAGCTTATTGTAGCCCAAATTGTTCTGCACAGTTATTTTATTAAAACTTGATTTCCCAGTTAGTAATTCTCAATAGAATTGCCATATGCTCAGTGCTGTAATTATTCAGCCCTGTGTTTTTGCTGTCTCTCTGGGAAAATGAAAAAGAAAGAAAGAAGAGAACATGTGAGAATTAAAAGACTTAGACTTTTTAAAAATTGGAACTTTAGCCAGGAGGTAATAGCACACACCTTTAATCCTAGCACTTGGGAGACAGAGGCAAGCAGATCTCTGTGAGTTTGAGGCCAGCCTGGTCTACAAAATGAGTTCTAGGACATCCAGGGCCATTGAAACCCTATTTCAAAACAACAGCAACCACAACAACACCACAAATTAGAATTTTATATACTTATGTCTCAAAATTAATTTTCCAGGGAACATTTAAGCATTATGCAGGTGAATATGCAACCTCATATAATGTGCTGCACCAGATCAACAAACTATACATCCACTGAGTATCCTGCATATTTACTTGTAAGTTAATAAGTTCATAATTAGAATCAGAAATGCCTATAACTCCTCTCTCAAATTCTGCCACAGAAAAAAGGCTCAGTTTCAATATAATGGTCCATACGTGGATCATAGAATTTATTCAAGCAGAAATGGTCCATATATTCTAAAATCCTATTCACTTATTAAAGATGATTATTGTTTCTAAGGAGAAAATAAAATGCACCAGCACTTTATAATAATAAATACAAATTATGTTTCACATAGCATCCAGACCACCAACCCTATTCGGATGGGAATGTCAGCAAAGGATGCTCTCAGTGTCGGTGGGAGCTGTTTGATCACAGCAGCTTCCTCACATCTCACATGTGCTCTATAGAGGGAGAAGCCCTGGGAATCAGACAAACAGAGCTCCAGGTCATTTTCTGTGACTCGCTAGCTGTGGAACCCAGGTCTTCAGAAACTGAAGGTTACAAGGCAGAAGTGGTGATGGGTGTCTGATGCTGGAAGGGAGAGTGAGGAGGACTGGGGGTTCAAGACCACCCTCAGCTACTTAGCCACTTCAGAGCCATTCTGGGACACATGAAACCCTGTCTCAAAAATCTAAAACATGGGGAGTGGAGAGATGGCTCCATGATTAAGAGTGCTTGTTCCTCCAGAGGACCGGAGTTCTGCTCCCAGAACCCACGCCAGGCAGCTCACAACAGCTACCACTCCAGTTCTACAAGATCCAACACCTTCCGGCTCTGGGGGGCACTGGCCCAAATGAGGCAGACGTTCACACAGACACAAGCACATACATGTAAAACTAGTAAATAAATAAGTGATTAAAAAAAAAAAGCCCAAACATGGCTATTGACATGGCTCATGGGTAAGAGTGCGTGTTGCTAAGCCCGAGTACCCATATGGTGGAAGAAATGAGTGACTCTCTGAATTTACTTTCTGGCTTCCACATGCACAGTGAGGCAAGTAATCCCTCCAAAATAAAAATAGACAAATTACAAGTAAGTGGGTCTGAAATGTTTTTAGAAAGCAAAAACAAAACAAAAAAGAAGCAAGACTATAATTCTTATCAAGGGTTCTGTTTTATTCATAGCAATGGAAATCACCACTGACTTACTTCACAGGTAAGGAACCTTTACAGAAATCCCCAGCATGGCGTCTGCCCTGGTGTGCACTCAGGATTCGGAATGTCTCCTCTAAACGTACAGTCAGTGTGGTGTTTGTTACTTGCTTTCAAAACACTGAAAAGTATTACAACTGGCTTAAGAAGATGCACGATACATAGTGCACGCTTTGAAGGGGGTTTAATCTGTTTTCTGGCCTTACTTGAGCACACGTTTTCTTTAGTCTCTAGAGAACATAAATTAATGGTTCTGAAGAACTCAGTTTGGGGAAAACTGGGCCAGGAAATGGGGAAGTATGGGTAATGGCTTCAAAGCTCCAGAGAACAGGGGGAAAACTAAGAAAAAAAAATTAGGGACAGCTTTTGTAGCCATCCATTCCCATCAGAATTCCCTCCCTTTTCCAATTAGAGGCTGAGTCCCTCAGAGGAAGGCTTCAGACTTTCCCATCAAAGTCCCCCTAAAGCAAGGGACAGTGAGCAATGATTTTACCATGAAAGCCCCCAAGAATCTCCCATGTTACTCCAAAAGACATCTGTTTGCTTAAAGATAAAAATAAAAATTTTTAATTATTGAAAAGTAAATGATAGGTGTCGCACGTACTTGTGCACCCATGCATGCATATGCAAACCTTTTTTTCTGATCAAATTTATGTTTCTGAAAGATGTGCTACTTTAAAAAGAGTTTATTAGTGTGTGTGTGTGTGTGTGTGCTCGTGCGTGCAAGCACTTGCTCATGAATATGTGTACATATGCTACAGCAGATGTATGGATGTCAGATTAAAACTCCAGGACTTGTCTCTCTCCAACATTAGATCCAGGGATTGAACCTAGGTCATCAGGTTCACAGAGAAAGATTTTTGCTCACTGAGCCCTCTCACTGGCCCATGATGTTTCTTGTGATGTTTATAAAACATATAAAGCCAATTCCTTAATGTAGTGTCAGGCAGCCACAAAAGTAGTCCATGTAGTAAGGCCGTATGCTAAACAGTCAACGTGTGTTAACTGCCTATGTTAGTCTAGGTATTGAGTTAGAGACTGGTTTAAAAGGGAGAGAAGCTGTGCCTTTAGGAATTCTTATATCTTTTATTCTATGAATGTGTTTCAGACTGGATCGTGAGTATGAAGAGCAGAGAAGAGATACAGTCAATCAACTTATGAAATGGTACCTCAGTTGCAGCACCGAGTGACATGTGAGGAAGATGTGACAGAAATAAATACTTGAATTGGAGCATCAGGGAGGCTCACTAGAAATGAGCCATTCTGGTTGAAATCTATGGCTAGAGTATGATTTTTGTATGTATATTAAAAATTTGTATATTGAAATCCTAAACCCAAAGTGATGGTACTAGGAAGCGGGGCATTTGGGGATGTCATTAGAGATCAGGGCTTCTTACCAATGAGATCAGCATTCTTACAGAAATGGTTCAAAGAGCTTCCTTAACAAATGCTGCCATCTGAGGACACTTCTATAAGGTTTCATGTTTGGACCAGGCAAAGGGCCCTTGTTAAACACCAAATCTACTGCACTATTATTTTGGATCTGCCATGCTTCCTGCTATGATGATAATGGACTCAACCTCTGAACTGTAAGCCAGCTCTAACTAAATGTTTTCCTTTCTAAGAGTCATGATGGTCATGATGTCTCTTCACAGCAATAGAAAACCTAACTAAGACACACATCTTTGGTGCTAGAGATTGAAACCAAACCTTTTGTACACTATGTTCATGCTCTATTTTAGAACTGGTCGAAACTGTCTATGTGAATCTCATTGCAAAGAGTGGTGGTTTTAAGTGGAGAAATTTTATGGTATGATTAAGATCTACAAAGGTCATCATTTGTTACCTTATGGAAGACAGTCTGTTGGAAAGCAACCTACCAGGAAGTGATTTTGTTGGTCTGAGCAAGAGAAAATGGTTGATTGGGTTGAGTTCTAGTTCCCTTCTCCCTGGTACACTGTGGTACAAAGGTCATAGCAGGGGAGATGATAAAAGAGGTTGACTGATAAGACATTTTGGAAGTAGAGCCAACAGGATGATACAATATGTTGGTCTTGAGGATGGAGTGTAATCTAAGATGACAATTCAGTTTTACCTAGAACTGAATATACAGTTGTTCTATTCACTGAAATAAAGATGTGTAGGTTTGGCAGAGAAGTCAACGACTCTCATTGGAGTATATTGGATTTAAAATGTCTGTCAGATATCCAAGTAGGATGCACAAAGTATGTGATGGTTTCGTTTAAAGGAAAGATTCACAAGACCATATCTCTATTTAAGCCAAACAAGAATCCACAAAGATGTAGTCTACACAAAACTTTCTGTTTCTCCTTTTATATTGAGACTACAGAGTTCATGACACTCTTTGTCTAACCACAAAAGGTTTGGAAAAGCATGGAGAATGGTATAGACTAATAAGCCTCAATGGCTGTATGTCCTTAAGCATTCACAGGCAGATAAGTAAGTGAAAAGGTTATACAAACATTGTCAAATAGATTTTGATATGAAAGAAGTTTATTATAGCCACCTCAGTCATTTTAACACCAGGTGCTCAAAATTTCCCCAAGACTTTTCATCTCCTTAGAGTAAAGGATATGTCTAATGTGGCTCATGAAATCCAGTCCCTGCTCATCTTGCCACTCCTTAACAGCCTCTGAACAAAGTTCACTTCACACAATGGCCTCTTTACTCTCTCTCAGACACTCCAAGCTATCCATTCAGAGCCTTTTCCATTGTTTCTTCCCTCTTTCTGGAATAGTTTCTTCCTCTTCCTCTGTATAGCTTCTCTCATTTAAAAAAATTATTTGTTTATTTTGTGTGTGTGTGTGTGTGTGTGCATATCAGAGAACAACTTGAAAGAATTTGTCCTTTCCTCCCACCATTCCTTCTACCGTGTTTGTTCTGGGCATTGAACTCAAGTCCTTAGGATTGACAGCAAGCACCTGTCCCTACCAAGTCATCTTGCCAGCTCTGCTTCATATTTTTTTATCATTACTTGAGCTCAGTTGATATTTGTTTGCACGTTGTTGTTTGTCTCTCTTGCTAGCTTATAAACATCAACATGCTAGAGGCTTTACTTGGTCTTTTCTGTCTAGTGCTGTATCGCCAGATTCTAGAATATTACTTGATATTTAAGAGGTGCTTGGGAAAGACCTAGCTGAATGAGCCAGGGAATGATTCTTTTTAAATTTATATGCTTCACAATAATTATTTCATGAGTAAGTAAAACATGCTAGGATAGGAAGTCTCAGAGCCATGAATGTTACTACTTGGATTCAAAGACCAAAGGAGGCCAGAGGTAGAATCAGTGTCAAGGAAATCTTTCCAAACAGCACATGTCCTCACGTAAGGGAAAGGGTTCCATGTATGATGCAGGAGGCATGCTTGCAGTGAGACAAGGGCAGTAATTACAAGAACAAGGATGACCCTCTGTAGACCCTCAAGACTTGAGTTTAGGTAAGCAGAAAAGTCAATGACCTGGTTATCAGAATTGAGGTGTAGACCAATGTTATTCAGCCCTGCAGTATGTCAGAGGCAAGCAGGGAACATTTAAAATTCCTTGTGGTCAGTCCATGCCTCAATGCCAAAAAATTAGAACATCCTAGGAGAGGACCCAAGTATCATTGAGTAATTACAAGATTTGGCAATTAAAATTGTTTACTTCATTTATTTTATTATTTACTTATCTATCTATCTATCTATCTATCTATCTATCTATCTATCTATCTCTGTGTGTATCACACACACATGCCATGGTATATACGTGGAAGTCAAAGGACAACTTACAGAAGTAGATTCTGTCTTTGCATTGTGCAAATCTTGAGGCTATCAAGCTCAAGTTGTCAGCCAAGCACCTGCACTGAAAGAGTTCCCAGGAACCCAACTGAAAGCCCAAGAACAGTGGTACACATCTGTAGTTCCGATACTCCATGGCAAGCAGGGAGGCAGAGACAGTAGAATTCGCCAAAAGCTCACACTGGCCCAATTCTGAAAAAAATTGACGGTCAATATATTCAGTTTTGTGGTTCAAAAATGTGGTCCCTAGAATGGCAGCTCTGACATGGTCAGACAATCTGTTAGACATCTAGAATTGAATCACCAGCTCCATGCCAGCTGACTGAGTCAATACCTACATTTGAACAAGATCCAGGGTGGTTATGTGCACTTTATAGTAGAAGAGACACTAATACAGACCACAGGGCAGAGCTGGGCAAGAGAGAAGGGCATTTGTCTTAAACATCCAGAGCTGGGTCAGAGAACAGTAAATTTGCTATGATCTCTAACTCTGATGAGGATTAGATCCAGAGCTGGGAATGGGGACAGGGAGGCTGTACAAATGGACAACATGTGGCCTTGACTCTAGGGGGAAAACAGTTAATGGAACAGGGGAACATACATCACTTAAATGTCATGTATGGCTACTTGTAGGATTGCAAGAGCAAGTTCGCTCTAGACTGTAAATTATCCCAGACAGTGATAGAACAGGTGGGTGACGTGCTTAAATCTGTATTTGGGGTTTTGGCAAGGTAGAAATTCTCAATACACTCTAAAAAGGGGTGCAGGGGGAGATGCTTCAGTGGGTAAAAGCACCTGCACCGAAAGAGTTCCCAGGAACCCAACTGAAAGCCCAAGAACAGTGGTACACATCTGTAGTTCTGATACTCCATGGCAAGCAGGGAGGCAGAGACAGCAGAATCTGCCAAAAGCTCACAGAGCATCTGTCCTGGAGCATGCAGCCTGGCAGAAATAATAAGAGAGGCTCTGCCTCAGTGAGAGGGAAAGTGAGAATCAACACCCCAAACTCTTTGTCTGCTCCACACGTGTGTCATAGCACACACACACACACACACACACACACACACACATACACACACACACACCTCCACTCTTACACACGCATAAATAAATATCTTTAAAAACAATAATAATGTGAAGATAGTTGCAAGAATGAGAAAAATTGGGCTTTTTCTTAGTTCTTTGAAATTAATGTATGTGGATCTACAAGTCTCTAATACTAGGTTGTGTGACTTATTTTAATCACTGAAATATTTAAAATACCATCTAAAATTAGGAGAACACATAGAAGCAAGGCCTTTAGACAGTGCCTTGCTTGGTTAGCTTGGCTAAGATTCTGTTAAATTCTTTTCTTTAGAAATACAAATTTTATTTCCATACCAATAGTAAAACTGACTTCCTTTGCCACTTCATAAAACTATTCTTATAATTATGAACTTTCGAGTTGTGAAGCACTTTACATATTGTAAAGTACTGGTATATTTGAAAGTTCCTTTAAGCTGCTAATCACATCTTATACATACTTCACATGGATGCCAATTCCTTTCAGATATATGGTATGAAGTTTGCTGTGAAGAGTTAATAATCTAGCAAAGCTGCTTAGAAAGAAACTTGAAGCCCAAGATGTATGATTTGCAATAGAAATGGTCTGTTTTCTTATTGTGAAGGTATTCTACCATAGCAGTCTGATTTTTGAATATTACAATTGAGCTACTACATGCAAATTCTAAAGCCAATGAAGTGGAATCAGATTCTGGGCTTAGAGTAGACTCTCTGTCTCTCTGTCTCTCTGTCTCTGTCTCTGTCTCTCTTTCTCTCTCTCTCTCTCTCTCTCTCTCTCTCTCTCTCTTTCTCTGTCTCTCTTTCTCTCTCTCTCTCTCTCTCTCTCTCTCTCTCTCTCTCTCTCTCGACAGAGATAGAGGTAGAGACCTACCGCTTAAATGAATGAATCGTTATAGCAGAGAAGTCTGTCTTCCTCAAACCTGCTTCTTTGTCTAGGATTGCTCAAGGCAGAAGGAGTTGCCAAGTTTGGGAAGGATGGAAAGTCTGATTCCCAACCCTCTGTTTTCCTTTCCTCACTGCTCTGTGTTGTCCACCTCTCCTAGTAGATGTGTAGATGTCACCCAACAAACATTCAGTGTGTCATTTGTGTGGAACACCCCCCCCCCCACCACCACCAGGGGCTGGGGCGATGGCTCAGTGGATAAAGTGCCTACCACACAAACACGAGGACCCGAGTTTGGGTCCCCAGCACTGACATGCAAGACAGGCATCATCACACATGTCTATCACCCTCACCGCTGGGTGATGGAGAAAGGAACTCTAAGCCTTCTGGCCAGATGATCCAGCCAATGGGTGAGCTCTGAGTTTATGGAGAAACCCTGTCTGGAAGGTCAGGTTCAATGAATATTCTGAGTCTCCCAAGGTCAACCTCTCACTTCCATATGTGTGTGCACAGGTGAATGCATCCACATACATTTGCATATAGCACACACATACACACACACACACACACACACACACACACACACACACACACAAGATCTGTGTGTAAAGTTTACTACTAGTAAATTATATTGAAGGCATTTTTTCAGGTATGCATTATTATATGAGCATGTGTGTATATAGGTATGCATATGAATGTATATATGTGACAATTTTCTAAAAATGTTCTTCCTGTCCTGCAGTAAGAAGCATACTTTATATTATAACTTAAAGGATTAATAAAAGAATATATACATGTATGTGTATGTATTTATTATCTATTGTCTGTTATGTTCCAAGGCTACTTCTGTTCTATTTGATAGGGAAACAGCAGTGGGTGTAGAGTTTACATTCCCAACACAAAGCTTAACTTTACCTAACAGTGTTACATAGCCTAATATATTCTATTTCAATCTAATCTTTTCTATATTTCAATAAGCTATTCTTCCTATTTTAGAGAAATACTGCTTATGACCCACTAAACAGATTTAACAATATGCCTCAGGGTTCCAACCATTAGTTCAAAAATATCACCTTAGATAGCGTCAGATCTGATTTTATAAGTTATGGGGATGCATTTGTTAATCCCTGCAGGCATTCAGTATGATATATTTAATACCAAGGAGAAATACACAGAGTTGGCATCTGCATGTGAGTACCATTTTCATCCTTGAAGCTTATATGATTCAACCTTTATGTTTATTACCAATTATTTTCAAAACATTCTTAATATCTTCTTCAACTAGAAATCAATAAATGAAGCTTTAACCATATGTTTAAACTGTCAAGTCCTCTAAGAGAAGTGTGTGGACTAATAGTCACTCTTGCATGGTACATACTAGTAGATCCTCTCTACCTGGGATACAAGGCTGACTTTGTCCTGGAAGCTTGTAGACTTGAGAAAGATATATAGTCTGTGATTTGAGTCCTATCTTCTAAATGCAAGATTCTAAATAACTCTAGAGCCTTACCTAAGATAAATCACATTATTTCTTTGAGAAACAAAGAAATTTAATATAACATCTGAATATTTGTGAAGTAATGCACCATTATAGTTTTCACCTAAAAATGTGTTCTCATATCTGAGGTTCTGACACATTTTGCCATTTGATTGAGTTGGACGTGGGAATGTCTTGTTTTCTCTGTGTCTGTTGTGTTGGCAGGGCCTGGAAAGACCAGGACTGAAGTACTGAGTGAAGGAAGGAAGAATTCCCTTCAACTTGCCTAGGCTGAAAGCTGATTCCTTGGAGGAACTAGCAGATATACAGTCCGCTCATGAGTCCATGTTCTTGCTTGTCTATATGATAATACCAGGGTTTAAAAAATATAACATAAATGACTTATTGTTACTTCATAGGTATAACAAGTGCTTATATCAATCAATATTCATCAAGAAGAGGCAGCTAGTTGTCATAAGAGAAGTCATAGAACAATTAGAAGAAAAATACAAGGTATCAAATGTTTCCTTCCTTTTGTCTTCTCTCTCTTCTTTCTATCTGTCCCTCCCTCCCTTCCTTCCTTCCATCCTGTTTTTGAAGATAGCATCTTATGTAGCCCAAGACAGTCTCAAGTTCTTGAAGTTGCTACATAGTCATAGATGACTTTGAACTTCTCTTCCTCCTGCCTCTGTTACCCAAGTGCTGGTGTTATGGGCATCCTCTTCCACATTCAGTTCCTGCTTTTTAAAAAATATTTTATTTATTCGCTTACTTATTTAGGTCTATGAGTATTCTGCCTACATGTTTATCTATGTATTGCTTATGTGCTTAGTGCTTGCTGAAGCCAGAAGAGGGCATTGAATCCAAGGAACTGGAGTTCCAGATGGTTGTGAGCTACCACGTGGGAGCTGGGAACAGAACTGGGTTCCTCTAGAAGAGCAACAAGTGCTTTTAACTGCTAAACCATCTCTCCAGCCCTATATTTTTCTTTGTTTCTTTGAGATAGGATCTCACTAAGAAGCCCAGGCTGATCTCGAACTCACATTCAGGCTGGTCTTAGGGCTGTGATGTTCTTGCTTCAGCCTCCAGAGTTCTGTGGTTGTATCACCACCCTTGGTTAGTTATTGGTAATTGATTGTTTACACATTCTCTCAGGTGTATACATCCCAGCCTTTAAGGGTCTACATGTAGGGGTAGTGATTATGTCCCCATACTACCGTATTCATAATTCTCTGGAAAACACCCTCAGAGTAAATTTTCTTACCTTACAGTCACTTTCTATGACCAATGTCAACTATAGTCAATATTATTTATCCAGTGTAGTCTCTACTTGGCTCCCCAGGTATAGATTATAATGAAATTTAGTGGTTTTAGAAGTCTTTAAAATATTAAGGCATTTTAAAAAATGTCTGATGGCTGACGTGAACACAAGGATGCAGAGGAAACTCTAGAAATTCTGTATCCGTAGGGCCCAATGTGATCATGAGACAAGAAGACAAACCATTGGTGGTAATTCTCAATGGGCCAATGATGGCTCCCTGTACCTCAGTGCTTAACAAAATCACCACTATGGGCTAGCACCAGGGTATGAACTCATGTTGAGCTGAGCCAAGGGAACTTATGATGGTCTAGAGTATTGATACCTGTCAATTGTTGAGCCCTGCCACATAGGCAACTCTTAAGACATGACAGGGCATGATCAAAATTGAGAGTCTAGACTGTAGCAGAGTTGCTTCTGGGATCTGTCATAGCTCCGTGTTCTGAATCTTTTTCACTCCAAGAAGGTTGAACTTGCAGTTCTGAGTTCCCCCTCTATCTGGCTATGCTGAAATGCCCACTCACTTCTCAGTCTGTCTCAATTCAAAACAAGATAGTTACATGATCTTGGAAAAGGATCTTTAATCTTTTGAGCTTCAGAGTCTTCACAGGGCGAGTGGAGGTGTTTATTATGTACGCTAGCAAGCTTCTTGTAGGAGTCCATAAAATAGTGAACATAAAGTGCTGAGTGGAACTGGAAGACACAGCAGACTTTCAGTAATTGATGGATATTATTATCACCTTTATGCATAAAAAGTTCCCAGCTTACCTCAGTGACCACCTCATGGCCTAGAAGCCCAGCTCAATAGGCCTGCCTCTCTTGGATGTACTCAAGAGGTGGTACTAAGCAGCTACTCTGGAGTAGGGAACCTTTAATAAGGTGTCTACAGTACAGATTATGGGGAGAGAGAAAGTCATTAAGGGCACCAAGCTGGTTGGATAAATTGGATACATACATTGAGTATTTTTTTAATGGTCATGTGCTTTTATTCTTACATGTGCTTTGGGAATATGCTTTTAGTTTGCATGACTTCTGAACCCATTACCCATTTCTAGAATAATAATAATAATAGTAATAATAGTAATAGCTAACATTTTCTGAAAATTACTAAGGGTGCTACAAAAACCTTTGAAGCAGGATGTGTATTTGGCTTGGTATGGTAATGGATAAAGTGTTGCAGCAGGGAGAGTGGAGCTGTCCCCTCCCCTTATTTCTAACTTAGCTCTCTCCACCTACCCACCACCCCTTCCCCTCACCATTCCGCTGTTCGCAGATCTGTAAGTCATCATTAAAGTGTGTAACTGCCAATTTTCTCTTCCTACTGGTAAAGTATAGGTACAAATGCTTTCATTCACACATCAGCAAATATTTATAAATGGTTGTTCTGAGGCACTGGTCAAAGGACTGAGGTAGAACATTCCTGCATGAACAACATAGTCCGGAAACTTAGAGAGCTCCCAGGTCCCCTCCCACGGTCAATCAGAGTCTTGTAGCTAAGTACCTTCTCCCTGTGCCAGATTTTACATGTTTTTTGTTGTTGTTGTTGTCGTTGTTTTAATTTCTCTGTCTCCCACACAGTGTGTGTGTGTGTGTGTGTGTGTGTGTGTGTGTGTGTGTGTGTGTGTGTGTGAATGTACGTGCCTTGGCACAAGTGTGGCTATCAGAGGAGAATTTGTAGAAGTAGGTTTTCTCCTTCCACCATGTGGGTCCCAGGGATCAAATTCAGGTCCTCAGCCTTGCTGGAAGGTGTACTTACCCGCTGAGCCATCTGGCCAGCCCACTTGTGCTGTTTCACAGCTCGTATCAAAGTGCCGTTGCTCATTAAAGCAATGATTTTCTGCAGGAAGTCTACCTTGGTTATGAGCATTGCTTGCTGTCTTTGGCAGTTGGCAGCGAAATATGGATGAGGTGGAGTCCTGTAGGGAAGTTCTTTGGAGCACTCAGCTTTGTAATAACGTTTAGTCTCTGTGTGTTTTGAGTCTCAGGTTCCCCAAGCCTAACAGGATTTCTGACCATTTAGGGGGCGTGTCACTTGGATTGTTAGCTCTGCCAGAGTAGAAAAATACAGCAGTGATTGCCACCAGCTAGTCACTCTTCAAAGGCAAATGGAAGAATGAAATTCCTTGCTGACAGATTTTTAAACAAAGAACTTTTATCTACATAGACACCACAGCTCAGCATGTACAAGTGGGGACGCTCTTTCTAAATAGGGTTTGTTTAAAGGATGTCTTTATGGTTTGAATGTGGAATGTCCCCTCAAAGCTCTTTATTTGAACAGTTAGTCCCCACTGTGTGGTACTGTTTTGGGAAGACTTGGAACCATTGGAACTGAGGGTAGCTACAGGAGAGAGGGGCTGGAATGAAGGCTCGAAGGTGGTGTATCTATTTCTGGTTCTGGCTTGTGTTCGCAGTTTCCGTGTTTTCCATGATGGGAGAAGGCTCAGCTGTAAGCTCCTGCCGTGCCAGCTTCTCTCCCTAACGGACTGGAGTCCCCTGAACTGGTACATCCTTCCTACCTTACACTGCTTCAGGCATAGAGGTCAGGAAAGCTGCCATCAAGAGGTTTGGGCAGCTAGAGGAGCTGGTGTTTTAGTGCAGATCGTTCCACATTGGTGGTTATATGTTTCACTTTTTAGGTAATAGCACTCCAAGGAATGCAACTATAATATAAGGAAAAGGTGCAATGTCAGTCTGCTGTTGGAGCACACTGGGAATGTCTCCTCGGAAAGAGTAAGATAGGACCAGAATTGGCTTTTTCTAAAAAATGAAACGAAGTTCAACTCTCAGGAAATAGATCTGACAGCTCTGCAGTTTGTTTCCCTGGTAAAATATTTCCACTGATGGCTGCTCCATTCCTTCAGGCCTATCGGACACTGACACAAGACTGATTGGACAGTGTGTTTATTATGATGACGTCCTATTCACCGACCCTAAGAGGGAACTCTGAGGAAAAAGAACACCTACTAAATTTCTTGGTCATGCTGGAGACTAATTATTTCCCTCTCAGGAAGTGTATAAGTATTTTCATAACCAAAATGTATTTTTTAATGTTATCATTATTGTTACTATTACTATTTTATTTTATTTTTTGGTTTTTTGAGACAGGGTTTCTCTGTGTAGCTCTGACTATCATGGAACTCACTCTGTAGACCAGGCTGACCTCAAACTCACAGAGATCAGTCTGCCTTTGCCTCCTGAGTGCTGGGATTAAGGTCAAGTGCCACCACCACCTGACTCCAAATGTATTTTTATAAATAGGGGCAATGCAATAGTAGAGAGAGTGCCTGAACTGGTTTACCCCAGTAATCAGATCAGTGAATACCCTAACTGTCATCATAGAGCCTTTTTCCAGTAACTGATGGAAGCAGATGCAGAGATCCACAGCCAAACACCAGGTCAAGCTCCAGGAGTCCAGTTGAAATCTACAGAGACAACCAAACCAAACTGGTGGGAACTCATTAACTTTAGACCAACAGCTATGGAGCCTCCATGGGACTGGACTAGGCCCTCTGCATAAGTGAGACAGTTGTGTAGCTTGGTCTGTTTAAGAGGCCCCCTGGCAGTAGGATCAGGGTCCATCCTTGATACATGAGCTGGCTTTTTGGAGTCTACTATCTATGGTGGGACACCATGCACAGCCTTGAGGCAGGGGGAGGGGCTTGGACCTACCTCTTCTGAATGTACCAGGCTCTGCTGACTCCCCATGGGAGGCCTTACCTTCTTGTAGAAGGGAATGGAGAATGGGTTGAGGAGGGAGGTTGGAGAGGTGGGAGGAGGGAAGAGGGGGATCTTTGGTATGTAAAATGAATAAAAAAAATTCTTAATAAAAAATAAACAAATAGGGGCAATGAAATTCAGAGGAGGAAGGGAAGGAAGGAAGAGAGAAAGAGAGGGAGAGAGGGTGAGGAACAAGAATGACGAAATTAGAAGGAAGCAGGGGAGAGAGAAAACGTGCTGCATCTCACCAGCATTTCTACCATCTTTCTATGTCCTCGTTTGGTTTGCCTTATTCAGGCAATGTAATCCAGCGAAGGATGTTTTAATATGTGGATGTGAGGCAGGGTGTCACTTGTTCCTTTCTGGCCTCAAACTTGAGCTTGCTACATAGCCAAAGATAACCTTGAACTTCTGATCTGCCTCTGCCTTCCGAGCACTGCGATAACGGGTGTACACCACCACGTCTGTCTACAGTGCTGGGGACTATGCATGCCAGGCAAGCACGTCACCAACACAGCTACGCCCCAGCTGTGAGTCATCTTTTTCCTCTAACTCTCTCAGTTGTCTGTTTCTTTATCCTTTAAAGGATGACAAAGTGTGTTTTGTGTCATAGTGTAAAGATGACTAGTGTATTATAGAGAAAAAAAAATGTCTTGAACTTCCCCCCAAATCCCGATCAAAGTGTTTCTCCTGTTGTTATTTCCAAAGAAGATTCTTAGCTTCCCAGATTCTAGCTAAACTGGGAGCCTAATGATGGATACAAAGTAATAGTGTTACAAAGAAATGCCTCAACTGTCTAATTCAGTTTTTATATTTATGGAATTAGATCTCCTGGCTTAGAGGCATTAAACAATTTTTGAGGATTACCCGGTTTTGATGACTAGTCTTTTTTCCCCGTCACTTATTTGTGTCATGGCTAATTCTGTATTAAACTTCAACAACATTTTTTTCTACTAATTTCTCTGCTAAAATTGGCATGCCCAATCTGTGATCAGTGCATCTACCAATCTTACAACTTTTACAATTAGTTAGCTGTATTAGTTTCTCAGAATTACCAAAATAAATACTGCAACTGGAAATTTATTCCCTTGAAATTCTGTGTGCTGGGAATTCCAAGACCAAGGAGGAGATGGGCATGATCAGGCTCCTCTGGTGTCTCTGGGAGTACCTCTTTGGTACCTTTGTCTAGCTCCTGCCGACAGTGTGTAATCCTTGTTATTCTTTGCTTTAAACGTGTGTCTCACAAATCTCTGCTTCTCTTCTCATCTGCCCCATTTGCATTCCTGGGGGAGGGGAGCTTTGTGTTTCCAATGTCCCTCCTTAAAAAGACATAACCCATTAGACACAGAGCCCACTCTAATCAAAGACCCTGTTTGAACTTGATTTTAATTACAAAGAATTTGCTTCCAAACAGTTTTATCCTTGGGTCCTGGGTTCAGGATTTATCATGGTTTTGAATCTAAGATGTCCTCCACAGGCATATGCTTTGAACACCTATATCCTAGCTGTTGGCAATATCTGGGGAATCTGTAGAACCCAATGGAGGTGGTACCTGACTAACAGAAATAGGTCACTTGGGGTGAATTTGAATGTTCCTTCACATGCCCACCTGCCCAGCCTTTCGCTGTGAGGCCGAGCCTCTGCTTCCTGATCTGCCATTGTTCGCTGCCATGGTTGGAGCCGCTCTGCCATGTCTTCCTGCTACAAAGGAGCAAACTGTCATAAAGTCATGAGCAAAGTAGATCATTCCCCCTTATTACTGTCAGGTGTAATTATGACCCAAATAATGCAAATTAACTAACTCAGGACCCGTGCATACCTTTTTGAGGAACGCAAGTCAACCTACTGGTGACTTCCAGCCTCACCAAAGTCTTTGCAAATTGACAATTTTTCTGTCACCAGTACCAATGAATTTTGAAATTTCCCAATCAAAGAAATAGATACTTTTAAATTCTACAATACTTATTGCATTACTTACTTTTCTATTGCTGTGATAAAACATCATGATCAAGACAACTTATAAAAGGGAGGGTTTATTTGCAACTTAAAATTCTAAAGGGATAACAGTCTACCTCTGTCACTGTCATGGTGGGGAAGCATGGCAGCAAGTAAGTACTACACGTGGTGGCAGGAATGGCTAAGGGCTCACATTTCAACCAGCAAGCAGGAAACAGAGAGAAGAAACTGGAATGGTATATGGCTTTTGAGACGACAAAACCGGCCCCTAGTGAAGTACTTCCTCCAGCTTGTCCACACCACCCAGTCCTACCCAACCAGTGTCACAAACTGGGGAGCAAGCATTCAAATGACCAAGCATGTGGGGGACATTTTATCCAAACCATCACACTTAGACTGCACAGTCACACACGAATCCCTTTGGGTGTCCACCGAAGGAGCCATGTTCTCTTGCTGCCTGTTGTTCTAACTTAGCTCTTGTTGACACCTTCAGCTCCAAGTTGCTCTCATTGACTCAGATGTTGACCTGAGATAGTTCCTGCCTATTTGAGGCATAACCAATGATGAACCAGGTCAGTGTTAAGCCTGCAGAAAGGAAGAACTTTGGTTCTACCTCAGACCCAGCTCTGATTCCAAATCAGACTCCTCTGCCTTCTAAAAAGATCATCACTAATCTTCCTTCAAGTGGAAAGAGGCTGAAGAGGTTTAGAATAAAATGACTGCCACCTACTTTGGCCCCTAACTGGCCAGAAGCACTTACAGTCCCTTTAAATTCTGCCCTATCCATATTGATTAAATGACTTGAATCATGAATACAAAATGAAATAGCATGTCAGAAGCATTACAAAACCAGCAAGGATGTTGTCAACGGTCATTAAATAACTTGGGAAAACATGTGTGCTTTAATGTGCATTGAAAATGCAGATTCAGGAGGACATGGGATGCCAGAGTTGGTGTGAGTACGAACACACTAGATCAGTGCAACCAGTGTCAAGTCGTCCTTTCTCACAGCTCCTCTTTGGTTGTGGCTTATTTTATACAACAAACACTTATTTGATCTGAAATAAGGAGGTAAAATCTCCTATCCATACAAATGTTGTTTCTTCTCTGTGTGTAGTGCACATGTGTGCGTGTTTGTGTGTGTGTGTGTGTGTGTGTGTGTGTGTGTGTGTGTGTGTGTAGCTAAGATATGGATATCAGGTTTCTTACTTGGTTGCTTTTCATCTTATTTTTTGAAACAAGGCGTCTATCTGAAAGTGAAGCTCCTGGATTTGACTAGACTGGACGGCCAAGGAGCTCCAGGGATCTGCCTGTCTCTGCTGCCCCACTCCCCAGCACTGTTTAAACTGATTGGCGTTTACGTTTGGAACTGTGGATCCATCGCAGGACTTCATGCTTGCATGGCAGGTTCTTAACTGGAAGAGAGATCTTTCTAGTCTCCTTTCTATTTTTTAATTTATATTCCCCACACTAGAAATGGGATTTGGAGGGGAAATGGCAATTGAGTGGGAAGGTTTTTGTCTTCAGGTATAATCACTCATTTTTGCAAGTCGTAGAGGGAAAAATATAAATGCACAATAAATTGCACTTAGGAGCAGAGGACGAAGTGAGGGAGTGAACAGAGCTATATTTCTGAACTAGATTCCAGCCTGACTTTGTCCTTTCATTAGTTTAGGCTAAAGATTATTAACTCTCTATTGCTGCAGCAGAAAAATATCACACAGACTCAGAAGCTTAAAACACAGAGACATCTTTTTTTCACACAATTCTACAAGTCAAGAATCTGGAAAGCATCTCACAAGGCTGTGATCAGACCATCAGTTAGGCTACCAGCTAGAACAAGTTAGAATTCTGCCTACACTCCAAGGCAGATGGTGGTGTGACCGACCACACAGCTCCATCTTGGAATATTGCTTGCCGTACAGACTGGAGTATGTCTTCATACTGGAGCAGATTTCAAGGATTACTCTGTGGATAAGAAGAGAAGTGAGCTTTGCCTCATGCCTAGTCCACTCTCTCTCTCTCAGCCTTCTTGGATGAAGCTACTGTTTTAGATGGCCAGGAGAGAAAAGATCTTAGCTTCTAGAAGGCAGGAAGCCTCCTCATGTGCGGTGCAGTCACCACGGCTTAGAGACGCACAGTGTAACACTCACGCCTAACTTCTGTGCAGACTCCAATGAAACGCGTGTGAGCGCAGTCCCGGCCTTCCGCTGTTCATTGTTCCATGGCTGGTTCTGGCACTGGTCTCACCAGGAAAGAAAGCCTTTGCTGGTCCAGATGCTCACAAACTCTCCTTTCCTGATTGCCCAGTGGAGGGCAGTTCCACCCTACCCTGAACTTATATATTTAAACATCTACTTAGAAATATTACCAGACTAATCAAGGAATGCTTGTTTTTAATTTCTCTTTCACAGTTTTGGGTCTTTCTGTTCAATGAAACTTGCCTTATTTGAGGGTAGAATACTTCCCTCATATCAATGTAAAGCCATACTGGGTGTATCGGGTGTGTTGTTTAGTTTCATTAGTTATTTGAACCTTGAAGATAGAGACAGAACAAATGTTTCACTTCCATCAGGACAGTAAAGGTGGATTGAAAAGTCAGTATATTACAGCGGAATGTTCATAACCTTCAATATCCAAGAACATGCTACTTACTTCTTTGCCCTATCCATGGCTTACTTTCTCTCATACAATATGGCTCTATGTTTTTATTCATTTTTTTATAAACTTTATGTGTATGGGTCTTTTGCCTGCATATATGCCTGCACACCACGTGCATGCAGTGCCCTTGAAAGTCCGAAGATAACACTGGATTCCCTGGAACTGGAGTTATAAATGGTTGTGAGCTGTCATGTGAGTGTTGGGAATTGAACTCAGGTTTTCTGGAAGAGCAGCCGATGTCCTTAATCCTGAACCATCTCTCCAGCCCTTGTAATATTGTTCTTTAAATTGTTTGTTTCACCTAGCCTCAATCTAAGTAACACAATCCATGGAAACATGTAAATCATATTCAAGTTATATAGTTTATATTTTAATTCTTATTTTATTAAATTTTTAGTTGGTGTGTGTGTGTGTGTGTGTGTGTGTGTGTGTGTGTGTGTGTGCATAGGCCCAGGTCAGAGGACAACTTTTAGACGTGATTTTTCTTTTTCCACTATGTGGGTCCCAGGGGTTGAATTCAGCCTGTCAGTCTTGGGAACAAGAACTTTTACCTGCTGAGCCATCTCCCCAGACCCAGTTTCCAGTTTGTAAGTTTTGCATGAAGCACATAGAACTGAGTTGAAGTGTTGTTGCTCACATACTACTTAGAAGTGTTTTCTCTACCACTAATAAAGCTCAAATAACTTTTGGAAAGTACAAAGAATTTCTCAGACCTTGGTCCTGAATCCCACGTACAGGTAAAGATGATCATAATGGTGATAGTGGCCACTAAAGTTTATTGTGAGTACTCTGTATTAGGGATATATATATGTGTGTGTGTGTGTGTGTGTGTGTGTGTGTGTGTGTGTGTGTGTGTGTGTGTATGTATGTATATATAATATATTTACATAAGTGAGATATATATATATATATATATATATATATATATATATATATATCTCCACTTACTAAATCAGAATAACTATCACATACTTTAAGAGAGAAGTTATGTAACCTGCTGAAATCTTAGGCCTGGTTAGCAAATGCAGGATTTTAACTCAGACTCTCTGGCTCCACTCTGCTCTTTAATTACTCCATACCTTGCTTCTTGGGTTTAATTTGGGATTATAAAGATTAAAAGAAAAATAAATTGCAACACACACAGCTCACGTCCTGTGTAGTGCCAGGTCTAATGTATGGAAACAGTTCAATACAATTTAATGATCCTTCTAGAAGATACATCGGTATATTTTACGTCACCCTTTTGCAGCCGTCACAGAATGGTGTCACGGAATGCCAGTCTTTCAAACTCAGGCTAGACCTGAGTGAGGCTTCTCACTTAGATAACTGAAAACCCAGAAGATACCTGACAATCTTGCTGTTGTGGAATGGAAGTCCAGCTGATGTGAGGAACTTTACATGGTAACTCACAATGACCTTGATGAAAGTTTGCAGGTCGTGAAGACCAATTAGTTGCTATGGTGTCAATGAGTGCAAATTGCTGTAGGTTGTTGGTGAACAGGGAAATCTCTGCTGGGTCAGTGCCCAGGGCAATGAGGTACTAAAGCCTCTGCAGGGGGGCTAGAAGCAGACACCTTTAAAAAGCCACAGCTATGCTGAGCTTTGGGGGTCCACTCATAAACAGCAGTATGTTCCTTCTGCCTTTCCAGCCTGGGTGTGTAAATCAAGGTATTAATCTCAGCCTCTACCTCCCTGTGTGGCCCACATTAATTTTATTTTAGGAGTGATTTTCTTTGTAGGTAGAGAAGCACGTGATTTAACACAGAACTGCTTATATTGCACAACTTCTGATTATCGGTGCAACTTTGGGATATAACTAACAATCCTCATTTTAAAGCATTTTATTTAAAGTTAACAGAAATGAAGACAGTTAAATAGTGTGTCTGTTAAAACATGGAAAACATTTGTCCAACCTTTAAGAAAAAAAAGAATACACAATTCTAAAATGAATCCAGATATTGCCACTTGTTACAGTAATGATTAAAATAAAACTGTCCAAATTAATGATGCACGTACTGTCAAAATAAACAGAGTTCACTAAGGCAATTAAAATTATTTTTATTCCATTAATAACATAAAGTGTCATGGCTGAGGATGATTGTCACAGATGTCTGCAGAGAGCATAGGACAGAGGAGACACCTTGTCTCTGAAAAAACATAACTGTATCCCACAATTGCAGAATGTTTTATTCATATGGTGTTTATGTCTGGATGTGTCCAAGCTATTTGCTAGGTGAACAGTCACACTTGATAGATCCAGGAGGGAATTTCTTGGTACAATGAACAAAAAGAGCTATTTTGTTCTTATGCTCCAACCTCAGACCAAGAGGAGGGGGAAAAAAGCTGTCATAAAAATATGGTCACCTTCCTGTCTTTAAAACAGTGCTAGTGCCTGGGGAAGGATTTTCAGAATGAAAAAAAAACTGGTGACATTACACAGGAAACTCTCTGCTCTTCACCTTGTAATAGTCAATCTTATTTAGACAGTGTTCTCTGAGTGGGCTGGAAACTGTACTGTGCGAGACTGCTAGGGATTCAGGGGCTGCAAACCCACAGAACTATTACATATGACAGAGACCTGGGTCCTCTACTAAAACTTTACTGTTTAGCTCTGTTCCTGGATGCTTTGACAAGTACCATAATCCAAACTACCTATGATAAAAATAAATCACTGCTCCCTACTTAATGATCTCTTGCTTTCTCTGCTTTTCCTGTGCTGAGAAGGGGAAGATATACTCCTTATAATTGGAAAGGGAAAAGGCAATGTAAGCTTTTACAATAAAGCTTTTTGTTATGGAGCTGTAAAGTTTCAGCAATTGAAAATAAAAGAGGCTATAACCAAATGGAAGGTGTATCTCTAACCAGGGTGCTGCCCTGGGGTGTTGATCCGTCTACATTCAAGGGTAATGTTAGGTCACCATCAGTAATAAGAGCGGGTGGAATTTTCTGTTGTTCATTTAGTTCCAATGACCCCTAGAAAGGGCTACTTACTGAAGTGTGTTTGTTTGTGGAGATAATTCCATGGGGAATATTTTAGATTATGCTACAGGAATGGTACTTGCAAAAGTACCATAGGAAAAAAAAAATCACCATTTAAAGAAACATTGACATCACATCCAAATTCTGCTACCTTCCTGGTACCAAGACACAGCCAAGTTTGTGCTTGAAAAGGAAAAGGTTCTCTGTGTGAATTGAGCATCTCATATCAATGACATCATTGTAAATTCATGGTTGTTCACATCCCAGATGGAGAGCAAGCACTCCAAAGCAAAACAGGAAATGAGAAACTATTACCAAAAGCCATGAAAGAAACTAGCTCTGCTGGCAAGTTGAGAATCTGCAATGAATAACCCAAGTGGAGGATACACTTGAGTGGCCATGACTCCCATCTTTCCAAGGGTCATAACATCTGTCGTTCCAGGGACTTGCCCATGGAAACCAGTGCCCAAGCTCTGAAAACTGGGACAGGGTATTAATGAGTAGACAGCCTCAGGTGTAAAATGAATGGCCACCAGTTCAAAATACTGGATTAGCAACTTTACACAATGGAGCATTTGAGGAAATGGTCTTCATAGACCATCTAAAACTATGCTATTTTTTTAAACTCTGGAGAAATTGAGCCCAAATAAATTACCAATGACCAGAAATAGCCTGACATTACAAAATTCTGGCTAAAACAGGACAGCTCAGAGGGTTAGACCTGCCTTTTGTTGCTTTCACCTACTACTAGGCTTATCTGGAATCTATGCTTGATGCCTGGTGAAGAGAAGAGGTGTGGGCTTTATGCCTTATTTTCCTTTTCTAGATCACTAGAATTCAGCTTTGAAAGCTTCTGTTGGGGAGCTTGTGAGAGCTCCAGTGTCCTTACAAAGTTACCTGTGGTAACTTTGCAGGTAATACACTGGATAAGATGGCCTGCCTTCAAACACTCAGAGATTTCAAGATGACTCATTTAGAAGACTATGGTGTCACTGAATAGGGCTGACTCTTCAGATCTTGATACTAGGCCAGAGATGGGCAGAAGGAGATTCGGGTGTGCAGTGGGGCAAGGAACAGAGATTGATATGTATAGTTTTTAGCTATTTGTTTTGAAGCCTTCAATCAGCTGAATTCATGTGAACACAAGAACTCTCTCTGAGATGCTATTTTTGGGTATGGGGGAGAAAAGTGCTTGAAAACATACATGTGACTGCTAATCTATCATTAATTTGCAGAGTTTAAGATTACCTAAAAGATACATTTCTTGGAATGTCTATAAGGGCATTTCCAGGAACTTCTGGGGAGAGAAAACATACCCTGAATGTGAGAAACACCATCCCATGGACTGGAGTCCTGGACGATATAAAATTTAGGAGGAAACAAGCTGAGTATGGCACACATCTGTGTCTGCTTCCTGACAGATGCCATGTGACCACCCTCAAGCTCCTGCCACCATGACTTCATGCTGGACTGTGTGTCCTTTTACAGTGAGCCAGAACACAGCTTTCCTTCCTTTCAACTGCCTTTGTCAGGCATTTTGTGACCACAGCTGTATGTCCTGGATTACTTCTTCCTAAACAGCCCGCCCACCTAGATTTGGCTTCCATTCTTAATCTTAAATACTCTGTAGTTACCCAAATATTCAACACTTAGACGGTGCTATAATCTGAGTGTGTTTCCCACATTTCACGTGTGGTGTACTTAATCTTCAATCCAACTGTGAGAAACCGTGCAGTCACAGGGCTTTGTCCCCATTAGGGAGTTAGCATCACGTGTCTAAGTCCATTGAGAAAAGGATGGTATTTAGCAGCAGATCCTAAAACACCCACTTCTGTTTCAAGATTCTTGCCAAGTCAAGTGCACAGTGAAAGTGGCCTGATAGCAGATGTTTGCATAAAAGCTGTCTCTGGGCCCATTGATTTCCTCTGGAGCATTCTGGGAACTGGGGCAACTACCGTCACTCAGAAGATATTTTGTCTCTGGCCTGCCTGGTAAGGTGTCCTTGTCTTGGAATGTTGGTCAAACAAGGAGGAAACAAGCTGAGTTAATCATTCCACTGTCTCTGTGAGCTCCCCTAAAGCTGCTCTTGCTGTGGTTACTGGGCAGGGAAGCGAGCATGGTGGAGAAGAAAGTGCTCTTGGCTCAGCACTGGATGGTGCAGCACTGAGAAGGTAAGTGCTGCTCGAACTCTGGCCGAGAAACACTGGGAGAGCAGGGCCTCTTGTCCAGTCTAGCATGGTCTAGTGTAGAGCACAGGACAGTCTCGGCTGGTCTGTGGCTGTGACAGACAGGGGGTCCCTGTCTAGTCTGACATCTCTTCACATTCGACCTGGCTCCTCCTTAGGTTCTCTCTCCTGCTGGTTATCCTATTGGTGAGTCTCAATAAGCCTTCTCTACTGCCCTAGTGCAACTTGACTGTGGGAGCGCAATCACAGGAGTGGCTTTGTTAGGAAAGCTCTCAGTTCCTCAGGAAGCTGAGACAGGGGATCAAGAGTTTGATGCCAAATGGGCAGTAGAGTAAGACTGTCTCTGAGCAAGTTCAGTGCTTGATTGTGTATTCATTTTCTGTCTCTGTCTGTCTGTCTCTGTCTCTCTGTCTCTGTCTGTCTGTCTCTTTCTCTCTCTCTCTCTTCCCTCTCCTTTTTGTCCAGTCACTCTACAGTGGGAAGAAGAGATTTATTAAGTCACACAATGAGTCCGTTGCAAGAGCCTGTTGATTGGCATGCATTTTAACAAGTGACACACCCTTTGGGCCACATTTATGTATGCTTGTGATAGATTAAATCAGGAAAGTAAGGCTTACAGAACCAAGCTAGAGGGCCTGGATCTTGTCCAGTTAAAGAGAAAACATTACTTTGCCTATTTATCTCCTTCACAAATATGGACTAGGGAAGAGTAAGGAAGTTTCAAGGAATTTAGAGATATTCTGCCAATAACAATCAGCATGTTGAACCAGTGGAAGTGTTCCGGGAGGAAGTGCCAGAGGCAGTGATGGGTCTGGTTTTATTTAGCACATTTAATAATGATCTGGAAGGGGGAAACACATTAAAATCACAGATTATCCTAAATTGACAGGTGGTGTAAACACAAATGAGGCAAACAAAAGGATATAAAGAATTTAGAACAGAAATGAGATTCCATCAGGGAAAAGAAAAAAAAAAGAACGTCCTCACATCTGTGCAAGTATCCGAAATCAGCAATGGAAATTGTTTTAAAAGTCATTTAGCTCAGAAAACATTCATAGGCTTTGCCCACGTTTATAAGTGCTAACCCCCCCCCCACACTCATAGCTATTTTTATTCAGTTAGATTAAATTGCTTATTCCTATCACTTCAAAACACAGATCTGATCTTGCCACTCCTCTGCTTGAAGGGTCTCATTTTCTTACAAATTCAGATTAAGCTTGTTGGTCCTGGAGGAAACCTTCCTCCACTTCTCCCTTACCCTTCGAAATCTCTGATATGTCTGTCTGCTCCTCTTTCCTCCATGCTTTCAGGCCTACTCACTTGCAAATCCTTAACTACATCCTACCTTGTTGCTCAGGTTACCATGTTTTTCTCTTTCCTGTCTAGTCTCCGAGGGACCTTCAACACTCAGTTCCGGCCGCACCTCCTTCCTAGCTTTACTGTACAAAATCCAACCCCAGCTCTGAGCTCATTTTGGTACCATGTTTTTCATCGCACCTGTCAGCCATTTTAACAATGACAGCGTGCAGATTTACTTAGTGAGCAAATCATTGTGTTCCAGACTCTCCCTGTGTGATGATGCATTTTACACGAATTATCTTTGTAACTGTGACAACCATCTCAGGATGTAGCACTAATGATCTTCATGCAAAGGAAATGGTAAATCCATGTTAAGTTCAGTAACCTGTCCATGACTGAGCAGTTGATGAGTGGTAGGGCTAGCATGCATATTCCTTTCAAAATCTGTACTTTTAAGAATATGCTATTATCATAATTCATTTCCTTGCCTCCTTCCTGGACTGTATAAACTTCTTGAGGACAGGGACCATGTTGTGATCAACTAGCACCTAGAGTTCCTTGCATGATACACACAGCTTCATAATACTATCAACAAAGATAATTAATACTTAATGTGTGCTAATCATGCATCTCTAGCAGCCATCCCAGCAGGTGTGAGGTGATAGCTCATTGTGGCTTGATTTGCATTTCTCCAATGGGTAGTTATTACCTATACAACTATTAGCCATTTGTATATATATTTTTTTAGAAATACCTATTCAAGTTCTGAGCCCATTTTAAAATTGAATTATTAGTCTGTATGTACAGGCATGCATGTGACTATTGATTGTCCTCATGAGTTTGCAGAGGTCATTTTGCAGTCATCTGACAGAAAGTAAGTTTACACCTTTAGGGATCCCAACATAGTACTTGGGAGAGACCAGTTAGATGGACAGCATTGACTCCCTGGTTGTTGTTAGGTCCATCTGCTTTGTCTGAGCCATTCTGAATCCTTCTAAATATTTGTTCCACAAGTTCTCATGTTTATGGCACAGGTCATCTTCAGTTTCTCTTATTTGTTGGTATCTCTTATCTTGACTTTTACTGCTATTCTCTATCAAGGTAGAAAGATCAGCAAAACCCAGACCCAAGGCAGTGCCTATGAGACACAATGGTTAGGGTTTGACTGTGTCCCCCAAGGGGCCATGTACCAGGAAGTTGGCTCTCATTGTGGTGTTGGTAGAAGGTGGTAAGCCTACTGGTGGGTTACTACTGTTTTTCCCCTCACTGTCTGTCTTGCTATGAGATTATCTCTTAGCAAGTTCTTATCAATGTGCCATCTACCATTAAGACATCACAAGAGGCTGAGTCAATAGGGCTGACTTTTATTAGATTTTCAGCCTTCTAAACTAAGAATCAAACAACCCCCTTTTTTTCTTAGTAAGTTACCCAGCCTCAGGTATTTTGTGACAGTAACAGAAAACAGTTTTACACATTACAGAAGACATGTTGGTCTGGATTAGAAAGAAGCCTTTCAACACAGTTATGCTGCAGAGTCACTCATTTCTCTATATTTTCATTTTCTTACCTACAAACTGGCTTTTTGGCTGTAGACCATGGGCCAACTGCATCACCATCACCAGGGAGATGTTTTATAAACCTTTATTTCTGGGTCCCATTCACAAGGATTCTAATTCTGCACATTTTAGATAAGGTCAAGATAGTGTTTTCCTTGAAGTGTTTTGCATGTGCCACTATAGACTGGGTGTTTTTTAGTGAGGACATGATGTGGCTTATTACCCTGGCACACTTTTTAGAAGCTTAGGAGAATGTGCTTTGTTAAAATTGATCATTCATATGTAACAAGGCCTATAAGGTGAGGGATTGTGTGTAATGGGCTAGGTGAGTGGGCTTTGTATTTATTACACTCACAAATGAGGTCTGTGCTGTTAAGAATGTTTTATAGCAAAAAGTAATAGCTGCATTACTTAAAAGCTTTAACAGTTCAAAAACTTTCCCCAGACATTATTTTATTCCATGTTCACTAGAGCAACTTCTTTTTACAAATGAGAGAATGAAGACTTTCATGCATATATTATATTTTATTGTATATTTATTATAAATATATATTTATATATTATATATAAAATATATATAAAATCTTAGTGTGAACCAGGAGCACAGGCACAGTTTGAGTTCTGTTTATCAATGATAGCCTATGATTGTTACAGTGGAGTGTGATGGTTAATATTCATTGTCACCCTTACTCAACTCAGAATTGCCCAGGAAACACTCCTCTGGGTACATCTTTGAGTGTGATTCTGGAGACGTTTAACTAAAGAGTGACAACTCACTGAGAACATGAATGGCTCCATGCCATGGGCTGGGGTCCTGGGCTGAATCAGAAGACCAAAAGTGAGCTGAGTGAAGAAGTCTCTGCTTCCTGACTGCAGATGCAGTGTGACCAGCCACCTCCCACTCCTCCCACCAAGACATACCTGCCACAATGGGCTCTATCCTCAGACTGTGATTTGGGCTCCAGTTGCTCTTGTCACAGTCCCAGGAACAGTAACTACTACAGTGGAGCTTCTGGTTTTTATGGAAGGACAGAGACATTTCATTTCCATAAAACTCAAAAATGTTAAAGTTAGTAGTGTAAGATCCTTGAGTGCCAAATCTCTGAAAGACGTGGGTAGCATAAGGCTCTGCTGAGCCTCTAGCAATTTCTAGAAACCCTGAACATTTCATTAGGCTTGTTAGAAGAAATTGGTTTGAGTTGGTTTGTAATTGGTGGCATTAGAGTAGTCCTGAGCCATTGAGGATCTCGATCTAGAATATTGTCTCTAAAACACCGAGGATCTCAGTCTAGAATATTTACCAACCTCTCAGACACTCCTTCAAAGGGTAACAAAGTGCATTCCTTCCAACCTGCCTTAGTAGATAATATCACAAAATGTTCAGTTGCAGAACCCCTGAAGTCTTGATCCTTTCTGCAATTCTGCCTTTTAACTACTTCTATCACTAAGTCCTATTGACTGTCTGTCCAAACATATCCCTAGTTTCCCCACCTTACCTGATACCACCTTGAATTAGAAAATCAGCTTTTGTGTAAACTGTAGCAGCCTCCCAACTTGTCAACGTGATTCTTTTCTTGGCTCTGCAATCCATTCTCCGCTTTCAACAGAGGTCTCTTAAGATGGAAAGTCTTTATACTCTAGATTATAACTTTGTAATGGATTCAGCTTTGATTTGGAATCAAATCTAACCCTCAGTGTAGCCTTTGCCCCTCCAGGTTCTCACAGTTCCTCTGAGCCCATCTCCTGCTTCTGTTGAGTAAGTTTGTGTTAGTAACATTGCATTCATGTTGGTCCCTGGTATGCAGCAAGCTCTTCTACCATTGGTCACTTTGTTCGTAATTCTCCCATTGCCTGAAAGTCACTTCTCCCACACTGTTAGGTGTAGTTGTCCTCTTCACTCAGATATTACCTTGTCTGTCTTGAGGTGTCACCAATCCCCCTATGAGAAATCTGAAATAAACCCTGTCACTAGCTTGTTTGTTTTCAGGATAGCTCTTGTGATGTAAGGCTGGGTTAGATGGTCCTGCATCCCAGATGCGGCCTGCGTTCTAATGGGAATTCTACCCCCCTTCAGGGTGTGGGAGCTGTTGGCTGACACTAAAGGTCCAAGATTTGGTGGAAGCTATCATAAGCACAGTCTTTGTCTCCAATGAAGATGCTTCACTAAGTAGCATAGCAAATGCCAAAAGTGGATGTTTATTGGTGAAATTAGCACCTTGTTAATTAGCATGATGGAAACTAGAGATGGACTGTCATTAGAGATGTAAAGAGGGATATCTGAGAGGTATAGGTCCTGCAACCTAGCAGGAAGAAGATAAACACAACTAGAAAACCTTCAGATCCAAAGTTGAACAGAGTGATCTTTTTTTTGTATGTTTGTTTGTTTTATTGTTGTTTATTGTTTTTGTTTTTGACACATGGTTTCTCTGTGTATCCCTGGCTGTCCTAGAACTTACTACTAGGTAGACCAGGCTGACCTGGAACTCAAACTCACAGAGATGGCCTGCCTCTGCCTCCCAAGTGCTGGCATTAAAGGCATGTGCCACCATGTCCAATCTTTAAGAGTAATTCTTAAATCTACCACACTGAGCCACCAGCTTACAAGATGTTTTCCCCTTCTTCTCATGTGTATATGTGGTGTGTGTGTGTGTGTGTTCAAAAGAATTCAGACTCTTGTATATAGGTGCATGTGAGTATGTGAGTACCTATGCAGCCTATGCATGTGGATGTGCATGTACATATGTGTACATGAGTGTGGGAGGCTGAAGTTGATACCAGGGATCAACTTGATCACTCTTCCACATTATTTTTGAAGCATGGTCTAATCTCTTATCAAACCCTAAGCTCACCGATATGGCTAGTCTCTCTACCAGCTGGCTCTGGGGAGCCCCCTTATATGCCTAGAATTACAAGTGGGCCGCCATACCCATCTGGCGTTTACATGCTTTTGGACATCACAAGGCAAGTGCTTTAGCCCCTGATCCAGCTCCCCAGTCCTGTGCTGTGGGATGGTCTGTATGTCAAATGTGTTGCTGATTGGTCAATGAATAAATCACTGATTGGCAGTGGCCAGGCAGGAAGTATAGGCGGGACTAACAGAGAGGAAAATTGAGAGAACAGGAAGCTGGGAGGGGAGACACTGCCAGCCGCCATCAGGAGAAGGAAGATGTAAAGTACCGGTAAGCCACAAGCCACGTGGCAAGGTATAGATTAATAGAAATGGATTAATTTAAGCTGTAAGAACAGTTAGCAAGAAGCCTGCCACGGCCATACAGTTTGTAACCAAAATAAGTCTCTGTGTTTACTTGATCGGGTTTGAGCGGCTGTGGGACTGGCGGGTGAGAGAGATTTGCCCTGTGGGCCAGGCAGAAAAACTCTAGCAACAGTCCTGGAACTCTTTTGTTTGTCTGATGCTGACCACAGGGCTGCAGAGTCTGCTACTTGACACTGTCTCTTCAGTCGTGAACGAAGATGGTGGTGGGAACAAATACTAAAAGGACATAGAGGACCACACCTCCATCACAGAACAGGTTTTACCAGCAGTCTTACGTTTAGTAGCCAATAAATTTCATTTCATAAAGTCTGTGTGTGAGAGTCTATGGTGAGTCTTGATTTCATTTATAACCTTACAGCAAAGGTGTAGGGGAGAAAATCCTTCTCAAAGCTTGTGTATTATCTTTTGGTTGTGAGCCTAGCCTTTAATGGCTGAGCCATCTCTCCAGCCCATGTATTATCTCCTGAGGAGACACATGCATGCCAAAAGAGCTTAGTTTTAGTCTATAAAAATGAATGAAGTTCATTTGTATATTTATCTACTTACTTAGTAGTGCCTACTACCTGTCTTCTAATGTAAACCTCTTGAGAGCGGAGGTATGAGGTGATCTCTTTCTAGAGCTCAAACTGGAACCTGGGATCTGAAAAGCAATGGAAAATGTAACAGAGTTGTGTTTTTCAGAGCCACCCATCTTAGAAAACTGGGCCTGAGATATAGTATGAAGATCTACTATGAAGAAAAATATAGTGATAAAAGGAGATAGATTTAGGGTTAAATGAGACACAGACTTCTAAATATCCACAATATTCATGAGCATCTTAAAGGGGTGTGTGTGTTCCCTAAATTGCCTGTCAGCACCTTCCTAGAGCTCAGACTGGAACCTGGGATCTGAAAGGCAATGGAAAACGTAATAGAGTTGTGTTTTTCAGAGCTACCCATCTTGGAAAACTGGGCCTGAGGTATACTATTAAGATATACTATGGTGGTGGGGAAATCTAACCTTGTCTTAACAAGTATTTCCCAAATTCTTTGAGCATACGACAGTTTATTTCTGTGACATTTGCTACCAAAGCCTCAAAAGACACTTGAGGGGGTGGGTATATGACAGATGTGGATAGGGAGTCAGCAAAGCAAACACCCTGCTTTCATTATCCTGGGGAGGTGGTCTGGAGTAGGGGCCATTCTCCTCTTCCGGTTTGCCTCCTGCATACAGAACCTCTACAGCTAGCTCTGATGAGCCAAGAAGCATCTCTTGGGCTCTTCTTACCTTCTGACCCACCCTTTACCCAGAGTAAGGAGGCTGTCTTCCGGAAGCAAGAGTCCTGGGAGCTCCAAGGTGCACTCAAGCACTGCAAATCGTATGTGGATGTGCGACGCGATGTAGCAGAAAAAAATGAGCCCGTGAGAGCTGCTGTAAAGTGGAACTCACTTTCTACACCCCTTTAAGGGTCAGATGGTGCTCACACAATGCACATGCTTCCTTGCCTCTTCCTTTGAGAATTATTACGATGGTGTTTCGCTTTAGTAAGGTTCATGAGTTTATGGCCTTCAGAATGCCCTTGAGAATAAACTCCAGGGACCAAGAGTAGGGAAAAGAAACAGGACTATTAACAGGCTTTTGTTTCTCTCTTCTTTCTATGACACTCCAGATTTACTTGCATTTTCAAACCATGGAAGGGTTTACAGAAGATGGCTATTTTTTTTCTCTTCCTGACTTGGTTAACTAGACATTAAACCATGTCATAAAGTTTGGTAAATAGATTCAAGTGAGAGGTTCCTGAAATACTATGCTCACAAATACATACAATTACATAGCTGAATGTCGGGACGACAGAAGGGCTATGGAGCACATGCGAACGTGAGGGATGAATGGCAAACGGAGAGAGCTTTCTCTCATGCTCTGAATTGCAGGTGAACTATTCTTCCAACTTGGGGTGCTTTGGACTTCCTGCTGTGCTGGTGTTAATTACTATTCATCATGTCATTTACAGTTTAGATGACATTTACTTTGGTAAGCCTTCCCTGAGCCCTGGGTCTGGTGTAGATTAGGAAATATGTCCAGGTGCTTCCAGTATGGCTTCCATAGACACCTTGCATACTTACTTATCTGCCATGTGCCTCTAGATTATAAACTCTATTGTGGTCCCATTATCATAATGATATACATAAGTCCGCAGAGCCTGACACATCAGCTTGTGGGACATAGAAGCTCAATGTGCATTTCTATCTTGGGTAGTAGATGTAGTTTGGGTTTTACTTAGAGTGCAATCATCCTTGATATCCTGTGTTGCATTTGGGAAGACTCACACCAGTATAACTCTTGACAGTCACTGGGAGAAAGTGGAATTGGCCCCAAGGTAATTAAACCAGAATTAAAAAAAAAGCAAATCTTGGGCTCTGAAAGTTCCTAGCAGTGACTCCTGCTGGTGGAGTGGAGCTTTGGGTTAACAAGCCCACTGGATGATCAAAAGGCACCACTGTTTAGAAGGCTTGATTTGTCAGTACGTACAATTGTTTGCTCTGAGGTTTCCTAGTCACATGATTGCAGTGGCCAAGAACTGCATGTGAAAACCACAGACCAGTACATAAATAAATGAGAAGACCCAAGTTATAAACACATGGGCACATGCATCCAAAGTGGCTTCTCTTGAGACCTTTATTTGTGTTTATGTTTGCACAGCTATGTAACATGAAGAATATAGTGTATACATATGAGTGTGTGTTTGTGAGAGGTATAGATGAAAGGACAGAGAAAGGATTGTGGGAGGAAAAATAAAGAAAAAAGACACAAGTAGAGAAAGAAGAAATCAAATGTATAACCAAATTCTTGGTACTTGGTGTAAATAAATCAAGCTTTAAAAGCAAATATGTAGATGATTCATATAAGCTAAACCTAGCTATGTGTGCAATGATTGTTTCTTATTCTCCCACTGTGTTTGCTCTCTGTCCATATATACACACAAACACACACACACTCACACACTCACACACTTTGGATCAGTTACTTACTATAATCTTCACTAATCACTAAATAATTAGCTAAAACAATTTGCTGATGACCAATGTTTGGATGTCCTTTACAGAAAGATCAAGTGAAATGGAAGAGTTTAGAACTCTCAGTGTGATGCGTTGCTTGCTCTATGGCAGATAAAGCCCTACATCTATGCAGGGAATGGGGGGAATGACAGAGTTTTGAAAGTCAAATCCCAGAATGCTCGATTTGAGTTCCGCATCAACTGTCTTCACTTCATTCTAAAAACAGCCACTCGAGCAGTTGGAGAGGTACAAAGAGAGAATGGAAAGACAGGGGTACTCACGACAAGCTATAAGCCTTGATGCTTAAACTGGGGTGGGGGAGAAACAGTGCTGTGTAGGACTTGTTTCGGAAAGTGGTGACTGGTGTTTTCATTTGTGAAAGTGTTCGCACTTAGCCGTTAATAAAGGGATTGTGTTACATGGAGCTCCTGCAGCCCTTACAGAACTTCAGTCTTCAGATTTCTCTTCTTTCATTTAATTCCACTTAACAGCTCAGAGCTGATTTTATTCAAATATGTATAAGGTCTCAAATGGAAAACATTTTGGTAATTTGCATGGCTTTTTTCAAGCCTGTAAAATCTAATCTCCATAGACAATAGAAACAGACTGTAATCTTGGAAATAAGGGACAAAAATGATTGGTGTAAGTCAGTTTTTGAGATGTCATGTTTCTGTAGAGGCAGCTCAAATCAGTGTGGTGTCCTATTCCCAAAGATGGAGTGTCTGATGAAAATCCATCAGCTTCAAGTTCAGTAAGAGACCTCATCTCAAAAAATAAGGTGGAGAGCTTAGAAGAAGATACTCGGTGTTGACCCATTGTGTCTACACTCATGCACACTCATGCACACACATACACAAGAATAGAACAATCTAAAAATAAATGAAAGGAGTGAAGATGGTACACTTCCAGAAAAATTATACATCTCCTCTTGAGCCACACAGGGTTCTCAAAGCACTTTCTCAATCCCCTGTCTTCTACAGGAAGGGAGTAGGCCTGATAAAGAAGGCGCTCAGATTGTTTCATTACTTGGGGAGTTTCACTGAATCTCCTTTCCTCTTAGTGTCTTTGGGATGCTTTCTAGATCCCTTGCTCTCCCAGAATCCCTGATCTCCACTGGCTACTGTAATCATAATAGTGGGCTTTAACTGTCTTGTGTTGGGACCATCTGTTCTTCTCCTCTGAGTAATGGAGTTTGTCACTGGGCACACATAAATCACAGAGGGGAGAGTTTTCTCTTTTCTTGACTTCACAATCATCAAGCACATTTAGAATTCAGAGTTGTCATCAAACGGTTCCCAATCTTCATGGGCAGGGCAGATGCAGAGGGGTTTGTAGCCTCGGGGAAGGGCTGTTAGGTTGACCTTAGCTGCTTCTATGCTGTCCTTGTCTGTGACTTTAAATCACATCCTTGGGCTAAGTGGCTAGGGGGTATTGAACATTACCTATGAAGAGCAAAGACCCATGCTTCAGTTTCATCGTAAAACCCCCATCTTGGAATTTGAAATGAGATTATATACAAGTGCCATGTTACTGAAAGAAGATGAAAGACATAAAAGTGGAAGAAATTACCACATCCTTCTCAAGGAGTATGGGTGTCATGTGAATATTTCTATATCCTGCTCCCTGTGTTGTGACTTATAAATGGGATTCTTTTTCAGTATTTCTCTATTCCTTTCTAAGGCCAAGAATGCCAAGTCCCCTAATTAATGCCAGCCATGCCTGGCACCGCTGAACCATCATGGGCTGTGTGCATTGAAAGATGTTGGACTTGTTACCTTGACCGCAAGCATCGGTAGTTCTGATTTTAGCACTCTAAGCCATATGTCCCAGAAAACACACGACAGAATTTCACTTCTAACACTTGTTTAGAAAGCTCGGCTGTGGGAAGAAGTTGCTTATAGGCAACTGCGGTCTTTTTTTCTCTGACACTTCTGGTGGTCTTCCACATTTCTTTGCTTTTCCCAGGAATGCAGGCACCATACTGCTTGTCTGCAAACTATGCTCTAACTGGGGGGGTTTCAAATGGTGTAGACCTGAACTCGAGGGGCCTGCAGATTTTGCTGCAAGAAAAAATTGACCTGGAGAAATATGCTTGTCAGTTAATGTTCAAGAACCATAAGGCTAAACGAATTTAATATTAGCATTTAAACTTAATAAACGAGACCTCCTGGATGCGCGGAAAGAGTGAAGGACTTGTCTTTGATAGAGTGATCTTGCTCTTTTTCTTCTCTTGAGGGTGATGTGACAAGAGGAAGGAGTATTTTAAAATACACTTGCTCATTCTTGTTCATACTAGAGCTGGTTTTCTCATCTCTCTGACAACATATTTTACCATGGAATAGTCTACCTGAGAGGCTACTCAGGATGTTTGGGGTTGATTAATGTTGGGGGTTGAGCAACCACGGGTAAAGTATAAGAAAACAACTTTTTGTTTTGTTTTGTTTTGATTCTTGTTTTTCTAGACAGGGTTTCTCTGTGTAGCCCTGTCTGTCCTGGAACTCACTCTGTAGACCAGGCGGCCCTCGAACTTACAGAGATCTACCTGACTCTGCCTCCTGAGTGCTGGGATTAAAAGCATGAGCCACCATCCAGCCAGAAAACAAATTTTAAAGCTAGTAGTTGATGATTCTATCTCCCTATGTCATAATGTTGCCACCCTATTGGTCAGCCTGTAGGATGACATGGCTTTAGTCCTGAGAGAGACTTACTGCATTGCAATGTATCTTAATTACTAGAAACACCGCCCCCCCCCACACCCCTCTTTTAAAAGATTTAGACCTTGAACCTGAATACTTGAGGGAAGTAAAGTTATGAGACTGAAGGAAAAGTGACTCCAGGATAGTAGAGTTTGTTGGGTTTAGGTTACAGGAGGAAACCTGATCCAGGCACGCTATCTCACACCTTTAGTCCCAGCATTCCGAGAGGCAGAAGCAGGAGGATCTCTGTGAATTTGAGGCCAGTCTGGTCTCTATAGTGAGTTGTAGGACAGCCAGGGGCATGTAGAGAGACACTGTCTCAAAAAACAAAAAGACATATTAAAAAGGACACATTAGATCTGCAGAAAGCGAGCAAGCGTGTTAGGACAAAGGGAGATTTTTTTTTTTTTTTTTTTAGAACATTCAAACAGGTAGGAAAAGCTACTGAAATTTGAGCAGGAGATGGGTTAATCCAGCCCTGGCACATTACCCTAGCACCCAGGAGGCCTGGGTTTGGGGCCCTACTCCCACAACACAAAGACAACAGAGCAGAGGCAGGACTTGATGTCTTGACTTCCTTCCTTCTTTCACTCATCCTCAGACTCTTTACCACCAAGTGCCAGCAGACGGACCTCAGCCTTCCTCAGTTTACCTCTAGTCATGACTGCATATTTCATGCTGCTGTTTTCTGCTGTGTAGGCGATAACTTTTAATCTTTGAGATGAGTTGTTAATTTTTTAAAAAATAAAACAAAAACAATGAACACAGGGTGAGGCAGGTCTTTGAACACAGCCATTCAGGTTTCTAGGCAGGGCAGTGCCTGGGGACTGTGGCTGACTCTTCCACTGCTCAGTTTTCTGAGACAAGTCACTCTTACTCTCCATAGCCTCTCTCCAAAGTTGTCTGTCTTTCTTGTCCTCTTTCCAAGTTGTCTTTCTTGTCTTTTTTTTTTTTTTGAGGTTCTTCCTGACACTGATTTCTGTTAATTTAACTTCTTTTCTTTTTTCTTCTCTTCTCTTTCCCTTCCTTCCTTTTCTTTCTTTTTTTAATTTTTTGAGACAAAGGCTCAAGTAACCCCAGTTGACATTGAACTTTTTAAGTAGTTGAGGATAACCTTGACCTCCTAATCTTCCCTGCCCCACCTCCTGAGAACGGGGATTACAGGCATATGCCACTACACAGGGGTCAGTTTTAAACTTTTCTTGCTCCTCTTTTGTTTTCTCCTAAGAAGCATGAGTAGCCCTGGGCAGAAATAAAATAGCCTCAATCAGACTTTTCCTCCTACAAGGACTTGGGGGAAAGGGCTTTCTGAGGATGGGCTTACAGGGTTCTAAGTGCTTTCAAACCTTCTGTGAAATTCTTTCTGTGGCATGCAATTCCTGAGGGGTGTGCACCAAATTGATAAACTCAGTGCTAAAGTGAACTGTCTCCTCCAGTCCCCACGAGCCTCTCGAGTGTCCAAACCCAATTGTGCTCCAGTGGGATGGCTGTCCCACAGAAGAAAAGAAATCCTTGAATGCACTATTGACAGCATAAGCAAATTAAAAGACTCAGCAAAGTTAATATTCTCACATTATAACAACATCTCCTATAAATTATTAAAGCCCACACAATTTATTACCCATGTTAGAAGGCAAAAAAAAAAAGCAAGTTGAATCATGAGCTGTGCTACTTAATGATTTATTTTTTTGTTCTTCGATGTGTTGAGCTTTATAAATCACCCTGTTCTACTCTGCACTGCACCAGAGAAAAGCATTCGCCAGTCACCCCTTCTCCCACGGACGATCACCTATGCAGGGCCTGGTAGAGCCTCATTATTTTAGCATCTATCAGTAGCCTCCCTCTCTGTTTGGGCCTGGCCGCTCCTTCTCATTACTACAATGCTTCAGCATGGCTGGAATGACCATGATTTAAGTTATTAGATGATAGATCTAAGCCTTTCTAGAAATAAATATTAACCTCATTATTTAGGCAGGGTGGCAGACAGACTTCTTGTATTCTGTCACAAGCTTTCTAAGTAAATAAAAATTTACTTAGGAATCCCATGCTTTAAAGTCTGGTCTGTCAACTTAACTAAGAGCTAGCCTGATTACATTTCATGTTTTAAAACACACACACACACACACACACACACACACACACACACACACACACATATATATATATATATATATATATATATATATATATATATTATGTATATATATATATATTTCCCTCCACTCTGAGGAACTCATTTTTATCTCTGGTGCCACCACTGACTTGGGCAAGTCAGTTAGCTCTCAGAAACACATTTCCTAATATATTCCTGGAGCATGATGTATTAGATAATGCCTGAAATCCCCTCTAGATCTAAGATTCTGAGAGGATAGGACATAACTGCACATTAGGCAGCAATTTGTGCTCCTGGTGAAGAGAGAGAAGAGATTTGCCTAGCCAGCTCTGTCTCTGCTATACCCTAGCTCAAGAGACCTGGGATCCTCCGTAGACCAACCTGTCCCTTCATGTCTGTGCTGGCCCAGAGAGCAGGAGAAGGGTTTCAAAGGGAAATGAGCCACATTTGAGAGGGGTGAATAGAGATAGGTTAAAATCATAGAGATTGTTCTAGAAGTCATACACAGATGTGAAGACTCTGGAAACTTCTGTTGGGTTGGCTTACAATTCAAGATCTCTAGCGGCTATTTAGTCTGAGGTCTGTAAGTGTTTGTACATATACCCTTTGCAAGGAGTCTTTCATCTCAATATGTTTCTATCTCAGCCTGAATTTCCCTTGAGAATAAATATTCATCTGGGCTGTAGAACCGCCACTTGCATGTCAGATTTTGAAAATAGTGTCACGTTAGATCATTGTCCTAAAGTTAGCAGAAAAATAAACACTCAAGCACAAACTAAGAAGGCATGTAAATACAAGTTGTTTTAATACAGTTTCTCTTGTAAAGGCAATTTGATACACATACTTCTTGGGAATTAAAATAATAGACATCAATAATGCATGGACTACACATTTAATTTGCTTCACAGAAGTAAACAAACAAAGTGTACTTTTCCTTTGGAGCCTCAGAACTTGAAGAACATAGTTTGACCTTTAAAAATTACTTCATTTGGTACAGTATATTATTAAATACATGGATGAATAAATGTATTCATTTAATTTATTTTACATTTAGTGTGTGTGTGTGTGTGTGTGTGTGTGTGTGTGTGTGTGTGTGTGTATGAACACTATGCTATGGCACAAGTGTGGAGGCCGTAGGCAGCATGACAGAGTTTGGTCTCTCCTTCCACCATGTGGGTTCAGGAAATTGGAACTGGTAGTCAGGGTCATCAGTAAGTCCCTTCACCCACTAAACCATTAGCTTGTGCTTGATAAACACATTAGCATTCTAATCTTTGAATATCACTTGAGTGGAATTTGTTTTTGTCTTTTCACATAGAGATCAATCTATTTTTAAGCACATCATTTATGCTTAACGAGTCTCAGTTTTCTCATCTGAAAAACTGAGATAGTAATTTTTACCTGCTTCATAAGACTGACACATAGCTAAAATGTGTTTAAAACAATGAAGGTACATGGAAAAATAAATTATAATGTTGGTTTTGATTACGTGAATGACTAAATTCTCAGTTTTTCTTTCAACAAGAAAGGTGGAATTTCACTCATCTTCTATAAAAGCTCCCCCAGATAATGTTCACACATTCATGGCTTCCTCTTGCTGATAGAAGAGAGGAGACTGTGGAGTGGGTATGGTGTAGAAGGTGTGTTCTTTCAAGTTCCACCTGCAGGACACAGAGGCCAAGGCTTTCTTGATGGGTTAAATTCACTATTGGGTTTCAGCTACATGCCAGGAGCTTGTGCATACTGCCAGATGGATAGGTGTGACAAGGACCCACTAAATGAAGGAAAATACTCTTTCTGTGTAAATACTCTTTCCCCTAAAAAGAGTGATAGATTTGGTAAGAAGGGACAGGGCACACTTGGGAAAGTTAAGTTCAGGCATTGGTTCCCCAAGACCTTTGTATGGTCAGACATTGAACTTATTGTAGACATTGTGGGATAATGCCCCAGGGAAGAACAAAAGCATTAGCAGCTTTTGATAGCATGGAAGGTCCACTTGGCTGATTAGATTGAATCATTGAACCTTATGGTGCCCTAGATATACAATGGAAGACATAAGCACCCTCCTAAGAGGGGAGGCGTTTAGATGAGATCTTTAAGGCTTAGGTATTGTGTCTCATGAATGAACATGAAAGCCTGGATGCATAAATAGTCATTCATTCTGTCAACAACATTAATTGAAAACTCAGGGGTGCATAAAGCCCCACTTGGGTTTATTGAGTAAGCCACAAAAATATCTTTACATCTGTATGCAAATACTTCACAACTGTGAGACTGATGAGTGAGTGCTAGGGATGTGAAGAGGCTGTTAGATGGCGATACACACTTGCACTGTGAATTTCTACCTACTGTTTGCCTGACCACTTATGTGTCATAATTTTCTGTAATACATGTCTTTAAAGGTATTACGGCACTTGTAAATACTAAAATGTGTTCTAGCATCTTGAACAAAATGCTTCCAACTGGATTGCAAACCTTAGCAGTGAAAGCTAGTGGAATATTAGAATGCTTGCTACAGACAGGTTTGCATATGGATATTTCTTGGCGTTCTGAAAAAGCCACAGGCTTTGAATAAATTTATTATTTGCAGGGTGTACAAATCTCAAGTATTGTCTGAATTTACAAAGTCTTTTTATTTTTTTGTGGAGAGTATGTCTCTGCTCTTACAGAAGCACATCACCACATTCTGAAAAGAAAGACTGCCACCACTTGGGACCTCTCAGGGGCACATACTCGAAGGCTCTGGTGTCCTTCCTGAGCCTAGCTGGGTGTTTTGGGTAAATCACCTAAACTTGCTGAGTTCAGTTGACTCTGTTCTGCCCTACCACGCTGCTCTTCCTTCTGAGCCTCAAAGGTGCCTGTGGTAACACCTGGATAAGGACTGATTTCTGCCTCTAGGACTATGCTTAGTATGCAAACAAAGGAACCAAGTTCCTTTGCTGCAAAGTTACTTCCCTAAGCAGCCTTCAGAGAGAGGTGGAGAAGTGGATTGGAGACAAAGATCCTGGTTTTTTTGCTCTGGCTTAGTTTGTAACCAACTTAACTGGTTCAATCCATAACAGAAAAAAAAGAAGAAAAAAGAGAAGAAGGAGCAGAATGAGGGGAAGCAGAAGGAGGAAGAGAAGGACAAGGAGGAGGAAGAAGTGGAGGAGAGATCTTGAAGATGTGAGAACTTTCTCTTCGTATATCACTCTACATTTTCTATCAGTGAGTCCTGAAAGTGGCTAAAAAGTACTTGAATCCTTGTCCTAGAGCAAGGCCCCTTGGAGATCTAGCCAAATCATTTAATCTTCTCATGTGCCAAATGAAAACCCCAGGGCCTGCTGTGCCATGTGTATGGTCCTTGTGAGAATCAAATCAGGTCACATGTGTATTGGTGCTTTGAAAATTGGGAAAGAGTCAATGAATTCACGTATTTTTAATCAAGACAATTGCTGTTGCTATTGTATGCTTCAAACTTTAATCCATTCATCTAGAATGCTTATAAATAATGTTCTGTAGCAGTGAGCTAAAGAGAAAAAATATCAGAGCATAGTAACATAAGTTATTGACAAGGGTAGAGAATTAGAACCACAGGATGAAGAGAAGTGACTGCCAACACCACACAGCACCCACACTGCCCTTTTCCCACATGACAGGTGTCAAAGACAAAGGATCAGAAGAGGGAAGCCTGGCTTTTCCTCATTGTCTCATGATCACTTCCAAAGAACGGCTTCCCAGCTTTCTTTGTACGGAAAGTACCTTTCCGTTCAACTTGAAATTCACAGGGCAGAATTGTGTTTACATATTTTTAGAGTTCTTTCAAAAGTGAATCCTACTATTTAAACATTCAGAAATGTAAGTCAAACACAGACAGACAGAAGGACAGATAGAGGGAAGGTTTTTAAGAAGCAGTAGTTGAGGGTTGGGGAGTTAGTTTAGTAAGTAAAGTGTTTGTGGGTCTAAGGACCTGAGTTTGATCCTCCAGAACTTAGGTGTAAAAATCCTGGTATGATGCAGTGTGCTAGTAATCACAACAGTGGGGATGTGGGGATGTGGGGATGTGGGGATGTGGGGATGTGGGGATGTGGGGATGTGGGGATGTGGGGATGATGTGGGGATGTGGGGATGTGGGGATGTGGGGATGTGGGGATGTGGGGATGTGAGGAGATGAGCATCGCTGGGCCTCACTGACCGCCGCACAGGTTGTGAGGCAATCAGGGACCCTGTCCCACCCTTCTGTTTTGTCTCACCTGTGTCAGGCTGACAGTGTCAGAGGAAGAACATCAGAAGTTGACCTCTAGCCTCCATGTGTACACACCCACACCCACGCACGCTCCCACACACAAAACTGCAGCGAACACTGAAATACTTGCTATCACCTGAAGCAAGCTCAGGGCAGGGAACTGAGACTCTGAAGCCTGTGTGTCACCTCTCAGATTCAAACGAAAATGTGTCAGAACATTTTCATCAACATGAAAGTTGTCCCACCAGAAGCAGAAAAAAAAAAAGAGAGAGAGAGATGAATCTAAGGAGTCTAGACATGGAGTGGGGGAGGAAGAGCCAGTGCTGATGCCTGCTGTGAGCTCCTGTAACCCAAGAGCACAGGGGGCCTTGTGTAGTGGAAAGTGAGTTCACCAAGTGGGAATCAGGTCCTCAGGAAAGAAACAGCTTGGCTCAGTGTTGCCCGTTCTCTTCCCCTTTCATGGCCTTCAACTTCCTGCCAGGAGATGATGTAATAAGAAGGGCTCACAAGATTACTGGCACCTGCACCATGGCCTTCCCTCCTTGAGAATTGTCTACAGCATTCTGTGACAGCAGCTCCAGAGGACTAAGACAGTCTGACAAAGGACTGAGTTTGGTAATACATTTAAATGGCCCAAAGACAGGAAAGCGGATGCCAAAACACTGCCTTCTCATTGAGAATTCATGTAATTTTACTTTGCCAATTTATGAATTGACTGAAGAGACAAGCACTTCACTTCAGTCTGTTACCCTGTGAGTGTCTTAGATATTAATTGATTATGATCACAGTTACCCCAGTACTGGATTTACCACAGAGTGTGTGACTCACTGCCATGTGGAAACGATGATCTCCTGGAACTGTTAATGATTTCAGTGAGATTTCCTAATTACTCAGATACTATTGCATAAAATGAGGTTTACCCTTACAGTCACAACTTAGGTCCATTGAAGAGAGATGTGAGAGATGTAATATTGAGCACATGGATCACAGTCTTGCAGCTCTCTAAACGGTATCACTCAAATTCTTACTGGGAGTTTGCAATTAAGAAACACCCACTAAGTTAATTCCCATGAAGGCTTTTGCTGATCTTCGTTTAGATATCAATTGACTTGCCTTGTGATACTCAATTGCATTTCTCAGTGGTAAGCTGGCTAGGTAGTCATGTTTTCCTGCTCCCATGCCACTTAGGAGACTACCAGTACAGCATCTGACTCTTCATTACAGGTAACTGCAGAGGTGTCTCTCACCTGTCCTAGACTACAAGTTCCCTGAAGGCAGTGGCCACCATTTGATTTTTTATCCTTAGTATCTGTCACAGGCCCAGACATTTGTTCCATATTCAATAAAGTTTTGGTGATTGAATCAAATAGTCACAATATATTGTGTTTATATTAAATATTTCCTCTAGTTCATATAACAAATTGTTATTTTTAGTACTTATTTTTAAAAGAACTGTTTTGTGTATATGCATTTATGCATGTGTATATGTGTGTGTGGTCTGTGTGTGCATGTTTGTAAATATGTATGTGTGGAGGCCAGAGGTCGATGTTCTTTACCTTACATTTTGAGGCAGGGTCTCTCACTGAACTTGGAGCTAATCACACTGATTGTCCTGTTCCTATAACTCCAGTGCCCGGCTTTGTATGTGAGTTCTGGCAATTGGACTCAAGTCCTCATTATGTGAGGCAGGCACATTATGCTACCAACTGAACCATCTCCCAGATCCAAGAAGGATTTATAATGCAGAAGGGCTATGATCACATTTGGGTTAAAAAGAACTGAATCCTTCAAAGTCATTATCTTCCAAAGGCTGGCTGTTACTGCATGCCTTATTGATTTTAAAATTTTCTTTCCTAAAACCAGCATTTATTAATATTTCTAATCACCCAGATATTAAGATGACCAAGGGACACACATGTGATAGGTGAGAGCCACTTTTCCCTGATGTATGCCACTTCCTATGGACTTATGATGTGTTCAAGCCAATCCTCTGGTTTTAAATAGAAAAAGGAGTAGGATAAATGTTTTTAAAAACCCTAACTGCCAAAAAGTTCTGTAATATAATCCAAAATAAATATACCAACTTAACTTTCATTTATAAAAAAGAGCCTAGCAGGTTTAAAAAATCATCAGCAGAATGAATATGGAGCAGAATGACAACCTGATTTATGTAAAGCTTTGGCGTCCACTGTCTTAGTTAATGTTTGATGGAGTGCTTCCATCCACGATTCTTCAGGGAACGAGAAGAAGAGTTTTATTAACTATTTTCAAAAGAGAATGAGGTCATGCCCCCTTTCCAGATGTTTTCCTCGTCATATAATTGTGATGTTTCTTCCAAATCCCCCTAGTTGCCCAGTTCCCATTTCATCGTCTATTGAGCAGTGATTTATACAGACAAAGAAGGAGGGGAGCCAGGCAGTTGATAGGGACCAGCCATGTCTCATGAAGATCCAATATAGAAAATCTCAGGTTGTAAGTGATACTAAACATTCAAAAGTAGGAACCAAGGAGATGGCTTCATCGGTAAAGTCTTTGCAGTACAAACATGGAGACCTGAGTTCAGATCCCCAGCACCCATGTGAGAAGCCAGGCATGGGGACAAGTATCTGTAATGCCAGCAGTGGGGAGGTAGAGGTAGGGAGAACTCTGGAGCTTGTTGGAACAATGTGGGAGCTTCAGCTTAAGTGAGAGACCCTGTCTCAAATATAAGGTGGAGAGTCATAGGGAAGACACCTGGTTTTTACTTTTGGCCTCCACATGTACACACATATGCCTACACATCTACCCAATATGCCCAGATTATGGATGCACTGGAAAAGCTACGCTTAAGTACAACGACAGACAAGTTAGTGATCCACAATAAATAAAATACAAATAACTAAGCTGGCACTCACTAAATGTCTACTATTCCCCAAGGACATTTCTAAATCCTCCAGTAATGGCTTAATTTTTAAATTTTTTCTTATAGTTATAGTATATGTATAGAACAAAATGATGGTTTTCATTGTGCCTTTTTTTTCTTGCTGTGGCATCATGAGGAATTTGTATACATCACATTTTATAGATGAGATATTGAAGGGATACAGACATCTTGGTACCTTGTAGAAGTTCACACTATCAGCAAGGAGTAGAATGGGATGGATTCTGAATCAGTTGGACATGTAAATGCTACAAATCTACTGAACAGTAAGCAGCCGATACAATGAAAACCTTGAGCTATTTGGTTTCTGTCTGATACATACCTGTGTTTCCTGCAAGTGCTCCCTAACCTGCCATCAGCTTCTGTCCACTGGAAAAGTGTTGGTTCTAGTTTGACAAATTGACTAGGAAAAGCGGTAACAACGCCCACTATGGATACACCCAAGATGAACAGGAATCATTCTGCCTTCTTGTTGGCATCAGTAACTTATTTGTATGTGCACACGTGCGCATGTTACCTGTGCACGGCTGTGTGTGTGTGTGTGTATGTGTGTGTGTGTGTGTGTGTGTGTGTGTGTGTGTGTGTGTGTGTGTGTATGTGTGTGTGCATGTGTTTGAGCATTTATTTCACTTCCATCTGTCACAAGTGATTGAAAATGCCTTCGGGCAATGAACACAAGTTTAATTTGTGTAAAAGCATTACCACAGGGGAAGAACAAGCAAGGACCCATCCCCAAGCTATTAAGAGACTAACAGCCCACAGCTGTCCTCTCTTTTGAGAAGGGAAACTGGATTGCATGGGACACTCTCCAAACCAGGCGGCAGGCTGGCAATGCTCTGCTGGAATAAGGGCATGGCATTCCTTCCTCCCTGCACCCCGCTGCCCTATTGCAAGGGAGCGTTCAACTCTTTGATCTAGCTCCCAGAGTTTCTGCAAAGCCCACATACCCTTGTTTCACTTCCTCTCCCAGCCCTCCCCTTCCCTTCCCTCTACTCACCAGTGCCGCCCAAATCAGTCACTTTTCTGAGAATTCTTTTCTTAGGCTTTGCTTCTAGAAAACTGGAATGAAGATGGATGGCACTAGCATTGTTCCTAGGAAGCAGAGGCCAAGTTGGAGATTCTGGAGGTGTTAGCAGTAAGGCTCAGTCACTGGTGGAAGTCTCCACATTTACAGTATTTTTGATGACTGGCATTTGATAGCAGTTGGACTGTCAAAGTCAGAGGTCAGCACACTATACCAGACAGGCTCAGTTCAACACTTTACTGCAAATAAAGTTCCATTAGAACACATTTGATTACGTATTTTCAGACAGAAGATTCAGATTTCTGTACTGGAGACAGAGTCAGATCGTCTATACAGCCTTAAGTTTTACAAGATACTGCTTTGTGGAGAATTTAAGATGACTGCTGCCTAACTCCCCTCCCTGCAGTTAGTGGGTTCTCATCTGAATAAGAAGAGATACCATAGAAGATGTGATTTTCTTGGCTTTCAGAGCTATGGAGAAATTGGAACGTGGAAGACTGTGATTGGTTGGTTCTTGCTAAATACTAAAGTGTTGAAGAAATAATATGACAAGCTCTGTTATTTACCTATGTTCTATGTGTGGGATTATCAAATTGTGCAGCTCCATGTTCCTATGGGTCAGGATTCCAGAGAAGCCTTAGGTAGACCCTAAGCTCTAGAGTCTCTTACTAAACTGAAGTCAGGGTGTCACCTAAAGGCTCCAGTCTTACCACCTGAGAAGAGGGTGATGTCTTCCTCTTGATTGTGGTGATGGCTAAGTGAGTACGCACAATTAACTCCATCCCAGGAATCCAAGGGTAGAAACAGGGAAAATTCATCTCAATACCCCATTCAGTAGTCTGTCTCTCCAACTCTAGGTTTTATGAATCTAGAAGTCCTAGTTTCCAAACAAGCCTCTCTGGAAACTTCTAGCTACGTCTGTTGCCTGCATAGCTTGAACTGCTCTTGCCAGTAGATTGGCTGGTACAATGTGATTATACTGGCAGAGTAACTGACCTGATTACTAGGGAGAGGCAGAAATGAGGTCTAGGAGCAATGTGCATGTCACTTGGAGTTGGGATGTGTTGGGCTCTATCTAGGTGTGTTGATGCCTTGTTCAACTGGAAGGAGTAATCTGCAATCTGACTGGACTCAGGCATACACGTTCCTCGGAAATGAAAATCTGGCACTCTACCAGGCTCTGCAAATGTTTCAGTCTTATAATGGTTCGTCTTCATGTCAACCTAACCAGATTTGAAATAATTTAGGAGACACATCTCTGGGATGTGTTGTTGTAGGATATTTGTACACTGTGTGAAGTTGTATTGCTGTGATTGGTGCAATAAAAAGCTGAATGGCCAATAGCTAGGCAGGAGAGGATAGGCAGGATTTCCAGAAAGAGAAAGGAAGAGGAGAAAAAATCTAGGTCCACAATGAAGATACTGAAAAGGTTGGACATATAGCACAGACTAGTTAACTGAGCCAACTAGAAGAACCCCAGATTAATAAAACCAGGTTAATTTAAGTTATAAGAGCTAGTGAGACAAGCCTGAGCTAAGGCAGAGCTTTCATAATTAATAATAAGTCTCCCTGTCATTACTTGTGAGCTGGCAGCCCAAAGAAAAATCTGACTACAAAGTGTCTATGAGGATGTTTCTAGAAGTCTTTGACTGAGGAGGAAAGAACAATCCTAAATATGGGTACCATTCTTTGGACTGACTAAATGGTATTCAGATCTCTGCTTACTGACTGCCACTGTAGCAGTGTGGTCCATTGCTCCCTTCCCAAAGATTTGCCAAGTCACCTGAGAATTATCCTTCAGGATAAGAGGAGCCAGCCCTGAGGGGCAGTTTCTGTTCTACCACACCCACAGCAGACCAAAGCATGGCTGAAGTTCAGCCTGGACCACATCCTCCCTCTGTTCTTTTCTGGTCTGTTCTTCTTTTCAGAAAGCACTCTCTTGACACATCATGCCTAGAAGAATCACAGTGTCTGGGCCTACTCCTCACATTGAGGTACTATTTCCTGCTGTGAATTACAGCAGGTCATGTTTTGTCTGCCAATGTCTTTGACCCACATCTGACAGTTTGCCTTTGAAGGGCTGTGTGCGCTCTGTGTGTGAGTTGTTTGTTTGTGTTTTGTTGTTGTTGTTGTTTTGCCTCTAACACCTCTTTAATTTATTGCCGTATCAAAGGCTTTTGCTCGTTTTCACTTCTCAAGATCACTCTAACCTATCGAAATCACTCTAGTCTTGTCACTCTCCAAGACATTTGGTGTCCTAATGCCAACTATTTTTTTTTTTCTAACAAACAAAACAAGGTTTCTGTCATCTTATCCTCTGATTAAATATCTTGGCGATTTCCCATAGCTTCCTGGATGAAGTCTCCACTCCTCCACATAATATACAAGGCACTATTTATTGGATTGCAGTTTCAGGTGGAATTATGGTATGATTTTCCTCTTACCACAGAGCCTATGTACAAGCTTCTTATCGCCTGGATAATAAATGCTGTGCTGGGAGTCTACACCATTACTTCTGCCTGGCAAAGGTCTGTAAGTGCTCTTACTTATACTATATTACATAGCTTATTTATTATATTTTTTCTATGAAACCATTATTTACCAACCTAACACTTCTTTTTAAACCTCCTCCCTGGGTTTCCTAGCACTAAGAACACACCTGTGTTATGACATCTGTCATATTTCATTACTGTTTATCAACATGCCTCTCTTGCCTACATGACTCAGAGTGTCACAAAGCCAAGTAACACATCATGAAGCCTCCAATGCCGATCAGATGGCTTCTCACAATACTGTAAAGTGTGTATACAAAGGTTTTGAGGGAAGAACTTCACAGCCCAACAAACTGGTCACCTGTACCCCCATTCCTGCCTTCTGTCATGTTTCCTGCCCTGTTGGGAGGTTTTGAAACTGATGAATCCTTAGAAAATCTGCTGCTTATATTGATCTTAGGACTGGCCATTCCTGTGGCGCATGATTGAATAGGCTTAGCAACTGCTTCCTGTACATTCACACACATTCTCTCAGTGATTTGCAACAAACAGAGGCAAAGAAATATGCTTACATGACATTACCAGAAGATGTTTGGTTAGAAAACACGTGTGAAGTCACTCATTTCATCTCTCCTTAGGGGTGGTAGGGAGTGATAGGAAAGAAAGAAAGAAAGAAGGAAAGAGCTAGTGTACAGGTGTATAAAAATTCCATCTGCTTTATAACTTATTCGCACTGCTATTTGGATGCCAGTTTGACTGATCCTTGTTTCTGACTTGTCTTGACCAGTGGTTCTCAATCTGTGGGTCACAATCCCTCTGGGATCCCATATCAGATATCCTGCATATCAGATATTTATATTATAATTCATATCAGTGGCAAAATTACAATTATGAAGTAGCAATGAAAATAATTTTATGATGGGTGATCACCACAACATGAAGAACTGTATTAAAGGGCCATAGCATAATAAGGAAGGTTGAGAACCAGTAATCTAGACTTACCTATAAGCAGAACAATGTGAGTCTTTGAAACTTTTCAACTTCTTTCAAAGAAAAACAAATCCTTTAAAAAATACTTTTAATGCTGTATTGTAGATCTAACTTCATAAAGTTGAAATAAACACACATGAGAAAAATCCCTGGTATATTATTAGAAAATGTGTTTGTGATCTGTGATTCAACCAGGAGGTAAAAGAGGATAATGAATGTTTCCACATTAAAGGAGGGCCAATAGTTACTGTGGTATAAAACCTGAGTATGAGAATCTGACCTGATAATATTCCTTTCTATCCCCTGAAATCACATTGTCAGCCTTAGCTCTGCTGTCTCCCGTCTCCTGTCTCCGTCTCCTCTGACTTCAAAGGAAGCAGGCCTGGAGAGGGAAGGCATACAACAAGACTGGTCCAACCACCTCTGTGACTCAAACGGGCAAAGGTTATAGATGTGTTTTCCTTTTTTGCATTGGACTTTATACCCTCAGTTATCTCCAGGAAAACCCCTTGCCCAGGCTAATGCAAAGATGTAGATTATACTAACATTGCATGAAATTGAAAGCAAAATATTAATAATAATCCATAATGGTATAGCACTATGGAATCATATTTATTATCACTGGCTTTGATGATAGAATAAAAAGGTAAGTCATTTTAGAGATGTAAATTTTGATGTTAGAGATGTGTTGATGGTAGGCTGACTTGTTCTGTTCTTGTACCAGTTTATATTCTGAATGTGGTCGTTAGAAAGAGCACCGTCTTCCCTCATCTGCTAAAGCACATTATTCTCCTTTAAGTGTATTTGTGAATGTGCGTGTGCATGTGTGGGCAAATTGATTATTTCAATCCAAGTTTGAAATCAGGGGTTGTTATACTAAAGACCAAAGGAATGAATTAGCTTGACCAGGTCGTGAAAAGACCCTCTGTGTAGTACTAACCTGGAACCACTGTTGGATATTTCAGTCTCAACATTCAGAATGGAAAGACAAGCACTGTAATCCCATGGCACCTCTGAAAATGATATCAGGAAATGTTCTCAGAGTCAGCTACTGGTCAAGACTTACACCAAGTTAAACAAAGTCAGGAAGGATCTAAGATTTAGAAAGGCTGAAAGTGAACAGAAGACCTTTAGCCCCTTCTGTTGCAGTACGTAATATTTCCTGTTTGCCAGATATGTACATATCGAACTATCTCCTGAAAGAAAAGCAAGCATAAACTTCCATGTTCCAGGCTAAGTCTCCAGTCCTTTTTGTTTCGTGGAAGTGTCTCAACACAATTAATACTGAGTGAAAGTGATAGCAAGAAGAATAAAACATCCCCAATAGACCTGTCTGCGAAAAGCTGTCTGATTAAACTTCTTAAATGAGTCAGGCACTGGGGAAGTGGAGAGGCAGGGGATCTCTGTGAGCTCAAGGCCAGCCTGGTGTATTTATGGATAGTGAGTTCCAGGCCAGTCATGGCTAAACAGTGAGACCCAATCTAAAAAAAAATTTAAATAAACAAATTCTTCAAATGTTTGGTGTCCTCTTATTGCAAGACAATTAAGCATAATAGATATGTTTTAATGAAGGTTAGCTTGCTACTTGAAATGTCTTTGGTAAAGCTGGAAAGTGATGCAGCAGGTAAAGGCACTTGCCACCAAGACTGTTGACCTGAGTTCTATCTTTGAATCCTCACAACAAGAGGAGAGAACTGATTTTAATGGGCACGTTGATTGTCCTCTGACCTCCACATGCCTGTACATACACACAAAATAAATAAATAACATGATATAAATTCAGATAAATAAAAAATAAATATATTTGATAAAGGCATTTTTCCCTAACAAGAGCACAACTAGCCTAGAGGATTTACAGCTTAACAACCAATTCAAGGAGTAACATGATTTGAAAAAATATATATCATTTCAGTTTGACTTACTTCTGTTCCCAAATACAGAAAACCGGCAAGTAGCATACAGTTATTTTCACCATTCCTAAAAGAGTTTGAATTATAAACAAAGCAGTTTCAAAATGAATTCTTTAGTGAGCCCTCAGGGTTCATGTGCTTTCATTTTTTGCCAGCTCTTGAGGTCCAATTCCCAGCACCCAAAAAGCACAGAAAGAGGAACTAGAACTTTGCTTCCAGGTAACACTAGGGTTTCTCTTCTTTTTTTGTTTTGTTTTTCAAGACCAGGTTCTCTGTGTAGCCCTGGCTGTCCTGGAACTCTTTCTATAGACCAGGCTGGCCTTGAACTCAGAGATCAGCATGCCTCTGCCTCCCAAGTGCTGGGACTAAAGGCGAGAGGGTTTCCAAGAGGCAGTGATGGGGAGGACATTTCATCAGGTGAATCCTGGAAATTGCCAGTGTCACACTCATTTTCTGCTAATCCATGTTTAACCTGCAGCTCAGAAACCAGCTCCCCTTTGGTCCTGCCTTCACATTTCTGTAGCCAACTGTACCGTGTTGAAATTTATATGACAGGCGGTTTCAACACTTTTGTTTAGTTAAATGCAAGAGCATCACTTTAAAAGAAAAGCCCTATTGCCAAAAAATATAAACAGCCCGGACTTTGATTAATATAAATATTTTAGAACCAGAACATTCTGTTACATCTTATAAAAACAGTCCTGATGGGCTGATGGGAAAGCAGAAGCACTTTTGCACATGAGATGAACTCAACAAAATACAGCTGCAGAGCAAAATTTTAAGTCAATATGAATTGTTTGTCTTTTCAGAGGGCTGTGGACTTTACTTGAATGGAGTTATGTTGAGCACTTCGTGTTTCATTAGTAAAAATGAAAGTTTTTTTTTTTAAATAGATTTATTTCTGAAGCAGCCAATTTAAATTTCAAAGTCTTCTAATTTAAAAAGATGCCATTAAAACGATTCCCCCTGCCAGTGTTAGGGTTATTTACTAATAAGCCGCTGGACAAGAGATGTGTGAAATGAATAGATGAGAAACATTGACAGCAAAGACTTGGAAGGGTGATGTTAGTTTATTAAGTCCTCGTTTGTCATGAATGGCCCCACTGCACATAGAAAAGCAATCCTTCTACCTTAAAAGATTAATTCTGGAGGAGGTACCCCGAGGTCAAAGAACACGGGAGCGTGTGCCTAATCTCGAAGAAATCAGTCTATTTCTCACAGCAATTAAGCAGAGGTCTGAGTTTCACCCATGGTGTATTTAAACACAGGATACAATTAAGCCCCAAAGTATTAATATCTTTGCTTTGCAAAATTGCCCAGGAAATAGATTTTGCCCTCTCTCAAATGAACAGCAAGTCAAATTAAGGGAATAACTTGATTCGTAGCTAAGTTGCTTGAAGTAAGAGTGCTGCATTCTTTTCTAATTGCAAATGACTCATAGACATCAGTATAGTTTTTTTCTTTCTTTCTTTATGTTACAATAGGCTGAGTGTTATATGCTTTCCAGTTCCTTTTATCTAAATAGTGAATCTCAGAAGCTTCTTGAAAATGTATTGTTTTCATGTTGTAATTAAATAGACAACTCATTGTGTGTTAAAAAATCAACTCATTATAAAAATCTGAGGACTTATAATTTACCACCAAGACATATTTTAGCTGGGGAGCTTAGCAACGAATGTGTAGAGGAAAAAAAAACTGCAACTCATAAGCAATCAAGTGATCAGAAGGTTTTTCTTAGAGTTATTTTCCTCATATGCTTATCTCAAGCAATGAGCTAATGCTCTAGAGAGAATTATTACAGCTTTAAAACATTGCCTCACAAAGACAAAATAAAAAGCTAAATATAAAAACAGCTAAACAGCTTTTATTTGTTGTACATCATATCCCTAAAGGCAAAAAATTTTAGTAGTACATAAGTTGTATTAAATAAACTACCACTTTTTTTCAGTTCTTTTTTTTTTTTTTTAAAAATCCCTCCTAGAATTAAAAGATTTTTGCCCCTTTTCCAATTTTTTGTTATTTCTCTTTTGTCTACATATCAGATTAACTTTCCATTTCATTGCCAAATCAAATTCTCTTTGTCTTTTTTTTTTTCAAAGGAAGGCAGGGAGGGAAGTTGGTCTTGGAACAGGAAGAGATAAATCAATAGCTTTTGTTTATATAGCTGAATCAATAATTTCTTTTCATATAGGACTTGGTAGCAAGACAATATTTGTTACATAGCATTAGGAAATTCAAGGAGAAATGTGTAATTCACGATTCACAGACTTCCTTATAAAATAATAAACTTGAAGGAGTAAAGCAAATACGATGTATGCAATATATGTGTGTGAGAGGGTACATGTGGGTGCACAGTTGTCTTTCCACACTCTGCCATGCTCATGTTTACTGTTGTATTTCTACCTAACACTCACTATTGCTTTTAACGACTGAGAACAGAGGTAAAGTGCGTAAGTCAATGGTCTTTGAATCCATACTATTGATAGTTTAGGTTGTGTGTGTTCTATGTGTGGTGTGTAAGTTGTGAATGCATCAGAGTATGCAACTGGGTAAGCCTGTGCATGAGCACAGATGCCAGAGATGTCTTCCTCTGTGGCTCTACACCTCATTCCTCTGAGGCAGGTCGTCTCACAAATTGAAAGCTTATTGTTTTGGCCATGTAGCTAGAGTTTTCCTGCCTGGCCCACAGTCAGGACAAATCTCTGACACCCGCCAGTCCCACAGCCATTCAGACCCAACCAAATAAACACAGAGACTTATATTGGTTACAAACTGTATGGCCATACCAGGCTTCTTGCTAACTGTTCTTACAGCTTAAATTAATCCATTTCTATTAATCTATACCTTGTCACGTGGCTTGTGGCTTACCGGTACTTTACATCTTCCTTGTCCTGATGGCGGCTGGCAGTGTCTCTCTCACCCAGCTTCCTGTTCTCTCAATTCTCCTCTCTGTTAGTCCCGCCTATACTTCCTGCCTGGCCACTGACCAATCAGTGATTTATTCATTGACCAATCAGCAACACATTTGACATACAGACCATCCCACAGCATGGCCAGGTTGCCTGACTAACAATCTCCCAGGATCCACCTGCTTCTCTCCCCTTCAATGTTGGTGTGACCCCCTACAATCATGTTTAGCTCTTTTTATGTTTTCTTAAACATCAGTTATGGGAATTTGAACTCAGAACCTCATATTTGCACAGTAAACACTCTTACCCACTAAACTGTCTCCCTAACTTTAGCTTGGGCCCTTTGGAATGTGTGTAGGCTATATGAGGATGTATGGAAATTTGAATCCCACAAAGAATTGTTTTTATAAGACCAATGACTTTAATATACTTCTCACTGACATCACTGGCAACTTGGTCTATTCTGTAACCTTTAAAAGTGCAGTATATCCCAAAATGAGTTACTTATTAAACAAACGCTCTTTTTCTAGTGAAACTGACCTTTAAACGATTATTTCTCAGCATCCACAACAAAGAGAATCTCACCTGTCACCTTTACACTTTCGATGCGCTATCGTGAGTGGATCCACAACCTTTTCATAATGTGGAAGGAACCTGGTACACAACATGGAATTACAAAATGCTAACGAGCACTTTCTCTTTGTAAGGGGAAGTCTTATTACACTGTTAACTTGCTGTGACGTGCAGAAGCTGTGCAAAAGGGTAGAAATAAATTGCTGTTTTCATCGAACTACGACAGCTTTAGACAATACAACTCCAAAGCACTGGGGTAGTCATTTAGCTGCTAAGAGCAATTTCTGCAGGTTTCTCCATGTAACTTTTAAAGTGTGTAGATGTGGATCCCTCTGGGTGTGGGTACATGTGCGCATGAGTGGGCACGGTGTGATAATAAAGCTGCATTTGATTTAAAAAGTGCTGGCCCCATATTCTGGAATCTACACAGCGTTTGTAGACAGTCTGAGCTAAACCTCTACCCACTTAACCTCGTGACTCTATCTGTGTAAAAGGTAGAGCTTTGGTTATGTTTTTAACTGTGCTTCAGAAATAGACATCTTTGTAAAGATGTCATAAGTCCAGTCATGTCTTAGTTATTCTTACTTAAATGGTGATGGCAATTGTAAACTTTATTCAGGAACCAAATCAATCTAGCACATATTTAGACACTTTACGTTTGAAAGGACTGTGCTACCCAGAGTCCCTCTGCCCTAATCATTGGCAGATAACCTAGTTTATACTTCCGTAGAGCTGTGGAACCCGACAGAAAGTTCATTAGCCTAAATATTTTCACTCTTAGAAAAAAAAAAGAAAATTCTATTCTTGAAAAATCCCAATAAAAAAATTTTACCTGAAAATATGGTAACATGCTAAGAGTCCACACTCCACACATAAGGTTATAAACAGGGCACAAATATCTGCTTATGTTCAAGAATAAACATTTGTTCTTGCAGATCTGATGTTTAAAAGATAGATAGATAGATAGATAGATAGATAGATAGATAGATAGATAGATAGTAGATAATAGATAGGTGGATATGCTATGTTTTGAAGGTGTTAGGCTCCAGAATGCTAAGTCCTAATGATCTATGCAACAATCTCTCCCCTTTTCTCTTATAAAATGTGTGTACTGAAATAAATTAGAGATATCTGAGAATTCTGTTAAATGATGAAAAATACCTATTTTTTAAATAATATCTACTTACGAGGGTTTTTTTTTTTTTTTTGGACTCCTATATGATCATACTTTCTAAAACATAGGGACACGGCAGCCACAAGGCTCCTAAGAAAAACCAAAATTAATAATCTTTTGGGGGGAAACGGGCTCTAAAAAGGAAAAGTGAAGATATGTCTTATTTGCTTTCCTACAGTTTAATTTAGAAAGAGGTAAACAAGTTACTTTATTGAAATGTAATCACAAAGAAAAACACCCAGGCTTAAGACTGCACAGGCTTGTTGTTAAGACTTCCAGGGTCTCATTCATTAATTTTGGTGACTGCTGACAAACAGAGGAAAATCTGCAGCTATGCTGAATAAAATAATCATCAAGGGCTTCAATGTCTGTAAACTATTTAAATTCCTGACATTGAGTATTTATAGTAAGTGATGAGCTTTTGACATTCACCATATTTCCACCAGCCCTCAGCTGCCACGTACATACAAACTGAGAGGCTGAGTGAGGATCTTCATACCCTTGGCTCTCCTGGTCATCCGGGGCTGTCTTGACCATGACACAACCAGACACCCCGGTGTTACTGACAGTCTCTCAACTGCCCACTCACTGTCTGGTGCCTCCTCCCCCCACAACCTCTGAACAATAGTTCAGATCCATGACACCCTCTGCCCTGTCAGAGGCAGCCCTGTGGGATAGTTTTCTTTATCCTATGGTTATCATCGTGATCTCAAATCAGCATGGGCTTGCATTCTCAGGCTTCAATAGCCTACTCTGCCTACGAGCAGAGCCAACATTTCGGCCACAGATGTGACCAGTTAACTGTACAAGCAAAGAGGATAAATCCACGTAACAATACTTCATTCAGCGAGGGAATCTGCAGTGGATTACAGTTTCTCTCTGGTTAAGTCTGGTCCTAATTTACTGCTTTTATTCAGTTTTCAACCACAAACGAGCCCCTTATGAGGCATTCACTAGGCAGAATTGACAACTCTTTTTATCTACTTGAAAAATATTTTTGGATAATAATTTATGGTTACAAAATATTTTAAGCAGTTCGAACACTTAAATTCATTCTTTCAATGCTTAAGTGTGCAGTATCCCCATAAAAAAAAAAAAAAGGACCACTAGAAAATTTAGTAATTTTATACACAGTGTTTGTAACAACAGAGTGACTTGGCCACATAGAAACACAGATTTTGAAGAAGAACTCCATGTATTTCACAGAGAGACTCTTAAACACTTTCCTAAGCTCTTAAGTCGCATCTCCAGAGAGCAGCAGAATCCAGAATGGTGGCTACAGGCTGTGAAGATGAGTGAAAAAATAATTTGTCAAGCATTGTGCTTTATTTATGGGTTAAGGTTGAAATGGCATATTTTGAACACCCTTCAGAGGGGGGAAAACTGCTGCTCTCTGAGGACACAGACAGAAGTTCAAGCACTGTTCACACTTTACACATGAAACTAGAAGGCAGAGACCGATTAGGACTTTTATTTATTTATTTATTTATTTATTTATTTATTTATTTATTTATTTATTTATTTATTTTTATGATAAAAAATTTTCTCTGAATGGGATCCTGAACTGATGCTGTCATTTAAACAGTCTGTCTGCAGGTGCCCATTACTACTGGGAGTGAGGTATTTCTCCAGCCTGAGCACCAGTTCACTAGGACTGTTTGGAAAACCGCCCCCCACCATCTGTGTGTAATAAATAGCAAGTGCCAGTACTAGGGTTGTTTGTGAAGAACGTTTTCTGGTTTTGCCAACCAGTGACCTTGTGACTACAGTGGAACCCAAGCAAACGAGAAGGAATGCATTTTATAAACAGAGACAAGGATGTAGTGTGGTTGGTGTCCTTTGAGATGAAAATGTTGCTTTTGTATGGCTTTAGATCTTTAAACCATGGGTACACAAAGCTCCGCAAGTTTTTTCCTGGCAGAATCTGAGCATTCCAGACTCCTTTCTCCTATTTCTTTCTTCTGTTCTTTTCTTCGAAATCAGTATATAGTAATTATGCATAGTAAAGTTTCCATTACGACATTTCCATACATGCAAATGAAGCATTTCCATGGTATTCACCTCCCATTACCCACTTCTGCTTCCCTCCTACTCTGGCTGATCTTTTCAATCCTCCCAGTTAGCTCTTTGTCTGGTCTCATGGTGAGTGAGTGTGTGTGTGTGTGTGTGTGTGTGTGTGTGTGTGTGTGTGTGTCTGTGTGTCTGGTGGTGATTTTCATTAGGGTACTTACAAGAGCGAAGGTGGGGTTTATTTATAGGATCCTGGTACCTTAGCAGTGGGTATACCACTGAAGAAAATGCTAAACTCCTTGATAGGAAGGAGTTCTTTCCATTGTAGAATGGACCTTCATAGGCAGACACTCAGATGAGTTAGACACTCATCTTTTCCCCTCATCAGCCTACATACTGTTTTAAGCTAACTTTTAGGGAAAGCACCTTTAGCAATAAGAAGAAAAGACATTGCTTTAACAAGAAGAGCTAGACAGAATTCTCTACATGTCTGTTCAAGTACCACATGCAAATCATATTTAAAAATCAGATTACGCATATGTTAAAAGGGTAAGAACTACATAAATGTGCAACAAGAAAAAGATAAACTATCATTTTGGTTAGATAAGTAATTATTCCCTCTTTATAGACTAAAATTCTATTTGATTTTCATCATAAAAATGGGTGGGTTTGTTGACTGTTTATTATAACTGTTGGTTTGCAATTCTGTGGAAAACAATTCTTAATATCATTCTTGTCATTTTAGAATGTGTCACCTTCTGCCTTTAAGCTGGTAGAAAGATTTCATTGCCTCCATGATGTGCTAATGAAAATGTAAAAGGAAAGGTTAGGGAGGAAATAAATTAGTCCAGAGCAGCATCGGAGTCAGATGACACTTAATGTAATTCTTAAAACTTTCATGTTAAAATTGTTTCATTAGCAATATTGCAACTAATTTCTGCTACTTGTTACAAATATATTAAAGCACAGACAAGAGTAACTTTAGTAACTAGTGACAGAGGTTGGGGATTGTGACAATTCAGTGAGCTAGCTTTGTTACCAGGCAGAAGTCAGCTCTCATCAGCAGCTGTGTGTCAGTGGGAACAAGATTTCTTTGCAGAGAGTTAGTACTTTCTCTTTGCTTCCCAATCATGGTCCTTAACTTTTACACCAGACTCCAGGTACCCTTGTGTTGACTTGTTTTCTTTCTCTCCCTGCTAATTACTATGTGTAAAGTAAGAATGTGGGGGGTGGGGGGGCATTTAACAGTGAATGACCTCATTCCATAGCTATCACAAAGTTATCCAGGCTAAATAACTTATTTTCTAAATCACTGTAAAACTCCAAGGTTCTAATGGCCCTAAAAATATAATGTCCCTTGTCATGTATTTCCTGAAGGGAAAGCTAGTGCTAGACTTTGGATTCATGCGAAGCAGGAGATTAATATAGTTTGAAAAGAGAATGAAAACTTGATGAGCAATTAATCCACCCGGCACACTATTCTAATGGTTTGTCCCTTTTATTAAGTTTTTTTTAAATCCAGATTTATTCAAAAGAAAATTAAATAAAACATAAAAGGAAATCTTTCTATAGCACATTTCTTAAGAGTGAAGCACCCGTACAGTGAGGCAGGAATAACTGGGCATTTAAATAATTTAAAAAGAAAATTGCAACAAGTTGAACAGAAGCAACTGAAAGTTTCCACCCCCATCCCAGCGCCTTGAAGAAGTGGAGAAAGGAAAGATTTGAAATGGGCAGTAGAAGATGTGAACACAGAGAAGGGGCTAATTTCCTAACTGGACAGTCCTGTGTGTGACAATCCAGGGTTTGGGAAACGACGATCTCCTTTCATAAATGCTGGTTTATGGAGGTTTAAATTTAAAAGTAGAAACTATCCAAAGGTACCACTGAGGTCCTACAGGCTCAATTGCAGAACAGAACCCATCTTGCTGGTGTGTCTGCTAGTCAATGTTATCAAGAAGTCTAACCAAACAATAGAAAAACCAAACCAAACCAAACCAAACCAAAACAACAACAACAACAAACAGACCAGAAAGCCATGCCGTCCGAGAGCATGGTGCAAATAAAGACACATGTTGGATGAACATGGGCAACTCACAGATTTAAGATCCCAACAGTCCAAGGGTTTAAGAGCATTCACTGGGTGGTGGTAGCCCACAACTTTAATTCCAGTACTCAGGAGGCAGAGGCAGGTAAATCTCTGAGTTGGAGGCCATCCTGGTCTACAGAGCCAGGCTACACAGAGAAACCCCTTCTTGAAAAAAACTAAACAAAACGAAATAAACAAAAAAGAACATTCATCTCTGTGGCTAGTGGGGCCAAGCACAGACTCACACAGAGTGTCAGATAAAAGGATCATGACTTTTCCAAACCAGTAGAGTCTCTAGCAGCAGTGTGGTGCAGGGTCTGGATCACGTGACAAAAAGGGAGAAATCAATGCAAGTTTGAAGAGGAGAATGGACAGGGTTAGTCACATCATCAGAGAGCTGGCACTTGATAAAATGCAGACTTCTTGGAAGGCTATTCGAGTGAAGATACTGCAAGGGTAGTCCTTCTAGGAAAATGATAGTGTTGTCAGAAGGACAAGCCTGAGATGCAACAAGATCAAGTCTACAGCCAAGATGCGGACTGGGACCCATATCTTGCCTTTCTGTTTCTTAAAGAGGAAGAACTGGAGGCTGAAGAGATGCTTAGTGGTATAAAGAGAAGCTTGAGTCATCAAATAAGGATGATAACTCTGTGTGTGTGCATGCTCTCTCTCTCTCTCTCTCTCTCTCTCTCTCTCTCTCTCTCTCTCTCTCTCTCTCTCTCTCATACACACACACACACACACACACACACACACACACACACACACACACACGCACCCCTAAATTAATTGCTTGGTAAACACATATCCTTCACCCAAATTATTGGGTTAATCACTGACACTGACACTATTTGCCAAGGTCCCAAGCTGCAGAGCACATGTTCAGGTGCTGAGTGGAAACACCTGAAATGTGGGTGAGTACAATTAAACATTCCATCAACGTTTTTGGCACCTAGCAAATACAGGACCAGATTCAATCTGCTGTACACCCAGTAACCCGGATAAGGACTGCGTGCCCATCATCTCAATGGAGGTTGTCTGTGATTTGCTTATTGCCAAGTAACCCAATTTTAGAATAGCACAAATTTTAATTATATGTTTCATTTAACTGGCACCTGTCCTTGGAGGCTGTCATTAAATTCTAACAAGCTATGATGTGGGAACTATTATTATGTATGATTTATAGAGAGGCAAAAATAAATAAGGAGAGAAGGAAAAGGTGAAGAAGAAAGCAAGAATTTGGCCTGGGAGGCTGGTGTCCCAAGCTGTGGGAGTGAAGGCCTGGGGAGTCCACTGGTCACACTGCACCGCATCAGGTATCTGGAAAGCTCTGGGAAGAGACATCAGATCCTCAAATTTCTGGTGCTTACCTGTGATTTTACTCAAGTCCCCCTTGCCCATCCTTTCATGTTGTGGGTGGAACACTCTCTTCCTGAGCAATGTGATGTCCTAAATAAGATGCTTGACTCTGAGTGTGTGTGTGTGTGTGTGTGTGTGTGTGTGTGTGTGTGTGTGTGTGCATGTGTGTGCTTGATAAAATATCTCATGTAGTCTGTGCTGCCCTAAATCTTGCTGAAGATGACCTTGAACTCCTGATCTTCCAGCCTTTATCTTCCATACCCCTCCCTCCTATCTTTTTTTTTTTCTGATACAGGTTTTCATTATGTGGCCCAGGTTGAGCTGGAAGTCACCATGTAACCCAGTATGGCCCTAAACTCACAGCAATCCTCCTGCCTCCATCTTTAAAGCATGGATTAGAGATGTGCGACATCATAGGCAAATTCTACCAGTAGTCGAGTTCAGTGAACACTGAAATACCCTAGTGCTCTGGTTCTATGTTTCGACTGAGAAAGGCAAGTCTGAAGAGTGAAGGGGTGCTGGTGGAGCTGAGACACACAGCAGGGCTAAGAGAGGAAGTGAGGTGGATACATGTTGGCCCCGGGAGCATGGGTGTTCACACTTTTCTGTTTAATACATTTTCATATTTCCATAATAAAAAAAATCAGTTTCAAGATGCATTTAAATAGCTATGTAGATTTATTTGGGAAAATGATTCATTCTGTGCAATAAAATTTGGTCATCAATGCTAAACCAGAACTTCTTCTGTTAATTATTTTATATTACTATGCTTCTATTGGAGATCCAACTGTAGCTACAACCGTTTCTCACAAAAATAGGAACTGAAAAAAATCTGTATGTTTTTCCTGGTCTCTGCCTTTACAAGGTTTTATTTTATTTTATTTTATTTTTTTATAAGAGCCTTAGGTTTCTAGAGTAAGCACCAAAATATACTTCTCATTTAGAAAATCTAGCTCAAACTGAAATAATTAGCCCTTGCTCCTGATTTTAATGGAAATGTAACTTAACTCCTTCCTTACCATAGCCCTGTTCAGTCCTGCTGTGAACAGTGGTTTACATGAAATTATCAGTAGACTGTTTCTGGCAAAGAAACAAGCAAAATTTGTCCTAAAACAAAGGCAAAATGATAATAAAAAACACCACCTTTTAACCTCTCCAGAAATTTAAATAAAAATATGTGGGGGAAGTCACATTAATAAAGCCTGTTCGGCTTGGGGAGAATACTTTACATTCATGTGTACAACCTCAGACAGGGTTGTGACCCTGCTCGAATGACTACAGCGCCTGCAGCTTCCCTACCTGCGTCCAGGAGGATGTGAAATGATTTTATAATTAGAAATGTTAATAGAATTGACAGAAAAAAGAAAACATACTGGTACTGAGAAGCGCTGGGTATCAATGCCTGTAAAACTAGAGATATTGAATGGGTTGGCTTTTATTCCTCTAGGTGCATAAAAAAGAAGCAACCAAAGAGAGCTAAATATAACCCAAAGTGAGCCGCGTGCATGCCCGAGAGGGGAAATGTGAGGGTCAGCCTGGACTCGGCAGCAGTAGGTGTGTACAAAGGGATGTACCGCAAGCCTTATTTGCGCAATAGATACTGGAAGCTGCATGCTGACGAGGAAAAGCTCTAATTCACATTAAAACTTTTTACCCCTGGCTAAATGGCTTTGCAAGCGCCTTAATGTTCATTTTTATACTGCCATCCCCCAAATTTCCTGTTGAACGACATTTTAGGAAGCTATTGCTGTTCAGGGTGTCGCTGCTGCCAGAGAGGTCCCACGGTCACTCCAAAGTAAATCTAGTTGCCTCCCCACCACGCGACCTGAGAAAATTTCATCCACAGAGCGGATTCAGGGACTTCTTTGGATCTGCTACTGGCAGCATAATACGGGATGAATGAAAAAATAAAGCCCTCAACAGCTGAATGCCCTTAAAGAGCCCTTGGGAACTTTATTGGGTGCCAAATAAAGTGGCCTCCAGTGTCAGCTGCGGGAAACGCATTGTACTGGGCTCGGCAGTCTGTCCCGGCCGCCTATTCATTTCTGGGGAAATTTTCAGGTACTGAATTTTAATCCATGATGCCCAATTATAATTTGGGACCCTTTTACATCAGAGACCGGGCTTCACCCCATATGGCAATTAAGTCAGAACTGCCTAATACACGGTTTTAATTTCCAGAAAGCAGGTGCTGCTGCTGGTCAGTCACCAATCCTTGATTTTCCTTCTTTCTGTGGCTTAAGCAATTTTTATTTTCATACCCCAACGAAACCCCTTCCTCTAAGCATTCAATTCATGCTAGACGGTTTCCAGCCTAACCCCGTAGAGCTTCCCACAAACATCTTTTAAAAGTATTCAAACAGCCGGGCGGTAGTGGCACACGCCTTTAATCCCAGCACTCGGGAGGCAGAGCCACGCGGATCTCTGTGAGTTCGAGGCCAGCCTGGGCTACCAAGTGAGTTCCAGGAAAAGGCGCAAAGCTACACAGAGAAACCCTGTCTCGAAAAACAAAACAAACACAAACAAAAAAGTATTCAAACTTAAAAACAAACAAAAAACAAAAAACATTACTTTGTAGGTGCCTGTTTGTTTGCCATTGTGCAGGAACTTACTTCATTTTTTAAAACGTAAGTGAAGAAAGGAATGGTTACAGTATGCTTAGAATTATGAGGTGAATTCCCCAGGAATAATGACCTTTTACTGATTCAGTTATAGACGTATCCCCCCTCCCCGGACAAACACACTCAAATTTATTAAAAACTGACGAACAAAACCTGAACAAAAAAATTCCAAATTCTTTGTCACTTTGAAACAGTAATCTTGAGCGACATTCTCACCTATGACCCTCTCTTCCCGGGCAGTAGCCACACCCCTTTCATGCATCAGCTTCCCTTTTCTTGGATTTCCCCTCTTAGGTTCAACATCCACAAGTCATGTATCTAGAGGTGAGCTGTCTGGTAGAATAAAACATGAATGCTATTTCCTCAAATCCTCAATGTTTCTAACTGACAGGCCCTCTGTTCTTCAGGGTCATCTCACAGATTTAAGATGTGTATTCATGCTGACATCTGTACCTGGGTTTGTTCCTTGGACTTGTGTTCCATTCTTCAAGTCAATGGCTACAGTTTCATGACTCAGTTTCATCAAAAATCTCATGAGCTTCATCCCAGCATCACAGTGTCCCTTCTGGTCCGACTGTACAAAGAATCCAGGCTCAAAAGACCCACTGAGTAGGCATAGGATTGCCGGACTATTACAGACATCTTTAACAACTTAAAAACTATTGTTTGATTTTCTTTAGAGATGGGCAATAGAGAAACCATCTTACAATATGGCAAACCCAAACCCGAAGGTGATGAATACACAGAAAAATGTTGTGTAAGTCAAATCTTGTCTAGAAAGAATTCCTTCTATATACATGCAGAATGGAATCAGCTTTTGGTTGTTTTGAGACAAGGTCTCATTTAGAGCATGTTGGCCTTAAACTCCTCATGTAGATGAGCTTGATGTTGCCATCCTGTTCATAGTATTGCCTTTATCCCTCAAGTATGGGGATAAAAACCTGTGCACCAAGCCCTATAACTGGCTAGGTGGTTATAGGAAAATTATCTCCCCTAGATAATTTTCTACCGCTGCTGGTGCATGCCTTTAATCCCAATACTTGGGAGGCAGAGGCAGGAGGATTTATGAGTTCAAGGCCAGCCTGGTCTACAGAAGAAGTTCCAGGACAGCCAGAGCTACACAGAGAAACTCTTTCTTGAAAAACTATGACAACAACAACAAAACCAAACAAACAAACAAAAAATCAAAAAAGAAAGAAAAAAATTCATCTCTCTAATATATTTTGTTTAAAACAGAGCCAGTAGAGAAAGATTTGGGAAGCAGATCTTTGTGCTGTGGGAGAGAGCATCTTTGGGGCTGTTGACATCCACCACTGTTTCCTTTGCTGTATTTTAGTTATGACATTTTGTTGTTGCTCTAATGTGTGTTAGTGTGGCTCAGCTGAAACCTGCCCTAGTCATGAACCTCCAATACACTATTGATACCGTTTTATATTCATTTTCATATTCTAGGGATATAGCTGAGTGACAAAATGCTTGCCTAGTGGCCTGGGGCTCAATCCCTAGCATTAACAACAAACATTTTCAAGAGAAAAACTGTGAAGCAATATATTCCAGAAAAAGTGTCTAGAAATTCATGGTTGTTACTTTTGTTTTGAAAAGTAAAAATAGTGAAGGCACACAGACCTGTCACACTACAGTTTAAGGTCTTTTTTTTTTTTTTTTTTTTTTTTTTTTTCGAGACAGGGTTTCTCTGTGTAGCTTTGCGCCTTTTCCTGGAACTCACTTGGTAGACCAGGCTGGCCTCGAACTCACAGAGATCCGCCTGGCTCTGCCTCCCGAGTGCTGGGATTAAAGGCGTGCGCCACCACCGCCCGGCCACACTACAGTTTAATACAAATGTTTATTGTAGAATGAAAGTTGGCTGTGAACTTCATAGCTCCTGATACTGCTGTGCATCTTTACCAGGCCTGTGTCTCTGTCAGTCTCTGGCACCCTGAGGAGAGGTCCAGCAGATCTTGGTAACCAGTGTGTGCCTAGTTCTTAAACATTATAAAGATCCAGTAAATAGAGGTATATTTGTTAAAATGAGTGATAAACACTGCAGTAGATTAATTTAAGCTATGGGTCTAACCACATTAGAATGTGGGTTTAAAAAATTCCTTACCCTCAAAGTAAAAATAACAGAAATAAAAATGAGAAGGACTAAATTGAACTGGTCTTTAATAGCCTTGTCAGAGCCAATAAATGCCTCACCAATTACTCTATTATCTGATGCCTCGTTGCTCCTGTTAACCGGTCTATTTGAAGTCAATGTTCATTTCGTTCTATAATTTTTCAATTTGTTTTTAAGTCTTTATGCCTTCAACTGCCTTCCAATAGCCGTTTCTTACCTGCCATTTATCCTTTGTTGGATGACTTCTTAAAAGCAAGCTAACAGTGAACTTCATCTATCAGCAGACGCCTTGAAAAGCTTGTTGAAAAGTACAAGAAAAGGCAGTAAAGGACTGGGGGTGGGAGAGAGATGTGGTGTAAAAGAGTTAAAATAAATAGGATTTTTGATTCACTTAACACATAGTTATTGAATGCTTCCTCTGGGCTGGACACTGCACATAAAGTCTAGAGGGCTCAAAGCCAGTAAAATTATGACATATTCACAGAACAGAGAGAAGTAAGAATTATCAAAACTCCACCCCTCCAATTCAGTTTAAACTCTAGAATGACATGATGCTTCTAGAGTTATAATTTGATGTGTAAATTATTTATTCTATCTATTATGTATTATATATGTGTGTGTATGTATATATGATGCATGCATATGCTCATCTTTTTTATCTTGACAAATTCGCAAAGTTTCCTGGAATTCTTCAGTCAGGACAAATAATTTAACATGATTCTGTCACCTAAAAGTAAATGTAATTTTAGTTACCTAAAGTCAAGGTAATTATTGTTCACAAGTCAAGAATGTTTTTTTGACCCTGACTTGATAAACTATGCCCTCTAGAGCCACACTAACTTCTTTATTTCATAATTTTTGCTATTGTTACTGACAATACTATTCATCACTATTTTGGTCTTTTTGTGTTTTAGTTTTTGTTTTTTGTTTTTTTTTTTGTTGTTGTTGTTGTTGTTTTGAGACAGGGTTTCTCTGTGTAGCTTTGGAGCCTTTCCTGGAACTCACTCTGTAGCCCAGGCTGTCTTCTAACTTACAGAGATCCGCCTGCCTCTGCCTCCTGAGTGCTGGGATTAAAGGCATGCACCACCACCGCCCAGCCTATTATCATATTTTTTAAATAAAGTTTTGTTTTAGACACCTGTAAGTCTTCTCTCTCCTACAGCTGAGTGAAGGTTTTGGGCCCCAACAGCAGATTTGAGCAGAATTAAACTGTCTACAAATCTGCAAATATTTATCTGGCTATGTACAAAACTCATATGCTAACTTCTTGTCTAGACAACCTTTGGTAATTTGTGCTAAGTAAAATGATAATTTGGATGAGAACAAAATGATTGATAACCAGGGAAAATTTTTAATATCTCCTTCTGGATATGATTTTTGCCCTATATTTGAATATGATGTGAATATTATTCTGGGAATTTTTATCTAATAAAAGTAATATTCTCTGCTCTGAAGGATATTAAAGATCTGAATCAGTAGAGTGAAGGTCTGTGTAACTTTGCAGCAGTGTTCCTTTGTTCCATATCTGTAAGTGCAGACAGGAAAAAACTAGCATGTCTAACTTTTCTAGTCATATATTTTATGCTGGGAACATGGAGTTTCCTTAGAAGGTAACATATTTCAGTGGTTATACTGTCTTGGTTTCAATCTGGCTTAAATGATTCTTGTTTCCTTATGTCCATGACCCTACACAGAATATGGTTGACTGCTTAGTCAATAGGTCATTACAGGAATTATGGAGGGTGAATTTTGATAGCAGGTCATCAAAGACAGTGTGACTTTTATCCTGCCTTCAAGGAGTCAGCCGTTGTGTTGAGAGGGACACTCGGGCAGCTCTTTGGAAAGGTCTCCATAGAAACACAAAGCTTTCTGTCCACAGCTGAAGCATACCTGAGCCTTCCTGCAATGTGCCCATGAGGTAACGATTCTGGAAGCCAATCTTTTGCCCTACTCAAACATCTGACATACTGGTGTCAGTCTCCTACAAGACCTTGTGTAGGGAACACCCAGTGAAGCCACTCCTCAATTCCTGACCCACAGAATCTATGGAATAATGTGGTCAGCAATCTTAAACATTCAGTTTTAGGATAATGCAGCAGATGATAGGAAGAGAAGGGAGTAAGAACTGAACCCAAAGCCCTTCTCAGTCTAAGCCTGTATACTGCTAGTGTTCGATTCCAGACGAAGCTTCCCATGACTGACTGCTTCTGCCTTTGGCTCCAGGAAGATTCCTTAATTATGTGGCTTAGCTTCATCTGTATTGTTGATATTTTTTCTGTGTCTCAGAATATTGAGATGAATAAAAAATCAAAATCCTGGCATATAATAATTGCTAACAACAACAACAATTCCTAATAATAAACAACTCACAAAATAACCAAAGAGATGGCTCCGTGGGTGAAGTAACTTGCTATCAAGCCTGAGGACCTGACTTGGAGTCTCAGGACCTACACGATGGAGGAGAAAACCAAGTCTCTCTATCTCTCTTCTGTCTCTGTCTCTGTCTCTCTGTCTCTTTCTCTGTCTCTCTCTGTCTCTCTGTCTCTCTGTCTCTCTCTCTCTCTCTCTCTCTCTTACACACACACACACACACACACACACACACACACACACACACACACTAAATAAATAAATTGTAAGTAAATGTCAAAATTTTACAAAAGAATTCTTTGGTGTTAAATATTATTAGAATTGACTTCAAGCATTGACCTAAGCATTTTTTAGACTTTTTCTTTCCATCTAACCAAATCTAGAATAGATTTTAAAAGGACTCTCATTCTATATCCAAAAAGTATATGCCACACAGAAAAGCTAACTTGGCTATGACAAATGATGAAAATCAAATCCAGAATGACAAACAGCACATTGTCTCTCACATATAGAATCTAGATTTTTCAAAGACAAAGATGTGAAAGTGAGAGAAGACTATTTTAGGAGGAGGAAGATAACCACAGTGAGGGACGAGCTAAAGAGAAAGTGAGAAAAACAGAGAGGTGAACAGGACCAAAGTCCATTATGTACGTACTTGAGAATTTCATCATGGAACTCCTTATTTTATGCAACTAGTATATATGAATACAAAATTTTTATAAATCAAAAGAAAGAAAGTCATTAAGAGGAGAAAATGGGATAAGTCAATTAGGAAGTAATGAATGTTACAAGTTCCAAGATGGCCAATAGCAAGAAAAGAAGAGGCTATTGCTGACTTGTTTAAAAGCTTGGTACCTGTTCTCTCTACAACACTATACATTAACTACCCAGGGCAGTAACAGGCTGTGACTCAACTAAAAACTACAGGTGCTGACCTCAGGTACAACTACACAATAAGTAAAATGACAGGTGTAGTTTCTGATCTTATTTGTTAACGCCTAAATCCTAGTTATCTTTCTTTTCTTGGCAAAAATGAAAGATAAACTGAAAAATACCATGATCCTTTGCAGATTGCTTGAGTTAGCCAGGCCTCCTTTAATTCATGGGATTACTGGACAAACCCAGTGCCCATTCAGAAAACACTCCTGAAATCTGCTCAGGATTACCAATATTGTCAGCAAAACCTGTTTCAAATTTATTGCTTTTATTCAGGTTAAATAATAAAAGGGTCCGTTTGTCCCACCACATGTACATACACAATTTCAGCTTTCATCATAACCTACAAGTTTAATCCAGTGATTTATGCATTTCTAGCCCATATTCAAGGATTCTGATGAAAAAAAATCACCCAGACAGACAGAAGAACCAGTGGGATTAGTAGGATGTGTGCCAGGTTCAAAGCCAGTGAATTCTTTCCTGAGTAAGAAAAAACAACCTTAACATCGTAACCATCCTTCTAGGGTCTAATCATGTTAATGACTTTTGCAAAAGAGAACGGCTAAGGTCGAGAAAATTCAGAGATGAGGACCATGACTCTAGACACACACTGCATGGAAGGGAAGCCATTGCTGCTGGCAGGTTTTCCTATTTAAAGTGTAGAAGACACCATCCTGGTTTTCTCGGAGGAAATCTGCCCTCTGTGTAAGTCATTGTACTAATGGTTAAATTCGAAGTTTCAGAACTTTTTATTTTCTTTCTGAATCCATTATATCTCACCCAACAGCACAACTTGCTGTAAAAAAGCAGGAACAAATATCAGGTGAGCTGACTTTAAAGACACTTTTCTGGAGTGCAACGCTTTGGTTTAGCATCGTCAGAGAATGAGATCCCAGACAGGGAACAAACACTCTGCTTAGCTATTGTGGATGGCTTTAAACTCCTAAACACATCTAGTTTACGTCTCTCTAAAGGAAAGTATCGGAATGGGTGTGGAGATCTTTCAGTTCCACTCTGTTAGTATTTTGCTTCAAGGACATACAGACCTTTACATATATCAACAACTTCTTTCCTTGTTTAAGGAATAAACCCATTCCATCAGCTTCCTCTAAGAGCCTACAAAGGACATCTTGCTGAGCATATTTTGTCACTTCAATGAACTCGATAGTTATTTCAAAGTATTTTCAACTCTCATTTTGTCATAGCACTGGTGTTTTTAATACCTCGGCCATGTTGTATTTTGTGTTTGTTAACTTTAAAAGACAGTTTTAAAATTTTAATTATGTGCATATGTTTATATGCACATGAGTGCAGTTGTCCATGGAAGCCAGAAGAGGCAATGAGATCTCCTGGGACTGGAGTTATAGATGGTTCATGAGTCACCTCTGGATGCTTGTCCTGGGTGCTGGTAACTGAACTCAGATTCTCTGCAACAGCTCCCCCCCCCCTGCCCGCCTCTCTCTCTCTCTCTCTCTCTCTCTCTCTCTCTCTCTCTCTCTCTCTCTCTCTCTCTCTCTCTCTCTCTCTTTCGGTTTTTTGTTTGCTTGTTTTGGAGACAAAATTTTATGTAGCCTTGGCTAGCCTAGAGCCTAAGGTGTAGACCTGGCTAGCCTTAACCTTCTGTATACTTGTTCCCCAGATTATTAGTGATGTTTAAAAAGATTAGCATTTGGCCTGTTTTTAAATACTATAGACTTAAGAACACTAGTGTGTGTTGCATTTAAATATGCTGGTATTTGGCTGGTTTACAAAAATTCAGCTGCTCAGGTGATATTTAATTTAAATTTACTTGTGTCAAATTTATGATTTATGAATATAACCAAAATTATTTCAGAGTAGCTGGAAATTGCTTCACACTGAAAAATCAGGAATTATTTTCAGAATATATAAGATGTTACCAGGGCATAATTTCCTGGTTGTATGAAAAAGCAAACTATTTTCTGGATAATGCTTAGCCTAATAGAATGGCCTGTTAGGATTTAAAAAAAAAAAAGACAAATTTTTTCTGTTCTGTTTTTCTTGGGGTCCTTGCAGGAAGGTTCATGCTTGCTTAGAACACAGGGAAGCTCAGCAATGTCTTCTTGGCAGTAGTTAGTATTATATTTTTTTATTTTTTTTTTTATTTTTTTTTTTTTTTTTGGTTTTTCGAGACAGGGTTTCTCTGTGTAGCTTTGCGCCTCTCCTGGAACTCACTTGGTAGCCCAGACTGGCCTCGAACTCACAGAGATCCGCCTGGCTCTGCCTCCCGAGTGCTGGGATTAAAGGCGTGCGCCACCACCGCCCGGCTATATTTTTTTATTTTAAAATGAACTCATTTAGCTCTGCTGGCCATTGACACCAGGGCTCTGCTCTGCTCCACTCATTTCATCCTCAGCCCTATTGTCATGTTATTTCAAATGTTGCTGCCATGATGACTCTACTTCCACAAAAACCTACCTTGGGAAATAGAAAGGAAAGCAGGAGGGGGTGGGGGAAGAGAGAATGCACAAGCTTCAACAGATCTGCATTTTCAAAATCAACAGACCCGTGTTTTCTTAATTTGCCAGCACATGACTTACTATGGCAAAGTACATTTTATCCTTATTATTCAAGATACAGAACTGCTAAATTGTCACTTTATCTTTTTCTAATATCTCACGTGATTCTACATTAGTCTAAGGCTACAGACACCTCCATTGGGCTCATGTTTTTGTTGGTAATATGCTCAAGTGAGCAGAGCCATTACTGTTGCCGCCAGCTGTGGGACTGCCAGAAATGATCTCAAGCAACATGATGGCAGCCAGGTTATAGGGATACAATAGCATATTTTCAAAGTGGATACAACACTCTAGTATCTTTTATCCCTAGTAGCCCCCTTTGTATAATATATTTTTTGTTTGTTTGAGTTTATGTTACATAAAGTCTTACAGGCATCTCCAACCCTGTGACACTGTGGCATGATGTCATCGCCTGCAACTTAATGCTGGAGAGCCATGCAATTAAGTTATGAGAGAGAGAGAGAGAGAGAGAGAGAGAGAGAGAGAGAGAGAGAGAGAGAGAGAGAGATCTCATAATGTGTTGGGCATGGGCAGTATTCACAGGTGTCCTGGGGTACATGGATGGTAGGCAGGGCTGTATGCTTGCTAGAACGTAAGTCTTTTTTTAATTCCTTTTATTTCTGTAGTTCCCTATCTCAATCTAGTCTTTTTCAAACTCCTGTTTCATGTAGCTCCATGCAGAAGAGCCTTAGTAGCCTAAACTCCTCCATCTCCAATCTGTTCTACACTGTCTTGTCAATCACATCACCTTCCAAGGTACTCCACTGCACACAAATCAAGTTTGAGGCACATCTCCTTCTAATCAATAGACCCTTATAGATTGCTTTAGTCTACCTAAATCACTTCCCAGAAAATATCTTGTCATCTTGTTGCTAAAGGGAAAACATCAGATGAGATTTCTATCGAGGCCATTGAAGAAGAAAGGCAAATGTATGCTTCTGGGGCACTGGTGGACCTCATCTCCAGGTAGTTCTTACATGATATGGGAGAACTTTTTTTTTTCAAGTCAGAGACATGCACAACAGGGGCATTTGGACTGGGAGTGGCCTTGAATCCAGGCAAATTGCTAAAGGAAGTACGGGCTGCCGGGGTGTGTCAACACTACAGAAAGGCTGCAATGCCTCAAAAGTTCTGCAGAGCAGTCAAGCCAGCCCCATGCTAAAACACAAGTCAACCGACAGCAAATGTGGCTGCTAATGGCTCCTTCAATAACAACCCAGCACATTTATCATCCACACCCCAGAGATGGCTGTGCTGTAATGAGAGAGTTAATGTCTGCTAAACAGCCGTTCCTCACATTCTGTCCTGTTCTCTCGCCGAGGGGAACTCGGGCAAAATTTGTGTTTATATTTTGCACTTTGTTGCTAACTCAATATTGTCCACTGTGTCACTGTATTTGATCATCACAATGGCACTGGGGAAGAACCAGGATGTCCCTGGATTGCCTTCAGGAAACTGACTCAGCTGCAGCCGTCTGTGTTTAGACAGTGGCAATCTTGAGTTATATTTTTAAACATAGTCAGAAGATTCCGGAACCCACCTTCTTTTTATCATATCATGCAAAAATAAGTCATTTATATCTACCAATTTGCTTTCTTGATATTTGAAATGAATGTTTGGTTTTGAAAAGAAATGAATTTTGATCTGGGTAATGTCTGGGTAGTCAAGACATTTCTCAGTTGCAGAAGAAGGTGGGATGCAGCTTTCTGTGTGATGCTACATTATGTCAGGTTTATTCTCTGCTTGAAATAGCAAGGACACGATGAAGGGCATTCTCTTTAGAAATTTTGTTAGAACTAGGCATGCAGATGAGAGTCAGCTGAGCCTTTTGAGATCAATAATCTTTGAGGATGCACGATTGCTTTTTAAATATACTTTGATAGTTCTGGGGTCTGGATCTTGGCTTTAGAACATGCTAGGTAGACACTCTAACGCTGAGGTACATCTTCAGTTCAGAGAACATGTTCTCTACTGTGTGGGGCAGCCTCTACAATGGCTCCTAGGGATCCCCTTTTGAGGCTAACTCCCTTGAGTATGGGTTGGATCTAGTGACTTGCTTCTAGCAAATAGAAAATGGCCAAAGAAGGGATGCCATATAGATTAGGCTCCAGAAAACATGTGGCTTTCTTGATTGTTCACAATGGATGCTTGCTGCCATTCTCAGGGCTGGTCTGGGGAGCATCATCTTGCATGGAAATGAATGAGAAACTCAACCCCCAGAACAGCATAAAGCCTCTAGTGCAGCAGTTCTCAACCTGTAGGTCAGGACCCCTTTTTGGGGGGTCAAACAACCCTTTCACAGGGGTACGTAAGACCATCAGAAAACACAGATATTTGCATCATTATTTATACCAGTAGCAAAATTATAATTGTGAAGTAGCAATGAAAATAGTTTTATGGTTGGGGTCATCACAACATGAGGAATTGTACTAAAGGGTCACAGCATTAGGAAGGTTGAGAACCACTGCTCTAACACAACAACTCCTGAGGAGCTGAGGGTTGCCAGTTTCTATTTGTGTGAGCTTGGGTGAGAATCCTCCAGGATGATCCCAAGGTGGCTACCGGTCTGGTTGTCACAGATGTCAACAGGGTGAAAGCCTGGTTCGATGTCCTCTGTTTGGCTGCACCAAAATTCCTGCCCTGCAGAAACTGAGGTCACTTACCTCATTCTGGGGTAATTCACTTCACAACTGCAGAACCCACACATCGACTTCAATTGTTTTTTCTTGCTTTTCATGGACATAATACTGTCTACTATCTGTGCTCAATTTTAGAAGTGGATTTGATGTTAATTAGCTATGGAAACTGAAGAGTCACTAAGATCATTGCTTTGGAGTTAGACATATCAGAGCTGTCCCTGGATTTAACCATTTATTGGCTTTGAGGCACCAGGGAGTGATGTAATTAGTCTCTGTTCCTCTATTTACTCCTCTGTGAAAGGGTCTACCTACCTCCACTGACACTCCCCACAGGTGTTTGCCTGTTCCTTTGTGTCTTATTGTGATTGATGAAATAAAACAAAATCTTTAGCAAGTGCAAATATGTAGGAAATGTTTGCTGTTATAACTTATGTATTATGGTCTAATAATTTTTAACCTTCTTGCTATGAGTGTCCACACTCTTCCCCTGACACACCATCAATCAGTCAATCAATCAATCATCAATCAGTCTTAAGCACACACAGCCAGCACACCATTCAGGAGGCAGAGGTAAGCCAGCCTCTGTAAGTGCAAGTCTGGTCTGGCTTACACAAGAAGTTCCAGAACAGGGCTTCCTAGTGACAGCTTTCCTCAAAAACAAAACAAAACAAAACAAAACAAAAAAAACATAAATCAAAACAAAACAAAACAAAAAAAACCAAACCAAAAAAAGGAAGAAAGACAAAGGAAAAAATCATAATGATTAAAGCCAAGCACTAGAACAATGTTACAGAATTACAATAAAAACCAGTCCAAAATATTTTACAAGACATAAAATAATTTAATTACATGACAGTAACTGATTTGTGATGCTTAAAATGGAAGCCACATTACAATGGTCTTCACTAGGTGTTTCTGAAATCCTGTGGGGGCCATCAGCCTATTTCCTCTGTCACATTTCTGAAAAGATAATTGCAGGAAATACTGCAACCATTTCACATTCATGGGTCATACTGAGACATCCTTAGAGACATTGTCAGATACACACAGCATATCACAGCACCAGATACAACATGGTGCCCACCTGCCTGTGAGCATTTACAAATCAAACTTAAAAATGTAAGCTTTGCTTTGCAAGTAAAAGAATAAAAAAAAAATGTTTGTTGGATGGGCAAATGAAGGTTTTTCAAGATTCCTGTCTGTGTAAAATGTCAGTGAAATGATACTAATAGTTACAAGGATTTTTCTTTAATAACATTTAATGTACTGTCCATTAACTCCTTGGGCTTAGAGACTAAACAAGGCATCCAAAGTCGGAAATGCAAATCTGTGTACACTTTTCTAGAGAGTAAATAAGAAAACCGTTTGGGAATAGTCACAGAATATTGCTATAAAATTTTTCTTTAAAGTGAAATTTTTATGAAATTCATTTTTTAAACAATGAAAATGAACTTAGTGGAATGTTAAGTGATAGTACTGGGGAACAGTTGAAAACAGAGGTTCTGCAAATGGTATTTTCCAGCTGAGATCATATAATGGAACACTTTGGGCTGAGGGGAAAGAAATAAAATGGATTTATTTTTATTAGAAGAGATACTTACAAAGACTCGTAGAAAACGGTTCTCATTTTTGAGAAGGCTAACATTGCCATCTTTCTCACTAGAATATTACACACACAGGATCTAGCTGGAATCATTTAAGAGACTTCCTTCAAATGAAAACGTGTGTTGGTAAATAAACATGCACTTGCCAGTGGCCATTCAGAAAGAGGAATGACTGCTGTGTTTAGCTGAATCACCTTTCTTACATATGCAAAGGCTTCAAAAAATTAAAATTCATGTCTATTCTAACTGTATACTTCCCCATGGGCCCTTGTGTGTACACTCAGTTTCTCCCCCTGCTATGGAGCCCCTATCTTCTGTTTATTATTTATACAATTGTCCTGTTGTTTGCAACCAAAAATGTATATTGATCTTCGTGAATGTCGATTTATCCATGCAGAAGCCCTTGTTCTTGTATCTTAACAGTGAAAATGAACACACGTGTGTGTGTGTGTGTGTGTGTGTGTGTGTGTGTGTGTGTGTGTGTGTGTTTAGTTTCTTTAAGAAACATTTCAATCAGAGGGACTTTCCTGTAAGTGATGTACATGTATGAACCTTGTGCACTGAACAGAAAGAGAAGAGTTTCTGATTGAGCAGGGGAGACGAAAACCAAGCAGAAGCTTGTTCTTTCCATAACAGTACCTTCTTCTCTTATAAAAACACTAGGCCAGGGCGAGGTTATCATCTCATGAAAACCTACAACCAAAGTGACGTCAGTGTGGAATGAGAATTTTTATTGAATTTAAACAGAAGGGGGAAAATAATGGCAGGAAACAGAATGATTTTAAAAATAAATCCTATGAATGATAATATTTACAGGACAAATTTATTTCTTATAGGTCAAGTATCCTCTTAGGAATGGCTGTTATAGCAGCAAACAAAGTCAACAAAACACTTCTCCAGGGGTTTCTATTTTTGGGTACGGGCCACTCTGAGAAAGAGAAGGGGAAAATAAATAAAATTGTTACAATGTATCAGAAGGGTGAGGTAACCTGAGAGGGGGTGAGCTGACAGGGTGAGGGTGGGTGGGCTGGAAGGAGGGTGGGTGTAAGAGAGGAGCAAAGTAGGTCTCATTGAAAAAGCCGTATTTGAGCAAAGATGGGATCGAGATGAAATTTTCTCTGCAAATGGGAAAAAGGCTTTTGTAGCAGAAGGGAGTTTCAGTGAGATCCTTAGACTAGTGTGGGGTTCCTCCAAGGGGTAATCAGAAGGCAGTGGGGCTGAAGGAGACAGCCTTGGAGAGGAAAGGTCAGAGGAGCTGTTGTCTGGGATGGGGTAGCTGCAGATCAATCAGGGACTTGGAGGGCTTTGGGAAGACTTTGGCCTTAATCCTGACTTTTGAGTGACTTATGATTTGTCCTGATTTTTAACTCCTCCTCCTCCTCCTCACCTTCTACATCCTTATCATTTTCATTGTCAAGGTATTCATTGCTCACCTATTTAGAACGGAAGAAATACATGATTCTAGGGTTTTAGGGGCATCTTTCTGTAGTTTTCTTGATTTCCTTAATTCATAATTATGTGTTAAATTCCTAATATGGCCAAAAGTTTAGATTGAGTCTGCATTTTTAAAGGAGAGACCACAACCTACACATTACTGACTATGGAATGTGTTTCTCTAGGCTGCCACTGAATAGGGCACAATACCAAACATTTCCCATGTGCTAACTTGTCCTCTCAGCAGCCCCGTGGGGATGAAGGCTGGTGTTCGCCCTTTTGTGAGTGAGATGAATGAGGGCAGCAAGATGAGGGAACACAAATTCCTCTCCTAGACATACAGACAGTAAGTAAGCCATCCACCTGACCCTTGAACTTGTGTGTTTTTTGGCTCCAGTGTCTACTCTTGACTGTTCACAACACTTTGTTCTGTTGACATAATCCTTGGCAATACTCATACTCTTTGAAATGTTTTGTCTGTTCATCTATTAACATCCTACTGTTTGCTCAGCATTCTCTGGTCTTGTGAAGACAGGGCAGCTGCTAGCCTTAATAGTGTCTGGGTCTGAAGTCTAGAAGGATATCTCTTCTTCAAGGCCCTTTATGAAGAAGTCAGAAAGTCCTAGCAAAATTCTGATCTTTAAAGAGCAAGGAATGGCTTGGGCTGTTGCTTAGTTTTAGTTTTGCATGTGGCCAGACTCTGGGTTCAAGGTGTGTGTGTACGATGTAATATGGCTGAAGCACAACAGATATTCAACTGCCATTGCTGGTCAGTTCAACTGTGATAATACACACACATTTATCTATAAGTCCAAATATAGAATAAACACGAAAGACACATTTTAGTGTTACTAATGATACGTCATGCCTTTAGACCTTGTGTCCTGGAAAAGTAAGTTACCCGGAAAGCTGTACTTGAAATCTCTATGTGCATCAAAGAATACATACCACACATTGTTCTCTAGAAATGAAGAGCAAAACCCCCTCAGAGGTTAAAAAAAAAAAGACTTTTTTTCTGTAAGACATTTTGAAGTATTATGATAGGCTCAAATTGAAACCCTATGAACTGACATAAATTTGTAATGTTTCTGAACGCTACTAATAAGACAAGCTTTAGCAGCAGTGTATTCTGGCTATCCTTTAGAGATACCTTCAAATTCTTGTCAATTCTGTGTCATGTAGTTTTCATTTTTATTCTAATTAATTCATTTATTTATATACATTGCTGGGACAGGGTCTCTTGTAGACAAAGTTAGCTTGAAAATGACTAAGTAACTGAGGATGACCTTGCATTTCTGATCCTCTGCCTCTCCCATTTAGGCGGGGCTGGGATTGGAACCCAGGACATGCTGAGTAAACACTCTCTTTGTACACATTGAATTCTTAACAAATGCAGAGTTGTATGGTGGGCATATTAAAGTAACACAGTCTATAACCTACAGAGCATAGACCATATTCTGAGTGCTATTGAAATACTGGGTATCAGTTCTTCGTAGTAATTATATCCATCATGGCTGACATTAATCAGTTACCTACTTAGAAGAGTCTTCCCCCTCCCACCAAGATTAGAGTATACCTTTGCCATTAATTTTATATTAATTAGCACTTACCCTCAAGAGATTTTAAAGTATGACTAGTTGTTAATTTCATCCTTACAAATAATGAAAATGAAGTTCAGAGAAGAGAATGGTGAGGCTGAGTTCAAACTCAGGAACTTCTGACCCCAGAGCCCACCACCAGAGAAGGGTGCCTCGAGGTAAATGAGATGGGACAGGAGAGAGATAACTTACTCTCCCCCTCCCCTACAGATTGATAGACAGATCAGAGGTGAAGATATGAAAGAAAAAGTCAGCATAAAAGCAGAACTTTGCAAAGCTGAAGATTCTCTGTGTAATAGTCCCCCACCTCTGTCTGTACTCAATTCAGACCCAGCTCAATTTTGCTGTTTGGAGGCAAGTTGGAATACCTGCACTATGTGCTCTAATTTCCAGTACATGACACTGTCCAAGAATGTCTTTTAAGGTTCATTATATCTCTTTTCTTCTCTATCTGTACTTGCTTTTCAGCTTAGATACAGTGATTTTTGAAAGGGTAATTTGAAGATAACAGGAGACATGAAATAGGAACAGCAAACATGTTTTCAAAGCCTAACCAGGTGCCTGGTAGCATTCCACTATATTAATAAACTCATTTGAAAAGTGAGCACTGGACTTTTTTTTCTTTTCATCAGAACAAATTTGAAGAACTTAGGCAAAACCCTGCAAATATCTATAGCTGAAAGACTTCAAGAAAGAAATCAGATGAAAAAATCTGCATCTCACTCTCTCCCAGGTAGCAACATGACCTTGGAAGTGTTCTCAACAGACCATCTGGTGAAACATTCAGCAGAAGTGTAAGTGAAAGCCATTTTGCTCAAAGCTGTTAGGTTTTTGTAGAATCCCTGCATTTCAATGACCACTTATTTTTTTTTATTTGTCTTGTCTACAGCTAATTTGAAAAATAGTTTGGGGAGTGTGTTACTATAAAGAAACTTACTTTCTTATAGCGGATGAAAAAAGTAGTGTTTGTTTTTAGTTCTTTGGTTCTATACATTGTCTTATCCCTGACGGCTTTGTACTAATCATGTAGATAGTTGAGGATGACCCTGAACCTCTGATCCTGCTGCCTCCACATTCTGAGTGTTATGATTACACACAGGGGTCATCACGCTTTCTGCAATACTGGGAGTAAAACCAAGAGTTTCTTGCTTGTTCAACAAACGCTCTGCCAACTGGCTTGCTACTTTTTGTTGTTTTTTTCCTGTTTGCATTTGTTTTTGTTTTTCAAGACATGGTTTCTCTGTGTAACATCCATGGCTGTCCTGGAACACTCGTTGTAGACCAGGCTGGCCTGGAACTCACAGAGATCCACCTGCCTCTACCTCCAGAGTGATGGCTTGCTACTTTTTAACTTAAATTTATTTACTTTTGTTTCATTACTTGATTAAGATCGAGTCTTACTCTGTAGCTGTCCTGGAACTCATGACAATTCTTCTACCTCAGCCTCTCTGATCTACATTGCAACACCTTTCTTCTTTTTAAAATTTATGTCCACACTGTTTTTTCTACATTGCTGAAAATCCAAGAATAGAGTAAAAATTTTATTCCTTTTTGAGAGTTCTAGAGTTTACCTCCTATTTTACTCACGGAAAATTCTATTTAGCTTATTTTTTGTTTGTGACCAAGTTTCATGTGGGCCAGGCTAGCCTCCATCTCTGGATATATAACCCAGGCTGACTTTGAATTTCCCATCCTCCTGACTCCATCTCCTAAGTGCTGCGATGATAGGCTTGTCTTATGACAACCATCTTTCATTAAAGTGTCCTGTGATGATATTTTTGAATACCTACTACATGCCAGATAGTAAATGCATGTATAAGACTCAGTTTCCATTAACATTGCCATTATTAAAACATACAGAAGCTAGGCAGGAAGCATGCTATTTCAATGCAGTGTAAGATGGCCGGTGCAGTGAATGCTCAAGCCACAGGAAGAGGCACTGAGCTCACTCTGGGGTCAGAGTAGACCCCTCAGAGACAGTGACCAGTATTTCCAAATTTATAAAGAGAGCCACAGTTAGAGGAGAAAAGGCAAAGGGGGCAGCTGGACCTGCAAGGAGCTCAGGCCTCCAGGCCAGCAGGAAAAGTCCTGCGTGCTGGGGACTTGGTGCTTCGTGATGGATGAATCAAGAGTGGGATTTTACAGATGAGCCCCACCTGAGAGGCAACAGCAGCCAAATCACCAGCAGCACAAGGTTTGTGTTGGGTTTTGATGTCGATAAGTCTATTCCTACGTGGAATCCATCATACATGTATGGCTGAAAAGGAAGTCATTATGACAATCACCAAGTGCTTCCCACAATGTATAAAACCAGAGGGGATGTTCTCATTATAAATTAATCCAACCAGTAAAATGGCTGAAGCATATGGCTGTCTCCTGTTCTGAACCCACCTGCCATCCTTCTCAAGAACTAGGGAGGAGATGAAGCTTGTGGTCAGTGGAAGAATGTTTTTCACATTCTCCAGTGTGTCTGAATACACCACAGTGACCTTTAGGTAAACATAACCCAAATTTTAACAACTACCTGGCCATACAAAATCAAGATAGCTTTCGGCCTATTTGTATTTTGCAAATTAAGCATCTCTCTGAAGGCCTGGATTCTACTGCAAGCATCTTTTAGCTCCTCTGCACCTTCCCTGGCTCTGGAAGCGTTTCTCTAGGATGCTAGGTACTGAACTTTGACGAAGAGTCCACTGCAATAACAGTAAAGTTTAATGGCGCATAACTTTGAGAGACTGACAAATTCCCAGCCAAAGTATTGATTCTTACAGAATTTATGAAGCACACGCTGTATTCTGTGTCATTATGGTCCATTTTTGGCTGAAAGAATCATGTAAAATAGATTTTTAAATGAGTGGTAATAGCCAGACATAAAGAAGGTATTGATGTGCGTCTTGGAGGGTGAAATAGCATGCCAGATTAAGGCAGACAACAAATCAAACGCAACAGTCCCCTCTGTTACTACAAACGTAAACTCCCTGTTCCTTTTAATCACCCCCTTCCAGTTCCCATTTAATTTGCCTTCTGTAGACCTCTTCTGAAGAACATTAGGGATGGTAAGATTTTTTTTGCATACTTGCAAATACTATTTTGGGTGGTAGTGAGAGTCAAAGAACTGGTTGCTTAAATTTTGCACAGCAGTTTGTTCTCATGTATAAATAATGTCCTTGAAAATAATGTTAAATAAAATATACTACTAAAATAAATACGTGCTTATAAATGGCACAAATATTGGATCAGGGTTTGAAGACCGAATGGTTTTATCATCAATATAAGTATTTTAAAATAAAAGGAACATTTTTACTTTTCAGTAACAAAATTGCATTCTTCCTTTACAACTTTGAGGAAAGCTCATTTCTTTTCCAAAGTGCATTTGTGAAGCTGTCTCTGTGTCCTCTCTGAGTTGAAAAAGTGTGAAGTTTACTCCACTGTTTCTGGGCTGCTCATCTTAATACCTTTCATAAACAACTGAAATACAAGGTTGCTCCCACCCCTGACATTTTGTTTTGACATGCTTGGGGGAAAAGAGTAGCTTTCAAAAATAGTCATTTAAACTTTGATTTTATGCTTCACTGTGGAATACATGTTTATTAAATGCGTGTCTCACCGACAGAGTAATCAATACAGATTGTGTAGTACATTATGAGGAAACCATGTCTGAGATTATTAGAAAAATTAAATGCCTTATTTTTTGCTTACTTGAGCAATATGGGAAAATTAACTGTTTAAATCCTTTTGTGGACATGACTGGATTTAGCCTAGCTCAAAACACACGGTAGTTGGTTGGCTGCTTTATACACATACATTTCTTTTTCTTTAACTCAAGTTACATTTGCCCTGTGCAGTTATCTATAATCCACCTAATAAACATTAAGTTACCCAGCATCCTAATTTTAAAGAGTAATGTTGAAGAAAAGGTCTGTAGAGCAATGAGAGACAGACAAGGAAAGAAAACTTGAGTGGCTGTGGCTTTCTCTGAAACTTAGTGGTGTTTCCATTCCATTCTAGAAATCTTTCAGAGCTGAAGAGAGACCACCCTGTCTGGTTGTGCCAGGAACCCAAGGATTCTGGACAACCCCCTCCCCCAACCCCACCATCCCATTCACACCTGAAACCCTGCCAGAATCAACTAAATCCTTTTCAAACAGCTGGTTTTCAACAATCCAGGAGTTATCCGTCTAATAAAAAAGTAACTTGGCAGGGAGAAAAAGGCTGAGACTCTCAACAGATTTTTCTCAGGCCCAGTAGAGCCTGAAGAACTCAAGGTCTTGGTCAACAGTGAACAGAGCGGCTTGAGTAGAACCCTGGGACAAGCCATGGACTAGATGCGGGGAGGCTCAGAGAGAGTCAGACTTTACATAAGCATTTTCCCAGGACAAATGCAGGCAAATTCAAACAAAATAGGCTGGTGGGGTGGGAGATTTCAACACAAAATTCAAGGGACAGGAAAGCAAGTCCTCACCTCCAATACAAACATTTCACAAGAGATGTCCATTAACATAAGGCAGCTAACCTGAAGGGCTTCCTGTTCACAGAATCAATGGGAGGTTATTCATACGGAACTGGTTTTGGAGAACAATTTTTAGTTTCACGGATTGATGTGTTAGAAGAAGTCAATGCCATGGATGTCACAAGCAATTTTAAAATGTAGTCGTACTCTAAGATCCTTATATCTTCATATCCTGTTTTGTTTTCTTCAAATCAGTAAAGCATTTGTTGGACACTATTGCAGATTATATACACTGGATATGTACCTAAGTGCATATAATTGTAACATCCAGTCATGACAAGCTAGTTTTACTGAAATGTAAGATTTAACAGATGACGTGAGGAGGTATGTCATTATAACAGCATATTAGACTTTGCAAATGAATGATTCCTAAGGCAACAGAAATAGTTTTGTGTTCTGACTTCCAATCAGTCTTTCATTTGACAACTAAAATTCAGAATCCATCTTTGATCTTGGAGGACTTGAACAAATCAAAGTATAATAAAGCTTGATGCTCAAAGTAACACTCAGACCAAAAATAATTTCTGATAGAATCCCTTTCCAGTGGTGTGTGTAGACCTGCCACAGCTGTGGTGCTGTGGTGTCGTGGTGTTGGGGCTAGCTTAGCTGGTTAGACAAGAGAAAGAATTTGTTTAAGGGATTTAGCATGTCTCTGTTCCCTTCTTCCCATTGAGTATCAAGGATCACCAAATCTAGTAATTATTTATTGGGAATTTATTGTGTGCCACTCCTTACATGTGTTAATCCTGCTCCTTCTGTTCTTTTCCAGGATCTCTATGTTATCCCCATTTCTTGGAAAAAAGAAAGTCAAGGACTCTAAGGGATAACTCTGGATCTGACCTTGGGTCACACTTCAAAGCCCTCTTGAAGCCAATGACATCATACTGCCTCATCAAGAAGCTGGAGCCTTCCCTGCAGAGTGCACACCCAAACTTGTTCTTCCTGTTTTGGCTCTTTCCAGACTCCCCACCTGAATCTTTGGCTTGGGAGACCAGTCTGAATATAGACAGCTGTAAATAAGTCCTTTGCTTGTTTGTAGGTATGTGTAGCAGTGGTCATGGAGAGCTTCGGGGCCCCGCCTCTTCTCTTAACTTTTAGCACTAGAGTTTAATTTACTTTTTTGAAATGATGCTTCACTCAGTGGAGTTGTGACAGGATGAATCTCAAGCAGGGTGGCATGTGGTTGATCAGGCAGACGACATGACTGCCAATTTGGCGTGCTGTTAAGATTAGCCATTTGTGTTGTGAAAACTCCTGTTAGCTTCGTACAGACACAAAGCGTGTGATGAGAAATTGTCTTTATTTTGCTTTGTGAATATCTGCCATTTGATTTTTTTTTTAAAACTTTGCAACATGAGCTGACATCTTCTGGGCTTGCAACACCAATTTTTTTCTCATAGTGAATAAATCCCTGAAAATACTTTCTCTGTAAGTCAACTAACAATGTGTTCAAAAATCACTAGAAATCAATTTCTATTAAGACTCAGATCTGAAATTTACTGTGTGACTTTGGAAAAGCCACTTAACCTCTCCAAAAACCTTCAAATATAAAATGACCGTCATAAGGATCAAGTCAGATACAATCTTTACAAAAGGGCTTTACAAATTGTTGAGAATTATCCAAATGTTAGGGTATTTGTGGGTATCATTTTTAATCGGATTCCTTCCTTTTTGAGAAGCAATCCTGTAGGATACACTAGTGACTATCACCTTCCATCTGTGAATCGCCTTTTGACCCCATTCTAAAAGGGAAAAACTAATACTTCTTGGCTGGTGCTTCTAACTTCCCTTTCTCTGCCAAGAATCACCATGCCAGGAGCTCTAAACAGTACCACCTTCGCTTCCTGATCTTCACTCCATGTTGAATCCTGAAATTATTAGGAAGCCAGGCTTCGTTTATCAATGTCTTACAAACGTTGTTTTCTTTTTTCTGGAATTCCTTCCTCTATATGGTGGTAGTTTATCTTTCATAATCACTGATTACAGTCTAAACTGTCTGTTTGAGACTGAGGGAGGGAGTAACAAGCAAATGAGGGATGATAAATGAGAAGACCTCCATCTTCCTTTCTCCTCTTTAATTCTTCCTGTAATGGGAACACACCCAAGTCTTTGAAAGGTACCCTAGTGCCCTCTGCAGGTTATGTGGATCTCTCCTCCCACAATCTTGTTTACATACCAGTTTTTTTATTTTATTTTTGTGTTTTCTTACCCTGAAACTGTTGGTTACTAAGCTCTTCCCCGTGGGGAACGGCTCATTGACAGCATGCTCTGAAGAGTGCTGGTTTAATGAAGCTGTTGAAGAAAAGGCTCTAAGATGGTTATTTCCGTCCTTGGTGCAAGTTGGGGACGAGAAATGATCCCAGCTATTTGACAAAGCAAGTACATTTTGAGCCCCTTCCCAGATGAGGAGCCATTTACAAGTGACCGATTGGAAGCCTGCAAATACCAGGGAATTATGTTATCTTCCCCGAACTATTCTATGGTAGTTGTAGGACCAGCATTCTGATCTCACAAAACCGAATATTCTTACCTTTACCTTGTTCGTCCTGTTTTCAAAAGTGTCTGCCTTGTCTAAGAATTGCATATGCGACAAATCACTCCCTAAGAGCTCCACCCACCCATCACATCAGAACTGACACAACTGGTCTTCCAGGATGTCTAAGGGTCTGAGTGCTAATTCTAATCCACTTTGTGACCACATCCTGGTACCTTTGCAAATGTCTCAGAGATCAGTGGCATGGTTTAGTGAAGATCAGCAAACACAGTAAACATGGCAGAGGGCTCGATGGATGACTTGAATCCTGTCTAAAGCATCACAGTCCAGCCTACAAGAGCAGAAAGAGGCAGAAACATTTTTGTTGCTTTTGTTTTGTTTCGTTTCTACTAGGTTCTATAATCTAGTAATTCATGAAAACTTTTTGAACCTTCTAGTTCTTGAAATGTCATTCATTCATCTCAAAATTAATAGGCGTTATCAAAATCCTGAGCTTATTTTGCTTACTCCCCAGTGCAGAATGGACTTCCACTGACTCATATCCTTCGTCCTTCAAGAAGCCACAAGTCATGAAAACCTCTTCTGAAACTATTTTGACAGTTTGGAGTAAAAATTCCAAGAAGCCATTGCTACAGTTTTACCTAAGTCTTTAGCAAAACAAAGATCCAGAGCTACAAAGCCCTACAGCTCAAAATTAAGGGTGCAAACGTCTACGTGAAATTTCTCAAAAGCTAAAGTTAAGAAGACTTTAAAACCGCTTACAAGTGGCAAATCTTCTAGCCCGACTATACTTCTTCAGCTCCAGGATTTCCTCATCCTAAGTAGCTTTAAAACTACTTAGCAGCATTTAATTGACGTCTTACTCACTACTTAGCTTACTTCAAGTCTTTCATACACAAGCTTTCCCAATTACAACTTACACACACACACACACACACACACACACACACACACACACACACACACACACACACACAATCACCTTAGCCGGATTTCCAACTGGTGAAAGAATTTGGTGCAATTTCAATTCGAATTCTGAGATAGAGAAGGTGGGGGTGGGCGGGCGGTAAAGCAGCATTTTTTAAATGCCAATCATGACCATCCTGCGAATCCTAAAGTCAATTCAGTTGATTATGGCGAGCATTAAAACGAAAGCGGAAGAAATGGAAGAACATAGACTGGGAGGCATTGAGCTTTGTTTCATCATGTGAAACCCTTTCCTCGGGAGCATGCCTGTCAGGACTGCAGCCATTCTGAGAAAGACTATGCTAGACAGAGTGACTAGCCAAATCCCTATCACGTCTTCAAAGCATTCCTGGATTCTCTTCTCCTTGTGTGATTACTTTCATTATAGGGTTGTAATAAAAAAAAATAAGTAAAATAACAGGGGTATGAATGACCTGAGATCTGCTATGGCTGGAACCCAGTGAGCTTCCTGTTTAATGATTATTGTGGGAATTATTTGAAGTCATTTGAAACAGCAGCCCAAACTCCTGACATTTATCCCTTCCAACCGATTCCTGGTTTGCAAACAGCAGCCTCCTGAGGAGCTAGAGCCCAGGAAGAAGAAGCTGCTAGTCCTGAGTTTAGAACAAAGACACATGCAAAGGGTTTGCTTTGAATCTCAAAGGCCAGAACTTTTTGACTCCTTTTCCAAGACAACAGTCAGGAAATTGGATTTTCTAAATTCTTTTATTTCTGTAACTATTGAGAAGCAGGCCGGACAAACAGAACTGGAGTGAAAGCAGCGTGAATAAGGGAGGTGGGAAATTCCTGGTCCTTAGTACTCATTGGCAGCTGAGCCCAACTGGTCAGAAGATTTTCTGTTTTCTTTCTCTGGAGCAGTCCCTGATGATGGGGGTTGAGTGGGAAATAAGTAGAGAAGTCCTAAAGATGGGGGGTGGGGATGGGGGTGAAACAAACAGAACTTTTGCCCTTCCAAGGAGGACTTTGGAAATCATCTTGTCACAGGTTAATTCTGCTTACTTTTTTTTTTTTAATGGAAACATCTGGAGTGGTGTGGTCACTCCTCACAAGTTGGCAGTATGTTGTGAAATGAGGTAGTCTAGCAACCTTACCACAGAAGGTTGTCCAGAGGGAAGGAAACCGGCCACTGTAGACAAAGGTCTAAGTGGGAATCTTAGTCATGTGCTAAGGACTACCTAATAGTCAGCAAAAGTGGGGAGGGAGGAGACTGCAAGAGGAGATGCCTGGAACACTGTCATGGTCCAGTGAATAAACACAAGTGCTGTCACCAAGGCAGCTTCTAGAATGTCCAGGACAGTCACTCTGAGCTGTCCAGGAGGAGGCATGGGGAAAGGATACTTTGGAGGACACCTCCTGTGGACTGCATGGTCCCACCCTCTCTGAGATTACACAGGCCTCACTTCACATAAATCCCCATGAAGAAGACACACATCTGACAAACATTTCTGACTCACTGAGACAGAAACTGAATTACATAAAGCAGGGCTTAGGTTACCACATGCGAATGAATCAACAATTTGGCCGAAATAACTTTGATACTCCACCTGGTGAGAGTAGGGTGGTGAAGAAGGCCTGGCCAGCTAAAAAGGACCTAGGTCCACGTCATCCATCAGCTTGACATGGTGTGACTACATTCATGATGGCTCTAATTCCTCATTATTCTGCCTTAACATAAGTATTTCTAAGTTTTTTGCCCTAGTTGTGTATCAGTGTTAGACAAGGACTTATAGTCTTGGAGGCCAGGAGGATTGTGGGAAGGGGATAATTTAAATTAGAAGCAAGAGTCCTGTGGAGAGACAGAACCATCAGGACTTCTTTCTGAAAACTCTGGCCTTACCTTTCTAAATGCACTGGCTCAAGGTTGCTTCCCACAGAAGTCAAATTCTATCAACGGCCACCCACTAAAGAGCTCAGCCTCCTCTCCAGGCTTGTTGGCTGTTGTCTGCCTCTGCATGCCCTTCCTAGTGGGGAAGACATGCTCCTCCTAGTACGGGAGATATGGGGAAGTTTAGTAGTGAAGTGGAATTGACAGGGCTCGGCAACTTGGCCAAAAGTTTAATTTCAGGTAGAGAAGAAGGAAGGATGAAATCAGAGAGAGACGCCTTAGACATTAAGCTCTCTTACCAAACAGTACATTAGTGCTGGTGGGAATGGATTTAGAAAAATACAAGGGCCTCCTGATTAATTTCTTGTTGATTTTAACATGCAACTGACAGCTTTACCTGTTTTGTTGTTGTTGTTAGATTCAAACATATCTTCGTTAGCCAAAATATGAGCCATGACAATTAGTGAGCATATTTTTGTCAATGAAAATTATTTTATCTACCCCTGTAGCATGAGCGCCCATGCTTCCTACTTAATGAGTTCTTGGGAAATATTTCTGAATCCTGCTGATTGTGGAAGCACATTTAGATCCTAAAAGCTTCTTCCTTTCTTTTTCTTTATTCAGTTTGTGTGTGTGTGTGTGTGTGTATGTGTGTGTGTGTGTGTGTGTGTGTGTGTGTGTGTGTGTGTGTGTTATGTAGTTCAAGCTGGCCTTGAACTCATTCTATAGATGACCATGACATTGAACTCCTGATCTTCCATGCTACACCTCTGTACATAGCTAAGGATGACCTTGAACTTCTGATCCTTTACCTGCTACCTCTGAGTGTTGAGGTGTCAGGTGTGTGCCATGTTGTCTGGTTTTTGCATGGCTGGGGATTAAATCCAGGGCTTCATGCTAGGCAAGCACTGTATTAACTGAGCTATATCCCAAACCTAGAATCCCAACCCTGGGATATTGGAATAGAGCCCCTGCTTCCTTTTATTTTTCTTACTGAAGTTCTCACAAGTGCTGGCGCTGTGCCTATTACCATGGACCACAGCAGCAGTTACCATCACAAAAGGAGAAAACCATAGGGTACCAAACCTGAGGTGTAGGGTGAGAACACTTAAGTTGTGGGCAGAAGATTCAATGGTCTTTCATAGTTTGCTCCAGAGTCATCTCTGCAGCAAAACAGAGTTACTTTAATTTAGAACCAATGTCTGGGGAAAATGACTTTCAGTTTATTTTAAACCTTTGCTGTGAAGACCTTCTTGGGCTACAGATGGAGCTGAAAGGTGGAAAGCTTGCCTAGCACTCACAAAGCCAGAGTTCCAACCCAACACCAGAAACAATTACAAACAACAGCAAAAAGACTTCCTTAACATGGCACACCAGTTGGCTATAAATAAATTAGTTGCTATATCATTCTCTTTTCTTTTGGGTACATGGTGTATGTGCATATATATTGATGTGTATAGGGGTTCATATGTGTGTGTGTTTGTGTGTGTGTAGGGCGGGTGATGTATGCATATGGAAGCCAGACAAGTTTTTTCAATGGATGTATTGTGAATACAACCAATAGCCTAGGTAGGCACCAGGAATATGCCTGTCTCTACTTTCCAGAGCTGACATTAGAATGTATACCACCATGCCTGGCTTGGTGTGTGTGTGTGTGTGTGTGTGTGTGTGTGTGTGTGTGTGTGTGTGCTGGAGTAATATGTTTATACATGAATATGTCATGTGTGCATGCTGAGGCCAGAGGTTGATGTTGGAAATAGTACACTGCTGCTCTTCACCTTATCTTTTGAGTCAGGGTCTGTCTCTGAGCCTAGTGCTCACTGATCCTTCTGTCTCTGTCCTTCCAGAGTTAGGGTTACAGTTGTGTGTGACCATACCCAGCATTTATGTGGGTGCCTGGGATCTGAATCCAGCTGTTTATGCTTGCAGCACTTCACAAACAGCTAAGCTATCTCTTCAGGACTGATCTTCTTTTCTTACTGAACTGAAATAAGTTTATTATAATCTCTAGAAAGCAGAGTTTCGGTCAGCCATCTGTGAGTTTGTCCCTTATTTAGACTGAAGTGTTTATAAAGGTGGGTGTGTGAAGAGGCCAGAGTTCAAGATTTCTGTGGGCTGGTGTGAGCAAGATCTCAGAATATACTAGCAAAGTCTAAATTGAATGTTCTTTTAATCTTCCTACAACTAGCTACAATCTGGTACCAAGCCCACATCTGTGACCTGGCTTAAATAAGGGATTCGGGGTATTTGGAAAAGACAGAAACAGCTCTGTTGACATTGGTCTCATTGTAGCTACTGACACAGGAAAGTCAAGTTGCAACTGTAATAAGAAATAGTAACAATACAACCTGAGAACTGTTCAGCATAATTCTGTGTATATGCCTGTCAATTCAAGAAACAAGGGCCTTTTTTAGGGTACAGAGAAGATCCTGGGAGATCACCAATCCAGTTCACTATTTTTCTTCCATACTGGATGTACAGTCAGACCTGAATTATTGGTGTAGTATAAGTTGTATTCAGATGTAATTGTACTTTAAATATTACAGCGTTTAGGGACAGTTGCTCTTGGACTCTTTCCCACACGGCAAAAGTGATACCAGACTGATGACCAACAGGCCTGATTCTTTCTCTTGGAAATGTGCACTCTTTTCCTGCTGAGACTAAATTGCAGGAAATGGGATCTGCTCTTTTTACACCTTCTTCTTGGACTCCTTAGGGCCTTTCATAGGCTGTCCTCTCTGTTTGGAATATTCTAGAATGTTTTCTCCATTCTCACAATTTGCACCACCAGGTCATTGTCTTGCAAAAGTGTCCAACATTTGCAGGTTACCCTGCTTAATGCTGGCCATCTCCCTTCTCCTCCTATTGAGACATTTGTAGTTTTTCTCACATTGTTTAAGTTATAACAGCTATATATCTGTCCTTATTTTCCACGAAGGAAGATGCTATGCCAAGCTTTCTCATTATCCTGTCTCTGAGTGTCTAATCAGTGTCCAGCATGTGGTATTTGATATATACTTACTTAAAATAATTATGACAAAGACACAGTGTGAACATTTTTCATTCAATTTCATGGTCCTTTGTAAGATTGGGATTAATTCTTAAGAGAAAAATCATTCATTCAGATGAAAAAAATTATAAAACAAAACAAACAAACAAAACAACTCAAGATTTTAAGATTGTGTCCTCATGAGAAATTCTGAGCAAGAGCTCCAGTTCTAGTGGGTTCTGGCACTGGGGAATTTGAAATTAGCTATTCAACCCTCTCTCTGGTATTGCTGGAAAAGAGAATTCCAGAATGCTGTGGGATGGTCTTTCTGTATGCCATGAATATGTGTTGCTATGATTGGTTAATAAAGAAGCAGCTCTGGCCTATGGCGAACCAGGTTACAGCTAAATGGGAAATGCAAGAGGGAGACAGGAAGAAGAAAGACAGAAGTGGAAGAGACAGCAGCACTGCCCAAGGGTCAACATGCCAGGAGACCTGTAACACCACAGCCATGTGGAGAAGCATAGATTAATAGAAACAGGTTAATTTAAGATGGTAGAGCTAGCTAGCAAGAAACAGGAGCCATTGCCCATATAATTTGCAATTAATATCAAGCCTCTGAGTGATTATTTTATAAGGGGCTATGGGACTATGAGGCCAGGTGGCACTGGAGAAACACAGGGCCATGGGGCTGGATAGGGGACCGGAGAAACTTATGGTTATGCCACAATCTACGTGGCCTTCATGGGGCTACAAGGGCAAATCCCAGGGCATTTGGAGTTAGATTTCACTTAGGGATTATTTCACAGAGCATGCCCACTATGTGCTTAGAGTAACCTGCAAGAACAGTTCTAGAATGGAAAAAATGCAAGCCCCATCTTCTGGGAAAGGGTGTGGAAGATGTTACCCAGCTTTGAGATTGACCTCAAAGAAAAAGACCATACTTCAACAAACAGACAAAATATAACTTTTCCCATTTTATTGATGTTCTATAGGTGTATTAGCTGGAGCTAAAACAATCCTATTAAATCCTTGAAGTATAAACCATCTATGTTTAGAATATAGACTAAAAAGAGAGGAATAACCAGGCTCCCTATGTGCTCAGTCTGCCTCTTCAATCCTGGAGAGCCAAGGGGAATTTTTATGTGTAAAAGACATACGCTCCGTGTTTCTTAGGGCTGCTTTATGAGAACAATCTACATAACGAGCACATGACTGACAGGTTAGCACACAGGGTGTTCTCAGAAATGTCTAGAAAGTATAGCATCGGGTGATGGGCGGGGATGATGCAGATCCTGAGGCTGGGGACGTGGCCACTCAACAGGAAACCATCGCACGATATGGGTTAAGTGTTATCTTAAGATGCTGAACGTTAGACCCATGTGCCAACGTATACTGTAGCTCTAGCACTGTCAGCGTGACCCGGCTCCTCTGGAGGGCAGGCTGATTATTAAATACGGGTGCAGCTGTTTCTGGTCATTACAATATTAGGAGGGAATTTAGAGAGTAGGATCAGGCACTGTAATTGTCTAGGAAAGTATAAGACAGTTTTCCCCAAAGAGCGGATCTGTCTTCCATGATAATCAAATACTCTTGTTCAATATTTATGCAGGTAAAACTCCGCCTAACTGATAATTATCCAAGCCTAATTCTCTTTGACCAACAACAAAAAAATTGTATTATTATTATTTTTTTTTTTGTTTTTTTTTCGAGACAGGGTTTCTCTGTGTAGCTTTGTGCCTTTCCTGGAACTCGCTTTGGAGACCAGGCTGGCCTCGAACTCACAGAGATCCGCCTGCCTCTGCCTCCCGAGTGCTGGGATTAAAGGCGTGCACCACCACCGCCCGGCGTATTATTTTGTTTTAACAAACTTTAAAAAAAATCAAAAGATCACATACATGGAGGGGCACTTTCATGCTGTTTTATCCTGAACTTTGCTCAGTGTTGCAGACCATTTAAAAATTGGACTTGAGGGTGGGGAAAATTTAAAAAAAAAAATTCAAAGTTGGGTGAGTATGGAGGTGAAGACGGATCTGGGAAAATTGGGGAATGAATGTGACCAAAATACATACAATGCAATTCTTAGATAATTAATAAAAATATTATTGTAAACAGTTGCTTGCAATCCATTGACTGACAGGTCGTCAGCACTTTGATACCCTTGGATGGGTTGCTGCCTATATCATTTTATTTGCAGGAAACGTATAATGAAGTGCAAACCTCTCTCTACCTTGCTGTGTTCGTTAGTGTGGTTATGTCTGACCATCTACCATAAATTATGATGGAAGTTATGTGTACAAATTTTAGATTATGGCCTCAGAGGGAAGAGGAGTGTGCTTCCCTATTCCTTCCAGCTGAAGACAAGCAGAATGGCTGGAGCTGGAGCAGCCCTGTTGGATCAGGAGACAGACGCTACAGTTGAAGTTGGCAGAGCAGTTGGGCTGAGGAAGCCTGTGTCTAGGAGTCTGGAAAGCTGCCACAGCCCAGCACTCAGGATCCAGACCGTTACATGCGGGAGAACACGTTTTTATCTTGTTGAGCCACAGTTTGGGTGTTTGTCACAGCAGCTGAACAAAGGTCTTAGTAATAGAAATGAGATAGCCAAACCATAAATAAAGCCTAGTCAAAGTCTCAGAGTTTCTTCTATAAAATTTAAACCTAAAACTGGTTTTAGTGGCAAATAGAAAAAAAAAAAACAAACCAAAACAAAACCTCAGCATGATAATAAAATCAACAACTTGAAATGGACATTTCATTTTGTTTTCTCTTTCTTACTATAATCAAGAAAACAGAACTGGTATAAAGATCAAGGGAAGAGAAAATAGCATATGCACATCCAGGGAGAAAAAAAACCACACTTCATTAGAAACAGTGATGCTGTGAGCTCTAATTCACAATTTTAAAAGGCACAGTATGCATGTGCTTCTGGCAGGCACACCATGCTTTTCTTCTAATTATATTCATATGTAAATATACATATATAAATATACATGCTCATCCAACTTTCCAAATATATACAATGGACATATTCCATAAATTTAAAAACAGTAATTTGAAAATAGAATTAAAAAAACACATAAGGGATTTGAAATGGTTTATGTGTTTGACAAGTATTTCCAAAAATAGAGATTTTTCTTTATGGAAAATGTGCATAGTGATCTTTTTTGGGGGGTGTTACTCTTAAATTATACAGTGTTCCTCCACATGGTCAAAGGTATTGCCTCCCATTTTATCATGATATTGTGTTTACAGAAGAGAATGAGTAAATATCTGAGCCAAAGAGTGCCATGGATCTTGTTTGTATGCTGGATGCTGTCTTTCAAAAAGACAAAGCAAGGCTGGGGATGTGGTTCAGCTAGTGTAGTGCATGCCTAGTATACACAGAGCCCTGGGTTCATTCCCTAGCACAGCATAAATTGCCTGGTGGTACACACCTGTATCCCAGCATTCATGAGGTGGAGGCAGGAGGATCAGACATTCCAGGTCATCTTCAGCTGCATAAGAAGTCCCAGGCCAGCTTAGGCTACATGAGAGCTTGTTTCGAAAAATAAAATAAAAACTACAGTTAGCGCAACCACTAAAGGAAGGTAACACAAAACATTCGCTGTTCCTGGGGCTCACAGAGGTGCAGAGGGAAGGAAAGAAATGCAGAGGGCAGGAAGTCGCAGGCTCAGTCTCAGAAGAGAAGCTGTAGCTCCCCCCCGACCCTGTGGCAGGGCTGCATTGGAACTGGCCAACTGACTACCTCCCTCTCCAAAATCAATATACTATGAAATTATCTGTACCCATCTCTGGTAAATAAATAGCAGAAATCATTCTTGCTTTGAGACATCACTGTGGAGCAATTGCACACATTTGGTTTGTTTTCCTCAGCAGCACTTCAATTTTCCATTTGCCAACATAAAAAGAAAGTGAAACATTTTTATAAAATGAGCCAATAGCAACTACTAAGGCCAAGGGCTACATTGAAATGCCATTGAGGGAACTACCCCCCCCCCCCCCATGCACATATTTATATGATCAAGAGGACTACCTGCAAAGATATATATGTTATACATTCGTATACATGCACTGTAGCTGGAAGGTTTCTCGGGTCCCACCAGGCCCCATGGTCCTGCCCAGCCCCACAGTCCCTCAGTCACTTATAAAATAATCATTCAGAGGCTTAACATTATTTACAAACTGTATGGCCTATGGCAGGCTTCTTGCTAGCTTGCTCTTATAGTTTAACTCAACCCATGACTATTAATCTATATATTGCCGCGTATTCCATGGCTTTACCTGCATTCCATTACATGTTGTTCCTAGGATGGTAGTCTGGTGTCTCCTCCACTCTGCCTTTCTCTTTCCTGTCTCTCCTTGGATTTCCTGCCTGAGTCTGAGCTGCCTTGCAATGGGCCAAAGCAGCTTATTTATTAACCAATGGGAACAACACATATTCACAGCATACAGAAAGACATCCCCTAGCACTTCCCCTTTCCTTTCTAATCAAAAAGGAAGGGTTTAGTTTTAATATAGTAAAATTATATATAACAAACAGTTATTAAGCAAGAATTATAGTTATAATATCTAGTCTATTTGTATTTGGCAAAATTAAACAAAATATTTTATCATTTATCCTATATTTGTGAGTTTAAAGTTTCATATTTAACTTATCTTTTATCATAACTGTGGGACCGTGGGGCCGGGCAGGACTGGAGAAACCTTCCAGCTACAATGTATAGCACACATTATTTGCAGACAATGTTTACATGGTTATGCAAATCTGTAATCTAAAAAAGAATTGAAAATAATTAACATTGAGACTCAGTTTGGCTTCAAGAAATGTGAAAGGTTTTTGGTTTCATGTGTACCAGGAAGTGTACAATCATGGCTGAAAGTACATGTACAACGTCAATGCTGACATTCTTCCTTGTTGAAATGTTAAACCTCTTCAGGGAATTTCGTATTCTGTCTCCCTAGTTTGTATTTAGATAAAGAACCTGCTTTTCAGGGATGTGTTGAATTCCATGTTCTTTGCAGCATTGGGCATTCTACTTGGGCTAGGAGCTACTTCATACCGGAGGACTTTCAAGTAAACACAGCATAGTATCATCTGCCAGCATCCTGGTATGCATTTGCACACTTTTGAAAACACAACCCTAGGAAACCAAATAGCATGGCATGCTGTCCACTCCCTGCTTCCTGGAATGTTCTGCTCTCACTTGGTTTTTCAGGGTTACTTGCTGTGCTTCAAGATTCAACCTCTTTTACTACAAATTTATTTATGGAAGAAAAGTTTTCATTCTGTGATGAATCTTTAGCATTTAGAGAAAGCATAGGGAGGAAAAAGAACACACACATACAGAGGGGGAGGAGAGGGAGAGGGAGAGGGAGAGGGAGAGAGAGAGAGCAGGAGAATGTGCTGTCTCTACAGAGCAGTAACCCAAAGACGGAGCCATTCAATTCAGTGGTTACCAACTGAATTTTCATTTTAAAAAGGTTGAAAAACCAAAGAGATATTTAATTAAAAAAATGACTCCCACATCTTCCTTTGTTGCTGCTTTTCAGTCCTATCAAAGAGACCTGACAACTCTGGGAAAACAAAACCCTTCAGCATTTCTTGGAGCAGATCTCAGTCCTCAGAACTGTGTTTTTTTCTTTAGTGTACACACTTGGGCAACTCAGAGGCAAAACAACAGCTCAGCAGCAGCTATTTCAAGCCTTATAAAACCCATCCAGAGATGCAGAATGTTTGAACCAGAAACCCTCAATTGCGGGATGGAAAAAGAGGGGGAAGGTACTTAAATGCATACTCTTGTCATTGAAATAAAAATTTACAATACTCACCCAGGATTTGAATTAATAAAGAGTCTTTAAGAAGAACTTGCACTTGACTGGGTAATCTTTGAAAGCACTTTAAATAACAGTGGCCTTACTTAGCTCTTGCCAATCCCTTATTTTCTCAGGCATAAACCAGGCAAAGTGTCACTAAGATGGGATGTGCTTCTGGGAATCATAGATTTTTAAAAAAGAAAAGAATATTTAGCCAGGTATGGCAGCTCACACCTGAAATTGCAGCTGTAGGAGACTGAAGCAAGAAGAGTTCAATGACAGACTGGGCTACTGTCTGAAGAGGAAAGGGAGAGAAGGAGGGAGGAGGGGAGAAGAAAGGAGGGGAGAGGAGAGCACAGGGCAGTAGAGGAGAGGAGAGGGGAAGGGAGAGAAGGGAAGGGAAGAGAGGAGAGGGGAGAGGAAGGGAAGGGAGGAAAGGGGAGAGGAGGAGAAAGGAGGAGAGGAGAGAAGAGGAGAGAAGAGAAGAGAAGAGAAGAGAAGAGAAGAGAAGAGAAGAGAAGAGAAGAGAAGAGATGAAATCAGCAACTGACATAGGTCCTCCAACCTGAGCCTGAGTCTCTAGCCCTAATTTAAAACAAAGAGCATCATGGCATTTGTGCTAGACATGAGGAGAGTGATGCCCAGACTTTCCCCCTCTCCGTTTCTATTTCATTTTGTTTTTCATGTTCCAAAAGGGTACAAATAGGTTCCCAGTGTGTTAGTGGCTCATTAATACATGGGTTCCCAGCAGTCATAACTTGAGTCTCAGCTTGAGTGAAGGTGAACTTGGTTTTCTTCTTAAATATAAGGTTTGAAAAAATGGCTCGGGGTTAAGAGCATTTGTTGCTCTTACAGAAGACTGGAGTTTGGTTTCCAACATCTGCATTAGGGAGTTCACAACCACCTGCAACTTTGGTTCTAGGGGATCTGATGCCTTCTTTTGGCTTCTAATGGTACTGCATGACCATGTGCATAAAGAGACAAGCAAGCACATACACATAAATAAAATGAATACAGTATTAAAAATGAATGCATTATTTAGTCAACGCTCTATTTATTGTCTATCTGGTATGTCTTAAGCACGTAATCAATTTCTAGATTACAACAAAGAATCAGATTCCTTACTCCCTGAAACTTCTATTGAGAATTTTCATCAGGGATACCACTTCTCAGACTGGCTGTGGTTGTGGCTCTTCCCTTTCCATGGGCACACATGCAGTATCATGTGTTTCCTTTCTGATTCATCCTTAAATATTTCTTTTCAACAGCATAAGAGCATTTCTCCTTAAACCCGGGTTATTGCACAATTTCTAATCTTCCTTCTTTCAAGAAATCTGTACCTTGCCTTGGGGGTATGGATAGACAGAGCGCCAGCAACTCGTCTTGCTTAACCGGGGTTCCCTCCTTTTCCACGCCATCCTGCCGACTCTACTTGTTCCTGAGAGGAATTCATCCCTGAGTAGTACCCCTGACCCTGAAGGGGATGGAGCTCATTGAGGATGACAAGAGAGATCCAGGAGTGTTCCTAGGGAAAGGAGCAGCTTGGATTGTTCTTAAGGAAGATGCCCAACTGGATGGGAGGGGAGAGAAGGTGCCACCCTAGGCCTGCTGTCACTGTGGAAAGATGGCTGGAAAGGTGGCTGGTGGTCAGGGTACAGTGTGCATTAAGGAAAGACCCTTTGTGCTCAGCACTGTAGCCATTACCTGGGTTAGATTTGAACTGACTCCTCTCCCCTCCATCACTTTCTTCCTGGCAGCCAGGCTGATTTCTTCAATTTTCCTGGATATTTTATACTCATTACTGTCTGCAAGTACTTAGACATTTCTCTTACAAGCTCTATATTACACTCCAGCTCTAAAGCAAAATTCATGATACCACATGTTTGTTGCAGAATAGTATTTAGTCCTGTGATCTTAAAAAGCTGTGCATATACATGTATGCCACTTAAAACCTTCACAGATGCTTATTAGATGCTTATTGACTGCTTACTACACACCACACAACATGTTAGGTGTTTGATTACCAATACAAACAAGGATAGACTCTAGTTTAAAAATCTCAGTTATCCCTTCTAAGTCCTATGGCATTCATAAGAAGATTCATTTCAGTCCTGATGCCATATTACTAGTTTTCCCCAAACTTCAAAATCTATTTGGAGGACTGTAAACACATCTTACAGTGAGTAATTCATAGCTAACAGACATGCATCCGTAGCCTTTAGTCAGACTACATGAATTCTCTATAAATCTACTTGTTACTGGCTCTGTCATCCAGGCAATGTAATTTCCAGTGTAAGACAGAGTTTATATGTTTGTCTCATAAAGGTGTTAAAGGGTATGGTGGTTTGAAAGAAAATGGTCTCCATAGGCTCACAGGGAGTGACACTATTAGGAGGTATGGCCTTGTTGGAGTATATGTGGCTTGTTGGAGGAACTGCATCACTAGGAGGCAGGTTTTGAGGTCTCAAATGCTCAAGCCAGATCTAGCGTGTCATTCAATTCCTGCTGCCTGGTGATCCAGATGTAGAATTCTCAGCTCCTTCTCCAGCACCACGTCTGCCTGCACACAGCCATGCTTCCTGCCATGATGATAATGGACTAAACTTCTCAAACTGTAATCCAGCCCCAAATAAATGTTTTCCTTTATAAGAGTTGCTGTGGTCATGATGTCTCTTCACAGCAATAGAAACCCAACTAAGACAATGGGTTAAATAATGGTAGCATTCTGATCCACCCCTTGGAGACCTGGCCAGTGTCCTGATAACGTCCCCTTTAAGAAAAAACTCCTCCCTCCCTCCTCTCTCCCTGCTCCCTTCCTCTCTCCTGCCACAAGGTAGCTGCACACCTTCTCTTTTCCTTTCTTCCCCTTTCTGTCTCTCTTCTCCTCCTTCTTCCTCTCTCAACCCCCGCCTGCTTTCCCCCTCTTCCCTCCTCCCTCCCCATTTGATACAACTTTCCACATGAGTGCGGCCTGCACGGTGTGAGTGACTTTGCACGGTGCCCTTTGGCTCCATCTGCCAAGGCTGCCGCGCGCGCGCGCGCTGTTTTTAAAATATAGCAATAAGACACTTGGTTTAAGGAGTCCAATACTGCTATGTGCTCTAGATATAAAAAAAGATCACCGTGAGAGGGCGGGGCGATCAGAGGACACCTTGAAGTAACTGGATCTTCCGCCAACTGGATCCTGAGGCTGGAGCTTAGGGTGTCAGGCTTGGTGGCAAACCATCTTGATTGCCCTCGACTTTCATCTCAACCAGCGTGCTGAGGGTAGGTACGGAAGCCATTGACTCAGTTCCTCCCCAAACACATTCAACAGCTACTGTGGTTTGATTTTCTTTTTCTTTTTTAGCTTTTCACTAATTTGGAAGGGAACCATGGGACCATTCTGCTTCTCACCTTCAGTACTCAAAGAACTGAATGAAACAGTCTGCTCTTGACTTTACTACAGAGTAATCTTTGTGTTTAGACCGGCTGGGCTAAGTTCTGTCTTTTCTATAGATCTAGTGTAGCCTGGACTGAAAAGGAGCATTTGATAAATACCTAGTTGTACTCGGTATCTATTGGACAATTTGTGGTAGCATATGACTCAGTGTTTCTCAGAAGAACACTGCAAGACTCCTCTGAAGTGGGCTGTGTTCTTTCTTCCTGCTGTGACCCATTATTGGTAGTTCTATTGCCTTCTCCTGGTTCCTCACTCCATCTTTCATATTAGAATGCTTAGGAGGTCTTGGTCAGCCATTCTCTGGGGGCTGCTCCTCCCTGGCTTTCCCGCCCTTACCTCAACACTGACGCTGCAGCAGGAGATGCTGCCTCCCCTGTGAGTAGCTCTGTCCTCAGACCCTTTCCTCCCACCACCTCCAGGCTAACTCCCTAAAACAGCATTTCCCTCAAGCCTTTTTGCCACTGCTCATTTACTTACCTAATAAAGTCCACAGACCTCAGCCTAGTTTTTAAGACTCTTCATAAATCTCTTTCCACCTTTCCTAGCAACACTTAGATCTAATGTTTGGCTCCATGCATCCTCAGTTCTAGTCTGCACAACTTACTCCTTGTCCTCCCGAAGCACGCTTCTTATTTCCTCTCGTGAGTTTGGCTTCTGCTGTGCTCCCATTTATAACCCACTGTTCTGTTTCCTCCTATCAATACAAACCCTGCCCATCCTTCCAGATATAGCTGGAAGTCCATTTTATCTACAGGATTTCCCTTCTGTATCAGCCAACAATGACCCACTGTTCACTTAAATCCTGTAACAGATGTTTATTGAGTGCTTACTATAGACCAGGCAATATGCTAGGTGTTAGATTACCACTAAGAACAGGGGTCAGCTCTATTCTAAGGAATCTCAGTTACCCACCTTCTAACTCCTACAGCATTTATGAGATGACTCATATTGGCACCAGTTACGTTTCTGATTTTTTTCCCAATCTTCTTAATTTTTTCAGGTAGCTTTAAAAATATCTTACAGTGGGTGATTTATACATAATAGACATTTATTTCTCATAGGGCAGGAGGCAGAGAAGTCCAGGACCAAGGTACCTGCAGATTCAGTGTTTGGCAAGAATTCTCTTTCTCCTTCCAGGCAGGCATCTCTCTGCTTTGTTCTTAATTTACTCACATCTCCCATCACCCTCTCCGGGGCACCGGTCCCTTTCATGAAGACCCTATAGGAAGTGACCTCGACATTCCCAGAAAACCTTACTTCTTAGCGTTGCCATATGGTGGGGGTGGGTGGGTTCAATGTGTGGATTTTGAAAGGACATACATTTGGATCTCAATACCAACCGGAAACACTCTGAGACAAGGAAGCAGCTGTTGAGAAAGTGTAGGGTTTGGTACATAATGTGATCTGCTCTGTCTTTGGGCTCCTGAAGGGGAAAGCCAGACTTCTATTTTATTGGTAATTGTAATCACATCAAATAGACTAAATCCTTGACTTGAACCTGTTAAATGAAAACATTCTATGTTTATATTGATTGTATGTTTGGTTTTTCAACATTACAATGAAGTATAATTGAAAACTTTCGGTGTCTGATTTCAATTTCACTAAAATCTATCCATGAACTTGCTAAAGATGCTGAACTCAAGGTGTCACCAACAACTCTTCCAAAAGTAAATAAGCCAAGCCGAGGAAGTATGGAAATGGATCAGAAGGAAAGGGACCTGAGTCTGAATCCCTGTACTCACTTAAAAAGCCAGGTGCAGTAGCAGGTTCCAGAAATCCCAGCATTGAGGAGACAGAGACAGGTGGGTGTCTGGGGAATATGGGCCGGTCTTTTGGGCCAATCTGCAAGCTCCACACTCAGTGAGAGACCCAGTCTCAAAAACTAAGGTGGAAAAGTGATTTACGAAGACGCTTGGCATTAAACTCTGGCTTCCACATGCATACCTACCCCCATATACACACAGCTATATACCACACATGCATGTGTACATTTGCTCTCATGCATACACACACACACACACACACACACACACACACACACACACACACACACACACACACAGAGGAGGGGGAATAGAGTAAATAAATATATTGTAGCAGGATAAGTATGTTTGCATTAGCTTAGCCCTTGGGCAAACTTACACTAGAATTTTAACAACAAACAGACAACAACAACAAAAATCTGATTTAATTTTCCTGTTCCCAAATATGGAAAGTTTATATATTTGAAATAAACTTTCCTTTGGGTATCACTGACATAGGTAATGGCAAGGTAGAGATATTTACATAAGTAGAAACTATGTTTAAAGTAGAAAAAGATGTAAGCATTATTTCCAAACAATATTTCCCCTCTGAAACAGAGAAAAACCTCAATAGAAGCAAATCCTAATTGGGGCTTATAAAAATTTAAACACAAAGTGATGTTAAACATTAACTATTTTTTTCTCTGCATTTAAGGTAAATTTTTTTTGAAGATGTATAAGGACATTCAGTATTTCTTCTTACTGATTTAAAAAGATTAATTTCTGGCTACCTATTTATAAGTAATTTACCAGCTATCAAGCTGTAGCACTGAGATGAATTTGTTATGTCAATCACTGGATGAGGTACAGGAGGCCCCAAGTAAAAAAATTGTGGATCATAGAAAGCTAGCAGGATAGCCAACTAGAGCTCCGCTATCTTTATCTACAGCGTTTCTGGACCATCCTTGCTGGACATCAACTCTCACAGGCTCAGAAGGTATTCCTCACACCTATGTGCTAAAGTTGCTTTTAATTATTTATAAAACAAATGAATATTAAAGGAGTAACACTGTATGTATGGTACAAGGGGACAAAATGAACTTGCAAATCCACATGATTTTCTCTCTTTAAAAAATCTTAATGATATATTTTAATTACTCTCTCTCTCTCTCTCTCTCTCTCTCTCTCTCTCTGTGTATGTGTGTGTGTGTGTGTGTGTGTGTGTGTGTGTGTGTGTGTGTGTGTGTGTGTGTGTTACTGTGCATACGCTACGCAGATGTCAGAGGACAGCATTGGGGACTTAGTTCTTTCCTTACAACATATTGACCCATAGATTTAACTCAAGAAGTCATTCAGGGCAGAAAGTCTCTCTACCCTCAGAGCTGTCTTGCCACCCTTGATTGTATTACCATAGCTTTAATGTAATTGCCTTAAAATGAAAGCAAAAACTCCATTCAACCTAGGAGACATAATGAGTAGGATGTTTACTTTCTCTTTATATTAGAGGTCACTTACGGTTCATCAATAAGAGGATATAATTAAAAATATCTTTTGGATATATTTATGTGTATGAGTGTTTGGCCTGCATGCATATATGTGCACCATGTATGTGCCTGATATCTGAAGAGTCAGAGATCCCTTAGAAGTGGAGTTATCTCAGCATGCAAATACGTAATTAAAAGTGAGCCATGGATGAGGGTGTGGTTAAGTGGGTAGAGTGCTTGCCAACCATTCTTGAAGCCTTGGGTTTTATCCACAGCACCACATATATCAAGTATGGTGGTTTATGCCTGCAATCCCAGCATATAGGAGGTAGGGGTAGGAGAATCAGGAATTCAAGGTTATCCTTAGCTACACAGTGAGATCAACCCTTCAGATCATGAAACCTTGTTTCAAAATAATGATAATAATAATAAAAAAGTAATAATAATAATACAATAATTGAGCTATAAGATCCTTGTTAAGGAAGAGGAAGTTAGAGTATTCAATATATTGGAATGAATAATAAAAATCAAGCAAGAGTTAACTTCATTATACTAATAATTTAAGAGGTCAGATGAGCTTTCATTATTATCAGAATTATATATTAGTTAACTGGTTTAAATAACTTTCAATGTAAAATTTTTGCTTCCTTTCTCCTTAAAATGTCAGCTAGTGGTAATTTCCTAAAAATAGGAAAATGTATGGAGTCTGAGGTGTAGTTAAATGGTAGAGAATTTGCCAATATGTGTCAATCTCTTGGTACGATCCTCACCACTGCAAATTAAGTAATTGATTAATTAAATAACAAAATATGAAGAAAATAAGCACAAGTACAGGTTAAGCCACATGGAATTTTGTATGATGTACAAGGCTGGAAGAGTAGTTCAGTGGGAGAACACTCGACAGAACTGTGGGAAGCTCTGGGTGTGATCTTCAGATGGAAAAGAGCACACACACACACACACACACACACACACACACACACACACACACACGCCATACTCGGGGCCAATCTCCGCTAATCCTGGGTTTCCAGTTCTCCTGGCTGTGTGGTTGATCATTCATACATTCTGTATACACCATTTGTGTCCCCTGCCTGTGCATGGATTACTTGGGAGTGAAGTGCTCTTGAACTGACCTATGTCATGTCTTCCTATGCCTGTCTAAAGAAACTCCTTCATTCAAATCAGCCAGCAGCTGCCTCTCGCCTTTCCCCTGGTTTCTTGGCGCATACTGTTCCACCATTGCTTATGCTGATTCTATTCTATCAGTGAATTCAAAAAAGTGTGCCTCTGGATCTGGGTATCAATGACCGTATCCTCTCAACACTGCCCACAGCAGACAGCAGTTACTACACACAGGGGAAAGACTACTAAATCATACTGTGTGTTTTGTACACTCAGCCAAAAGAAAAGAAGGATTTAATCCTGGCACATCATCTTTTCCCATGTCTCAGTGGCCTGACACCCTCCTCAATCACATAACTAATGTGTGGAAAGAAGGAAAGCTCTTTGAAAAATCAGTGACCCAGAAAGTTAAAAACCAAAAATTATGAAGCATCAAATGGCATGTTATTTGTCATTTTTCTCCTACATAAAATAGATTCTGCTTAAGTGTCCATGTATAAACATGTTCTATTATTGGGTGTTTAATATTATTTTAATACAGATGTACATCCAAAGTATTTTATTTTAAACTTATTATTTATTTAAAGCTCAGAACAAAGAAAGGGAGAAGATCTGCAATTCATTTGTGTCCTTAAATTCAAATATAACCTTTCCCTTGAATGCTGAAATCATAATTTGACTGGTGTACACTCCATATGTAATTCTATCCTCTATAATGTATTTAAACATTTCACTCTATTTTAATTGTGAAGATTCTTAAAATCCATGACTGAAAAATGTGACATGAATTTCCCACATCCTGAAGCAAGGTAATTAACAGTGTGTGACCTGGGAGGGGAGTGGGAAGCTAGGGTGGAGGGCGGCAGGAAGTGAGCAGCTTTGGGCTTCCAGATAGGAAGGCCTTCAGTACACAACCTCTTCACTTTTTCTTCCATTTCTCTCTCTATTGACTGAATTACTGATTCGTAGCTGCATCCTGGACCTCTTAGAACAATGCTTACATTTCTCTTGTTTTCTTGCAGCTGGTAGCTGTAGAAGATGTGATTCCAAGAAAGAGGGACGGGGAAGTTCCAGGCTTTATCTAAATGTAATCATGCATTATTTGGTACTGAAATCGATTGTATTGCTTAGGAATTAAAAAGCCATGAGAGACCCTCACCTCCTTCCAGCCTGACTGAGATTTACACATTTCAGTTTCTTTCAGAAAAGACTTGCTGGGCAGTCAGGCAGTCTAGCACATTCCATGAAGCCCTCACGAAACCCAAGCTTACCTGTCTTTCAATCTGCCAACCCAGGAACATACCCTTGCCACTGAGACCATACAACTGCAGCAGTGCCAGCATTTGTATGTGTCTATCAGGGAACAGAAAGAAAGAAGGAAGAAGCAAAGCCACAAGCCAATACCACAAAGTCAAGGGCACCACAGGACTTACTTTTTAAGAGACCGAACTCACTGTTGCCAGGTTGGGGTTACTCATCATTCACCTAAGGCTGGTGACAATTCTTCAATAAGATCTTGAGTTCTTGTCCAAATGCCAGCAAGAATGACTGAAGAGTGAGTGAGTCACCGGTTACCTGTGTCACGATAGTCATAGTATTGTGGAATTTTCTGTGAAGTGGGGTTATGGTAATACCCAATTCTTAGGATAAAGTATCATCTGAAGAAGTATGTAAGGTGTGCCACACCTCCTGGATGGCCGTAGATAATACAAGCACTCTAGAGCTGGTGTTGTTACAGTTGACTAAACAGATGCAAGATCACTGATGATGAGATCATTGCATTGGGGTCTACTGTTTATAAAGCTAAAATTAGTACTTCTTTTTACACCTTGGTTTTTCTTCATCCTCTGCTTTGGATGTGTACATTTGGACATATAATTACTGGATCATCCAATATCAATGGAATCCACTGTGATCCCCCTGGGCTGGTATAGGTACCATAGATAGGTCAAGCACCTGGGCGTGTTCATGGGCAAGTCTGTGAGGCTGTAGACAAGGTGTTTAGAATCAGGGAATTGTGAGCATCTGCAGGCAGGATCCATCCTGAACTGTGCTCATTTCACCAGGACCAAATACGTTTTTCTTATAAATAGAAATCAATGTGGCACAGCAGAAAGTTCACAGAACTTGTGTCTGTGTGACCCTGGGCAGCCACATGCTACCTATAAGGTGTGAATGAGGGAAGTAACCTACCTTCCCCAAATTCAAAACACTTAAGGGAAGGCTTTAGAAAGTGTAAATCACAAAGCAAAATCTATAAGCCTAGAAGATACAACCGAAGACATATCTGTGGTCTAGAAAATGATTGCTGTTTATGCTTGTTTTGAGGAAGGGTCTCCCTACCTAGATCACTCTGGTTTCTAACTTGTAATCCTCCTGCTTCATCTTCCCAAGAGATAGGACTATGGATGTGTGGTACTGTGCAACCTACAATGTGCCATGGCTTTATGTAAAACAAGGCTCCAAGATGAATCTCTTTTCCATATTCCAGAAGCAGCATATAGTCAGCCCTTCTCATCCCTCAGGATATGGGTCCTGACTCAAACTATACTTACCATAGTGTAAAACTTGGAGCAGAACCCAGTAGGAAATCAGGCCCAGGGAGAGAGAGTTTTCCCTTTTGTTCATAGTATAACTATGTGTATTCATGTAAAGCTATACATGTGATCAGACACTCTGAGGATCAAAGAAGGAACACTGAGAGATGTCCCTGGGCTAAATTGTAAAGACAGCGACATTTGGTTTTGATATGTTTATATTGATCTTTTCTTTAAAAAATTATTTTTTATGTGTATGTATGTGTACCTAAGTGTATGACTGTGTACCCTGAGTGCAGAAGCCCTCTGAGGTCATAAGACACCAAGTCTCCTAGAACTAGAGTTATAGATGGTTGTGAGCTGCCATGTGGGTATTGGGAACAAAACTGGGGACCTCTGTAAGAGCAGTAAGTGATCTTAACTGGTGAGCCATCCCTGGAGCCCTTTTATCTAATTCTCTGTCACAGCTCTGCCCCCTTCATTTCTTTACGAGGCCCTTGCCTTCTCTGATTACATTGCAAGCTTCCATCTGGGCAGCTTGGCTACTGAAGGTCATGCAGAACTAAGCTTTCTATCCTTCCTTGAATGTCCTTCTCTCAATTAATTTCCTCTTTAATGGGAGTAATCTATGAATGTCTTGATCACTGATGATGTTAACAGAAATGAAACAAAGTGATAGTTTTTCTCTTTGGCATGTATGAATTTTTAAATTTAAATTTTCAGGTTGCATATAAGTAATGGGTTTAGTTATGACTTTTTTTTTCATTTATACTGTCATAATGCTTGAATCTAATACAGAATGGACAGCAGTTCAATTCACAGTTACTAAGGCTTTAGGTATTCTGGGAAGTGGTAGAGAAAAAGGAATCATGGGATGGGATTAAATACTTAAATCCTGCTACCTTGGCCAACTGTGTTACACAAAACATCTGAAAGAAAGACTGGACAAGATGGTAAAAGCATTTTTGCAGACAGTAGGCTGCTGTGAGGTTTTTAGGAAAGGAGAGGCAAGTTCCTCAAGTTCCCTGGGTAAGGGTAGCCATGACCTAAGAGATGAACTGGGGGTGTGATTCTGTGGTAAAGTCCTTGCCCAGCATGCCTCAGACTCTGATGTAATCCCCAGTACCACAAAGTAATTACTGGCATTGCCACTAGTAGTAGTTTGGTGGTAATGAGCACCTTAAACAGGTCCTAGATGCAGTTTCATTGGTAGAGTGCTTGTCAAGTAGGCATAAGGCCCTGGGTCTGCTTTCCAGCATCATATAAAATGAGCATTGCGATGCACTCCTATAATCCTGGCACTTGGGCATGGTAGTTTAAGGTCATCTGTTTTGTTTGTTTGTATTTTTTGAGACAGGGTCTCACTATGCACCTCTGGCTATCCTGGAACTCAGTATGTAGACTAGGCTGGCCTCAGACTCACATAGCTCTGCCTGTCTCTGCTTCCTGAGTGCTGAGATTAAAAGCATTTGCCATCACTGGCCAGCTCAGAATATTTTAAAGCATGAATGAGAGGAAGTTGTGGCAGAGGCCACAAGTACAAAGTCTATTATATGACCACAATATTTAAGGTGATGAAGACCTGGCAAATATCAGCTAGAGGATGAATAACGATTGTTGATAGATGGGGATAGTAGATGATGATTGTCAGTACATATTTTATACATATTTTTGTATTAGATTATAAACATTACACATTAATATTTAAGTCAAGAAGAAGTAACATGCCTAGTGTCTTTTTACTCTCCTACTTTCTCTCTACCACGTCACTATACAAAATATGTTTATGTATCCCGATTGCCAGGCATAGCCATATGCATGTAAGCAGCATTATAGAGATAACAAGACAAATGTTTTATTAAATTTAATGCCTGATGCAGAATTTTAAGTTTGTTGTCTTCCACCCAAATTTAATGCTTTGGGGTTGGGGAACTTAAAGCTTGACAAATCAACTTTCTGTTCTTGAGTTAAAGGCAAATCAAAAGCATTCAGCAAACTTCATGAACATCAAATGTCAATTGCAACAGAAGATTTTGATACAACCGTAAGTAAATCTGAAACATATGGATTGAATTTTCCTTGCAGTATTCTAATGTTTGAAAGGAAAATCTGTGCAAAAACGTGTTGCAGTTTTTCTGAAACCCCTAAAGTTGAAAAAATATTTTTTATTTATTTAGATTTAGAAATAGGATAACCATTTTGCACCCCAAGAAATTTAATTCAAAGCACCAAATTCCCTTAAGCTCTGCACGGCCCAGGAGCTGGCATTGGCAAAGCCTCTCTTTCGGTGGTTCCGAACTGATATATATATATATATATATATATATATATATATATATATATATATATATATACATATATACATATATAAAGTATAGAGTCTCATCAGTGGAGAAGTCAGGGCCTTTCTCTCTGGGGTTCTAACCACCCACATAATGTCCCCCACCATCAAGGTACCCCCAAGAAACACACTCTCTAAATAAACAGAAAATGGAAGCCCAAACAGCCACAAAACCTAAACAAAAACTGTAATGAAACTGTAAAACCCAAGATTTTGAATCAGTCTCCCGACCCTCTGAAGCTGTTGCATCTCTGCTCCTTGACTCACACAAGAACACAGGAGGGCTCTTCAGATGCTGTTTGGTTGCTTGGGGTTAGAGCTTCTATCTTGGTCCTTGAGTTTGGTCTGACTAGACTACATTTTATTATGGAATCCTGTCACACCTGCCTTTTGCTCTGCTGGACTGTATAAATGTATAAAAGATGACAGGAAGATGGACAGTTGGACTCAAATAAACTTTATTATGACCTTCCGCTCTACGGTTGGTGTATACAGGATCATCCTTCAAAGGCAAGGAGTGTAGTTTAGAAAAATCTTGCCCAGGATAAGAAAGCTTGTCCGAGGCAGAGATTCAGACAGAGAATCAGCTTATGATTTGTTTTTCTAAAAATGTACAACTATCACATACATACACACACACACACACACACACACACACACACACACGTACATTTACAGCATAAGCTTTGGGTTTAGGTGCCTTGGGCATTGTGCCTCTGAGCTCTGTACTACTGAGTACCTGAGTACATGTCTTACATTTGATTATATCTCACCTATATAAGATATCTTACATTTTGAACCCTGCTTCTTCCTTTGTAAGTATGGGGATTGTGGTCCCTCCTTCATTAAGCCATTTTAATAAATAATGAAATCAATTGTTTACCTGGAAGAATGTTTTGCATGTGGTTGACTCTCAGTAGATATAACTTCTGCCTCATTATGTTGTCTGAAATCCTAATAATTCATCCTATGGTATTTTGATTCACATCAAAAAATCATCAAAAATAAATGAAACAAAAATCAAACCTTCAAAGACAACATCTATTCTCTGTTAGAAATGTTCTAATTGTTGATGCCCAAGATTACAGATTGATTATAAAACATCTATTCTAAAATTATGACCATTATTCTGGCATTCTCAATGAATGGAGAAAATACTGAGGGATTAAATAGAAAATGAAATAATCTATCTTTTGTCTTTCTAAAAAATTAAGCATTAAAAAGAGGGAAAAAATCCAAGTAGAAATTTTAAAGGAAAATGACGTTTTTCTCATATTAGATATTAAATAAAAACCACATATTTTCTAAGACTCCTTCTCCAAATACATCACAAACTTAAAGATGGCTCCTCCCCCTTTATCAAATATCAAATACTAGCTTGATAGATATTTGCTATTAGCAGGCACTGGGGACTAGGTTAAAAAAATTAGCTAACAGAAAGCATTGACTCTGATTAAGTAAATTCCATTGAACTCTTTCTAGTAAGCATTATTCAGGTCATGAATGCTAATTTGTCCTGCAGGGGGCTGTGGGTAATTACCCAGAACAACTATCAGCTTTATTGAGTTGTTACAAAACAGTATTACCGAATGGTGTGCTGTAAAAGAAGACAACCTTGGTATGGATTCAGAGAAGAGAGTATTCTTTTTTTCCTTCTCTTACTGGGAAGATTTTATAGGCAAAGTAGAAATGTTAATAATCAGCCTTTTGCTTAGGAACATAATGCCCCCTCCATGTCACGTTTTCTGTAATAGTCATGTAAAATTCCTGACATGCAAGGACATGTATCTGGGAAGTGGCACCCAGCTACCCAAAACAATTTTAGCTTTCTGCATACTTAAGATTGCGTCGAATCAGAGCCGTCTTAAAAACGAGGCAAACATGGTACATTGGCTGCGTTCCAGCGACTGCACAGAACTGCTGACATTACTAAAATCTAGATAATTTAGTCCCATATGGGGATCCATACCACAATTATATTGTCCCTGTTTCCACACAGCCCTGATTTTGCACTTCTTTAAAGCCTGGCTTTTTATAATTTTAATTCCCTTCACCAATAAAGCAATTTGCATTCGCACAGTCTTCTGCCTGAGCAAGAGGGAGAAAAAGGCAAAATCTGCAACACAACCTTGTTCTCTTTAGAGTTGATTACAAGGGAAGAGATTCTTCAATGAACCCGGTCTCTCTTCTCTGTTTAATTGATGTGAAACATCATCAAACTGTGAACTTGGATGGTGAGCAGACTGCGGGTGCATGTGGAAAGAGGCACACTTGTTCAAATCCTGAGTTTGATCAGACATATACCAGGACAACACTCAGGTATTAAAAAGCTGGCATGCCCTTGGGGATGGGGTAGTGAATCTTAAAATACTGAGACTTAAAAAAGTATTTTTTCCTAACTCTCTACCATTTACAGAAATAATTTGAAAAATACGCTGTCTTGATCCAGAGTGGCTGATCCTGACACCTCATAAATGTTTAATAAAAAAAAATAATTTCCAGTACACCCTTTTCTCTATAATTTGGACTAAATAGTGTTGAAGTCAAATACTCATGTGAAAAATTCGTTTTCTTTTCTCTTTGACTCATCTTGGAGTAAAAGGAAAAGCGATCATGAGAGAAATGAGTGCAACGTATAATCACACTCGACAAGTGAAGTCTGAGGAAGATTGCCAGCTTGAGGCAAACTCCTTGCCTACCTCCTTCCACACACAAAGAAATACGGGGGGGTGGGGGGAGTTACCAGTGACCATTAGAAGCGTGCTTTCAGACAAATGGGGTGTTAAGAAGCAACTGCAAACCTCTGTAATCATTCACTTATTGAAAACTCTTCATTCTTCTTCCTTCTGGCCTTAACTGAAAGGAAGACACACTTCTTGGGTACCAGCGGTATTAGGTCCATCATGACTTTGGGAGGATTCCAGTCTTTCAAAATGGTCATGTAGCATTGCAACAGCAGCAGCCAGTAACTGATTTTGTACTGTTTTAGATACAATATCAATTGCACTGCCAGGGAAAGTAAGAGATGTTATTGGTTTATTTTATTTATTTGTTTTTGTTTATTATTTGTTTTTTGAGACAAGGTTTCACTTTCCATGCTGTTAACACATGAAGCTCTGATTGCATTCTGAGTTAATGCAGATCAAGTCTCAGGGCACGCTCCTCCTTCATTCTCCTGTGAAAACCTGTGTGAACTTGGATGTACTCACATTTTAGACCCAGAATGCTGTTTCCCCTTTGTCAAAAAGCTTTGTTGGCTGTTGTCACTGTGTGAAGGAGTCGTAAAATGGTTCCTACTCTGAACAAAAAGACAGCTCAATAACGGAGACTTGAAACAGTTCATGGGTACTAACAATGATTTACATCAAGTATTTCTCATTTTTTTCCTACACCTTGACAATGACAAAAGGATCCTGCAGAACTGCCCCCTCCCCAGGGGAACAAAAGTAGTTCTCACTGTTCACTGTAACTATAAGCTATGCCTACTAACAGCCTTTTAGTAGGTTTTTTTTTTTAAAAATCAATACTACCACCAATGCGTATCTTTTCATTTCTAGCCTTGAGAATATAAAATTGTTTTTCTGTTTATCATGGCTCATTTTAAGGGAAAATGAGTACCATATGTATTTCATGTGTAGTATTAGAGAGTTTGTATGCGTTTTTCAAGTTAACACTTCTGGTTCTAACACAGAATTTTCTGCGTACTTTGTGTGTATGTGTGTGTGTGTGTGTGTGTTATATGCATATGTGTGCTTGGGAGTGTGTGGAGGCTGAAGTGATGTGGTCTGTCTTCCACTATTGTTCTCTTTCTTAGTTTTTGAGACATGGTATCTCACTGAACCTAGAGCTCACTATTTGAGTTAGCGCAGCCGGACAACAAGCCCCTGAGACACACTTGTCTCTCTTTGTCCAGCCCTGAGATGACGGATATACATCATGTGAGTGCCAAGTGTCTGAACCCTAGGCTTCAAGCTGGCACTACAAGGGCCTCACCCATGGAACCATCTCTCCAGTCCAGAAATTTGCTTTTAAAGCATTTTCCTTATCCACCTAGGACCTAACTGACCATCACAACTTCAGAGACAGTCCTTCTAGCCTTCAAAAGTGGACCAGGGAGGGTGCTTGCACATTTCTGTCAAGTCTGTTTTAAACTGGAGACTATGCACCTGAGAAATATTATACATTCAGCATTCACATTACCAGTAACACCTTGAACACAGCTAGCTCCACAAGTAGTAATTATTAACACGAATGTTAGTTCAGTCTAATTTAGCTCATTAGTAGGATAACTCCTTTGGTTTCCAAAGAGGCATCATACGTAATGCTTTAATCAGCAGGCAAGACCAGTGTGTTTATCACTATCATTCACTCACTCCTCCCACAAGCCATGTGTGTTGAATGAGCATCCGCTAAGTCTGTGACAAAGTTATGTGAAGTTTCTTCGCTGGACTTCATTGCATTTATTGAGAGACTTGGATGTACCCTTTTCATCTGCCACCCTGGAATTCCCTCTGCTGGTCAGACTTGAAAGGATCAAGAAACCTGTCCTGAGTGTGCATACACTGAAGCCTCGCATGCCATTCAGAGTGGCTGCTGCTGAATGCCTTCCTCCTGTTTGCACACAAGAAGTGATGGGTGCGAGCCATTCACTAGAGAGCCTGCCTGGCACTGAGAGACAGGGCGTCAGGTCAGCCCTGGACCAGTTGTTCCTAATCGATTTGCTTGACACAAGAGATGGAAATAGGGCTTTGTTCCTTGAACCAGTTCTTCAGGCCCTGTGTACAGGGTCTTCCCTGCCCCTGCACCCTACACTCTTTTATGGTTTCTAACATCATAATGTGTCTAGTTAGGAATCTGATAATATGATTTCTATAGTGACCAGAGGCAGGCATGGGGTTGATTATAATAAACTTACAAGAATGGTCTGTTGAAATGTTGCGTGTTCCACATCAGTTGTAAAATGTACATCTGGAAAGGGCAGAAAGTCTGTGCAATAGCCCACAGGAGATAGGGAGGTAGAAGGAATGTTCTAGAAGCAGCTTTTCTGACAAGTCACTTAGCCATGTTTTCCAAAGTGATCCTAGACGATTTCCTATGAAAGGAAGATAGTCTACCCTGAGCAGATTGAGAGAGATGCAGTCATCAAGAGGAGATGAAAAGGTCCCCAGGCTCTGAAAAGCAGACAATAGGGGGCTCAGAATTATGAGCATGTTTGGTGGCATTATGTGTATTTGTGAAATGATCTCTAACTCATTCCACCATGGCAAGGGGTTGGGTAACAACAGCATAGGCATTAAAAGAGGACATTAACAGATCAACAATTTTGTGGGTTGAGTTAAAAGGACACATGACTTGGGGTTTTTAAGGTTAGTGTTCAAACTGAGTCCCGAAGCTACCTTCAGCTGAGTCCTGTATACTCTTGGTACATAGTTCAGCTTTATTATGTATTTATTTTTATTTTATGTGTGTATGAGAGAGTGCCTACATATAAGTGTTGTCCACATGAGTGCCTGGTGCTTGTAGAAGCCAAAATAAGGTATTGGATCTCCAGGAACTGGAGTTAAAAATGGTTGTGAGTTACCAAGTAGGTGCTGAGAGCTAAATGCAGATCACTTACAAGAGCAATTAGGACTTTTAATTGGTGAACCATATCTACAGTCCAAGGGTAGTTCAGCTTCTAAATATTATACTTGAAGTATATGTGGAAGACAAAGGAAAGGCCAGTGTTGGTGGCATTCCTTGTGAGATGGACAAACCCTCACTTGGGTGCCCATTAGGTATTCGACAGAAGGTTGGCTAGGTTACCTTCACAGGTGTCAGGTCTATGTGCTTCACTTCAGCAGGGCTTAGCACCGGGGTTCACTCTCTGCGTTCACCAGCCTGAAATCTGTAATGGTTGCCTGTTTGAGCTTGTGTTTGGCAGTGGAACTGAATGAAATGTGTGTACTAGTCCTCGCCTTCCCATTCAGACAAGTCATCTGGGGTACCTTAGGATGTGCAAGTCGGCTTGGTGTTTTTATGTGTGGGAACTCGGTGAGTTGAGGTAAGTATGCTACATCCATGTCCAAAGGAGGGTTCATGATGAAAACATAGAGGAAGAGTCGGTTGGAAGACAATGCAGGCTCTGTGTCCTTCAGGGTCCTTGCTCCTCAGGGTGACAATGACAAGAATATGTGTGAAACAAGACATGAGGAAAAAGCAGCTGCGTTTGTTTTGTGTGGTACTTTTATTATTCTGGCGAGGATGAAGTGCATAGACAATCTACAGACCACGAGTTCAGTAATTTCTGTAAAGTCCACACAACCTAAACTCCTACTTGCATTTAAAATTGGCGTAGTGCAGAATAAAATTGAGAAGTCGGATTCTGGTAATTATTTATAGTTTTTCTGTAGCAATAGAAACCATGGCATGTCATGAAAGAGGCAGTGAGAAGAGGATAAAGGAAAGTTTTCTGCTCAAAGACCTTTATACTACTTTCTAAGTGATCTTAGAATAAGAGATTCTACATAATTCACTCTGAGCCCAACACACATTACAGCTGGCTCTGAGAGCAGGAACCCTCTCTTAGGAGAATAGAAAGTGGATGTGCATCTGTGTGCATAGGTAGTATCAGCTCTCCACCTTTTCTAAATTACTTCATCTCTGCTATCTCAATGACAACGGTGAACAGGACCTATTCTTAGGGTATCAAGAATTGAATTGGAAAGCAAACCTGTCAGTCCCCTGTCATTGTTCCATTCAACTTTACTCGTCGGCTTGATGGATGCCTTTCTGGTTCTGACATATGATGTATAGCCACTGTTCCCATGTGCTGCCTCCCTCCTGAGGAGCGAGATAAATGGCCATCAAGTAATGAGAAAAAGACTTGAGATGAACGCTGTTCCCACACACATGGTCACCAAGGAGAATGCCACTAATTAGAGGCCAAGAAGCAAACAATTTGTAAATGAATTAGTAAATGAACAATACCCTAGGGGCCCCAATGAGTTCATTTGCTTTTAGAGGAAGAGCAATTTACCCATCTGCACTGGTGAAATCAATCCCTTGTTAGGACTGCTTAATGCTAGTGCCTTTGGGTTGAACTTCCTCGTGTCCACAGTACATGTGGCTAGCAGGGAGGAAAGCTGAGGGGCACAGTCTCCAGGGTGTGGTTTTCATCTTCCTGGAGGCTCAGGGTGGGTTCCCAGAAACTGACTGTATCAGCACATCTCACCTAAGCTTGAAACATCCCAGGATTAGCCATCACATTTACTATGCTGCCCAGGCTGCCTTCAAACTGGGTGCTTAAATAATCCTAGTGCTCCAGCCTCCTGAATGGGTGGTTGCAGATGTAACACTTGCTCATTCACGTCCCTGTTACACTGCAGTTAGAATACATAGTTTGCTTTGGGCATCCTTGGGGGCTTGGCTCTAGAACGCCTGAGCACGCCAGTAAATCTTATGCTAGTTTCTTCTACATTTTAAACTGCCTGTCTGTTACTTGTAATGTACACTACAATGTGAAGGTTGTGTAAGCATTTTGGACAAGATCATGTATTAAATGGAACTCATCCATCTTCATGACTGCAGGATGTATGTAACAGGGCCTTTGATAGCACAATACATAAAAGACATAGAACACAAACTGCAGAGTCCGGGAAGCTTTCCCCACCCATTTAGAATCAGCGTTCTTTGGGATACATTTTGGGAAATGCCATGTGAATTGCAAATTCACTGACCTCACAGAAGTCTGAGTGAGCTTTCTAGTGAAGCAGATCCACCTCTTCCCTTAAGTGCTTAGTGCTTGAAGAGGCAGCCTTGTCTGGGTTGCTGAGAATAATTCTCACCCCATCCTACTCTTTCCAGGCTCCTAGAGTCCTTGAAATTCACACAGAAATATCTTCACTCTTGACTGTCTTTGGAACAAAGGTCGCTGTTTTGGTAGCTCTGTCTGTTCTGATGAGTGCATAACCCATAATTCTTTGTACTCACCAGTCTGTCTGTCTTGGAACAGGGTGAAAAACTCAATGGTAGAAAGAAAGGATTCAAAAGACACAGAATAATAGGTGTTCAGCCCCCATCTCCCTGTGTATACATGATATGGTACTTTTTAGTTGAGTTTGTATGTATGCATGTTTACATGATCACCTGCGTGTACACATATATGTGCACATGTGTGTGCAAGACAGAAGTAGTAGTGAGTCTTTAATCCCTCCTTACTTCAATTTTGAGACAACCCAGAACTCACTAATTGGCTAGATTAGTTGGTCTGTAAGCCCCAGAGATCTTTCCGTAGTTGTCTTCTCAACGCTGGGGTTACAGGTACATGTCAGCATTTTAAGTGAATGCTAGGGATTAACCCAGGTGCTCAGACCCTCTACTGACAGCCATATCTCCAGCCTAAATGAACCCAAGGAAAATGGTGCCCTAACAGGAGTGTATCATGCTTTCTAAACAGAATGTGGGTTTGAAGAGAAGGTTCAGTGGGTAAAGGTGCTTGCTGCCAAGCCTGGCAACCAGAGTTAGATTCATGGAACCCACGTGGTTGGAGAACTAACTCCTGCAAATTGTCCTCTGACCTCCACATGCACTCTATGGCATGGCCATGCAGGTACACACACACACACACACACACACACACACACACACACACAAAATGTAGTAATTTTTAAAGATGAGATTGAACAGTTGCTAAAATGGGACTTCTTGTTACAACAGGCCGTAGCAGAAAACCTTCCTTTGAATGCTTGGCACACATAGGCATAGACCTGGAGGCTGGTGACAGTGGCAGCATAGAAACATCATAGAAATGAATACCCACCAGTTGCTGGGGCAGCTCTCAGACAAACGTTCAGAAACCTGTCTCATAAATGATCTGCTCTTTTTTAAGGATTAAAATGTTGTTGTACATCAAAGTGAACAGAATAAGTTTTATAACACGAAGGACTGTTGTACTTGCATTTCTATAATAATGACATTAAGTGTGTCCTAGAAGGCTAAATGTTGTAACGGTGGTGACTTTTGACCCTGAAGTTAACACTGTTTGCTAATGATGATGCTGCCCATTGTCTTTGGGACCAGGAAACGTTTTGGATCCAGGGTGGAGGAACACAATATTATTTAATTGGAGACCAACATCTTTGAGCTTTGACTCTGTGTGTGTGTGCACATGCGTAGGTTAGTATGCATTCACATGTGTGCACATGGAAGCCACAGGTGCCAGCTGTCTTCCTTAATAGTCCTCCTAATGCTTCAAATTAGGCCTCTTTCTCAAGCTGGAGCTCAACCATTCAGCTAGTATGACTGGCCAGAAAGCCCTAGGGATCCTTCTGTCTCCACCTGCCCTGTGCTGAGATTACAGATGCAAGATACATGGCTTGGCTTTTTATGTGGATGGCTGGAGTGCAAACCTGGGTCCTCATGCTGGCACAGCAAACATTTTACCAACTGAGGCATCTGCTCAGTCCCCAAGATTTGCCTCTTTATGCTATTTCTTTTTTCAGAGAGTTAAATGATTAGTTTTAGGACTCAAATGGCTTCTTTGGGGTGTCGGGGGGGCATGGGGAATCCTCTTTTTCTTCAATGTACATGCTTTATCTTTTTTATTGGTGTATTATATTGGTATAAAACTTGGTAATATGAAATTGACGTCAATTTTAACTATGTGGTTCAGTGACAAGCACATTTGTTCTGTTGTGTTCTAGGCCAACATCATCATGCCAGACTCTGAACTCCTTAAACAGGTCATTTCCACTCCTTCTTGTTCCTCAACCCTGCGAATCACTCTGCCTTTTCCCTGTAGCATGAATCTTAAAAGGTCTTATTAATAAAAACAAACCTGAAGCCAGGTATTGGGGTGAATACTGGAACAAGCCACAGCCACCTCACCTTGCCAATTCCTCAGCTGATCCTGTTTCCTCAAGCTTCTGTGTCCTCATCTGAATGAATCTCAGCTGAACTGCTGCTCAAATGCATAAAAGCTTAACCAGCTCTAGTTCCTGGTCCTCAAGCCTTATATACCTTTTTGCTTTCTGCCATCACTTCCAGGGATTAAAAGTGTGTGTCACCATGCCTGACTGTTTCCAGTATGGCTTTGAACTCACAGAGATCCAGGCAAATCTCTGCCTCTGGAATGCTAGGATTAAAGGCGTGTGCTACCACTGCCTAACCTCTATGTTTAATATTGTGGCTGTTCTGTTCTCTGACCCCAGATATTTTTATTCTGGGGTTTATTAGAGTGCACACTATTTCGGGGAACACAATACCACCACAATCATCAGTATCCATTTTTAGGCCAGCATCATCATGCCAGACTCTGAACTCCTTAAACAGGTCATTTCCACTCCCTCTTGTTCCTCAACCCTGCGAATCACTCTGCCTTTCCCCCTGTCCACGAATTGAAGTGTTTTGGTCTGTAAAATTCCAGGTAAGCAAAATCATATAGTATTAGTCTGGTTTATTTCCTTTAGACTAATATCTTCAAAGTTCATCTTTGTTGCAGCATGTGTCAGGATTTTGGTTCATTATGAGGGTTGAAAGACATTCTGTTGTGTGTATATATAGCACATTTTCTAGATCCAGTAGGATATAGGTGGATATTTGGGTAGCTTCCACCTTTTAGCTATTCAGAACATGCAAAATTTTCTTTATGTTTCTTTTCAATTCTTTTGGGCAATCCTATATTCAATCTTGTGCATGCTATCACACTCTTCTCCACAGTGGCTGTACAATATTAGGTTCCCATGGGTGCAGTACAAGGGTTCCGCCATTTCCATATCCTTGCTTACGCTTGCTTCTCTTTTTATAACAGCCGTTCTAGTGAGGAAACCTACTTTAGCCTTTAGGTTCATGAATATTTTTACTCTTTATTCTGTGTAAAATTATGGCAGTAAGCTGTCCAATCCTCTTCCATTGCAAGGATAAATTATTCCATCTTTCTAATCAGATCTATTAGTTTTGTCAATAAAGCAGGGTGATACTCCATATATTCATAAATGGAGATTATATGAGCATAAAATCTTTGTTCTCTTTGTTTCATTATATTAACAATACCTACTGCCACAGAACACTGAAAACAAATAGAAAACTACTATCTGAATTATATAAAAAGGAAGGCCAAATGGTTTCTTCTGACACCAATTTTGTTAGTATTTATAGCAGGTGGGCCTATGTTCTGGGGTTACTGGTGATAGAATCCATATATCTCTCTGTAACTTTTTGCATTCAGGCTCATATCATGCGGCCTCACGTAGTTTCATAAATACAGGCACTTCCTGCCTGTGGGGTTCTCACAAGGGCACAGATTCTAGGCTCAAATGATGAAACATTGCCTTTGTTGGAACCAACACCAGCAAGATGTTCCTATTAAATAAGACAAACAGGTGGCTGGATGTTTTGTGATCATTTTAACAATTGGGTTCAAGTTCTGTTCCCTCTTCTAAATTAACTGCAAGGAGATCCATCACCCAGGCCAATAACTTACCTGGCAGGTTGTATGGCCCTCACTGTCTAGGCCTCCGTGATCATGGGTGTGAATCATAGCATTTATGCTGCCTAAGGCACCAGCATAAGAAAGCACAGCTTAGACCCAGCTGATTAAGCTGTAGCATAAAACAACACTTCAGTAGTCAGGCACATGACAGCTCACGATAGTTTATTGGACCAAAGAGTATAACATTGTAATTTACTTCTCTAATACATGTCATGTTCTCTCTTATTGTTTCCCTTATGGAGTGAAATATGCAGGAAAGAGATTGCTGTACAAGCTTCATGTGTTATGCCCCTCCAAAATTAGAGGGTAACAAACTGTCTTTATTATCCTGTGCCTTTGGTAAGCTGCCACAAATCACAGAAGCCACTGCAGGTGAGCATCTAGTGGCTTAGAAAGTCAAGGCAAACTAAAAGACTTCATGTCTCCGCCTGAAGCTATTTCTGAACTACAGTTGCAGCAAGACACAATTACTGCACTTCCTGACCCTTCCTTTTTATTGTGAGCTCCTAACCAATTTTTCTTTCTTATTGACAGAAAACCAGGATTTATAAAGTCGAGCTCGATGCAAATATTTCAAGGCTTAATTTCCCCCCTCAATACAACAGCATAAGTTGCTTAGCGTTTCGGTGAGTTTATTTTTCTTTCTAAACTGGAATTCATGGCTGCTCTCCAGCTGCAAACAGCCCCAGTCACAGATAATTTAAAGAGAATAGCTTACTTGTTTGTCAAGCAAACATGTGTAATCTGATGAAATTATTAATGTCATAGTGTGAACTCTCTTCTCATAAATACAGTTAGCAGCGCTGACACTGCAATTAGACTCCAGTGTTCTGGCTCCCTGCTTATTCGCTCAATCTGTCAGTCCAGTGTGGGGGAGACAAATTGTGGTGGGCACTTGACAATGCACAAAAGAGATATAAACCTCCTCTGATTAAACCTTGGTGAAAGATTAAATGGTTCTGAATGTTTGCCAGATTCTTACGATATGACATTTTTAACCACTGGTAATAAAAAGTCCCGTTCAATAGAGGTTTTTAAAAGATTATGGGGAGATCATATGCATACGTCTATATGAGGAATGTGCATGGACACACATGACAGACTCGGTGAGAAAGAACGGTCTCTTTTTACCCCAGAACCAGGCATTATCGCAGTATCATAATATGCTTGGTGCTCTCTGGATGTCTGTAGTGATTTGTTGGAGAGGAAACGACAACTCACATGTTCCCAGGGTGACTGCTTTCTGTTATCCCAATCCACTAGTGAGTCACTGATCATAGTGACCCATTCATAACGAGGGTCTCTGTTCTCATTGGGTGCAACTGTCAGTAAAACTGTCCCACGCCTAATCTAGCAGCAGTCAAGAGTGAGCATACTCATGTCCGTCAGCCTCATAATTTTAAACTCACTTTATATCTTTTCTGTTTTTGATATGAGATCACGTGAAAATAGACAAATTAATAATAATGGTCAACACCTATACTGTACTTTTGATAGCACTTCCTATGTCCAAGGATTGCTCTGGTTACTTCATATTCTTCCCATCATTTAATTCTGCAGACCATACAACTTCTTGTATTTACCCTCATTTGCAGATGAGGGAACCGAGGTACAGAAAGTGGAAATAACTTGCTTAAAGCCAAGTGGGTAATAACAAGTGAATTAAGACTTGGATATAGACATGTAACTATATGAACCTATTGGTTTAAAATTGTACCTGTTGTTACCATCTTTGATCTAGAGACTACTAGCCTTTTATGTTCTGCAAGGTCTTCTCAAATTCCCACTCAGCACAGATAAATACTTGAATATAAAATAATTATAAGTAGATATTTTAAAAATCTACAGTGAGTTCTAGCACTCCAGAGGCTGAGGCAGGAGGATTTCTATGGGTCCAAAGATAGCCTAGTGTGCATAGTGAGTACCTGGCTAGCCAATGCTACATTGCAAGACCTTGTCTCATAAATCTGAAACCAAGCAACCAACCAGACAAAAGCTAGAGCACCACAGACTTGTAATTCTGAATATCCATATTAAGGAATATACTAAATTGGATGATTTCTTTAAATAACAAAGACACCTCTTGTATTTCAGGGTCCTCTAACAACAGAAGCAAATGCAAGTGCATTCATTGAAAATGAGCCCAGAATAGGTGAGCCCTCTCTACCAAAACCTTGTTGGCTTGCAGATAAATAATAACACAGGCAGCTGCCTACACTCAGTTATGGCTAAAACCCCCTTGGAAATTCTGAAGGAACCTACAGGAGTCATTCCAACCCCTTTGTTTTCTTTATGTTTGGTTAGTAAAATCTGTACTAGGGCCCTGTCTCCTCCACTGTAGGAAATGTGTGGGGGAACACCCTTTTTAGGGGAATGGCATTTAAAGCAGTCGGTAGAAGAAACCAGCCTTACAAGGAATAAGCAGAGGACAAAGCGAATTCCTAAGAACGATAGCACTTTCAGTTGTGCTAAACAGTGATCTCCCACTCTGAAAGTTCATTGTATTTATTTGTCATCAGACTAATTATTCTGCACTTGTTGCTAAGTCTGTTGCTTGCTTGCTCGTGAGCAGAGTCACTTCATTCTCTGCTAATCTCTGTCTTCTAAATGTGATAAGCGCTATAAAATTTCTTTCCTTGTATGGGAATTCTAAGGTCTCTTTCCCCCTCTCAACAGCTTGAATTCCTGTATTCTGATTAAGATAGATGAAGTATTTGCATTCTATCCATATTCATAATCTTCTTTCAGAGTCAACCTAAAATACCACATTTGTTGCCCAGGCAGAGACAGGCAATGTGCTAACAAACTCCACAGCTTTTTGTTTCGATGGATAAGGACCCATCACTTTCAAATACAACACAAGAGTGGCCACTAGGTGAATTCAGGCTGTAAAAAAACCAGGACAATCATAGTGTCTTTTGTATGTGCCTGAAATGATAATTAATGATTCTCTTTTTATGCCACAGAAAAGAAGAAGGCAGTGCTTTTGACAGACATGTTATTAATAGTTTCTGCCAACTTGCCATGCATAAAGGGTTTATTGGTTACAACACCAGTGTATGAAGACATTCTTTTCCTTGAAATGTTCAAGATGGTTGTTTTATGGATGAAAAATGAATGCAATCTGTCTACCGCCACTCAAAATTTGGGTTTCAATAATAAAATTAAAACGAGTGTGACATTTCTTACTATGGTATTTAACCACCTGCTTCCTGCTGGTCTGAGCAATGATGGCCTTACCCAGGTAGTCTTCATTTAAGAAGACCCGTCAATATTGTGTCTCATGGTTAATTTATAAAGAAGATTTATTATTGATAAAGGTACTTGCATATTGGCCATTGTTCCTCTGATAAAAGTGAATTCTTTCATCTTGGGTTGAAGGGTTTTTTGCCTTGACAAATAACAATGGATGCTTGGAGCTCCTCAAGAACTAGAAATTTAGAAAATATACTTGGGGGCAATGTACATCAATGATAAATTCTTGCCAGGTGGGTTATGTATGACTTTAGGTAAGAGCCCAATATTTTCTTACTTAACGTTAAATAAAAAGATAGGTTCCCAAATACTTTCTCAGAATCTAGAAGTTAAATCTATAGACTTTATTTACCTTCATGCTAAAATTGTTTTATGAAAGTTTTCTTTAGGGCAGATCTGCTATGTCAATGATTTCTGTTTATCAACTAATCAGGAGAAACAAACACTTTAAAACAAACAAGTAAACAACATGTTACCACATGGATTCACAGTAAAGCAATAGAAATACTGCCCAGCAGCTAACTTAATCCTCCTTACAGAGGGGTGGGAGGAGGGATAGTCAATATTTTAGTAAGTCTTTGGATTTTGTGTCAGACAAAATAGAATTTAGACACATGAAGCATTAGGTTCACAAGTATTCTCATTATTGACAAAAAGTGTCTGGCTTATTTTGCTTGTAATAATCGTTGATTAATTTATATAACCGCTAGGGTTTGCCTATATTCTTACAAACTTTAGTTTTTAAAGGTCATCAGTGGCTCACATGGAAGAGAAAGATGCAGCTAAAAATGTGTGTTTTGCACATTGATCTTTCTTTTATTTGTTGTCTCCGGGAATTTCCATGCAGGCACCCTGACAGGGAATATGTTAATGACATCCACCATGATCACCAACTTTCTCTGAATCTTTAGTCCTCTGTGGGTGAACCAGTCAGGAGGGGAGAAGAGGAATCTCCCCCTCTCTGCTCTGCCTGCTTTAGCGTCTGCTCCATTCCCATTCACTTCATGGAGACCCCGGTTTTCAGATTTTCAGTCTGATATTAAAAAGCATTTGAACTCTTTATTGTAAGGAATTTCTAGTTATCTATCTGTGTCACAGGTGTGAGTCCTTGATGAAGTCTTAGTACAAACTTGTGTCCTCCTATGTACTTGGACAGATTAATTTTATTAAGTGAGAGCTGATAATGGAGGTGAGCAGCTTCGTTTATTTGGGATGTGCCAGCTTTAAACATTTTTCATTAATGGCCTGGAGCTTAGATATTGCAAACAAAAATAAATGTAACCAATGTATTAAAATATCCCAGTGTGAAGGAAAAGTGAGGGGAGTTGTAAAAGGTATTGATTTTCCCTGTTCCATTGTAGGTGTTCTGACAAGGGAGGCTGGCTAGTCCTGGAGACTTTTCCATGTCACCCCGTACTGACAGCCAAAGCACTCTGTGCTCTTGGAGAATTTATTTATTTTCTCAGAGGTGTTTCCTCACTGGTGACATGAAATAAGACTGTAGGTGATCTTTTACGTCTTCTCCACCAATAAAATTGTGACTATGTTATTTCCATAAAGTAGATTAGAGATGATGGTAAAATTGTTTTATGATGTGGCTTTTGAATGGATATTTGATCTTGTCCTGGGAAAAGCTATTTAAGAAAAACCTGCCCATCTTCAGAGAAGGGACTCCGAGATTCCAAATTAGGCTATTAAAAATGAGTGTAGGCAGGCTACAGCATATTCAAGGCATCCCAGCACCTAGGACTATGAGACAGGAAGATTTTGAGTTCCAGGCCAGGCTGGACTACATAGTGATACCTCGTCTTGAAAACCAAAATAGAAATACAGAAAGCAAACGAAATAACCAACTGACAAATCAAAACAGATAAACACATACATATCAGTTTCCAGAGGTGAGACTTTTTTCCGGTTTAGGGTAGGAGAGAAATAAGGATGCCACTACTGATTGATGGAAGCAAGTCTGCCCCTTTAGTGACTGGAAAGCTGCAACGATCTGACATTACCAGCAAGACAGAGCAACTGAATATGCAGGATTGACACTTAGGTAAGAGAGTTTGCAAAACTGGGTGCCATTAGCTCACCGAACACTGTGAAAATGTGAGAGACATGCTTGGGAAGGCTGACTCTGGTGTTCTGATACGATCTGAAGGAGAAACCAACCACTACTATTCACGTTGCTTCTGAAAGTATCCGTCTCCTTCTACATTTCCGCTTTTTCCATACTGCAACTCAGACTGAGAACATCTTCATAGCTTCCATGCTTTGAGCAGAGAGGCTTCTCATGAAGGAAATTATAAGATTTTTGGCAAAGTAGAGAATCTATAGACTAGAATTTTCTCTGTGTGTGTTTGCATGTGTAAAGGTACACATGTGTGCATGTGACCTGGAGGCCATAGGCTAACTAACATTGGTGGTCACTTCCCAGTTGCCTCCCACCTTCTTTTTTGAGGCAGGGTTTCTCACTGCTCTGATACTTAGGCTAGACTGACTGGCCTATGAGACCCAGGTGTCTCTATCTCCCCACTGCTAGGACTGTGAGCTCTTGACACCACACTTGGCTTTTCAGTGAGTTCTCAGGGTAGAACCCAGGCCTTGGGATTTGCATGGCAAGCACTTTACTGACTGAGTGCTCACCCAGTACCTGACCAGTATTGCGGTGAACGACCCTCCTCTTTGCCCCTCCCTCCCTTATCCATGTCATAATATTTCCTCTGGACGTTTTCTCTGGCAGCTATTACTGGTTTGTGTTATAATTTCTTTTTGATAATTCTGGCTTGCTACACACAGAATGACAAAGCCAAGATTTAAATAGAAATGACTTCATTGACCTGTCTCAGCTGACCAGAGACAAACTCACACCCCAAAATAACCTCCCCTCCCTTCCTTCCACATATCCCAACAAAGGGAAGAAACACACAGCTACTTTGTCTTTTTTTTTTTTTTGATGTATTATACAAAGAGAACCCTTTGGAGAAGGAGCCCTAAAAATAGGTAAGCACAAATATATCTTAATATTTCATGAGCTAAAATTTCAAGGGCCTGGAATTAAAGATAGGAAATTCATTAATGAAATATTTACTGCAACTCCAGATCTATGACAGTAAACACTCGTTCCCTGGGAGTCTATCTTTGGACTGTTGTGACTGGGTTGGATATGGTAACTGATAATGTCTCTACTGATCTTTCTTAGGAAGACATTTCACTAAGCCCCGCCCCACACCCCTCCCCCACCAGATAAGGTTTCTCTGACTACCCCTGGTTGTCCTGGAACTCACTTTATATACCAGGCTAGCCTCGAACTCAGAGATCCACCTGCCTCTGCCTCCCTAGTGCTGGAATTAAGGGCATGTGCCACCACCACCTCACTTCACTGAGGACCCATGTGTTTCTTTGCTTCTGAATTTTTCTTCCAAATCGTCTAGAGGCTTGATGACCATGTCTCTTGTATTTTTTTTTTTTTTTTTAGCTGAATAACCTATAAATGGGCTTGTTTCTTGTGAGTAGATCACACTGGTTTTTGTTGAGTTTTGATCCTTTTTGCAGGCATTGTTTGTTGAGTACATGCCATGCATGGCTTTATTATAGGACCAAACAACACACAGTATAGGTTTGACACCAGTAGAGTTGACTTCTGCTACCTACAGACTTTTTCACTCCCAGAGTAAATGCCTTTCCTGTTCTGTCTCCGGATGGAGAAAGAGAACCAGATTAAGGATGCTCATGTGTTCCTATGCAAGAAAATTTAGGACTGATGTCAGCAGAGCCCTCTATGTTGGGGGCTCGGAATAGTCTCTGGTCCACAATATTAAAAACCACATGTGCTTCTAAAACTTATTTCTGAACCCAAAATATTGAACTTCTTACCCAATTTTGAGGATGATTCTTTTCACTCAAAAATCAGTTTTCCCAGTTTAGAAATGAAGCATTCTTAAGTTTAAATCCCACACAGTGATCATTTTCAACCAGAAACACATTTGGACTTTAGTAAGCCTAGGCCCAAGTATAATATTTCTCATTTGGAATGTCTTTTTTTCATAGCAATAACCTAAGTATTTCTGTTTTATTGCATTTTTCATTCCCATGTGGCTTCAGTCAATATACTATCATTATCAGACTAAAGACTTTTACATGCAACTGAATTTCAAACTTATAAAATATATACAAAACTATTTGAAAATTGGTATTTAAAAAGTGAGTAGAATGTAATGTGTGCTTCACTTCTTTGATCATTTTCCAAAGAGATTTACATAAAAACCTCATTTATGTGTATCTCTTTCCTTTCTCTTCTAGAAATTTTGGTAATTCAAACTGTATATACAAAGTGATGAGTGTCTTCAAATCTAATGAAAATATTAGACTCTACAAATATAAATGAACAGAACACAACTACTGGATACTTAACAGTTCTCATGTTTGCAAGAAAGAAACAAAGCATTTGTGACTAACATACGTACACATTTTTAAATAAAGGAGAAGTTTCTTCTTTTCATGTAAAATGCCAGAAGTAAAGGATCAGTGTCTGTAAAGTCACCCCAGATTACAGGGTGCTTGCTCTAGTACCAGCTTCCATATCTATATCACTTTGAACAACCCTAACCAAAACAGAGGATGGCAAAACGTATTCTTCCGTGAGCACAGAATAGATTTAGGGTTCTGTTTCAATGTAGGAATAAGAGGAAGGACTGAGAAATAATCTACCTGAAGTGGTGAGCCATTCATCTTCCAGTCCTAGATTTAGTTTTCTTCCTCCCTCCCTCCCTCCCTCCCTCCCTCCCTCCCTCCCTCACTCCCTTCCTTCTCAGATTTTGTCAAATCTCTGTCTGCTACCTTAGGTTCTAACATGGATCACTTTCTTTCCCTTCCCATTTCAGATGTTGAATCATCTTCTGTCTATATTTTTTAAAAGATCTTTTTAACATTTTCCCTTCGTCTAAAATGATGCCTTTCCTCATCTCCACATTCACAAGCATACACTGCTCTATTTTCTCTTTCCCAGTTGAAGATACACGTACAAGGTCACCATGAGGCTGTATTCTACCTGTCTCTGCTTTGTCACCACTCTCCAGAATAAAATGCTGACGACATGCTCGGCCAGCTTTAGGAGTTTGTTAGTGAGCCAGGTGTGGTGGCGCACATCTTTAAGCCCAACAGGAAGTGGATCTCTGTGAGTTTGAAGCCAGCTTGGAGCCTGGTCTACAAAGTGAGTTCCAGGACAGCCAAGGCTGTTACACAGAGAAACCCTGTCTCAAAAACAAAACAAAACAAAAACAAAAGCAAACAAAAAGGAAAGAAAGAAAGAAAGAAAGAAAGAAAGAAAGAGAGAAAAAGAAAGGAAATTCATTAATGAAATCTATAGCCTATCACCTTGTGTGTCTGTCTAGCCATTTTCACACACATGGTATATTTGACTAACATGTAGCATGGAAGAGAAGTTTATTTTCATTGCATTATAGCAGTTATACCCAAGGAACAGGGCATTGAATCCCTCATAGAGAAATTTGGCATTACAAAAAGGCATATTTGGATGTCTTGTCTGGGGAATGATGCCAGTATATGGCAGGTAGAAACTGGGAATGCTGCCAAGCACCCGGAGCAGAAGGATCAGCTCACCATGCCAGAGTTACATGGCCAAAATATCTATTTAAACCAAGAATATCAAATATCTAACTTTGAAATACTTAGTTATCTATTACATTGTTCCTAAACAGGAAACTTTTGTTGTCTGCATGTGAGGATTTTATGAGTAGGGCAGCAGAGAACTTCTGACACTTATCTCTTAGTTTGCATGTGTGTGCATTCATTTCATGATAGGCAGGAGGCATATTCAACTTCACAAAACCTATAACTTATATTTTAAAATGATTATGGTGTGCCAGTGATAGGGCTCAGCACCTAAAGGTGCTTGTTGTGCAAGCCTGGTTACCTCAGTTCAGTCCCTGGAACCCACATAAGGGTAGAAGATGAGAACAGACTCCACAGGGTTGAGCTCTAACCTCTATATGACTGCTTCCATGCACACATGCATACACACACTGAATTTTCAAGATAATCATGTTACTGATGGGCCCCAAAGCCACGGTATATATTCTAGCTTCCCCATATTCACATATATTCTTGAAGTTGCCATAGAAAAAATTAACCATTTTATAGATATTGAATTTTAATTTAAAAGTGCAGTTTCTTGATGACTAATGAGATTGTGACCATTCCTCATGCCTATAACTATTTGGGTAACATCTGGGTACTATTGGGGCAATTTGTTCCTTTTTACACAAGGTTATTTGCAGTTTTAATGTATGAAGTCTCTCAAATAATGTAGAAAATGAGAAGTAGAATATGAACCGTCCTCACAGTACTGACTTTGCCGGTATTCCTTGTATTCACCTTTATAGGCTTCTTCATTTCTTCCATCATTTTTTTCTTTCTTATTGGTTGTCTCTGGACAATTTCACACTTCTGATGGTTTGAGTTACTGGCCATCATGCATTCATTTCGTTTATGGAGCTAAAACATTTCTTGCTGGTTCAATGGGGATTAATGTGAACTGTGTAGTCTAAGGAAATCTGCATGTCTCTTATACTCTTGAAGAAAAGTTTTGTGTGGTATACAGTTCTTTGGTCAACAGTGTTTTCTTTTAGCATTTTGAATATACTGGCCATTGATCTTTGGTCTCATAATTATTTTGAGGATCCCTGGCATGTGATTGATCTCTTCTGTCCTGCTTCTTTCAAGACTTCCTTTTTGCCTTTTGAAAGCTTGATTAAAGTATGACTTCATATGTGACTCTAGAATTCTTCTCAGTTGAGATTGCTGGTGATTGTATTCATGTGTCCTATCAAATTTGAGAGGATGTACACTTTTCTCTTCATATATCCTTTCATATTCTTTCTTTAACTTTCATTTTTGGAACTCTTACAATGTACATATTATGTACATTGTCCCACTTGGTAACTTACAAGTTTCTGCTTATTTTCTTTTTCTTTCTCTTTCTTTCTTTTTTTACAGAACCCCCTTTAAACTCTGTTCTTCAGTCAATTATTTCTATTGTCCTAGCTTCAAGATTACTAATTCTTTTTTTCTCCTGAACAAATTTGCTTTAAAAATTCTCTAGTCATTTTTTTTCATTTTGGCCATTGCACTTCTTAACTTCTGCTCCTCCTCTCCCCATCTTTCCTCCACCTCCTCCTCTTCTCATCTCTCCTCCACCCCCTTCTCCTCTGCTATCTCCCCTTCACCTCTTCCTCTCCCCATCTTTCCTCTTCCCGTTTCCCTCTTCTCTCTCTCCTTCTCCTCTCCCTCCCCATTTTTGTCCTTCTCCACCTTCATCTGCCCTTCTGCTCCCCAGCTACCTTCCTGCTCCTCCTCCTTCCTTCCCCCATGTCTCCTCCTCCTTTCCCTTCCTTCTCTTTCTTCTTCTTTTATGTTTTCTCCCTCTCACCTAATAGCTCTATTTTGTTCAACATTTTCCTGGCTTCTTCCCACTTTCTGTTAGTTCCCATCTTAAGACAGCAATTTCCAAACTTTTGTTAAGTAAATGTGCTATCAGGTCTTTGCAATAGTTCTTTTGGTTTTCACTTTTGAGATGGATCAGAGTGTCTTGTGCATGTGGCATTTCCCCCCTTTTTTTGAAAAGCAGATGTTGAGATCTATTAATGTGTTCACTCTGAACATCACAGTCTTCTCTTTCTCTGGAGTTGGTTGTTGCTTGTCAATGGTTTTGCTTGCAGCCTTTGATTTGTTTCCCTGTTTTTGCCTGTCTCTGTGGCAAAGATCAGCCAGAAGTATAAATTTAACAGATTTTCAGAACCTTTCTCTGGGAATATATAGTCTCTTCCTAATTTTTCTTACATTTATGGTTTCCTTTGAATGTCCTAGTTTTCAATATCTGACTCCCAAAAGAGGGGCAAGAAGAGAGAGAAATAAAGAAGGTACAAGGAGTGCTGGCCCTTTAAATCTCCAGGAAGCCCCTTACAAGTCTGTTTAGTCAGAGGGGGAATGGAGCACCCACCAATACCTACCTGCCTGCTTTGATTTCAGTGATTAGGCACAAATCCCCCAGGGTAGGGTGCATTAGACTCCCTTACTAATCTAGATTACTGAATTGAATAAATTACTATATGTGCCAAGGAGACTCTCAGTTTCTTAGTATTTGAGGAAAATCTACTTTCGGCCAAGAGACATATGTGCAGCAGTTTCTGTGCTCTTCTCTGGTCTGTCCATTTCCCACATAAATGAGTATTTAGATAACCTCCAAACTCCAAAGTCGTGGTGGAAATGGTTGCACATATCAAAAGTGTCATTAAATTCACTTCCTTACATTTCAGGAGTGCATTTCTGCCATTTTCAAACACATTTTTAGATGGTTTATGAGGTTTGAACCTCCTGTTACTTGTCCTTTAGTATTACTTTGTTTTAACCTCTTCTACCATTCAGCCTGCTTGTTATTTCTATCCTGTAGCCTTATCATTTCTTGCTACCATTGTAAAGTCCTAACATCTCCAGACAGGCATACACTCCTGCTGAATCAGAGGTGAAAAAACTCACCTATTTAAAGCTGGACCTGGTGGTGTGCCCATGTAATCACAGCACAAGGGGAAGCCGAGGCAGAGCATTGCTACAAATTTGAGGTTAATTTGAGCCACATAACAATCAGAGATGCTTAACAGGACCCTGCCTTAGAAAATAAAAGCAACAAAATAACTCAAGTCCTTAGAAATTTGCCAAGTATGAAATAGATTTTCTAAGTCATATGTATGAAAAATAAATTTCCAGGAGCTGAGAATGACCAAAAAGGGTATGGTAGTATATTTTATAAATTTGGAGATAAAAGATAATTTCAGAAACCAAATATGGAATTCTGGGAGAAAAGGTAACGTATCTTTTGGTACCCATTTCAATGAATTCTAGTCACCTAATAGCACTGTACATGATATTCAAGCTTTTTCTAAATGTAGATGATACTCAGCATGAGCCTATAAATCATTGCATTTAGCCTTTTGAAGCTCAGCATGGGTACAATATTTTCTCTGCAAATTAGTTAATACTTAAGGCAAAGATGCCAATGATGTGCAATTCTCTTCTGGGTTGACTTTAGAGACAATTTATAGACCACCCTGAAATATTTGCTCTTTTTAACCAGTGGGCAGGAATTGGAACAGGATCACAGAAGCAGCTTGTCTCCTCATTTCAAGGTGCCTGTCATCAGGTGAGAACAGAAGCCTTGTGAATAGAGAGGGCATCAGTGAAATATATCTAGGGTCAGAAATGGTACCTACTTACTGTTTTTGACCAAAAAGGTTACTTTTTCTGGCCTGATTATTCGTCTGCTCTGGTAAAGAACATTAAAAATACTCAAATCTGCAGAAAGGCACAATGGTACACATTTTTGTCCCAGCTACTTGGCAAGCTGAAGCAGGAGGGTCACTTGAGAGACCAGGGATTTGAGGCCAGCCTGGGCTACTGAGTGGAGAAATTCCTTCTCTAAGAAACAAACAAAATAAAACAACAACCAAGAACTGAACACCTTTTACATATTTGGTGTCCTTTTGCCGAAGATGATGTTGAATGGAAGACTTAGGTGTGTCTGTACAAAACATTTGCCCGATGGCTCAAACATGGACGGTATTAACAAGTCTGCTGAGGCCCAATCAGCCCAGAGAGCTGAGGAAAGGGGCTGGGGAGGTGGCTCGGTGCCACACCGACTGCACGTGTATGAGGTCCGAGTTCAGCTCCCCATTACCCATGCAGGGTGGATATGGTGGCCTGAACCAATCTCAGGGCTCAGGACAGGATGGCAGGGAATTCCTGGAGCAGGCTGGTTAGGTAAACCAGTCAAATTAGTGGGTTCTAGGTTCAAGTGAGAGACTCTGCCCTAATATATAAGGTGGAGAATGAGAGAGGAAGACACTTACTAACCTCTGTCTTCCACTTCTGTGTGTATACATGCACATATTCAATGTCCACGCACATGTAGATATGCATACCCACAAACCAAACAAAACACACATATACACAGAAAAAAAAAAAAGCCTGAGACTGAGGAGAGTTCTGCATGTGAGGCCATGGGGTTAACCCAGCAGGTACCTCACCTCATGCGGAGGTTATTTCTCAGTCTTGGTTCTCCATACTGATGGGCTTTGATCTCCAGTTCTTCACTTGAGTCATCATTTATACATGGATTGTGGATAGGGAATCAGGCTGGACTAATCAATTTTTACTCCCATGCATCTATTCTCATTGGAACAAAACATGGTTCCCAAAAGCTTTATTTGCCTGAGGGTAGGGCAGTGACCTTAAGGCAGAATGGAGAGAAGACTATAGAAACTGTGTGCCCTACAGACAACAGCATGCCTGCCAAGGGATGGATTCTTCCCTCCAGGGATGTGGGGTTCATTGTTCTTGTAAGAAATAAAACAATATAACTCAGGCTCCAACACACCATGTAGGACAAAAATAGCTATGAACATGGCCTGACAAAAGGTGATGATTTTACTTAAAATATCACAAGAGTCTATTTTTTTTTGTAACTCATGGTTCCTGGGCATAAACTTTGTACCTGATAATGTTATGTCTCAAGGTCAAAAGGCTGAGTGGACTCTCCTGTAGATCACACGTAGATCTGATGTTTCTGGTCTTACTCCATATCAAATGTGCTTCTAAGCACACAATTTTGATAAATGACGGAATTCTTATACCATTGATATGTTTCTATGATCCCTTAAATTCCCAAGACCAGAGTAACATGGAACCTTCAGTCCTTTCCTGTAATTGGATCCTCGCAGAGTATGGCCTCCTAAAGGCCTCCACATTTCTCTTCTCTGTTTTCTTAAAAATTTCCTAATGAGTCTGATTTCTTTTTCTACTTTTTAATTAGGGATGCCACACAGATGGTAACTTTGTTTTAGCTCCTGGAACACAAGGCTTTTTCTTTTTGTGTTCTTAGTTATTGAATGTAACTACCCACTCTAGGGTGAACCTAGATCATACTGTACTGATGGACCTTTAAATTTCATGGTTGGGGCAGATCGCACATTTATTATCTGTAAAACCTCTCTGGTTTTTATTTCAAGTTTCCTTCTAAATCATATTTCTTACTCAATTACTATTATTTTTTAAATGTTTAAGACTTATTGTTATCATTTTTATCCTCTCTCTGTGTGGGCTTATTTATGTACATGTGAGCGCAGTACACATGGTGGCCAGAAGTGCTGGGTCCCCTGGAGCTGGTGTTATGGGTAGTAGTATGCTTTGTAACATGCAGGAAAAGCAGTATGTGCTCTTAACTACTGAGCCTTCTCTTCAGTCCATTGGCTCAATTGTTGAAGCAAAACAAAAGATCACATCACACACAAACAAAACAAAACAAGACAAAGCAAATAAACAACAAAGAACATCTTTTCTGGATAGTTTATACATAAAAATCACATGCATGTATAGTTACTAAAATTTTCTTCAGGGGAAAGGTCCCTGAGATATGCAAACTCTAGCTTTATCAAGAACAAAAATGGAATTTTGAATTTAGTAACTGTTTTTCCAGTATACTACATAAAATGATGGAAAAGGCATTGAAACAATATATTTTCCCTTGTAAGACAGATACTTTTCATTTTAAAAGGTTATGCTCAATGGAGTATGGTGGTGAATGCCCACAGTCCACACTTCTCTGGAGGCTGACTGAGGCAGTGGATCACTTGGCTCATGAGTCCTAGGCCTATGTTAGCAACTTAACAAGGGAATCTCTCCCCACCTAAGCAGCAATGTGTGCTAGCCTGTGCTCAGAAAGCAAGAAGTGAATGGTTATATCGTGTAAAAGATAACTCAATTTATCCGAGGCACATAAACAATAAACATCACAGTATGGAAAACTCAACTCTTACTGCCATTGGTTTTACACAGTGGTAAAGACAACAACTCTCCCAAATGCTGCTAAGCACAGTATGCATCCTTGTAAGGTAGTGGTGGAACATGTCTGCCATCTGACCCAGCACTTAGGGCCACTCAAACACCAGAGGATTTAACAGTTTAGATGTCTACGAGGGCCTGTGTTGGAGCTTATTCAGATACCTGGAGCCCAAATGAAATGAATTACTGCCATGGACAGTCTGTTTTCTCTCTTAGTCCTGTCAGCTGTTTCCACCACAAGAAGAGCCTAAGACTTAAGAATGAACTCTTTAAGGAATTAGATTTCACAACACACACACACACACACACACACACACACACACACACACACACACACACACCCCTTGTGCAATGTTGATCAATTGCTCTTTGAATTTCACTCTTGAACTTAGTTTTGTAAAAGTCAGAAGGATGACAGATTTAACTCTCGCATTCTGTGAGTCTAAGCAAGGAGCACTCAGCAGGTACCCATCTGGGGAGGGAAGGAAGATGCTCTCCTTACACGGGAGACATACAACTTAGAGTGTGGAAACCGGTCATTTTGGAAATGCATAACCTTTCTAAATGATCAAGTATAGCAAGGAATCTGTCCTGATTAAGTCCACCACAACTGGTCTCATTTGAGGATTTGATTTAGTCTTTTCAAAACCACAGATGCCATGATACAGAGGAAGCTCAAGGCTCAGACACTTCCAAGAGAGCTTGTCTTATTGGTAAGCATGTGCCGTCGTCTGTTTCCCTGTGCCTATTAAAGAGTTTGTGAGAGAAAACATGTTTGAAAATACCTTGTTTAAGCTCAAGCTTCAACATGAAAAACAACCTGTCTAGCAGCTCTCTCATTTCTAGAACCTAATCATGCTTTGACTGTCAGCATGAGGAAATGTGGGTGAGACGTCACTGCCTGGCTCATTGCTTTGTTTACACGATGGTGAATCTGTGTTATAATCACGCTTGGGAAACAGTATTCCTGTGCATCTTAGAGGTTTATACATTGCTAGGAATAGCCCTGATGGAAAAGTAGTTTCTCAGGGGATTGACTCATCGGAGCACTGTCTTTTTGCTTGGCCTTGCCTCTCTCTTTCCCTTCCTCCTCCTCCTTCCTTCTGTTTCCTTCCTGCTCTGTTTCTTTCCTTCTCTTTTTCTCTCTTCCTTTTTTCTTCCTTGACGAGGTCTTGTGTGTTCCAGGCTAATCATTTTAAATAAAATTAGGGTGACATATTACACACTTCTATGTGCTTTCTAACACATGTTTTCTATATAATGAAAGTATAATGTATATATAAAACAGAAATATGAGGACATATATGATTAAGGAATAAGGATAAAATAATAATCTATAGGAAAGAATTATTTATATCACATCTGTAAATAGATGTGTGTCTAATGTCTGTTGTATTCATGGATATGAAGTATGGATATATTCATGTTATAACATATTGAGGGTTGTGTATTTTTATTATTATTATTTATTTATTTAACAATCACAGTGCAAGGAATTAAACCCAAAGCTCTGTCCATGCTGGGGAAGTGCTCTTTCACTAAACTTCACCCTCAGCTGTATTTTAATAGTTTTCTAATTTTAAATCATACTCATAATTCATAAGCATTGATAATAACGAAAGCACAGATTAAAAGAAAAAGGCAACATGCTTAGTTAATTCCTCCAAGCCAAAGTGGGGTTCATGGGCTTGTATAACATTTATCATTTGGCATTTTGGTTTCATCCTCAGAATTATACAAGAAAGATGAGGTCTATGTGGTCACTGACCTCACTTTGCAATGGTCTGGATTCAAGGTTCAGGATAAAAAGTACAATAGTGATTATATATTCTTTAAGAAAAATGCATTTGCATAGTAAATAAAACATACATTTTAAAGGCTGTACTGGGTCACTGTGATGAATCTTTCATTAGCAAATGTTCAAGAAGAAATATATGGTGACTTATTTAAACCCCTAAAAATATTTCAGCTGCAGCTTATAGTCTGTTTTGTTGTTGCTTTCCTCCTCCTCCTCCTTCTCCTCCTCCTCCTCCTCCTCCTCCTCTTCCTCCTCCTCCTCCTCTTCCTCTTCCTCTTCTTCCTCTTCTGCCTCCTCCTCATCCTCCTCCTTCTTTTAGTGCTTGCCAGACAATTTCTCTACCACTTAGCTAAATCTACAAATCCTATAATCTGTTTTCTGTCAGAATTAACCAGGATCTGCTTCTACTAACCCAAATCATTAGTCGGTGGAGCCGTAGCACAACTAGAGTAGTAATGAACAGCAGTGGCTGACTGGAGGGGGTTGTCGGGTTTGACCTTGTTCAGGTAGTCTGTTCTGACTGAACCGGAGATTAGCCATCTTCAAGAGTCATAGACAGCACTTGTGCACACAGTATGTCTGGAGTCATCAACAGAACATACAGACACGGGAGGGAGAGTCCTAAGGACATGCTGGTAATTGGTTTGAAAAAAAAAAACAAAACAAAAAAACAAAAACCTGGGAGGTGGATGTGTGTGAGATGAGAGAAGAGAGAAGAGAGAGCTGAGTATTTAGGAAGAGATGGAGTCAGGAGCAGGAGAACCAGGGATCGTCACTGATAATAACTGCAAAGCAGCTGGATGTAATCTCCTGTTTGCCAAGTGTTTTCGATCCTCTTTATAAACCAGCCCATACGGTAAATGGGGCCCGAAGTGGGTTAGGGAACATTGTAACCTCATTTCACCTTATTGAGCTATGTGCCAGGGATCTCAGCAGGTAGATCAATTAACTTCCACTAGTTAAATGGGATGAAAATGAGGTTACCCAGATTGACAAAACTCGGATGCTGTTCCCCCTCCAAATCAGGAGGGGTTAGGCTCTGGGCCGAAGCTCTAGCTGGTGGGGCCCCAGGCAGTTGTGTTAGGCTCTGGGTGGCAGCTCTAGCTGGTGGCCTCAGGCGGCTGCAGGTCTGAACTGAACAGGAGCTTTGGCACTCAGGGCCACAGCTCCATCCTACAGTCTCAGCAGAGACAGGGAAATGACATCGAATGGATAGCCACTGTATTAACGAGGATGTCAAAGACTCATTGCATGCTTCCAGTTTTTCTCTCTTCCTACATGGATGCAGGATCTTGATCGAGAAAACCTTCCCTCGTGATTTTATTTGACAACTGACAGAACAAGAACAGTGATTTTCTTTTTGTAAAGCCTGAATTTTATGAGATTATTTTCCTATTGATGATGGAGTTCTTGAGCTTAGAAATCTCAATTAGCTCCATGGTTATTTGCAAAATAATGTTCCAGAATCTGCAGTTACTGCAGTTATGTTTAAAGGGACACTAGATGGGAAACTTTTTTTAAAACATCACTTAGTAAACAATTGTGTTTGGAGGTAGGCAAAGTTCAAATTGTGTTTCTTTAATTTGTATCTATTTTCAATTTTAGCAAGTGGTCTTATGGGTAATGGCCACTTTTAACAGATAAAGGAATGACACAAATGTTGAAATATATGTATGGTTCGCTTAGCTGAAAAAACTGCAGTTAATAGTTCCAGGCTAGGGCCTGGTGCCTCCTGTTCTGTGGGTAGTTTATGTTTTCAGACACAGGTCCAAGGTGAATTGGCCTGATGCTATGGGGCAGAGGCTGGGCTGAGAACTGCTTCTTTTACCCTCAGTATTTGATGGAATTTGTCTACATTGTCTTTTAAAGTATTATTAGTGTCTGAAATGAATAATGCTAATAATGATGACTTTAAAGTTGTGGGAAATGAAGATGTCTTATGGATCACTTAGAATATAGTATAAAAATGAAGCAGTTTTGAATTCTGATAATGTTTATTTGATTTAAACCTATTGCATACATGGACAGAGCCATGAGAGTCTACCTTGTAAATACAAGTATTATATCAATTGAAGTAAAATAGTTTGTTTAGGAAGTAATATTAATTTGACTTATGTAATTCTTTGTCTCCAAAATTTTGTCTAAACTCTGCCAATCACTGGGGACAAAAACTAAGGCCATGTAAGTAAGTGGGGTGCAAGATACATTAAAACATTATTTTGGCGGGGATGAATATGAATAAAGTACATGGTTTATATGTATGAGAAATAAAAATTAAATGTTATTTTATATAACACTTTCAAGCACAATATATATGAGACTTGGTAAAGAAGTAAGTGCTGATGCTCAGTCTGTATAGGGGACAGAAAAGCCCTGAATTCCAACATGAAGTTCACTGTGCAGAGCTGGACCATGCGTTCTGTGTAATGGAGAAAGAACTGTAATAAAACAGAAAACATCCAGTGGCATCTAACTTTTGTTTCATTGAAATAAGGGGAAAAACATACTTCAAATAAATGCATGCAGATGCCTTAGTATTTTCCTGACTTGCATCGATGCCCCGCCCTCAAAAAAATGCTAAAAATGCTAAAAGTACCTCTGAGCCAAAAAAAAGTGAGTGATGGCCACAGAGCATCTCCCTCCCTGTGGATATTACAAAGGGGAATTTGAGCCCTGCTGCTGTTAATGATGACTACAAATCGTAGCCAATCAAACCAGAAGGAGCATTGACCATATTTGCTGTGAACTGCTTAAGGCTTAAACACCAGGGACTCGAAACAAACTGTTCTTATCCCCTTTTCCAAACAGAGATTTAAATGTACAATGCCCGGGCCAGCACCAGCTGCACTTGAAGAGCCACAAGTCCCTGTAAGCTCCAAGGAAATGGAAGGGAGCCCAGTTCACCAGGAGGTGTCATCTTGTTCTAGCCAGCTGGGTGACAACTGGGGTGAAAACGATGAGGTGCTAATTAAAGTGGTGGACATTCTCATTGTAGTAGTGGTCAATGGCACCTGCAGAAGTAGTGAGAGCCTGGGATGCGTGGCCCAGCCTGTCCAGACCTGGGGGTCTCTTATCTCTAGCTTATCTTCTAGCTTTCTCCTATTACAGGTTTAGTTGGCGAGGGTGCCTCCGCCTGCCTCTTGTTCTGATTCACCAATTCTGCTGAGGAATAATTGTGTGAATAATACATGATGTGTGAAGTGTTGAACAAGGGCCCTTGGTGAAAGTCTGGGGGTGTGTTTTGCTTTTTATTTTTTAAGTCAAAAAATTAAAGTATTTGTTAAAATAAGTAGATAAATAATACAAAACAAAAACCCTCAGACAGATGGCTGATATTCTGTGGTCTGGAATACAAGGTAAGGTTGTTCTCTTCATGTTTCCAGTGTTGAACTTGGACTGACCCCCGTGAGATGACGCTGCATCCAGGGCTGCACGGTGATCCGAACTGAAACCATCGCAGCATGGTTTGAGCGACTTTTCAAAACAGAGAGTACAGCACGACCAAAGCAGGCTACTTGGTTAAAAATGAACTCCCCACTTCCTACATAGAATAACATTTCCGGAGTTATATCTTCATAGCTTTAGGCCCTATCACAGATGAACAAGGCCATAATGGAAGTGGCCTTGTGTTTCAGAAGGAGACCTGCATTTGCTCTGCTTTGCACATACACAACCCATGTTTTATTTGAATGCTAGGGAAGCTGCTCCATGGTGATCTTTAAAGAGTATGTTGTATAAGAGCTTATCTATCCAAAAGAAGTCATGTGCTGTCACAGAATTGTGTCTTTGCAACTTTTAAAGATTTTTTTTTTTGACAAAATGACTTAAGATGTAGGTTCATGTAATTTCAGTCCCCTGTAGAAACTGAGGAAATCCATACCCAGTCTCCCTACACTTGTGCATGTTTTCTTCAGATTGACATAAGCATGGTCCAATTTTTCCTGAGATGTCAGTAGCAGTCCTGGCTCCATTATAACGTGCTGTCTTTTTCAGCAAGATATTCAATCCCTCAGCATTACCTTTTTCTCATCTGTAAAATAGGCATGAAAGTTCACCTCAGAGAGCTGTGGTAGGTGATACGATTGGGCACATGGAAACAGTAACACATGAATGGGTACGCCCTACTGGCATAGAAGTAGATCTGTGATGATCCACCGATCTGGAAAATGGATGGAAAAGCAAGCTCTTGGAGAGACAAGATGGATTTTAATTTGGATATGTTTCACCTAAGCATATGTGAGACTCTCTAGAATACTTCCATGGGGATGCCAGAACAAAAGCCAATCATATTTAAAATACATGCAATTAGGCAGGTAGACACAGGTGTTCTTAGTTTAATCTGTGGTATTAACAAGATTCCTTACATCAAGACTCTGGAACAAGAAGGCTGAGATTAATCTCAAAGAAAACCTACAGTTAACTGGTAGAGGGAGAATCGGTCCTTCCAGGGAAAAGGTTCCTCACAAGTAATTCAATCCCAAGCGGGCAGCCCTAAACATACATGTGTAAAAGCAACGCTAAGCAGATGCAGGAGGTTGTAGATGTGCACATGTGTGTATAGACATCTAACAGAAATACTTAAAGAAGGAGTCATGAATTTGAGAGAAAATAGAGGGGTGACATAGGAGGATTTGGTGGGGAGAGAGGAAGGGATGAAAATAATGTAAATATAATACTTATATAGGACATCCTCAAAAAAGTGTAAAAATTTAAAACAAAAAGGGAAAAAAGACCCCGAGCAGGAGGGGATAGAGAGCAGTCTGAGAATGGAGGCTGACGATACTCCATAGAAAATGGTGACAATATGAGGTGTCACCAGGAGACGAAGGCAGACAATAAGGCTTGGAGGTTTATATTGACTGCCACCTTGACAGGATCTAGAATCATCTAGGAGACACTTTGGGCGTATCCATGTCAATGGTCATTTCTAGATTAGGTTAATTGAGGAAAGGAGGAAAGACCCGTGGGTCTAAGATTGCCTGTAAAGTAGAAAGCTCATGGAGCATGAACACTTGCTGATTTCTGCTTCCTGAGTGTTAATGCAATGTGACCAGCTGCCTCACACTCTTGCTACTATGCCTTCTCCACCAACACAGACTTCCCCAGGAACCCTTCCTTCCTTCGTTAAGTTGCTGTGGTCAGGTATTTTGTTGCAGCAATGAAGTAAATATCCAGTACAGAAAGCCAACAGTGAGCAATGTTTAATGAGGCATTTTAATGTAGATGAGGAGTTTCCTTTAAATAGCCCCTTTATGAGAGTTCTGGGGAAGAGAATGCAGTCCATTATGAGGTGGGGAATGGCTAGTTGGAAAGGATGATGACAGGGAAGCATGCACAATCATCCCCTGCCTCCTGCAAGTGAGTCTGTTGAGGAGGAGGAAGAGGAGGTCAGGTGGATAGGTTCATCACAGAGAAAGAGAAAAACATCGTTTCCTTGGTGGTCATGGCTCATCTTTTTCTTTTTTCAGCATGGGAGAACATTTGCTTCATGTACATATTTCTGGTCAGTTTCTTGTGTCTCATTCTTCTTGTTTCCTAAAATGACCCAGTCACTGTGTTGAAAGTCTAGTTTGGATCTTAAGTGTCTAAATGGAGAGCTCAAAGGTGTGGTCTGTTTTCCAAAGCTCAATCTTTTTTCCTGTTTTCTTCCACTGTATGGGTTTTCAAGCCATGCCTTTGCTTAAGATGTCTGGTATGAAGAGTCTCCTCCTCCTGAGAAAGACTCCATTGAGACCCAGCTCCTGGACATTGCTATTGGTAGGATTCTCTCACACTTAGGAACTTCTGCCAATTCTGAACACTTTCATATTTTCTTCACATAACAGAGAAACTTAGCCCCCAAACAGAAATGGAAGCACATGAGCCTGATTCCTCTGCCTTCACCAGTGGCAGTGACATGCTCTTTCCACACATATTATGACGGCCTCAACCTTGTTTTCTGAGCACATTCTCTGGGAAAGCTACTACTAGGTCAAGGTGACATTTGAGAGAAAATTTTCATCCTTACTCCTTGTTCTTTCTCTACCACGTGACACATTTGTTTAGACCTTTACCTTTTATGACTTTTGGGTCTTCTGTACATTTGAGCCCATCTGCTCTCTCAGAACAACACTCCTATTTCAGAGAAGTCCTTGACTGCACTTTCAGAAGATGGGGGAATTTACAGATATCTTATGGTTGTACCATTCTTTCTCCAGCCTCTACCCAATGACGGAAGATTGTCAACTAGAACTGGCCTAACCTTGAAACAGAAAAAACTAGAGATTCCAAATGCCACTTCATAAAAGCATTCTAAAATACATATGCATGCTGTTAAAATCTTGAGGAAACAACTCATCTATGTTGCTTAGAGGCTGGTTGGTACTTTGGAGCAACAAGTATAAGGCAGCGAAGAAAGAGGAAGAACTGGTAGGACTTGGACCGAGCTATGGGAACTGAGATGGTCAGGTGTATAGGGGGAGAATCTGACTATGCACGTTCATTTTGGCAATTTCCTATCAGTTAACAGTCAATGCCACCTTATATTCTGAAAGGCAACAGTGACTTACGCTGTATTATTTTCAAAGTCTCCGGTCAGGAACTTTTTTTTTTAAACTAGATACTGTGGGATGGTCTGTATGTCAAATGTGTTGCTGATTGGTCAGTAAATAAATCACTGATTGGTCCGTGGCCAGGCAGGAAGTATAGGCGGGACAAGGAGGAGAATAGAGCTGGGAAGTGGAAGGCTGAGTGAGAGAGACACTGCCAGCCGCCATCAGGATAAGGAAGATGTAAAGTACCGGTAAGCCACAAGCCACGTGGCAAGGTATAGATTAATGGAAATGGATTAATTTAAGCTGTAAGAACAGTTAGCAAGAAGCCTGCCACGGCCATACAGTTTGAAACCAATATAAGTCTCTGTGTTTATTTGATCGGGTTTAAGCGGCTTGGGACTGGCGGGTGAGAGAGATTTGTCCTGACTGTGGGCCAGGCAGGAAAACTCTAGCAACAAATGGCGCCCAACGTGGTGACAAGAGTTTCCACCTAAAAACTGAGAAAAAAGATTCTAAAACAGAGCTAAAAACAGCTTCCTAATTGTCTCTCTCAAATGAGCGGCAGCTGCCGGTTTGAGCTACTGGCGGGTTGCTGGGTGCGCGCTCGACCTGCAGTATGGTGGGAATGAGGCCTCTGCAAGTAGCACACTAAGCTACATTGTGGATTTAGCCTTTGCTAGTACAAAACAAAAAAAAGAGGTTTCTGGGCTACATGCTGCTTGGATAAAAGCATAGACCCACAATAGCTCCCAGAGCTGGTGGTAAAGTACCACGCCATGTTGGAAAGCTGCGGTGGGCAGAGCCAGCAGCCACAACTGCTGCAGCTTAAAGCAATAGATTCACAATAAGACAGATTCAGATGTAATAGTTTAAAATGTGTGTAAAATATACGTAGGCTTGAAAGAGAAAAAAAAAAGGTGATATATACAGTATAAAAACAAATACATGGTTTTAAAAAATAAAGTCTTTAAAGAGACAGTAAAATTAATATAAAAAATAAGCCACGTAGAGATGACTATTACACAGAGAGTCTGGATTGTGTTGTCTTTGGGATTCTTAACTACAGAGAGATGTTTGATTGTAAAGGAAGCTGAGTTAAACCAGTACGTATATTTTAAAGATACTTTGACTTCAAAATTTGGATGTAAGGATATGTTGCTTTGGAAAAGAGTCTCTTTTGTTTCCGCAGAAAACAAGAGGCTATGGATTTGTTCCAGAGTAAGATACATCAGGTTTGACCAGCCAAGACCCCCTGAAAGGTCTCCAATGACACCATGGCCCAGATGATCCAACATCCAGAATGGTTTCAAGGCAACTGGCTCAGATGATACAGCCTCACGGACTACTCCATGATCCTAAAATTTTCTTTGTGTCCCCAGAAGATACAGCGCCCCCCTCCAGCAGGAAGTAGTAAGAGAAGCTACGCCCAAATTCCCAAATATACCAAGCTGACTTTGGAGATGTGTAAAGGTTAAAACTTTCCTTTTTAAGAAAAGAAAAGGGGAGGTACTGTGGGATGGTCTGTATGTCAAATGTGTTGCTGATTGGTCAGTAAATAAATCACTGATTGGTCCGTGGCCAGGCAGGAAGTATAGGCGGGACAAGGAGGAGAATAGAGCTGGGAAGTGGAAGGCTGAGTGAGAGAGACACTGCCAGCCGCCATCAGGATAAGGAAGATGTAAAGTACCGGTAAGCCACAAGCCACGTGGCAAGGTATAGATTAATGGAAATGGATTAATTTAAGCTGTAAGAACAGTTAGCAAGAAGCCTGCCACGGCCATACAGTTTGAAACCAATATAAGTCTCTGTGTTTATTTGATCGGGTTTAAGCGGCTTGGGACTGGCGGGTGAGAGAGATTTGTCCTGACTGTGGGCCAGGCAGGAAAACTCTAGCAACAACTAGATGCTTACCATTTTGTGTTATCCCCAGTTTTACAGAGCAGCCACTGATGTCAGCAAGCTCTGGCAAATGAGAGGGACAGAAAGGGAGTGCTGTCGGAGTCTCCAGTAAGATCCGGACGGCCTCTGAATGCTTTTAGGCCTTGGCTTCAGTGCAGGGGCACTTGCTACCCTCCAAGGCATTTTCTCAGCAAAGGTTAGAAGGCACACAGATGGTAGCTTGTAGCTTTGTGAGAGTGACAATCTTTCTTGCTGTTACTTGAATTTACATAAAGTAACGATGCAAAGCGCTCATCATGCTCCAAACTCAATCTCAAACAAAATGACCAGTAATTGAAACAACAAAGGTAATTGGCCACGGATGATAGAAGAAATTTCACTCTAAGGAGCTTACTGACTGGAAAAGATTCAATAACTCCAAAGCACTGGAAATATTTTAGGCACCACAAGCCCTCGTTTGAGTCTATTGGCAAGGAGAATGTAAGAGTCCTTGATTGCCTAGTCTCATGCAGTGCTTTGACTAGACTCTGTAATTTCTAAAATGGACAGCATTTGTGGAAATGATCAGCCACGCTCCCCTTACCTACCAAGCACTATGCTCAGACATTGTTTCCCACACCACCTGTGTCTAGTTTACTGAACATGCTAGACTTTATGGAGACAAAAGGAATTTTTTTCTCTCTCTCCAAGTATTGTTTTCAGCTAGATTGTGTCATATTCATTCACTAAACAAGTATTTATTACCTAGCTCTTATGGGTCAGGTAATATTTTAAGCCCTTAAGGCATGGGTTATAATAAAACTAAAGAGATGAACCTTTTTAGTGGTGAGATAGGCAAACATAACAATTGTTTTCTTTTTCCCTGTCTCTGGACTCAGGCGTATTCCATGGTTTGTCTATTAAAATTGTCATTTAGTCCATTAGAACAGTCCATATAGCCCAGATTAAATATTTGTTTCTCATCCAATTCAAAGCTTTCTCTTCCCTAATCCAGTCTGCCACAGCAGGAGCTCCACATTAGGGAGGGCATACACTCTCTTCCTTCTAACTCTCTACTCTGCCTGTGCAGTCTCTTGTTCAAACTCCCTCATGACTCTTTCCAAATGCCAAGTTGGCCAGGTCAAGTTATTCCCAGGGCTCTCTTGTGATAATAACTTCCCTCAGTAGTGGAAATCCCTAAGGATCTCAACAGCCCTGTGGACATCTGTGTTGTGTGAATGCCCACCTCTCCTCAGCTTTGCATCTACGTCTAAGTAAATGGTTCACTTTTGAGCTTTTGCTCATCTTATAGTGTGAAAACGAAAACACACAGCCTTTGCCTAATGGGAGGAAGCTTCCAAGATTCTACCCTTGGAAATGTAGTTTTCTTTTGAAAACCATCTTTTCATTCTCTAGATTCACAATATTAAACTGGAGTTGTGTGTTGTATAAGAGTCAAGAAATCATTTTAGCTAGCTCCTAGTCATCTCTTGAGGATGGTGTAGACATTTCCTGGGAATATCATTTAAGATGTACACAGTTTTCACTTTGCTGATAAGCATGTTTCAAAAGAACAAACAACCAAAACAGGCTGCTCTAGCCGTGGGTTGCATGCATGCTCCTGGGAAGGGCCTGTATCAGTAGTCTCTGACCTATCACAGTAGCATCCCCAACCAGGTCCAAGTTAACATCTAACAACACGAATAAGCATATTTACAAACTTCTCAAGAGAGGGTTGATTCCCTCACAAATCACTGTGATGTGATCCCGAGGAACTCAAATAGCAGTGTGTAAGTGTGCCTTCTGTTGGGCAATAAAGCCTGAAGGATCACTAAATCAGAAGGACTCAGTTCTAGTCTTCTAGTCTTTCTAAGCATTTTTACCTCCTCACTAAGAAAGCAGATGTGTTTCCTAAGCACCTTCAGAGGGACAGAGAGGATGAAAATGCCAAATCTTGTCTGATGCTGAGAGAGCTGAACTCACTCATGGACCCAAGAGTCTTCTCCTTGCCAAATAGAAATAAGGGTCATCCATAGTCTCTGACCTAGTGGCATAAATTTTTCTGGAGGAGTTGAACAATAAAAAACACTTTAAATAAATATAAAAAAGTCAAAACACACAGATGAGGGTGGTTTTATGAGACCTTCAAATAAGAATGAGTGTCAACACTTCTCAGTACACTCCATAAAATGGGAAAGGAAGAAACATTGCCAAACTCTTTTGAAGAAGCTAGCATTGTCATGATACCAAAACCATAAAGACACAACAAAAAGTAAAGTATAGATGAATCTCTTTGCTGGACACAGATGCAAAATATTCTCAACAAAATACTTGCAAGCCAAATTCTTAAAAACATTGAGGGATCATTCATCATGACCAAGTGGTTTTATTTCAGGGATGCAGAGATGGTTCAGCCTATGCCAGCAAGTAAATATGATCCTCACACAAATGATCTCAAGAATAGAAATCACACAGCCATCTTGACAAATGCACAAAAGGCTTTTGAGAAAATCTACAACCCTTCAGGATATACGTCCTGAAGAAACAGAGTAGGAGAAACATCCTTCAACATTATAAAGCCTATCTGTGACAAATCTACAACAAATACCGTATTAAGTGGAAAAAATCCATTAAAGTATATTCTATTTAACTAAATTCATCCAAATATTACTGTATCAATGTAGAATCATCATAAAAATAATCAATGAGATATTTCTTGTTCTTTTCCCATGTTCCAACTTTGGAAAACAGACCCTATTGAAGAGGCCCAGAATGTTTCATTTCAACTGGCCACATTTCAAATGTCTGGAGACCTCCTATGCATAATGCTCACCATTCTGCATAGCACAGAGACAGTTCTTTCTTGAGAACATAGGACTGGACCACTGCTTTTCTGTCATCCTGGGCATCCCCATAGAAACTGAGTGAGCTCTAAAAATCATGTATACGTCTTGAACTTGTGTATATCTTTCTTGATATCACATCTTCCCTGCATCACTTCTGCCTACCAAGGACTCGCAACTCCTCTGCTGTCTCTTCCACCTCTTCCTCATCTTTTATTTCTCCTCACTAATCATCTTCCAACTTCTCCTTCTCTTTTTCTTTTCTTTTTTTTTGGGGGGGGGGGAGTAGGGGAAGCTGAGGACCGAACCTAGGACCTTGTGCTAGCTAGGCAAGCACCACAGAGCTAAATCCCCAATCCCCTCTCTTTCTTCTTATTCTGTCATTAGTTTCTCCCGTTCCTACTCCTTCATCTCCACTCACACTGATCCCTCTAGCTCTCGCGACAGGCAATGGTGTCCTAAGAGTGAACATTGACAGTAGTGGTCCTCAGTAGACCTCCATGTCCTCAGCTCCCTTCCTCCTTCTGGCCGCTTTTCATTCCCAGTTTATCCACAGTTCTTTTTAATTCCTGGAATATTTAATATGTTAAGTTAAATTTCTATGTAACATACTGCCAACATGCAGTGTGGATGTAAAAGCAAGTGAAAAACAAAACAAACAAATAAACCAACAAAAACCAGGCTTCTTAAAGCTGATTTTGGGGGAGGAAATATCCTTTCCTACAGTGTAGTGGTGCTTCTACTATTTCCAGTGGTGGTTACGACATAGGACTCTACTGTGGTAAGTACTAGGAGATAGATGCACTGGAGATTGAAGATTACATCCGATGCGTGAGGTTTCCAGGCTCTCCAACTAGCTCGTTTGGCACCAATGAACAGAGGATTTAGTGATAGATAGCTGGAGCAGAAAACAAACAAAAAAATCAAATAAGAAATGGCTAGAGTTTGGGGAAAAAACATGAACCTATTCACATTCCTATGTAAAAGTAATATGTTTTATTTTTGTTTGGTAGTTTTTGAGGTCCATTCCTCCCTATTTTTTCCTGTAAATTATGACCCCCAAGTTCAAAGGAAAGAGAATTTCATTTCATTTCTCGGTACCAGCACAGTGTTTCCAAATATAACAGCTATTTAATGTTTAGAAAAAAAAAAGTTGTAGCCTGAAATTGGAGAGTTTCAGATTGAAGAGTAAATACCAAAGGCTCATGAACTGGAGTGGTGACAGGAATTAGTTATCTCTACCCAGATCACTAATAAACTGGCCAATATCCTGGAGGAAATTAGTTTAGAAATACTTTAGATGGTGTCTCCTTCTAAATGGCTACTGTAGCTGTGATAAGGTAAGATGTCAGCTCTAAAGGGGAAGAAAAGATGCAGGTCCTACCCAACTCTAAGTAATAAAGATCTCATCTGCAGCTAAAGGAACAGCAGAACCACAATTAGGGCAATTACATTCTGTGCATGAACTCTTTCTTCTCACCACTTTAAATTTGTTTCAGGCTTAAAATCGTTCTTATTCAACAATGGTTTAAAGCTGCAAGAGGTGAAGCTTGTGTGTGTGTGTGTGTGTGTGTGTGTGTGTGTGTGTGTGTGTGTGAGAGAGAGAGAGAGAGAGAGAGAGAGAGAGAGAGAGAGAGAAGCCTGCCCCTCTCTACATAGACAGCAGCAGTGAGCGTGGTAACGCCTCCTCCAAAATGAATACATATAAAATAATCTTATTAATTATTTTAATTCATTTCTAAAGACTGTATAAATGAATCTTGTTGTCTTTTTCTTAAAGAATTATTCTCTGTTCGTGGTAATTTGAACTTGTATCCACCATCCGTGACTTGGCATGCTACACAGAGGGGTGGATTTCATAATCATTCATATAATATTGTAGCACATTTCTCAGAAACTTCTTAATATTGGGCAGTTTTAAAAGGAAGACGAGTTATTTAACCACTGAAGAGGATACTAGTGATTCATCATTAAGTCTTCCAGATAAACATTGTATTGATATCTAGTGGCTACAGAGGCTGATAATAGAAGTATGAGCATCTACTCTCAGACGGTTTCCATCTCAAAAACCTCTTGAATGAAAAATAGGCAGAGTATATCAAATACTAAGTTGCAAATTCTTTTTGTACTGGTATGTTAAATGGCAAAGATTGGTTTTGAATTATCTTAAGAAAGAATTATTTCATGGTTGCCCAAGAAATATTGATGAACCAGTCTGCCTCCATCTTAGGCTTGAAAGCCATCATACAGTAAAGATAAACTAGGTTATTTTAGCTTATGATTAAACCTGTTTCTCAAGGATTGGACTATACTCTACCTGTAACCTAAACTACAAATGGTTCTGTACTGTCTGCTCCAAGAAACAGCAACCTTGCCTTTGTTTCAAAAGGTTATTGTGATCACTTTATTATAACTGTCTTGTTACAACCATCTTGCAAACATGTCTTTGTTTCAGCAGGTTGTTATGACCACGATGCTTTGCTTATGTTCTGCTTCTGTAACCCTGCCTATTTGCCTGCCAAATGCCCCATTTGGAAACCTCTTCTCCTGCACTATAAAAGCCCTTATCTGCCCCATGACCAATGCCGATCTCTTGAACCCTGCCTTTAGGGGGAGATAGCCTGTGTACATGAAGGGAAAAAAAAAGCTTGCTTTAATTAACTTAGCCATGTATCTTCTTGCATCTGTGGGATTAGCAATATAAGCAAATATCCCAGGTACTTAGTCAGATTTCATAAGATACATACATCACAGTATTATCAACATTCACAGAGGTCCGATATAACTGTTCTGCAATTTGCTTAACAGAACTTGGTTCACTTACAGATGAAATACCATCCAAATAAAATCTTGAACTGTTTTGTTTCCAGTGAGGGAACTAAGGTGAGAGACTTGTTGGGGGTTAGGTAACTACAGAAATACTCTCTGAACTTGAACCTAGATTTGCCCAAATTCTCAGTCTGAACTCAGCCAGCCTGCTATTCTCTATAAACACAGAAACAACTCTGTATGGCATTGCCTCTATCCAAAATTAGCAAGTAAAGATGGTTATACTAATCATTTTAATTAGTGCACTTTAAAAATTGTAACAATAGCCGGGCGGTGGTGGCACACGCCTTTAATCCCAGCACTTGGGAGGCAGAGCCAGGCAGATCTCTGTGAGTTTGAGGCCAGCCTGGTCTACAGAGCAAGTTCCAGGACAGGCACCAAAACTACACAGAGAAACCCTGTCTCGAAAAATCAAAAAAAAAAAAAAAAATTGTAACAAATCAATCTTGCTTTTGCCTTGGAGAAACAGTTCTCTTTCTATGTTAATGACACACATAATCATGTGACATACACATGTCTTATAGTTTGGAAATATAACACATCTACAAAGAAAAGGATGCACTTCTGGTATGTGTGTTTTACAACTTGGAAAAATTTTGTGTATTTTTCTTTTCTACTGAAAAATGTGTGAGAAGCTGTCAAAGAAAAGCATCATGGCAGGAAGTAAACGTTGGGCCTGCATTCTTTTCCCAGCACCATTTATAAACACTACTAAGTTTATAAAGGAAACTGATAAAAACAAAAGCTAGTACGCTGGCCAAAGGGATGGCAGGATGCAAGTCAAGGCTGCGGACAAGAACCTTAAGAATGTCAAAAGAAATAGCAGGGTGCAGGAAACAGCTGCTGGTAGAAGGTAGAGTTTGATGGAAGGGAGACAGTGAGGGGCATCTTGAGAGACAGCAAGAGGCAGAGCGATCGGCTCTGCAAAGTCTGTTTGTATAGGAAGCAAGAGTGGCAGGCAGAAGGGTAACCAGGTTTATAATTGTTCTGATAATAGGCTCTGAGTTCATACAAGCTGATGAAGAGAACAAGTATACAAACATGGGTAGCTATCAGTTCCACCTTCCTTCTTGGGTCTTTGAATGAATCCCACTCAGTATAAGCTGCTTACATCTGGACAAAATGCGATGGGGGGATGGCAGGAGAATAAAACTGAAGGAGCACAGTATGCATGTTTCTCTTTTTCCCCTTCATCTTTTGAGTGTATGTGAGAGTATACATGTGTAATGGTTCGCTTATGTACATGGAGGTCATACAAGAAATATAATTGTATAACATGCAGATGTATTTTGTGGTTCAAGAATACAACATATCTCCTAAGAAGAAGGGATACTTTTACGTGTGTGTGTGTGTGTGTGTGTGTGAATATATGTGGTGAATACATGTGTAAGTATTTGTGTATGGGGGCGTGGGCATGTATGTGAAGGCCATAGGTTGATGTCTTCCTGTATCACCCTTCATCTATTTTTGACATTTTTTTTAAGACAAATTTTTCACTAGACATAAATCTCACTGATTCGGTGAGATTAACCAGCTACCAAGATCCAGGGATCCACCTATCTCTATCTCCCCAGTGCTAGGACTATAGTCCTGTGCTTAACCTTTCACATGGCTGCTAGGGATCAGAACTCAGGTCTCCATGCTCGCACAGTGAACCACGCTTCCCCACATGTTTTTCTGCAGGCTAAAGTCTTTCCAGGAACTGTAGAGGTTCCTGTCCTGGACCTCCCCCTAGCCCACCCTGCTGTGAGAGCTCCTTTTGCAGGCCACTCATTGGTGGGAAGCATTTCTTCAGCCTCACAGTCAGTCCACAGGTGACTTGCCTCCAGCTCCAAGGCTGGGGAAAGCTGGGAACTGAAGGATCCTTCAGAAATAAGGGGCTAGAGAAGAAATGGGCATGATCTATCTGCTTAGGAAACACAGCAATGAGGTCTTTATAATGAGCAAGGGAAGGAGCGAGAAAGCTAACATTTTCAGACAGGGAAGCCATTAGGCTGTGAGAAGGCAGCAATCGAGAACCTGGGAACAGTCCACTCTAATGAGATAAAATCACTAAGGATCTCACCTTAGCCCTTGGTTGTAGATTGAAGAAAGTAATAGCGCTGCCTGTGGGTTTCAGATAAAGGGAAGGAAATAGGTAACATTGAAAAGGCAACTTTTTTACACTTTTGTTGGTCATAAGATTGCAAAGATAAATATAGGAAATCGAATGAGATCAGAAAACTCAGGAGGTAACAGTTGATCTTCAGTAATCTGGAGGATGGAGGAGTATAGAAAGGAAAATAGGAAAGGAGTTGAGAGCAGAGGCTGTAAGCCACTGTAACAGAAGCCCAGGGTGTGCTAACCAGATCCAGACAGTGTAGACAGGAGCCATTGGCCCTGACATCGATGGTAAAATGGCTGGCATTCTTTTTAACCGCATGAGACAGCAGGCTGGTGTCTCTTCATATCAAATTAGGCCAAATTTACAGAACTGTCCCCCCAAATTTTGTTGCACATTAGAATTTCCCTAAAAAGAAGAAAGAAAAATAAAAAGAGTTCATGAATACCAGAGTTTTATTCTATGTAGAGAAATCCTGGAAATCAGAACGTGTGTCCTGGGACTGAAGCCTTAGCAATTTTCTTTTTTTTTTTTCTTTTCTTTTTTCCTTTCTTTTCTTTTTCCCTCTTTTCTCTCTCTCTTCTCCTCTCTCTCTTTTCTTATTTGCATTGAATGGTTCTCAGGGCATTTCTCATCATGGACAAGCAGTCTACCATACCTCCAGCCCAAGCCTTAGCAATTGTAGAATTCTAGGCGATGAAGCCAAGTGTGAAAACCACAGACCACAGGCATTGATGACCTCCCCAGTACTTCTGCTAAACTATATCATCCACTTTCATCTGTAGGGGAATTAAAAAGTAGGTGCTATGTGGATAGGTTTTTTTTAAAGAAAAAAATAAAAGAAATCAATCATCTCATGGTGTGGGGGTGTGGCTTATTAATGTATTAACAACCCACATAATCCTAACACTGGACAGAATTGTACCAATTTTTTCCTCTTTGAGATGATGATGTGTTATGTAACACAGTCTGGAACTCAGTATGTAGGTGGGCTGGCCTCAAACTCATTGAGATTCTCCTGCCTCAACCTCCTGAGTTGTTACGATCATAGGTCTGGGCCACCACACCCTGCTGTTTTTGCCGTCTTGACTTCTTATTTCCACTGAGACTCCCTTGTAGTTTATTTTTGTGGTACACTGGATTTTCCCATTCTATCTCAGTATATTAACATACTGAGCACACAAATTACACAACATAGTATGTCAATTGAAAAAGGAAAAATGCTAGGTTGATGAAAACTTGGCATAAATTAGTCACAACATATTCAGAAATGCAGCCTGTCTCTGAGCCTCACACCAGATATGCATAAAAATAGGAGGCCGTGATTATTTCGTGCCCAGGGTATTGGATTTGTGCTAACATCCTTTAAATATTAACAACTCATGAGGTATCAGAAAAGCTTCATTCAAATGTCTGAGGTGACTTCAAGTAACTCATCTTGTTCTGCTTTAAGAAACAGAGGCAATGTTCAATGTGGTCACATAAAAGTTCCTTTCCTAGAAGTAGTCAACTCTTATTAAAAAGTGGCTCAGCAAATGAAAGGGATGCCTCTTATTTTTCTCCTCTGATTAGGCACATTCAATTCTGCATTATCCCACTTGCTTTGATGCCAAACAAGATTAAATTTTCAAATACAGTATGCTAAATTTATAATGTAAGTTTAAAACAAAATTACTTATAAGAAACCAACATCAGCATCCAGGGACGAGGCTGAGCTATTAGCATAATTTACACCAGTGAAGATACTCTGCTCTAATTATTTTTGGCCAATTATCAATTACTGGTCAATGCTAGAATCATTCACCATAATTATTTCCCTAAGGCATCATCCATGGATATAATGAAGAGTTCATCCCATTGCTTTTCTTAGAAAAACAATACTTAGAGGGTTTTTTGTTTGTTTATTTGTTTTTTGTTGTTTTGTTTCTTTCTGTGAGATTTTTTTACTCTGTGAGAAAATCAAATCTAAATCATTAACACTGAGGGTTTTTCTAAGATTTTAAATCTTTAGATCTAAAGTATCTAAAGAAAACAGCTAACTATATCCAGGGTTGGCATGAGAAGTTTCTAGAAAGAACTCTTAACAGCTTACCATTTCGTATTGGTATGATTTTTAAAAAATTAATTCATATTAAAAATAGTTTTTTTTAGGTTGAAAAGGTTAATTTGCACTTCTAAAGTTCACATTATTATTATAGATTCCTTTCTTTGTATATGTGGCTCCTCTCTATTAAAATCAACCCCAAAGCCTGCAAACACCAAGCTTACATTTGAATTCCTAATGACTCCTCCTATTGTCTCATTTCTGTTTGAACCTGTCAATCAATAGTGAAAAGTGCTAATCACTCCCAGAAACCCCAATGTTGCTCACAAAAGTACCAGTCACTGAAAAAAATAATACCGATTGGTCATGGATGGGCAGGAAATCACACCAGGGGCCTGTGGGCACAATGGGGTTTATTAAGTCCATTTTGACCAAGTCCAGTTCTCCCTATATGCAAGGGTCTGGGATCTTAATTTCAAAGTCAGTGAAAATCAGCTAGGTAACCTATGATCATTGGCTAGCCTCTCTCTGAACTGCAGTAGAGGCTCTTATTTAGTTACTTCAGCTTTTCACGAAAGCAGCCTTTATTTTTATTCTTTATTTCTCTCCTTTTCTTTTCTAAAGATAGGGGAGGGATTTAGTTGGATATTTGTTGTTTAAAATTCTTGATTGACCCAACTGTTTTTCAGTTGTTCGTTATTTTCAAATACCATTCTTCTAAGTGACTGAGCATCCACAAAAAAAGTTATTTCCCCTTAATACTCCAATGTAGCAATACCCCTTCTCTAAGCACTGACTGAGCTTATTTCTGAGAAGACGTTATGATGGGCATAAAGTATGGGCCCCAAACTATTGTAGCCTTGGGTCATAGAAGGAATTAAGTTAAACAATCTTATTGTCCCCATTATGCAGAATGCCAAATTTCTCAAAGTCCTTTCCTTAAAAATTTTCAAGAAAATTTAAACAAACAAACAAAACCCAAACCTAAGTAAAATCCACACAGCTTACGTGTTTCCTTCAGGGCAGTAGCTGCAAAAGGCTGCTGAAAAGGAGAGGGAGGAGGACATTGCTATTGGTAAAGAGTGAACAGTAATTACCTTGGAGAAGTCTCCAGAGCGATCGATCACCTTTCTGGTTTGTAAGAACAGGACTGGGAATACACAATAATTGATTTCTATTACTTATGTGTATTTTCCTTTTAGCTTTCCGAAGAAGCAACATAGTTTAATTGACTTTAATTTCAAATTACGTATTTTTATGACTCCTGGAGTTGGCTGGAATTAGAACAAAGAGAGCTGCTAGTCCCAGGAGCTATAGTCTCCAGAGAAGGTAAAACTGTGTGCTTGGGTGCACTCATGTGTGAGTGTGTGTGTGAGAGAGAAGTATGCATTTTAACCATCACAGGTCTTTCCATTATTTCTGAATCCCCCCCCCCCTTTTTTTTAAATAGGCATTTAGGTAGCTGTTAGGTTTGTTTCCCTTGTTTTAGAGAAACTAAGAATTTGTCACAATGAGAAGCTGAGAAAGGCCATATTGGCACAGGTTCAATAGAGACAAGTCCCCTCCATGCATGACAAATGGGCAGAACAATCAGTGGCAGGGTCACACTGAATCATCAGACACAGCCTGGGCCATCCCTGCTGTGATGTCACGGTCCAGTCAAGTTCCTGTGAAACTGTGAGGAACTGACTGTATCTAACCCACACCTTCAACTTGTACTTTGATCATGAAAAGAAAACATACTTCCAAATAACAGAGGCATCTAGTGAGACTCAATGCATTCAGGAGATGGAGAGCCTGGCACTTGAGAACACGAGCAGTGAACTTGAGCTGTTTAATATCTTGCCATGAGATAAAGAGAAAGACAGTTTTCCAGGGAGCATCCTATTCCCTGGCTTCTAATGCTCTGCTTAGGTTTAGCCCTGTGGTTTTACACAATGAGTACACTACAGATTCTTTGATTGTGGTGCCTATCATAGTGTGTTACAATTACTGGTTAACTGGACTTTCTTTCCCCACCCTGCCTTTTTATGATACAATTTTCTCTTTTAAATTTTTTTTACCTGCACCATTTTTATTCAGAGTCTGGAACATTTTAGGTGATGGAGAATGCGTATGGATGAGTTTCTAATGAGGGATTCCCTACTGGGTTGATGATATCATTCAGGCAGACACTGAGATTTCTATTTTTCATTGCTTGGACGAAAGTGATTAGGGGATGGTTTATTCTTCAGTACCATAAACAAAGCAAGGACACACAATGACAAAAGGGAGCATGGCCATGGAAAACGACTTCTCTAGTTTCTGGGATACCAAGGAACTGTAGATACACATGGCAAGTTCTAAAGCTTGCTAGTAGTTGGCACAACCATCATCTAAGGAAGTTTTGAGTTTGGTATGTTATTGTATACTATGTTTCCAAACAAGAAATCTATTAAATTAGCAAGAATCATGTTACTAGAACCAGCAGTTTAAAAGACAGAATTTTTATGAGTCAAAAACCATTTCCTTTCTAAACACACACAAAAAATAATGATTCAAGGAAGCAGATCTATTCAAATGAATAAAATTATTTTAATATATAGTATATCATTATATTTCCTTACAGAGATAAAAATCATGTGTAATATACCAAACCTTAATTTCTTGTATCTTATTTGTCCATTCCCCTCATAACATAGATGTATTATCAAAATTAAAATCTAAAATTCCAGGCTTTGCAAATCATCAAAGAGCTGATATGACTGAAAACTATTTCTGTGTCAAGAATGCGTTAGTACTGTGTAAACTATCTGTCACTAAGGAAGAATCAGCTTGCAGTAAGTACTGAGGCTGCCACTTTAATACCAGAAGATTTCACCCACAATACAGGGGCTGTAGACAATGAAGCCAAGATCGGAACACTGACATCAGGCTGTCACTTGGACAATGCCACCAATAGCATGAGTGACATTTGATGGTGGAACATTAGGGGACTGGGACATAGTAGGCTTGCGCTTTGTCAACTATCCCTTTTCTTCTTTCTCCTCTGGTGGCTATTTGTCATTCTAAGATGACGACAGACTTCCCTTGCCCTGGACCTTTCTGAACTCTGCTGTCTTTGGACATCATGGATATTGCCAAAGAAACTATTTGCCACGCAGTAATTGTATGCCACCCCTCATGGAAAGGTAAAGATAATGAGGCCTGTACAGAGAATAGGCATCCTGTCAAAGGGAAAAAGAGCGGCTTTTAAGACACACAGCCATACAAAGTGCCTTATAGACTTGTCCTGGAGTAACTGTATCAATTAACCACGCTAAAAGCGCGAACTCAGAGCAGCGCTGCACACAGCATGTCTACGGGTATTTTATTATCAAGTCCATTATGATGAGTTCATGTCCTAGACAAAGGGAGAACAGAAAAAGAATTCAGGCTGACAAATTAGACTTGAAATCAGTTTCATTTACATAACGACTGGAAGTTCATTAATAACGGAGTTTTAATTATTCATGCTCCTGTTTCACTAGATACAGCAGTTTCCCCCCTGCTGTGCGGGATGTCTGGATTAGCTAAAATGAACCTTAGCAAACGGATGGGCTGCCCAGAAACTTGGAGGCTTTTCTCTTTTCACACTGCTGGAGCTGGCTGGGGGCAGGGAGGTGGCTTGTGTGTACAAATTGGGGCCCAGTAATGAGCAGGCAGAAGAAGGCAGTGCTGAATAGAGAGCAAGGATACAGGCCGGCACAGTTTTTTTGACTCTACGTTCCATGAGTGCTGAAAAGAAAGAGAAGGCAATATTGCAACTGTTGTGTATGCGCACTCTATGGAGCCTTCACCTGAGATGATAGCGCTTTTACTGTCGGCCGAGATCTCCCGATATGTTACACCTCTGTGAACAAGACTGTGGGTGTGTGGTTCTTCATCTGAGGATATAGGGTCAGGGATAGGGTTTCTTTTGCTTTGTATGAATTTAAAAGAATCAAAAGGAAGAAAGAGAAAATTGACAAGCCCTGCTTTCAATTATCTAGAAAAATCTGAGAAATAGGTAGAAAATAGGCTTTTATTCTTTTTCTTCTTGTGACAGCAATGGTGATATTCCTGGTAATCAACAATGACACTAAGGATCTTTATCCTAAAGAACTTACACTACCTGTGCACACTTACGTTCTTTTCACCCTGCCTGGGTACCACTTTGTGAAGGAAGTAGCTGAAGTTGCTTAGTGTATCTCAGGCTCTTTCAATGTTCACATAGTTTACTATTTTAAGGGACTCGTTCACAAAAAAGAGTATCCCTGATACAAAACACAACCATTTCTCCATGCTTTTACAGGTGACAAAAATGAGTAGAGGGACAGGGATCCTTTTCAATTGGGAGTCCTAGGATTGCTGTAGCATCTGGTTTCCATGGCTATCTTTTGCAAGCGCTTTTAGAAAAAAAGTTGTTTGTCGGAAACAGCCTCACAGACAAGGTCTAGAAACATTGAGCATGAAAAGGAAATGAACGAGGAAGAAACTAGTTTAACCAGAGCTGGCTGAGACTCAACGCATCTTTTACATTCTCCCGGTTACCTTGAAGTGCACAACAATATCATACTCATTTTATTACGACTGAAGCTGAGCTCAAGATAGACCAGACTGTGGCTGGTGAAAGATGAAGTCAGTGTGACCAGAGGTTCCCCCAGTTCTGTTTACGTTTGAAGACAAGGATGCTCACTTTTCTTCTATGTGGTTTATATACTTGTTTCTATCTAGCTTCTCCAGAATATGGTTAACTTACTTAACTATTAATTGACGTGGAAAGTCACATACTTAAACAATTAGTGATGTTCTTAGAACACTTTGTGAACAAGATACTGATGTGAACAAGGGCCATAGGAAAAATTAGTAAAAAATTAGACAGTCTAATTGGCCTGATAACTTTATCTCAAATGCTCCATCTGTTGAGTAGGCCACCAGCAGCTATCACTTCTTGTTAATTTGAGCATACTTCTATGTGTGTATTTTGCTCCATACACAAAAAAACTTCTTCCCTTCCCCCATCCCTTTCTCCTTTTTCTTGTCAAACTCTCAGATCATCTTTTCTGGTCAGAACAACCAGTTTTGGGTGGCTAGTTTTTGTGGTTGTGTATGTGTGCACATGTTTGTGTGTATATGGGTGCAGATGCATGCATGCACAGAGCATATGTGAAGGTCAGAGGACAACCTTGGGTGTTAGTCCTCAAAAGACTTCCACTTTGACTTTTTGAGACATTGGCCTGTGACTTTTAAAGTGGACTCTGGGTGTCAGAACTCATGTTCTTTCTCTTGCAAGGAATGTCCTTACCTAACTGCTTTCTTAGCCCCAGCTAAATTTAATTTCAGATTTTATTTCATTCCTTTACTCATGAGCTGATTTCCCTGCTTTCTCAGACCTGCCCCTACCTTCCTGCCTATTTTATAGAGCTATATGGGAGATTTGGGGTATTTAATTATTGCTGCAGAATGATCAAAGCGTATGTATAGTGTTTTACCTTTTTAATCTTTCAGATGTACATATATGCTCAAGTACAAAGAGAAATGAAATGCCTTAGTGGGGAAGAAAGCACATTGAAAGGATTAAACAAGATCTTTTACTAGAGAGCTAGCCTGAGGAACATGCTGGACTTGAGTCCAGAATGAAATACATGGGAGTTTAATGAGATGTGAAGAGCAGTGCATGCAGCAAGACATTATTGGCATAGTGATACCTCTGTAATAGCCTCAGCCAACCTGAAAATTCATTCTCAAAGGAAACGCTTTAAAACCTTTGACCATTTTACATTTTATTCCTCATTGATAAAGTTGAGGGAATGATTCTTCCAGCCAGGGTTTTGAATGGGCAAGTTCTCTTAGCCACATTCCAGCCCTAAAGACATCACTTTTTACAAGCCCTGCTGCCTAAGCTCCTGCTCTTAACTTAGATCAAAAGATTAACAGCAAAATCTAAAAGAAATCTTGTTTTTTTCTAGTTCCATCCATTTGCCTGCAAATTTTATGATGTCTTTTTTTTTAACCGCTGAGTAATACTCTATTGTGTAAATGTACCACATTTTCTTTATCCATTCTTCAGTTGAGGGGCATCTAGGTTGCTTCCCAGTTCTGGCTATTATGAATAATGCTGCTGTGAACATAGTTGAGCAAGTGTCCTTGTGGTATCATTGTGCATCCTTTGCGTATATGCCCAAGAGTGGTATTGCTGGGTGGTCTTGAGGTAGACTGATTGCCAATTTTCTGAGAAACCGCCATAATGATTTCCAAAGTGGCTGTACAAGTTTCCACTCCCATCAGCAGTGGAAGAGTGTTCCCCTTACTCCATACCCTCTCCAGCATAAGCTGTCATCAGTATTTTTGATCTTAGTCATTCTGACAGGTGTAAGATGGTATCTCAGAGTCATTTGTGGGGGTGGGGATGGTGGGGGAACAGGAGGAGGAGAGAGAGAGGGAACTGTGGTTGGTATGTAAAATTAAAAAAAAAACTTTTAAATTAAAAAAAAAAGAAGATCTTGGGAAATTGCAGCCTGTCAAATGCATCTATTAGGAATAACTGTTGTGCTGGGTGTAGTGCCTTTAATTCCAGCACTTTGGAGGCAGAGGCAGGCAGATTTCTGTGAGTACAAGGCCAGCCTAATCTACATAGTGAGTTCCAGGACAGCCAGAGCTACATAGTGAGAACCTGTTTTGAAACAAACAAACAAAAAATAAGTGTTTTAACATTAAAAAATGAAAATTTTGTTTTAACTTTGAAAATGATTAAACGTGTGAGTTTTCCTTAAGATGGCTGAGATAAAGCCATTTCTTGAGATGGCTGTTGTACAGTTTTGTGTTCATAATTTTTTAAATTTCATGAAGCGAGGGCCCATGTGGGCTGTGCCAGTGCAGTTATTGTCTCTGTACATTTTGATTCTCCAATGGAGGGACCTGAGTGTATCAACCACACTCCAGGGAAGGCTCAGGCTTAGCAGTAGCTGGCCAACACGGAAGAGACTCCATGTCTGGTTTTGTTCTGGTTTGGTGAAGTTTTGTTGTTGCTTTGTTTTTGTTTTTGAGAGAGAAAGAACATGAAGTTGGGTGGGTAGGAACAGGGGAAGTATCTGGTAGGAGTTGAGGGGTGGAAACAATATGATCAAAATATATTGAATGAAAAAAAAATGTTCTTTTTTGAGACAGTGTTTCTCTGTGTTGCCCTGGCTGTCCTTGAAGTCGCTCTGTAGAGCAGGCTTGCCTCTAACTCACAGAAATCTATCCACCTCTGCCTTCTGAGTGATGGGATTAAAGGTGTGTGCCACCATCGCCACCACCACCACCACCACCACCACCACCTAGCTGAATGAAACATATTTTTTAAAAAATTTAAAAAGGAAATCCTTATTTTTAGTTATTTGGTATGAGTCACACACACAAAATAATGTTATGAAACTCATTATCCCTATCACTGACAAATGGTTTCGAACACAAGATCTTTTAAAATTATTAAGTTAAAGCAAGGTCTGGAGAATTGGTTCAGTGGGTAAAGTGCTTGCCATGTAAGTCTGAGGACCTTACTTTGTATCCTAGTGCTCATATTGAAATCAATGTCACTATATGTCATACCAGTGCTGGGGCAGGGGGCTTTCTTGAGCTCACTGGCTGGTCCAGCTGAATAGGTTAGCTCAATGTTCAGAAGAAAAACCTGTCTCAAAATATAAGCTGGACTGCAATCATGGAAGACAACTGATGTTATCCTTTGCCACCCCTATTCACACACACACACACACACACACACGCACACATGCACACACACACACACACACACACACACACACACACACACACACACGCACGCACGCACGCACTGAAACGTTCATGAAACAAAACAACAATGGATACATGGGATGACATTAAACTGCAAAGTTTCCTTCTGCAGGCAACAGAAACAACCAGCAGAGTGGCAGGACCCACAGATAGACGGTCAGCAGGTAGCAGAGCTATTCTGTGTCAGTGATCATCAGGGAAATGCAAATCAAAGCAACAATGAGACATCATCTCATACCTCCTAGGCTGGCTATTATCAAAACAACAAAGACAAGTGTTGGAATGGATGTGGAGAAATTGGAAATATTACAGGCTGTTGCTAGGGATGCAGAATGTTATTTACTATGGAAAGCAGTATGAGGCTCCCCTCAAAAATTAAAATTACAGTCACCATATGGCCCAGCACTGCTGGGTCAAATAGATCTGGCTAAATGAATTAAAATTAGGATGCTATAGAGAAAAGAGTCTCTTGCTCATTGCAGCATGACTCACAAAATGCAAACCGTGTGAACAACCTGAATGTTCAGAGACAACAGATAAAGAAAACAAAGCAATTGCATGTGATGGAAGCTATTGTACTTCTAAAGTTGGAATTTTGCAATGTGTGACTTGGATGAACCTTGAGCATATTATATTAAATGAAACAAGTCAGTTGCAAAGGGAGAAACCTGGATTGATTCCATTTGGATGAGTTATTTAAAGTACAACTCAAGGGGCAGAGAGTATCTGTGTTTGGAGGAGGTAACAATGAGGCATTACCATAAAAAAGTGTGACATTTTAGTTCTGTACGATGAATAAATTCTAGATCTATGTTGTATGACATTGTACATATAATTAATAATGCTATTGTCCCAACAAATGTTTATTTATTTATTTAAAGACAGGGTCTCACGTAGCTGAAGCTGACCCCAGGCCCATTATGTAGCCAAGAATGACCCTGAACTTCTGACTCTCTGGCCATCACCTCTCCAATGCTGAGTTGCAGGCACTTGCCGCCATGCTTGATCTAAGTGGTGATGGAGTCAAACCCAGCACCTCTTGCATACTAGGTAGGCAAGGATTGTACTGACTGAGCTACATCCCAAGCCCCTTAAAATGTTTTAAGAGGGTAGATCTCATGGTAAGGAAACAAAAGCATTTACTTACCATTGGCACATTGCCATTTACCAAATGGAACAGAACGTCTGTGTGGTACAATGATTGATTTTATGAATTTTTGCAGCTTTGCTTAATTGCAGTTTTCTTATGTATAAAGAGAAGTGATAATTCCTCTCTGATTGAGTTGTAAGAATTCAGGACAATAATGCATGCTCACCAAAATGGCCCTATACCTGGTAGTGGTTGTTATGATCTGACTGGAAGTTAAGAAGACCAGTTTTGGCCATTGGGCATTGAATTTATAATTTGATGTTGTTAGATCCATAGCACCAAATTGAAAAGCACATGTAATTTTCTCTCAGTAATGGGATCAATAAATTTCCAAGATGTACCCTCTGTGGTGTGATGTAGGGCCTCCATGCAGTGTAGCAAGTACTGCTGTAGGCTGAAATGGAGGAGCTGAAGCCACCCAAACATCCACTTGTCCCTTCTGGACTGTTTTATGCCCAGAGTATTCAAAAAACTCACTTGGGCATGGGCAGAAGCCTGTTAGTCCAGTACGTTATCATCTTTGCTACATAAAATCTTCCTGTCTAAATTTAAAAAAAAAAAGATTGTTCCTGAAATATATTTCTTTTCCATTTGTAGATCATTTCAACAAGAAGGATAAATTTAATTTAAAGCAAAAAATGTAAATATATGTGCCCCCCCCAGGACATATCCTATTCTGTGTCAATTATTTGATTCTTGGTCAGAAACGAATTATTGTTGATAGCATTAATATTAATTAATGGATAAAAACTTAAATCCTTGATGATGATAGAGAATAATAAATTCTTTTTAAAAAGGAAAGAAAAAAATTTCAGAAACAGTAAGGTAGTTAGTATCCAATAACTAGATTTATTCCCTGGGGTATTCAATACCTGAGATGTTTCCTGTACAAGTGGTTCAATCCCACCACCAAGTACACTGGGACAAGGTTACACAAGCTTGTGATCCCAACACTGGGACATGAAGACAGGAAGATCAAAAGTTCAAGGTGCATAGTCAGTTTGAGGCCAGTCTGTGCTACCTGAGACCTAGTCTCAAATAAATAAATAACTAAACAATAAATAAATAAATAAATAAAAACCTAAATATAACAACACATCATATAAAATACACTATGGCCTCCATCTTGATTCATCTCTTTTTATATTCAGTCTTTTCAAAAATGTATGATCATTTTATTATTATTATTATTATTATTATTATTATTATTATTACTAACATTTATTATTACTATAATCATAATTATTATTATTAGTGTGTGTGCCTGCTATACCCCATGTGTGGCAATCAGAAGTATGTGGAATCCGTTCTTCCCTTTCACTTCTATGTGGGTTCTGGAGATCCAATTCAGCTCACTGGGCTTATGTGGCAAGTCCCACCAGGCCTGGCTTTGTTATTTTCAGATTTATTCAGTTGTCATGCATGTACATGGGTGTTTTGCCTGAGTTTATGTATGTGCATGTGCATATCTGGTGCCTGTGGAGGTCAGAAAAGGGTGTCAGATCCCCTGGAACTGGAGTTACAGATGGATCAGCAGGTGGGTGCTAGGAACTTAACCCAGGTTCTCTGTAAGAGTCACAAGTCTTCTTAACAGCTGAGCAATCTTTCCAGCTCCTCCATTTGTCTCTTCTTGTTTCATTTTTATTGTTTTTTAAATTTAATGGGCGGGTGCTTCTGGTGATGAACTCAGTCATCATGCTATTATGTCAAGTGCATATTTACCAACTGAGTTATTGCCCCAGGCCTTTACATTTGTTTACTCTGACTCTTTTTGCTTGCTCTTGGGATCCTTTTTTCCTACTGTGTTGCCTCATCCGCCCTTCCTATGAGGGTTTGTGCCCAGTCTTATTACCTCTTGTGGTGTCATGCTCAGTTGATATCACTGGGAGGCCTGTTCTCTTCTGAAGGAAATGGAGGAGCAGTGGATCTGGGGCTAAGAAGAGGTGGGTGAGTGGGAACTGGGAGGAATGTGGGGAGGGGAGGTGCATGGGGGGTGTAAATGGAGGAGTGGAGGGAGGAGAGACTGCAGTCAGAATGTACGGTATGAGAGAAGGAAAAACAATCACCCCTGTTGGAAAGAGTGTAAGAGCCAGAGGGGATGGTGAACAAGAGGAGGACAAGACCCTCTAAATTAACATGAACAAAGCTCATATGAACTCAGAGACTGAAGCAGCATGCACAGGGCCTGCATGGGACTGCACCAGGTCCTCTGTGTATGTATTATGGCTTCCAGTTTAGTGTTTGTTTTTTTTTAATGGAATTTCTGAGCGTGTGAACATGTGGGTCTCTGATTCTTGGGTCTTCTCTTGGGCTCTTTTCTTTCTGTTGGTTTGCCTGGTTTGACTTTGATGTGTGAGTTTTTGTTTTACATTATTATACTTTACTTTGTTATATCTTATTATTATTTCTTAGGAGTCTGTTCTTTTCTAATAAGACACAGAAAAGGAAGGGAGTGGAATCAATTGGGAGGGGAGGTGGGGAAGGACTGAGAGGGGTAGAGGAAGGGAAACTGTAATCAGGATCTATTACATGAGAAAGGAATCTATTTTCACTGAAAAGAAGAAAGAGAGGGACTCATGCCACTTGGCTTTGGACGGTGGCTCACTTAGCAGAGTTCTTGCTTAACATGCACAAACCCTGGATTCCATCTCCAGCAACAGAGAACACTGCTCACAAGGTACAAGCCCATAATCCTAGCAACTGGCAGGTAGAGTCAGGAGGCTCAGGAGTTCAAAGGTCATCCTGGGCAACATAACCAATTTGAAGGTAGCTTAGGCTACATGAGACCCTGTTATAACAACAAGAACAATGGTAAGAAGGATTATACCTATTGTGAAACTGGGAAATGGTGACATACTAAGAAGTAACATGCTGTGGAATGAGGGGGGCTTGTTTTAAATAACTATGTTTCCTAAATGGGCAAGAAAACCAAGGTAGAGCCAGAGGTCACAGAAAAGGAAAGTGATGAATGACTTCTGTGTGGGGGCCTGCTGACAGACTGTACTTGATAGCTGAAGAACTTCCTAGCTGACAGTTTCAAGTTTGCCATTCATGTAGTCCAGCCTGCTTGTGTAGCATCTCCAGGTGTGTTTCAATGAGGCACTAAACTTCCTCTCATTGACTCAAGGAGGAAGCCTTCAGGTAGGTTTAATGCCTAAGATTAAGACTGCATTACGATTAAGTCTAAAATGTACTGCCACCAATTAGCCCTCTAGTCTTTCTGTAAGCCTTGAATTTTTGATGCGATCAATGACACCAGTGGAGCCATCTTCTGTGCAGTGGTTATTAAAGATATAAAAATCAATACAAAGATGATACTTGGAAATCTATATCACAAGATAATGAATCACCATGAGAGCCCACTAAGAAGAATGTCAGCAAACCAACAGAAGGCTTGTGCAGAACAAGGTACTTCATGCCAGGAGACTTGCAGCTAAATTTTGTATGAGACAGACATCCACAGACCATGCTTATGGCACAGTTACATGACAAGGTTTTAGTAAAATTAAGACAGAAGTTCAACTAGGCAAAAGTCTAAAACAGAATTAAGAGGGGAGGGTGTCTCTTAAAGAGAAAGAATGGGACACAGCAAAAGAACCAGAATTGAGATGTAAGCCTGAGCCAATAACATCATGATTTAACTTTAATTCACGACAAAATAGCATCAAACTTTATCTGTCTGTAATCCTCATTCAATTTCTTTTAAATGAAGCATGATTTGCCTGCACCTTGCATCTGTAAGTACTGATTGCTATTGGAGTTGAGTCTCAGGGCTTCACAGAATGGCCCAAATTTAATTTGAACTGGGGATTGATTTCGTCTCCTTCAAAGGAAGATTTTTTTCCCCCTCCAAAATTGAGCTGGGGTCTGACATTGCAAGTTCATTTTAGTTTTCCCCTTGATCCAATTACAAGTGGCATGAGAACATTTATGTGCTTGGTCCCTGAGGGATGTCACAACATTGCTAATGATGTCACAAATGGCTAAGAACTACTCTGTGCTTTGAGGAATACGGATTCTCTAGAAGTTCCTTGCTGTGGGATGGTCTGTATGTCAAATGTGTTGCTGATTAGTCAATAAATAAATCACTGATTGGCCAGTGGCTAGGCAGGAAGTATAGGCGGGACAAGGAGGAGAATAGAGCTGGGAAGTGGAAGGCTGAGTCAGAGAGACACTGCCAGCCGCCATCAGGACAAGGAAGATGTAAAGTACCGGTAAGCCACAAGCCACGTGGCAAGGTATAGATTAATAGAAATGGATTAATTTAAGCTGTAAGAACAGTTAGCAAGAAGCCTGCCACAGCCATACAGTTTGTAACCAATATAAGTCTCTGTGTTTACTTGATCGGGTTTGAGCGGCTGGGACTGGCGGGTGAGAGAGATTTGCCCTGACTGTGGGCCAGGCAGAAAAACTCTAGCTACAAATGGCGCCCAACGTGGTGGCAAGAGTTTCCACCTAAAACCTGAGAAAAAAGATTCTAAAACGGAGCTAAAAACAGCTCCTAGTTGTCTCTTTTAAGCTAGCGGCAGCCTGCGGTTTGAGCTACTGGCGGGTTCCTAGTGTGCGTGCTCGACCTGCCACCATATGGCGGGAATGAGGCCTCTGCAAGTGGCACATTAAACTGTGTGGTGGATTTAGCCTTTGCTAGTACAAAAAAAAAAAAAAAAAAGAGGTTTCTGGGCTACATGCTGCTTGGATAAAAGCATAGACCCACGATGGCTCCCAGAGCTGGCGGTAAGCATACCGCCGCCATGTTGGGAAGCTGAAGTGGGTGGAGCCAGCAGCCACAGCACCAGCGCCGTTTCAGGCTTAGAAGGCTACAGTTCAAAGCAATAGGCTCAAGCTAATATAAAAAAATAAGCCACGTAAAGATGGCTACCACACAAAGAATCTGGATTATGTTCTCTTTGATATTTGTAACTAAAGAAAAACATTTGATTACAAAAGCTGTTGAGTTATGCCAAAATGTATATTTTAAAGGTACCTTGACTTCAAAATTTGGATATAAGGATATGTTACTTTGGAAAGGAGGCTCTGCTTTTGTTTCCACAGAAAGCCAGAGGCTATGGATTTGTTCCAGATTAAGACACATCAGGTTTGACCAGCCAAGACCACCTGAAAGGTCTCCGATGACACCGTGGCCCAGATAATCCAACATCCAGAACCATTTCAAGGCAACTGGCTCAGATGATACAGCCTCACGGACTACTCCATAATCCTAAAATATTCTTTGTGTCCCCATAAGATACAGCGCCCCCCTCCAGCAGGAAGTAGTAAGAGAAGCTACGCCCAAATTCCCAAATACACCAAGCTGACTTTAGAGATGTATAAAGGTTAAAACTTTCCTTTTTAAGAAAAGAAAAGGGGAGGTGCTGTGGGATGGTCTGTATGTCAAATGTGTTGCTGATTAGTCAATAAATAAATCACTGATTGGCCAGTGGCTAGGCAGGAAGTATAGGCGGGACAAGGAGGAGAATAGAGCTGGGAAGTGGAAGGCTGAGTCAGAGAGACACTGCCAGCCGCCATCAGGACAAGGAAGATGTAAAGTACCGGTAAGCCACAAGCCACGTGGCAAGGTATAGATTAATAGAAATGGATTAATTTAAGCTGTAAGAACAGTTAGCAAGAAGCCTGCCACAGCCATACAGTTTGTAACCAATATAAGTCTCTGTGTTTACTTGATCGGGTTTGAGCGGCTGGGACTGGCGGGTGAGAGAGATTTGCCCTGACTGTGGGCCAGGCAGGAAAACTCTAGCAACAGTTCCTTTTTTTCTTTTTCTTTTACATTTATTTATTTTTATTTTTTGTGTATGGATGTTTTGTCTGTATGTATGCCCATGCACTGTGTTTATGTCTAGTGCCCAGGGAGGACAGAAAAGAGTATCAGATCCTCTAGTACTAGAGTTACAGATGGTTGTAAGCCACTATGGGTACTAGGAATCTAATATGAGTCCTCTGCATGAGCATTCAGTGCTCTTAAATGCAGAGCCATCTCTCCAGCCTCCATACCCATTATATCTTAATTTTGGCTGCTAGGCAAAGAAGAAAAGAAGCAGGCTTGTCACAGTCTGCATTCACTAAAACACTGTATATTTAATAGACACCAAATTTATGCCTGAGATTTCCCGATTTATAACTATGTAAATAAAGTTTTATAGACAAGGATTAGGAAAGGATGTGTTTTTGTGTATATTGGGTGGTGCAAAAGTCATAAATGTTTCTGTTTCCTCTTTCTGCAAATGCATGCAGGCACCCCTCTCTACAGCTCTCAAGGGGCTGCCCTTCAGGAGAGGCAGGCTCCAGACAACTGAGTACTAAGTCCTTAACTGAGAAGTGTGGTTCTGTGTTCATCTGGAAATGTACTGGTTTACAGAGACATGCCATTGCTTTTCTTGGAGCCTTTTCATCTACCTATCATTTGGATGCCAATATAATTTCCAGAAAGTAACACAATGATTAGGTTCTATTATTGCATAGTAAGTTGGGTTTCTCTGTATTTTCATTGCATGTTTTAGAGGTTGATTTCATTAGCTGTGGCTATTGTGGAATTAGCCAATTTTTGTTGCTGTTGTTTTTTCTCCTAATGTATCATACAGAAGGGAGACACACCTCCTGTCCCTTTAACAGGTCTTTCCAGTTTTGACTTCATTTGTTCCCCCTGCCCCCTCTGCATAGGCTCCCAAAGCAAAGGGACCACCAAGCACTATAAAACAAGAGGAATTCAGTTAGACACAAATAAAGGCAGACCTCTTCCTGGCAAGATCTGCCTGGATGAGCAATGTCTGTGGTTGAAAATACTGTGTTTTCCTGATTGTGCAGACATCTCTGATTGTCCTCTTGAACCCCAACTGCCTGGGGAACAACGCCTCTCTCTTCAACTGATAAGTTTTCATGGTCAGCTTTGTTGATGTTTGGAAGGGAGTGTCTTAAACCTCTGTACAAATCTCCTCCACAATTCCATGAATCCAGTCAGCAGTTCCCAGCATCTCTGGGATCTGGTACTAACAAAGAGCCTCTCTGGTATAGCCTTTAGATCCTATGAAACACTTTTGTGTCTTATGGAGCTACAAAAGCCTTAGCTCTTCTTGCATAACAGGTTTTTAAAAAAATCTTAATAGATATATTTATTAATTTAAAATAGAAGGTTTAGGGCATATGAGGCACTTACCTAGCACGTGTGAGGCCTCAGGTTCAATTCCAAGCACAGTACATTAAAAAAAAAAAAAAGTTACTGCATTTAAAAGCCGGGTGTGATCACTCATGCCTAAAGTCATAGCATGTGAAAGGCTAAGGCAAGAGAAGTGCTGTGAGTTCCAGGCCAGTCTAGGCTACAGAGGGAGACCCTGTTTCAAAAAAGAAAATGATTGACAAGCGATTGATGGGAACATGCTGTGGCTAAGACTGTGAATGCTTGGTCTCAGAGGACCCGGCCCAGGGGAAGGTTCTTCGTGGAAAACTGTGTAAAACAGCTTCTCTGAGGATCACACTCTAATGGCTTTCAGAGAAAAGCTTCCATTTTTTGTTAGTAGATAAATACAAAGGACAATATCTAAACCTGGGTAGAATAATCGAGGGTTTTAATAGGTGGGAGGAGTTAAACAGCAATTCAGTGAGAGTAAAGACCTTCACAGCAGACTGATGGAAAGGGAATTTTTAAAACTGGGCAGGTCAGCCATACAGAGAAAGGTAAGTTTTCAGACAGAGTATGTTCACAAGATTAAAAACTGATGAAGTCTGAACAGACAAAACTAGGAAGGGAAGCAAGCTAGCTAGCTGAAAAGCAGGAGGTGAACCAGAAAATCATCTTTCATATAGCTAATGTGGGTGAGAGAGATGGTGGAACTCACAGAGGGCATTTATCATATTCCATAAAGCATAAGAGACACTTAAAAAACACTATAACTGAATTTGTAAATTAAAAATAGAGATATATTATTTTATTATGTATCATATAAGCCAATATTAATACATTCTTCGTTTCTATGTAATAAGAAACTATTTTAAATGATTACCAAATTAGCACATGGTAGAGGCAAAGAGAATTACCCAGGAATTATACAGCTGGCTCTATGAAGTTGTATTTTTTTAAACAAATTTAGAACTCTGAACACTTGAAGGCATCTGAAAGTCAAGGCTATACCAAGCCCTTTAACAGCCAAAGCTCCTGCTGTGTACTTGGCGCCTATAAACTGGGTGAAAGCAAATCTTAGACAGTCTAATTTTAGGAGAGAGAAAGCAGGATTCAAAGATACATTTATCATATATGTGTCATATATATATGTACATGTATATATATGTACGTGTATATATATGTAAAATGTATATTTGCAGTTCTGAGTTTGAACCGAAGGCCTTGCACATACTAGGCATGGGCTCTGCTGCTGACATGATGACATACAACCTCAGCCACAGTCTGCTGATTAAAGCAAATTAAGACAGGGTGAATTGAGAAAAAAACTAGAAAGAAATACAGCAGAAGGTTAAAAATACTTATGTTGCATGTCGACAAAAACGATAGTCTTCACATTTTTTTCTTGTATATTTAGATATTTGCAAATTCTTTGCAGTAGTATTTCCATTTCTTTCAGAAAATTTAAAAAATAGCAAATCAATGGAAAGTATGAATCTCACCACTAAAATGTCCACAGATACAAAATGAATCCATTTTACCACTGGTGAGGCCTTAAGCTAGAGGAGAAGGTGATTCCCATAGAAATGCAAAGGTATTTTATGCCCAATTAATTGAGAAGGCTTTGAACAAAAGTCAGGGCTCCAGAGCAGGAAGGCTGAGCGCAAGAAAGATTTGATAGACACGGGGAAACTGCAAGACCAATGGACACTCCTCAGCAAGAAGAGGTGCTTGTGTGTAACAGCACAAAAAATATGCAAACTGGCAAAATGAGCTGAGAGAGAGGTAAATGAAAAATGATTAGGAGGGAAACTGGCTTTGAACTATACAGCAGGATTTTGTCTTCTCAATGCTGAAATTATTCAAATCCATTGGGAAATCAGTTTATGGAATGAAAACAGCACTCTGACTCCTGGTCAGATAGATGCCTGTGTTCCTGCCTTAAGTCATCAGCATTGGGTCTGTTTCATTACCACCATAGCGTTGACTTCACCTCCAAGAGAAAGCACATAGCCTGCTTTTACTCTCCCTAATTCACTTGCTCACTCAAATAGTCATTGATTTTTCTGAATCTGTAGCCCATCTGCTTGCAAAATGTTCATTGACTTCATGGGACAGAACAGTAAGTATTGGTTGATGTTAATGTACATGCATGCAATAAAACTGTCATCCCAGACATCTTCTGGTACCTGAGTATGAAGAGAAGGCAAGAGTAGACAATGAGGCATGTTGGAGAGACTGAAAAAACCGTGCATGATGGAGAGAGCCTGGCCTTGAGCCACAGTGAGACTTGGGTTCAAATCCTAGCTCTACTACTCTATTTGGTTTCTATGTTTGATCAAATTATACTTTTGAACTTCATTTATCTTTAAGCTGAGTACTGTATATTATTTCTAAGGTATGTTTTTAAGAATCAAATGAAATGTATATAAATTAGAACACGCCATAGTGGTAGGTCCAAAACAAACTCACCATGGTAAATAAACAATATGATTGTCATCGGAAAATCAGTTTGATTTTTTAAAAGCTGTTCTTTAAACACATTTATTTATGTAATGTGTTTGTTATCATGTGCCTCCGTGTGTATTCACATGTGTGAAGGTCAGGGGACAGCTTTCATTTGGGAGTTCATTCTCCCACTATGCGTCTCCTTGGGACTGAACTCAGGTTGGCAAGCTTGGCAGCAACCTCTTTTCTTCACTCAGCATCTCACTGGCTTTCTTTCCATTCATTCATTCATTCATTCATTCATTCATTCATTCATTCATTCATTTTTTTCAGCACTGGTGGTAGAAACCAGAGCCTTAAGAATGTAAGCGAAGATCCTATACAATGACTTTTATCTCCACCTGTCTTCTCTTTATTAAGATACAATATGTTAGGCCTGGAGAAATGGCTCCAGGGTTAAGAGAAAGTTTGCTGTTCTTTCAGAGAACCCAGTGAAGTACCCAGCACACATGAGGCCACTTAAAGCGGCTTGTGCCTCCAGCTCTAAGGGATCCAAGACCCTCTTCTAGCCTCATTCACATGAGCATATACACAAATACAGACATACTCACACATGAGCACACAGAAACACAAATCATCAAGAAAGCCAATATCTATATATTTTAGGGGACAACATGGTAACTCCATACATGTATTCAGCACTGAGTTATCATGGGATAGCAGTAGACACCTCCCTTTCCTCAAGTGGTAATAAGTTCTGTGTTTGGAACTTTCATACTGTTTTAATTACCTTGAAATTTACCCCAGATTGTCATAGCCAACAGCTCATTCCACCATGCTATAAAGTACTAAAATGAATTCCAATTTCTCCAAGTTTTTCTGTTCTTATAACAATGCCACCTCCTCCTTTGCTCTTCCTGGCTTCTGTTTACCTTCTCTTCCACTATGAGGTAGACTTTTTGTTTGTGTTTTGTTTGGGGGTGGGTACTTTGACTACTGCTGTTGTTTGTATTGTTTTGAGAAAGGTCTCACTCTATAGCCCAGGCTGTCCTGGATCTCGCTGCATAGCCTAAGCTGGCCTCAATTGCATGCACTCCATCCTCAGCTTCCCAGGTCCTTAGACAACCAAGGCATGAGCATCATGAGGTGTTCCTGACTGAGTTCTACTTTTAAGTCACAACTCAGGAGTTAGAGCAAGGGCAGCTGTCATTCCTACACTGTAATTTGATAATGCATGCAACTTAAAATTTTAACATGAAAAGAAAATTTTTAGTTTTCTTTGTCTGGGTCTAGTTTTGTATTATTGACATGAGAATAATGTTAGCCTCCCTAACGCAAGCATAAAAACTCCCCCTTAGATGGTAAAGAGTTAATTCATAAAGCATGGCACAAAAGGCTCAACATCATTAAGGCTACTGACTTTATTAATAGGGTGTCTTTGGGGGAGGGCAGGCCAGAAGCTAATAGAAAGCAGCCTGGTGGGACAACAGGGATGGTGAAGGAAAGACCCCTCAGGAAGGGCACTGGTGGCTGATAGATACTCCCTAAGTCCTCCTTGCGTTTCTTATTCCTGTCGTCAAGTACAGGGAGCAGCTTGAAAGGAGCACCTTAAGAGAGGAGGGTTGATTTGGCCTCACAGCTGAAGGGACACAGTCAATAATGCTGAGGAAATCCAGGTGGCCATAGAGGCTCAATAGGCAGTGTGTCTGTCACATCTTGCCCAAGTAAAGAGCAGAGAGCTGGACCTGGAGGAACTCACTGACCCCAGCCCTTGTAGTCTGTGTCTGCCAGGGAAATGTCACTTCCTAAGGTTTGGTAGCTTCCCAGAACAGAAGACCAAACACATGAATCTATAAGGAACATTTCACATTCAGACTATAATAAGCAGTTTTTGTTCACAGGACCAATGTGTAACTGAAAAGCCAGCAGTGGAGGTGCCTGTCTGGGTAAGGGATTTCCCCTCTTCATCCTAGAATTGGCATTGTTGACCCTGAGAGGAGTCTCTGATTCTCACTAAGCTGGGAATTTTCATGGATGTCTTTTAGGCCTTTTCCTTGTCTGCAGAGTCAAAGACTCCTGGCTGGGATTCCTTTAGCTCCACAGTGAGTTGCCCAGCTCAGTCATCTCCTCCACCTGGCTTTCAGTGATGAGACAGCTCACGGCATGCATATGCAAGCATGATCTCTCTTACGGTTTATCCCAGCAAAGTATAATCCATCTAAGCTCTGTTCATTAAAAATCACAGATTTCATAAAATAATGTATTACTGTAGCTGAACATGCACATTCTTTTTTGTCTGGCATGTGAATATTTTTATATGCTGACTTTATTTGTATAAAGAAACCACAGAGATCTCTGTTTGAAACCAAAAAAATTAGATTTAGTTTACATGTTTTTTTTGGAGTGTGGTGGTTAATCTTAACTGTCAGCTTAGTGAGATCTAGAGTCACCCAGCAGATGAAGTGCTAGGCACTTTTGTGGGGGAATATTGTGGGAGAATACCTCACTGTGGGTAGCACCAAACCATGGGGTGGGATTTGGACTACACAAAAATGGAGAAAGTGTCCTGAGCACAAGCATTCATCATACTCTGCCTCTTGACTACTGATGCGATGTAGCCACCCCCCTCAAGTTCCTGCTGCTTCCTGCCACGATGGGCTGCAACCTGGAACTAGGAGCACATAGAAATCCTTTCTCCCTTAGGCTGCTGTGTCAGGATACTTTGTCACAATGATAGAAAAAGAAACCAAGACACGAAGGATCCGTTTGAAAGTTAACCTTCTACTCTTGCTGTCTAAAGAACCAAAGGCAGCAGACTTAGGACCCACTACATGTTACAGTCTGCTAAATCTTTTTGTTGCTTAGGGGTTTCTCCCTAAATATCACCCTTCAATTTTGAGGTTCTTTTTACCATTTCTTAAAATTATATCAAAGATCTTAGCCAGATAAATGCTAATTACTCTAAATCACCAGAAAGTACCACTGACAATTTGGGACTAGAGCCCAACCTGCTCCCTCAACTGAACAGACATCCATCCCTGCCCTTTATGTTACCATGGTGATCAGTTTACTGATAGAATTAGATTGGAAAATGATGCTTGACTACTTTGCTGTAGAATTTAGAATTTCTAAAGTATTACACCAAAGGCATTGTCTTAACAGCTAATATTATATTCTACCCAGTTGTATTGCTTTCAATGTATTCTATTCTTTTAGGGCATTGTACATGCTGGCTTATATTTATAAAATAAAACAATGAAAGAAATATCTCAGAATCACAAAAGAGAGGAATATCTTTTATTTTTATGAAAAAAACATTTTCTCCCAACAACCTATTAGTAAGACTTGTAACCACTATTTCTATTTTGGCAGTTATGCCTTTTGCCTTTGACAATGAACATTAATATTAGCTAATAGTATCCATTATGGACATGATCAGAGAATCAGACTGGGTATATCTTAGTGTCAGAGGGTATATTTTCCATATATGTAGCTTGAATTAAAACCCTAGGGCCATGCTCACATATAAAAGTTATAATTGTATGGGTTAACTAAGATGATTCTGATATCCATTTAGATCTTATTATAATTATTAGTTTTTCATAGCTTAGTAGACCAGTTATTTAAATTTAAAATATCATATTCTATATTAGATTACTAATGAAAATATGTCTAAAATAAAGATAGCATTTGTAATACATTCCAAGTAAAATAAATGGTATTTCTACATATATAAGTATGTCGATGGCATATGCTATCTTTAATATCATTTTTGGAAACAGGATGTGATTCATCACTGTTTGATCATAAGCATGACAGTGACCAAGGACATTTTAGAGATGAGGACTGTAGGTCCTAAAGTAGTTGATTGACAATTTTTTCACTGAACCTTGATGGTGGTCTAGGATTCTAAAAATGGTGCCCCTGTATTCTTTTCTCTGGTTTGTTACTGTCAGTCCCTTAAGGAAAGCAATATGGTGGAATTAAGCAATGACTTGCTCTTGCCTGGCCTAATAGCATCACGATTTTGCTCCTCGGAAGAGAAGGGGAGTGTGCATAGAAACATGGGCAACTGGCACGTCCACTGGAGAGCTAAAGTCATTAGCTGTCCATGGGCTCATTAAACTCTAATGGTGGTCATAATCATTGCTGTGATTTGGAAGCACTGCCTTCACCCCCATGAAAGGCTTTTTGTTTTGCGGTCTTCCTTTCATTCAGCTTCCTGAAATGCTGTGCCAATCGATGTTTGCATGTTTCCAAGATGGCAACGAGCCTTCTAATTGCTTCTCCCACTACACTGTGTGCTGGCAGGAATGCACCCCACTTTTAGATCACTTGATACCTCCTGTCACCTTAGGACTCGCCAGCACACATTCAGAGGCAATGGAATGCCAATTATTTTCCTTCCTGGCATTCCATGAAAACATGTTGTAACTCCTTAAAGGAGAGAGGGATTTGGGAGTTTGATTTCTTTAATAATTCCCGCAGGGTTAGAGAGAGTTTAAGAGTTTAGCCTGTTGTGGAGGCGGGGGGGGGGGGGGGCACTGGGTTATATCGCAGTAACATCACCCACACCACTACAAAAATTTGTTCTATTAATCATGATATCCACAACCATCAATAATAGTAATACTGATAAAAACCAAGTTTTCCGCCTATAGGAGTTGAGAGATTGAGACAATGAGAGCACTACAGCTAATCAGTAAATTTTATGCTTGCTCTGCACCAGCAACATTTCAAGTGTTCTCAGTCGACTGGCTTGATTGTGTTCTTCCACAGCTTGTCGGAATGTCTACTGTTCTCTCGCTTTGTAGAGAAGAAATCTAAAGCCCATGGTTATGTAACTAGATAATGGTAGAACCACCATTTGGTATTAAAATAACACATTTTTAAATTCAGGTTGGTGTCGAAGCATAGACACTTTAGTTGTTATAGGTAGAGCCAAAGACTGTCTGGGAGAGTGGTAGCTTCTAGGAATTACTCTCAACCAGGAAAACAACAGGCAGTGATGAACAGTGAGTTAAATGCATGAAACCTTCTCTTACAAAGGACTTCATTCCACCTCACTTTATCAACCAGCATCCTTTATAAAAGCCTTCATCCCATCCTACTTCATCAACCAGCATCCTTGCAGAAGAAGCCCAACTGGGGCATTTTATGCCTCTACAAAAGAATGCATTCTCCTGGCTTCTTGCTTCATGCAATTCTAATTCATCTCTCCTTAACTGTGATTTGTGATGCCCACTCACATTCCAAGGCAAGAGTTCCCTACCATCGAAAGAATCCTTTTGTACAACACCAGGATAGGTAGGCAGCCAGCTGGCAGAAACAGACAGCAACTAACAGGAAGCCACACATCCAGTGACTCACGTTTTCATCTCTACCCAGGACCATAATTTTATCCTGAAATAAAGGCTCATTGAACGTCATGACTTAGAAAACCACCCACAGGCAAAGCACCACACTTGTACACTATGTTTGAATTCGCAAGATAGCTAAAACCACAATGTGACTTACTTGGAAATTCATCGTTTATCATTAGAAACTATGTAGGCTCCATAGTCATCAGAATGAGTTGTGGACTTTAGAGGAAATGGCCTGTCAACCTAGAACAAAAACAAAACACCCAACAGTTCAAATTTGGCATGAAAAGATCAAGAGAATTGAAAGTACTTTAGTCTGCACATTAAGTGTTAGCTAAAGGGTTGGCTTCGGAGTCTGGGGGTGAAGGCAGCTACTCACATGGAGGAACACCAGGTAGCAGAACCACCACATTTGCGTCTGGCTTTTGAGGAATCAGTTAAATGAAGAGAGCAAAGGCTACAAACCATTCCTGGAAATGAACAATATAACCAAACCCAGGAGGGAGGAGCCTGCTGCCACCCACCTGGGGAGACAGGTTAATCAGAAGATCAATTTCTCTCTTATCTTAGTCATTAGGCAGCCATTGATACCACCTGCTCACTTTAAACATACAAATACACGGCAGGCATCAGAAAGCTGACGTCATGCTCCAAAAGCCCTCTTTCTGCAGAGTGACAGGAGGACCAGGGTCCAACTCTGACCCTGAGAATCTGGGCATCTGCTCCTCTGGCAAACACAGGTGGGAGGGTGAATCAAGAAGCCAGTCTCCAAGTGCAGGGAGTGGAAGATGGATATGCCAGAACACAGGAGCTATATTTACATATGTGAACGTCAACTGGGACTCAAGAAATAGTAAATGCATTGGGGAAGTTTCTCTCCTCTGAACCAATTCTATCCCTCAAATCCAAAGTGGCAATTCTTTAAAAACACACAGATAACACACAGGTTTTGTTTGCTAATTTTACTGGTTTTGAGGACTCCCTTAGATGTTGACTACTCCTTCCAAAGCATAAGGCAAGGCTCAGTTGTCTGGGTGTGTTGTCAGCTGCTAATGACCAAGATTTAAAATGACTCCATGGAATTCCCAAAGAGAAGCCAGTACTGCCCCGCCAGTGGAATCAGTAGTTGATCTTTTCCTGCGGTAGCTCCTCCGTGTTTCTTTCAGCTTCAACTTTTGCTTAACCGCTGACACTCATGGGAAGTAGAGATGCATAAGGGGAGATCATCACAGCCCCTCACCTGTGCAGCAAATGAATATTCATGGCTGCCTTTCCCTTTTTGTATTTTGAGACAAGGTCTCCTTATGTAGCAAGCTGGCCATAAACACCTGATTCTCACTGCCTCAGATGCTAAAATGTTGAGATTAAAGGTGTGCACCTTCCTATAAAAGGAATACATTACCTCTTAATGGCATGCACCTTTAGTAGCTGGTCGGTTGAGGAGTCAGTGGGTAACTGGTCACCAAGGAATGTCTTTCTGTCAGCTTTGCACACTCTTATTCTAGTCTGAATTACCTTGTCAGGGAGTGGTAACTTGCTAACTTGGGAGGGAGAAGGTAAAGTAAGTTGTTTACCTTGCTTAAAGCTCTGGGATGGCAGCCTGCTAGCTAATTATGGCTCTCCTGCTCCTTTCTGTCTCTGAGAGCCAAAGTATCATGTGTAGGTTCTGAATACTTAAAATTCATTCCTAATTAAGCAATGTGTAGATGGATGGATTTTCTATCAAGTGAGTCTCAAACCTGTAGCAGAAAATGAAGCAGCATTTCTGGCCTGAGACAGAAATGAGGTTAATCAAGATGCTGCATGAGAATCTACTTTCTAATAAAAAGACTCCCCTAGCAGTTTTCTAAAGTGCAGGTTTCTAAGATGGGCTAACCTTTTGTGTATTTTATTTTAATATCTGTGGTGCCGAGGAATTATTCCCGGACATCACACTTGCTAAGCAGATTTCCTACCAGTCAGCTATAGCCCTATCTTCCTCATTTCTATAATTGGAGGTTCTTTATTGAATTTACCCATGATGGTAAATTTATACATCTCTTATTCTTTGTTTCATGTGAAAATTAATTGAGAGGAAATAAGAAAGTAAAATTTTGGAAACCAGAAAGTTTGAGGTTTCAATATACACATGATAAGTCTGACACGAACTGGCAGATTTAAATCAGAACTTTTGGGATTTGAACACAAGATAGAAAGGGTAGCTGAATGAGGTTAGAGGGTTTGACCTTCAAATGGTGGGTAAGTGGGGGCCTAGGGATGTAACTCAGTTTGTAGAGTGCTTGACTAGCATGCACAAGGTCATGAGTTCAATCCCTATCTTCAGCTTAGCATAAAATGAAGCATATTACTGCATGCCTATAATCTTAGCACTTGGAAGATGGAATCAATTGTATCAGAAGGACAAGGTCATAAAGCTTACAGAGTGAGCTCAATGGTAGATGAGTTACATGCCTGTACATATAACAATAGTTAATAAAATAAAATAAAATGGAATCAACGTTTTTGAAGAGAATTGTTCTCTAGGATTTTCCCTCAAATTCCTACTTTTTCAATGAGTTTGGCCACAAACTCCCAAATTCAGCAATTCCCCTGCCTCAGCCTCCCAAACAGATGATATTACAGGTACATGCCACTGCAACTGGCTCTTCCTTTCTTCAGATTTTGAAATTGCTTCCTCTTAAAAACCTTCCAAGTTCCAAACAATAGATAGCATTTTAATACATTTGGTCTAATCAAGGTAACCATTTCATTCACATAGTGGTGATATCTGCACTTACAAATACACGACCGAGACTCTAACACTCCAGCGAGAAACAGTGTCCTGTAAGCTGTGATGTAGGGAAGAAGGTTTCAACAAGAGTCAAGAAACAGTAAGTTCCCAGTAACACGAAAGCAACATTTTCATCTGCCAAATGCAAATAAGCATAATTACCAGTAAACATAGAGAAGAGTACACAATTCACACAAAAAGCTCAAGAATTAACACAGTGTCAGGTTAGAGGGAAGGTGCATCTGGTGTTCTCTTGTCTGGAGGAAAGGAAAAGGAAAAGATGGGGGGTTGTTTTTTGAGACAAGGTTTCTCTGTGTAGCCCCAGCTGTCCTGGAACTTACTATGTAGGCCACCCTGGCCTTGAACTCAGGCATCCATCTGCCTCTGCCTCCAGAATGCTGGGATTAAAGGTGTATGCCATGACTACCTGGCAGGAAAAGCCTTTTTAAAAATGGGGTGGGGGGGGGGTGGGGGCTTATATCCAAGTAAAGACATGTTTAGCTCCCAAAGTTTTGAGCAAACTCCTTTGCCTTTAATGTGTGCATCCATTTCCCTTGTTCTCCTACCTGGACTGTGGTGGTGACCTCCTACCTGTCTGTACCTGCCCATGAGGAGCAGGTCGAATTATTGAGGTGGGCCAATTCCACTCTATCATCTTACATGACACAATCTGAGGAAGCTTTTTCTATCACCACTAACATAGTCATTTTTTAATTAAAACAACTCAGAGTATTCTAGGTTGATTGAAGTATTCATAGAAGGAAGTTTGTCCTCTTAATTGGAAGCTTGGCTCTAGGATAGGGACATTAACCAGTAGACAACCAGTTGGGAACAGGGATGATGTTTGAGCAGGAAGTGAACAGGCTAGATATCCAATTTCGGCACATGAAATGTCTGTAGTCTATAGATCAGAGCAAGGCTAGAAAATGAATTTAGTCAACAATAATTTCAGCAGAATTTAAAATGGAGCATCATTCTGAATAACAGTATGTCATATCAATAGTGTGCCATAACTATACTATAAAAAGAGGCACTGAATAGTAATTAGTACTGTTTAGAACAACTATCTATTAGGTGATTAAAATGCAGAAATTAAGAAGTTGGTGATGGTTAGTGCTCTCATGGCAAGAAGACACTAGTAACATCATACAAAAGAGAGAATGTGCATTAGTAGAGGCTCAGTCTGGGGGAACTGTTCCTGGTATGTTTGAACTGAGTCTAAAGCTGGAAAGATTGGTAGTGGGCTGTTGCAGTCCGACATGAAGATGTTTAATGAGAACCTTGATGAGATGGTAGTAGTAGGAAACCAAAGGACGCAAAAGATGCAAGAGGTGTTTCAGAGGCCATCCCCAGGACTTGGCTACTGATGAGATGAGCAGTGAAGGAGAAGGAGTAGACACAGATAAATTAGAAACATGGGCCCTGCAGAAGAAACTGGGAGGCTACCAGCAAAACTACAGATGTCTGAAGGAAAGAACCAGCGTGGTGCGGTGATAATGAACATAGGTGAGGTCCTTTCTGTTTGCTGTGTCATAATTTCTCTTGGGACAGCAGCAAACAGCCACAACCACATGGTTATAATTAGGAATTGAACAAGGATGGAAGACTTCAGCATCTTCTAATGGATAAGGTGGTTAAAGCTGAGATTGTCTAAAATCACCAAAACTAAAAAAGACAGTAAGACTCCATAGAAGTGGGGATTCTGGGAAATGGCATTATGAAGGCAGCCCAGCTAGAGGTGAGGCAAGTGGGGCTGATAAGTCAGTCTCTTCTCACGACTGTAAGCCCTTAGCAGGATTTACTTAAATTTAATTAAATTTACTTAATTTCATGATGGCCTTTAGAAAATCAGTATTGTTGTAAACTCTACTTTATAAATTAGAAACTGGAAGGGCAGAAAGTTTGCAAAAGCCATATCTTAAGCATGGTAGGGGCAAAATTCAAATTTAATTCTGCCTGAGAGTCCCTGTCCTTTACCACTGTGCACAAGGAGTAAGCAAGGAATTATTGTTTGTTCACTTTTTGCAGCTTTGACCATTGAACGCAGGGCCTCAAGCATTGTGGACAACTAATCTACCATTGAGCTATGCAATCAGCCCAGGATGAGCTAGTTTTCCAAAAACAGTGTTTCCCCGTGCTGGTTAGTGTTGTAGTTTTATAGTTGGCAGTGCTAGGCTTCATAGAAATGTCTACCACCAAGAAGACACAATAGATTAAGGGACTGTTTCAGAAACTACGGGAAACCTATTCCTAATCCCAGTCCAGATACATGTAATGATTTGTTAAAAAAAAAATCTCAAGTCAGTAAGTCAAATAGTAATTTTAAAAATCAAACGTTGTGACACAATCCCCTCCTTAGATAAACCAATCTGTAGATGGTATTAGCCATAGGAAAACACAAAAAGCTTTAGTTTTTCATAGGTAAACCAGTTTGCTTCTGCAAGAGCAGAAAACTTTGTGTGACCCAGACAAACACTGAAATGTATAGCATACTGTTTTCTCTTAAGGACTATCCTAGTTAGGGTTACTATTGCTGTCATGAAACACCATGAGCAAAAGCAAGTTGGGGAGATATGATGGCTATTCTTGGTTGTCAACTTGACTACACCTGGAACTAAAACTCAAATGACTGGGCACACCTGTGAGGGATTGTTTCATGATTTAAAACATTTCAGTGGAAAGATCCACTTCTAATCTGGATCACTGAGGTGGGAAAATAAACCTTTAATCCAGATTTTTGTTTTGTTTTGTTTTTTTGAGACAGGGTTTTTCTGTGTAGCCCTGGCTGTCCTGGAACTGACTCTGTAGACTAGGCTGGCCTCAAACTCACAGAGATCTGCCTGCCTCTGCCTCCCAAGTGCTGGGATTAAATTTAGGTATGTGTCACCACTGCCCAGCTTAATTTTTTGAGGTAGGAAAATCCACCTTCAAACTGGACCACACCTTCTGTTGGCAGTCTATATAAAGGACATGGAAGAAAGAAACTCTTTGCTTGTTCTTGCTCTTGTTAGCAAGTTCATTTCTTCACTGGCATTACAGTCCATTTCTTGAGGATTCTGGCATATACTGAAGACCAGCTGAGGCATCCAGTCTCAAGGACTGATTCTTAGACTGTTGGATTCTTGGCCCTCCTGTTCATAGGTGGGCCATTGTTGGATTAATTGGACCACAACCTGTAAACCGTTCTAATAAATCCCTTTTTATATGTATAGAGAAATTCATTCTATAAGTTCTGTTCCTCTAGAGAACCCTGGCTAATACAGTGAGGAAAGGATTTATTTGGCTTACATTTCTACGTTATAGTAGTCCATCATTGAAGGAAGTCAGGGCAGGAACTCAAACAGGGCAGGAGCTGATGCAGAAGTCATGGGGGGTATGGCTTACTGGCTTGATTCTTATACCTTGCTCAGCCTGCTTCCTTACAGAACATAGGACCACCAGCCTAGGGGTGGCTCCACCCACAATGAACTGAGCCTTCCTGCATCTATCATTAATTAAGAAAACTCCCCACAGGCTTGCCTACAGTCAGATTTAAGGAGGCATTTTCTCAACAGAGGTTCCCTCCTGTCAGATGACTATAGCTTATGTCAAATTGATGTAAAGCTAGCCAGCGCAGGAGCTGAGGAACTTCAGGCAGCTTTGCTATTGATGTGGGTGTGAAAGCCTGCACAGCAGTGTGTATACAATGTGTTCAGAACCAAGGCTGTAGTGAAGCCACATGATGAAGCATGGGCCATCACTGCCAGAAACACCTTAGACTCAAGGTCTGCTTGATTTTGAATTGATTTTTGTTCCTTGTATATTCAGTAACATTTAGTTACACACCTTCATACAGATAACTCAGAGTTTAAGAAGCCATAAAGACATATATAATGAGCAGGAGTAAGCAGGCAAAATAGTCAAATATGATTTGAGAGTCCTTAGACAGAAATATTTGGGAATCCAGTTTAAAGAAATATAGGACAAATATATTGGATGAAAGACCCTAAGGATTTTGTATTCTATTCTCAGAGCAACAGGAAGCTACTGAAGTGGTAATAATTATACTTCAGAGGGTTAAAAGTAACCACCCAAGTTCACATAGCTGCTAATCAAACCAAAAAGGAGCCCAGGTTACATCTATGCCCAGGTCTTTTCTTTCACAAAATCTCACCAAAATCTTGGGCCAGCTTACACAAGTCTAAGGATCCTTCCTGGAGAAAAACAGGGGCTTTAGCAATTTTTGGTATGGGTGGTATTCTAATTTCATTTCTGTTGCTGTGTTAAAACACTCTGACCAAAAGCAGCTTAAGGGAGAAAATACTTTATTCAGCTGGCAGGCAGGCTCATGCTTGGAACTGCTTAGGGGATGACTCTGCCGACAGTGGTATGAGCTCTCCTATATCAATTAACAATCAGGACAATACTCTACAGACATGTCCACAGGCCAATTATTTTCTAAACAATCCCTAGATTAAGTCCAAATCCCACAAATGGGACTCCATACTGAGGTAATTTTAGATTGTGGCAAGTTGACGTTTAAATTAACCAACACAGGTAGTATGAATACCCCATGTCTTAGTGACTTTTCTATTCCTATGATAAGACTCCATGACCAAGGCAACTTACAAAAGAAAGCATTTAATTTAGGTCTCACAGTTTCAGAGTGTTGGATTCAGAGACTATCATAGTGGGGACCACAGCAGTAGGCAGACAGGCAGGATGCTGGAATGGTAGCTGAGAGTTTATATCTTGATCCATAAGCATGAGGCAGAGAGAGCTATCTGGGAATGGCACTGGCTTTTGAAATTTCAAAGCCTGACCCCAGTGACACACCTCCTCCAACAAGGCTTTACCTACTAATTTCTCCCAAACAGTTTCACCAACTGGAGACCAAATATATGAGCTTATGGGGGCATTCTCATTGAATTCACCACACCCTGTTAGTATTATTTATGGATATTTACCATGTTAGGTTCAAATATGATATCACAGTAGATGTGGGAAGACATGATGCATATCATTCTCAATGGTATTCATAACACAGATACAGCAATACTTTAAGAAGGCTCAAGTATGAGTTCCATCTTGACCTTGAAAAAAAATCAGATAGAAAATAATAAATTGCAACATAACAATTAGAAATGACTAGTTCTATATATCCATTTTGTGTGTTTCTAGTGTAAATCTCTATTCTAAATTTGTGTAATTTGAGTTTTAATAATGGGCCTCTAGAGAACAGAGCACTTTCCAAAATCCTGAAAATTAAATGATTTTGACTAGTGCCAGGGTCTCTTTATCAAGCCACTCTTGGGCATACATTTTTAGTTCCTGGTGTTTGTTTTGGGAAAAGATTCCTGAAATTTTAGATCAAAGCTTCCTCATGTCTTTCCACATATCTCATCATGCTGATAAAGGTTCATTTTGAATAAGAAGAATGCAAAGATATTTTCTCCCAAATATCAGGCCAAGAGTAGAAGCTGGCGAGGGAGGAAGGCTATGAAATGCCTTCCATACGGACACCAGTGACTTACAGAAAACATGTGGCTTACTCCTCCCTCTTCTTGTGGCCCATCAGGAGGGCAGGATTCTCATTTCAAATACAAGTTTATAACTTGGATCACAGCTAAGTTTATAGCCTCTGTCTACATTATCATTCAGCTCTATTATTGTCATGTAACCTCCTCTTTAGGAAAAACCAGTGGACCCTAAAATAAAATGATCACAAACATGCAAATGAAGGTAACTGAATTCTCAGGCTTTGGCAGTGTTACTTGAGTTTGAGATGGCCTCAGAAGGGACAATCATAATATTTTTCTGGCTGTCTTGTCTTGATTTATAATTTGAATCTCCATAAATGATAATAGAGAGGGCAATTATCAAAGAAATGGAAAGGGCAATTATCATTAAATTGAAAACACATCACACATCCAACACGATGAATGTCTGAGCTAAAAACAGATTTTGTGGATCTTGCAACTGTTCCAGAGGAACTTAATGGAAGCAACTTTGTCTCCCACCTCCTCTAATTAGCCAGATGACTTTGGATATATCCCCCCTTTTTCTTTCCCTTGGATGAAAACACAAGAGCTGTTCATCTAATCTGCCCAAATAGGCACACTACTGAGGATATGTGAATTTAAGAGAGTAAAGCAATTGTCTACTTAGTGTAAAAACACTTTCCGATCTCTCTCTCTCTCTCTCTCTCTCTCTCTCTCTCTCTCTCTCTCTCTCTCTCTCTCTCTCTCTGTGTGTGTGTGTGTGTGTGAATTCAGGTGTGGGAAGGCTACAGTATGGATGTAGAAGTCAGATAATAACTTCAAGTGTCAGCCTTTACCATCTACCTTGTTTTAAACAAGTTCTCTGGTTTTTGATCCTTCATGGGACAGGCTGTCTAGCCTGAGAGTTTCTTCAATCTCATTGCAAGGGCCCTGGGATTAGAGATATGAGGCATATGGTTTTGACATGGTTTCTGGTGATTTGAATTCAAGTCTTCATATTTGTGGGACAAGTACTTTACCAGCTCAACAATTTCCCCAGGAGCAGAATTTTCCCTCTTAAGGGGGGGGTGGGTAAAAACAGTAGAGTTCTCCTGTCGATACCGGTGTAATTCCAGGGGATACCCTTTCATCTCTACCAAATCATATAATGAATGAGCTTAAGTGAGGCATCTATGTTTTGTTTATGGGCATAAATAACAGACTAGGGGCTGGAGAGATGGCTTAGTGGTTAAGAGCACTCGCTGCTCTTCCAGAGAATCTGGGTTCAATAATCAGCACATACATGGCAGCCCACAACTGTCTGTAAATCCAGCTCCAGAGGATTTGACACCCTCACACAGACATACATGCAGGCAAAACACCAATGTATATGAAATAAAAATGAATAAATCATTTTTTTAAGTTAAAAATAATACCATACTGGACATTGGCATTACCTTAAACGGCCTTTGTCTTAGATAAATCAAAGGACTTGTAATCCAAGTTTATGGCATCAATTTTCATGACTAGGAGATGAAAAAGAAGAGGCAAGTGTTTATGGACACTGATCATAGCAGATCTTAGAAAATGGTGCTGGGGCAGGGGATCTAAACACTGAAAATTACTTTCATTAGCTCTTCAATACAGGAAGGGTAGTTATTTCATGGATTCCGATGTCTGCTAAAGAGGCTCTTCCTCATGCAATTTGATCCAATCAGATTCTAGCAGTGAACAACCAGAATTACCTTTCCTTTCATAGGTAATGTTCACTGAGTAGCCTAGGCTCTGGCCTCTTGATGTTCTTAATGTATGGATCATTAAGAAATGATCTGGGCATCTAGAAATGCCCAGTGAATTTTTGTCATTTTATCTTGGTCTCTGATTCTTACTTTGTGTCTACAAGTAAGTCCAGCATGTATTTCTGGATAGTGCTAGACTAGATGGAACCTGTTTACTTAAGGGCAACAGACTCCAGGTGATGTCAGCATGTGTGGCTACACTGAGTTACAAAACTGGACATCATGGTAATGAACAAAACAGTGAGATAAAATTGTTCAAAAGTAAAAAGGAAAGAAAACTCAATTGTCCTTTATCTGTCAGTTACATTAAATATCTGCAATTTCAGTGTTCTATCTTCTCATGTCAAATTATCTCTGGGCCTGTCTTTGTAAGTCACCCCCCAAAACAGATCAATACAATTTTACTATGCTCAGCATGACTACTGGAGTTACATTCTCCTTCAGATCGGAGGCCCGAGCTATGCCTGCTGGTTTGCTTATTGGAGTATTGAATGCATGTAGTACTATCTACCAGCCAGCAGTATGTGACATTCATGCTAGATAGTCTTCTGAGGATAATTCTCCAGTGAAATATTCTTTTTCTTCTAGCTTTCATCCTACCTAGATTCCACGGCTATGTAAGAAATACTTCATTTTTTTTTTGTTTTGGTGATTCTGAGTGTTGGAATAAGACAGTACACCCCCTCCCTGCCCCACACTGAGCTGTAATGCAAAAAAAAAGTGTGCCCACCATGAATTTATAGAAACACACATGTATGTATATCTGTCATTCACCTTGAATTCTGTGTCCTTATTATTTTGAGGGACTGATTATCTTGGCCAATAACCATAATTTAAAATACCAAGAACTTAAACAACAATAACAAAAAGTAGTGTATTTTCTTTACAATTTCCCACTGTGGATCTGGGAATGCTACTCAGTGATAGAACACTTATCCAGAACCTCTGTAGCCCTGGGTTCAAGGCCCAGCACTGAAAAAAGAATTCCCCCAAATGTCTGCGTGCTTTGAATTTCCTGCAGTTTTGCATAGCAGCTGTTACTAAGTGATTTCCACTCTGTGTACCCTCCCCAAGGCTGGGGAATTTCCTTTGAGTTACAGGAAGTCCCTCTCTCAATATGACACTTACTTCCCTTGATGTCACAATTTCTCCTGATAAGTATAAGCATTTATTTTTAACATGGTTTTAGATCTTGTTCAGTATTTGCTTTCAATCCCTGAGTCAAGGACAGATGGAGAAGAAAGGTCAGCTAGCGGGTCAATGCACTCACACACTGAATGTGGAGTTGGAACAATGCTGTTTCCAAATTTTTAATGTCTTAAAATGTCAAAGGAGTTTGTGAGAAACAGGAGAGAGAGAGAGAGAGAGACAGAGAGAGAGAGAGAGAGAGAGAGAGAGAGAGAGAGAGTTCTCTAACCAAAAGCATAAGCGAAATAAAATTCATGTCGAAAAATTTCCTCAGTAGTATTTTGGAAGACTGATACATTTTTTACAAGTTTTGTTCACCATTTTCCCCTAAGATCTCACAGCTATGTAAGAACTCCGTCCTTTTCATTTTTTGGTGGTTCTGAGTATGACTAAGCCAGTACTCCCCCAGTGAGCTACAATGTTAAAAAAATAGATAGATAGATAGATAGATAGATAGATAGATAGATAGATAGATAGATAGATAGATAGATGAAATCTGAGTTTTCCAAAGTAGGGAAACAGGCAAAGCTTCTATGCAATGTGACCACCATGAACTTATAGAAACACACACAAGCATATCTGTAAATCATTCACCTTAAATTAATGTCTATTATCATTTTGAGGGATTGGTTATCCTGATCAATAAGCACATTTAAAAATACCAAGAACATAAAGATATTTTAAGTACCAAGGAGTTTTCTTAATTTTTTTTTTTTTTTTTTTTGGTTTTTCGAGACAGGGTTTCTCTGTGTAGCTTTGCGCCTTTCCTGGTACTCGCTTTGGAGACCAGGCTGGCCTCGAACTCACAGAGATCCGCCTGGCTCTGCCTCCCGAGTGCTGGGATTAAAGGCGTGCGCCACCACCGCCCGGCGAGTTTTCTTAATTTTATTTCTGGTTGTCTGTACTTACTTTTCATATGAATCCAATGATGTATTTTAGGTCATCTGATTTTACATCTCTGAGAAGTTACCAAAAACTGACATAGCATACAGCAAGCAGACAGAAGGGCTGAAGCCCAGACCTGTCTGAATCTCGGGTCTATCCATCACAACAGGATGTGTCTTAACTGTGCTAGTTTTGGAGGGAAAGTGAGCCTGCTTTACGTATTTTGTGCTTCCTGGAATGTTTTCAGATGAACTGCTCCTTATGAAAGCTAAGGGTATATTGCTCAGTGCTAGAACAGTTAATTAGCATGCACAAGGCCTGGGGTTTCACCCAACAAACAAACAAAATTACAAAACAATCTTCCCTGTGAAGGCTTCATCCTTGTGATTTTGTTTGCTTGTACAGGCTAGGGAAGTATTTGGCCTCTGAATGATGTCTCCAGACTTTGAGTTGTTGAGACAGGATCCTGTTAGATAGTCTAGGCTGCCCCCAAATTCCTTATCCTCCTGCTTGAGATTTCAAAGTGCTGAAAATATAGTTGTGTGACAGCACACCTGGTTTTTCCTCAGTTTTAATGTGCTCATAGTCCTCCCTTAGTCCCATTTTCCAAAACCAAACACCCAAATGTCTATTTCCTTTGTCCCTGTATTCATTGGAGATACATTCAACTAACTCACTACTAGGTCACCAGATATTTACAATCTGTGTCAGCTAGACTTCTAATCTTGGAGGAGAAAAAAATTTTTTTCTATGTCAGGGAAGTTTTTCTCTGAGTAGGAAAACCAATAAACATGTTCATATGGACACAGACACATATCACACACACAAACACACACATAATGACTTAGACAAGATAGTGAGAAACTCAATGAAGAAAAATACAGTAAGGTATGTTCTAGAAGATACTAGCTAATTTCTATCGAGTATGTTTATACGTGTGGAACACTGGTCTATATTCATCACAAAGGTGAATTTGTTTAGTTCCACAGTTTGCTGCTGTATTCATACTAGCTAACTGCAGTGAGCTACAGTTTTCTCCCCTGGGTGAGATGTGGAGCTAATTGCTCTCCCTCAACCTGTGTGTGACCTCATTGACCAGGTTGATGGGTAGAGGCTGGGCAGAGGCAACAGGGCATCTAGTCCTCTTTAAGTTGTCCAGCTCCTTCTGCCTGGTCTTCAAAACCTGAGTGCTCAGTCATAAGTAAAAAGAGGAACCCATGCTGTGAGAACATTCCAGCAATAGTTAGTACAAAACACAGCTCTCACTGCAAAAGGGGAAGTGCTGTGGATGATTGATTGATAAATAAAACACTGGTTGGCCAGTAGCCAGGCAGAAAGTATAGGCGGGACTAGCAGAGAGGAGAATTGTGGGAAGTGGAAGGCTGAGGCAGAGAGACGCTGCCAGCCGCTGCCATGAGAAGATGTTGAGATACCAGTAAGCCATGAGTTACGTGGCAATTTATAGATTAATAGAAATGGATTGATTTAAGATATAAGAACAGTTAGCAAGAAGCCTGCCACAGCCACTCAGTTTGTAGGCAATATAAGTCTCTGTGTGTTTACTTGGTTGGGTCTGAGTGGCTGTGGGACTGGCAGGTGAGAGAGATTTGTCCTGACCGTGGGCCAGGCAGGAAAACTCTCGCTACAGGTAAGACTTTATTCTTGAGATGACATGACTTGTGAACATGGATTTGGGTTACAATAAATAACATGTTTCAACATGGAAATGGTTTCATGAAGTTTTATAGCTAAAGAACAAAGGAAAGTCATAAAGTCTGGTGTGGTGGCGAATGCCTTTGATCCCAGCACTCTGGAGGCAGAGGCAGGCAGATCTCAGTTAGTTAGAGGCCATCCTGGTCTACAAAGCGAGTTCCAGGACAGTCAGGGCTAAACAAACAAACTCTGTCTTGAAAAAAATCCAAAAGCCAAAAACTAGAAACTAAAATATAGAAGTCATAAGTCAAGCCATTTTACAAATGCTTTGATGGGAACATTAGCTAGGTGAGTTACAGGAAAGCAGGAAATACTGTTATCTAGATTTCAGGTGTTGTCTGACGGTATTCTTAGTTTCTCTATTGGCAAGCCAATGCATATGAAAGCTTTCATGTGACAGTCACAAGGATGTGAGGCCAGACACAGAGGTGGATGGTGAGTGACCGTTAAGTGATATTCTCATTCTGGATGTGCAACATTCCAACTCCTCCCAACCACAGAAGTATAGTTTTAATCAGTTAGCCTTGTAGATTCTGTAACATGGGTATGGCTTCTTTCTGGGAACTTCAGTTCATGCAACACACAAAGGCCAGGTTTAATCTGAGCCCTGACCAAGTCCAGCCTGAGAAGGATCAGTACCTTAGTCCTCCAGTACTGCAGGGATGCACCCAGTGTGATCTGCCCAACAGGGTCCAGCCCAAACTCAGCAAAGTGAGAGGCAAGAGGAGTTGAACTCTAGCCCTTTGCACCTCCCGGTGCTTGAGCTGTGCAGTGGATAGCTGGGGCAAGCCCCATGTCCTCTTTACAGATGAGCAAAGCCAAGGGGAAGAATGGTGAACAGATAAATGAGCCACACAGTAGAATCTGGATTCATACCCTGTCAGTGTCCCCAGGCATCCTTAAATAAACCACAAAGCTGCTGGCTAGTTCATGGCCCACTTTCTCAATGGACTCACAATGGCTAAAAGTGAGTCCCCCCATCCAACGGGTGATCCACCAGTGCCCTGCTAGGGTGCTTTTCTACCATGGGACCTTGCACTGTCCTTGTCCCAAAGGTATTATGCTGTCTATGGCTTTCCCGTGGATCGGAATCTTAGTGAAATAAGGAGACCACAAAGGCGATTGACCCACACTAATCTATAATCCTTTCATTGTGTTGTAAAATTATGAGAATTATTCAAGTGAAATAGGAAATTGACTGCCATTTGATTAAATAAAAGGGAAGGAGCACAAAGTAATTTTCTTAAATTGAGGGCAAATAACTGTCACAAAAATCAAATTTCTTGGCATACAAATAGGTCACATCCTTTGTCTAGCAGGCATATTTGGGTGGGAAAAGAGTGAGTGGATGCATGGCCCTGAATACCCTCACCCAGCACTTCCCTCAGCCAGTTGGGCCCCCTGAGCAAGGAAGGAGATCAAGCTGCCTCCAGCAAGCTCAGCAGGCAGAGTTCCAAGGGTATTTACAATTTAGTTTAGCAATTTCCATTCTGAAGACCTTTTGTGCACAGCAGTGGGACCGCTCTCAGCACAGAGGAAAAGCGTCTGTGGATGAGGTGGGCCCCCCTCCTCGGGAAACTCCTGGTAGTCTTGAAACTTTCCTGTTAGACTATTATACAATCCAGGGCCTTTTCCAAGCAGGAAGTATGATATTCCAAAGACAACTTGACCTCCTGATTGAAAATAGGGCTGGGTGAGTAGGTGGGTGGAGGTGGGGGTGATGAGAAGGGGAATGAAATCAGGCCCGGTTTATGTCGATCAAATTCACAGATACAAGCAAGTTAATTTTGGTAGAAACACAAGCTAACATTTTTCTTAAGACAAAAGTTCCAATTATTTATTCTCCTCAGGGTACTTCTCAGGTACTCCCGAGTTTCTAAATGTTCAAGAGTTCCATAAGAAAGTCAACAGAATTACAGAAAGCAGCCTTTAAACAAGAGTATCCTGTTTTGTTTCCTGTATCCTCATTGGGGTGGCTCATCTGAATCCTTGACAGCGTCCAGCTCCAGTAGACAGCCTCAAGATTGTTTGCTGGCGGATTTTACACACAGCTCCTCAGCAGCATGCCTGTTGGTCCCCTGGACCTGTAAGCCTACAATCGCCCTATTGTTTACTTTGCAGTCAGAGAAGCAATGGTCCCCAAAATCCTAACAGCCATGTTCCCTCAGCAGCAGGTCCCCACCTCTGGTTCCCAGAGGGGCTTCAAACAGGCGATAGATTAGCATCTCCATGGCTTGATGCAATCTGTGGCAAACCCATCAGCAATAGCCCTTTGAAAAGTGTGGTCAAGGCTAAATGATTTGCTGTGAGACAATTTCGTTCTTGAGGTAGAGAGAAATTAGGGATAACTTCTGAGGACTGAATGCCCCGGCTGCGGGGGTAATACAATGCCTCAGACCTCTTGCCCTCTCTCAGAGTTTTGTTCTGTTGTAAGGAATGGGGGGAGGGGAAAGCCCAATTGTGTGCTGATGATCAGAACATTCCCTCCATGAGAGTGCAAGAAAGACACATGCCACTACCAATTAACCATCAGCAGGGCAAGGTATTTATCCTTTCTGTCAGATTCTGTGGGAAGTGTGCCTTATTAGCATTGAAGCCCAAAGAAGTGATACAGCAGTCCACATTCACTTATCCTATGAAGAAAAGCAGAGTAGGCACTCTGGATTTGGAAAAGTAAATAAATAAACAAATAATAAATAAATGCTGTTAATCTTCCTGGGCTCTGCTTCAGTCCTAAAATTGAAAATCACCAAATGAAATCTGATTTTCTCCCTGTTTCTCTCTGTGTTTTTACAGTAGGGCAGGGGCTTGCATTTTCAATCAGTCCCATCACAAGCGTGAGAGTGGTCAGGGGCTGCTAATTCTCTCCTTAACCATCTCCTACCCTCCCCCCTCCACTGCACTTTGAGTCAGAGTGGCTGGCCTGGGACTGAGAGATTCTCTAGGGCCCATGTTTGTGGCCCCATCAGAAAAAACTTTTCCCAGCTTTCAGCTGGTTCCTGGCATGTATCAGCCGGATCTGTGGTGAGTGGCAACTGGGGACTCACTTTTCATCCCGTCAGGCTGTGGTTAGGCTTAGTGGCGTTTCTTTCTTATCCCAGCCACTAGGAGTCAATCCCCCTGAAAATAGATGGTTTTCTTTTTTTCCCTGAAAGGGATGGAAGCAGCTCTCAGTCCCCCTCTTTACCCTTAAGACACAAACACAAAACAATCCTGCATGTTCTTTAGGTAAGTTGGGGGAAGACAGGAGAGGGCCAGCTCCCGGGGTTCTCTGCTTCTCAGTTTAATTTATGTGCTTTTCTATTAAAGACCTTAGAAGAGGCTAGTGTCCTGTAACTAAACTGCTGACATAGCGTTTCATTAAAGAATCAGGGATAAATAATACCACTGCTTTTCCATGGTTGAAAAAAAAATCCAAACTTAAAATGTGAAGATTTAGAATGTAATGTTTTCACATTGAGAATGAACCAGGAAAATATTAAATACCAAAATTGATAAGATAAAACAAACAGGAGCTGGTACAGTTATAGAATTCTGGGAATGGAGAGGGCCCCTTGGTACATGTCTTACTTAAGCCAGCACTTGACAGAGTTTAGCATTTCTCGAATCACTTTGGAAAAAGAAAGAGAACAATAGAAGACTGCGAATATTTTATTTTGCCAAGTCAGGCTATTTTAAAGACAACAAGAATTGCAGTCCACCAGCAAGGCTGAAGAAGGGACTCTTCAGTCATTTCTTAAAGTGAGGACATGTGCACACTGGAGTGGTGGGGGCTGATGGAGGAAAGCCATCACCACAGAAAGCAAGAGAGCTTTGTCGGGAATGAGGAGCTGTGACTCCCACGCCACTGTCCTCAGGGGTCTTCAGCAGCAGCAGCTTCCTGAAACTCACCAAGCCCCTTCCCACCTTACAGCATTTGCCTCCCAGCCTCTGACAGGAAATGTGTGTCCTGGGACCCTGACGGAGCTCTCTCCTGCGCTCTAACCACAGGGCTCAAACCCCTCCTCAGGCTCGCAGCCCTCCCTCCTCACTTCCACTTCTCTCTACCCCTCCCATTCGTTCGTTCTTTCTTTTCTTTTTTCTTCTTTCATTCCTCCTTCTTTTCTTCCCTTCCCCTTCCCTCTCTCTTTTGCCCTCCCATGACCGGTCTTCTGTAGCCTAGGGTGACCTGACTCTGTATTGGAGGCTGACTTTGAACTTCTAACCCTCCTGTCTTTATATCCAAAGTACTAGAATTACAGGTGTGCACCCTCCACACCCAGCACTGGGGATTGAACCCAGGACTTCATACATAAGCAAGCACTTGTCCAAACCGAGACACATCCCCAGCCTCTTACTTTATTTTTCTACAAGGAGGTGTTACCGCCTAGAGGTGTGTGGTCATGGTCTGTCTCTGTGGTTCAGTATGAAGGCAGGAGGCCATGTGCTTTTTATCTTCTCTTCACCTTCTTTCCTTCTACTACAATTATACACGTGTGTAATTGCGTAATCCTTTTTCGTTTCATTTTACTGTTGTCAAGAAAATGTTTCTGTACAGCCTGCATTATTTGTTATATACAAATCATTGTTAGTTTTTTCTATATTTGTGTTTTGTCTGAATATGTGTCTGTTTACCATGTCTGGGCCTAAGGCCGGTGTCCTGTTCTTTTCGATTGAAGTTACAGATGGTTGTGAGCCTCCATGCTGGTGCTGGGAACTGCATCTAGGCTTCGTGAAGAGCAGCCAGTGCTCATAACTGCTGAACAATCTTTCCATCCCTGGAAATCACTGTTTCCTTTTGGTTATTGGTGTGTGTGTGTGTGTGTGTGTGTGTGTGTGTGTGTGTGTGTGTGTGTTTTGAAATATGAAGCCACTATTTTTGAGGAACAGATTTAGGGAGCCCCAGCAGCCCAGCTCAGTGCACCGCAAAGGGAATTGGACGCTTGACTTTCCTCGCTGCAGTTTTTTTCCAAGCAGCAGGAGAGCCACGGTTCTTAGAACATGCAACCAACTGGAGGTATGCAGAAATCTGGCTGATTAATGATTTCGGGAGCAGAGCCATTCCTAACACAAAGGTGGGATGTTTAGCAAGGATATGTCTTTTTCCTTCCTCCCAGCATTGCCAGATTATACAGAACATAGCAGGTGGCTCTGCCCTGAGGTCCATAGCTCACACTCCTGTGGCAGAAGATAGAATGACCAGAGGAAAGAACACAGATTCCCTTAGTTGGAGTTTCCGTGGCACAGGGCTTCACAAACAAGACTCAAAGATCCAGGGAAACCTCTTTCCATGCTTAGACTTCCTGAGGACTGTCAGAAGGGTAGTGGTGTGTTATACTTCCACTAACAAAACTGTACACAAGTCCGCGGGACCCAGCAGTGCATAAAGGAGTGAGAACAGACAAAGGAAAATGATCAGATGCTTGGACAGAGAAGGGGAGACCCAGCCAGCTTGGGCTGTTCAGATACTTCTTCATCTCTCTGTGACACACTCCTTCCTCCCAGGTACGGGGCAGAACCTCCCTGTACAATCAGAGAAGTAGGTCATGGAATTTCTCTTTGGCCACACATAGGAAGGCAGGGGAAGGTCAGAGCTTGTTTCTAGTGTTCTGACCTGCCTTGAGGGGAAGAGGCATTCTGATTTCTGTGAATTGCTTGAGGGAAGGAGAACAGAAAGTGGCCCTCACATAGAAGGACAGAAAAGGGCCATGGAGGGACTCCGAAGCTCCTTTGAACATCTTTCTCTTTAAAGTACTCAGTGTGTGAAAGGTCTATCCGTCGGGGGATATCCTCTTCTGAGCCCCAATACCATTTTCCTAACCTTGTGGTTTATTGACACCTCAGAAATTCTCTTTGCAGTTTATCCTAAAACAGAAAATGTTTACTGACTTACAAAGCACAAGTTTCTTCTCAATAGAAAAGGTGACAGCAGATGCCAGGTGAAGCACAATGACCCGTTGTTTCTCGTGATGATTCACTGAGAAGAGACACCACAGGAAAGAAAAGCTTAGAGACCAGCCTGACTACCAACAGCAACGGGTCACCATGGCTAAGGCCGTTTGGGATAGGCATTATGGAGACTTCACAGACAGATATTTTGAAAGTATGTCTACTTTTAGAGCCATATGGGGTGATCCAGATTCATTTTTCTTTAAAAAAAAATTTTACTTGGAAACTTTTTTCCATTCTCTCTCTCTCTCTCTCTCTCTCTCTCTCTCTCTCTCTCTCTCTCTCTCTCTCTCTCTCTGTGTGTGTGTGTGTGTGTGTGCGTGCGCGCGCGCGCCTGCACACTAACTTGTGGGGACCAGTTCTCTCTTTCTATCCTGTGGCATCCAGAGGTTGGACTCAAGCTGTCAGGCTTGGCAGCAAGTACTTTACAGGCTGAGCCATTTCTCTGGCCACCTTCTTTGTTGTTGTGGTGGTGGTGGTTCTTTTGAGATGGAGTCTCATACCTGAGGGATGCTATGCATCCAAAACTACTTTGGACCCTGACTCTTCCTGTCTCTGCCTCCTGAATGCTAGGATCATAGGTGTGCACCCTTGGCCCATTTATGTGATCCTAGGAATCTAATCTAGGACTTTCTTCATGGGAGGAAAGCAGTGGACCAGCTGACCCGCAAATCCAAACCCTTATTAAGAAACTTTGAAAGTGTATATTTTTCATTTGTGGAACATATGGACTGACTCATAAATATATGTGGAAAAGTAGGACTTCTAGTCATCAGAGTTCAGGACCTTGTATCCCTACATCTAGCATGTTGACATGCCAGTGTGCCGTGTATATTGGGTGGCCCCTCTGCCACTGGGCTCCACTCACTGCTGCCACCCTGTTTACTGTAAGCTGAAGAAAACAGAGAACCCCATAGGAGCGAAAATGTCCTCTTGCCTTTCTCCCCTGAAACACGGGCATATAGCATTTCTCTGACCTACCTCCCCTAAATGAAAATCCAAAGACCCCCATGTTCCAAGTATTCTGCCTTATACCTGGAGGGCAATAAACCTGGGTGTACTGGCTTTGCTTCCTGAGCTCGCCTCACTTGTCACCTCTGTTTCTCTTGTCGTATTCCCACCTGATGATCCACTCTTTTGGAACATTGTTTTTTGTTTTTCAGGTTTCATTTCTGAAGGCTCCATGCCACAGAGAATGTTGGGTAAATAACATCACCATGCTTTTCTCTTGTTTATCTTTTACTAGAGGGCAGACAGTGATGAACTGTGGGCTAGATGAGAAAAATATGTAACCATGTCTTTTACAGACTCTGGGTCCAACAGAAGGGGTCTGAGGTATCACACCTACTCAGGAGACTGCAGAAACGTTGGGCATAAACTGATAAAAGTCATCTAAAGGGTATTTTTTTAAAATCAATGTCCACAAGGTCTCAGTGTTTTGCCTGTAGAGAAGAAGATCCAGTTTCTCTTGGCTCTTGCTTCTCAAATTCGGATGAGCAGTAGAAAAGCATTGGAATGCTTTTCTCTTGTCTGTCCTTTGATGTGGGATGTCAGGTGAAAAACTTGTGCTTAGTGAGGGAAAATTGTTTTTTCCCCTTTGTAGATGCCCAAGTATACGCATCAAGCTTGGCACACAGTTTCCGCTTATAAACCAGGTCCAGGATCTCCTTTGCTGACCATTTATGATATTTAGCAAAGGTTTAAATGAGTGAGCTAGAGGAACAATTTTTTTTTTTTTTTTTTTGGATTTTTCGAGACAGGGTTTCTCTGTGTAGCTTTGCGCCTTTCCTGGAACTCACTTGGTAGTCCAGGCTGGCCTCGAACTCATAGAGATCCTCCTGGCTCTGCCTCCCGAGTGCTGGGATTAAAGGCGTGCGCCACCACCGCCCGGCAGGAACAAATTTATAGGGAGAGGACAATGAAGAAAACAGACTTGAGAATCCAAACATACTGGAGTGTGTGTACACGTGAGCCTGTGCTTGTCTTGTCTGTATGTATGATGGGGTTCTCTCCCCTTCCCTCTCCTCTTTCTCCCATTCTTTTATGCATCAGAATAGAATATAGATGGGGATTTGTACTCTCTATGGATCAATCCATCATATTCTGACAACTGGATTCCCAGAAACAGGGAATTAGACTTTTGGACTGGAGTCATTTTCAGTTAGATCTTATAAAGTGCTCACTTGAAGCCTGGCCCATAGTGGGTCCTCTAGCAATATTAGTTACCAGTGTTGATATTAATTGTTCCCTTTAAGACATCACGCATGAGCTAGCAATATAGGGCGAGGGTGAAAGCGCTTGCCCTGCAAGCCTGATGACCTAAGTTTGATTCTGGGAACCCACGGCAGAAGGAGAGAGCCGACTCCCAATATTTGTCTTCTGACCTTCAGACATACATGAATTCACACACATACACAAACACACACGCACACACACACACACACACACACACACACACACACTAAATAAATAAATAAATGAATGAATATAAAAAAATAAAAAAGAAACCAAGCATTTGTGACTGGGTATAGTCAGTGGTAGAGAGCTTGCCTAGGATGTGAGAGTCTCTGGGTTTCATCTCCATCACCACAACAACAAACAGACAGGGATTCCCATGTCTGACAGCTAATTCATGGCTCAACACCATTGCTACCGCTGTGACAACAAACATTTGGTAACACGTGAAGATAAAGTCATCGGACTGACTCATAGTGATGGATAAAGAATAAAATGTTAAGCAACTTAAGAAAAATCAGGAGAGTTAGATTTTTTTAACCATCACCCACTCAAAGGTCAATTTGTCTTATTTCAGTGTCTCTAATCAAGAGGATTAAAAGAAGAAGCAAGACTCAAGCTTTCTGATATTTGGAATAAAAAAAATGTGCATTTACATTTAAAACTGCCTGGGTACAATGATAGATGCAGTCATTTGTGGTAAAAGTGGATTGTGGACAGAGTAACCAGTGAGAATGCTTCTCAAGTATGCACATAGGACAAAATCCTCCAGGCATTAGCAATTGAAGTCTCAATTGGCTTTTCAGCTACACTGTGGTTTATTGTACTCTTTACATCAGCCCTAAGAAGACACTACATAGCATTGTGTCTGCTGGAAAAATCATTATGGTGCAATTAAAAGCAATGTTGTTTCACAGATGAACATGGGTTTCTCGTCTGTGTCACACTCCTGGGCACTTCCTTGAGCCTCTTGTGATGATGTGCACTTGTGATGGTCAAGAGACCCAGCTGTCGGGAAAACACTCAACAGATGGCAGTTGCAGCGGATGTATTACCCTTCCTGGGAGCCTCTCTGACACCCGAGCTGGGGACCTCCGTCAGCGCTGGTGTGCAAATGACTCCTTTCAAGTGACAGTGGTCTGGAATGTTCAGTGACAAAATTAATCTCCTTGCAGAAGTGAAGGAAATTGAATTGCCCTTATGAAACGAAGTGCACAATATAATACTTAAATATATTGTCCCTTTGAAAACTTTTAAACTCTTATAGATAAGAGTGACAGACAGAGAGAAAGTTGACACACCAGTAAACGGACCCCCTTTTTTTTAGGATGAGGTCGAAGCTGCACTGGTCCTCTTTCTCATTGTGTGAAGCTCTATAAAGATTGGTTTTATATTTCTTTTTTTTTTTTTAAAGAGCGATTTAACCTTGGCCTTGGTAATGACACGACTTGTTGAATGACATAGTCTGTAATGAAATTAGCCTAAGTGGTTTGAGAATTAATTAAGTGGTTTCATTTTACATCGGAACTGGCATTTTAACACAAAACACTTAAGCTTCCCTCTTTATTATCATTCCTGTATATGTGTGTGTGTGTGTGTGTGTGTGTGTGTGTGTGTGTGTGTGTGTGTGTGTGTATGAAGAAATCTATGGATGAGGGTTCTGAACAATGTGTCGAACGATGCTGGGATTGAGCCTCATTACTCAGTATTCAGAACGTAGGTTGCTACACAAAGGACTCAGGTGCTGGAGCCTCAGTTCTGGCTGGAGAACATTCTGGTCTGTCTGCATATGTAATTCAATGACAGGACAGTCTGGAATAATAGGTATAGACCTTCCTCTGTGTCCTGCAAAAAATGTCCTAGGTGCACCTGCCTGCTACCTCAACCCCCTTCCCAATATCTCCAAATGGTGTTGGCTTTCTTTACTTTGGCCTAAATATAAATGTAAGCTGTCAAATCTTCAAAGCAGGTTACGTGGGGATTGCTATGTCCTTTAAGGTTAAGTTTAATTTTGTCAAAAATTTCTTTCCTTTCTGATGTCATCAAAATATGTCTTAAGATTTATATTTATTCTAAAACTTTGACACTTATATTGTCTAGTCATGTCCGAGAAGAATAGACCACCTGCTGTATATGCTTTCTGTTAATGTAATCACACTTAGGTCTTACTGGTCCCTCTGTGGACAAGCTATAAGATGAACTCTCTCTCTCTCTCTCTCTCTCTCTCTCTCTCTCTCTCTCTCTCTCTCTCTCTCTCCCTCTTTCCCTCTCTCCCTCTCTTTCTCTCTGTCTGATAAACAAACCAGGGAGCAGAGGCAGGAACACAGCATGGCATAAATGACATAATATTCATTTTAAATATATTGTATGTATTTGAGACAAAAGGATTTCACTTATTCTAAGAGCTTAATGAATGTCAGCCATTGTACTAAGTCCTCTACATACATCATTAGATTTTGTTTTTACACATGTGTGAGATGCATTAACATCCACCAGGGCAGCACACTGGAAATGAATGGTGTCAAAGCTGATCATACACCCGAGCCTAGGTCATCTTCCAGACTCCTTCCAGACTCCTACATTTTTTCAGAGGAATATAAGTATTTCTTGTCTAAAAAATTTACTACTTTTTTTTTCCTGAGACAGGGTTTCTTTGTGTAGCTCTGGCTGTCCTGGTACTTGCTCTATAGACCAGGCTGGCCTTGAACTCAAAGATCTGCCTGCCTCTGTCTTCCAAATGTTAGGTTTAAAGGCATGCACCACCACCACCTGCCACTATTACTCTTTATATGCATTTGTTCGTAGAGTACTGTCATGTTATTAATAGATGTATGGGCTAATTAAGAGAACACTGAAAATATGCATTTGTTTGTATAATGAAAGACATCTTTATGTCTTAAAATACTACAATTTCAGCCGGGCAGTGGTGATGCACGCCTTTAATCCCAGCATTCAGGAGGCAGAGACAGGCAGATCTCAGTGAGTTCGAGGCCAGCCTGGTCTACAAAGCACATTTCAGGACAGTCAGGACTGTGTATATAGAGAAACCCTGTCTCCAAAAAAACCAAAGAAACAAAAAAAAAAAAAAAAAACAAATTATAGTTTCTATGAAAATCTAGTAAAAATAAATACATGTTCTTTTTTTAAAATATGGAATGCTTTACCAATTCCAATTCGCATGTCATCACACAAGGGCCATAACAATTTTCTTTTTATTGTTCCAATTTTAGTACATCGGCAGCCAAATTGAGTACATACATGTTCTTTCGAAGGATTCAGAAATGTTTGTAACAAGTGACTGCTTTTTGAAAAATTCTCTTTGAAAATTTCATGGTAATACAAATAATTTTGTGATTTCCTTTTATGGAAAGTAAATGAAAATTCCTCTTCTTATCTACTGAATGAAATACGTCTGTAATAACACCACTGAGAAGAATTTTAGATCCTTCTTCAATAGCCTACAAATGGTAATACATTCCAGGCTGAGATTGTATAGGAATGACGTAACAAGGCATGTTTTCAAAGGTAATTAATAGATCAGGATCTGTGCAATTTGGGGATTGGAGAGAGGGGACAAATTGTCCCCCCTGAAAAGAAGTGAATTACAGATTATAATGATAACCCCCACTCCATTTGTGCTGGAAATCAAAACTAGTATCTCATACATGAGAGGCTAGCCCTCTACCAATGGAGCTCTGTCTCTGCCTCTATGCATTTTTTTTTTTTTTTTTTTTTGGTTTTTCGAGACAGGGTTTCTCTGTGTAGCTTTGTGCCTTTCCTGGATCTCGCGCTGTAGCCCAGGCTGGCCTCAAAGTCACAGAGATCCGCCTGCCTCTGCCTCCCGAGTGCTGGGATTAAAGGCGTGTGCCACCACCGCCCGGCCCTCTATGCATTTTTTAATTGCAGCAGGATGAATGAAGTGGAGGGGGTAAATACACAGCAGAATGCTCCCCGGTCACCTCTGTGTGCTGCCATGATGATGGTTCAGAAGGACCCTTTAGACAGCTCTGACACTTATGTGGACACAAGGACCTGAAGTGGATCCGTGCAACACAGAAGCACGTGTAGCTTAAATGATGTAAAGAATGTAGAAGCTGCTTGGGTTCGGGTGCTGTGGGTCTGAGCCCCGCAGAGAATGGCACCGTAAAGCTGCTCTCATCATGTGTCGTGATTCTGCTACATAGTTGAAGCAGGTGAGAGAGATTTACTGTGGGCACCACTCCACGATTGTACAGTCTCAGCTCTGAACAGGTATGAACTTCATCTGCAGTTGTGATGTTCACATCAATACAGGAGGTGGATCAATAGTAAAAGGAAGCAGACAAACTGTAGGCTTTGCAACAAATCTGTGGTATTAGGTGGACATAATCTAAGCACTTGTTTTTTCCCTTTTCCTGAAGAATAAACACATAATGGGAGAAAAAATGAGGCTCAGAAGGGATTACATGTCCCTAAATATTTTATGCCTGTATTAAATGCAATGCTGTGCTTTCGAGCTCCATTCTGGAGGAGTATTTGCTCACAATCATTTACTCACCAACTACAAACCCAAGAGCCACCCTTTGAGGTTTCTGTGTGTGGTTTTCATGTTGGCCCTTCTGTCAATGTCCCGCTATCTGCATGTAAAGACCAAGCTCTTTGCATGTAAGAAGAGAGGCAGTGGCAATTTCATCTGGAACATGTCCCTCCGTGCTTTTACCCAACTGATATTTCATGATTTACCTTTTAGTGTACTTCATCTTCCATAGCCCTGAGTCAAACAGAAGCAGCTGCTATTAGGCATGCAATAATATTGAACTTCCCACCAACGACCTGTGAGAGTGTCTTTCTTAGCTTTAGCTACGGAACCCATCTGGCCTTTCCCCTACACCTGACAACAGGGGGAGAGGAGATGTTTACTTCCCATCAGTGCAATCTGGGACAGAATGCATAATTATGCCAGCAAAAGATCTTCAAATCAAAATTCCTCATGTTAGCAGTGATCTGCAGCTCTAGAGGACAAAACAATACACTTTAGCTCATTATCAAAGGAACGGTGAGAAAGCTCAGGAAACACGGAACGCTCCTGCTGAGCCGAATCAATCCCTAGGGTAGAGGGGTCCCTGGCAGAGAATCTGCAAGAGGAACTTATTTTCTTATAACTTTTAGGTGCTCTCTTTAGTGTGGAAGGGTAGGTATTTGAAAAGCCTCCCTTATCATAGTTTTAGAAGATATTTAGACAGATGTAGAACTAGAGAGGTCGAGAAATTATCTATGAAAATAGACTTTTAAAAGCCTAAAGCAGGCCTGGGATGTGGCTTACTTGGTAATGTGCTTTTATAGTATGAAGAGAGCCCTGGGTTCCATTCCCCAGCACTGCATAAATCAGGGTATGTGGTGAGTGCCTATAATCCCAGCACTCAGGAAACAGAGACAGGAGAATCAAATGTTTAAGGTTTTTTTTTGGCTACATAGCCACTTTGAAGCCAACCTGGGCCACATGAGACTCTGGTGTAAAAAAAACATCATCATCATCATCATTATCATCATCACACTACACTACACACACACACACACACACACACACACACACACACACACACACACACACCAAACCTAACTTATAAGATATGTAAAGAGATTGAACACATTTGGAAGGAGAAATATGACATTTATATTATCAAATAAAACACATGTTCTACATCTGAATTTAAGGCTTTTAGAATTATTGTCAAGTTCTTAAAAAATTGAGTACAGGCTATGGCTCTTTCCTCATAAATTTTTTTGTTAACATTGTAACATCTGTAAATTAGGATTTATTGGAAAAGGAAAATGATTATGAATTCTCACTGTAATTACAATCCTGTCAGACAACAACTCTTGCCTAGTTATGATGGTATCTAATCCCTTGGCTGTATACAGTGGACCGAAAGCAGTTTTCTTTTTTAACAATAGAATCCTAGAAGACAGAGGACACTGTGGGGCCAGATACTTTCACTGTGGACAATGTACTTGAAGGTGTTCAATGGGAGTAGACTGCTATCTGTTGCAGCATTCTTTTATTCTTAAAACTAGGGTCAGATTTTCCTCCAATATTTTTTTAAAATTTATTATTGTATTTTAAAGATTAACTTTGTTCATAGTTTAGCAAAAAGAGTGGTATTTACTTCTGTGCATATTAGAAAATACTGAACTGATTGGTCCTATTTTATTGATCTATTTTTGTGTTGGGGTTTGAACACAGGACAGATACCCTGCAGATACCTCTTTGCTGTACAACTTCAGTGCTATCTCTAGTTTTATTTTGCAGTCTCAGTAAATTGTCCAATCTGGCCTCCAACTCACTTAGAAGCCATTGAAGGCCTTGAATTTGTGAGCCTCTTGCCACAGATCAGCTCTAAAGATACCGATGCATTTTCTCAAGTTTGATGATGTTTAGTAGTTTGGACTCACCATTTGGCAAAAATGTAGATAATTTCTACAACGTTCATAATTATTCCATTATGATATATGAAAAAGCAAAGCCATTCACAGTGAGATGGCTGAATGAAGAAAGTGTGTGCGTATGGGGCTTTGCCTCACACACCTGGATTCTCAGTACATAGGAGATGGAGACAGGAGGACAGGAGTTCAAGGTCATCCTTGCCTGTGTAGTGAGCTCCAGGCCAGCTTGGGCTACGTGAGAACCTGTCTCAAGAAAACAAAACCAGGTGAAACCAAAGAGTATAATGTGGTCTGACTTAACATTGTACTGTGTCTAGTCAATGGCTAGGAAGCTGTTCAGACCATTTATGACATTTAGTTTTCCTGCCTGGCTGGCCACAGGCCTAGGGCATGTATACATGGACTTTCAGCTTCATTTCTACTTGGGAAGAAGTCTTCTAAGTGTTTACTTACTTAGAGCAACTAGCTGATTTTCATGTGGGCAAATGAATGTGTTGGTATGGAGAACTGAGCCAAATGATCATGATTCCATTAAAAAAACGCATGATCAAAGCACACATTCCCTTTTAACACACTTCTGTCCATGTGACTTGCTGCAGATTGAAGACCAAGTATTCATGCATCCAGCTCAACTAGTTAGAAAATTTGATTTGGGAATCTTCCCCAAGCTCCTTCCTGAAGTCTAAATACTGACAGGTATTTTATATGATTTTTTCATTCCCCTGTTTGTTCAGTTCCAAGATTTATAGGAGCTCTAATTTGAAGCATGGCAGAAATGTCACTGTGCAGACAGCAGGGGTTTCCCCCACAAAAGTTTATTATAATTGTTTCCAGGCCCAAGGGCAAATTATTACAGGGAAGTATATATTTAAAAATAATGCTTGCATTCTTTTTCCTTTTAAAACTTTGAAAGTAAATCTTGTTGCTTTGGGTTGTTTCTGAGAAAGCAGATGTCCTGGTTGTTTTCTTCTGAGCAGCCTTAGCACATGTATTTGGTAGTTGTTGTTAGAGACCATGTTTTCACAAACAGCCAGGAACAAATTCAGTCTCTCCTTAGCTACACTGTTGGCTGAATGTGGGAGAGCACTCAAAGAAGGTGAACACTTCACAATTCACTGTTACTGTGATCTAGGTCCATAGAGCCTCTTATGGTATGTATCTGTCGTATGGTAGAAAATGAAAATCAACATGGAAACGACATGTCTTGGAAAGGAGGTATATGGATAGATCGGTGTGTGATGGGAAGTGGTAGTTGGGGGTTGATGGCAACTGAAATTTTCCACTGTGGTTAGAGGATTTCTGACTTTTTAAATAACTGATCACAGCTTCGCAGTATTCAAGGCAGAAGAGATTCAAAACATATCAAATCAATTTGAAGAACTGACCTGGTAACATTGGAGACAAGAAAGCCATGGGTGTACTACCAAGAAACACTTCTATGGGGAATAGTGAGTTGAATAAAACTCCCGCTGCGGAAGAGCTTTTCTCTCTACCCTGACTGTGATGACACTCTAAGGCAGAAAGCTGTGATGTCTCTCCCATTCTGCCCTGTTTGTGGCTAACCGCGTGTACATTACAAGGCAGGCTAACAAGAGAAAGTCTTGTTTCTCCTACCTTCCCATTCCTTTTCTTCTCCTCTCCCTTCCTCTTTTCTCCTTCTCTCTTTTTCTTTCTTCCTCCCTGCCCCCTCTGTCTCCCTTCTATTCCTCCCCTACCTGGTTTTGGTGACAGTCTTGCTGTTGCTCTAGTGTGTTTTATATTTGCTACATAGCTCCGTCCAGTCTCCCACTCTCAGCAACCTTCTTGGTACAGCCTCCTGAGTGTTGGGATTACAGGTCTGAGCCACCAGGTTCAGGCACAAAAGTGGGTTTCATATGGCATAGACACTTCAGAATCGAGGAATAAATGACACCGAGAAAGCTGTACTTTATGCTTGAGTTTAAGGAAGAATGGTGCCTGGTACAGAACTGTGATTAGCCAAAAGCTATGTTATCTAATGCAATAGACTGAAATAGGAAACCTTGCAAGGCCTGTTTTTCTGGATTCTTCTTGGGCACTGTGTAGTTCTGAAATCAAAGTCTTACGTGTTTCTGCAGAAAAGACGGGTAGGGTGGGGGTGGGGGAAGTGTTAGAGGAATACTTCCCTAGTGTCTCTGGCTTCTAGTTGCTATGGCTCCCCTTGGGGAAGAGGAATATAAAGTCAGAGAGAGACTGCTTCTGAGATGCTTCCAAAGCCTCAGTTGAAGGTTCTTCCTATGCCCAGTCACAATCCTTCTAGGTTCCTTTTCTCCAGCTCCAGAAGCATGATGCCTTCAAGGCCAAAAGTCTTGTATATTGTGACTTATATAAGAGGAATGATCCAGCTGACAAGAAGCAGACACCATTGACAAGGAAGGAAAAGAGGTTTCACTTGAGAAACTCATAGAATCGAATGGCATACTGGCAACAGACAAGTATCTGTGAGAACTTTTGAACACTATTTTATAAAGTAATAGCCAAGTTAATGAGCCCATGAATCATCATCATAATTACTTGCTAATTTACAAGAGGGTGGTCTTGAACACTTACTCCTCCTGTCTCATCCTCCCCGGAGCTGTGATTACAGGTGTATACCACCACACCTGGCCTTAAAATATATTCTAAAAATGTAACTATTTTTAATTGTATTTAGTAACCTCCAGTTATTTCTACTCCTTTTAGAAAAATTTTCAAAAGTTATTCTATTCCTCAAAGATCACAGCCAACTTTATAAAGTGTGATTTAGAAACATTTAAATTGTAATCTATAGGAAAAGAATAATGTGGTAAGGAGGATGCTTGTTGTTCCTAGAATACAGCTTGGCATAGAAGGAAAACTCTTTAACTCTTAAGGCTGTGACTCCTTCAGCTGCTTCCAAAGACAACGTAAGAAATACCTGGGAAACTTGTTAGAAATGTGCACATTCCTGGGATCCAGGCCAGATCTACTGAGCCCGTTCCAGAGGAATTACACCCAGAACCAGTTTTACCACACACATCCTTGCAGATGCTGTGTAAGCACAGACGACTTTGAAGGCTCCCTTTCAGGAACTCTTCAACCTATGCATTAATTTAGAAGCACCATCCCAAATAATAAACCAGCAGGGTTAGCTGTCTGAAAGTGTGGAATAAAGAAAGGCTGATCATTTCTTCTCATGTCACTGCACTTTGTGAATTATTTTGTACAGGCTAAGCCCAGAACCAAGATAATACTATGGCAATGGATGAGTGCAATTTTCTCAATTACAAGACTATGAGGAATATTATTTGGATGTAAAATGTGCATCTTATCTTTCTTTCCTCATCAGAGGGCCATAATTAGCCAACTACAACTAGGATTATACAAAGGAAATTGACTATTTTGTGTGTCATACATTTAATAATATTTATATCATGTGAAGATAAATAGATACTTTAAAGCTAGCTACAGGGGATAGTTAGTAAGGGACAAATCTCAGTAAAACTGTAACTATTTAACAGGGGGTAGAGATGCTGGATTTGCCAGCCATTAATTCTTTCCCCCTTTCCTTTTATTTTTAACCAGAATGTAGTTTAGTGTGTGTTCCACACAGTGTGTATCTTTAGGAATAAACTTATTATCCTTGAAAGTCCAGAATATGAATGCTCTCATCTGTAGATATTTGCTGAAAGTGAAATTACTTCCATTTTAGCAAAGAGAAGAAACAAGCTGCTAATGTTCACATTTATTCATTTACTTCATGATCCAGCAAATAGTTATTGATGACTTACTCTGTGCATAGTTAAATAAGATAAGGTCTCTGGCCTTGGAAAAGCTCAGTGCTTGAAGTTTTGAGAGGAGTGGATAAATGACATGACAAAGGGCTAGAAAATGGACAAGACAGACTTATCAGGGACTCCAGTTTTCCTTTTCAGAGCCATGGCTTGAGGCTCAGTGAAGACAACATAATTAAACAGCTAACTGAGGTCCTTTAAGCAACGTTCAAGGGTTAGCTGCAGGAAGGCAGTCTCCACTGACATTTCAGGATGAACTCAGAAGGAATCCCCCCTGATTTTTATCACAGATGGTTTCCCACTCAGTTCCTGAGGTTCTGATTTGGGTCACACACTCTGGAAGTATTTGTGAGCAAAGTCATTAGCATTTCCATCTAATTCTCTCTTTGTTGAACCAAGCTGTCATAGGCTCAATAAACAAGCAATAAGTGTTTACAGACCATCCTTATGATCTGCTCTGTCCTTTCCGCTTCTTCTTATAGTATCTTTTGTCAGGCAGCCGTCCCTTCCACGCCATTGTTAAGCAGGGTGTGTCGACATCCTGTTTCTTTATGTAATTATCTCTTTAGGACATGTGATAGTTTTGTCTACTAAACTGACTACCCCCTAACTAGTGAGGCTGCTGTTGCAGGATTTTAACAAAGAGATTGTACAAACAAGGGCACTGGTGACTCTCAATTAAGTATGTGATGAGTTGAAGGTATTTAGTAATAGTTGAAATCAGACAGTCATTTAAATTTCTTCTGTGGTACTATTAATTTCTTTGTGATATCCTTCTAATAGCAGCATACAAACAGAGACAAACGTGAGTTAGACTCTATATAACGTGTACTAGTCTTGTCTTTTCCGGGTAAGCTGTTTTAATTTCCCCTTCTAGTACAGTTGGACAAAACAGAAAGCTCTTGTCTCCAGTGCATGAATGATCAGCTTTACCTTCCCTCCTTTATGAAATGTTTGGTTTAGGTTGGAATGTGCAGTCTAGGAGAAATCATAGGTTTGCAGTGTCCTGTAAATAGCTAGATAGGAAATGAAGAGAATCAAACTTCCTTCTAGACCCTGTGAGCCAAATAGGAGGGGGCACCTTCCCCCCCCCCTTTGAAACAATGGGTAGCAGCACATGTCATGTAATTTTCAAGTCTTGTATACAAATGACAGCATTCTCTGCATGAGATCCCTTCTTAAAGATGAGACCTGTTTCCTAGAGCCTTTCCCATCACACAATAAAGCTGGAGTCTGCGATTAGACTCAAGAGCTATTTACCAGCGCCAGAGACACTGAGGAACTTTGAAAACACTTCCTTCAAATAAGATAATACTCTCCAAGGAGCAACCTCAGCATTTAGTCAACCTGACGCAGTGGGAAGAGTGCCACCTATTGACGGTGGCCACAGACTGACAGCACCTGGTCACCCTTCCAGCTTACCCCCACCCCCACCCTGTTTCCCCAGAGAGCGGAGGATAATAACCTTCTGAGGTGGTCTGAAGTTCACCTAAGTGTTTTCATATCACGCCTTATAATTTGAGGCAAACACATGAATTTAAATCAGTTTTTCAAACAACCAGGCCTCTCTTCTCATTTACTAGAATGGAGGAAAAAATCAGTTTTATTACCTTAAAGATGCCAAACAGTGCCATTTTATTACTGTGGGAAGCTGGAAGTCATTTCCGAACTCTTTTGGCAAGGGTGCTATGTAGAGCAAGCGTCCAATTCAGCCCTTTAAGTGTCTTCTGAGAACCACCACACAGACTGTGATTTACTGTCTCCAAGAGTTAAAGAGACCCTTTCTACCCTCTGAGACGGAAGAAGGAAAGGTGAAGTGTGTTTACCAAGCATCCCAATGAGACTTGCAGGACTAGGGTAGAACTCAGATCAGGGAGCGGGAGGTAAAGATGCTCTGAGAACACGTGTTTTTTCAACATGTAATTCTTATTTTGGTACAAAAGATTATGTTGAAAGTTTTTCAAAGTTGTGGCAGTTTGGGTCTTCCGCCAAGTCACAGATACCTTACAGGGGTGAATGTGGCTCTTTTGCCCGCCCTTCCTTTCCCTCTCACTGTAGTCCAAACAGGTTTTTAGTACACTTCCATAGCAAACACAAGGTTGTAGATAAAAATGTATAAATAGAAGCAGGCATAGTGGTACATACACACCTGTGAACATAGCACTGAGAGGTGGAGGCAGGAGGATTAGGAGTTCAAAACTAGCCTCTGCTACCTAATGAGTTTCCTAGGTCAACCTGGGCTACTTGTGGGCTTGTCTCCAGACACACCTGCATACATACATCCATACATATACACACATATACATGTACACACACACACAACTCTCAAACAACAAAAACTTAAAAAGTTATTAGCATATGTATATAAAATTATTATGTTGTTTAGATATACATGAATATTAATATACATACATATATGAAGAACATAATTCACACAAATATATATACATATACATACATACATATAAATATACATGTATGCATATACACGCTGTGAAGGTACAAAAGTTGAATAAACATATAGTCAATGGAATAAACACATTTGAACAAGAGTCAAAAAGATTTTTGCTTGTTTTCTAATTTGCAACCAAAAGGTGGAGAGACTCCAGTCAGCCTTCTTACCATTTACTTGTAACAAACAAGAATTTTAATTTCTATGCTCTCAGCTGACTCAGATCTCTGGTGGCTGATTTCATGTAATCTCAAAGACACTATCACTGCTGTTAATTAAAACATGTTCACACACATGTCTCTTCTGCCCCTCATGTTACTTTGAGTAGGGGGTTTGACTGACTTTCCTCTTCATGTTGTCCATAGTCATAAGTATCAGGTCCCAGGAGTGAAAACACAGAAAGAAACAGGATATTTAACCAGAGGGCACAGTTACACATTTAATCAAACAGCATATTACACTGTGTAACTACCCGTGTGTTTGGCACACAGTGGGCTCTGTTTAAATATCTGAAAACATATCAAATAATGGTAAGTTATGCAATCATGAAAATAATTGTTCTGTCATAGAAGAGATGAGAAGCTGTCTGCTAGTGCAAAAGAGTTTGATAAATTCTCTTCTTGACAAAACGCGGAGCCACTGACTGCAAGGAGAAAGGCCAATCTATTTACCTCTCCCTTTTTCTGCTTTGATGATTACTGTCAAACGCAGCTCGCTAAGCAGGACGTGGTTTCTTTTACATTGTAAACAGCTCAAAAATTTTCATGGGGCAATGCCTCTCCAATAATGGCATGTTTTTCTCTTTCTGTTTATCTTATTAATTAAGTAACCCATCAATTAATTGTTGTAGCATTGTGGAATAAACCTATGGCCTTGGGCATGCTAAGCAAGAAAGTGCCCTACTGCTGAGTTACGTTCCTAGCCCTTAGAAGAGTATTGCATTCATAAACTATATAATGAAGCTATCTGTAATGGCAGCCTATGGTTTTCACATATGTTTCTGTTGGGTGAAATTATTTTTTATGGAGATGTGGTTATTAATGAGGAAATTATCATTTTATTTAATTTATTTTTGTTCTTCCAGGCAGGTCTGTCACTTGGAGGAGACATAAATTACTGGAAATTGTGTACACTCTGCTCCTCAGCACCCAGAAGAGGTATGTATGCTACAGTAGATCTACACCCAACAAGGTTTAGGATGTCCTTTTGCTTTCAGTGTGGAATTGGGTAAGGGTCACAGAGGTCAAATCCTCCAGTAGCATCTGTCAGGTCAGTGGCTCAGAGAAGAGGAGGACTCTATCCAGACAGCCCAGATGCAAGACATACTGTTCTTTGCAATGGTGACTAGGGAACCAAATGTCCCCTTTCTCAAAGGGGTGTAAGTAAGCCCAAAGGTTCTGCTGCTTGCCCAAGGGAAGAAGGGCTTTCTAAGAGCAAACCTGACTACCACCGTTCTGCATTAGCACCAGTGGCTATTCCAAAGGAACATCAGAAAACAGAATTACGTTTTATGATGAGTTAAAATATTTCTCTTTGAAAAAGACATGTTTGTGTCATCCATTTCTTGTATTATTTTTATACCATTTGTTTTGCTTAGACCTCCCTCTATCCATCTATCATTTGATTATCTATCTATCTCAACCAAGTACTTATATCATTTTATTCTTTTATCTCTTCATAAATCTAACCTATTTGAGGTCTGTGCTTCGTGACTCATACATACACTATTAGCTAATGGCAGGAAGGCATGGAAGTGGGAGTCTCCTCCCTCAAGTTGCTTAGGGTCCCATGGGACTGAGAAAGTTAAGAACTTCTGCACAGTAGAGGGGGACAGGAGATGATGACATTTTTTCACTGAAGATTGAAAAGCTTGTAAATCATACCAATGGTTCTGAGAAGTCTGTCACAAAAGTTCAACTGTAAGAGGCAAATGATAAGAAGTAGGGGGTGGTGATGAGAAAGGTCATTCAAGATACCATGTCTACCATACAGAAAATGTCATTACTAGGGTTCATTTCTGGTAAAAAAAAAAAAAAAATGACAATTTAAAGGAAGCAACTCTTTGTCATATGATGTAAAGTAATGATTCAGTTAGCAGTGACATGAGGAAGTGATGACTTAATAGTTATATGTTCTCTGCCTCTGGAGCCAGACTCTCAGGGTCTGAGTTTTGGCTCTTACTCATTCCTGCAGATAACTTGTGGGGAAGTCACTTGCCTTCTTGGAAATTTGAGAACAATTGTTTATCTCATGGTGAGGACTAAATGAATGTAAACATGAAAAATTCATATGTATGTGCCTCAAAAGAATACTTAATATACATGCGATGTTTAATTTCAGTTAGAGTGAGAGACACAGAGGAAGTTAGTGCAGCACATTCCCGATGTAACAGAGAGGGTGATGACTGCACCATTCAACAGGCTGGAGACCAGGACACATGAAGAAGAAGAGGAAAGCTATTAGCATAGGCCTTTCCTCTGCTCTGCAGCCCACCATGGCCTGAGCCCCTTTGCTTTGCCATGGCTTCCCTGCCATGATGGCCTGAAACCTCTGAGACAGCCTAGTTAGTCTTTTCTTCCTTCTATTGTCTTCTCCAGAAGTTTGTTACAGCCAAGGAAAGAATCACACGTCTATGCAGCAGTTGCTTTTCTCTCAGATTACAGTTGTATTATTGGTGAATGATCATTGATAGCAACATGATCATCTTTTGAGGAGGTGTCACCAAGCTACCACAAAGTGGGGTTCACCTCAACAACCAGAGGTTTCATCCTTCCTAAAGCTTAAAACTTGTACAGATGGAAAAAAATACTGGGAATAATTCAGGAGCCCTCTATTCAAATTTTCTTTGCTACCTTCAAATTGGGGCCTTTTAGCAACATATTTAACGTCTGTGCTTGTCTTGCACAGGAGTACAAACAACATCAGCATGTCTCTCATTGGCTGTTTTGGACATTCAATAGGATGGTGTGCATAGGACTAGCATCACCTGAGGTTCTGTTCCCTCATGCAAGAAAACCTTTAAAAGGTGAAGAAAATATATAATAGCTAATCTGAGCATTCTGAGAAAACTATCTTTCCCAAAATACACTCAGAAGTTTGAGAGATCACATATAAATAGTCACATCTCCATGTGCCAACTCTGGAAAACACTCTTGAATGTTACTGCTGACTTTGATAGCCTGCCTTGGCATCTCTTCCAGGACTTGCTCTCTGTTGCGGCTATTCATAGCACATCCTTGGATAATGCTGTAGGTTAAATGTGGATGGCTCCTCCAATTATGCTGGAGGCAGTAATAACAGTGACTAAAACAGTCATCTGGAAAATGAACTAAGTTTCTCTCTAATATATATATATATATATCATATATATATTATATATCTCATATACACATTATATATATATATACACCATCATCATATACAATCCTTAGAGTAACCCAAAAAAAGATTGCATAACACTAATTGAGTAAAAAGCATTGAACACACTAACCTCTTTGCTGGATATAGATCACATGCTATAAAAGATTACTAACCTTATATAGGATAGAAATTCAAAATGAATAAAAAAAACCTAAATTATATAGAAAAACAGATATTGTGCCGTATCTTTTTATGGAATTATTTTTTAATTGCAAATATTGTTTTAGTCTCTGAAGCCAGTCAATTCAAGCAGTATATGCAGACTGACTTTAAATAAATCCGCACAGCGCCATGTTTCTAATGCCGTAAAATCTTGGGTCTCTCCAACATCTCTGCTGTTTCTTTCTGACATACCAATTACTTAATACTGTTACATCTAAAGCCAGGGTTCGTTAGTCTGCCTGAAGGAGCACAGAGGTTCCAAGCTGGCATAGCCTCTATTTTATTAATTTTTTTCCCTTGCCTGCAACCTGATTTCTTCTGGGTCTGACCTAATTCCTTTGATGCCTGGGGCTCGGAGGCCAAGGCTAATCTGGAGGAAAGGTGAGACAACTGCGGGCTGAAGGAAGGGGAGAGCAACACCTGAGAGCTGTGCTCTTCAAAGCCCAACCGAGCAGCACCGGCAAAGCGGATCGCCCATGCTCTACCCTCGTTTGTAAAGAACTCGATGCGCTGTTTCTAACACAGCTTTCTCCTCTATCTTGATTCTTTACTTCTTTTAGAAAGCTTGTCAACACTTTACAGCTAGGGCAAAGCATTATGGGGGACACAGGTGTGTGTGTGTGTGTGTGTGTGTGTGTGTGTGTGTGTGTGTGTGTGTGTGTGTTTGGTGTGTGTGTGTGTGTGTGTGTGTGTGTGTGTGTGTGTGTGATAGCAAACTGCTAATTAATAGCAAGGTACTCTGAATGAGAAAATGTCTGTTTGAAAGACGCCCTCGGTGCTGTGGAAGCCGTCTTTGAGGGAAAGGTTTGCACCGACTTTTACAGTGTTCACGCGATGCACTCCGCTTTGTTCCTAAGCTGTGGAGCGTGCTGTGATTCAGACTCTCCTAGACCTGTCCGTTTATTTATTGTACCTCTGGGTCTGTTCCCAGGTTCCTTTCCCTTTGGGAAGCAGATTCTTCTTATTGCTCAGCTATGCCGCAGACATCTTGTAGTCGTTAAAGCCCCAAAGGCAGGGCCAAAGGGGCAGATTTTCCTAGTGTCTTTGCTCATCTTGGTTTTGAACTGAGTTCTGAGAGTGGGAAAGTGAAATTTACCCTTCCTTGCACACAAATGGCACACTTCATTTTTGAAATGTGAAGAAGTCATAAATTTACATGTATCTACAGAAAAGGGGTGGTGGTAGTGTCCGCTTGTGATCTGATGGATGAAGACTCCCAAAGCCGCCATTACACCTGCTGCCCTCAGAAGAGGTGCACCATGGCTCGCTTTGGGGAGATTTTCCCTCAACAGATGTTCATAATCACATGGTGCTCACCTTCCCAACTTGATAACCATTTGGCATCCAAGTCAGTGCTTCCTAGCCACGTGAACAGCCTGTACCATACGTAGACAGGATCCACTGAATTTTGGAGCTGCACTCTGTCTAATAGATGCAGCTTCCTGTTTCAGCATATAATTGCAGATTCCAAAACCTTATCTCAGGCAGTTGACTAGATAAATTTATTTATGGGCCATTTAGAATGGGACTTGGTACAAATGTTGCTTTTTGTGTTTTTCCAGGAATTGTGGGGTTGTGTTGTTTATATTTTGCTTTCACGTTTGCTTCTGTTTTAATAGTGGATGCGCCAGTGAACAGGTACATGGCAAGGAAAACATTTCCTAGAAGGGAGGATAGAAGGAGGCAGGAGGGGCTGAGTGAAAAAGAGGGAACAGGGAGAGGGAAGGAGAGAAGAGAGGAGCAGAGAGTCTTGAAACCGGGTAACACAGTGTATAAAACTAACACCTATAATTAGTTATAGATAGAATCCTGGCACACGTTAGTAGGGCTGTGCATTGTTGCTCTATTTTAGCATGAGTCCTCAGAATCAACATTTTTCACACTGATGGAAAATTTGGCAGTTTGATCTGAATATTGTTTCTGGAAGAACTGGAAAGACCATTTTAAAGCAGCATATTCTCTATGCCATCTCCTATTTGACACAAAGAAACAGAAGGTCATTTATGAGAGTGGGCGGGTGCCACTTTATGTCATTGGCCCTTCGCACATAGACTGATGAGTACCTAAGACCAGAAAATCCACCTTCAATTTAGAGCCCAGACCATGCCTTGGAGTTTTACTTTGACAGAGATAAAGATAACTGAAACAGCCCCACATTTAGAAGTTTACACTGCTTAGTTTTGAGATCCATTATAGCTCCTAGTTGGGCAGGTAAAAGATTAATTTGCGTTTGTAAACATGCACACCCTTGGGGGCAGTTGTATTTTATGCATGAGTGAGCCAGGATCTTTTAGCAGCGAATCTATGAAGTTGGCTTTTTTATGCCTTTCATTTTTTTCTTTTAATTTTTTATTTTAAGCACAGATCTAAGTACAAGAACAGCCGATTCCCAATATTAAGCTGTTTGTTGAATTCGTCTTTCAGTTTATAATTTATGTGGTTCATAAACAAATATTAGGTACAAACTTAATATGTATATACATACATTTATTTTCCTAAGACACCAACATTTTTATTACTAAGTACAGTAAAGGAATAATTTATTTCTATCTTATTAATACAACCACCCATTCATAAAGGACTCCAATTATACTAAAATAAGAAGACATTTTAAAAAAATGAGCCTGGTCTTCTTATAGAAATTTCGAAGAGATTGTTTCTATTCTTGCTGTGGTTTTTTTTTACAAAATTATGAGACTCATTCCATAGAATGGCTCTACATAAGCTTTGCTCTGCAAAATTCTCCTGCACACAATTTTATTTTTACAGAATTCTGATGAGCTGCGTGTGGTGCTGCGGAATTCTTCAAGCGAGCTAGACCTAATGCTTATGATAATGATCACAGCAATTACAAACACAATAGATGCCCATTGCCTCTGATGAGTTTCGAATCCCCTAAGAAAGGAGGACCGGGTCTCTTTCTTCCTGAGTGCTTCTCATGTCATAGCCTCATTGCTGATAACTAATAGGCAAAAATGCAAGGAGGGGATGCTGTAATGCCACCGGGAAACAAAAGCAAAATTGCTCTCACTTGCACTTGCTCTGCTAACCCCTTTCTCAGATGATCTTGGCAGCTTTACCTCTCTGCTTCACTCTCCTTCTAACCTCTCATGGCTAGCAAAGCCAGCTCCTCCCCCTTCCCCCTCTCCTCTCTCTCGCTGTTTCATTACATTTTCTTATGTGCATACCATCAAGTCCTCTTGGACACATAATAAGATTTGTGCCAGACTATGTTTCTTGGCTTTAATGGTTAGTTAGCTTTCCAGAATACACATGCAGCTTTATACATGTTTTTATTACTGACATCATGAGAACGCATTGCTCTTATGTTTACAATCGGGTGTTCACCCTTAAATAAAAGCCAGGAGACCCGGTTGTTTAAGGGAATCTTTGAAAAGCAGAATAAAAACAGCTGTTATCTGCTCGAACCATTTCATTTGCTTCCATGATCTGCATGGTAATGATGTGTAGCAGTGGGCAGTCTCCTGTGCTCATTATCTGCCATACATCACAGCCTCTTTCAGGTCGGGATTGGGGCTCTGTCCCAGAGTTCCAACGTGATCATTTCAACCTCACTTCTAACAGGTGCTGGTGTTTGGGGGTGGGAGACAGGGAAGCATAAAACACCTATGCTTGCTCCCCACTGACCTCCGGATTCAGGAGGCTGGATTTCATTGGCAGAGTAGGTTTGAAAGCAAAGCCAGGTCTTTGCTGAAATCTCACTCACCAGGAACACATTGTACACATACCCTTGTCAAACAAATGAACAATAGGGTGGTCCTTATTAATCAAAGCCTGGCTAAACCCAGCGCAGATGAAAGGGAACAATGGACTTTTCTTCCATAAAGAGTTCTAGAAACAGGGGAAATGCCTGTCACTCTCCTTCAAGACACAGTGGGCCAGAAAGGATCTCAAACCACATTAAACCCAAATGAAAGAAAACAACACAAATAAACAGAAAAATTTAAATCCCATTATTGCCAGGATCCAAACCAGAGGCCTGATGACACTGGCAGCCAGTCAGCACACCACCGCCGCCCCAGACTATTTCTAAGGATTCGGTGGCCTCTGCTGGAGAGCTACCTGCAAGCTTCAATTGGTTTGAACACCCCAAGTCCTCTCTCTTCTCATATAACAGATGTTGTTGACTGGGGAGCAGAGTCTTGCTTTGCCCAAAGTCAGTGACTTTGAAATGTTGGTAGAATGTGCTATTGAGAGCTCATCCCTGAAAAAATGCTGTTTGTTATTTTTAATTGACAAGAATTTGCCAATAGCGATAGTTGAAATGTTGGGGGTGGTGAGACAGACAGTTCCGCAGGGGAGGGTTGACCCCTGGGGTCCACAGAACAGGGGGAGACAGCCCACTCCAGCAGCTTGTCTTCTGACACACTTACTGCACACATCAAGACAAAGAGGAGAAAAGTTTTGAAAACAGAGAACTTAAATGATTTTTTGTTACGTGTGTGTGTGTGTGTGTGTGTGTGTGTGTGTGTGTGTGTGTTGAGTGCAATGAACTGGGAATTGGAAAAGCAAGAATGTTTAGGAACACACAGGGGCTGGGGAGATAGTTCAATAGATAAACTGCTTGAGGACTCAAATTTGATTCCCAGAACACATGAGAAAATAACCTGGATAAAATTCCAAGAATTAAACATGCTTGCAATCCAGGGAGATGGATACAAAGGGATCACTGCACAGCCAGGCTAAGGTTAGTGAGAGAGCCTGTCTTAAAAAAAAAAAAAAAAAAAAGAAAGAAAAGAAAAAGAAAAAAAAGTGAACAGTGCCTAGAAAGTGCTAGGTCAAAGGTTGTCTTCAAGCCTCTGCAGGTGGGCAAGCACACATATATATACACCTGCACAAACAACAACATTCACACCTGTGTGTGCACGAATGCGCAAGTATGTACACAAATGCATGTACACACACACACACACACACACACACACACACACACACACACACACACACAGAGCCCATATTCTGGACCCAGAGCTGCCTTGTTTGATCTTAGCTGTAGTGCCTGAGCCTCTTTTAGAACTAGGGATTGGGGATTCTTCTGGAAACAGCGACTTTGTGGAAGACTAGCTGCTACTTTTAGAAAGAGTGTACCTCAGATATTTTAGTAAAATCAGCCTCGATTCTCTCTCAAGACTCATAGCATTATGTTCCCTTGTAGTTCAGGCAGGACCAGAAGGTGCTGAGATGCTACTCAATTCTCATAAGTCTTAAAACAATATTAAACTCAAATCATATTTAGAAGTTTGGAAATTCCCAAGGCAGAGGGTGTGTGTCCTCCACTGATAAAACAGCCCCTTGTATGAAGACTACTGGCGCCCAGCTTTTTTCCAGCGGAAAGCTTTCAGGAGGCACATTCCTCCTCTTTGTTCTCAGTAAAGAGCCATCAACAGAATAGATTAACCTGTGGCTAAAGTTTTTAAAAGGCTCTTCCCAAACTTTTGCAAGATAATTAGAGCCCAGATGGGAAAATTTTCTACTAATAGATTAAATATGTGTGAAACCTCAGATTAATTATAAATGTCTTTTTCAAGAGGACTACAATATTATAGCTTTTTGTGAGGAGATAATGTTTTATTGGATTTTGTGAGGAAATGAAATAAAATCATTTATATAAGAAGAATTCACTGACACTCCAGAATCAGGATTCCACAGTGACTTTCTGGGGAAGGAAAAGAGATTATCCAATTGATTTTTAAAACACTTGTTGGAAAAAATTGCAAAATTTCTTATGGAAACAGGTTCTACTATTTTGGAAATGTGATATTTTGTTCTATACATATGAAACAGTATATTCCAGTACTCATGTAGTGAGCCTTTCTTTTGAGAAGCCCTTGTCCACTCCAGGATATGTTCAAATGTCCTTTTCTCAAGTCTTTCTTTCTCTTAATGCCTGTACTGAAGTCTATATTTAAACTTTCTTAAAGTCCAACTTTGCTTCATGAAAAAGCACTCCAAGTAACTCCATGAATATGTGGAAAAACAACCAATTCTAAATCAACACAGAATCTTTGGCAAATGCTGAAGACTTCATTATTTCAATTTCCTGGTGGTGTTAAGTAAGTGATAATATCTTACTGAAATTCACTTTCAATGAGAAACTGTAGTACATCATGTTCCCCCTTACAGAGTGGGCATTCCTCAGAAAACACTCGCATATGACCAAGGCTTGTTTTGGAGCCATCTTAAAATTCAATGCAGCTTGTTCACACCATAGTGTAAACTTATGCACCAAGGTCTATGTGGAGAAGACAGTTTGAGATTACTTCAGATGATGGAAACTCAGTGGTCCTAGGGTATTCTCTGGGAATGCCAGCAAAGGCTTTTAGAATCTTTCTACAAACCACGTTACATTTAACCCAGATACTACCAAAAGCTGTAAGGATTATAAAGTAGTCTTTATTTGTCTAGTATTCAAACTTAAACTAAAACCAAAAACAAAATAAATAAGCAAAGAAGTAACCACCACTTATTTCTGTGTTAAAAGGAATAAGTGAGACTGTGAGAGAAAGAGAGAGAGGGGAGGGGAGAGAAGACGGGACAACGAGTGAGAGAAGAGCTTGTTTGGATCAGAAAGTAAGAGAGGAAGGGGAAGGGAGAGAGGGACCAATCTCTGTGGAGAGAAGAGCATCTGGTGGGAGGAATCTTCTAGTGACTTCTATAAGAGGGTGAGACATTGTACCAGGGCACTAATGAGCTTCAGGCACTCCTTTGTTGTCTTCTGCATGTTTAAAGACCGTGAAAGAAGCAGCAGAAAGAGCAAGTTGTGGGATTGGCTTGATTCTGTCCCTTCCAGTTGTGTGGTCTTGGCCTGAAAACTTAAGCTTCTCAGTACTTCATCTCCTTATGTACAAAATGTGGCGTTAAAATGTTATAAGAAAGTTGGGAGTGATGGTGCTCACCTGTAATTCCAGAATGCAGGATGTAGAGACAGGAAGATAGAGATTTCAAAATCATCCTCAGCTAACTAGTGAGCTTGAGGTAAGCCTGGGCTACATGGGACCCCTTCTCAAAAAATAAAACAAAACAAAAAACTCATAAAAAATTATTTGCTCAAATGTTCTTGGAAGAGTATCTGGGACATAACAATACTCCACAAGTCTTTGTTACAAAATATTTTCATAAGAATTGTCTAAGCTGGGAAACAATTAATTTCATTTTAAAACAAAGGTGATTGAAGCCACAAAGTTGATACTGGTTGTCTAGGACCCAGGAGCTTATCAATGGTAGCATGAGGTTGACACTTTGTACATCTGATTCCAGGATCATAGCTTCGCTGTGCTCTAGAAATTCTCACAAGGCATAAGGTCTAGATCCATGATCACTTAAGAACCCAGTAAGAGGGCTGGTGAAAAAAAAAAAGGTTTAGTGACTAAATGTACTTGCTTCCAGGCCTGACAAGCTGAGTTCTGTCCTCAATGACCCACATGGTAGGAGAGAATCAACTTCCACAAGTTGTCCTCTGACCTCCACATGTACATTCTAGCACAGCACACACACACACACACACACACACACACACACACACACACACACACACACATGCATACACACAGAGAGAGAAAGAGAGAGAGAGAGAGAGAGGGGGGGAGAGAGAGAGAGAAAATATATGGGAAAACAGTCAAGTAGGAAATGAATATGATCTTCTGATAAAACATCAAAGATGTTGATTTCATACTCTCTCACTTTCATGGATGGAAAAAGAGGTAGGTGAAGACAAGATGCAGAAAAATGTAAATCACAGAAATATAAGTACATATACCCCCCAGCAGCAGTCCTGATTTTTAAACTAATTTTTCTTTTCCATGAGTACCTACTTATTCACTTCCCAATAATAACATCAGGTTTGATATGGGAACTCAGAGGTATCATCATTAAATGAAAAAAATTGTTATGCAAATTCCAATAAAAATTTTAATTGTTTCTATTCTGAGCTTCATCACTTGATACAAGGTCAACTCATCAAGGATACCTCCCTAGATTCCTGAGTGGATCAGAACTGTTACTTAGCTCTCAGCTGACTCACCCCTCACCTGTTGCAGTTTCCGTTACATGTTTTAAAAAATACTTCAAAAAAAAATGAGAGTCTCATATCTGGAAGCATCATGAGTAGAAGGCACATGCCCTTGTCCCCCCCTTAACTCTGACACCTCAGATGGTACTAAGTATGGCATGGGATACCTGCTCCATTAACGTATGCCAGATGTTAGTGTGACGTATCAAAAGGAAGGCTGGCGAGATGGCTTGAGAGTAAAGGTGCTTGCCAACTATCCCAACGACCTGAGTCTGATTCCTGGAACTCACATGGTAGAAGGCGAGAGATAGCTCCCTCAAACTGTGCTCTGTTCTCACACCTCTTCTACGAGTAAATAAACGAAGTTTAGGCCTCCTGGAAAGACTAAGTGAGCGCTGGGCTTAAAGAGCAACTGGCAGTGGTGGTGGTCAGTCTAAATCGAGACAGTGCACCTATGTGGATTGTACAAATCTGCCAAAACAAAAATGCTGTGTGGACAACACTGTGTCATGTTACTTCAGATCAGGATATGGGGTTCAAGTAGAATTTTTCTTTTCTTTTTACTAATTTTTTCATCAGTCTGTTTTACAGTTTGAGTAGAATACCTTTTTATAATTTCATTAGAACAAGCTGGCTGTGGTTTGAACCTGTAAGTCAGAACAATGGTGACCAGAAGGATGGGTGGCAGCGATAATGTCACCTTTCCCTGGTGGATGTTCTAAGTCTGTGTCATGGAACGGTCACCACTCTGACCCTTGGGGGCAAGAACCCCTGTGTGAGTCATCAAGGAAACACTTTCTTCATTGAACTCCGCAGAGAAGTTTCTGTACCCAGCAGGTGAAATAACATACGAGGGAGCCTGGAGACACAGTGCCATATTCCCTCCTGACCTCAATTTCCCAGAGACACTGTGTTGTCTGTTTGTGTGTATGACATATACGCTGGGAAAAGTGCAGGGCTGAGAAAAACTGTGCAGTTCTCAACAGATGTCTACCCTAATGTAGGAGGATCCTTGCGTTGGCATTTAGTTAAGGAAAGAGGCTGGGTTCACTGGTATTTGAGAAAGAAGAAAAGAAGCCTACTTTGGAAAGAATGTGTGCCACTTATTAAATCTGTCCTTGCTGACTCAAACCAGTTTGAGATCACTTAATCCTTTAGTGAAGATCCTACTACGTTATTTCTTCTCTATGGCTGTATTGTATTTTTTTTGGGGGGGGGGTTTCTATGGTTTTAAACATAATATACATTTGTGTTCCTTCTATTTTAAATATGAAAGTTCAAAATAGAATACAATTATTTGAGTTGTAGTTCCCTAGATAGACAATCCCTTGTTACCTTCATGGGTAATCAGGTATTTCTTGAAGTTGATAAATAAAAATTTCAATGAAGGATAACCACGTTTAGAAAGTGCAGGACAATGATACCCATACAGGAGATATTCATAGTATATATGAATTGGTTAATTGATATATATTTATTTCAAGGTGTGGGTATCCTGTGTATTATCTTCATGCAGACATTTAATACAGCTTTTTCTCCATTTAGCTACATTGTTGTAGAAGGGCCTTTCATGATGGAGGAAGTCAGTAAGATCTTCTCATTCCTTGTTTTACATGGGCTTTTCGTCCCTCCTCACCATCAAATTAAAAGTAAAAAACACCCAAATAATTAAAAATGGCAAGCATTGCTATGAAGGTGGTAGAGACAGGAGGCTTACACAAGGGCCACTTGGTCAGTAGGGCAATACAGAACGATTTTACATTTTTGAGGTAGAGAAAAAAATTGAGTAGGGAGAGACAAAGAGACAGAGACAGAGAGAGACACAGAGAGAGAGGCAGAGGAGAGACAGAGACACAGAGAGAGAGGCAGAGGAAGAAGGGAGGACGGAGGTGGGGTGGGTCACACTTGTCTTCACAGCAGATGGCTGAGGCTGGAGCATCATGAGTCAGGTCACCCTGGGCTACAGAGTGAGACCCTATTTGAAAACAGCACCAACAATGAAACAGGAAAGGAAGCTTGTGTAATTTTTTTTAAAATTACAGTTAAGATGGTAGGGACCTGTGAGATGGCTTTGTGGGTAAGAGCACAAGCTGGAAAACCTAAGCTTAATCCTCCGAAGCCGCGATGGTAGGAGAAAAATGACTCCTGACAGTGTTCTCCAGTGTCATATGCATCTATGTCTCTGTCTGTCTGTCTCTCTGTCTGTCTCTGTCTCTCTGTCTCTCTCTCTGTGTCTCTCTGTGTCTCTGTCTGTCTGTCTGTCTCTCTCTCTCTCTCACACACACACACACAGAGGCACACACACAAGAACTATTAAAATTTAAAGTTAAGACTGGCAGAGGTTTCCTTCAGAAAGCGGTATGATAAGGAAATGCTAGACTGTTGAGATGACCTATGAAATCATTTCCCCCTCCCACTTTACAAATGTCCTTCTATACCTCTTGTGCTGTTCTACATCCCTACACTGATGTTTTGGAGCATGGAGCTACAAGTTTCTGCACAACCAAGCTGAATCACCCATCTTTTCCAAAACAATACAGTCAACTGGGACTGTTTAAGCATTGCTTTCTGAGAATTTCTGGTTTTCATAAAACTAAAATTGTCAATAGAATTTTCATAATAAAATTTACCTCTTGTTACCTCCATATAAATAGAGATTAGGGAACCAGTTACATTATCTTTCTTCCTTTTTCCTTTGTAGTGTTAGGTCGCACTGCAGAGGGAGTGTCTGGAAACATCAACAATACTGAAATTTATATTGCTCTGTGCAGATATTGTCAGGAAAAGGACAACAACAACAACAAAAGCTGTGTAAAAACAAGGAGAGGGGAGCGCAATTTTACTCAATAGCCATTCCTTTGGATGGGTCACACACTATTACAGCTGTCCTTTTTCAGAGGAACACTACTCCTCCATAAGATGGAACAGAACATGACAGCCAGTTTGGGCAAAGCTTTTCTAGCTTGGAGACATGGGCATAGTCTAGACGAGATGATTGACTTCAAGAAACATGCATTTCTTTTTTTTTTAATTCTTTTTTAACCCTTTTTAATGTTATATTAGAAAAGAGAGGCAGAACTAATCAAGAGAAATGGTGCCAGTTGGCACAGCCTTTCCCTGGCGTTCCAAGTTCATAGAAACTCCCATCACCCAACGCTCCCAGGCACAATCTCTAACGCCATGCTCCCCGTAGAGAGGCTGCTCCACATCTTCCATTGCTAATTCGAAGCTAGCTTCTCTGGTGGAGACTGGCTAATCCAAGTGTGGTGTTTGGGAATGTGGGATTTGACTAATATGACTCTAATATAGATAAGCTTTTCTTCTTTTACATCTTTGGGGGCTTTGTCTGCCCACTTAGCTTCTTTGTTAGTATTAGCTTGTTCCTGTAGCATACACAATTCAGTAGAAACCGGTTAAAATAGATGACCCCAAAGCAGGAAAAGTTACTTAGGAAGGCAGGTACAAAACCGAACTATCACAAGTATGTCTAAAACCTTCCTCTGAAAGTAGACTTCATTTTTATTGCTTTTATCTAAACAGGAGGGGGTTCCTTAAGGCCAGAAAAAGTTGCTTTTTTAGTGGGGCTTGAGGAGTGGGGAGGAAAAGAGGCGTGCATTTAGTGTCCTTATGTACGGTTTAGGGTTACCAATTGTGCTCATATTGGGACTTTGACCTGTGTGAGCAATATAATACAATCTATCAAATATAAAAGACGGGATTAGGTAGGCCTGGATTCGCATCTTGATTATTTTTAGTTTTTATTTTATGTGTTTGTGTGTGTATATGCCCATGTGGATGTAGGTGCCTCAGGGTGCCAGAAGAAGATGCTGTACCCCCTGGTGCTACAGGTGGTTGTGAGCCACCTGACATGGGTGTTGTGAGCTCAGATCCTCTGGAAAAACAGAATGTCCTCTTAAGCACATAATCATCCTTCCAGCCTTCATTTTGATTCTCTAGTTGAAGGTTTAGTGATTTTTGTGAGCTGCTATTTCTCAGGTTTCATGCTTCTCATTCATAAACTTGGGGTAATGATCACTATAGAAACAAGGTAAGATGATCTACATAAAATATGTAATCTTGTAAATCAAGTATTTATTACAATGTGAGAGTTTAAGGACAACAATGGATGTTTTTGCTGTTTTCTATGTACTCCAGGGCTTCTGAGAGTGTAACAAAATACTGGTTCTTGGATATCCTCTGTGCTAGTTGTGTTTTGTGAAATTGACACAAACTATAGTTATCTGGAAAGAGGAAACCTCAGTCGAGGAATTCTTCTCTCAGACTGGACTGTGGATACGTCTATGGACATTTTCTTAATGATTAATGCGGGAGGATCCAGTCCACTTTGGGTGGTACCATCCCCTGGCAGGTGAGCCTGGGTTATATAAGTACAGAGATGAACCACCCAAGGGGAAGGAAGCTAATGAGCAGTGTTCCTCCGTGGGCTCTGCTTCAGTTCCTGCCTTCAGGTTCCTGCCCTGACTTTCCTCAGTGAAGGGTTTCGGCCTGAGAGTTGTAAGGTGAGATAAACTTTTCTTTCCAAATTGCTTTTGGTAAATGTTTTATTACAGCAATAGCAAACCAAAGTAGGATAGCCTGTATGTTTGCTTTCTTGAAAGGAAAGGTAGGTATGTACCTTCTCATCAGAGAAAGTAGTGCCTAGTGTGGCGTAGATTTGGAGTGTGAAAAATGTAAGTAGGAAAACCACTAGATGTGTGTTCAGGGACCAGAGACTGCCTCCTGCAAGTGTGCAGCTCAGCTGCACACCAAGGGCGCATGAAGATGCACAAAGGAGCAGAAGATTTATGAGAGGTCTGAGAATGGAGATGTGCTCTTCCCTGTCGCCCTGGGAAACTGCGTGAGGCACAGAGAGGGGTGATGGCAAGGCACAGGAGAAGTGGCACGCAGTTGCTAAATTTCCTGGTGGTTTTCATCCTGTGAGAAGATTCTGAAGAGTGACTAGACAGGTGGGAGACAGCAGCAGCAGCAGCTCTGGCCTCTCATGGTCAGTGTGAACATCAGAGCAGACTATCATGGGGCAGATCTTCCGGGGTAGCGCTCACTTCACTCTTTCCTTCTATTTAGTTATTATTACTTTTTATATTCATTCGTTTATTGATACAAGGTCTCAAGTATCTCAGGCTAGACTTGAATTCACTATGGAATAGAGGAAGACCTTGAACTCTTGATCTTCCTGCTTCCACATCCTGAGTTCTGGGATTTTAGGTATATGTCATTACACTGGTATATGTCTGTGATGCTGAAGTTTGAACCCAGGGCTTTGCACACGCTAGGCAAGCATTCTACCAGTGCTTGGGCTTCAAACCCAACCCTTTATTCCTTGCTCTCCTGTTGGTTTTAGCATATCACTCTCCAGCTACAAGAGCTATATGCACTTGGCCACATCTGACTCCTATATTAACAGCCCTGAGCACTGAATAAGTTCTCAGAAAGTGATCTTACTGCATCAGTGAATCAATGCTGGCGAGTTCCAGACAAGGGCATTCGTTTATCCTCTTTGTTAACAAACCTGATTGCCTTTTGTACTTCAAAATGACATATGCTAAGCTGGAGATCAAAATAAATTTCTAACTCGGTAGCTACCCGGTGATTTTTAGCACGAGGGTCTCCTTTAAACGTCCAAACTCTCCATGAGTGTTTGTACTTGAATTATCTTGTGATTGCAAAAGTATATAACACAGCAGGTAGTAAGACAGCTCCCACATATATTTAAAAGTAGTCTTATAAACGGTGTTTGTGGCTGAATCCATATAATAGCAAAACAATCAAAAAGTGGTTATGAAAACCAGTGTCCACCTATAGTGAATTTGTTAAAGAAATTATGCTACATTCATTTATATATATATATATATATATATGTACATATATACAATGAAATAATTTACAGGACTAAAAACATGGTAGGTAAATGTTCACTGATGCAGAGAAATATCCAAGGACACACTAGAGAACAGGTCAAATTACAGCATGGAATACATAGTAGATTTCCCACTATATATGAAACCCACACTAAGCTGCTTTGGTTGGCATAGAAAAGTTTTGGAAGAGTATGGTAAATTGGAATGACTCTGACAGGAGCAGTGCCTTTTTGCTCCACCTTGTCAACTATTAAAATATTTGAACTATCTTCTTATAATAACAGAATATTTATATTTCAAAGATTAAAATTGCACATCCATATATACATGACATCTATCAGGTGTGTATGCACATGTCCACATTCCTCCCATATTAAAACCAACATTTTCTGTCAGTGGAAAAAGCTTCACACATTGCCTTTGTGGAGATTTCTGCAGATTCCCAAAATTTTGTTGGGCACTGAACTGGAATTCAAATTGAAAGTCTTCCTAACTAATTGATCAACTAGTGAGTTTTTAGATGATTTCTGGCTGAAATCGTTCCACTTTCCTGCTCATGACTATTATAGGAAGGTCCAAGTTAGAGTGGAGAGCCCAGAACTTTAGTGGTTCATTTCAGAATGGAGGCTCATGACACTTCTTCTTCCTATTTCGGGGGGAGCCTAAAATCCAGGCAACAGGGTGGTAGGGTGACATCCACTGAATCTTTCATGGGAAGTCTAGTTCAAAACTACCACTTCAACCGTGTCACCAGGTCATCTGGTTAGGAGACTTACTGGCATTCCACCAGGCTACACACTTGAAGTCAGAGTTCAGATTATCTGCTGTGAAATTGTGGTATGCCATTTCTTTCTGGGGATGGTGGCTCCACAGTACAAGAAGTTCAGGATTACGTCCTGCTCACATCTCTGATGACACCCAGCCAGTGCCTAACAGAGTATCTTTCAGATGAGGGATCATCAACAGAGGGCCAGGGAATGAGTGTTTAAGTTATATTTAATAGTTGAGATAACTTTCCAAGATCCTTCATCAGGTAAATGAGACATAGAAACAAATTCTGATGCCCACTCCTGACCTGAGCCTCTTTCAATTCTACCTTAAAGTATTCTTTGCCTACATCTTGGTGCATGCATTTAATTTGACTTAAATTTCTAAGTTATTTGTAGTTTTAATTTCCTTTAAATTTAGTAAATATAGTAAGCTATTTTCGATGTCTCATTTTTTATTATTCTTCTATTTATCTCTATGAGTTCATGCCCATCTATTTTATTCATTCAAAAAATAACTTAAAATCAGTTTGAATGTTTCCCCTTTTGGCTATGTTTCTTTGATTAAAGTCTTCTCTGTATTAAAAGAAAGTGTTTTATTGTTCACAAGGTCTTCCATTTCAGTCAGGTCACTCTATTGAATGTTTGTGGTTCAATAAGGTTATTTATTCAGATGATCCTTCTTGCTAAAAACAGCTAAGAGTTTTATACTAAAAAAGCTGTCCTAAAAGGGTCTGAGCTGACAAGAGTGTAAGGCATTTAGGACAACACTGAAGAAAAATGGAGATCCAGAGACCTGAAGCCTTTGTCCCAAGGATATTTTTGCATCTTGTCAGTTTGGGATTACAGTTGCACACAGTCTTTTAAGAGCACCAGATGTCAGACCTGTAGCAGGACATGCATCCTATATGGAGCCAGTAGGAACCATGGGGAATTGTCTATGCTGTGTTTCCATGAGGAACAAATAATATTCTAGTCTGCTTGGACTGCTAGGAGAAAATGCCACAGACTTAAAAAAATTAAGGAAGAAAAGAAAAGAACAACAACAAAAACCCAAACAAACAGAAAGGTCTTTCTCCCACGTTTGTGCCTAGGAAGTTCACAGTCAAGGCACTGGCAAAAGAGCTCTCTTGGACCTTGTTTATAAAAACATTAATCCTGTCCCTGAGGGCTCTGCCCTACGGACCTAATTACCTTCAGGATCATCTAATGTTTTCACTTGGTGTTATAATTTTAACATGGGTCAGCATAGACATAAGCCTTCGGTTCTTAGTAATTTGGTATACCAAATATCCAGAAAGACAAAGAGATTGGTCAACATGGCTGTTGGCTTGCAGTCCACATTATGTGCTGGTTTGGTGACCCAGGGCTCTTCAGTTTGTGAACCTGGTCTGAAGTGTTACATGGCAATTAGTAGCAGTGGATACATGGCAGAATCAGTATGCATGCTCTTGTGGGATGCCCCTTAGGTCTAGGCCTCAAGGACTTCGCATAGATAAACACACAGGAAACCAGGTACTACATATAAGGGTCAGGGGAACATCACTTAGATCAACTGACTTTAGATGTTGGAATTACCAGTCAAAGGGACTGAAATTATTCTTGCCAAAATACAAGTTTGTAAATAGCCATAGGTAACAGAAGCTGTGAATAATAATCTAAGATTTTTAGAAAAGCACTGCCTTAAAGGACACTGTAAATAAGACAAAGTGACAGCCTACAGAATGGGCAAAGTTCTTCACCAACCCCACATCTGAAAGAGGACTGATTTCCAAAATATATAAAGAACTCAAGAAACTAGACATTAAAATACCCAACAATCCAATTAAACAATGGGCTACAGAGCTGAACAGAGAATTCTCAACAAAGGAATCTCAAATGGCCAAAAGACTTTTAAGGAATTGCTCAACATCCTTAGTCACCAGGGAGACGCAAATCAAAATGACTCTGAGATATGCTCTTACACCTGTTAGAATGGCCATGATCAAAAACACTAATGACAGCTTTTGTTGGAGAGGATGCAGAGCAAGAACACTCCTCCACTGTTGGTGGAATTTCAAACTTGTACAGTCACTTTGGAAATCAGTATGACTGTTTCTCAGAAAATTGGGAATTAATCTACCTCAAGACTGATTGATACCACTCTTGGGCATATACCCAAGGAGTGCTCAATTATACCACAAAGACACATGCTCAACTATGTTTATAGCAGCACTATTCATTATATCCAGAACCTAGAAACAACCTAAATGCCCCTCAACTGAAGAATGGATAAAGAAAATGTGGTACATATACACAATCAGATCAGTGAATACCCTAACTGTCATCATAGAGCTTCCATCCAGTAACTGATGGAAACAGATGCAGAGATCCACAGCCAAGCACCAGGCCGAGCTCCAGGAGTCCAGTTGAAAAGAGAGAAGAGGGATTCTATGAGAAAGGAGCATTAAGATCATGATGGGGAAATCTACAGAGACAATTGAACCAAGCTAGTGGGAGCTCATATACTGTGGAACAATAGCTGTGGAGCCTGCTTGGGATTGGACTAGGTCCTCTGCATAAGGGTCACAGTTGTATAGCTTGATCTGTTTAAGGGCCCCCTGGCAGTGGGATTAGGATCTATTCTTGGTACATGAGCTGGCTTTTTGGAACCCATTACCTATGGTGGGACACCTTGTACATCCTTGATGTAGGGGGGAAGGGGCTTGGCCCTGCCTCAACTGAATGTACCAGGCTTTGCTGACTCCCCATGGGAGGCCTTACCTTTTCAGCAGAGGGGAAAGGGGGTGGATTGAGGTGGGGGAGGCTGGTGGGGGAGCAGAAGAAGGGATGAGAGCAGAATTTGTGGTTGGTATGTAAAATGAATAAAAAGTTTAATATAGAAAAAGAAGTACTGCCTTGCAAAATTTTTAAAAAGATAACTTCAGAAACCCCAATTAAAACCCAATGAACCAATTCAACAGGGTGCAAACACTAAGGGTCAGTAAGAGTACTCAGAACTGACTTCAGAAGTTGCATCAGAGAAGTTACCTAGAGGAAAAGTGAAGACATTGAGCTTAGAATGGAGCATGGTAGTACAATTTAGAGCCTTAGAAGAGGACCGGAGATATTGCATCATTTGGAAAGGACTGCAGTTTTGTTTTTTTTTTTCCCTCAGTTGACACAAGACACTAATTCATAGACTCAAGTGGCCATTTCTGTTTTCAGGCAGAATACACAGAAGAAAAGCTGCTCCACCCACATCTCTGCGGAACTGTGGACGTCCAAAACCTTGGTGCACAGTGTGTGGCAACTGGTTGACAATGAAGTTGAGAAAGTGAACTTTTTGCTAATTAGCATTAATTATTTCTAATTAGCATCGGCACTTCTGAGGTCTGTCTGCCTTGTTCAATCATGTGACATAGACAGAGATTATTTCACTGTCCAACCTTCCGTCTCTTTAGCGACAGGGGATGGTGATGCTCTTTGCCTCAGACGATCCCTCACAGAACTGGAGATTTAGTACATGTACAACATTGCTTTAAATGGAAAATGCATAATGAAAGTAATTTAGCTTGATTATTAATGTAGAAAACAAAACCACATTTGAATAATTTTATACTTACTCTTAATTTTTTTCTTTTTTTTTTTTTTTAAAGTTTACCTCTGTAGCAGAAACACTTTGGTGATATAGTCTGCTCCTTTATGGATTTAAATTACATTTTACTTATGGTGCTGGGGATCAGACCTAGGGTCTCACACATGCTCACCATATGCTTAACCACTGAGTTAAACCCTTGCCCTTGACCCTTCATTGTTTTAGAGAAATGCTGATAAATAAAATAACCTGGACACTTGGCACTGACTCAAGACTACAATAACAACATCAACTAACAGTGACTAACATTGACTTTGTAAGTTCAAGTGCATTAACAAACAGTATTCCAGGATGGGATTTACCAAAACTACCAGCTTGTGAAGAATGTGAAACTTTTTTAGGATCTCAGAAGCCAAGTCATCCTAGCTGATGTTAATTATGAACAGAAAGATCAAATTCTGTAGAGATAAGCATATATGAAATCAGTCAAAATCAGCCACAGTCAGGTAATAGGTACCATATTGTCTAAGTGATCCACTGTCCTTCCTTCCTTCCTTCCTTCCTTCCTTCCTTCCTTCCTTCCTTCCTTCCTTCCTTCTCTCCCACTCTCTCTTTTCTCCCGCCCCCATTTTGGTGTGTATGTGTGCATGTGACAATGGTATATGCATATCTGTACACACAGGTAGGTATGCAAAGGCCAGAAGACAATGTTTGGTGTCCTGCCCTGTCACTTTCTGATTTATTTTCTTAAGACAGTGATCCTCCTTCCTCCACCCCCAGAGAGTTGGGCTACCGATACTCATAGACACATGCAGCTTCTTATGAGTTCGAGAGGTTTGAATTCAGGCCCTTGTGTGTGCGTGTGCAGTGAGTTTTCCATCTGCTGAGCCATCTCCCAGGTGCCCTAAGTGCTCCCCAAGGTGATACGAAAGCACTGTTCTCAGCTATCCTCACTAGGCAGGAAAAAACATTGGGGAAATTATGAAGGTTTATCTCAGCTCAATTTTTGTGATAGCAGTACCCATATTTAACTATTAATATTGACGTGATCATAATATTTATTTGACACTGATGACATACATCAAATTGGTTCAAAACTCTTTTAAACATAGCATGTACATGCCACATGAGGTCCTCAGTTATATATCTTTTGATAAGGCATGATCACAGGAAACATAGGCTCCTAGCATGAAGACCCCTGCTTCTAGGTGTCATAAAGGAAAACATGGTGACAGTGTATGGGTCTGGTCTTGGTGATGGATATATTATTATGTGACTAACAAATAGAGGAGAAAAAAAGAGGCCCTGAGCAAACACACACATACACACACACTCACACACACACACACACACACACACTTTTGAGATGATGGGGACTAGCAAATAATAGCAGCTTGATTGGCACTTACCACATACTGGGGCTGCTGATCATCTCTGGAACCAAGGCTAGCTCAGCTGAGCTAAGTGAGTGGTTTCCTGCTCACTAGCTGGTTCTCTTAGGTCCTTTATAAAGGAAACTGTATCTGTTTCTTTTCAATTAGACATAGGGACAGTCAGACATGTTATTAGATTACCTCTGACTCTGACCTTGTCCTTGTCATTTTTGATGGTAAAGAATAGGAGGGTTTTTTTTTCCAGGAAAAAGAAAGAAAATTCTTTTAAGGTAGTGACATTGAATCCTAATAGATTGGGCTATTTAAACAGAAAACAAATTAAAATTGTTCAGCTGCCATTTTTTTAATCTTCTTGTAATTAGCCACAAGTTCCTAGAGGACATTAGACAATTATAGAAATGTACTGAGCTATGTGGTCTCAGACTTCAAGTAATACTCATTTTCCTGGTTTCTGAAGACAGTTCATTTTCTGTGGCAGTTGTTTTGGGGACCACACCTTTTTTGCTTCTGTGTACATAATTGTGTTTATTGGGCAGCAGCACATGATCTGAAGAGCAGACTTGGAGCAGTTTCCCTCCAAGGAGTCATCTTGTATAGCTACTGTGGGACTTCTATAGTTTTAATTTTAGTTTGCAATGAAATACAGCACAAGCTTTGTCATTAGCATGTTAACTTTTTTTTTTTTCAGATTTGTTTCTTTAATTGTCACCAAAGCTTCATCTGTGCCCAGGGCAGCTATTCTGGTTTCCTGAAGTAACACCTCAACACGTGTTACTTGTTGCTCTTCTCCAGGACAACTGCTAACAGCCTCCGGTATCAGGAAGTGTTTCTGTGTATTTTCCCTAAGTCACTGGTTGTGCTTACTCTTCATTATCAGTGACGTCCTCTGCCTTTGTCTGTTGATTTCATTTAGTCGACATCAGTCATAAATTGTGAGCACATCAAATGTTCTTGACATTTCACTTGTATGACTGTAGTAACATGAGTGTCTGCCCAGATTCCATCCCTGCAGCTTTTGGATTATATTTTGAATTTGAAAAACATAGTCAGTTTTTGAGGTACATTTCTGTGCTAGACTTATATTCATACAGCTTTATGATTTTCCAATATTCACCCAAACCCTCAAAGCTGTACCTCACTAAGGGAAAATAGTGGGTTTTAAATAAATTTATAGGATCATCACTTTTATATGGCCACATAATAAAAGAATATGTGGAAATAGTATTGATGAAATTTAAGCATTCTCTTCAGGTTTATGGAAGAACAAAGGAATGGAACACTGCCACTTTTTATATATTTATCAAAGACTGCCAGACTACTGGCAGGATATGTAGAACTGACCGCACTTCAGTGTACTGTGAACCAGGTGGAGGTTGTGATATTAAGTGGGTAATAACTTTCAAAGTACGTAGGCAGAAGATGTGCCTGCTCCTCATAATCACTAATAATCTGTACGGAAGAAAATAGTTCTGAAAATGTGTCCCGAAACCTCTTGCAGTTAAAGTGAGCAGACAAACTTGATAACGAAGCACCGCTTTACCCCATTCTTTGGCTAAACACCTTAAGAAGTTGCCTTGGGAAGCTACCATTTCACAGATGCAATGTTGCTAAGTGTCATCTGCTGACAGAGACCAGAATGCATTCATCTGCTTCAGATGGCGTGCTAGGAAACCTTTCTTAAAGCATAGAGCACACACAACAGTGACCACAGCTGAAACTCATACCCAGACATCATATCCGCTGGAAACTGTTCTCCTTAATTTGAGAAAGAAGCAATGGATGAGGCATTTTAAATGATTAATTTCGAATAAAAGCACCCAGCAATAAGTAAAAGCACAGAGTAGAATATTTTTCCTTTTTATCTCCAGACTATCTTCTTCTTGTCATCTTACCTAGCCCTGTCACAAATTTTAAGAATGTTTTTCTTGTCTTTCTAATAATTTTCTGTATCTCTCCAATCTTTTCTTTTTATGTTATTGAAACTATGCAACAATTTTTAAGTACTGCTGTTTATTTTTAATTTATTATTACCATGTGCATACATGTATAAATGTGGGTGGGTGCACATGAGCCACAGGGCATGTGTGGAGGTCAGAGGAAAACTGGGAGTCAGTTCTTTCCTTTCACTTTTGGATCCAGGGGTCAACCCCAGGCAGTGCAAAGGAGCCATTTTTCATCTGTGGAGCCATCCTGCTAGCCCTCAGCTGACACACACGTATTTTCCCATATGGCAATCACAAAGATGTTTCTTATTTTTTTTTTTTAAAGTTACTTTGTTTTCTAAAGGAAGTCAAGAAGTCACTTTTTTTTTTTTAATTTATTTATTTATTATGTATACAGTGTTCTGTTTGCATGTGCCCCTGCAGGCCAGAAGAGGGAGCCAGATCTCATTACGGATGGTTGTGAGCCACCATGTGGTTGCTGGGAATTGAACTCAGGACCTCTGGAAGAACAGCCAGTGCTCTTAACCTCTGAGCCATCTCTCCAGCCCGATGTTTCTTATTTTAATGAACCACGTGACGTGCTGGTGTGATACCATACCTTATTTCAGTCTGTTTCCAGCCGATAGACATTTGTATAGTCTCTGGGCACTTTTTTGGGTGAGAAACTCACAATATGCATTTTAACAAATATCTTTGCACATTTGTGTGAGAATTTCCAGAGAAAAAGATTTATAGAAATAAAAACACTGAGGGTAATTTTGCTTTTGATAGTCATTGTTAAACTCCCCTCCCCAAATGTACCAATTGCTTTTCTGCCAATGGGAGAGGAAACAACCTGCTTGCCTGACCTTGGTCAAAACTGGCTTGTGTAAAAACTTAAAAAATTTTGGCTTTGTATTGAATATCATACTTGTTTTAATTTGCATTTCTTTAATTATTAGAGAAGTTGAGCATCTGTGCCAAACTCCCTTCCAGAAGACTCTGTTGTGTTAAATAAACAAGAACGTATGATGACCTATGAAGGCTCAAATATCTATCTACGCACACAAATATTTTTCTCTCCCTCCCTTCCTCTTTCCTTCTTACTCTTCCCTCCTTCTTCCTCCATTCTTTATAGGACACATGGCATGAAAACCATTTGAAGTTGCTTTTCAGCTGTGGAATCTGTCCATATAGACACTGACATAGAGGAGTCAAACTGCTAATTTAATTTTTGATTTCTAGATGAAGACCCTCCTTCTACATGGCCAGGCATTTTTCCAGTGTGGTTCAATAGGAACAGCTCCAATACTGGGTTGAAAGAAACAGTGGATGAATGAGAACAGTAGTATAGGAAGGATGACTTTTGCTTCCCTGAACATCCCCAAAGCCTACAGCATTGCCCAGCTTGCTGTATGTGCCCAACACAAACAGACTGAATGGACCCATGGATGCCCTTGAACCCTGAGCATGCAGGTAAAACAATTAGTATGCTACTTTCCTTATTGGAATTATATTGGAGATTCTCATTGACAAACTTAAAACATTCCAGAATGCTCGTTAGGATCCCAATGAAAACACTGATATTTTTAAATTATCAAATTATCAAGGTATTCATCATTCACTGATAAAGATCTTTCCTATATCCTTTTACTATCACTAAGGCTGAGATCTTGAGATCAGTTATAGTTGTCCAATTTTCTCCTCCTTTCTCACTGTTTAATTTTGGAAGATATTCTATTCAGACAACGAAACAGGACCTTTGAACATAATGAGTTTTTGATCAAACTGTTTCTTAGGTTATGTTCTTTGCCAGCTCCACAACACCAGTACCCTATAATTTTCATTCAGTATTAAAATCTATGTAAAAGTTGCATTTTAAAAAAGCCAACATCCTAACAGACATGGTGGTGTATAGCTGTGGTCCAAGCACTAAGAAGGTAGAGTTGAGAGTAATGATACAAGTGTGAAACCAACCCGGTCTATACAGGGAGGTCTAGGCTGGCCAGGGCTGCATAGAAAGGCTCTGTCTCATGACCACAAGGGAAAAGGAAAATAACATGAACATTGTCATGAAGCTGAACATAGTTGATTTTTCAACCCAGGCAAGAGTGGGTTACTAGACTGTAAAATGCAAAGTAATTGCTTAGCTTGTAAAGGCTCCCCCAATGGGGTGGGATTCCATAATTAATGGACATTCACACTGATATTATTTTAAACTCAAATAACAGGAGTAGTCTTGATAATAAGATATTGAAAGACCCTGCATGTTCAATCTCAATGCTTTTATTTAACAAACATTCTTAGGAAGGAAGAAAATAATTCATTGTAGCTATTCAGGTTGATGTGATTAGTGCAAGAGCTGAGGGATTGCTAGCTGTTGGTGGACAGCAGCCCCACTCCACCAGGAAGTAGCAGATAATGATGACCACAGACATACCATGCTATGCTGAAGCTTATTTAGAACACTGAAGCATAGAAGAGTTCAGTTACGCTTCCTATTGGAGGAAAATCTATAAGTTTAGTTCATGCCAACAATTAGTGAGATATTGAAACACAAATTACAGGAGAACATATAAATCACTATGGAGCTAACAGTCATGACTAATGAATGTCAAGATTTGGCTCAACACAGCCAGTCTAGGAGAAGTAATTTTTAAATATGGGTTTTGAGTTTGACAGAGTGGCGATTTCAGGAATAATTGATGCAATTGTGTGTTTACATTCTTGGTTGTAAGTCCAACATTGGAGTGCAGTAAGAAAGAATTGCCCACAACCAGGAGGAGCTTATTCATTGCAAAGAAAGCATGGTGTCATCAACTCTCTTCACAGAAAAGAACAAACCGGAGTATTGGAAGGAAATGACACATTCCCATCTAAAGGGGCTGGAAGGGATATTAAAGCTTTATATAGTAATTATTTATGACCTAAAGTGAATAGAAGGCCAGTCCTTGACTATGTCCTTAGCTTAAACCAACATCTAGATTGTGGGTGCAAGTGTGCATTCGTGTGTGTGAATGTGCATATATGAATGTGCCACAATGCGCATGTGGAGGATGAAGACAATGTTGGCTTTCATTCATCATCTTCTACCTTGTTTGAGACTGGATTTCCTTGTTGGTTGCTGCATATGTCAGGCTAGCTGTCTTGTGTGAATCCAGAATTCAAGAGACTCTCCTGTTTGTGCCTCACAACTTCTCACAGGAGCTCTGGGAGTAGAGATGTCTGGGGATCCAAACTGAGGGCCCCACACTTCTATGGTGAGCAGTTTGCTCACAGGGCCTTCCCTCTAGTCCCCCAACAGCCAACTTTCTCTTACTGGTGAAAACCAGTAATAAAATATAGGTCCCCATTACCATCATTAATTTTTAACTCATTTGAAGATTTCTGATGGACCAGTGGTGTGAAAGCAAACATGAGAAATACATATTAGGCAAAGTATTAATTTTCAGAAGTTATGTGAAATAAAAGATTATTAATATGACCCAAAATATAATCACATTTAATTTAAAACTAGAAATAGAATTAACTTAATATGTCCCACTCATGATATTAAGAAAGTATTAGTCACTCAGGAATAATCTTAGAAAGAAATTTCTATATCGGATCTAAAGAAAATTATGAATGCTGATGTGGTCTGTACATGATACACAAAGACTTAAACACCTTCCTGAGATCTATAACTCACAACAAAACATATCTGTGAGGGATGAGTGGATTTAATTTATATTTCACGTGTTTCCCACGTGTATTTATATGTTTCAGGCTGTTAAAATAAAATAGGAGTTTTGGGGGAAATTCAAGACTCCTTTCCCCCCTCACATTTACTCATGAAGAATAAGCAAGCAAGATTTTCAAGGTGAATTTGAAACAAACACTGTCACCACCACCAAGAAACACATTGTAAACTTACACCGTGTAAATCTATAGTGTGGGTACAGAAGTAGGCAGCTGAGTGGAAAGGAATAAATAGTTCAGCAATAGATGTTATTATTTATAAAAATGTCATCTAGGGTAAAGCCATTGTAAATCAATTGAACAGTGGGGGGGGGGGTGCTGCTGGAAACGGCTTGATAAACGGTTATCGGTGTGGAAAGTGTCTGTGACTCCCACCTCCCACATATTCCAGTTTCAGGTGGGCTGGCCTGCTAAGGTGACAAAGACCCAGACCATTATTCAACAAGAGAAAGTGTAAGTAAATGCTCAGGTTCCTTTACTAGATGAGCACAAAGTCACAAATGATTAAAAAGCAACTGCAAAACTGCTCAAGCCTGGGAACTGGGTTTGGATCCCTGGCACCCACAGAAAAGCCAGGAATAATAAGGATATCACCTGTGACCACAGTGCTGGGAAGGGAGAGGCAGGAGGATTCTGGTGTATGCTGACTGGTGAGCTCTGAGTTAAGTGAAAGCCTGCCTCACGATGGTGAGAGATCCAGGGAGGCACCATCTTTAACCTGTGTCCTCAGCATGCACAGGCAAGTGCCTCCCCCCCCTCCCCAGGAGTGTGGAGAATTGCGTTTACAAAGATAAGCTTGTTATTTAAAGCAGAATACCTTATTCTATGTTTGATAAAAAGTTAATAACTCTGTAGCTAGAGTTTTCCTGCCTGGCCCACAGTCAGGACAAATCTCTCTCACCCGCCAGTCCCAAGCCGCTTAAACCCGATCAAATAAACACAGAGACTTATATTGGTTTCAAACTGTATGGCCGTGGCAGGCTTCTTGCTAACTGTTCTTACAGCTTAAATTAATCCATTTCTATTAATCTATACCTTGCCACGTGGCTTGTGGCTTACCGGTACTTTACATCTTCCTTATCCTGATGACGGCTGGCAGCGTCTCTCTGACTCAGCCTTCCACTTCCCAGCTTTATTCTCCTCCTTGTCCCGCCTACACTTCCTGCCTAGCCAATGGCCAATCAGTGTTTTATTTATTAACTAATTAGCAACACATTTGCCATACAGAACATTCCACAGCATAACTCTGCATTTAAATACAAAGCCAATCCTGTTTGTAAGTACCAGGCACAGGGAGAAACCAATCCGCAGAAGAGGAAGTAAGACTAGTAAACAAACACGAGAGTATGTTCACTTCATTAGTAGTCAATGAAATGGAAATTAAACTTAAACTGGGAAAAACCAGTTTGTAGTTCAGGCTTCTTAAGACAACGGCTTCTGCATGTGTTAGGGACAGTACGAGGTGTGGTCAAAGGAGCCGGCTGCTGTGCTCATCAATCTCCCCTGTGCAGTGGCCCTGGGCACCAGAACCTGCTCCCGGTGGAAAGGAAGGAGAACCTGTTTGACTGGTCCTGACTGAAGGCAGGACATTCTGTTCACTTAGTACAGGATGCACACTCTCCTAGCCCAAGAAGGGAAACTTAGAGGGAGAAGGGACGGCAAATAAAATATCAATGTTATTTAAAAAAAATCAAATTGAAGGAGAAACGCTGATAAACAGCAAAGAGTAATATTAACAAACACACAATATAGCATCCATTTTCAATGATCACACCAGCAAAAACTAGGATAAGGAAACAGAATATCTGCTAGCAGGATTGGTGGTATGAATTTAAGGTTTGCTACCAGGGGCATCTTTTATACTACGCGTCATTGGATAATAACTATCAATTAAAATTGGCTAAAAGATTAAAGAGTACTTTTCAACCACTTAACACCCAGTGTTTACTAAATACTGCACACTTGCCATTAGAGAACACACTTGACATGAATTTTCTAATTTATTTGTCACAATGTGTTGTACGTGAACTAAGTCTTATTTCTACAGAAGGGGTCATTTAGTGTTCAGGAGGTTAATAGACTTATAAATATCACCCTACTAGTAAACACGGAAACTGCAATTTATGATTTACACAGGGGTAAAGTATGCATATAATGTGAAACACTGTTGCGTGACATTGGTATGCTTTTATCATGTTTCTAGTCTTCTTCTTCTTCTTCTTCTTCTTCTTCTTCTTCTTCTTCTTCTCCTCCTCCTCCTCCTCCTCCTCCTCCTCCTCCTCCTCCTCCTCCTCCTCCTTTGTCTTCTTCTTTTTGTTTGCTTGCTTTTGTTTTGTTTATTGACAGGATTTCTCTGTGTAGCCCTGGCTGTCCTGGAACTCACTCTGTACACCTGGCTGCCTCTAACTCTTCCTGCCTGTCTCCAGAGTGTTGGGGCTAAAGGTATGAGCCACCACTGCCTGACTCTTATCATGTTTCTAAAAAGTGCATAAATAACCAATGAAACATGAAAGTTCTTGGAGATGTGTGTTGTGGTAAGGTAAATTTTTTCCTCCTTATGATACTCTGATAAGTCAGGCCCAACATACTTTAAGCGAGGTTTTTCGTTTTTATTTTTTGTATGTTCTGTGTTTTAAAATGTTAACTTATAATTATGTGCCCATGAGTGAGGGGGTATGAGCATATAAGTGCAGGTGCCTCCAGAGGCAGGAAGAGGGCCTAGAATCCTCCAGAGCTGGAGTCACAGGCAGTTGTGAGGGTCCATGCGGGTGCTGGGAGCTGAATTCTGGTCCTCTGAGAGAGCAGTAAGCATTCATAACTGCTAAACCATCTTTTTAGCACCAAGCTCTTAAACAAATGAAAACAATGAAAAGCAACCTATAGACGAGCATGCTCCACAAAAATGAGCCCGGCAGAGTCCCTCTTGTCACCTCTTGCCATGGTAAAGTCATCCTTTAGAACTGAAAAGGTCTTCACGACTAAACCCCTCGAGTAGTGTCTTTCCTACTTTCTTCCTTTGAGCCAGCAGGTCTCAGTTGAAAATCCTGCCAGTTCCAATGCTGATAATAACCGAAGGATGAAGAAGGTAGTGATGAACATGGGTGGGATCATGAAGGTGCCTTTCCCTGATCCTTCAATTCGGTGGCAGGAACCGAGCTCAGGCCTCTGAGGGACTCTACAATATTACTGTTATCTTTAGTTCATGTGTTAAAGACCCGTTATTATGCCCCTCCCCGAAAATACTCGGTCTCAGTTTGGTTCTTTCTGATGAATATGAAAGTGGTGTATTTATCATCTTGACCTCTGTGCCCTGTCGTTTATATCCTCTGTGCCCTGTGTTGGATATCCCACCAAATCTCAGGCCTTGCAGAGCTTTGGAGCAGATTCATTCTGCATGATTCTTGATGAAGTGTCTGGCCAGAGGCAGGGCGCTTCTCTTCTGGTGTGCAAGAACAAAATGGGCCTCAAGCCAAAAGGGGAGACATGGATAGGAGGAGGGCGAGGGGAGGGAGGAGGAGGGAGGAAATGGAGGCTTTTTAAACAAGGTTGTACCATCCCGCTGTGTGAAGTGAGAGGGGGCGGGTCAACCCCCAGGCATTTGTGGAGCACTGTGGTGTTTGGGCTGCCCCCATAAAACAGGCTGGAAGGAGTCCCAGAATACCAGGATACTAAGCAATGTTTCGTAGGTTGGCAGGGCTCTGCTGTTCCCTTTTCAATGTTCAAGAAGTCTGAAAAGTGAAAGTTGCCCACCCCCCAGGCTGCTGGGAAAGCCGCCTAATGGGTCCCTGGAACAGGTTAGCGAGAACCAGCATGCATATCTTTGGACTTCACAGTTTTGACTTGAACAAAGCGAGATTTTTAAAAGTTTGCTAATTGACTTGCAGAGAAAGGCTGAGGATATCTGCATCCTTCATCTTTCTACAGGGAAACAGGAAGGGAGCCACTGCCAAGCACAGCAAAGGCGAAGCCCCAGAAGGGGGAGTGGGTATTTAGTGCTGTTTTGTCGGTAATGATGCTGCAGCGTTATCAAAAAGGGAATTCTTTCCTTTTATTGAACATAGTACATACAGGACCCAGTACACTTCTCTTAGTTCTATTTAACAAAATGTTAAAGGATGTATTTTGCTTTTAAATATAAGCATCAAGGATAACATTAAAAAAAAATCACTAAGTCCAAGTGACGAACCAGAGCTGAGTTTATCTTCCAGGCCACTGATACAACATAACATGAGTCTAGTGCAAGAATACACAGGGGTTGGAGTGTCTAGAGTTGCGCTGAATCACAAGGAGTGACCCAAGACAGGATGCCTGTAAATAATGTAAAATGATTGTGTACACTGGCATGCTTAGAATATGTCACTTGAGTAATAGACATATTTCAAGATACTTCCAATATATAGGCAATAATATTTTAATGATAATTATGATTATTTTTGTAACACTAGGGATGCAATGCTAATGTGTTATTTTCATCCCCATAAATGATTATTTCATTTTGCTTTAGTTTTTTTTTCATACCTGTGTGTATGTATGTGTGTGGTTGTGTGTTCCAGCTGTGTGTAGGAATGCCTTCTGAAGCCAGATGAGGACGTTAGATCCTCTGGAACTAGAGTTAAGGTGACCGTGACTCTGACATAGAGTCTGGGTGCTGAACTCAGGTCCTCCAGAGGAGCAGCCAGCCAGTATTTACCTTTCATTAAACACCTGATATCCTTTCATTTTGAGCTGTAATAATTCCTCCTCCATGAAGATTTTTTGACTCCTGGAACCACAATGATGTGGCACAAGTTGCTACCATCACACTCTGTAACTATCTATTAAGACAGACATCAAATAAATCCACCCACAGGAATGTCTATCCCTGCATTGGCTGCAAGACTCCTGAGGATAAAGAGAGTTCCCATAATCTGGTCTAGAAACCTAGCACTCCTTTACTACAGAAGTCCCTGTGTAATCCTCCTTTACCTTGTGTGAATATATGTTGCTGTGATTGGTTTAATAAAGAAGCTGACTGGCCATTAGCTGGACAGCACCAGGTTAGGTGGGAAAACCAGACTAAGGACACTGGGAAGAAGAAGGGCAGAGTCAGAGGAGTTTCCAGCTAGACAGGGAAGAGGAAATAGGAGGTGCAAGATGAAAGAGAGGTAACACCATGTGACAGAATATAGATTAATATAAATGGGTTAATTTTTTTTTTTTTTTTTTTTTTTGGTTTTTCGAGACAGGGTTTCTCTGTGTAGCTTTGCGCCTTTCCTGGATCTCGCTCTGTAGACCAGGCTGGCCTCGAACTCACAGAGATCCGCCTGCCTCTGCCTCCCGAGTGCTGGGATTAAAGGCGTGCGCCACCACCACCAGGCTAAATGGGTTAATTTAAGTTGTAAGAGTTAGCTAGTAACAAGCCTGAGCTATCAGCCAATCATTTATAATTAATATGGAGTCTCCTTGTTGGTTTTTTGGAAACTGTTGGGTGGGAAAGAAAAGTCCATCTCCAAGTCTGAGAACTTGATTCACAGAGGAGCCTGAGAACATGAGTGATGTGATTGAATCCCAGTCTGGTTTTCACCTACCCTGTTCTCAAATGAGAGCTGACTGGAAAAACAAATGCTCAGTCCATCCCTACTGCTGTAATGTAAAACTTGAGGCTCAAAACTTTCTCAAGAAAATATGTGCATTTTGCTAACAATTCTGGATATTCAAGGGTACAATGGCAATGTATGTACTGCTCCACTGAGGACTTCCTGGTGGGTGGCACCACTGTGGAAGGAGCATGGAAGAGAAGGAAAGCTCACATGCTAAGATGTGAATGTGGAGCAGAGGTGTGAGCTAGGCTAGGTTTTGTAAAAACCTTTTCTTGAGACTACCTCACTCCATGAGGCCAATATCAGTCATTTTGGGGACAGCTCCATGAATGGCCTAATGACCACATAATAGGGACCTAAGATCCCTATTTAAAGGTCCAGCCACTTAACATCACCACACCGTATACTGAACTCCTAATGTAGGAGGCATTGCAGGAGACACACTCAATTCATATCCTAGCCATAGTAGATAGGGAAAGGCACATATTTAGCCATAGCAAAGAGTGGCAAAAGATGGCTCATCACACCTTCAGTGATCTAGGCTAAGACTGGTGAAATGACATTAAATTCTTAGGAGATGCTTACAATAGTTATGTCTGATTTCTAATATAGTACCAAGAACATGCATAGTCCTGATGGATGTGTGGACTAAAGTGAACAGACAAGTGGTATGCAGCCTAGGCTGGATAACTGATACTGTAACTGAAACCCTCACATTGACTTAGCTTGTGAAGACATCTCAAGATTATCTGGACAGACTTGTCTCAGTCCTTCCATTGGTCTTCTAGCAATTTCTTCTTTGTATTTTATAGGCTTAAATATTTTTAGTTAATCCATTCTGTTATGTTGAGGTTTTGTTTTATGTCTTAGTGTTTGGAGTCAATAACTGTCTAAAATATTGCACACACATATCGTACATGTCTGCTTATATACATAGCTAAGGGATACATTGTCATGTATGCTGTCGATACATATGTAATGATCATAAATACATATATTTGTAAATAAAGATGATCAAAGCATACTGTTGATTTCTGTTGAATGTATCTGAATTTCAACCTTTCTTATACAAGGTATCATTGACTCTTAGGTTTATATATATATAATCTTTCATACATCTAACACACTTTCCCAATATCAAACAATTTTTAAATGTGAATATTGTTTTAGTTTGCTGCTTCAGATTGCCTGGATAGTGCCAGGTTCAAAGTGTGTCATTAAAATCACTTACTTTTAGCCAGGTGGTGGTGTTACACACCTTTAATCCCAGCACTTGGGAGGCAGAGGCAGGTGGATCTCTGTGAGTCTGAGGTCAGTCTTGTCTACAAAGTGAATTCCACGCTACACAGAGAAATCCTATTGCAAAAACAAAACAAAACAAAATGAAACAAAGTCTCTATAAAAGCTGGGCCGGCATAGAGATCTGCAATCCCAGATCCTGAGAGACACAGCCAGGGGCTCTCCTGGGCAAGTTGACTAGCAAGATTAGCCAGAATTGGTGATCTCTGAGTTCAGTGAAAGACCCAGCTTCCAGAAGCAAAGTGCAGAGCAGTCAAGGAGAAACTGACTTCAACGCTGAGCCTCTAAATGTCCATAAACATGCATGTACCACATGTGTACTGAACTAAAGACAAAGCATGTACACTTAAGTAATGTGTACCAAGGATATACGATACCAATAGAATTTTTCTTAGAGGCTTGTGTCAATGTCTTTGTCTAGATCAGTGGTCCTCAATCTGTGGGTCACCCACGACTCCTTTGACAAACTTCTATCTACAGAAATATTTGCTTTATGATTCATAACAGTAGCAAAATTAAGTTATGAAGTAGCAACAAAAACAATTTTATGGTTGAGAGCTCCCACAACATGAGAAACTGTATTAAAGCATCACAGAATTAGGAATGTTGAGAACCACCACTCTAGATCCTCATGGATGAATTTTGTAGATGTCTAACTTACCTTTGTCAATGATGTGCATGAGAAGTGAGTACATTTTGTGGTCTAGGTCTTCTCTGCTTTTGTTCTTTGATATGCCTTGTAAGTTACAAAGCAACCTTTGATCATGTGAAGCCAGTATATGGGATTCTGCCCATTGTTGCCCCATTCCATGGCTGTCAGGGCATACCTTATTAGTAAACTGCTTTGCATCTTGCCAAATTGAGGGCGCTCATTTGTCTATCATTATAGGGATCAAACTGAAGTATTGTTTGACATTCCCAACCAGTTCTCTCTCTGCTTTTTCCGTGTTCACCTTAACTCTGCCTTTTCCAAAGGCCCCCATTTGGAGAAGTGGAATCAGGAGTTAAGAATAGTTTCCATCTTGGAGGACTAAGGCATGCCAGTTATTCAATGTTTTCATCATGTATCGAGCACTTTTACCGAGGTCTGTAAAGAGGTAGATAGAGTTACTGCCATTTAAGCATCCATGCAGGGCTGGGTAGAATGGTGGTTTTCACAACCAGGTACTCACATTAGCTGAATCAGCATCACAGTGGCACTTATTAGCAAGACCAACTTGATCACTACTTCCAGATGTAGTAGACTCTAAACTCTTGGAACAGCATTTAAGAAACCCCTTCCTCTTGGGTAACCATCATGATACACATTAAAATGTGAAAATCATTAGAATTTTACATATATTGCTGTAACAGAGGACTAAGCAAAAAAAAATAAAATAGAAATATAGCATAAATCCAAGCACCTAAGTCGTGTCTACAAATAGACATGTAATGTTTGGTTTTAAGGGCTTCCTCTACAGATAGAAAAAGTAAGAGTCTTTCTAACAGCCTTTGACATATAAACAGAAAACAAGGCTTTGTACTAAACCAACAGAAAATGAGTAATCTCAAAAGCCAGCTCCCAAGTTTGTGTGGTGGTATGAATCTGTATTCCCAGCATTTAGGAAGTGGAACTGGGAGGACCAAGAGTTCGAGGCCAACCTCAGCTACAAAGTAAACTTGAGGCTACCTTGCACTATATGAAACCATGACTAAAAGTAAATTAATAAACAAAATAAAATAAAGAAAATTAATTATCCTGAAATATTTTTGGAATGAGATAGAATAACAAAGAACTAATGAATTAATCAAAAAGCCATAAGCAAAGAAGGCCAACATTCTATGAAGTAATACCTTGAAATTTATTAAAATAAATTGTAATTGGTACATCCAGCAACATAGGGACTTTCCATGTAATGCAGGCCCTGTCTCATGGAGGCAGGCAGCAGCCAAGTACCAGTATCAAATGTGGCTGGGTTGGTATTTCTTTCTGGTGTCTGCTTCTCTATTCACCTTACACAAGGTAGGATCCTCTGGCATTGCCAAATGCCTTTTTGCCTAAGAAGGAACATGGCTGTTGGGAGTTACCATGTACCAATCCCTTTTCAACAATTTATGAAGACTTTTGTTAACATCCCCCATCTTCCGCTCTGTCAGCTGAAGCTTGGCTGCGATGCCTGCTGAAAGAGCACTCTTGAGATACAAAGGTTTCAGAGTTTACTGTGAGGTTCTGCTGACAAGGCAGATGACCTCCCACTTCTGTTAACAATGAATAGATTGTGTGTTTCACACAGGGGTGTGATCTTTACCCTACAGTGTGGGATGGAGGCTCTGTGTTTGCCTATTACATTCTTCCTCCACCTCCATTTTGGCACTTGCTCTGTCTTTATTCATTGCACAACCGTTATTACCATTTGAGTCTGAGCATACTAAATTTTCTGACCATTGCTGTGTTCCCAGCTGCTAACAGGATACCCGAGAGATGATTAGTTCAATTGATAGTGAAAAGTGAATGAATGGTTGATTGCATGAATTTGATAAGTTGTGATGAAGTATTTGATTTTTCTAGTTCAAAGCCATGGTGATTTTTTTAAAATGGCTTTTGTATTTCCTAGTAAGCAATTAGCACAGAAACTATGACAGGAGGTTCGAAGCTGAACATTTACAATGGGTTTCAGCATAGTTCTTGCAAATGATACGTTTCATTTGTAAAGAACAAAGTCATTACTTTCCAAATACCAGTGCCAGGCTAAGCACCTTGAGATTCCCCTTTTAGATTCACAGCAGGCAAGGGCTTACAGAGATGATATTAATGGATGCGTAATGTTTGTAGTGGGAAATACTATCTTTGGAACTCAGGTTTGATTCCATAGCTGTCTGGTCTTCATTGATGCGCTTCCCTCTGTTTTATCACCCCATTTTCTGTCCACTGACTGTCTTTCCCCAATGTCTGTTTATTTCTCTGCCTGTGTCACTTCCACCTAACTTGGTCTGCAAAAATGGAAACAGAGAAAATGATACTTCAGTTTGGGCAGAACCTTGAGTTTTATCTGCTGGTCAGGGTCTAACAGGCATAAAAAGGGGAGATGGTTGGTTCTGGTTTCTTGACCTCTTATAATGTTTCTGAGGGTGAATGATAGCCTAAAAGATGCCTCTTTTCCCAATCAAGTCCTGATATTAATGAACTACAGAAAATGAGAACTTATTCCACTTTTCAGTAACATCTGCCTCACTTGGGTACACATGGCCTAAATGGATAGATTTTTAAAAGCATTTTATTAGCATACTGAAAATTCCCATTAAACGCTAGAGAAGTCACTATGCTACACACTGTATTGAAAACTGCCCTTCTTGAGACTTCAAAGGATGGGCCTAATACGCTTTTCTCATCTATAATATCTATGATTCTATTACACTTAGCATAACTTAATTCTTTTGGTGTCTCCAAAATGAAAATTTATTACATAAAAGTGAAGTTTCTTGAAAGCACAAGACACAAAATCACATTTAATGAGGGAAGAGATGATCTTAAGTGGTACAGCTCATTCCTAAAAGGGACTCAGGTCAATCAGGGATTCTAGAACATGCTGCCTTAACCGTTCCCATAGGAAGAGGAATTTTAACTATCTTCAGATCTTAACCTAAAATTTTTTTTGGGGAGGGACATCTTAAGAGAAACATGCAAGCATCTTTCAAATGTGTATATTTAATTGTAAAAAGAATGTTGTGGTTATGCCAATTTTCATGTAGAAACAATAGCACTTATTTCTGTTTCTTTACACGCACAATGTGGTCCTATCAAACCTCCTTGTTTAGAACTTGGGTCTCTGAAAAAGCTGACAAAAGCACTAGATAGAATGAGGATTGTTTTCTGTTCACAACAAGCGTTGTGCTATTTGTTGAAAGGAAAGACAAATAAATAAATAAAGAAGCCCTCCAGCAATGGCCTAATAGTTTTGGATTCTATGAAGTTTTATATCTTTTCCTTAAAGTTCTGGATCAATGCCAAAGTTCAGTTTCTCCTGTGCCAGTTGTATCCATGAAAAAGAGGTAAAAAAATCAATTAAAGTTAAATATTCTAGAAGAGCTGCGAAATGTATGGAAACAGTATTAAGTTAAAGCCTTTTTTGGTTTCCTTTGGCAGTTCGCCTCCAAATTGTGTCCAAACCACTTTGTTTTGCCATGGAATAAAGGAAGCTGTGTGCTTTCTTTCCTTGGCAGGTGAAGGCACCACTCACACAGAGGGGAACATTTTTTTTCCCTTAGGGTGTGGGGGTGCTGCAGAAACTGGCTGACTGATGACATCATCCTGTAAGGTAAGCTGGCTTCACTGGTTCAGGAATCACTATTAGTTGCAGCAGTTTTCTCTTCCTCCTAACACTTAGTGATGATGAAAAATATGAATAAATAAAAATGCCTAATCTGGGTACCAGATATAGACTGGTGTTTCCTGTAATGTTTTGAGGGCTTCATGCAAATCAGTGCTCCAAGTGAAGGATGCCTGAATTCTTGGGTGTTTTTCAGCCACAAATTCTCTAAGCCACAGGGTTCTTTTTCACGCCCCCATGTTTGTGGGAAATATAAATTGATTTAATCTAGCTTTTCGTTGTGTATGGGGAAGAAGTATATACAATGTGGTGGCTATTCTTTGTAGTTACATCTGGAATGAACTATAATCCAGAAATGGAGGGCACACTTGTGATGTGGATCTAGAGGCAAGAACACAATATGCCTTTGCACCAGACCTTGAGGCTGGAAGGCACACCTTTAATCTGGGCCACACCTTCTGCTGGAAGGACAGTGGAAGAAGGAAAGAGGTATGTTCCTTCCTTGCCTGCTTGCTCTTGCCTTGTCAGTCCATCTGTTTTCTCCACTGGTGTTGGAGTTCTTTGGGATTCCAGCAAATACAGAAGACCAGCTGAGACACCCAGACTCATGGGACTGAGCAACTGCTAGACTCTTGGACTTCTCATTCACAGCTAGCCATTTGTTGGACTCAGCCTGTAAGTCATTCCAATAAATTCCCATATATATGTATATGCATATGCACACACACACACACTATATATATATATATATATATATATATATATATATATATATATATATATATATATATATATATATATATATAAAGTCATTCAGTAAGTTCTGTGACTCTAGAGAACCATGACTAGTACACGTGACATTTCAAATGAGCCAATCACTATAGAACAAGGTCATCCATTCAGTTGAAGCAAGATTATTTTGAAAGCAGAACAGCCCTGTTTAGGGGGTAGAGGTTGATTATATCTGAGTGCTTTTTGCAAAAATCTTTTAACTCTTCCTAATAAATAAACCAACTCTATAAATGGTGAATTTTGACATATAGTCACGAGTGTCAGGTAAGTGTGTGGTGAGATATATATCACTCATGCACACTCATACATTCTGATTTTTAATCTCTGACTCATCTAGTTTGATAGAATAATAACTTGCAGTATATCAGCCTCTCCATGTACTTTGCTGTCATTCATCAAAATTTATAAGATCTAGCATACTGTAATAGTTACTGAAAGAAAGAAATACATTATTGATAATATTAATGTTAAAACACAAACTACATCTAACCTATGATTAAATAAATTAGAATCTTAATACTATTCTGATTATAAATACTTGTGCTTTTTCAGTGATTTCTTAACATTTTCTCAATAGAAAATTCATTATAAATTAAAAATATACTTTTTAGATTTATAATTTATTTTTATTTTATGTGTATGAATGTTTTGCCTGTATGTATGTGTGTACACCATGTGGCTGTGGTATCAACAGAGGCCAGAAGAGGGCACTGGATACTCTGGAACTGGAGTCACAGATGCTTGTGAGCTGCCACGTGGCACTGGGAATTGAACTTGGTTCCTCTGGAAGAACAGCCAGTGTTCTCTTTCCCTCTCTCTCTCCCCCACCCCTTTCTCTCTCTCTTTGATATGGTTTCACTATGTAGCCCTGCCCTGAGACGCCATGCATAGACAGGCTGATGTCAAACTCATAGAGATCTATCTGCTTCTGCCCGAGTGTGGAATTAAAGGTATGTGCCATCACACCATGTCCAAGATTGAAGATATTTTTATGCTAAATTTTTTTTGTTATCCCATGTTGTGTTTACTGGACATACAAACACAAGTCCATATTCTTCTTTTCTGTCTGTTTCCCTCATTTTCCCACGTACGAGGACACCTATCTCTCTATCTTTGTGTCAACCTCGTTGTCTCTCACCCCTCCTCCACAAACCCACACATGTCCCATCAACATTTATTTTCTTCCATGCTTTTTTTCCCCCAGTCTCATAGATCTAGGGCTAATGATCATTTAGGTATCTATCAATCTATGTATATAACCATCTGTCTATATACACACAAAATGGGAATATGTAGAAGACTTGGGTTTGTCAGGAAGGTTAAACAGTTGTGTTGTTCAATTTTTTTTTTAAATGGGGGCAGAAGAGGTTTTTTTTTCTCAGAGAGTTGTGCTGGAGAGAGGAAGGGAAATGACCAGGAGCTGCACATGCAGAGCTGTCACTGAGAACATTTCATACATTAGGAAAGTGTTCAGTGGGACGAGACATGGTGGGGGGTGGGGGTGAGGATTTAGGCTTTATAGGACAGCCTGATAAAAGTGCAGAACTATGGGAGTACAGTGTGAGGAAGGGACTGGCAGGCAGATTATGATTCATTAGGTCTCTAAAGATCACATACTTTGTAGAATAGTTACAGAGTTTTGAGTTTACCTTACAGGTGGCAGAAAGTCATCAAAAGATTTTAATAGTAGGTTGGCATGTTCTTTTGTGCATATAAATTCATCAATACAGCAGATAGGTGCTAAATAAAAAGGAATAAAAAGGAAGGAAAAATACTGACAGCTTAGTTGTGGAAGTGGTCGATGGAAGTACTGAGAACAGAGTGAAGAGCCAATATGACAAGCGTTGGCACACTGGAAGAGGAATACCTAAAAACTACCATTAGATAACAGATGTACTTAAGTTCATGGGATTGGGATGTTTATAATAATAAGGGGCCTGTGAGGATGAGTGAGGTCAACGGGAAATTTGTTAGACATTATAATTGTGTGTGTAGTATATCTAGAAGGGCTATTCTGCAACCAGTTGACTGTGGGTAATGAACTCAGAAAACAGTTGACAGAATTGAAGTTTCCAAGATTTTAAGCATTCACAGAGTGATTAAGACCATGTGAGGAAAATATGGAGCATGAGGAAAACAGAACTTGTAGTAAATAAGGTTGTAGTCATCCTTAACTGATAGGGGATGAGAGTCCAGTGACTGAAGAAGTAGAAGAAAGAAGAGAGCTTTTCTTTTCCATTTTTTTTTTTTTTTTTTTTTTTTTTTTTTCTTTTTCTTTTTTTTCGAGACAGGGTTTCTCTGTGTAGCTTTGCGCCTTTCCTGGAACTCGCTTTGGAGACCAGGCTGGCCTCGAACTCACAGAGATCCGCCTGGCTCTGCCTCCCAAGTGCTGGGATTAAAGGCGTGCGCCACCACCGCCCGGCTTCTTTTCCATTTTTAACAGTGAAATGATTTTCCTGTATCTCAGGTAGGCCTCAAACTCCCTGTATATATAGCACCAAATGACCCTGAGTTTCTGGTTCTTCCACCAGGCTTTGTGTCTGCTAACACCAACGCTCGCTCTTACAGCTCATCACAAAGAGATATTTTCACCTCCCCCCGTCTCTCTCTCTCTCTCTCTCTCTCTCTCTCTCTCTCTCTCTCTCTGTCTGTCTGTCTCTCTGTCTCTCTGTCTCTCTGTCTCTCTCTCTCTTTCCCTTTTTTTGTGGTGGTGGTGTAGACGTATGACTACAGGGGCACACGTGTAGAGCTCAGAGGCCACCCTTCAGGAATCACTTCTCTCCTGTGATGTGTGTTCAGGGACGAGACTCAGGTTGTCAGGCTTGGCCACCAGCGATTTTTCCTGCTGAACCATCTCGCTGGGCCCACGGAAATAGGACCTGATTTGATAGAATTCAACACTTGTGAAGCTTCCACTACTAAATGGAAATGAAATAACTAAAATTCCTTAGAACATTTAAGAAGATACATAAGGTGGACCTGGAAATACTGAAGCATTTCATGTTGAAATTTCTAAGGAAGATAATCTGAGTCCATAGCTTGAGGATGTATTTTGAATTACTGCAAGATAATTTTTTTAGCTTAAATCCAAGGCTAGATTGTTTGAAAGATTAGCCTACCATCTTCTTAGTGTATACTGAGAAGTTGGGAAGTATAGGTAATGGCAGTATACTAGAAAACTGGATGGACAACCCAGTATATATGTGTATATAAACAAGCTCTGCATTCAATTTTATATCCTTTAGTTTTTTTCTAATATTATTTTTTACTATTATTGTCTCTGGGGTCAGAGTTTTGTAAAATTTCCAGCATGTTCTTAGAAATATTTGTACATTATATCCACTTCTTTGGATAAAAGAGGATTTAAAAGGGAATCTACCATGCCAAACTGAATTTCCTGTATTTCTCTTGCTCCCTATGTGCCCTATCCAGGAGAATTATCTAGTGAAGAGCTTCTGAAAATGTAAAGTGCTCATTACAGGGAAATGAGTAAGATTCTTGCTACCACCAGGACTCGGCATTGCATCCCTGGAGTGGCCAATCCAGCTGTTCTTCAAAGGCAGGAAACAGGAAACTCAGGATGACAGGCAGAGGCACGCACTGAAGGTTTCCATGGTGAGTATTATTTATTTGGGGATAGGAGATCATGCATCCCAGACTGGACTTGAACTTGCTGTCCAGGTGAGGATGAGTTGAACTCCTAATCGGCCTGCCTCAACCTTTGGAGTGCTTGGACTGAGGGGCTGCACCAGCACACCTGTTTATATAGCACCAGTGACAGAACACACATCTTCATCCATGCTAAGTGAGAACACTCTCAGACAAGCTGCACTCCAGCCCCTTCGTGGAGGTTTTAGTGAAAAAGGTGGAAGAAGACTTGCTGAGAATCCAAGACTGTCCCATTGTTTCCTTTATTCAGAGAAAGAGAAGAAAATTCAGTGGAATGGTAGAGAATAAAAAGAAACTTATTATTTAGGAAGTCTGTGAAGAGTCCCAGCCTCTTTTAAATGTGCCTATATACTACTGGACACACTCAGCCTTTAAAACAACCTTTGGAGGTATTTTCCCTCTGTTGTAATGAAGGATCAAGTCTAATGTTGAAAGTCAAATAGCTAGTCATCTATGCCACTCAGAGTCAAAAAAAAACAATGTCAATGGCATTGTTTACAACCAATAGATTTCAGCTATAGCTAAGCAAGTGCTAAAATTGAGTGGGAGAGTGATCTGTGTATGTCATTTAGGGCATGCTGTGAAGTCTTGTGACTGTTCAATAATCCACCTCTATTATTCTTTTTCTGCTAATATCACTAGATAATTTAGTGCCACAAACAAATGCCTTTCTGTCTGAAGCTGAAGTCTCTCACTACTTTTGACTCAAGAAGAAGGAAAATGAAACTATTTTATGTCTTTAGTCTTGATAAAAGCAAACTTAATAATAGGGAAAGCAGGCATGATGTAAAGATAACAGATGGCATGGATGCCTTCTGTTAGATAACTCTAGGGAGTGTGTGTGGTGCTCAGTAAAGATAGATGGAAGTATGGATGAAAGATTACAAGGACCATGTATTTCATTTGGTGACTTTCCGACCCAACAGTTCTTTGAGTTTTAACCCTGGCTGCTGTGACATACTCTCTAGACCATGATTTGAAGCCTCTTCTCTGGCTTGATCTTGTTTGACTGACTTCATGAAAATGGACTTGGATTAAGGTTTCATAGCCGTCTTTGTGGCATATCCCACCAGGAAAGCCTGGTTACTGTCTGTCCCTGAGCTCTCACTTCAGGGAGGTCAACTGTCAGACAGTATGAGGAAGTAAGTGAGTACACAGCCCAAATGATTATCCCAATACAGTTTCAGATTTAGTTATCAATATTCTGCTTTTCCTGACTCCTCCAGAATACTATGGATTGTAGAGAATTCTGCTCACTGTAAGGGCACTGTTTAGGTCTGCTCCCTGCACCGATACTCCTCTTTTTTTGCAATCATGCAGACAATAAACAATGCATTAAAAAAAACCTTTGAGCAACAAAAGAATTAAAAAAAGAAAACAAACAGACTGTATTTCTTGTATGAATGGTTGCGATGCCTGGTTCAGTGGTAGACTGTTCACTTGGCATGTTCTAGGGCCTGGGTTCAATCCCTAGCATCAGGAGTAGGGGGAGGTAACACTTGGGTTTAGGCTATAGCTCCATGGTACAGTACTTGCCTAGTACAAGACTGGCCCTGGGTAAATGAGTCGGGAAAGCAGAATTAGCTCTCTCTTTCTCTCTCTCTCTTTCTTTCTCTCTCTGAGAAATCAAATCTGATTTCTCTACACTTAATTTTTAATGTTTCTACTGCATCCTATTTCCTTAGTGGGGAAGAGGTGCAAGGTGCATTATGTGGAGGTCAGAGGACATCTTGAGGGAGTTGGTTCTCTCTTTCTACCACGTGGGTCCCTGAGATGGGACTTAGACTGTCAGGCTTTGAGGCAAGCAGTTTTGCAAACTCGGACATCTCACTGTCCCTGGTTGCTCTTCACTTGGTCTGTGACATTAAAGAATTATCAATTTTTCTGCCCCTTAACCATGTGTTACTACTCATAGTTAGCGTTAGCAGATCTAACCCTTAAAAAATTGGGCTTTGGATATGGAAATATGTCAAGATGTAAGTAGTGAGCTTGGACTCAAGCTTAAATCAAAGAGTGTGAGGTGCTGCACCATGACTAACTATTACAAATATTTTCTTGCTCAAAATTTCATCTCTCTCTCTCTCTCTGGTCAATTTTCTTCTGGTCAGTTTTCTTCAGTCTGATTTTCTTTTCAGGTTTTTTTTTGTGTATGTATATGTGTGTTTTTGTATGTGTGTGTAGAGAGAGTGAAAGTTAAGACACAGCAGAGACAGTGTACTCAGAAATGACGTGGATCATAAAATGTTAAAGAGTATAGAAACCATATCCTTCTTTAAAATCCAGACATATTTCTTAAGTGTTAAATGCCCTTGGAAACAACATTTATAATTGTTTGTAACAAAATCTTTTCATTTCAAATGAAACAGAGAAAGAGAGAGAGGCATCAATGAAGAACATGTTACCAGAGGCATCTGCCTAATGCAGTGGTATAAGTGTATAGACGTCTGTTGTTAGATCATTGTTTTCTAAATAAAGCACATAGGAGTAGAAATTTGAGTCTGCCCAATGGGTATTTAAAAAAAAAAATCACTCAATTTGGAAAGTAAAAAAAGTTTCTTTTTTGTTTTGAGAAATAAATTAAGCACAATTATGATGTTGTTGCTACATGGAGGTAACATTTTTTAATGAATTCCTTCATTAGTAGCATATTGGGTGACTTTTTTCATTTATTTGACCAAATTTTTCAATTGTACAAGCCCAAAGCACACATAACTCTAAATTCTCCACTGCCCACTCTTAGACGAGCATTCTGCTCATTTGTGATTCCTGTATTCCCACAGAGTGAGAATCTGACTGTACAAGAACAAGGATTTTAGAATATTGTCAAAGTTTACGGAAAAGTTGTTATGTTAGGCATCTCCAGAGAACGAATTATTCAGCTGGATTACCATAGGATTGACTCATTAATAGCCTAATTTGAATAATGACTAAGTTACCCTTTAACATGCTTGATTGTAGCAAAGGCATTATTGAAATATCACAGAAAGTGTTTTTTTAAAAATATTAAATCAAAATTTCCTGACTTGATCTTCATAGTAACCAGAAATACTGCACACTACTAAATTTCAAGTCTTCTTATTGTAATGTATTTTTATGTACATTGCATCCAAATAGTCAAGTGATTTAAGATTCCACTTTGGCTTAGTAATATATATCTCAACTACACAAATATAGGCAGCCATATAGAAGTGCTGGTTTGTGGAATAAGACTCAGGTTTGGTGTATATACATCACCTAAAAGGAAGAGTGCAGGAAGGTCCCACAGGCTGGTAAGCCCAAATCTGGACAGGCTTACAGCTATAAAAAGCAGAAAACAGCCTGCATTTTTTTGAATTTCTTTTTTTTTATTAAGAATTTTTTATTCATTTTACATACCAATTACAGATCCCGTTTTTAAGATGCTAGGATTGGTTAGACTCCTGAGTTTCTAACTCCTGAAAGGAGTATTCATCATGTGAGAAAAGATTTAAATGGCACAAACTTAATGAAGGTGGGCACACTTTGGTCTGTACTGATCATTTCTGTGTTCACTGAAAATGACTGGAAAAGTATATATTGTATATTCTGAAAATAGTTTCAAAGTCAAATACTTTACATATAAAGTTTCAGGTCCATATGTCCTCATTTCTTGTGGAGAACTTAATGTCCTGATAGGAGGTCATGGGATACCCTTTTATGACAAATTTTATTGCATTTCTGAGTGTAAGATTTCTCATAGTATAAAAAAAAAGCAGCAGAAAAGCTATAACATTAACACTAAAACGATCAAAAGGCAAAACATGTATGACAGAGTATGCCTATAATCCCAACACCGGGGAGATAGAGGTTGGAGGAACATGAGTTCATGGCCAGCCCAGGCTCCAGGCTAAGACCAAAACAAACAAACAAAGAAACAAGCAGAACAGAAATAATGGAAAAACTCTGGGAGAAACAAATTTAACTAGCTCTTACTTTTAAAAGTGTTCTTATATGACACTCATGGGCAGAGGGACACAAGGTGACGTAATAAAAATACTAACCTCAAAGCCCTTCCCAGCATTAAATGTCAGGGCCAGACTCCCATGGTGTTTCAGTGTAGAAATACTGCACAATGCATGCCGTACTTGTGTTCTGTAGATGTCGCCATCAATACATAGTAGATGTCTACTAATTCTCAAAATCATGATAGAGAAAACTTTAACCTAGAGGACCATGACCATTCCAGGAGTAGAGAGCATTATGTACAGGGAATTTATCTCTGAGAAAAAGAAAAACTGTGCCTAACTGGAGCTGTGGTTCAGTGTGGGGGCAACAGGATAAAAAGTCTAAGGACAGATGGGGGTCTTTACAGGATGGTGGCAAAACAGGATTCCTTTGGGAGGATTTTTTTTAATTGAACTGTACTCATTTCATTGTATATATACATATAATAAGATCTTAACAATAGTTTGTTATATATATATAAAAGCAAGGGAGCAGGGGGAAATGCAGTGTTTATCCCTTTTGGATACCTAGAGGAAATTTCCAGTGAATTCTGTGGTGATGATGTGGAAAATTAGACTCACAGGAGAGATTGTTCATTTTCCCCACTAAGGAATTAGCTTTTTAACTCCATTCATTCATTCATTCCTTCACTCATTTACCTATTCACTTAAACACTTACTGAGTGACTCTAATAAAGGAGTCATCTTTGTAATAAAGCTCTTCATAACTCTGTCCATGTCTTTAAGGAAAACTTACCCAAGGACTTCGGCAAGGCCTTGGCTACCCTGCTTAGAATCAGTAAAGCCCTTGGGCAAGGTTTTTGAAAATTTGCCAGTTCTAAAAGGGCTGAAAATAAAGCATGAGAACAATCAGAGTTATCTTTCCTCAGCAAGAGTATAGCCCAAACCCAAACAGGGCCAGTTTGAGTGCTACTGGAAGACAGCTCCTCTGAGAAGCACATTAGAGCATCTCAAATGGCATTAGAGCATCATACTCAGCATTCTCCAAAATGGCAGTATACAGACTGCAATCAATGGATTCCACTCAGTGGGAATAACACACTGAGAGAACACAGCACTGCATCATCTAATGAATGACATTCAACAGCACAAACATGTATTTGAGCTGCTCTTGTGTTTGCTCTCTTCGTTTGTTTTAGATGAGGCTGAAGGAACAATAAGACAATGCAACTAACATTTCCCAACAGTGCAAAATCAAGGCTGTCTTTGTCTCTTTCTTTTATCTTTTACAGCTCTGTGTTATCTACAGATTTATTGCTCAATTTCCCCACATAGATGCTAGGAAAAAGGGAGACTTTCTCCTGTATGTATTGAAATTTTGGGGAATTCTCAATGTAATTTTTTGTCTTTCCACTATTTCTAGTTTGAAGAGAAGATACAAAAGATCAGGATGTCAACTTGCTTCTCTGTCGGACACACTGGCTGCATTGCTGTCTTCCTCCCCCTTCCCTTCTTTTCTTCCTTCTCTTTAGTGAATATTTATACAACATGTTCAAATACTAGGGATGCAAACATAAAAACAGATATTATTGTTAGTCTCTTGCAGTATATATTTATTTGAGATAGCACATTTATCAAAATACAGTTAGAACAACACAAAACATAAAAGTAAATAAAATTATCAAGTGTGGTTCCAATGAGCAGGATACTCCGTCATGCATAGATGGGAAAGATCTCTTTGACTGACGAATCATAAAACTGAGGAATGGATGACAGACAAGAAGAAAGGCAAACGAAGGGATGGGAACAGAGAGTTCCAAGTAGAGAAAATTGCAGTTCAAAGATTATGCTTGATTTGTGCAAAGCATAGTTAATGTCTATGCTCAGTGAAGACCGTAGCACAAAAGGGAAACCTTTTCTAGATCATAACTTATGGTGTACCAGGTAAAGAGTAGCTCATGTAGAGTCTTGGTGGCTTGTTACATGCCCAATTTTTATTTAAATGAGATATCATTTGAGAGTTTGAAGTAGAACAATGGGATTGGATTAAAATTATTACAAGATAGTCACCCACTCAGGCTGTTGTGTGGAGAATGGACTATTGTCTGTTACAGTAGGTCAGGAGGCTGTGAAGGTTGTTTCTAGATAAAATTTGGAGGCAGAGCTGTGAGGACTATGCAGTGGGTCAGATGTGGGAAGACTGATGGGAAGGAAGTCAGGAGTACTTGTAAGTTTTTGGTTTTGGCAAGTGGATGGTTCTTTCTCTCAATGGGTGTGAGAGACTTGTGAAAACCAGGTCAGGGTTAAGTGAGTTCATGCAGGTAAACATAACATCTTTCTCTTGGGCAGGTCAGATTTAAGATGTTTGTGAGATATGCAGATAGAGGTGACAATGTACAATTGAGGCATAGTGTTGGAGCCCAGCAAAAATGTGAAGGAAGAACAATGATTTAATCATAGCATAATCATGCTAACAACAACATATTGACTGGGAACATGAAATAAATATGAGCAGTATTTGTAATGTGCTGATTTTACATTTGTTATGGTTAGTGTTATCCATGTTTCCATTTACGACATGAAGTGGTGGCTTGCTTTGACGAACTCCAGTACCCAAAAAGGAACTGGAATTATAGAGTGCATGCTGCATGCTCTCCCTATGGATAGAAGCTACTTCTGTTTTGTTTGTTTGTTTGTTTTGTTCTTTTTAACCAGTTTGTATCTAGTTGAGCACTTCCCAATGCGGGTGCAGATCAATTTCCCAGGAATGAAGTAACCATACATTGTTATTAAGCTAATGTAGTCAGTGTTATAGCCTCCATATGGTTCTTCTTGGTCACAGAGGTTCATATTCTCAGGCATGACCTGACTTAGGTTTGTGTATGTCATGGTATCAGTGGTGGTAAGGACAAAGACAGATCTACATTGTCATCCACATCAGCCTGAGAAATTTCCTTAATCTCTTAGGAACCTAGACTCGGGTAGAACCAGAACCTAAGGAATTTTAGGACTAGTTCATATGAAGTAAAGGTGAAATTTTCATAAGAATATAAAGAAAGGCACTCAGTGGAAGAATGATGCACAGCTGGGAGTGTGTGTGTTGGCTTCTCACAGGAGAGTTACACTTCAAGTGTCCTAGTCAATGGGCACCTGTCCACAGGGTCTTGGAGGCTTTTGAGATTACACTGCTCATTTGGGTTTCCTGGAGATAGCTCTCTTCCATGATGGATCTCTTTTTCTTTCTTTTTTTTTAAATTTTAAATTTTGTGTATGTGTGTGCCTACATGAATTTAGATGTTACCACCTGGTGTAAGAGTCTTTGGAGGCCAGAAGACAGCATCAGATCCCTGAAGCTGGAGATAGGGGAGGTTGTGAACAGCCATGTGGGTGCTGAGATAGAATCCGGGTCCTTTGGGGTAGCAGGAAGTGCTGTTAACTGCTAAGCCATCTTTCCAGCGCTGCTCTCCTTTTCAATAACTGAGAGTCTAGGTATATCTGGAGATACTTTGGAGAGATCACATTTTGATAAGATAAAGCCAGGAGCCACTAGGGCTGCACAAGGTGGATAGGATATAGCTTCTCCATATGAAGGAAATTTCTGGGTAGGTACCAAAACAGTTGTAGGTGTATAGTTGGGAAGGGAGAAGAACTTTAAGCAAATATTTCTAATTGTGCTGGAATTCTTGATTTTCAGCTGAAAAGAGGGTTCAATCAGACTCTGGAGTAAACGTCTCTCCTTCATATCCCCTTAATTTTCTCTGTCTTCTTGTCCTGCTTCAATGCTTCTGGACTTCCTCAAGAAGTTCTTTTGGTCAATTCTTTAGCTTAAAGATATTCTGCTTTTTCTTTCTGCGATATATATATATATATATATATATATATATATATATATATATATGCCAAGATTTTAAAAATGTATGTATACATACAGATTTGTGTGTTTACGTGATGTGTGTGGGGGAGTGACGTGATGACATGTGTCATGATACACATACGGATATCAGAGGACAATTCTGTAGAGTTCATTCTTTCCCTCAACCTTGCCACAATTTCTGGAGATCCAATTTGTGTCACCAGGCTGTGTTGTAAGTACCTTTACATGTTGACCCATCTCTTTCGGCCCCTATTCTTTCTTCAACAATGGCCCCTCTTCCTCTAGTGAACTCCTATTCATTTTCCAGATTTTAGCGCACAGAACAATACAGGGTCGAATTCCAGGTCTCTCTGAGGCTTCCCTGCCACCTGCCCACCCTCCTTATGAAATTATCCACCCAGCCATTTGATTGACGATTACCCTGCTTTTAATTATAACCTGAATCTCTCTGTTTTTACTACATCATCTAGATTGGAAAACAGCGAGCACTTAAATAAAATGTCTTCATGATTTCAGAATGACAAGAAATGTGGAATCTTTAAAAGTCAAGATAGAAAAGGAGACAAGCAAAGCTATTTTACTCAGGTTGACTTCCAACAGCATCGGTAGAATTAGTCAAACTATCAATGCCATGTGCTTTGTCGTGGCGACATGGAAGCACAGATGGGCAGTGTCTCCACAGCTCACACATCTGCTTTTGAACTGGAGCAATTCAGGGACCCAGACTGAATTTAATAGGGTGAAAATGTAGGACACCATGAGCTCTGGGAAAATCGAGATTCTTTGCCCTGAGCACACAGGGCACACAGTGGCTTCTTAGACTAGCTCATTGAGACTCATTCAATTCAAGGGAGCAAGGTCACTGCTTTCTTCCCTGCACCTTCCGTATGATGTGGGAAAAATATTCTCCTGCCTGCTTATTAAAAACCCATCTTCTCCCACTTACCTCAAAAACGCACATTCCTGTACACACCAAAAAACTAAAAATCTACCATTTTTATGAATTAGTTCTATGAGGTTTTTTGAGATTATGACAATGGAATTAAAAGGTCTATTAATAGTCTTCCCCACGGAAAAGGCTATACTAATAAGGTCCCTTTAATCTAACATATATCATGGCCGACAGGGGCAGGACTGTGACTTTTGCCATTTGCTCTTCTGCTTTGTTCTTTGTTAGTGGCCACATTCCTATAACATTTGAATGTTTATCAAGCATGTTCCCTTAGCTCATACTTCACAGGAGCTGCATGGATATTAATATCCTCATTTTGTAAATGAATGAATTAAAGCTTAAGGAGCTTAAATATCTTCAGAGGCACAATAGTTTAGCAGAAAGCGCACATGTGTTAGAACTAGGAGAGCTGGCTTTGTATATAGATGTTATTAGGTATTGACTATAAGAACTTGGATAACTTACTTATTAACCCCAATCTCTCATCACCCCTCGCTCTTCACCCTACCCAGCCTTCATTTATTTCCCCTGAAAATGGTGATGGTACAGGTGATTTCAGGTCGTTGTTGGGTTGAGTAAATGACAAGATAAATTTGACATTTTCAGTAATTATCTAATAGGTGCTCAGATTTGCTTTAAAACCAAATCTAGTATTTTTTTTCATAGTATCATGCCATATAACAATAGAGATGAGTAAACATGGAGCCAGATCCTAAAGTTTTGTTAGAAACTTCGAAAGGAATAGGTAATAAAAACTGAAGATTCAAGACACCTAATATTGGTAGACAGAGGGCTGAATATGGAGAGGAGGCCAGAATTAAAAATTGTGGCTGGGAGGAGACTGACGATAATCCCAGCTGTAATGTGTTTGTATCTAAAACATAAGGAGAGAGAGCTTGATGACAGAATATTCTTTCCTGTCTCTGAGTAAAACTCCTGAGACAGAGGGTAAGACAAAGCCTGAGGCACCCCATGTGGCAGTGTGCCTGACTGAGGCAGGGGAGGGGATTTCCAGGAAGACTGTAGGCCTCTTCTCAGAACGACTTAGCATGTGAGTAGCCATTATCTTGCCATGTGTGGACAGACAAGCTCCAAGTACCTCATACCTCAGATGAAAGGAAACCTGTGACTCTTAAGGCTTCAAAAGGAAAGCCTAATGCCTCCCCCCAAGACAGACAGAAGCACCCCTCTGAGAAGATGTTTAGAAGAGATCCTAGTGCCCGTTGTCATTCCACAGCACAGAGGAAAGAACCAGGATTCCTCACCAATAACATGACTTCCCTCCTCACTCCTTCTTTGACAGGCTTGGGAGACTGGGGACTAGGGAATACTGAGTCTAGGGGCCTCATGAACACAAGGGAAGTGTATTACTGAGTTGATCTCTCTGACCCTTCATTTCTTTTTATTTAATCTTTCTAATTTCTGGAGACCTCCCCTATAAAAAATTAATAGCACACTTAGCAATGTGGCCAAGGTCAAAGAGTAATCAGAGGAGACAGAAGCTGAACTAGCAAAACATTCCATTGTTTCCATTGATCTATATGCTTTTTAAATATGACTTGAAAACCACATGTATGTATCTATATGATATGTACCGTATGTAAGAGCTAGCATCCTGCAAGGTATATTCTAAACCTCAATGAGATTTCAGGCTGAATTTAGCAGTTTCGCCCCCATCATTCTTGTTGGAGATGATGCCATTTCCTTACTTGATTTTGAGTCTAATTAAGACATATAAAACCTACTATAGACAGTAGATGTGGGAGTGAGGGAAGCAGTCCAGGTTCCCCCTGTGCTGCCATCTCAGATCCTTTTATTTCTACCTACTGGCCAGTCATTACTCAATAGCATAATTTCGAGTTAATTGGAAGGCATTTCCTTGGGGCTCCTGATGCAAACAATCTTCACAGTCTCCCCAGGCTAGAAGAACACAAGCAGGAGGGGAAACACATGCTGGTGGCAGAAAGAAAAGCCTTTTCTCAATTTTGCACAAGATGAGGACATTAAACAGCTGTCTGTATTAAAGGAGTAGATGAGGAACATTGGTCTAACTGGAACTTATAGAGATAGTGACAAAGTCAGGGTGGGAGAGAGGGGGATCACCATTCAGGTGGTGACCATAGATAAAAAAAAAAGAGGCCCTTGTTGCCCATAGAATACCAGTGGGAATTCTGAAGCTGCTGTGTGTGTGAGAGGCTGCAAAGCTGTAGGCCCTGGGGAACCTGCTTCTCATCAGCTTTGCTCTCCCCAGACAGCATGTTTCCTGCACTGCTGTGCAGCCTTCTCCAAAGTCAGCTGACATCATGCTCCCTTCTCGGGACAACTGTGCCTCTTCATTTTTATCTCACTCAACTAAGCACCTGAAGTATTTTATAATTTACTTTTTGTGCCCTTAATCCTCATGAGTCTATAGATTAAAGGAATATGCATGTATGTGTACATCAATGTAGCTGTAAATATTTGAAACTGAAAGTTGTATGCCAAGTTTCCAACAAACATAACTAGAACTTGGAATGTTTAAGACATGAAAGCTATGTAAATTGGGATTTATTAAGGCATAGAAAAAGCTTGTGCTGGTAAGTAGCAAAGAGCTTTTCAGAGAAAGTCACGGGATGCCAGGTGCATGTATACATTTTAGAGTTGTTTTTTATAAAATCTATTTTTTTACAACCTTTGGAAGCCTTCTGGAAAATGAGAAGAGAACATTATAATATTTATGATACAGCAGTGGGTTAAGTGTCATTTAATACTATGATTTTAACTAGTTACTCAATCAGCAGACAATTCCTAAGAGCAGTGAGAAATGGCATGAGAAGTGTGGAAGCACACGGCTATCTTTGCAAAAAGCTTGCTGCAGGATCTGAGAACCTGGAAGGTGTTTAATTGTACAAAACAGGATGGAATGAACTCCAGGAAAGGTGCACAGGCCAGCGGAGGGAGACACAAGAAGAAAGCTTCTTTTTGGAAAGGGTAGCCAAGGAGGCTTTGCAATATACATAAGGGATAGAAGACGTATTAGTTTTAAATGGGATTGGGAAGCCATTTTTAATGGCAGGGAGGTAAATGCTTTTGTCTTTCAATCAGTGTTTAGTGAGACTCTGCTGTGCTTCTGGCTGTGTTGTGACAGGTATGAAAAACAGTCATTGGATAACGGATACAAAGGTCCTTGCATTTGAAGTATAAATTGGCAGACAGCTTACAGCAGTTGGTAGTTCACATTCTAGGGGAAGATGCACAATCTGTTTCATCACTAAATACTTTAGTGAGTTGGGGCAAATTCTCTTTTAATTTTTTTTTCTTGATACAGGTCTTATAAGTCACAAACTAGCCTTGAAGTCACCATATAGTGAAGAATGCTTTGAACCTCCACTCCACATCTGCCACTGATGGGCTAGAATTACATATTTGGCCAACTGAGTCCTTATCGCCAGTTCAACTTTGGAAACTCCTTAAGCTTTTCTAAGATGTAGCACCCTTTTGGGTAAGTTCAGTTTGGTAACTTTTGTTTTTTTCTATAGGGTCATCAGAAGTCTGAAATTAAGCTACGCATATGAGATATTCATATGGTGACTAATTTAGAGTAATTCTCCAGTGAATTAAAGTCCAACCCATGTTCTTCACCTCATGTTGTCTAATTTCCTAATGTGTTCTCAGCCCATGCAGATTATCAGCTCTACACTTTCCTCCACTTTGACTTTTTTATGTGAAGATGCTGTTCCTTAAGGTGCCTGTGGATGTTAACCTTAGTGTCATCCTATAGTTTTTCTTCACAACTTTTCCAAATCAAACCAATCAACACATCCTGCAATTATTGTTTGTTTACTTTTTTTTTTGGCTTTTTGAGACACGGTTTCTTTATGTAGCTTTGTCTGTCCTGGAACTTGCTTGTAGACTGGGCTGGCCTCAATCTCACAGAGATCTGCCTGCCTCTCCTTCCCTCCCCCATCAGTACTGGGATTAAAGGCATGAGCCACCACCACCTGGCTGCATATTTCTTTCCTGACTCATTCACTCTCCTTTTGTCTTACTTCTTAGTAGTTTCAAACATTGAAAATTCTTCCTTGTTGGTGTGGTGATACCTGGTGATGGGCTTCCTTGTGAACTCAGGTGCATGCTAAATTCCGAACGTAGAAACTGAGACTGTTAGTCCCCAGGACCTGCGATCCTGTTCTGCATTTGCCCTAGGTTCAGATAACATGCAAATTAGGATGCAGCTTTTACTGGAAGATTTTGAAATATTCAAAGACTTGCCAGGATACGTAGAGTGTCAGACCCCAACCTGAACTGTTCATCTCACCAGGGAAGGCTCTGTCAGTGTCCTCCCTTCCCTGCCAGAGCGGTCTCATTGTGGCTGTCAGGTGCTATGGTCCTGTGCAATCAGGACATTAGCAAGTTAACTACTTTTCCTGGGTTCAAATACTGGAAGCAAAGGAACAAGGTTCATAATAACACCAAGTGACCAAGTTCATGTAATAATGTCTTGAGTGATCAGTTCCCCCCCCCCCCATCTATCTGCTCTTCCACGTTTTCTGAGGTTGTCTTGTTTATCTAATGTGGGGCTCACCAGAACTCACAGAAGAAGGAAACTGCTGAGTCTACTACTTCAGCTGTTCAGTACATTATTTCAGTCTGTCTAAAGTCAGGGTTTCAAAGCTGGAGTGTAAGCTGGTTGCACCAACTTGTTATTCAAACCCACTGGATGGTCATAGGGTTGCATCTATTCCACTGGGGATTCTGTCATTCTAAACAATGTATCTAAGGTCCAGAAACTGGAAGTAGATTTGAAAAAACCCAAATTATCTCTCTGTTATAATAAACTCCCCATGTGGATGCAGTGTCTGGGTTGTGCATCACTGGCTGCCACCACCATGCCCACATGGTGTGCATCTGCCCTGCCCGCCACTGTATCTGCGCAGCACGCTCGGGATACCCTCGGGGGTCCCAGACACAATAAATCATAACATCTGTAATCTCAGTACCTAGGAGAGGTGGAGGAAGTTTAAGATTGTCCTCGGTGACATAGAGAGTTCCAGGACAGCCCAGACTCCATGAAACCCCGTCACAAAACAAAACAAAACAAAACAAAACAAAACAAAACAAAACAAAACAAAACAAAACAAAACAAAACGCAAGACAAAACAGAAGTCTCATTCTGGTATGGAAGCCCATGAAGGCGAATCAGAACTAGTTGGAACCAGAAACACCCCCTCATTCCGGCCAGGCCTGCTTTCTGGGTTCCTTCTATTGAGGCTGTCTCTCTGAGGTGGGAAACTGCACGAGCTTACACGTGTAGGTGCTGTGCGACATCTCTGCTGCCATTGTTTGGCGTTGTGTTTTGGCTACCTGCCACTGAAATGAACGGCTTTCAAATTGCTTGAAAAGTGAAATGGCACTTTTGTATAATTTTGGAACAAGGGAGCCACTCTTAATCTTTTCTAAACTGACTCAGACACTTGTCAGTTACTTGAAGGGGTTTATAACGGTGCCACCTATGCAGTCATTGAGGTTCTCGCCAAGCAAGTGCCGCCAGGAACAGGAACACGTCTGCCACAAAGTGTAAGCTGTAAAACATTATTCAATTTGAACCTGATTCTGAGTAGTCAGCCCCTCTCTCTGGGAGCCAAACCTTCTTGCACACACTTCCTAGGTTGTCACGTTGGTCAAAAACATCAAGGACTTCTACCCACTTAATCCTCTTTGTCCGCTTGTCAGAGAGCCTGTCCATTAGGTAGGATTTCTTTAATTGGACTTTGTACTTCCAGATTGCTGTTTCTCATCGGACTTTACAATTCATTGCTAAGTATCATCCTTATAATACACGTAAAGGATTCCAGCCTGGAGTGGCTTCTCTCCTCATCTTGTGGGGAGTAACTCTAATTCTGTACTTAACATCATGTTTTAAAATGAGACTATTTATACTTTTCACACTCGGCGTGGGGTGGGGTGGAGTGGGGTGGAGTGGGGTTAAAGACTTTTTAGTCTTTATGAATTTTGGAAGTTACCAGAAACTAAAAAAAAAAAAACCAAAAAACCACACATTTAGTAAAATGAAAAAGGGGGAGGGAGGCTAAAAACTCTCACAGAAATAAATAAAAAACATCTGGACTGACAACTTCTATAAGACTTCTGCAGCTTCAAGGGCCAAGTGTTAAAAATCTGGAAGTAAAGATGTCCAATAGAAATGCTAAGTGTCACACAAAGGCTTAAGGGAGCATTGTCAAATAACTTAGGGTCAAGTTTTGACTAAGTTTTAAATTGTCATAATCTGGTAATAAATGTCTTCCAGATTTTAGCATTTTTTACTTTGTTACTTTTTAGTTAGTTATGTAAATAAATATAAAAATATAATAGGTATTACTTGCTTAGAACCCTCCTTTGAGTTGTAAGAAAAATGTAGATATATTTTTCCTTCAGGATCAAAGGTGTGTGATTAAAGAATCCATGCTATTGTTATACAATTAATAAATGAATGGTTCTAAGACTCCAGCACACTCAAGTGACAAATTGTCTAATAAAAGCAGAAGTCCACTCGTGAAAAAGTTCAGCCTCTGTTATGAAGCCTAATGCTGTTTGTTCTGTTGTGATGAGGCTGCTTAAGCTCTTTGATGGGTGGTACACTTTGCTTTCTTTATACTTTCAGGCAACACTTCTCTCAAATTCTGCTAGTGGGGTCTAAACCGTTCCATGGTTTTAAGAGCCACTCCGTCCTCCAGTCTTTCCTCTCATATCATTTCAATATTGTGACTCCATGATGTGGATTTCTTCCCTGGTTATTATTTGATGGAAGTCTTAGGAATTCTTTCAAACTGCCACCAAATTATTTTGGATACTTGCTGCTGAATCTTAGAATATCCATTTTAATGTTGATGTACAATACAGAACTCTTTGCAAATACTCATTTATTGAATCTCAGACCTCAGTATAAAGTATATGTGTCATGGCAGTAAGCCCTTGTGTTATTTTCAGGGCCTTCTTTGAGGATGACCCACTGAATCATTAAGAATTGTGCATCCTCTGATGAAATGGGATGAGGCATAGACACAGTTATGTGCTAATCAAATCGGAGTCGTCTGTTTATATGTTTAAAAATCTACTTCTAAAATCACAACTTTTCAAAACAGATACACCTCAAAACAAGAAGAGTGAAAGACAGGTGTGTAATACATTGTAAAGGTACCAAGTACTTCTCATCTTACTCAAATGGAATCTGCAGTCATTATTTTAATTTGATATAGACTGAGAAAGGGGAAAACAACAGGAACAACTGGGGAATGAATGTCTAAAATGCGTTTGAAGAAAGTGACTTTTTTCTCTGCCCCCCACCCCTGTCCCTGACCTGTGTGTACATGGGGTGAGTGTTCACACACCCAAGTGCCTGGTTGGAGATCAGATCCCCCTACCTTATTATAAGCATCAAAAAACCTTCACTCCCCAAGAGCAAGTAGAGAAATAGATAACTGTGCAGTCTGATCTGATGTGGTAAATTGGCTATTCCTATATTCTTCTTGTATCTGTTACCAGTCTAGTATGGACACACTGATGGCCGAATGTTGGGAGAATTTACTGAACCCAATAAGCAAATGCTGGTGCATGGGTGTGTACACACACACTGCTTTAAAAACAGGTTTTTCTGTAATATCTCTTGTTTAGATTTGTGGAGAGGTTGGTGGAAGGTACAGGGTGGGGGGTAGATATGGGAGGAGAAGCTTTTAACGAGTTCGAAATTCAGAGTCCTGATACCATCCCTGCATCCCTTCCATTCTTGTCCTCACTTACTCTTAAGGTCCTGTTTTTCCTTCTCAGTTTACCCTGTGTGCTAAGGTTTCCTGGTTCCCAGGTTAAGACCAAATGAAAACAAACAAGAAAGTTTATACCACAAGGCAACATGAATACAAAGATCAGCTGTGGAACTGAACACCACATAAACAAAGACATTCCCCGATAAGGATGACCACCCATCCTTCAGCCTTTAATAGCACCTGGTGACAAGCAGACACCTCTTCAGTGGCTGTGGAATGAAGCCTGTAGAGGAGCCTGGAGCCACGATTCTCCTGCAGTTAATAACTTTGCTTGCATTGATTGAAGCCTAACCCCAGCTCTTGGGAGGTGATTTTTGCTTGGATATGATGATTCTTTCCGAAACGATCAATAGTTATGAATATACAGTCGTAAAACTTTTTCAATGAAGAAAGAAAATATGGTTTAAAGTGTAATCAAAAATCAGTGTGACCGTTTGAATCTCTCATGTGCTGCAGAGTGTTCCATTAGTGCAGCAAGAGGTCACACAGTTATATACTGTCTCTTAAACAGCAAACATATAATAGCTTTCGCTGCTCCGAACAAATTCATAAATCAATGAAGCATGTAGATACATAACTTTAATTATGATTTCTGCTCAGATGGTTGGTTTATATAATGTAATTGTTTACTCTTTCCCACTACTACACTGGAAATGCTTGGTAGGGACATCTCATATTTCACATGGTTCTCATTAAAAAAAGAAATATTTATTTGTGTGTGTATGTACATGGAGGTCAGAGGATAACTGGTGGGAGGTGGTTCTCTTCTCCTACAGCGCAAGTTCTGGAGATCAAACTCGGATTGTCAGGCTCAGCCATTAAGCCATCTGGTTGGTCTTGTTCTCAGCTTAAGAACGTTTTTCTTCTTGAATGACAGCCAGGAAGAGCAGTCCTTGAGACCTGTCCTTCATTGTGATGTCTTGTTGTCACTATTGTCGTTGTTATTTTATCTGTGGGATTTATTTTCTGCTGCTTTGGGAATCTATGAGATCTGGTTCTCAGGCTCAAGAACCTTCACCTCATTTCATGCTTCTTGTAGTTTGGTTTCAGGAAATTACCCACAGGTTTTAATACGTTTGTCTTTGACCACGCTCTATCCGCTCCCACCCTTACGTACTAAAGCACTAACTGAACGTTTTGGGTCTAAGAACTGGGACAGATGTAAAGAGGAGGGACCACTTTTGTAAAGTTGGGATCTGCATAGAATCAAGGCACATTTCAGTCTCAAAGAATACTTTGTCTTGATCTTGATGCATCAAGGTCAGGGGAACTAAATCAGGGACTGTGCTGTGTAGTGCAGAGGTAAGTCCCCTAGGTTACAGGCTTGAGAACACTCTTTGTGAACCAGATCCCTCACATGGTTGTCCTTGTCCTGTTTCTTCATAGCTTGAGGCATTAAACTACATGGATTCTAAAATAAATTATATATATATATATATATATATATATATATATATATATATATATACACACACACACACACACACCAATGTAGACTAATATATATATATTTCATACCAGATCCTTTCAATAAACTATAAAAAATAAATAACCCCTCAAAATAATATTTTATATCAAGATAAGCTAAAATCTAAAACAATTGATTTATGATTTTTGAGAAAAATTTACATGTAAGGGATATCATATTTAATGACAAAATAAATTCCAAGATTATTTAGCTATCTACAGGAGAGAAAAGGGAAAACGTTACTAATACATGATCTGAACAGTGAATTCGGACAGGAGACTTCAAAGCAGCTGTTCATATAGAACAATTGCTTCTGGTTTTTGAGGTGATAAAGGCTGTATTTGTGGATCTTTATTCTGAGTTGTTCTAGCTTTGCTTATTTGACAGATTCAGGGCTCTTCTTACTTGAAATTTTAGTTCATCCTGAGGTTGGGGGGGGGAATTTGTTATCTAATTAACATATGTAAATACTACCAATTGCAGATTCATACCATATAGCAAATGCAAAACATAGTTCATAAATCAAATGAAGGTTAATTTTGTAAAAATATTTATTATGTATAGTGTTCTGCTGAATGTACTCCTGCAGGTCAGAAGAGGGCACCATATCTCATTCCAGATGGTTGTGAGCCACCATGCATTTCCTGGGAATCGAACCCTGGACCTCTGGAAGAGCAGCCAGTGTTCTTAATCTCTGAGCCATCTCTCCAGTCCCAGAAGGTTAATTTTTAATAAATGGTCACTAAGTTTAAGTGTGAGGAATGGACAACATCCCATTGTGAGTCATTTGGGAAGTTTGATTTCTTAATATGGCCAACAGTTTCTTTCTCCTCCCTCAGCCTCCACAGGCTGACACAATGGGAGTATTTGTAAGAACACAATAACTCAGCTCATGAGTTATTGTCATCAACATTCTTCAATTATTTATTCCATTTTCCTTTGTAACATAGTGTCAATCTACACCAACCCCCACAGTAGATTATTAGCGTTAACTGGCAATTTTTTGATGTTTTATTCTTTGAAATGATCACACGAATGCTTTTTTATTGAGTTATTTTGGACTGAAAGTTTCTGTCTCTTTAAAATGTGCATGTTAAAGTTCTATTTCCTTAGCCAGGCACACGCCTTTAATCCTAGCGCTGAGGAGGCAGAGGCAGGCACATCTCTGAGTTTGAGGCCAGCCTGGTCTTCAGAGCAAATTCCAGGATAGTCAGGGAAACACAGAGAAACCCTGTCTTGAAAAAAAGTTTCTATTCTCTCCTCAGTGTGATGCTGTGAGTTGGAGTCTATAGTTTAGATGAGGTTGTGAAGGTGAAACCCTTATGGTGGGCATAATTGATTTTATATATATGACCAGTTACTCTCCTATGAAGTACAACAAGAAAGTACTCACAAGTTCTGGGAAGGGGTCATCACCTAGATAATACAGTGTTCCTCCACCTCAGTATTTGATTTCCAGCTTATTTAACTAAATATCTTTTATTTGAGCTACCTAGTCTTGAGTGTTTTATTATAATATCCTAAGCTACACATGATGAAATTACAGTTCTAAATTTGGTTAATCTTTCACAAGTCTTTACATCTTCTTATTTCACACACATTAGTCAATACAAAACATAGCTTGTTGATACAAATAGATTATTATATAACAGCTATAAGCATATACTTACAAGTTTCCTGTTACATTCATTAAAAAATCAATTAGAGGTGGCATGCAACTTTATTCCTAGCTCTTGAGATACAGAGTAGGTGGATCTCTGTAAGTTGCAGGCCAGCCTGGTCCATATAGCATTCTTGGCCAGGCTGGGCTGCCTAATGAGATTTTGCCTAAAAAATTATTTGAGGAAAATAATTACCTGCGTATTTTTGTTTCCTTGGGATACCTAGTGACATTTCTAAACTAAAACACAAAATAATTTGGAAAACAAAGACTTGATAAAAAAGCAAACTTTTGCAGAGAAAGAATTGAGTTTAAGGCAGATTTCACAACTTGCTGTCTGTCTGTCATGGGGTACTTGGCTACATTTGTGAGTTTTGACATTTTCATCTACAAGGAAGAGAACAATGGTACAGACCTCATAGGTGATTACAGAGATGAACTAAGTAAGATGCTAAGAGAAAAGTGGTACAGACCTCATAGGTGATTACAGAGATGAACTAAGATGCTAAATGTGATCAGAACCTCCACTAAGAAAAATGAAGTTACTTCACAGAAAGGAGACATCTACTGATGAGGAAGACTTTTTGACATCACTGAAACACTTCACCTAAACAAATTTCAAATTACTTACATGTGTATACACGTTATCACATGGAATCTTTTCCCAGATACTATTTGTGGTCAAATAATAGATTGGTCCATGAATCATAAGAAATGCATAGCTTGATATCATTTAGTAGCATGCCAAATTCAAATAAAGCCAATACATTTTTCATGAAAAATTATTGGAAAAATTATCAGTTACTGTGATAAACTTTGAGTAGAGATTAAATTTGACTCTACCAGTTCCAATTGGAGGAACATCTCAAGTTCTTCAATATTTGTTTTAATTTCCTTATTTCTTTTCTGTTTCATTTTAGTTTTTAGACTTAGTCTCACACAGTAGGCTAGCTTTATGATCCTTCTGTCTTGACTCCCAAGTGCTGGAATTGCAGGCCTGTCACCAAGCTCAGTAATTAGTTGCAGTTTCTGTGGTCTCTTAACACACAGACCTAAAACACAGTCTACAGTTACACATAGGTTCTTGAACAAATGAATACCTAAGTGATATGCTTAATAGAGTAACTTAAGCATGTATCATAATGATTCACCAAAGGGAAAATTTATGTGTCAAGGTTTCTGTCACTATAATAGATTCATGTGTGTGTGTGTATGTTTACGCATCTGTATGTAGCAGACCAAGTTCCATCTTGTTCTCAAATGCCTTCCACTTTTTCTTTGAATCAGGGTCTCTTATTGTCCTGGAATGACATCAAGTAGGTTAGGCCAGCCGGCCATTGAGGTTCCAGGAATCCTCCTGTTTCCACCTCCCTCCTCTCCACTGTTGGGATTATAACACACATCACCACGCCTGGCTTTTTATGTGGGTTCTTGGGCTTGGGCTCAGGTGTTCAGGCTTGCAAGGCAAATATTTGGCCGATAGAACCATTGCCCCAGCCCTAGTGATTATTTATTTTTAAATAAAAATACTTGTTATAATGTAAATCCAGTTGTTTATGTGGATACCAAACAAGCTTTGTATTCCAGGCTGAACCTTTGGGAACTCTAACTCTACTAACTTGGAAAGTTGTGTTCCTCTACAAGTCCTCAGTTGCACAGTCTGTGCTGAACACATTTGCAGAACATTAGCCCTACCCACCGTCTGCTTCACAGGAAATCAGTTTTTATTGAATTCAGACTTCCAAAAGGAAAATATGCAAGCCTAATGTCAACTGATATTTGTTTTAGCTTTAGTTGGAACTGAAATCGATAGTGTTACTAGTCTTTGCTGAACTAATTGGTAGTAATTCTCCATCTGTGTTGATAGCTTTGAACACACACATATATAACAGAGACGTAAAAGTATCTAACTCCCAATGAGCTCCATAAACATATTTTTAATGGAAATCTAGAACTATCTACTAGTATAGTAACATAAGGTGACATGAGTATCATGTTCATTAATCTATTAAAATTTCTAAGAACTAGAAAAAGTAAATAGTAAACTGTGACTTTAAACTTGGAGAGAGTCTGCTGTGTAAGATAACAGAGATGCTCTCTCGACTGAGCAAATGGGTGGCCAAAGTGAGACACTCTCAAGTGTTGAAGTGCCAGGAAATAAAGCCAAAGTATAAAATAGGCACATGTAAGAAACAAATCACAGCCTCCTAACAGAAGAGTCCAGGTGATAAATCATTTCTGTTCCACTGGTCCTCTGCGAAGAGGCCAAAGAGATGACACGTCTTCAAATAAATCCAGAAGCTCTTCTCATTTAAGCCATCTCTGTTGCTATATTTATTCCAGAAACTAAAACAGTATCGTAGCCTCTCTACCCCCCCATCCCAGCAAAAATCAATATTGAGTTTCCTTCTAAATCTAAGAATTAATTTTTTTTTCCTCTCCAGGCAGGGGACTCAGCACCATTTTTAAGCCAGTCCATATCATTTTAAACAACCTTAAGTTAAACATTTTACCATAGCCCCGTGTTATTTCAGGGATGCTTAATCAAGAAATGATTGTCTTTTCTGCCATTCATGGTACCCACTTATTATTGTTATCTTAGAACATGTACCAAAGTTATCAAAGAAGGCTCCATGGGTTAAGTACTTGCCATGTAAATGTGAGGAAGCATAGAACTCACTGAAATCACTTTTGTAAAAGCTGGACAAATATAGTGACTGTCTGTAATCCCAGGACTCAAGAGGCAGAGAAAGATGATCTCCAAGGCAGGGTGACTACCTTTACTAACAGAATGGGTGTGCCCTGGGTTTAGTAAGATACCCTGCTTTGGTAATAAAAAGTGAAGGGCAATTAAGGAAGAAAGCTTTGGGCCTTCACAGGCCCACAATACACGCATGTGCCATGTGCACATGAATCTGCACACACATATGGGAATATACATATGCATATACAACACACACACACACACACACACACACACACACACACACACACACACACACATACACTATCAAATACATAGTAACTTTTGTCCCATGATAATTTCTGGAGAGAATGCCTAGGTAACTTGGATTTATCAGGCATCAACAGAAATAAAGCTTGTTCTAGAATGAGTTTCTATGCAGACACCTCACATTTGGGAGCACATCTCCTCTCTAGTCATCTTGGCTATGGCCCTAAATTCTAAAACACCCTGGAGAAAACCACTTTCTTATCTGGAACGCTACAGACCAGCACCATCGATTTAATTTGGTCCTCATGGGTTTATTGTTGTAGAAGTGCAGCCAAACTGCCTCCTCTTCTTACTTTTAATTTTAATCATAAATGAGTGTCAGAGACAGCTTTGGCCATAGATAATGTGTGACTGCTTCTTAGAATGAGTAATTTCCTTTGACACTGCAATCTAATTCCCTTCCTATTCAGGCAGGACCATGGAGAGTCCAATCAGATGACCCTGCTACCCTGGTGGAGGGAACAAATTGCTTCTGGACCAGAGAACTGATGTAGATTCCTGACCTGAAGCAAACATACGGTGGGCAATAGGTTTAGAGTCTTCAGAAAGCAGAAGCTTGTGTATTAGAGGAAAAGGTTAGTATGTCCCCTCATGTTAATTACACATTGAAAAAGCACAAAAATGACACAACAAAAATATTAATTTCCTTTTATCCAGTTTATATTTTGAAATGAAGGGCTAGAACACTATTTGCTCATCATATCTTCAAATCACTCTTGGTACAAAATGACAGAAAATTAACAAATGACTTTCTGATAAAGATGCAGCAGTATTCAAGGTGTTCTTTTTATATTTCTCATCCATTCATTTACTAAATGATTGAGCACTCAATCTGTGAAATCCAGTTCCAGGCACTGAATTAGTGACATGAGTGCTGCATAGTTCTTCCTTAGTTTCTTTGGTGGGAAATGCAGGCAGAAACATAATGGCAGAAAGACAAGAAACAGAAATTGTACAAACAAAGAAACATAGGCAAAAAGTACACACAGAAGATGGAACAGGTAGACTCAACACCTTAACCTGACTCCACAAGCATAACTTGGAATTTGCAGGTCAGAAACAAGAGAGAAAGACATTTCAGCAAAAGCTTCCTTATGCACACATGTAGGGAGATGCAGAGACTCCAGGGCAGTCATTGAAAGTCATTTGAATTTTGAAATCACAAATAAAACAGATGGGAACTAATGCTGTGGGAGTGGGTCTTTTGGGAGCGAGAAGACTGAGATTTGGAACCCTGGGAAACACCACAAAATGTACATCAAATGAAGGATGAATGGAAAAACAGGCTCCACTGAGGAACAATAGCAAATAGTTATAGTTTCAAAGATCACATTCTATTTCCTAGACACTGTGTTAGGATCTGGGGCTACAAAACCAAATTGCTAAGGCTCTGACTAGTAAGGTGCTTCCAATCAAGATGAGACATGCAATGTATCAAGTATGATAATTAGTTTTGTGGGTTTGTACACATCTGCAGCACACACATGAATAAGAAAATGATCTTTAGAGTCAGATGGTCTAAGTTTTAATTTTGATGTTGTGAGTTATCATTAATAAATTAATTATAGACACAGAAAGATTTGTGAATTATCAGAATGTCTCAATGTGTTTCTGTGCAATGAAGTACCTTCCAAATAAGGTCATTACAAAAATAGAAGCTAAATATCCCAGGGGCAGGTTTTAATTTTTTGCATATGGCACTGCTCAGCTAATATCAATCATACACATGGGCATACACAGGGCATTATGGGAACACAGAGGGGTACTTCTAAATTAGATTAAGATTCAAAGAAGAGAATAGACCAGTATCTAAGTTTTGTGGGATTGCTAAGAACACTCTGGTATTTTAGAATCATGAGTGACATAGCAAAATTAGAACAAGGGCAGTGGGCACTTGATGAGCCAGAAGTTCAGTACAGAGTTCAATGATGGCTGTGTCATGCACTTTCTTAGAACGTTGGAATTGAAGCCAGGCTGCCTGGGTCCAGTTTCTAGGTTGTCTGAAATTACCATCTTGGCATAATCTCAACTGACTTCTCTGCAAAACAGTGACAGCAGTATCTTCCAGGAGTAGATTAAGAAGCACCCAGAACTTTATCTGGCATATGGTAGATGCTCTGCATTTGCTGATACTGTTATCAGACATCCAAGTTGGTGGTAGAGTCAATTCAAAGCAACAGATGCTGTTTCAAAGGAGATTCTTGAAGCCCTGTGTATTCTATATCCTTTCAATATCAAATCACTGGTTGTTTTTTGTTTTGTTTTGTTTTGTTTTTTGTTTTTTAATCATGGTGAGCTCAGAGTTCAGTACTGGTCTTGGGACTGTCGCTTAATATTTTACTTCACACTGCCAACTGTATCTCCATAAAAATTTGTTGTATATATGTTAAGAAGAGTTTTGATTGTATAAGTCAACAGTAACTTTGGGTTAGTTAACTACAAAATAATCATATATAAAAGCATGCCTTCCCCACCCCCTTGGGGGAAGAGGAAACCTAGAACAGAAATTTGAGAGCAGTATTTCATAGACTTGAGGGCACTGACTCAGCCTGGATCTCCATTAGCAGATAGTATGACTACAAATTTCATCAAACACACAGAATTCATGTGACTCCTCTGACATTATATGTTTGGATCTGACTATTTTGTACAATCTGTTGCATAGAAAAAAAACAGAAGAGTACAACAGTGTCTTAGTTAGGATTTCTATTGCTGTGAAGAGACACCATGACTACAACAATTCTTATAAAGGACAACATTTAATTGGGGCTGGCTTACAGTTTCAGAGGTTTAGTACATTATTGTCATGGCAAGAAGTATGGCAGCACACAGGCAGACAGTGCTGAAGAGGTAGCTGAGAGTTCTTCATTTTGATCCATAGGTAGCAGAAAGAGACTGTGTGCCACACTGGACATAGCTTGAACATATATAAGATTTCAAAGTCCACCTCCACTATGACACACTTCCTCCAACAAGGCCACACCTACTCCAACAAGGCCACAACTCTTAACAGTGTCACTCCTTATGGGCCAAGCATTCAATCACATGAGTCTATGGGGGCCATAACTATTCAAACCACCACAAGCAGTGCACTAAATATATGGCATGTCTCTTTAACCTTTTGTTTTTGTCTATCAAAGTCTATAGACAAATGGGAATTTAAGAAAACAGATATGGAAGCCCAGTGTAGTGGTATATACATCTTTAATCCCAGCAATTGACAGGCAGAGGCAGGTGGATCTCTTGAGTTCTAGGCCAGCCTGGTTTACATAGTAAGTGCCAGGACAGCCAGAGCAACATATTGACACCCTGTCTCAAAAACAAAACAATAACAACAAAAAAGAAAACAGATATGTGCAATGAGATAACTTGATAAGCTTGAAAGTAGACCATGTACATGAAATCACTAAATCTCATGGAGCTTTTGGTATCCTCTAGCACAGTACTTGTCAACCTTCCTAATTCTACAACCCTTGGTGACCCGCAGCCATAAAATTATTTCATTGCTACTTCATAACTGTAATTTTGCTGCTGTTATGAATCATAATATAAATGTCTCATATGCAGGATATTTGATATGCAGCCGCTGTGAGAGGGTCATTCAGCCCCCAAAGGAGTGATGGCCACAGGTTGAGAACTGCTGTTCTAGTACAAAGGGAGAAGTGATTTATTTTTTGAGAGAGGTCTCAGAGAGAATTAAATTATCAAGAGACCCAGATGAGGGAGTAGTTTCCCCTCTTACCTGAAGGATGGTTTTAACAGAAGCACCTTGTGTGTTGACAATCACGCTTATTTAGGACCATCTGCACATCTCATTAACAGGCCTCAAGGACATGGGCAATGAGCATAAGAAAATTGCTAAGTCAATTAAGATATAGTCCCAAGTTAGGTGGGAAGATCCAGGAACAGGCACAGTGAACTGGCACCAGGAGGAACACATTGGCTTTCCCTTTCCTGTACCTGGCTGATATCTGAAGCTAGAAAACTATTCCTAATCAACATGATAAATGCAAAGTATTACAAGGAGCCGGTGCGGAGCTCTGCCCTTTTCTCATCTCTGATTAGTACCACAATCAGCTACATTCATACTTTTATGTGGAGATTTAGAAAAAGCACTATCACAGCTCGTATAGGTCTTCAGAAACTGTGTTGTGAATGGTGCAGACAAGGAAGGGAGGTGAGGCAAGGCTGAAAGCTGCAGATAGGACTCGCAGAGGAGGACAAAGTACTGAGAAATTCTGGGATCTAGGTTCTAACTGGTTTTGCTGTTAATCACATGGCTTATCTACTAATCATTATAAGAAGTGCTGAACTCCATGAGGAGAGGCGGTGCCCTGATACCATAACAGTTCGATGGGCCTGCAGTAGGATTTGATACATCCAGAAGGAATAAAACAAGGAATACATCTCATTATCAAATGTGAAATAAAAACAACTTATAATGGTCAGTGATAGGAGAAAAATGGAGGTATTGAGAATTTAAGCAGAGGTTAGAACTATACATGAAAATTACAATTAACAAAGTATTTGCTCATCTGAGAAAGAGAAGCAATTCAAAGTACTCTGAAAGAGACTTTAAATTCTTTTGCACATCACATTTTATTTTCTGTGAATAATGTGTTAACCTTGTGTTTTTGTGAATAGGAATCAATTTTGGCTTGGGAGCAATAGCTTGTCTTAGGTAGACTTCACTGTGATATGTTGTGTGTGTTATCAATGAATGAATGATAACAGTGTGTATCACCAAAGCCACTGAGCCAAAAAATTGTGGGTATAAGATCAGGCTTTAGGTGTATGACAATAAATAATTTGTACACTCTGACCTTTCAAATTGTTTCTGTAAAATGGGATAGTGTTATCCATTTGTGTGTGTGTGTGTGTGTGTGTGTGTGTGTGTGTGTGTGTGTGTGTGTGAGGTGAAACAATTCTCACATACTAGGATATTTTAAGTGCAGAACTCTAAGCAAAGATGATTTAAAAATTCTAATTTACCTTGTTATTACCAGATAATTCTTGGGCTTTAAATTCAAGCCCATTTGGTACTATATTTGGATTGTCTACATATACAATCTTGGACCAGTTACTTACAGTTCCTTTATTTCTGAAATGAGACTTTGAAGATGGCTACTCACAAGTCAGGAGGACTCATTAGTGGTCATAGAAAATGTGCTTTGAGCCAAGAGACATGCTAAGCCCTCGGCATCCCCCACTGTCTAATCTTCACCCTCCACATCCTCCATTTCCTCTTTCCTGGAAGATCTTTCCCCTGTTCTCCAGCTCCCTTGTCTTCCTCACCTCCATCCTGAGAGGATTTCTGCTGTTCCTGACTGGCACCTAATCCCTCTAAGTCCATGACTGGTGATCAATATGTGATAATGACTTCAGACAGAGGTGAACAGTCATTTTTTCACAAGTGCCAATTCTGAGAAAGTAAAAGTGTTAATAGGCCATAATAAAAAAGTACAAAGAACACAATAAGAATTATGTGACTGTACAATAGGTACTTCTTTTAAAACATAAAAGTGGTCATATCTGGATATATTTAGGGAAATTGCAGCATGGAAGGCATTTTTAACTTTTATTATAAAATTATAAATGTCTTTTAATCAATTAATTTATTTTATTTTGTCAGAGAGAATGTGGATTTACTGAGGAAAAGTGAGACAAGAACTTCCTTAGAATGGGAGGAGCCAAGGGAGAAACACTGTAGAAAAGTGTTTTTAAGTGACCACAGTGAAAGGCTGGGGTAATAGATAATTCATGTGAGAAATTCTAATAGGCATCTTACATGCCTTGTCTACCTGATGCTCACATGCTGAGGAAGACACAGATGTTTTTGGAGATGAAGAAACCATGCCACTGGAACAGGGAGCCAATCACATAAGCTCACAGCTGGTGAGGGACTCAGCTGCAGGACCCCAATTTTATGTTCCTTAGAGTTACACTGTTCTGGGAGCTTTGGGAGAGGACCTCAGAAGAGTGGGCTGCTCTAACACAGTACCATACACAAAAAGTACAGGAGGCTGGAGAGGCTATGATCAAGATACAGAAGATTGTGCCTGTGATCAGAACCGGATTTTTGCTTCAAAGCTCTCCTTAGCAGTTGTGTAACATGACAGACGGACCGACAGGCTCCCTTGTTAAGGAGGCAAACACCTTTTGGCCTAATGGCACCTCTTCCTAATACCAGGGTGTAAAGTTTCAATGTACACATTTGAGGTAGAAACAAACATGTATTCCCTATTATGGCTCTTGCTTCCTGGCCTTCAGTCTTGTAGGCAAGCTGGATCTGTAGGCTGAGTTTGTAAGAAAACTTATACCCTGCTAAATTAGTTGGGCTTATTAATGATATATTTTATACAATATGTTAATGGTTCAAGGATTTTTCATGTTTTAATATAGAAATAGAGGTACTAAAATAATTTTGTAGGTTGGATACTTTGTCATTTATCTACTTTGGTTAGCCAATTTTCTTCTCATTGTGATGAAATACTTGTAGAGAGACTCCTTTATGGAGGAGGGCCTTATTCTGGCTCATGGTTTGTACTGATTCGCAACCTTCTTAATGCTGCAGCCCTTTAATACAGTTCCTCATGTTTTGTTGACCCCAACCATAAGATTATTTTCATTGCTACTTCATAACTGTAGTTTTGCTACTGCTATGATTTTTGATGTAAATGTTTTTATTGAAATAGAGATTTGTCAAAGGGATCATGCGTGACCCACAGACTAAGAACCGTTGGTTTAGGATCTACAGCCCATATGGTGGGAAAGGCGTGACAGTGGTGAGGCCCTTGCAGCTCAGCTCCTTGCTTGCAGGAGGGGGAGGCACATAGTTGTATCAGGTTAGCAGTCAGGAATAAAAAAGCTAAAGCCAGAGCTGGTGCCTGGAGTGAGGCCACAACATCTGTCCATACCAAGAATGGACTATTTTCTTCGTCTAATCCCTGTACCAAAAGGTTACAGAATCTACCAAGGCAGTGCCACCATCTGAGGGCCAAGTAGTCAAACACATGGGTCTCCTGACACTTTACATTTATAGCACAGCATTTTATCCTTAGCCCCCACAGGCTTGGGGCCACTTCACAATGCCAAGTGAATTCAGTCCAACTTTGAAAAATCCTCATTTTTTTTCAATTCTAGCAACCATTCAAAAGTCATCTGAGACTCAAGGCCATTTCCTAACTGTGAGTTCATGTAAAATAAGGCCACGTTACATACTTTTATTATGCAATGACACAGAGGAAATATTCTCATCCCAAGAGGAGGACTGTGAAGAAAGCAAGGAAAGAACAGGTCAAAGCAAGATAGGAACCCCACAGGGCAAATACAAAACCCTACAGGCTCCATGTCTGGCATCCGGGGCTTGTGGCAACATCACCTGGGCTCCTACGGGGTTGGTGGGTTCTAACTCCACAGTCTGATGCCTATACTTACATAGATTTTTCTCTTGGGTCTGCTCCTCTCCGTTCCATCAGCTTTCTTAGGCAAGTATTCTATGACCCTGGATCTTCATTGCAACTTGGATTTGCTTTCAAGCTGTGGGTTTCCTTACAGGGTATCTGACACTGCTACAGATTGCCTGGTCTCATCAACCTTTTTCCTTCCCACATAGGTGCCAACCTCCTTGCCCTCCCTCTCAACGCTTGTGTCCTGAATGCCCACACAACTAGTATCATGTGGACAATGCCAAGTTTTTGCTCCTCATTTGAGATATCGCTCAGCCCTCTTGGATCATAGCTGCAGAGCTATGAGCACATTCCCATATACACCAGAGAAAGAAAACATTTGCTTAGACAATTCTATCAGGACAGTCTGAAGCCTTCCATGAATGGGGTCTTGCCTTCAAGATATTATTCCTATTCCTCCAGTACAGAAAGTGTTCACCTTTAGTTGTGTCTAATCTCTTTAATGATGTCTTCTGCCTGTCCTGCCAGATGTGTTCACTTTGGTCACTGCTTCTGTTTCTAGAGCTCTCGTTGCCGAGGCTAATTTTATGTGAGGGACTGAATGGGACTCTTTATATTTACAATTCCTTCAGCACTTGCAGGTCCTGAGAGCCATAGTCACTGTCATTTCCATTCTGCTGACCAAAATGGAAGCTTAGGGAGTTGAAGTATCATGTGCAGTCACCAGCAGGAGGACCAAAGGTTGTGAGTCCTAATACGCTAAAGCCAATTTTCTCTTCTGTCCCTTCAGCTTTCTGTGGGGCAGGTCCTCCCTTTTCTACTTCTCTGTGTCTTCTGTAAAGACAAGACCAGGCTGGGTCACTGGGCACTGGCCATGCTGACCTGTCTCTGCTTCCAAAGCTCTTTCTTTTGCCATGTTCTGGACGTTATTTCTAGAGATCTTCCCTTCCATGTCCCTGTCACTGAGATTTCAGCAGAAAACTTGTCTCATCAGTGACATCTTCTACTGTAGTCCCTCTGTCACATTAGCCTTTCAAAACATCATCTATACATCTCCATTTGGAACTGGGAACATGTTTGAGTGGCTTCCTTAAACTAAGTGTGTGATATTTTTTATTTGTGAGTTGATTAGAATAAAGTGTTTTCATTAAAACTAAGAAGAAAGTACTTTCTTTACCCTTGGAAATATAGCTTGCTCCCAATTTTTTTGATATTAATAAAGCCATTTTACCTTTCCAAAGAAAGAAAAAAAAACTGTCCTCTAAATGCTGATCATTTTTATGAATAATTTGCTTGTTTACTGCAGGTCTCATTTAAGTAGAATATATATTAGAGCAAAATAGCACTCTACTGTAAAACCACAGTATATGCTCATCTCCTGGGTGAAGAGACTTAGGAATCCACATCATTAGCACATCTGCCTGATTGCATTCTTCACTCTACAATTGACTGGTTAAACTCTCTCACAACATAGTGATTCTTGAAGCTAGTATGGATCAGACACAGCACCTAGCTGCCTCACATGTGACTTGCAAGAGAATTAGCAACAGCCTCCTTATTGGCTTAGAGAAGTCAAGAACTTGCTCATTTACATAGTAATGTGATATCAGAATGCAGTTGTGGCTCAGGCCCCTACACCTGCAGCTTTCCCTCTATCACGCACCTACTGGGACATTGTCTGTGTCCCTAGTTAACAAGCTCTCGCCTGGGAAGTGCTTACATCAAAGTCACTCATCCTGCTCCCACCCCATTCCTTGTTTGTTTCTTGGGAATCAGAACCCTGCTGTGGGTGTGTGCTATGAAATTTACCTCATCCTTGCAAAGGTATAAGAAGAGACCCCTACTTCTGCCATTCAGGCTTGGGTTCTTCAGAACCCCTGCATGCTGTCCATGAGACAGGGACCTGTACTTATTGAGGAGAAAAGCAACAACAACAACAAAAAGCATGTGTATTTTTAAAACATCAAAATATAAATCCACAAAGTCCAAACTCAGGTGCTTTTTAAATTTCAGATGAAATTCCACCTCCTCCCCCTTTTGAAAACCAACGCTGTTTGCTTTGATGTATTATTCGAGAAAATAAGGTGAAAGGCACGTATGTTATAGGCACTTGGTTCAATTTACTATAAAAGTATTATTGTTATACATTTAAATATACGTTTCCTCAGGGAAGTCCAACATTTAGGGTACATTTCAAGCTTGCATAAGTTTCAAAGTCCATGTAATCTTTCAAACAAGAGCCTTTATCTGAGATCAAACCTTATCCACGAGAAGGTTTGAGCTCTGTGTTTCTGAAACTCTTGAAGCACGGATATCACTAAACTTGATGGATGTAATTCAACCTGGGGGCTGGGAATGTAGCTCAGTTGGTAGAGTGCTTGCCAAGCACTGAGTTTGAGCCTCAGAACTGTATAAGTTGGTGTGGTGGCTCATACCTGTAATCCCAACACTTGGGAGGTAAAGTAGGGAAGTCAGAAGAAGTTTGGAGTCAATCTAGACTATGCAGCAAGTTCAAGGCCAGTCAGGACTACATGAGATGATCTTAAAAATGACTGCCTGCCTGCCTGCCTGACTGAATGAATATATAAGTAAACAAACACACTTGGTCCTTTAAGTAGCTAAATAACCTATTTAGTATATGAAATATATCATTCAAATTCTATAGCATGTATTATGGTTTATTAATCTCACCAAAGAGAATATAATGTTTAATACTCTTAATTATTATGATATTATTTCTTTTACTGACAATAAAATAGTAGACTTCAGAGTCAAGAACAGACATTGTGTGCGTACATATTCCAGATACAGATGCCACGGCTTTGTTTAGATGATTCCCTTCATAGTTCTCACTACCCAACCTCTATTCTGGCTTTATACTTCAACACCAAGCAGAACATTCTGTTACAGACCCCATATCACACGAATTCCATATTCATATCAATGGTATATAACAGTGAGAGTACTCGTTAATCACAGAACCCACTTGTACCAAATTATCAAGTGAGAAGAAGGTTCAGGGAACAGTTAAGCTGGTGTATATAAATGGGTGTCATATAGACATCCTTACAGAAACAGGAATGACTTAACCCTCCCATGCTTTCTAAAGTTGAATGGCCTTGCTTAACTTATTTTCAAATCTGATGTCTAATCATTTGTTGTGATCTAAATGCTCCTCCACAATCTTCAGGGATGTGATTGTAGATTTTATATCATAATGCATACTAAGCACTCACAGCTCTAACATTTTTTTATGTTTGGTAAATGTCAATAAATCTGTGGCATGCAAAAGGGCACTGCTAACATGGCAGCTATTTGATTTCTATACTTTGTCAAATATATGGACCTCTTAATTCAATAATCCATAAAGGCAATGCTCACTGTGGTTTCCCATTCATGAACCTGACCTTTCCTTAATGTCAAACATCATTTTCAACTAGCAAGGGAATAAAGCATATTATTTATATAAAGCTAATAATTATTAGGGAAAATAAATACAGAGGAAGTAATCATGAAAAAGATGAGCCCTTATTCATTTTTATCACTATGACTTGATATAACACTGGGCATACTCTTTCTCACAGTTCCAAAATATAAAGAAAAATATGCCATATCATCAAAGAGTCTAAATTTATCTAATCATTAGTTCAGAGTCTAAGTAGTGACATGAATTATTTCCAAAGCCATCATTTTACTTGCAAATGTGAGTTCTTTCTCAAAGTGACCTATTGTCTTGAGTTTTTATTCATGCATTTTTCTTGTTATCCAGGGCAATTCTATACTACCTGATTTTTTGTTTTTGAGAAGCAGCTAAATGGATTATGAATATCTGGAAGTTAAAGGAGGACTCCCCCTCCCACCCCTCTTTCACCAGCTGGGTACTTTAGTTTGATGTGAACAAAGAATATTCATCATCAAATATTTATTGGGAGCACCCTGTGCCAGGCCCTGTGCCAGGCATTGTGAGGCATGCAAATATGTCTAAGAAACAGTTCCAGCATTTGCAGAATTGATGCTTTAGTCGTGTGTGAACTTATCAGCCAAATTAGTCTGTTGTTAAACTTTCAAATGCTACCAGCGACAGTTATTAATATGTGTTCCCAGTTCTACAGAAACACCCTTTGAGGCACGCTTACATGTTTTCTCAAAAGCGCACAGCAGGTGTCAATCACGCAGACCTTCAACACTTGTTTTGCACTTCTGTGAGGTGCAGGTAGATGTCAGCCTCCAACCTGGGAAGCAGCTCTTCCAAGAATGTGAAAAGAATGTGTTTGTTGTTGACAGAGGCATGTGTTAGCAGCTGGCAGAAACAGTGATTAGATATGCTGGGTGTTACCAGCTTTTGTACACATAGTCAAGATGGGATGTACTAGGGAAGATCCAGGGGCTGGAGAAGCTGCTCAGGGGTGAAGAGCACTTGCTGTTCTTACAGTGGAACCCAGGTTCAGTTCCCAGCGTCCACATGGCAGTTCACAACCACCTGTAACTCCGTTTCCAGGGAGATCCTACCTCCTCTTCTCACCTCCTCAGGCACTGAATGCATGTGGGGTACTTACACACATTCAGACAAAACATTCATACACGTGAAATAAAAATGAATAACTATGAAAAGGGAAGGATCCATTATCTCTACTGTATTTCAAAGAAATTCCAGTTTTAAACAATCATTCCAGACTTAAGTACATCCAAAATTTCCATAATTACCCCTGCAGTGAGGGTTGACTCAGATCACTCAGATCAAGTAAAATACCTTTCTAATTTTGGGATTGTAGTTAGATAAATTTTCACCTCCTGTGTGTTCCCAGCAGCAGAGCAGTCTCCAAGGTGGAACATGCCTGCACATGTGTTGATATAAGTAAGGATGTGTGACCTTCTTCTGATGTCAGTTGTATCATTCAGTGACATGTGACCGTCTTATCTGTTTGAATTAATCACCACAGGATCAGCATGTGATTATCTTTGGACCCTATTTTCCTGTAAAGCATTAATATATTTAGCTGTTTTGGGTCATCATCATGATGATGAAAGATGAGATGCTAAGCACAGTTGGAACAACTCATATCTTAATAGCTGCTAATCTCATGAACATCCCAGTTGACTGGCATATGGCACATGCCAGATAGAAGCTAAAAAACTAAAAATAGAAAGCCCTCTTGGATGATCAAAAATATTGTTATTTATTTAAGAGCAATTTAATCAAAATAACAGTTTTATTTCCATTTCACCTTGACTCAAATTAAAAATTAATCACCAGAAATATGCAAAGCAAAGCAAGGAAATCTGCATCAGGAGAGCTGTCAGATAACAGTCTGAAAAAAAAAAAATAAAAAAGAAAAATCACAATGTCGAACCGTGCATTTATTATGTACTGGCTGCTGCTAGAGTTTTAGGTGAAGCAGATTAGAAATATATTATGGCATGAAACTGATGTTCTTTTCCTCTGATTCTCTTAACATTTTAAAAATAACAGTTGCTTAAAACCTACATATCCATTGCTGAGCAGTGATGACGCACACCTTTAATCCCAGCACTGAGGAGGTAGAGCAGGCAGAACTCTGAGGTTGAGGCTACCCTGCTCCAAAGAGTGAGTTCCAGGACCATCAGAATGACACAGAGAAACCCTGTGTCAACAAACAAACAAACAGAAAGCCCTATGGGGAAAAAATAAGTTTTCATCTAAAACAAATAGTACAAATGTGGTGGTTTGGACAGTTCAGACTAAATGAAATTATTTTGAATTCCTACTCTATAGCTAGAACTTTTACCTTGAAATCTCCAGGCTTCTCAGACAGGGTTATGCAATAAAATAATCCTAGTTAACAAAATCCCCAAGCAGCTTTTGGTGAAAAAAATTGGCACCTGATTCAAGATAGAGACTCCTAGATAAGGCACTGGGGAAGGAAATAAAGAACAAAAGGAGAGACAGTGTTGTCAAAGTTTTTAATTACCTACTTACTACATACTGCATTTCTCTCCTCTTCCTAAGAGGTTATCAGAATCAACAGTGTGTGCTGGGCATGGCAGCGTTCAGTTGTAATCCCAGTACTTAGGAGGTGGCAACAATAAGATCATGAGTTCAAGGTCATCCTTGGCTATATAGTGAGTTTGAAGAAGCCTGGACTTAGGAGACCTTATCTCAACAAACCAACCAAACCAAACCAAAACAGAATGACAAAGAAGAAACAATAATAGCCTAGTGACAGCACTGCCTCCTAATGGTGACACTAAGACACACAGCCAGGTGTCTGGGTGTGAGTGAGTGTGTGCTCTGAAAAGAATGCAGTAGCATGGCTTTACAGGGCTTCTCCTTGTTCTCTCTTGCTGTGGGATGGTCTGTATGTCAAATGTGTTGCTCTGATTGGTCAATAAATAAAACACTGATTGGTCAGTAGCCAGGCAGGAAGTATAGGTGGGACTAACAGAGAGGAGAATTGAGAGAACAGGAAGGCGGAGGGAGACACTGCCAACTGCCGCCATGACAAGCAGCATGTGAAGATGCTGGTAAGCCACGAGCCATGAGCCATGTATAGATTTATAGAAATGGATTAATTTAAGATATAAGAACAGTTGGCAAGAAGCCTGCCATGGCCATACAGTTTGTAAGCAATATAAGTCTCTGTGTTTACTTGGTTGTGTCTGAGCGGCTGTGGGACTGGTGGGTGACACAGATTTGTTCTGACTGTGGGCCAGGCAGGAAAACTCTAGCTACACTCTCTTTTCTTAGAAAAAAAAAATCAATGACTGTGATGGCTAGAACGTCACATTATCCTGCAAAGAGAAGCCACACAGTGGAAACAGAGAGATGGTAACAGCAAGGACTCCAATTACAGAGTCACCCCCACTTCTAGCCCACTCTTTGCCCAGGTTTCTCTGGATCCGAAGAGAACCAGACGAACTGGTTTAAGCTACTATTTACCTGTCCACAGAAAGGAGGTAAACAAATTTGAAATTCTTGGATACATCTCTGTAGAAGATGCAAATTACACAGGGAATGAATAGGTCTTTTCAATAGACCAGGTCTGAAGCTGATGAAGTGCTTACATACATTTTCAGTGTGAGGGAGACCAAAGTGGCTAGAGATTCCTGACTGAGTTAGGTCAAGTTCAGGTGAGCCTTAGTAGAGGGTATCAACACATCATTCCCTCCATATGCTTTTCAACCAAAGGGAGGGACGAGTTGTTTATCCAGGCTAACTAAATTATTTTTAAAACATGACTAAGTGAGGCAGCATATGTTGTTACAGAAACATGTATGAAAGTATATTCAGAAATGAGAGGTCATGTGATAACGTAGAAACAGAAAAAGGAGAACTTAGTATTCTTAGAAAACTTCTGATCTGGTACCAAGGCTTCTATGCCAGTGGGTTTTGTTTGTTGTTATCACTCCTGAATACTATTACCTCTTTTAGTTTTTTCGAGACTGTTTCTCTGTGGATCTCTGGCTGTCCTGGAATTCACTCTGTAGAGAAGGTTGGCCTCAAACTCAGAGATCTACCTGCCTTTGCCTCCTGAGAACACTAGTATTAAAGGTGTGTGCCACCACTGCCAGGTCCAATGCTGAGCATTGAAACCAATGTCAGACTGTCACACAATTTGACTGTCCTCCTCCACCCCCCGCCCCCATTTACCCTTTTCATTTATTTATTTTTTTTGTGAAAAACTTGTCTTGAAATTTGTATTTACAAATGAAATTAAGATTAATGGTGGTTTTATCGCATAACAAAATTTGGGTCACCCCCTTTTCAGGCATTAATGATAAAATCAGTGTCATTTAAGATCGTAAAATCTGTGTTTCTCAAAACTCCTCCTCCAGGTGAAAACCGTGGATTTCCTACAGCAGAGGTTTGGGGCCAGTGTGGTCTCAGGAAGGTCATGTGTTGGGAATTGAGAGAGCTGGCAACACAAGAGTAGAACGGGGGTGGGAGGTGGGGGTTAGGGGTGAGTGGGTGGGGGGTTAGGGGTGAGTGGTAGGCTGGTGGAGGTGGGTTCATGAGCTGTCACCTTTCACCCTTCAAAAGGGTTAATGCTTGTGTGCTGGGTGTGAGTTATGTGTACAGAGACTGAACAGGGAGTCCCCTCAAACCTGTTTGAGTCTCTTCTGTGAGTGATATTACCACCTTTCATATGATGGAAGGCAGAACGCAGATGTGAGGTTTGAACTTGGACTTTCAAGCCTTGTAAAGCACGTGCCAAGCATTTCTGTTCCATCTGAAATGCTTATTCTTAGGTGTTTTGATATAGCAACAGAGTATGATCTAAGATCCCAGATGAAGACTATCATCCTCTAGTAATCATCCAATGACTGCAGCCTGCTGTAAAGACAGGATGGTGGACAACCGCTTCTGCAAAGGGAAAGGCTTGAAGCCTGCGGTATCTTCTAGGTATTCCTGCCTGCACTTGAAGGGCCTGGCAGCAGGCCTGTTTTCTGGGCACCCCTTTTAAAAGCCTGTTCAGTCTTTTGCCCCCCTGAGCCTGCAGGCTGGTTTCAAAGAAGCGATTTTCACCACTCTGGTGTAGGGTCAGCTGCAGCCGTCAAATGACTTCGAGGGTTATTCAGGCCTAACATAGAGGAAGACAGTCGCTGAAGAAGCAGCTAATAGACCTTGTCAACCAGCCTGAGATTGAGCACCAGAGTGACCCCCACATTTTAAACACTCTTTAGTATTGATTCCAAACTCTTTCAAAGTTTAACACAGGGCAATGTTGTACACGAGAGCAAAGCCCTGGCACACTCATGGTGTAACATACAGAGGGCGTGACATTTGATTATATCTAAGCTTCTTCAAATGCCAAGAGGAATTTGGAGAAAGATATTTGATATTGACTTTTAAAAGGTCCACATAGATAAAATTAATAAATCTTATTAAAGTTTATTTTAGGGATATTGATTTTAAAGTTGAAATGCACCCACAAAGAAAGTCCCATGATAAGGGTAATGTGTAAATTCCTTTAAAACCCATAGTTACTGTAATTATACGGAGCATTTTACAAGCAACGAGGGACTGCTTAGGATAGATGACTGAAATTTAATCAGTTTCTGGCATAGGCTGCCTTCCTTTCCCACCAAGAGAATTTCCAATGCAGGCAGACCTGTTCAGAGACTGAACCTTGCTTATCACACTCGATCTGTCTTTGAGTACTTTTCACAAGAAAGGCTTCCTCGAATCTCCCAAAAGATAAAGGAACAGGGCAGTTTTTCTCAGTAGCATGTACCTTCCTCCCATCCCATCCCATGCCCTTCTCAGTAAACTTAATTCAGTTCTCCAGACTGGCTTTTATACTCACAAGAAGCATTCTGTATTGAATGCATAAAACATGGGCGTGCTGATACTGCCACAGGAGAGTATCCAGTAAGAAAGAAGGCCTAGCCTTTATACTCTTAGGAAGTGTTTGCCCTGAAAACTTCTTTCAAAAACAACTCATTTCATTTTCAGTTTTATTTGTATTAAGTGGTGTAGGCCTGCCAGTCTTGTGAGGAGAAAGCTGAATTTGATGTAGTTTCTTTTATAGCAAGGAGGAAGTGAAAAAATAATCACCAATGATAAGTGTGGAAATTAAACTACCTCTAGAGTTCATGTTTTACAAGGTCAAAATCGATTAGTTTATCTCCCAGCTGATTTAAAACCTATCTGATTATTTCTGATGGCTTAAGATGTAATTGTCTGGAAGTCTAAATAGGATTTTTAGACTTACCATTATTAAAACCTTAGGAACTGAAGATAGAACTGTCTGGCTTGATTACCATACTTTTACTGTTGTGAAAAAATAAGAACTCCCAAGTTGCCATTTGTTGTTCGCATTTTTATCATAGTGCTTAATAAATCTCTGTCCCTAGTACAAATTAATGCTTTTTTAAAATTGTAGTTCATTTAAACGTAGGTTCTTTGTACATAGTAGCATTGCAGTGTGACATCTGAGTCCCAGAGATCAACTGATGGCTGTTGAAGATCATGAAGAATGGCCCATTCAAGCAGTTAGTGTACGACAAATAGCAAGGTTTGTGTTTAGTGTGGAGATTTATCAACTAGACAGAGCACGTGTGCCTGGGACCTTAATGGAAGTCTACTCAAACCTACTTATTAATCAGCCAGTGCAGCATTTTTAACAGATCACATTATTAAAAAACTCCAGATATATGAAAACTGAGCTCTGATGGGAAAGGTACCATCCCTGAACCACAACCGTGAAACACATATTCGTTATTGCATACTACAGTCTGTAAGAAAGAAAAATAAGCTTTTCATTTTTTTTCCTATTTTTTTGAGGGCTAGCTAGCATCCTTTGCCTGAGACAGACCTCTGGCTCTGGTAAGCAGTGTCTAGCAAGCTGTATCTGGATCACATAGCTGATTCTCTGTCCCAGTCTACGCAAGATGTAATTACGTTAAGGTAGCATGTCCAACTTAAAGTTACCACATGTGTATATCTATAGAGATCACATTAAAGAATCTGCTTAAATATCCAAAGCCATTTGTGGAGTGGAGAAATGAAGTACTTCCGATAAAGGGGTAGGGGAATACCTTCCTGGGTATCTAGAATCTCAGCAAGATTTTCCAGGCCTCAGAGATATGTCAGATTTCTCATCTCCAATGGAACTTTCAGTGAGTCAAGAAGTTGATTGAGGACGATGACTCTTTTGATTATCATCTCAAATGACAATGACAATCACTGTGTATTGATTATCTGGGAGCTCTGCATTAAGAAGAGTAAGCACAGGAGAAAAAGCCACAGTAAATTAGTGACTTTTACATAGTAGGTGTGAGTGTCCTAGTGTGGAGAGCCCTGGGCTTCTAACTTTTGCAGCCCCCTGCTGGTACTTCCAGACCTCTCTATTCAGGAGCCTAAGAGAGGAATATGTGCAAGTTAAAAAAAAAATCAGCCAATAGTTGGTTCATTCCAGCTTTGATAGTCAATTAAGTGTTTTACCAAATATTTTCAGTGGCCTAAGTGAAGATGTTTTGTTTTCTTCATAAAAACGTAAAACTTGACATTTATAATTTATTAAACAAAATGAAGCTGGGTTTGTGAGGTGGCTCAGCCAGTGAAAGCGGTTGCTAACCAGCCTGACAGCATGGTGGAAGGAGAGCATGAACTTCCAAAAGCTCTTCTCTGGTCTGCCTCTACCTCTTTCTTTCTTTCAGCATAATTTTTAAAACCCGCAACAAAGAATAACAGTGTGACGGAGGATACCCAGTCTTCCAGAGCATCTTGGCCAGCTGTGATTGTCCACACCTGTTATCCCAGCAGTCCAAAATGGAGGCAAGAGGCTTGAACTAGTGGCAGCCTGACATAGTGGCAGTCAGTCTCAGCCTCAACCCTCGAAACATTTCAGGTAGACTTGACGGCCGGCGGAGCTGCTAGGGGAGAGTCGGCCCTCCTCAGCGAGCGCTCTTCATTTAAAGACTAGTTCTTTCATTAACTGAGCTGAAGCAGTCCTCCTTGTAAAGCTGGCATTTGTGGAATGGATCAGCTTGCTTGAACACAGGATCATTCTCGTCTCTTGCCTGACAATTCACCGAATAGTCAGGCCAACAATATGGCCATGTCTTAGAGCAGCCACAGCTGCTGCTGCCTCCTCCCCCGGTTCCTCCTTCTCCTTCCTCCTCCTCCCATTTCCTCCTCCCTCTCCCTCATCTCCCCCACTTTCTCCTCCTCCTTCCCCCACTTACACTTCTTCCTCCTGTCCCTTCTCACCTTCATCTCCTCTGTTTATTTTTCCTCCTGTCCCTTCTCCTCCTACTTCTCCCCTTCTTCTTTCAAAAATAATCGATCCAGATTCTCATTCTTACTGGAGCCAAAACAAGTTTTTTAATTATTTTTATTTTTATTTCTGCTTTAAAGTTGTTCAGCATGTTCCTCTCTGAAGCAGTTTATCTAGTTACTCTTATCAGGAAATGAAGTCTTCCTTGGCATCAAGTTTCTTTCTTCCCAGCCATATCCAATCCATCACCACAGTCTTTTGATACTCACCTCTAACATACCTTTGGGATCATTTTCAGTCTCCAGCTACTGCTCCACATGAGGTCAAATAACTTTACCCCTTACCTCTTTTGCTTCAACAGCCTCTGCAGGGAGCTAGTTCTCAGCACCTTCTCTCCAGCCCTTCAGCTGCACGTAGCCAGGCCAACCATACAGAACCAGGCCGATCTGTGCAGAAGAGAATCGGTCCACCTTCCTCATCACTTCCGTTCCTCATAGCTTCTCCTGCCATTAGTCTTCAGATGCACCAAGGCCCCCATTTGACTCTGGCTTTCTTCCCCTACCTTATTCTTTATCATGCTCTGACATCCCTCTTTACTAGTCCTTATTTTACAAACCTCTGTCTCACCCTAGGGTTGTGATTATGTGAATTGTATGTGTGATAATGCTTTTTTCCTGGGATGATACCCCCCAACCCCTGTGCGCAGTGCGCACGCTACTTCTTTTACTTGATACAAATACCACTTTCTCAAAGAAGCCTTCTGTTTAGTTTTTCTTGTTTTGTGATTATTTGCTACTACGAATTTACTTGTGTGATTATTTCAAGCCCATCTCATTTTGAACATAAAAATCATTAACAAAATGGGGGAAAGATTAATTTTTTTTTTCATTTTCTATCTCTACCATACATGAGTACTACTTGCTACACAATGTCCATGCCTGTTAAATGATCTCCCAACTGACCCACTTCAGTTGTTTCCTGGATCTATGCTTGCTCTTCTGTTTTCAGGACTAACATGCTTGTTCCATTTCTGTTCCTCATAGGAGATGGGTTTGTAATCCTTCTCTGACTTGGGCCCACATTGACACGTCTTCTCCAGCGTTCTTTATAAATGTAGAGAACTGACTATAATGTGTGGGGTGTGATTGGTAATTGAAGAATGTAATGCTACCATTTCTTCCACTGTCTGTTAATTTAGTCTAAGGTGGTGGCATTCTTTTATAGTCTCCGTGGCTCACTGTGGGTACATATTAACCTGGATCATGTAAGAAGCCACACATCTTTTCTTCTACCATAAAAGTTCCCTGCTAGAAAAGGGCCATTGGAAGTTATGCATAGTATCTTTGATGGCTCCATGGAATCATGCACTCCCTTATGTGTTCCAGGCTGTACTTGCGGTTCTTTACAGTAAGTGGTGTTTTAATGACCCTTTTCGCATTCTTTCGTCTTGGGTATATATACATGTTGTTTACCATGTTCATGTGACATGTACACAAGGAACATTAGGAGGTAGAAATTGCATTACTCTGCAAGGTAGAAGTGAAAAACACACACTGTTTTATTCATATTGTGAATGTTCTCAAGATACAGACAAACTATGAGTTTACAAATAAGCTTAACTGGGTACATGTTTCAGCATTTATTTGTATTGTAGAAGAAGACAGTTCATCAAACTATATGGCCAAAGAATTTTGTTATCTTAATTTTGAAATTATTGTTACATATCAATGATTCCTGAATCATTTTTAAAATTAATTAAAAGCAAAAGTTAAAATGTCTGACATCTTGTATTAGCTATATGTTATAAATTTCTGCTCTTTATGTTCATATAAAGATGAAAAGAACAATTTTAGGAAATTGGCCCAGGAGGCATTGAAGACAAAATAGTGCATGAGTCATATGCTCCTTTACAATTATTGCCTTAATCTAAGAAATAAAATTAATGAATGCAATAAAAGCTTGTGATAATTTGACTTATGATTGTTGTAGCCTATATATAACCATTCATTACAAATGGTCACAATTGCAGTTTCACTCAGAAAGCATTTATTAAGCCCTGCTTCTGAGATCAGCATGGCAGACACATGACCCTGAAGTATACTTTGACCACTCTGTCCTCTTAGAACCAGTGGGGAAAAGACAGGCTTTTTCTATGAGGAATTTGCATATTTCATAGCCTATTGCAAAAAAATGTATAGGTTTATATTAAGATCACAGCATGATGGTCTAGGACTGTGAGGATGTGGAGAAAAAGAGGGAAGGCTGGATTTACTGAGGAAGTGTATACCGGAATCCTGTCTTAAATTCTTTGCAAGTACTGTGCAACACCACGATAGTGATTTCAATAAAACAAATGTCACTAGCAACAGAAGGATAGAAGGAAAAGAAAGAGGCACAGAGGATCAAAGCAGCTGAAATGATGATCCATGAGAGAGGGGTGTCTTTGGTCATTCATAACCTTGAATAAGCTATGGACACTGTAGCTGCAGTAAAAGGCTTTCCTTTTTTTGTTTGTTTTTTAAACCTTAGTGTATTTATTCATTTACATGTGTGAATATGCCACAACATACATGGTACATGTGGAAGTCAGAAGACAGCTCATAGAAGCTGGTTTCTCCTCCCATCATGTGGGTCTCGGGGATAAAGCTTAGGTCCCTACAAGGGGCCTGGGTTGTCTTGCACTGCCACTATTGGCGTCTCTGTCTTGGTCATTTCTGCATCTCACTCATATCAGCTCCCATGCACTCCATTAGTTAAGTCCTTTCTAATACTGTCCCCACTTTACAGACGAGCTTGAGGTTTAGGCTGTTAAACAAGCTGCTTAAGTTCTGGAAGCTTCTAAATGGCAGACCCTGAAACGGAGCCTACATGTATGTGGTGCTGGAGTTGGGCTCTAAATTCCCAAGCATTGCTGAAGTAAGTTTTTGGTGTTTACCCAAATGTTTATCTTGGCATCAAAAGAATTAATTCCAGGTATGCCAGATGTAGGGTTTACTCTCTGTTTATAGAACAACAAAGGAGAATGATGTTATGAAATGTTACTTGTAAATGTTGCTGTTGAAATTGTAACAATTGCTGTAAATGAGATACACAGATTGGTACTGATTAACAGTCAGCAATTTAACCTATGTTCTTGTTCGTTAATTGTAAGACATATTTTCTTAATCCCTTACATCATTGAACATACTCATAGCTAAAAACATAGACATTGAAAACGCAAAAACAGAAGTGACAGTAACTTCAGTCATGTGACTGAAGTTCATTAAACACAGTTATGTTTTTTAAAGGCAGAAAGTGATTTTTTTATTTTATTGCAGATATAATATTTCATTTATCCAACATATGCAATTACTAGAGCTTGGAAAACACAATGGTGTAAATGTCAAAATATGCTTTAGTTGGATATATGTATGAATTTATGAGACTATCATTGATCTCTTCATTAAAATATATACCTTATAGTAATTTTATATTTATATATATGCACAGTCATACTATGTTTAATAAACATCTAATGTTTTAATACATTTTCAGCTAAATGCATGTAACTGAATATGTAGGGAGACCCTTAATTATCTAGGCAGATCTTCTTAAGAATGGCAGAGTTACAAAAATTTTAAAAATAGTTACTTTATTTTCAGGCCAGCATTTATAATTTACACATTTAATTTGCAATGCCTGAAACCATATCTTAACCTCTACTTAAGTTAACTTCAAGCGTTCTTCTGTACAGTACTGCTTCTAGAAGTAAGCCTGGCTTCATTGAACAACAGATCTTATTGGACAGCTATATCCAGAAGAAGGATGCTAGATATTAACAATACGAAGTGTAGTTCCCAGGAGATTCATGGTGTATTATGGGCTACAGAAGAAGATCAATTCTTAGAGATGAACGACACAGTGATGTGGTAACACAGAGGAGAATTCCCGTAATAAGATGATGTCAGCAACCGCTAAGCCTATGGAACTGTAGTCTTTTGAAGACTTTTGCATGGAGGAAGCCATACTGCTTTCATTCCCTTTTGGGCACATGGATACACAACGAGCCTTTATGAGTGCCAAGTCAGCCAGATTTCATTATAATTAGTATGAAAAACACTTGAAACCCTCTTCTCTTTCAACTTGAGCACAACTTCATATATTAAATTATAATATACTTCATGATTATCTTATTAAAACAATTTATGCATCTTGTTTCCTTTGCTTTTTCAAAACACAGATTTCAACAATATATTAGTTATTTATGTCCATAAAGATTTAGACAATAAAAACAAGATGATGACAAGCAACAGAGATTTCCTGAACCAGGGCACCTATTCCTGGGCATTGTGGTGGAGGAACAGAAGTTGACTAGGTGTAAGGTGGGCAATGCTTGTTAGAGGTGGTGAGAGAACTGATACAGAAATGAAACAGAAAGCCAGAAGCAGCTGCATGTTTCCTGTATGATGTAGTTTTTATCCTCAGAGCTATTGGGATCTTGGATAGGATAAGTCTTTGTGGAGGGTGGTCCACTTTACAGTGTGCTGTAAACATCACCAATGTCCATTAAAAAGTGAGGCCACCCCTGTTTGAGAACCACCACGGCAGCAAAAAGAAGCATGGATATTTCTGGACACTGGAACAACACTCTGACCCCACGGAGATTTTAAGAAAGGCAAACTGGGCTAGAGACGGCTCCGTGGCTGAGTGCTCACTGCTCTTGCCGAGGACTCTGACGTGCCACCTGGCACCCACACCTGCATAACAGCTCAAGCGTCTCCAATTTCAACTCCAGCAGATTCAGGTCCTCCTCTGACCTCCACAGACTCCTGCTATCACGTGATACACACACGTGCACATGCGCGCACGCGCGTGCGCACAGACACGTACAAAGGCACACACACATAAGATAAATAAATGTTTTAAAAGGGCAAATTATTTTTGTACTTCTTCAGTGTTTACTCCTCTGATTCCCTAAATCAGGACGTGGGACAAAGGCTGTTCATATTATACAGCTTATCTTTTTTTCTTGAACCTTTTTTTTTTATTTATATAGCTTACCTTTTTTTCTTACCTTCCTTCCAAGTACTTGGAAGCTGGTGTTTGTAATTCAACAATTGCTTAATTACAGGTTGGAGATGTGATACTCACACACATACACACACACACACACACACACACACACACACACACACACACACACACACTGCAGAGATATAAATTCAGATGAGAATGCCTTTGATTTGTTCATTATATTGAATGTTCATCTATGTTTCACTCCTATATCTTCAGGAAAAAAATCAAAATTATAAACTTACCAGAATACAATAGACATCTTGCAAAAGTAAAACCGGGCCAGTCTCAAGGAAGACATGATACTGATCCTAGAGAGTCTCCTTATAGGGGGATGTTTGTTTAGTGCATATTTATTATTCTTCTCTTTAAAAAAGGGATCAGCAATGAAAATTATAAAATATGACTGGCTTACAATACAATATATCCAACTTGAATCATTTTCTAAATCCAAAGACATTTTTAGATGAAAGCAAAGGCAGTCATTTCTACATCATTTTGTGAAACTTAAGCCTACCCAGAGGAAAGGTAATTTTGTTTGATCCTGAAGATCAAGTGAATTTGTTCACCAAACCATTTATTCCAAAAGGTAATTAAAATAATGTAAAATCGATCTAGTCTATGTTTAACAAAATTAACTAATTATGATCTGCTTAAATCATTTAACCTATATAGCTCCTTTAAAAACCGTTGATTTTCTTTGGAAAAATAATATGTGTGTGTGTGTGTGTGTGTGTGTGTGTGTGTGTGTGTGCGCGCGCGCGCACGCTTGTGCGTGTGTAAAATAAAATACATAAAATAAAATGTATAAAATAAAATAAATAAAAAACAAACTACATATATACATATGTATATGTACATATATGTATTTGAAGATGCCTCCTTGTTTTCAGTTGGTCTTGAGATTTATTTTCCCCAAACAGAATAGACAAATAATCAAGAGGAGAAACTGAGATTGCCCTTTAAGTAAGCAAAGGAAAAAAAACAAAAAACAACAAAAACCTCCCATGATAAGGAAAAGACATATTCAGAGGTGAGGAAATGGGACTCTGTATTTTGGAACCTGAAATTTAGTAACTGTCACATGCACTGTTGATGTTAGCATGCTGATGCCCATTGAAAACATCCCAACATGGGCAAAAGGTACACCTGTTATCTGCCTTTCCGTGTTCAAATTGATTGTGGACAACATAAACATATACAACCCAGTGTTTGTTTATGTTCAACTAATTTGCACCTATTCAAGTTAGCATCAAACATACTTTAAAAAGTTCAGCAAATCAGAAGAGCTAATTGCCTGCCACTAACTACATTGATTTTCAACCTATCTGTTCTAATCGTGGAAACACTATGGAGACGTCAAAATTTCGAAGTTTATAGGTCCTTGTAAGTGTCCCTGAGAGCTATGAAATCGTCACAAAAGAACAGAGATTATCTGTGACAACTCAGGGCTTTAAACAGAGTGGCGAAGCTGGCAACCACGTCAGGGGAGGTAACCTCAGGCCCTGGGTGGCTTGCCGATCAACTGCCACCTATTATTAATTCATTATAACTCACTACTTTATTTTCAGATAAAACCATCATTTATGTCATTCCTTAAACCAAATGACATTCTAAAAGACACCCCGTGCTAAAAGTATCAGCTGAACTATCTCTCTACACTGGAAAAAAAAAGAAAAGAAAAGAAAAAAAGAAAAATGCATGAATCTGATTTTTGACAGCAATCTCTGTGAACCATCTCTCATACTGAGGTTGGTTTGTGGACTTGTGATTTGCATTTATCCAATGATACCAAATCACGTGAACACACCTCTACATCTAATCAGGAATTTTTTTCTAATTGAATTATGACCTTTAATCCACCTTCCTCTTGATTATGAATGACAGTGACCTTTACCTAATTTAAAACAGACACTCTCATGCAAAATTATGCAAACGGCACATGTAAATTCTGAATCAAAGATGAGCATAATGGACTGCTGAGAAATTATTTCAGAAGTGTTCATACTGCGGCCCAGTGAGGGCTTGGCGAGTGAGTGAGTTCTTTAGCCTGTGAGCAGTCAGTCTGAAGAGCTGCAGAGCCGTATTGCTGTTTGTATTTTTTCAACGTCTATTTAGAAAACTGGCATGTCAATCAATATACATATCAATTTTGATTATTCTCCTCGGCATTTTATGGCATTCAGGAAATGATCACCATGTAATGAAGTCAGATGAAATTATTTTTCAGGAGAGTTGGCGCACTGTGCTTGAATATTCAATTCATTTCATTTCATATCATTTCTGGCTGCACAGGAACCTGGTGAAAGTCGGCTATAGCACGTGGGGCGAGTTGACTTCCTGATACTGTTTTATCTCATTAAAGAGGAACTTCATGCCCATGGCAGCTGGCGGCCAGCAGTGTTTCTCAGATATATTTAGAAACTACTGTCTCAAGGAAAAAAGTTGAGAGAAGAAAAGCATGTTTACATCCAGAGCCAGATGAGCCCTAACTCTCGATTCCCTTTCCCTGCATCGACTCTCCTTTCTCTTTAGATCAATAGAGACGATTATGAGCGGTCATCACTTAAGGTGAGCCCGGCTTGGAGCACAAACTAACTTAGAGCAGAATCCTATAATCCACCCTGCCCTTTCTCAGGTCATTCCATTATAAACTGAGCAGGTATTGCAAACAAGATACCATTTTTTCCTCAAATTTCACATATTTTTCTTTATATACAAAAGCATAAAAATGATTCGTCCGTGTCTTATATCCCAGACATACATATGTGACTTTGGGGGTATAGAGATTATGTCACAGTAATAGATGATTGAGGGCCCTTTACTGTCAGAATTCCTGTGGACGGTACCTTGTAGAAGCATGTACTTTCATGACTAATACGGTGTGTGTGGGGAGGGGGTGGCAGATTGCTCTATTTAAAATAAACAAATTGACCCTGGCAGATAATAGCATTTTGCACTGCCAGATACATGTTTGTCTTTGGCTGTCGACGTAATCGCACTGACGGTGCTCTTAATGTAATCTTTCCTAGGAAATTAAACAGGTTTTAATGATAAGCTTATAATGGATTGGGGACAGACTTCCAGGGAGAGAACTATCAATACTAGATGTTTGAGGGAGAATACATACATGAAGCAATGTCGAGAGGATCAATGAACATCAGAAAGAAATCAATGGTGGTCTGTGTTTAAGGAACTCATTTACATAGTACCCAGAGAAGTTGCCAAAAGCACACAAAGCTACGTAAGGCCCTCCTCCCTTTCTCCTGAAGAGTTCTTGACATGCACCTTGCCCCCCCCCCCCACACACACACACAGAACTCAAAGCAAGAGTCCTCTTAGGAAGACGTGTGCATTTGTCTAATTCATAGTTCTCAGAAGTTGTCAATCTGGCTTTTCAGAGTCGGTTCTGGAAACTCCCTGTAGCCTGGACAGATGCCACTCACCAAATGGACCCCCAAAAGCTCTGGAACCAGTGCTCATCCCTGGCATGTCTGAGAACAGGGGTAGACATGCTAATTTACGAGCCACAGAGGGGCCAGAGAGGTGGCTCAGCTGTCAAGAGCACTGACTGCTCTTCCAGATGACCCCGGTCTGGTTCCGGGTACCCATATGGCAGCCCATAGCCATCTGTAACTCCAGTTTTAGGGGATCCAATGGCCTTTTCAGACCTCCAACGGCACTGGGTGCACATGTGGCACACGCACACACCTTCAGGCAAAACACTCGTGTACAAAAAATAAAAATAGCTAAATCTAAAGAGCCTTAGACATAACCACACACTGATTTGGAGTCCTCACTCCCAAATGATGTTGAGCCCAGAGAAGCACATTTAGGGAAAACTATTAATTTTAATCAAAATTATACATGACTGCCAGCACCGGAAGCACTGTTTGTTCTTGGCTGCAGTCTGTCTCATTGCTGTAAGGCTCGGAGAGTTTTAAATTCAACTGACCTGAGATGCTATATTAGTAACAGATTAGAATCACCCCTTTCTTGCCCCATAAATCCATTCTTCAGGCTACAAAGGAAAATGAAACTAGGAAACATCGAAATTGTTATGTCTGTGAATGGCGTTGAGCAAAGCATGAATTTAATTTTTGTTCAGAAAATACAATGGGTGGAAAACTATCTCAGTACAGACTAGGCTGATAGCAGCTGCCTTCTTTCCCTGCTATAAAACTGAGAAGTGGGTATCTTTAAAATTCATGTTATGGATGAGGAGGCTGAGGCCTGGAGAGATGAGAATTGCATCCCTGCCATAATTCTAGCCTAGGTCCGTGTCTGAAGCCAGGCAGCTGCTTTGTGCTTACCTTGAAGAGTCAGCTCTGTGATTTAAAATGCCTACTTTTCTCTTTCTTCTTAATCAAGAATGTGAAACTTTAAACGATGGCCACACACCCCTCTCGTTAATTAGATAGAAACACACACAGTCAGCCGCAGCCTCTTGCTCCATCCTTCCCTGAACCTGCTAAAATCGCAGTGGTTGGTTTGCAGTGGCTTTTTTCACAAGCTAATCAAAAGGATTTCACGATAGTGTTTAATATCACTTTGGCTGAAGGTGGAAAAATGAAGCCATTTAGAGCTGAGACCAAACGCCATAGTCTGAGCTTGGCTATGCATTTGGCACTGAAGCTGCTTTGTTTAGTGTCTCCATCCACCCAGAGTCTTTGGCGGCACTGGGAGATTGTTGTTCCTGTGGGCCTTGGTCCATAGACTGGGTTAGGAAGTCCTATTCTTTGGTTATCCCTGCTGCTTGCCGCCAATGTCTGTCCTGGTTTGCAACTGTCTATGTGTTTTCTTGAGGCTATATCTTATTGCGGGTATCTCGGCTCTTTCCCAGGAACACCCTGGCTGGAAAAGCTTTGCATGCTCTCTGCTCCAAAGCCCATGGCTTCCACTGTCTTCCTTTCTACCTGCCCGGTTGCTGCCTGCTAACTCCCTTTTAGAACTTGACTCATGGTCACAAATGCTTTCTGTGGACTTAGTTATAGGGTTGGTAATTCCATCCTTCAGCAGCGTCTCCTTCTACCCTCCTAGCTTCCCTAGCCAATACATTTGTCCTCATAGCTAAAGCTTCCAGGCAAAGAGCAATTTTTGTTAAAGATTAATTACTACTGGATCTTCACTGAGAGTTATTAAGATTTGATAGTACAAGTTCAAAAGCTGCAGACCGTGGTTTATAAGAAACTAAGTCTGAATCCCTTAAAGGCAGCGATCCCTTTCCTCAGCTCAGAGACTATCACTCTCCTCATCCTTCTGCGACTTTCCGTGTTTCTGTAACTTTTGTTGTCTTTCATTTTCCCATTCTTCCCACCTTTCCACTTAATTCTTTCAGAAGTTGTGCCTCTGTTTTATATCAAAATGAGAACTCATAGCGTTTATCATTTGTATTTGGTGGGATCATTTCTTACCTTGTGCTTTTTTAAAAAATCGAACACAAGTTCACTGTTATATTCTGGAAGCACACAGCTTCAGGGTGGGGGCATAGTTACACTTTTTACAAACGTAATTTACAAAATTGAAATATTGAAATTGTACAGAGAAGTGGATCTCTTATTGCCCCTGAAACAAAATTTGAGTATATAAATCAGTCTCACCACATTAAAAAGTAAGCCCATGAATTGTCCAGACACTAATCAAACACAGGCCCTGGGCTTAGCACAGAGGCCAGGTCTGTAAAAAACACAACACAGTCTCATTTTCATCCTGAATTAATTTAAGTCACAACAATTGAGGACTTATTTTCTTAACCTCCTCCCACCCCCAAATTAATTTGAGGTATATGAACTTCAATCATTATGGACAAACAGAAATGAAGTCTGTTGCAGAGGTGGCTCTTATTTTTATTTGGGGGGGGGAGATTGATGGGCACCATGCAATAATAACAGCACAACTACAGGAACAGCAAGAAAGACGTGGTGCTGGTTGAATAGGATTGCAAATTTTGGCTCTTCTGTGAAAACCAGTCTGTCTTCTGAGCCACTGAGGTTTTATTTTTTCGGCTCCCCTGTAATGACACCTGTCGCTCTCAAGTGACTGCTAATACGTCTGAGAATTAAGTTGTCTGAATATTTTTTGCAAACTTCCCTGGAGAAGAATATCTTTTGCTTTTAGTTTTCTATTTCAAGAAGCTGACACTATTTTCAGGCAAAGAATTCAGCAATGGGGTGATGGACTGAGCAACAAGGAGTGCCTCCTTTCCGTGGTTTAGGGTCAGTTGTGACTCTTAACTAAATGTATCTCCCACCAGACTCTCTGCCCAACTTCTCCTTTCATGGCAGAAATACCACCCAAGTAATTTGACTGGGGAAATCAAATGTGAATGGAATGCCTCATAGGCTAAGGAACTCACTCAGCAAGAGATGATGGCAGGATAAACTCAAATTTAAATTAATTCCCAGCTTTTCCCATACCAATGGCTGACATCTACCTTGCCGATCCGGACAAAACTGGTATATTAAAATAACCATAAAGATATGTTCTTGGACTTTCTGCCTGCCAGCAGGTAGAGATTTTGGACATAGAAGAGTAGTCCATCTGCCCAATAGTCTTAATATGATTGAAATGAATACTGGCATCATGCAGTGGCATCAAATTTTTTTTTCATTTGTCCCCCAATAAATGTGTATCTTGTACAATCGCTGCTGACCCATGATTTCCCTATCTTTTCCAGAAGATTGTGTGTTGATCCTGTGTAGGTGTTTGTTTCAATTGTATAGATGATTCCATAAGTCAAATGACCAGAGTGTTTGAATCAGATTCCTGTGGGTGACAGGTGTCAGAGTTCATCTTTCCACACTGGGACAAACCATGATAGGGGAAGGTTGAAGCTACCACACACAGGCAGACAGGCGGAAGGCCACTCTCACTTGCCTGTAAGGACAGGTTCTTCTCTTTATCTTCATAAAAGGGATAACACCAATGACACAAGAATAGCTAACTGTGGCGAGTTGTTCACACTCAGCATATTTAAACATTTATTATCCCGTTATCTGTTCTCTTCATTTGCTTTGTAAATCTACTGGTAATATTTTACCTGGGGAAATTTCCATCAGATGTTCCCAGTGAACAGAAAGGTAAAAGAAAGGGCCACTGCTGACCACACAAGAGATTTTAACGGATGTTTTGACAAGACAGTAGAATATACTTTTTCTTATATGAACAGTTGTTTGCATCAACGTTTTAATTGTTATCAGAACTTCAATGGAGTTAGTAGCAAAGGTAGTTAGAGAAAGCCTTGGGTTAATTTCCGTCATTACCAAGCACTTTACACCACTAATATTCCAAACATATAAAGAGCTGTCAATCTTGTTTTTAGACAGGGAAAAGAAGGGGTGTGTGTGTTTCAAAGACAAACCAGTCAATTACAGATCTGATTTAGTTCTTACACTCTACTGGAGTAACCATTCCTGGCCTGTCTTCAGTGAAATAACTCTTAAAAACTGTGCTATAATGGTAATGCAGATAGAGAGGAAAAGCTATGAAGAAGCTGAAAATCGGAACAAGATCCCTAGTTCTGGTGTGTCAAGACAACAGAAGGGTAAATAGCATATGCTTGCTGTTGGGAGAGAGAAGGAAGTACCCTGACAAATAAGCCAGGAAGGTATTGTTATACGTGATTTCAAAGAATAAGCAGGTTCAATCCCATGTCTGCCACACTCTGTGGCCTTGACAAAGTCAATTAACTTCTCTGAACCTCTCTGTCTTTATCTATGTGTATGATGGTCCTCTTGACCTCAGAGCATTACTATGAAGATTCATATCAGAAGATTCATTCATAACTCTGAATGTCTGCCGATGAAGCAGGCATCGAATGCCTGCTGATAATACAGATTATTTTCCCTCAAGCAGTGTTGCAAGTTTCTATGGCCCTACTGAATATTCTTGAAGTTCTGGACAACTATTAACACCCCTCATAGCATTCCTTTAAGATGATAATTTATCTTTTAAACTGTACTCAGTGAAAGCAGCAGAAGGGAGTCCGGTGGGAATAACAGCCCACTGTTAAGTACAGCCATGAGGTTTATCAGTGCTCTACATTTTGCTGCAAGGCACACTGAAATGGAGTAAATGTAACTTACCCTGAGCAGTTGCTTGAATGAGTTACTAGAGAAATGGGAAGTGTACAGATGAAGCAAAGGAACCCAGGGGGAGTTGAAGGCTGTGACCGTTTTATTTAGGATGCACAGTAAGGCCTAACTAAAGGCATAGGAGGTAGGTCTTTAGAGACTTTCTTGAGGTTTACAAAAACACGCAAGCATCTATAAAAATATCTGCTTTTGAAATAACCCTGTGAAATGATGGCTTGGGATTCCACGGGGAGTGCCTGCAAACCTATCATATCCAAATAATGTGGATGCAAAGAGAATGCCTAGTTGGCGGCATTTTCTCAGTCCCCAGAAGAGCCTCTTGGCCACTTTCTCTGTCTCTCCTTAGCTTGCCTGCTGACAGAGTATCTGTGATATTCCTTTGTTCTGAAAGGGTATCCTTTAGTTTCCCACTAGTCTCAAGTTCACCCAGCTGGACTATCCCACATACCTCTCTGTCTGTTTAGTGTTTCTTGTGCAGGGACTCCTCTCCAAATCCCTTTGGATCTAGAAGAGTTTCCCTTGACCAGGAGTGAGGAATCCCTTTCTTCCCTGTAATACAGAAGCTCAAATAGAATACTCCAATGACAATGACTGCATAGGAGATATTCATGGGCAGTCACATGGCTCCAACAGATACATTCAATTAGCTTTTCCCGGCAAGCCTCAGTTTACTTTACAACTTAGTATTTCAAAGAGTTTTAAAAGAAACTAATTACTAGGTAAGTAATAAGTCAAATTCCTCTTTTCTCACTGTGAGGGGTTTTTATTACACCCTGCTATAAATCACACGCCCCCATCCTTGCAGAGAAGCTTTCATACCGATAGGGCTAATAAAATGCCATGAAGCAGAACATGTTTATCTGTTAAATTCTACATATAGTAACCTAACGAACGCCAGAGACAGAGAGACAGCCCTCTGTACAGTAATACTTGTGTCGACACTTCTTTATTCTAACAATGACAGGGCTTCCTGCCTTGTACTACTGTACTCAAAAATCAGAGTGCATCTTTTCAACGGAACATTCAACACTAAAAGGAAAAAGAAACGCAGAGTTTTGACACTGAGATATTTTATGTGGGTAATAAATTTCTCCCCACAAACTCTACTAACTACAAGTATCTACCTAGATGATGGAATCTGGGATTTATGACATTAGAAAGATTGTGTATACCAGAAAACATTTTTTCCTTCTTTTTAAGACTGTCAACTTTGTTTACTGCTTATGTTCAATTCTATCTCATACAAGGGATTAAATATCCTTGTCAGAGCCATATGTCAAAATGCAAAATCATATTAACAAAGAGTACTTTCAAAGACAGATGACATTATTAAGATTTGGGTTGCAACTGGAATATTCTAATTATATTTGTACTAATTCAAAATATTTTTTGAATTTGTAATTTCATGACATTTTAGTGTGATTTAAAGTTAAAATGACTAAGGAATGATTAAAATATTATTAAAAGTCACTTAAGGGAAACACATTTTCAGTATCACAAGCTGAGGGATTGCTTTCAGAAACAACAAATATATTGTGCAATCTATTAGCCTCTTCCACACATTTTTAACCCAAATTTAACCATTTGATTATTGAAACCATTCTTAAATAATGATCTCCAGTGGCACTATATACACATCAGGGTTTAAAGAGTCTCTTTACATTAAACTTTTCTAAAATACAATTTAAATTTCAAAACAATACATAACAGCACATCTAACAACGGTAACTGAATCCTAACTAATTGTAATACTTCTGCATAGCTTAGTAATTTGTGAATTGTGAAAAATAAATCTATTTGACAGGGCAATAGAGTCTCCAGCTTGTTGCCATTGCAGCAGAATGAAGTAAGATCTACCGTTTCTTGCTGATGTTAAAAACATTTCAACAGTTAATTCTTTTTTATTCAGGGAAAATGCTGCAAGAAGGTTCCAGGTTCAGGCAAACAATACACAACCACCCTTCTCACAGATGAATTTGGTCATGGTGCAGGAGAAGTTAAAACATCTAGAGAGGTTATTATTTTTTAAGAGGGAAAACTTGATAGCGAATTGTATTTCTAGGTTAGAGAGTAGGCACTAATCTTCCTGGCGTTGTAAAACCGGAGCTGGCTACATGGAAAATAAACATCCAAATACCCAACACTTAAACAATTGTGCCTACACGGTTAAGTAACAAAAGCATGAGGCACCTGGAATCGCAGCCAGCATTTGTGCCCAATGCCAGAAACAATGTAAAGCATTCTAGTGACATTTGACAATGAGCAGACAGTAGAGGCATTACAAGCATCTTTAGAAGAATCAGGCTTCCTACCTTGAAAAGACAGATGGAGGTAAGTTCCTTTATAAGAAAAAGTTGTAAGCAAAACCAGGCAGCAGTTGAAGTCAATTGAGTCCTTTCTGCCACTGTATACATACAGCAGTTCTGCAATAAGGGGAGAGATAGAATGGGAGGAGCGGCTGTGAACGAGTGACCTCCTCAGGCTGAGTCCTCTCCGGGAATCACACACTGACAACCAGTTTCTGATTTGCATGGATTATCTCCACTTGACCAGATCCACCGCAGATACATTTAAATGGAACTGGCACAATGATAAAAAACGATGGAAGAGGGAATGAGTGAGTGAGTGAGAGAGAGAGAGAGAGAGAGAGAGAGAGAGAGAGAGAGAGAGAGAGAGAGAGAAACAGACACGAGATCGCAGAGCATGGATAAGCTGGGGCGTGCAGAATTGTGTCTCCGAAGAGCTACAGCTCCCTCTTCATGCCACAGTTGTAAGATAAGAAGCGTTGTCATTACGAGCTGGTTAATCATAGTGAGAAACAGACCGAGATTAGTCCGAATGACACCTGCTCTGATTTCTGTGGACATTTTATGAATCTTATTATTTTGCCAGTAGGATTTTAGACTGTATACCAAAAATATTTAATCAGTACTCAGGTAAACAAATTTGGATAAAGTACCAGGTTGTACAAGATCGGTGCTTTGATTTGAATGGAGCAGATAACAAGGAAAGAACACAATTTGCTGAAAGATTTATTGGAAAGAGAACTGATTCCTGACAACTTTTAAAGAGTTACTTGCGTGTATTACAATGCAAATAAAAACGATAATCTCATATTTATGAATAATTGATTGATTGTCTGGAGGTACTCAAATATGCTACTGAAAAGAGGTAGTTGTTTCTTTAAATATTTTAAAGTCACTGTTTCCATATTGATTTTTCCTATGCTACAGATTTGTCTTTAAATATATAGTTATTATTTAGTTCCCCATTTAGCATCTTCAGAGATTGTCTGGTTGGCTATCTATTCATGTTCTCATTTGAAAGTTGAAAAAGGCAAAAGAAAGCATGATTTTAACTTTTACCAACAGCTGCTTGCTTAGTTCACAGAAGATCTAGAGAAAAGGGGTTGTATTTGAGTGAGTTACCTTGACTTTGCAGAGAGGTGTCTGCAATGCCTAAATGGCCACACAATTAGGCTGATTCCGTGGAAAAACCAGTCAAACCAGATGTTTAATCAAATTGATCACAGCTTTGCAGAAGCCAGTGTTGACTTGGTGAGAGTCAAGTGACACAGGTTGAATATGCTTTAATGCTATACTCTCAACATAAATGCACTTTTACAGAGAGGCATTTACAGAGTGAGGGAGAGATCTCTCAGCAACTGCCCTGCCCCTGTAGCTCTGTCTCTTTTCAGGAAAGATAAAGAATTTGAACACATTGCACTTGCAGAGAACTGACTTGGTGGGCAGATTAAAAGAAATCATAAAAAAATGCTAATGCTTTTCCATGAGATTGTAGGGAAGACCAGGGATTTCTGAAGAGGGCAGACTCAGTAGCAGTAACAGTGTTTAGGAGACAATTGCTTGGAAGTAACGGGTGAAGACAATACTTATTTTCTGTCTGTGACAACCTGTAGTCTGATTGCTATTGGAAGGGATAGCTGCCTTCACTGGCCTATCCCCCTCCCCTTTCTTTCTTTCTACTATCAGTTTGAACACAACTTGTATATGAGCCTGACTTGTAACATGATTGGGGTCTTAATACCGCTTCAGCCTCAAGCTCTTCAAGTCAGGGACTGTACAATTTCCTTAAAGATACTTCTCCAAATAGCCTGAAAGTGTCCTTTATTTAGTTTAGACATTTCATACACATTTTTGCAGAAAAGATATTGAAATTATTGGCCAATCTTTCATATTTTCTATACTAGTCATTCCTGTAAAATTTGGAGTCAGGAATTTTGTCTTCCAAACCTTTATGAAATAAAAAGAATTAAAGTAAATACAATGTAGTTGTTAGGTCATGCATAGGATGGAAGACCAGTAGTAGTTGTGCTCAGGTGTATATTTTCATGAAATCATAATTAGATATTTCTTTCTTGTATTAGGGACTTCTTCCTGAAGGTGTTTAGGATTTAACTTTCTGGTCACCACTAATTGACCCCAAAAGTTACCAGCATTGTTGCTTAATAATTGTAAAATAGGGGCAACAAAATGCCTTTATTATATGGCTGGCATAGGTAATAAAGACAAGGTACCTGGTAGACATTTAACCAGCATAATCTGCTGTTATAATTACTAGGAATCTCTTTCCATTGAATTAAAATGTCTGCCTCCAGGAAGTGTTAGTATGGTGCCCATTGGATGTAGGAAGAAGATGTTTTCTTTGTCTGTTCTTGGCTTTTTCTGTTATATGAGGGAGGCTCATTCCTGATCCCTGACAACCAGAAGGAATGGCATCTCTACCTTTTTTATAAGAGACAGAAATAGAAGCACGGTTCTCAGGAGAGCTGGAGAGTGTTGTGGCAGCAGAGCCAACCTTCTGCACAGGAATAGGAAATGGCTGGTGTGGTACAACGTGAAGGGCACCCAGAAGCTCCCTGGTCCAGAAATATCTCCCCATCTGTCCCCTCCTATTCCCCGAAATGCCACCATTAGGGGCTCATTTCTATGTTTTACTGGCTTCCCATTCTCTTTTCCACTGCACACACTACTGGCAGAGTTTGCACATTAACACATTTACACTTGAGTGATACGTGAATTCACAGTAGTTTCACTTATTCTATCAGAGATAGCTTTTCTAGCAAGTAGGTGAAGATCAGCATTCCAAGAAACCAGGCTTCAAGTCAGGTGAAGAGCAAACTTGTTTGATGTGTGTAGTGCTCTGTGTGGTAATGAAGTTGCAATGTGCGTGGTGCTATTGCTATATTTCTTGTGTATGTATGAATGTATTTTTATGAATATGAATGTCGTGTGTGCGCAAGTGTGAGTGTGCACATGTAAGTATGCACATATGTGTGGGGGTGCACATATGTGTGCAGGTGAACTTATGTGTGAGTATGTATGGAAATCAGAAGACAACCTCAAGTATCATTTCTCAGGTAACACTCACCTTGTTATTTGAGATAGGGTCTTTCATTGGCCTGGAACTTGCCAAACAGGCCATATCAGCTGGATAGCAAGCCTCTGGGATTTGCCTTCCCTAGTGTTGGGATTAAAGTGAATCCCACCATGACTGGCATGTGTGTGTGTGTGTGTGTGTGTGTGTGTGTGTGTGTGTGTGTGTGTGTGTGTGAGAGAGAGAGAGAGAGAGAGAGAGAGAGAGAGAGAGAGAGAGAAGAGAGATACTTAATGTTTGTAAAAAAAATGTATTTAAAATAAAATGTTCTTTACTATATGGTTGGCAAAGAGAATAAAGGCAAGGTACCTAGCAAACATTTAATCAGTAGTCTGTGTTGTTGTAATTACTAGAAATCTGTTTCCATTGAGTTGAAATGCCTGCTTCTGGGAAGTGTTAGTAAGGTGTCCATTGGATGTAGGAAGAAGGTGATTTCTTTGTCTTAGGGATGGAACTTGGGCATTTATGCAAATGGTAAATGGATTCAAGAGTGCTACAGCCATGATTCCCACACTGGCTTGCTGCATGATTCCCACACTGGCTTGCTGCATCCAAAGCCTCCAAAACCAATTAATTTTAAATCATATATGAATAGGCCATGGAGTACTTTGGGTTAGAAAGTAGGTGGAGCTGTGGACTTCTGTCCTCCAAAATACATGTGCACTTTACTGACTAAGCTATTGGCCAATACATAGGAGAAGCTTCAGTCTGCCATCAGAGAGTGTGGAGAAATACTGGACCATGATCCACAAAGAGAAACAGGATTTATTTGTTCATTTGTTCTGTCATTCATTTGTTTCTTTCTTCTTTTCTCCCTTCTTTCTTTCCTTCCTCCATTCCTTCCTTCACCCATTCAACAAAATGAGGACTGTTGGGTTAGACAAACCTATGCTATATATGTAAAAAGTTATGGTGTTTACTGTCTTTTATTACTCCTCTATATGTATCATATGATTAAATTGATTCTAACATGAGAAAAACACATGAAGGGAAAGGACAGAGCGAAAGAAACCAAAATGTTGCTGGGGCGAACAAGAAGTGCTCTACAGATGGTACTGCTGAGTGTCCTTGCAGACATAGTAGGTAGTACCTTGAGAAGAAAGAGAAGGCATCAGTTGTATTTCAGAGTGAGCGACCACATTTCCAGGGCAAGGCAGCAGGGCAGATGACCAGGAATGGACACAAGTCCCACATGCTTAGATCATCATGGGGGGTATTTCATCAGTGATGAGACATGAATGCTGAGCAAGAATTAAGGAATGGGACAAAGAAAGGAGACAGAAATTGAAGCGTAACTGCTCATTTGCCCCTGCATGCCTTGAACATGTGTTCCTAAACTCCCAGCCAAGCCAGCATGTATATAAGTAAGTGTTTCAATGACAAAGAATGCTGTCTCCATTGAGAAAAAAGAGCCAATTAGCTGATTTCAGTCCTTATGAACTGAAATATTTTCAAGTTGTTTGCGAAGTCTCCAGTTCCATTCTATACTCAAAGTGCTCTATGGCCTATTCATATATGAATTAAAATTAATTGTGTTTGGAGACTTTGGGTGTAGCAAATCAGGGCGGGCATCACTGCTGGAGCCCTGGAACTCATTTAGTATTGAAAAACTACAGCACTTTGAAATCCTTAGTGAGATAGATTATGAGCATAAATGCCATTAATACTAATGACGGTTAATAATTAGAAAATCATATTTATAAAAACAGCAATGATAACAGAGTCAAACTCGCCAGCACACCTCCCAATTCTAATCCAAAATGCCACATTAGAAGCTCCCTATTCTCTTTTATTGCCTGAATCTTAGTTATTTTGACATATTTATCCAGAAATTATTGAAGTTTCTACACTTAACCCAGGGATGACAAATTGCTTCTTGTAAATATTACGCTTACAGTAAAATTCACTATAAGATAAATGATTACAGAGATATGGGACCCAGATGTGGGAAATGTATTTGAATTATAATAAGGACTGGTTCAACTTAAAACCAATTAATAACTGTCATTTTCTCACAAACATAATGACAAGTAAAACCTCCAGGAAGGACACCTGAACCACAAAAGGCTTAAAAACTCTGCTTACTAACACAGTGATAGAATACATTAGGATTCTTTCGAGTTACCTTGTAATAATGGTTTTCCTTGCTACCAGCCCACCAGACTGTCACCATTGTCATAATGGAGACAGAAAGAGTGCTTTAGAGGCTGGAGAGATGGTTCAACAGTTAAGAGAACTTCCTGTTCTTGTAGAGGACCCAGGTTTGATTCCTAGCACCCAGATGGCAGCTCACAACCATCTGAAACTAAAGCTCCAGGGGACCTGACTCTCACGTCTTACATCTGTGAGCATCAAGCACACAGGTAGTGCATGTACCTGTCTATACTCAGGACACTGTATCAGGAAGGCTTTAGGTAATGTACTTAATGAATGATTAAGTACATTGGGGTCTTAAAAAAAGTCCCTTTCTTTTTAGTATAGAGCAGTTTTTGCTTGGACTTCCTTCAACCTACACTGTGGTCTGAGGTTTAGTCTGTCCAAGCCCTGCCTTTTTCTGCTATTTTACTTTCATGTAGTTAATTAGTTCCTGGGAAAACCTAGACTCCACCACTCTGTATATTCTTGTTGGCTGCTTTCCAAATAATCGACACGTTTTACTTGAAGAAGAACCAACTGTTCTTTCTACTTCCTTCCTTCACCAGACACGAACTGGGTGCATCCCCTTATATAGCCTCAGATATGCTCCTCCCCATGTTTCTAATTCCCAGATGTTCTTATTTCTAGAAAATAGTTTTGGGGGGTAACAGGCCCCCTAGGAATCGCTCACACTGAATTGTTTCTCAGATCACTCCTTTGTTCCCACATCTCTGGTGTGTTGAGTACGAAACATAGGCATGCTACCAAACACAGAACTGAGGAGTGCGATAGACTCTTTAGACTAACTGCAACAGACAGCCTAGCAGCACAAACAACACGTGGACATACTTAGATCAATACGCCTCTGGAAGACGTTCAGGTTCAGTGCCCAAAGAGGTTCACATTAAGGAGGATTTGAAAGATGTAAGAGAATCTAAAAGGAGCTGGCTGGGAGGTAGTGAGAATTCCTTATGGTATATGGAGAAACAGAAAAATGGATGGTGCTTCAAGAATGAAGTCATTAGCGAAAATGACTAGACATTGGGATTTTGAATTTAATCCTTATCTCTTCCACCAGGACACTCCTATGTTTCACTGCAAGGGGATAATAATACACCATTGTATTCTGTTTGCAAAACACTGTGAGTTCTGAAGACAACAGCATTGTTTCACAATAAGGGTCCATCTTCATTAATGAGTCCTTTGCATCGAGATTCTGCTGTGGGACATTGGTAAAGAAAAGAAACCTCTTGAAAGATTTTAGTTCCTGTAAGTTATTCCTAAAGAGATCCTAGTGACTTATGCAGGAATATACTTTTCTAAACGCTGAACTGGAAAGACAAATGTGTGTACAGAGCACTCGCTGTCACTCTAGAAGTAAATGTAAGTTCACTTAAAATGTAGAAACAGCAACTCCAAGGAAAACTGAAAGAGTTCCATGCTTTACATTAGTATAAAGCAAATGAACATACATTGCTTTGAAATATTATTTCAAACATTTTAATGTCTAAAAACTTTACAAGTAATCGTTATCTTGTTTAGCCTTGGCACCTGTTAATCTTAAAGCTGATCTTTCATTGGAAATAATACTTTACCTGAAAACGCAAGTGATAGACTCAGAGTGTACCATGGCTCTGATGTATTCAAAAGAAAGGAAGTACACCCAGAACACATAACACTCGCATGTTGAATTATGTTTTAGTTTATCTTATCTCTCTCTCCTCATTTCTTTCTTTCTTATTTTCTCATTTATTTCTCTCTTGAGATAGGATCTTACTACTGTGCTGCCCAGGTTGGCTCTACATTCCTGATTTCAAGAGATCTTCTTGCCTCAACCTTCTAAGTAGGTGGGACTATAGGCACCCTTTCTGTACCTGGGTCTTTTCATTAATTTTTAGCATGTGTACAATTTTTACCCTACCTTCCACATTAGAAAGAACTCTTATTTAAAAATTTCCTTGTGGAGATTTGTTGCAGGTATATTAGTTGCTCCATCATCTCAGTACGCAAATTACTTTACAGAAACATTGAAAGGAAGAAAAGGCTTATGTTGGCTCACAGTTCCAGAGGATACTCATGGTGCAGGGAGCACATGGTATAGTATCTACCTCATTGGAGGCAAACCATAAAACAGGGGAACTATTGGTAACCAGAGAAAGTATAACCTCCAAAGCCCACACATTGTGACCTACTTCTATAAACCAGGCCTTACCTTTCAGATGTTCCAGAGCATTCTAAATAGCACCACAAGCTTGGAACATTCAAGCATGAGCCTGTGGAGGACATGTCAGATTCAAATCACACAGTAGTAACCTTAAGAAGCCTCACAAATACTCACCATTTCATTCAAAATAAAAAACAGGCCAGTGCCTCTAACCTGCAATGGCCTACAGGTTCTATTGAAACTTCCTACCTCTGTCCTCAGATCTCTGACTTCCCTTCTAGCAAACCTCTTACTCTCCCCAGGTGGGCCTTTCTGGCTTTCATATGCATCAGTGTATGAAGGAAGCTGCTTTCTTGAGCCTTTGTTATCCCCTTTCCTCTGTGTAGCATGCTCTTCCCATGAAATCAAATCTGCGCAGACTTTTCAGTATTTCTTCTAAAATGGGTCATGCAATAAAGACTTCCCTGATCACAGTATTTGGCTTCCACCCATCACCAGACCTCTCTACTCCCTGACCAGCTGTGTTCACCTTGTTCTCTCTGCAAAGCTTATCTCTTTGACCTCATCTATATTCTGCCTAGCCATTTGTCTCTTAAATGTCTACCCAGGCAGAATGTGAGCTCCATGAGAAAAAGAGATTTTACTTCTCTTTAATGCCTCTTGCCCAGCATTTAGGACAGATGCCCAGTAAATAATTGCTCAATTTAATAAATGAGAAGTTTATGATTTAATGCAAGTATTTATATGGAGATCTCGATGCTCAATGCTTCCCGTACTTCTGGGAAATGTTTCCAAATCCCTCTGAATTCCCATTAGCTACTGACTAGAATCCATATTGCTAATTCTCTGGAGTGGAAGAGCATAGATGTTCTAATTTTATAGGACAATGACACTATTCTGTTATGGCAAGAAGATCACATACAATTTGTACTTAGAAGGCCCTTGGTTTTCACTTGTCACTTTTGATTTGACTTCACGGGAGACTCCAGAACTCTGAGGGAAATAGTAATGAGGGAAGAGCAGCCACACCAACAACAGGTGTTCAGTGTGCAGCCTGGTCTCCTTAGAAGGATGGAAGGCAGTAGGATCAAAGAGTGGGTATCCATGCACTGGTAGTGGTTTTCGGGTGAGGGACAGAAGGCATGTGTACTTACTGATTTCCTTTGATGAAATTTCAAAGAATTTAGAGGATCTTTTTACAGATTGGAAGTTCCAAGCATCCATTTATGTATATGCTTGGTGGCACAAACACACATAGATTTTGCAGGAGTCTTGGCAGTCATGCTTCCTATATAGGAAACTTGGAACTTAAATGCCAATATTCAATGCATTTGCCAATTAAAACATACACATTTACCTGTGTGTGTATGTGTGTGTGTGTGTGTGTGTGTGTGTGTGTGTGTGTGTATGCATGTGTTATTCTTTTCTTCAAAACATATAAGATCATATAAAGCACTGTGTAACAAGTCTTTTTTTCACCATCCTTAGCCATCAGAGGACAAAATGCACAAAAGAGAAAGCATCAGAAACTTCTATCACCACATCTGTGCTATTTGGCTGTAGTGATTTTGCTTTCTTTATTCAATTCCAGAGATATCTGCACAACAACATATCTGTCTGTTGCAAAGCAGGGGAAAGCTGAAACGGAAACAGAAGCAAACAGCAGGAACAAAAATGAGAGGCTGTTTCCAGGACAATTTAGCTCAACTACAACAACGTTTACCATAGTCAAGGACTTAACAATGTTGTGTTATTTTAACTAGGGTTGGAGTTTGGGTTTGACTCAGACAAAAATCCTCAAACACACATCCCCAGCATACCAGGACTTCCCAAACATCTTGATCTACAAAATTAGGCTGAGAACATCATTCAAACAGGATTTTGAAAATATTCTGGGGACTTTCTTCTTTGTTTAAAGCTTGAGATTTGGCAAAGATCACAAGGACAGCCAGCCTTTTAAGAGCTACTTTGGTTAAAAGCTGTGGTGAAGTAAGAAAAGTGTTTACGTATACTGCATTGCAATAAAAACTCACCAGCCTATGTATCCAAGAGAAATTGAGTAAAGCTATTATTTATTTATTTTTCCAAGACACAACTGTAAGGAGCCAGAATTGAATATATGATTAACCTTGGTAATGAAAGATAATAAATGGGCATGTATATTAAAGGAAATTTTGGTAAACCTGGAAATTGCTAATAATAAGAATATAAGAATTTTAGTGGCCAATGGGAATTTCAATATTAGTACCATTTACAGATCTCTGGCATTGTGTTCTCTTAGGGTTTGCAGTACAAGCAGGGTGGGTAGGGTGTGAGCTCTTTTATAATTGTTGTACCTAGCACAAAGTGATATACATTTACCTATGAGTGTATCATACAAGGACATTTTAGAAGTGTATGTAAAATAACTTGGAATGTATGCATTTTATATGAAAATCTTAGAAAAGCATATTTCATTTATTTAACAAATGCACACAGAGCACTTGAATTGCTGAGGATACAGTAGGAAAGACAGCACTCATGGAGTTTGTAGTAAAGAGACTGATGGGAAAGAAAAATATTATCTAAGTCATAAGCACTTATCTATATATCTTTAAGACCCTATATGGTCTGTAATGTGAAGGATAAGAATTAGGTACTACATATATGTGACAGTAGTATGCATGGTTTACTTGGGAGACTTCTAACAATGGGAGCAGGGGTTGTCTCTAATGCTTTGGCTGGCTATTGGGAACATATTCCTCATACTGGATTGTCTTGCCCAGCCTTAATACAAGGGGAGGTACTTAGTTATACCACAAGTTGATATGCCATGCTTTGTTGACACCCATGGGAGGTCTGCCCCTTTCTGAACAGAAACAGAGGAGGAGTGGATTGGAGAGGGGACTTGAATAGTGGTGGGAGGAGGGAACGTGAGGAGAGGAGGGAGGGGAAAATGTAGTGAGGATGTAAAATAAATAAATAAATAAATAAAATTAATTAAAAAAGAAAAAAATTAGATACTATGATATATACTGGTAGAGGACCAAAGTGTTTTATAGAGGATGGTTATATAAGATTTAAGATTTAAGCAGAACAGAGCTGAGATAGAAAAAATTTCTATCTGTTGGAACTAGCAGCATCGTGTATGACACCTTGGTATGGGAAAATATTTGCCTTGCTTAGGAACAAAAGGAAGGATGGAGCAGCGAGTGAGGAAGAGAGTGGGAAGGGATGTGAACAGAGGGGTAAGAAAGTCAGGCTTCTCTGAGGCATGATGCTTAGATTCTGACTTTGCTTCTTTGTATAATAAAATTTGCTGCTCTGTATACAAATAAAATAAAGCCTTAGAAGAATTTGCATATTGCTTCAGGATAAAGGTGGACAAACTTCACACAATCTTTAGTTTGAGATTATCCTTGGCTGCTGCAAAGGGTGAATCAAAGTATAGTGGAAGAAGATAAACCAAGCAGGCAGTCACTGTTTTTATGGAGGAACAATACCAGAGATGCTTGGTTTAGTCTGTCAGCACTGAAAGCCAACAGGAATGAGACATTTAAAATGTGACTGGGATATCTGAAGCTCTGTTGATTGGGTGCTTGAGGTAGGATTTGAATTTGACTCCTAGCACTCCATAGGACAGGATTTGATAATCATAACACCTTGAGAGGAAGAGGCAGAAGGATCAGAATTTCAAGATCACCAAGGTTCGTAGTTACTTCAAAGTCAGTGTAGGAAATATGATAACCAGTGTGGTAAAAGACGGTTTCAACTAAACCAAAGCAAACCTAAAGGCCCCCAAACATGAAAATAGAAGGATACTAAGGACCTTCTAAGACAAGGCAAGAGAAAAGAAGGACTCCAGAATGACTTCTAAACTTCAGGCATTAACAGTGGACCCTGTCTCTTTCAGAGATGAAAGAGAAGATCTAGACTGGAAGGAAAGAAAGTCTTTTAAACATTTTGTGTTTGTAAGAAGCTGGACATCTCCATATGGAGACACAATGATCTCAGGTTGATTTATGTACAACATAAGTGCTCAAAGAAGAGGTCCAGGCCAGGGCACAAATTAGGCAATTTAATAAGTACCTTTCCTGTTGAACACCCTCAATGGATTTCTATTGCTGTAGGATGCATTTTGAAGTCTCCCAAGATGTCACTGAAAGCCTTCTACCATCGTATCTTTCCTGGGCTTAGTGATATGTGAAATGATTTTCCCGGGATTCTCATGTGAATGAAATGAAATGTAAAACAACAGGGAAAAAGCAAGGTGCTATGTTCTGTGTATGGTTCTTTCCCTTCAGGGATCGGGTACTCTCTGAATACTCATGCTGTTTTTACACTAGTATTTACTGAGTAGACTGCATTGACTCCTACCTCGTTATGGTTACTTCCATTTACTAGAACAAATACTCATCATGGGCCAAATAGTTATTATCAGTGTCTTTATTGATACTCAAAGCCTAATCTCCAGAGCCCACAGTACTCCACACATGGTTAATAAACGCAGCCCACACGCATATGAGGCTGAGAAAACAAGATACACATTTGTGTGTAGGGAACTTTATAGATCACTGGGGTAGGGTATTATTGAACTGGAGTTTTCACAAGACAGTAAACTAAATATTCTAATGTGACGTGGATCTTCTCTGAAGTGTTAAATGGAGATGTCTAGCAGATCCTGTGTTTGGTAATAGTGATTTTGAGCTCTTCTGCCATGTTGAATTCAAGGAGGCAGTGGAAAGCAGGGGAAATACAGTAAGAAGAAGAAATGGAAGATCATTTTCCTCCTGCCTAATTTATCCCTCACACATGCCATTACCAGAACAAATGGGCCCTATTTTCTTCCTATTTCTAAACATACTTAGGCTTCTCCTTGGAGGTCACTTTCCCTCTTCAAGGCTGTCTTGGAAGTGGATTTTCAACTGATTTTTATTTCTGTAACAATAACTTTTGGAGTCAGGGAGTTCATTTCATGATGTATTGTGGCTGCGCCCCTCATTCTCTGGGGAATGACCTCGCCTAGGAATGAAGCTGTTGTAGTACTGCCTGGCTCTTCAAGAGAAATTATGATTATGTCTAGAACCAATGTGGTTTCTAATTGGCAAAAAGCTCAAGATCTCTGAGGCTTCTTATTTCTTGGGTGTAAACTATTCTGAATGGCACAGAAGGTCCAGAAGTCTCAGAAGTCTTAGAATGGCTTTACAATTCAGAATAGGAGCCCAGTAAAGTCTGGGGAAACCTGTGTATCAAGAGGGGAGCAATAAATGAAACAGCTTAAGTTTATGCTTCTAAAGTGTTTTCCCGTTGTATTGAAAAGCAGCAATTGTAAGAGCTTGGGTTGTAAAGTCAAGTGCTGTCAGTGGCCAAGAAGGCAAAGTGAGCAGGAGAAGCAGTCCTGGTGCTAGACAATTGAGTGGTGTAGCCAGCCATGGCAACTGGGCAGTGCTGCATGCCCTGTCTGACCTAAAACCATGCACAGTAATTAGTAAACAAACCGTGAAAGTGGGCCTCCAGGAATGTACATCAGATCTTGTTACGCTTTGCTCAGAGAACTTCAAGGTCTCATCTTCTCCATAGAGCAGGCTGTAGAGCTTTCCATCAGTTGCATGGCTCTACTTGACCTGGAATGTCCCTGATCATGCCTCTTACCAACATCTCCTGTTCCCAGCCAGGGTGAATCCTTAGCACCTGCCAATTTTGATCTCAGGCCTTGGTTCTTGTTGGGTCTTCTCCCTGGAATAAGCTTCCTTCAGAGTGAATGTACCCTCTATTAGTTTGGCCCAGTGTCTATGCAGGGGGAACCTTGTTAAAAGTGTTATGCTGTTGTTGTTGTTGTTGTTTCAATTTTCTACTCACTGTATGCTATCTTATCTTCTTGTGTATACATGAGGGTATGTGTGTGTACCTGTGCCTGTTATATCAAGGAAACTCAGTTTAATATTGATCAGATATGTCAATGGACTTCAAGTTGCAGGTATTTATATGATTTTCTTTTAAATATGCTCTGTTGAACTATTTTTCTTTGAATCAGTATGCATTCTTGGGCATATTTTCTTATTTTCCAGGCCACCCTCTTCAAATAACACAATGTCATTTCAGATAAGATGTAGGTCAGTTTGTCTCCTGAACTGCCAGTGTAGGTCTGACTGAAGGGAGTAAACTTCAGTGTGGAGAGGATGTGCCTAACTGTCCCCTCTTTCCTTCCCCATCTTGCCACTTCCTACCTCTTTGTGCTTTTCAACTCAGCATTCTCCTGCTCTGTCCCTGCCTCTCAGGGGCCAATATAAATTATATTCACTGGGTGTGGTTGGTGCTCAGTATTAATTATTAATTTCATGGAGAAATTTTATGTATTTTGCAGAAATCCTCCATTTGGGGAGACTCTTATTGGACTAATGAGTTCTGAATTCAGGCTTACAATCTGTCTTCTGCATAGAGTGATACAAGTCCAACTTCTCCCTACAGCTCCCTTTGTAACTTTCTTAAATGAAATCAAGATTAGCTTCCATCTGTGGTGCAAATTAGCTCAGAGGAACCACCCTTAATTCTTACCCATGACTGTCTTCCTTCTCCTCAACTACCTCCAGTGAGAGAGTGTCCAACCATCTCCAAAGAGATCAACCTCCTTCCTACTCTGCTAAACTTTCTCTTTCCTTTAGACTTCTGCAGCCTTCTCTCAAACTATGGGAGACATGTGTCAGACCTATTAAAATGTCTGAGAGTTCTTTCATTTGGTCCCATCTACATCCAGCTCTGTGAAGTCCTGCTTCTAGAAATCTTTTGACTTCTGTATCTTTCAGAGCATAGTTCCTAAGCAGTTTCACATCATTTTAACATGTTCTGCATGCATCTTCTTGCACCTTTGCAAAACTGATTAAAACTCTAAGAAAAAGAGAGTGTCATGCTTGCCACTACATCACAAATATATTCCATGTATAATTATTTATATGGCATTAAAAAGGTGAGCTTTTCATTTCTTTTGTGGCTAAACCTCTGTAACTCAGAGAAATGCAAAATGAGTCTATCATTCTTTAAAAACTCAGGAATGAAAAGAGTCATGTGAAATATGTGTATATGTATTTAAATGTATACATTTTACGTAAGAGAGTTCAATATATAGATTTGAGTTATTTGACATGAAGAATGGTCAATGTCTGTTAATATATTTGAAATTCCATTATAGTAAGAGCATTATTCTAAGAGTAAATTACAGCCGCATGAGTTTCAGGCAATCAAGACAAGATTATCTGAAAATCTTTTCAACAATTTGTCTGTAATGACACAGAACTTGGGAACAGTATCAAAGAGAACAAAAGAGTTTTTGTATGTTTTGAAATAAATAACCTTTTTTTCCCACCCCCTTTAAAAACAAAAAGAAACAGTTTTAAGGAGAATGGTGATGGAGCATTGTGAACATAATTGAAAACACAGAGAAACTATTCCTATGCTTTATTATACATTCTAAATTGCTGCTCCAGTATCCTAGATCTGCTTAAATAGTTAACAACTGCCAAACAAAATAGTAGCCAGCTCTCTGGAAAAGAAACACCAATTGTATTGCCTACTTGAAGAATTTGGAACAAACAAATGTTGGTGAATGTCTATGCCACACAGAAACCCTGTCCACTGTGAGTCACACCTGCTAGGGATGGGCCATAGGAGACTTAGAGCTTTGGAGAGTTGACATTTGAATTCAACTTAGCAAAAAATGCTAAGCTCTCACTTTCAAACAAAAGCTTAGAACAATAAAATCTAGTCCCACAGAACATTCAAATAAAATAAAAGCTACAAAATAATATAGATAGTTTTATTTTCTTTGGATATTGGTTTTATATAAGACATTTATTTTTTTTTTTCAGAAATCAGGGTGTTTGAGTCATACAAACCTTCTTTATCAATCCCTGTTTTGTTCAGGGCCATTAGAAGAGAAGGTCAAGGACAGACTTGTCTATGTCTTATACTTGGAATAACAATTTAACTACCTACTGAAGTGGAGGGAAAATATTAGCTCTACTAGTAACAAATGAAAGTCACTTACAGGTTGAATAATTGCGATGGATACAAGTACCAGTGACCAAATTATCTGAAGAGGCTTGAAAATTTCAAAAGGAAAGTATAAACGGAAGGAAATGTACATATATTTGCAAAATTGATGGCCATTATTTTCTCTCCCTCTTTCTCTTTCTTCTTTTCCTCCCCTTCTCTGTCTTCATTGTGTGTGTGTGTGTGTGTGTGTGTGTGTGTGTGTGTGTGTGTGTGTGTGTTTCAGTGTGATAGTGTCACATGGTTTGTGTCTATGTAAACACAGTGGCTAAAGAACTCAGGTATCATTCCTCAGGTGTTGTTCACATTTCTTTTCTATTTTCTTCTTCTTCTTCTTCTTCTTCTTCTTCTTCTTCTTCTTCTTCTTCTTCTTCTTCTTCTTCTTCTTCTTCTTCTTCTTCTTCTTCTTCTTCTCCTTCTCCTTCTCCTTCTCCTTCTCCTTCTCCTTCTCCTTCTCCTCCTCCTCCTCCTCCTCCTCCTCCTCCTTCCTCTTCCTCTTCCTCTTCCTCCTCTTCTTCCTCCTCTTCCTCCTCCTCCTTCTTTTTTTTTCTCAAGACAATATTTCTTATTGGCCTAGGACTCATCACCAGTCCCTAGGAGTCATGCTTGCCTTTTTTTGATGCAGGGTCTAAGGATTGAATCACATCTTTCTGTTGCAAAGTAAACAATTTATAGATTGAACAATATCCGTAGCCCAATTAGTTGTAATAAATAAATCATATATGATTTAATCTCAAGTCCTTATTATAAATTGAAAAGGAGCACATTAGTGAAAAACTCAAATTTCATCTTTATTTATAGTTGTTAGGTATTTATGCATTCCATATTTAGAGAGATGCAACAAGGCACAAGGTGAAAAGTCCCAATCAAAGTAAATGATCAAATGTGGAAGGAACTGTTGACACATATTCCTTTTGCTTTAAGCATCTTACTAGGTAGATTTTTGTCCTATACACCCATCTGGAGACACATGGTGGGAGACAATGATGGGCTTGGTCATCCTTCAGACCCATGGAAACCGAGCTCAGAAGGGATAAGGAGAGAAGAGTTTCTCAGGGTTGTGGGGAGGCTATCCTAATTCTCTTGTCTTGCTCCTTTTTTTCTCCTATCACAGTTTCCTAGCTCTTTATTCATTAGCCCAGAGTAGTACAGTATAACTAAATGTTAGTTCTGTTTTATTTTACATCTATATCCCAAAGAAGGGATTTAATTAGTTTCTACAAATATAGAGCTTTAGGAGAGATGCTTTAATCATTTTTCTCATTGCTGTGATGAATACTTGACAAGAAGCAACTTAAATGAGGAAGTATTAACTTTAATTTGTAGTTTGAGATGACGCATTTCATCATGGTGGGGAAAACATGGTTGCTGAGATTCCATTTTAGGCAGTGGGAGCTTGCTGCCACTGCTTGCAACACGGTATTTACTAGGAAGCAAATAGTTCATGCAGATACCCAGGACAGCTCTAAACTGTAGCTAAAGTTTTCCTGCCTGGCCCACAGTCAGTACAAATCTCTCTCTCTTGCCAGTCCCACAGACGTCAGACCCAACCAAGTAAACACAGAGACTTATATTGGTTACAAACTGTATGGCCATGGCAGGCTTCTTGCTAACTGTTCTTACAGCTTAAATTAATCCATTTTCATTAATCTATACCTTGCCACATGGCTCGTGGCTTACCGGCATCTTTACATGCGGCTTGTCATCATGGCGGCTGGCAGTGTCTCTCTTCCCAGCTTCCTGTTCTCTCAATTCTCCTCTCTGTTAGTCCCGCCTATACTTCCTGCCTGGCCACTGACCAATCAGTGATTTATTCATTGACCAATCAGCAACACATTTGACATACAGACCATCCCACAGCACTAAACCTCCAGTCCTGTCCCTACATGCCTATGTATGCCAGGTTGTTCCCCATGTCTAGAAGGTTCCTAAAATAGTGTCATCATTTGGAGACTAAGCATTCAAACACACAAGCTAGTGGGGACTGTTCATTCTAAACATGAGAATGGGCAAAATCTAGCCAAAGAGTATTCAGTGTTTTAGTCATTTTGACTCTTCATGCTCTGATGCTCATTTTGAGGGATCTAACATTAACCTAGCTGTAAAAATAGAATATTCAATCTCAGATTTGCACAGGTAACTTACTCAATCCCTTAGATTTTTAATTCCTAATTCTGGAAGAGGTATTTGTTGGCTTATCTCAGTAATATTGGTCATTATTGTGCCTGTAGACTTCCTGTATTCCATCAGGTGTCTCTAAGAAACAGAGAGAAAACGTAGAGTCTGTCTATAGCTCACACAACAGGGGCAGGGAGAGTCAGTCTTCTTTGGATGTATGTACAGGTACTGAAGGTACAGGTGGAAGTTAGTAGTGCAGTAAACCTTGGGTACACAATTTATGGATCTAATGTGGATTTAGATTATTACTGACACACTGGTAATTTGGGGTTCTACTTCTAGCTTAAGGCTTCACTTAATTTCCAGCATTTTGCCACTGACTAAAGGTTTTGAACACATTGGAACTGGTCCACATGATGACACGAGTCATGTAGTCTCTAGTCTGTATCTAAACATGAGGAATAGTGTGTCGTCAACATTACTGAATTGGTCAGGATTGTTTGTCACAGCAGGTCCCCACAATCAATCCAGAAGTGCCCCAGTCCTTCTGCAATCAGGATTGATTACTATGACAGCCAGCTGTGGCTCATCTATTTCATTGCAGATGGCCACAGTCTCTGATTCCATTGAGAAAAGTAATTTGTCACCAGAACCTCAAAGGCTGCCTTTCCAGTATTTTACTTTCAAAGTCACAGGGAGGGTAAATGACCACTAGAACTAAATGCAGATTGTTGCAACCTGTCATTGAGTGTTCTCTGTGATGCAAATGCTCAAGCAAGGGCTGCTGGCTCCCAATTGTAAAGAGCTTTTGCATAAACAAATTCCAGCAAGTCCCATTGGATATCCTTTCTGGTCCTTGCTTGTACACATGTGACTTATGTCTGGGCTCACAGCTTAAGAAGCCTATGTGATTCCCTCTGACAAATGTATCACTCCAGTCATGCTAATATAGTATAATAATATACAAGGCTCCTAACAAATGGTTTTATTGTTGTAGTTATTGCTTCCCAATGTTGATAAGAATTTATGTTTCCATGCAAAATGACTTTATTCATTTCAGTAATAAAGAAAGAAATAGATGAAATGGAAGTTTGATTTAAAAGTCTGTTTTGCTCAAGATAAGCTGGTAAAAGGACATTTGTTGAAGCTATTAAGAACCATGTTTTCAAAAGCTCCCTGCTAATTTGAACCCTATCAAAGGAACACACATATGTGCACCCATTTTTCAGTACATATCAGAAAACATGAATAATTGAAGTGCTTTTGTGTCCCAGATTTTCATTAAATACAACTCAAATGCTGGTCCTGGGCTTCAGGACTGGGCCAGGTTTACTTTAGCAAAATGAATTAAAGAAATAATGGATCAAATAAAGCTATCTATCAGAAAATCCATACAAGCTGAATTTTTTTAAAAAAATAAGTTTAAGGAAAATAATGGATTTTTTAGACTGCTCTAAGGATATTCTTTTATGATTTTTATGAGTATGTTATTTTGGTCACTCTAGGAACTGATCTTTACCAGACAAAGGAGGTGAGTGTGGTAATTCTTCTAATGAACTCCACAAGAATGAAAAGGAAGAATTCAGAAAAATCTTAGATAATTAATTGCTGCTGCTAAACTGTGAAAAAGAAAATAGGGAAGATAAGAAATGGTGCTAAACTTTCAAGAACTAAGCTAATTCCAAGGCCAGTATGCTATGGGATGGTTTGTAAATGATATAGAAATCGCAAGTCACAGTGATGGGTAACAATGTGTATGTAGACTGATGCTAACCTTTCTGTGTTTTGATTTAAAGGAGAATGCATTATGAGGTTGGGATTTGTGCATGAGCTGGAATGTAAACTTCTAGGAAAGAGTGAGCACTCTTGGATTCTGAGTTCTACAAACATGGTCAGACTTCTGAGGACCAGAGGCTTGTTTTATTGCTTTGTCCTTCACCTGTGACCAAAGGAAGTGGTCACGTTCATCAGAAACTTGTAGCGGATGGCAGAGCAGCAAAGATCAATAGGTTAATATTTATAAACCACAATTCAGGTGATTTAAAGTCTACAGATGCATAAAATAAACATTATGCTAATGATGCCCTATTGATCATAAAAAAATTACTTTGCCCCAGGGTAACACCTTCCGTTTGTTCTCTAAGATGTATGCATGTTAGTCTCCAATAGATATTAAGTCATAGTGCTAATTATCATGTAATAACCTTAAGACTGATGTGGAAGGCAAAGACCTCAGAACACTTTCTGGAGGGATTATGATTATTTATTATTACCAAAGCTTTGTACATGAGGCATAGGGAACAAGAAAACTACCAGCAATGCTCTGTCAGATGAAAAAGCATTAATGAAATTGGCACAATGCATTCTCTTTTTGTAAAGATTTCTTTTCTATTTTAATTATGTACATATGTACATATGTATGTCTGTGTGTGACTGTGTATGTGAGTGTAGGTGCTTGAAGTTCCCAGAGGAGGGCGCTGGACACACTGGAGCCAGAGTTACAGACAATTGTGAGCTACACATGCGATGAAGAACCTAACTCAGGCCCTCAGTAAGAATAGCACATGCATTTAACTGCTGAGCCATCTCACCAACCTCTATGCTCTCTTGCCCTAGGAGTGTGTGTGTGTGTGTGTGTGTGTGTGTGTGTGTGTGTGTGTGTGTGTTAGAGATTTTATAAGTATAGTTCATTACAGATATAATTTAATTGCATTACTAATTCATTTTCTGTTTTCTAATTTTTAAAGATTTATTTATTTACTATGTATACAGTGTTCTGCCTGCATGTATGCCTGCATGACAGAAGAGGGCATCAAATCCCATTACAGATGGTTATAAGTGGGTGCTGGGAATTGAACTCAGGACCTCTGGAAAAACAGCCAGTGCTCTTAATCTCTGAGCCATCTTTACAGCCCATTTTCTATTTTTACATGTGATTTGCTGCCTATGACAACTAAATGCTATATAAAGATATATAAGATGGTAAGAGAACGGTCATTCCCCACTTCTGTCAATGTCATTAGCATTCCTCTAGTCATCCAGATTCGAGACCATTGTAGTGGTTTAAAAGAGAAGAGCCCCCCCCCCCATCCCAGGCTCTGGTATTTGAACACTCAGTGGTGCTGTGTGGTAGAAGTTTAGGATTGTGACCTTGCTGTAGAAGTAGGTCACTGGGGACTGGTTTTGGATGTTTATCATCTTACCTTCCCATGACATGTGAGCTCTCATTTTTCTATTCCTGGACCATGCCTTCTGCTTGTACCTGTGCTTCCCGGCCTTTGGAAGCTTAAGTTCAAATTAACCCTCTTGTAAGTAGCCTCGATCATGGTGTTTTATCACAGCAATAGAAAAATAACTGGTGCAACCATATTTTAATCCTTGTTGTTCATTACCTTGAATCAATTATCTATCCCACATAGTCCAAAATTAAAACATTTCTTCCTATTTCCACTGCCATCTGTCTTGAGTCTCCTTTTCTTCATTGTTGTCATATTTACCTTCCCATTATGCTCACACCTTTCTTCTCTTCAACAGCCATTTTGATGCTGTCTCTGGCTAAAGCCTTCTGTGGCTGCATCCCCCCTCCAGCTAACTATGAATCTAGCATTGCAGTTTCCTATTCACCCACCTTAGTCCTAAATGGTGGCTAAGGACATAAATTATACAGTGGATAACTGAGCCGAATTTCTGTTATGTTTCTAACCCTGTTCCCTTTTCTTTCTGCCTTTTTTTTTCCCACTATGAATTGAATTGGGGAACTTGTACTTGTAGGGTAGATGCTCTACCACTGAACTTTCCCCCATTAGCTCAATTCTGTCCTTTCTAGAACCTAAGATTACTGGCCATTTTGGAAGCCATCATCAGGTTCTGAGGAAGTATGAATGACACAATTGATTCGAGCTGATACTTATTAAACCTCTGTTGCATGACGGGAGATGTCTAAAGATTGATAGTGAAACAATCAATGGGACTTCCCAGGAGAAGAGGTTGAAGAGATGGCTCAGCAGTTAAGAGCATTTGCTGCTCTTGCTGAAGACTCTCTCTCTCTCTCTCTTTTTTAAACGTATAAACTGTATGGCTGTGGCCGGCTTCTTGCCAACTGTTCTTATATCTTAAATCAACCCATTTCTATTAATCTATAAGTTGCCACATGGCTCGTGGTTTACCAGTATCTTAACATCTTGTCATGGTGGCGGCAGCTGGTAGCATCTCTCTGCCTCAGCCTTCCACTTCCCAGAATTCTCTTCTCTGCTTAGACTCTCATTTTCAACACCCACATGTGGCTCATAGCCATCTGCAACTCCAGTTCCAAGGGATCTGGCACCCTGTTCTAGTCTCTGTGCATACCAGATAGCCACTTGGTACAACATACATATGTTCATGAGGGTACACACAAACTTATAAAATTTAGAAATGGATAACTATCAAATGCTACAAGCATATACATACATTTGAAAAATGATACCCTCTTTTCCGGTAACCATTTTGTCAATAGGCCCTCATGGAGGGATGGGATCTCAAAGACCCCTCTCTAGGCATGATAAAATGTCAACAGGCCAGGTCCTGTGCAGCTAAGTACAGATACAGAAAGCTCATGAGTGTAACAGCCATCTCATGCCCAGGAAACAGCTTGTCCCACCACTCCCTTCCATTTCCTGGCTCTTACACTCTTTCTATCACAATCTTCTAAGATGTTCTCTGGGCCTTAGAGGGAGTAATACATTTGCCCCACTATAAGCAATTACTTTTAAAGTGAACTTCAATTTTATTTTACTTCTATTTTTACAAAAAAGTGAAAATTAGTACAGAAAAATTTTTTTCACACCCAGTTATCCCTATCATTAATATTTTACATTGAGACATTAACTTAAACTGAAGGTTTATTTGGATGTATTTACTTCTTTTCAGTGTCTTTTTCTTTCCAATTCAAGGACTCTATCCAGGATAATATATTGCATCTAGCTGCCATTTTTCCCTTTATGAGTTTCCACTGTAACTGGTTCTCACATGTTCTTTGCTGACAATGACTTCAATAGTTAATTGGATGCTACATAGACACAAACACTATGAAGCAAAATAAGGTCCAGTAAAGAGATAGGAGGAAAGGAAACTGCTGGCCCATATAAGTTGGCTGAGGATGTAATTTTTTGAGATTATATTTGAATTCAAACTAGAATTAATAGATCAAGGAATACTATTGTCCATGAAAAGAAATTTCCAGGTCTTACAAATGGCAATAGAGGATCTAAGTTGAAACCCTGGTGGGTCTCACACATATTAAGGGAGCTGGTACTGATGGAATTAAATGAGTGATATGAAGACAGTGGTTACTGGGACCAGTAGCCAATGCAATCATGTGAAAAGGAGCATAGATTTCAGTCTGAACTAAATGGGAAACTCTTGGAGCACTTTGAGAAGATGAGCACAATCTGATGTAATGTTTAAAATGGAGCGAGCATGTGATTTTGTACCATAGCATTATCATGATAGCTTTGATGACTCTTCACCTGCATCACTACCTTCATGTTCTGAGCTCAGGACTTTATTAATATTCCCTTTGCAGGATGTCACAGTATTATCCACTCTCAAAGCCTCCATAGCAATATTATCCAATCTCATTTGATCTTAAACCTCACCATTGTAGGACTATGGTCTCCCAAATCCTTTTAAAGAATCATGTTTTTTCATTTGTAATAATTTGGAAAATATGATTATGATGAATCTTATTATGTTGATGAATGTTTATAATTGGTTGGACTTGGTATTAACATGAAACTAGACATCCTCTGCATATTGTCATTTACTAGTTCATTTTCTATTCATTACTATGATTACATATCAGAGGCAAAGGATTTTATAAAGATGGGAGTTTATTTAACTCCCAAGTTTGGAGATGGAGAATCCAGACAGCACACTGCCAGTCCCAACGAAGGTGGTTCTTGCTGCATCCTGTCATGGTGGTGGCCTCCTGTAAGGAACTTACACAGGGAGAGCTCGCATAGTGAGACAGAAAGCCACAGTCGGAGGAGGGCTGGTCTTACGCTATTATAGAAAATCTTTTGAGAATTAACCATGTGGCCCATGAGAATTAGTTTAGTCCTTGAAAGGACATAATCTGTTTCTCTGGACCCCAGCTCTTCAAAGTGTTATCTTAACCTTAACTCTTAATTTTTTAACATTACCACACAGTTAGTCCCGTAAAATCACCAGAGTCGGCACCATGCATCAAATCATGGTTGCAAATGGACTCAGAAGAGTCCTACAGCAGAAATGTAATTTTACCTTTAACCCTAGAAGGTTACCCAGAAAATGAGTCATAAAATAACTATGGTTAACTGTTTTTAAACAAAACAATACAAAACAACCTAGAAGTAGGTATTATGGGATAGGAAAAGGAATTGATCTTTGATACTTTTCTTCCCTTTTTTTCTTTTATTTTTTCTTTATTAAGAAACTTTTTATTCCTTTTATATACCAACCACAGATCCCATTCTTATCCCTCCTCCTGATTGCCCCCAGCCTTCCTCCCCTAACCCAACCCCGCATCTCCTCCTCTGATAAGGTGATAAGGTAAGGCCTCCCATGGGGAGTCAGCAAAGCAGTTGAGACAGGTCCAAGCCCCTCCCCTCTGCATCAAGGTTGTGGAAGGTGTCCCACCATAAGTAATGGGCTCCAAAAAGCCAGCTCATGTACCAGGGATAGATCCTGATCCCACTGCCAGGGGCACCTTAAACAGACCAAACTACACAACTGTCTCGCTTATGCAGAGGGCCTAGTGCAGTCCTATGCAGGCTCATAGCTGTTGGTCTAGAGTTCATGAGTTCCCACTAGCTTGGTTCAGTTGTCTCTGTAGATTTCTCCACCATGATCATGATGCACCTAGCTCATAGAGTCCCTCTTCCCTCTCTTTGACTGGATTCCTGGAGCTCAGCCGGGTGCTTGGCTGTGGATCTCTGCATCTGTTTCCATCAGTGACTGGATGAAGGCTCTATGATGACAGTTAAGGTATTCACCAATCTGATTACTGGGGTAAGTCAGTTCAGGCACCCTCTCCACTATTGCTAGTAGTCTAAGCTGGGGCCATCCTTGTGAATTCCTGGGAGCTTCCCTAGCTCCAGGTTTCTCCCTATCCCCATGATGTCTCCCTCTATCAATCTCTTTCATTTCTCTTCCACTCTGTCCCTGTTCCAGCTCGACTATCCTGTTCCTTTATGTTCTCATCCCCTATCCCCTACCCTCTATTGCCCCTTCTCACCCCCAGTTTACTCAGGAGATCTCATCTACTTCCCCTTCCCAGGGCAATCCATGCATTTCAGCCAACTAAAAAGTACGCTGGCTGATGCCCCTATAGTCTAAGATAGGCCAACAAGGGAAAATATAACATATTTCTTAGATGAAAATTTTATACAACATGAGAACCTTTGTAATGAAGATCTGAAGACCCAGAATTAACACTCCATTGCTATGATCTGGATCAGCCAATCATGGAGAGATATGGAGGAATTGCAAAGACAATAGTTCTATGATCTCATATGAACAGCCCAAGTGGGCAAACCCAGGATATCCTGGGATTTAGAATTTTCTTGAACCCTCAGTTTTTGTATTTCTTCTTTGAGCCAAGAGGACAAGATTTTCTGGAATTAAGGTCTTAATTTCTTTATGACCAACATTTTCAGAGAAAAATTGAGGATGTTAAAGTAGTATTTCTAGGTTTTATGGCTTGTCTTTGGGGAAAGGGGGGTTCTGGATCCTGCTACCTGCTTTGGGGAACATGACCTTCTATGGTTGGCTGCAGGGAAGGAGGAGGGATATGCAACACAAGGAAGAAGGTGAGAGAGAAACTTTTCTTCTTAGACTGTTCCTAATATCTACTGGGGGGTGTCATCTCTTGAATCCCAATAGTTTGATTATGTAGTCAGACCTGGGAAAGTTAGCCTGTTATTTCCCCAAATCTCATTGTACAGTGTAGAAAGGAGCCATTGTAAGTCACAACTGATAACAATCTGGCTTTATAACAGCTGCAAAGCCTTCCAAATTTCAGGCCTGACCTCCAGGAACATCAAACAGCCAAAGGCAGCTATGAAATAAATGCTAACACCAGGCACTTACTTCCAAAGCTCATTTATTACTTACAGTTAAGTGTTCAGATTATAATGACTTTTTCACCTGTCTCAAATAAAATATTGACAAGAAGCCTACAGTTACATTAATAAATGCCTAATAAAGTTGTTTCTTAGCACGGCCTATCTATTATTCTCACAGCTAATCATGGAGGTGATAATTTTCCATATAGGATATATGAATTTCTTGCTCTATCCCTTGAAATGGCTCTAAGGTGACCCTTCTGCTAGTCTTTGCTAAAGATGAGGAAACTGAGTGAGTATTTTTCAGTGACAACTCATTCAATAAGCCAAACTTCAGACAGGAAATAAGGAATAACAACAACAGTAATACAATTAATACAATATGATGGCAAAGCTAAATATTTATAACAAGAAATTAAAAATCATACTAAATAAATCAAATATCTATACAGTGACACATGAAATGTATGTTTTTCCTTTTACAAATCTCTATGTTGAAAATGTCAATGTCCATAGACATCTCTGCCAAGTTACTGAAGAAAGGACAACTGGCTCTTCTTTCCTTTGGTGTTCCTGTCAAGAAACCTGACAAGGAAGGGCTACAGGGCCGTTTCTCCTATTCTGGTCTTCTCAAAGCACTTAGGTGCTTAGACACATGGATCCCAAGGGCTCAGATACACTCCTCTGATCATTTATGACACAATGGTGAAAAGTAAACAAGATAAAAGCGTGGATTCAGCCTGAATATTTTATTATTGTATTGTCTACATCACTTATTAGTATAGAAGGGCCTCTTTATCCTATTTTAACCTTTTTTTCTTTCATTTTTCTTTATTAAGAAATTTTCTATTCACTCCACATACTATCCACAGATCCCCCCTCCTCCCTCTTCCCACCCCCCAGCCCTCTTTCACCTTGCCTTCTAGATGACCATCTTTTCTGGAGTTTTTCCCAGCTCCTACAGTGAAAATTCCTGAATTACTTCAATACTGCCACTTCTTCCCCGAGCAGCCCCTGGGTGCTCTTGATATTTCTTTGAAAGGAGCAAATTCATGAACCAATTCAAACTCTTTGGCAAATAGCTGTTTATGTCCATATAGTCCCAAGAAATTTCTATCAAAAGTTGAGTTTTCTTCATTCGTTAATTCATCCATTTTTTTCACTCAACAGCTATTGTTTTTGCAACTGTTATACATCAGGAATTGCGATAATTTCTATAGGCACAATAGTGAATAAGGGAGACATAATTTATCTCCACGAATTTTTCTTAATAGCTGAAGCTTATGATAATAAATATAACCTCCATGAGAAATTTAGTATGATTGTAACTAACCAAATTATAGATGAGTTCAGTGTGTAAAAAACTTATAAACTTGTTGACTACCAGGAAGTTGGGAAAGTTTCTTAAGGAAATGATTTGTAATCACCGAGCTGAAGATAAATTCCAATTTGCAAGATAAAATAACCATTGATTACACAAAGAGAAGAGAAAGAATTAGTGAAGAGCTTAAGATAGGTCAGACATAGTTTTGCATCCAAGTGATTTTTAATTGTAAAGGAAAGGATAAAATTATCTGTATTTAGAGTAGTTGAGAGTAATGAATAATCTGATAGACATGCAGTGGGAAAATAGGAATATTTCCAGCTTGGAAGAGGAAGGATGGAATTTGGAGTGTACTTTAAGAAAATCTAGAGAGTGTTGTGTTGCATCTACTCATTCTTCCTTTAAGATACTCCTTTTGAGTATGATCGAGATATTCATTTCTTAATATTCTGTGATTATTAGGATCAGAGAAGTCCTGTAATTGCTTCTACCTGAATGGAGCTTGCCACATACCCACATTTATGCTTCATCTCATGGGTAGCACTGTACAGAACCTATCTGGATCTAGCCCCAAAGTCTTGATTGATTACTCAGGTTTGGAGCTTCCTATTGGATCAAGTAGAACCACACTTACATTTCTGGTTTCATTTCCATTTTGTTTCTGGGATGCCCACTCTACAATAGTTCATATTGAAACAGCACTATGAATGCTGTCTGCCACAGCAGCATAACACTTCATTATTCTAAGACACCTTATTTCCTTTGTCAGTTTTATCATTTGATGAACACTGCAGTGGTTTCTACTTTTTTGGCCATTAATTGTGAATTCCTTTAACTCACATTTTTAAAAGAACATATAAGTTGTTGGTATGAATTGTAGCACCATATGATACTTCATCACTGCTTATATTGAGCAATCATATCTATTTCCTCCAGCTTTCTTCAGTTGTTTGTGGTGAAAACAGATAAAATATTGTATTCTAGCTTTTTGGATGATGAATGTTTTTAGAACCCTGAGCCATACTACCACTCAACAAAACACCACAACTCACTTCCCTCACTTATCTATACCTAGTATGCTGACTGGCTGCACCCATTCTCTCCCCTTACCAACACTGTAATTTTCCTCTCTCCCTACTCTTGCTGCTTTTCTTTCTCGTAGCTCTTTTTGATAGCTCTGCCCAATAAACATCTGCATATAAATCTCAGGCCTTACAGGTTGTTTTCTGAGAAATCTACCATGGATCATTTAGTAGTGGAAACAATCTAGGATTCGTAGCCAACCTGCTAGCTGACTATAAGGACCCCATGCATGGTTGGTGGAGGCGGAAGCATGGATAGCTGTAGCTTGAGTTTTCCTGCCTGGCCCACTGTCAGGACAAATCTCTCTTACTTATCAGTCCCACAGCCGCTCAGACCCGACCAAGTAAACACAGAGACTTATATTGGTTACAAACTGTATGGCCGTGGCAGGCTTCTTGCTAACTGTTCTTACAGTTTAAATTAATCCATTTCTATTAACCTATACCTTGCCATGTGGCTCGTGGCTTACCGGCATCTTCACATGCTGTTTGTCATCATGGCGGCTGGCAGTGTCTCTCTGACTCAGCCTTGCACTTTCCAGCTTTTTTCTCCTCCTTGTCCTGCCTACACTTCCTGCCTAGCCAATGGCCAATCAGTGTTTTATTTATTGACTAATCAGCAACACATTTGCCATACAGAACATCACACAGCAGATAGCTCTTGCCAGGTGCAGCAGAGTGATGCTAAAATTTTCACCAGTAGCAAACTGAACCTTCAATAGTATCCTGATGGAAAGAAATGTGTCTTGGGTGATTGAGTTGTTTGAAAAAAATAAATCTCATAGTTTTGAATATCTGCTCATGAGGGGACTCTATCCCTAAGACAGAGCAGATGGAAGATTCAGAATGCTCACTAATTACAAACAAATGTGAAAGCAGGAGGGCTTATGAGAGAACAGCACCCCCCCCCCCCCCCCCACACACACACACCACAGAGACTCTTCTGCTTTAGGTTCAAAGGCAGAAAGGAGTGATATCATCCCAGGGTTTAATTCTATGAGTAACAAATCTCCCATGGAAGGTGAATTCTCCATTTCCACAATTGTCAAGATGAGACATGGTCCGAGGACCTCTGAGTTTATGCATCCTTGACACCTTGGGTCCTTGAGCTCTCTGGGGTTTTTGAAACATTATATTCCTTCCCATTCAAGGCTACTGCCAGGATGATGCAACAATCTCTACTTTGCAAAAGATCATCAATGTCCAGTATCACCCTTCACCAGCAAGTCAATAAATCTGGTTAAGTCTGAATCAGGGAGGTGAGTGTTATGTCTGTTAAGAAGGAAAAGGAACTGTGAAAAATAAGATGTTTAAAATGCTATGGTATTTCTAGCAAAATGGGGAGCCAACAAAAGAAAATGGGATAGGAAGCAAAAATGTTTGCCTACACAACTAAAAAGGATAGGAAGCTAAGGGTTGCCGAGGTGATAAGTAAATCATATCCATTATCCATCATATTTTTTTTTCTGTAACTGAATCTTTTTTTGAATCTGGAATCACCATTGCCTGACAGTCCCAGGAAGTGAGATCCTGTCACATCACAGCAAGTAACTACAGTAGCTACACCATGGTTCTTCCCCACATTGCACCTATGTTTCATGTATGCACAGGGCAGGGGATGGTACAGATGGTCTTCAGCTATTGGACAAAAGTCTCAGTTGATCTTTATACCCAGGGCACCTCTTGGCCACTAATCCTCTAATAGGATCCCTAGCCCTCTGGCATAAGAGGTAGAACAGGTTGGCCTAGCTTCTGAACTGTTCCCTTAAAACCTAGTCAAAATAGTTAATAAAAAATACTTCATCTTGAGAAAATGGCCTGTAATAATGTTACTATTAAAAACTTCAAGGATGCAAGGGTATGGTCCACAAAATATTTTCTATTCAGTTCCCCAGCATGGTTTCTATGGAAACACAGATGGAGTCTAAAAGATTTCAGGAGACTAGATTTCTGTAGAATCAACCAAGGGGTAGCACCAATACAAGCTGGTATGCTATATATATTGCCTTTACTAGAAAGACTTACATGGCATGTGTATGTGGTACATTGTCCCCAATGTGGCACATGCATCCATCTTTCTTTACCCTTCTGGGAAGACCACAGGCAAATTGAATCCTCATATGGTGAGGGAAAGCATGCATTTACTGTTGTGTTTCTTATTTTGTTCATGCTATCAAAACACATCAGCAAGGGTCTAAACCATTTACACAGACCATATAATATCAGTTTAGATTACAGTACTGGTAGTATTACATTACCGTAACTGAAATGTGGCAAGCATATCTAAGACTTTAGTAAGTATACATCCTCCATAAGGTGGGAGATCAGCATGGTAGTTTGAATGTAATTGGCCCCCATAATCTCATTTGGAGTGGCACTATTAGGAGGCATGACTTTGTTGGAGTGGGTGTGGCCTTGTTGGAGGAAATGTGTCACTGTGGGGATGGGCTTTGAGGTTTCCTATGCTCAGGATACCACCCAGGTTTTCAGTCAACTTCCTGTTACCTGTAAAATGTAGGACTCTCAGCTACTTCTCCAGCATCATGTCTGCCTGCACACCACCATTCTCCCCATTGCTGTGGATAAATAAAATGCTGATTGGCCAGTAGCTAGGCAGGAAGTATAGGCAGGACAAGCAGAGAAGAGAATTCTGGGAACAGGAAGGCTGAGTGAGGAGACGTTGCCAGCAGCCACCATGAGTACCAACATGTAAGATACTGGTAAGCCACGAGCTATGTGGCAAGGTATAGATTTATAGAAATGGGTTAATTTAAGATAGAAGAACTAGATAACAAGAAGCCTTCCATGGCCATACAGTTTCTAAGCAATATAAGTCTCTGTGTGTTTACTTGGTTGGGTCTGAGCGACTGCTGGTCTGGCAGTGAGAGAGATTTATCTTGACTGTGGGCCAGGCAAGACTGGAGAAAAACCTCCAGCTACACCCCACCATGATGATAATGGATGAAGCCTCTGAAACTATAAGCAAGCAACCCAAATTAAATGTTTTCATTTATAAGAGTTGCTATGGTCATGATATCTCTTCACAGCAACAAAAACCCTTACTAAGGTGGTCAGTAAGTATGGTAAAATTCTAGGATGTGAAGCATCCCAGTGGATATTACTCAAGGGCCATCAAATTTTGTGTCATGCCTCCCATCCAGTCATACCAGATTCTGTTTGCTAAGACATCAACAAATAAGGTCAGTAATAGGGTTCCTGGAAGGCTCATTAAACTTTAGGATCAGGAAGATATTTCATTATGGAAGTAAAGAAGAATAGAGTAGGCATCCTGGTGACCCGTGGGGGCATGTCTTGGAATCCCTATATGTAACTGGGGTATGTCTTGGAACTTCTATATGTAATTGTTTTTATGTAGATATCTGTGCATGTTCACATGTGTGCATTTATGTGTATGTCCATTCATATAGAGGCCAGAGGACAACCTTGTGTGACTGCCTTCAGGTAAATTTCTTTTATTTTTAAAGAGAGTCTTAAATTGGTCCAGAACTCATCCAGTAGACTAGGCTGGCCAGTCAGTAAGCTCCAGGAAGCCACCAGTTTCTACCTTCTAATTTCTAGAGTTACAAACATATGCCACCATATCTCGATTTTCTATGTGGATTCTGTGGATCAAATACAAGTTTTTGTGCTTACAAGTCACACAGTTTGTCAACCACTCTGCTATCTCAACCTCCCCACCCTGTATATAATTGATTGGTAGGCAGAGGAGAGTTCAGCTAGAAGTAATCCAGGGGCCAGACTCCTCAGGGATTAGGATCTGGTTTGTACACTTGAACATATTTAAATCATAAGAGGCATTGGATTATGTTCAGAGGAATTTATAAAATAGAAAAGGGAAGATGATGGCATCAGTGATGAACTATATTTTGAACTATTTTTGTCATATTTTATTCTTCTTAGTAGTCCTAGGGAAGAACAACCAGAATTCTAGAGTTTTTCCTGGCTAGGATGAGGTAAGTGAGGTTGAACCACACAAAGGATTGGCTGAAATGGATGGTTGTGTTGTACAGGGCTAAATTGAAGACCTGCTGTATTATAAACTGTTGATTGCCCACAGCCAATGTGCTGATTTGTATTCCCCACAAGATTTTGTTCATAAAGTAGCCAGTTTCTGATATTTTATCATACCAGTTTGGATGTCATTTCTTTTTTTTTTTTTTTTTTTTTTTTTTTTTTGGTTTTTTTCGAGACAGGGTTTCTCTGTGTAGCTTTGCGCCTTTCCTGGAACTCGCTTTGTAGACCAGGCTGGCCTCGAACTCACAGAGATCCGCCTGGCTCTGCCTCCCGAGTGCTGGGATTAAAGGCGTGCGCCACCACCGCCCGGCTCTGGATGTCATTTCTTAATCACTTCAAAGTTAAACATTTGTATGTCCATGCTGTAAGAATTTTCTCCCTGGAGAAGATGTAACAATTTTTACCCCCTTCTGACAAAGACCATAGGACAAACCAAAGTTCATTCTGATGAACTAATGAGGTTATTAGACTTAAACAAAAAGAGGAGTTACTGGCAAGAGTGTGGGTGATCCTAAAGCATCCCCACAGAAATGCCTGCACTCAGGATGATAGCCACTCCCCTATGGACTCACAGAGAGAGACCCTTTGTCCTAGTCTTCCCCAACCTGTGTACTCTAGCACACTCTCCAGACCCTGAGGTCAGGGGTGTAATTAGAGCAAAACTGCATGTGAATGTCTGGGAGGAAGTCCAGTGACCCTCCACTACCACTCCTCTGACAAAATGTCAATAGTACACTGACCTACTCCCCATGGATTAGTCAACTGTACAGCAGTCTGTTTTCTTGGAATCTTAAGGAAACTGACCTAACACATGAGCAGGAGGAAAGATTTCCTGTTCAAAGAAACATCTTGTTTAAAGTCCCAGAGGCAGGTAGTGAGGTATGACTACCTGACAACTTCTTATTAAAGCTGAGAAAGTAGTGGGGAGCCTACTTAGAGGAATAAATGAAGCCAGATAGTGACAGACCACTTGGATAGGACTGATTTCCCTGGATTCTAGATCAACCAATGTGTGGAAGCTTCATGGCTTCTAGAGCAGGTGTGGTGGTTTGAGTGACAGTGTCCCCCATAGAATTACATAGCTGAACACTTGATCATTGGTTGGTGATGCTGGTTGCATGGGTTCTGGGTCCTTTAGGAGGTAGAGACTTGTTGAGGGAAGAACTTCACTGTGGTCAAGGCTTTGAGAATTAATAGTCCCCTTCCAATTTGGTCTTTCTGCTTCCTGCTATAGATAAAGAAGTGATCCTATCAACATGCAACACAATTTCCATCATAATAGAGTCTAGCCTGCTGGGCAGTGGTGGAGCACTCTTAATCCCAGGAGAGGCAGGTGGATCTCTGTGACTTCCAGGCCAGCCTGGTCTACACAGTGAGTTCCAGGATAGCAAAAACTACACAGAGAAACCCTGTCTGGGTGGCTGAAGGAGGGGGTGGTGGGGGGAGACCAACAAAACAAAGCAAAAAATAGACTCTAGCTCTAAGGAATAGGAAGCCATTTAGCTAAGGTTTCTTCTCCAAGGTGCTTTTGATCACAGTGTTTTATCAGAGAGAAAAACAAACAAACAAAAAACAGCAGGCAACCATGGTGATGTGAACTTTACCAGAGGAGCACAGAGCTGTGTGTAAAACTCACTGGAATGGAGGAGGCATTCACTGCAGGAATTATCTTGGCTTCCCCAGTGAGCAAGCATACTTCATGGAGAAGATGGAAACAATGAAAATGGCAGGGATTGTTCTGATATAAGAGAGACTAGAGGTATTTGACTTGCTAGAAGAACAAGTGAGAGCTGACAAAATACAGCGTCTCTGAAAATTTGGTAGAATAATTTTGTGGCCTATAGAGATTGTTATTCAAGACCTGGAAGGTCTAGTTGCCCTTTTCTCAGGAGTGATGTTTTGGGAAACTTCAAAAGCATGGTTGAGCTTTGTGTGAAGCAGTTTCCTACTCCCAGCTTCCCAGCTGACTGAAGAAATGTCTGCTAATGTCTTTCCCCATCACTGTGCCCATTTTCTTTCCAGGTTCTGCCTGTTCCATCATTTTATGGCTCTGTTCTCTTGGGGCTTAGTTGTAACAAACTGTGACTAGGCCCAATAGCCCCTTCTCCATAACACAGACTAGGATGCTCCCCCCCCCCACTTTTAGAGCAGGGTTTCTTAATGACCCCAAGCCTTGAATTAATTATTATTATAGCATTACTTAAACACGTTTAAACATAAAATAGGTATAAACTCTATGTGCTTACCAGCTTTATAACAGTACGTATAAGGAAAACCATTTCACAAGTTCAAGTCAATAAAAACTACAAAACTAATAAAATTTAAATTAAGACCATTAATTTAATGGACAGATGAAGTTGTTCCCTGGAAATTAAATTGCTGCTCACAATCTGAATGACAATCAGCCTCTTTTGAGTTCGAATTGCCAAAGCTATCTTGTCTCTTGATATGGCTTCATTCTCCTACATCTTCCCTATTCACGCTAAAGAAATAAGATCTTAAATGACATTAGTTGCATTTCCTTAGCAGGTACTCATTAATCTTTGAAGCACATTCCTCATTAGTCTTAGCAATTACAGGAGTGCCACTCCACCCTGAACAGAAGTATGTATCTGGAGCCAAATGTGAGTTAATCATATATATACATATATATATATATATATTTGTATATATATTTGTATATATATATATTTGTATATATATTTGTGTATATATATATATATATATATACTTTTTTAAGAGTACAAAAATTAAGTAGATTTTAAAAATGGCATAATTGGTCTAGGGATGGGCTGTGGATTGTAGTGATGTAAAGTTCTTTGGTTCTTTTGAAGAGATAAAGTAATTCCATAGGATTTCATCTTGATGTACCATTAAATCTTAGTTCTTGGTAGAATATGCAATATGTTTGGAGTTACCATGGTTTTGTGTTTGTAAGCCAAAATTTGCATAATTCTCAATTTTCGGGATGTCCTTTTCTCTTTCCCCAGTGATCTGGCTGCCATACAGTGCTCGGCAGTCTGAGAGTCTGGCACAGGGGAGTGGTGGTCTCAGCAACTCCGGCCAGGCTTAAAAGAATGCTGCAAAGTCCTTCTTGTGTTGGCAATGTAATTTGATTGCTGTTCTTTTTGCTTTTTATTTACAAGTTCTTTCTAGTTCTGTGTTGTTTATTTAGCTCTATATTGGGTAACAATTCTCAATTTTACTACTATTTTTTTTGCCCTGTATTTTACAATAATTAAACTTTTTAGAAATGTAATGTTGTGTGTGGATGGTATGTGTGTGTGTGTGTGTGTGTGTGTGTGTGTGTATTTCTGTTAGGCTGTATGCACCTGCATGCACATGTATATGTGCATGCCTGGAGACCAGAGGTTGATGTCAGGTGTGTTCCAGGGTTGTTACATATACAGACACAGTTTCCCATTAAACCCAGAATAGGCCAGTTCAGCTAGTTTCCTTTTGGCCTCCAAAGTACTGGGATTAAAAATGAGGTACCACCGCCCACTAGCATTTATGTGGGTACTAACAGATTCCAACTCTGGTCCTCATGTTTGTATGCCAAAGGTTTTACCCACTGAACCATCTCCCAGTCCATCAAAAATGTATTGAACTATGTATGAATCATTTATATCCCCTAAACATAAACTCCTCTTCAAATTTATTAGAGGAAGTGACATTTCATTGTTGCCATGGAATAATATCTCCATGGAAATAAAGAAAAGTCCAGGTAAGTGAGTTTCAGAGCCTGTTGGCTGTTAAATAGGGGCTGGGCAGAAATTTCAGTATTGAAAAGAGCTTGCTAAGCAAGTGTGAGGATCTGTATTCAAATCCCCAGAACCCACATAAAGCTCACTGTTGTAGCAAAACCATCTGTGTGTAATCCAAGCATTCCTTTGGGAAGATGGAGATGGAGTCATGAGAATCTCTGGAAGCTTATAGGCCAGCCTGCTGCACACGACAGACATACAACAGAGGCAGCTTGTGTCAAAAAGGTGCAAGGTGAGGAAGCACACCTGAGGTTGTTCTCTGACCTCTGCTATGGCACAAGTATGCCCACATTTGTATATGTACATTGTATACATGCTCACGTACACATACACACACACACATACACACACACACACACACACACACACATACACACACACACACGCACGCACGCACGCACGCATGCATGCACGCACACGACCCCTGGTCCACATAGCTAGAGAGCTGCTATTGTTCTGTTCACATTAGCGGGTCTGAATATCTGGCTATTCGTCCTTGTCCCTGGCTGTTCTCTAGAAAATTCACACTCAATGTGTTCTTCAATTAAATTATCATTATATACGTAAACTTATTTTTACAGTGTGCTGCTTAAAATCTTTAGACAACAGTTCACAACTTATAAAGCTGGAAGGTAGAAGGGGAATGTGCATGTAATTCTAGCCACAACAGGTCAGATTTGGTAAAGCACTGGTACCTATTGGATGAAAACCAGATGGGTATATTAGACATGTACCAGAAGGATCTAATTATGACAGTTTACACAGAGCAGGGTCCCCCGGAATACATTCCAAGGACAGCATGGTGGAAGTGTAGTGTGGATGAAAATGAGATGGGGGAGTGCAGGTAGACTGTAACCTGGCAAGCATGTCTTGGGGAACACAGATGTAAACCTGAATCTGGAATTATTTTAAGCATTGGCCTTGGGGTAACAAAAAGCAAAGTCTATTTAGTGGAATTTAGTTGAATGTCAGAAAAGTCCCTGGCTGAAATCATTTGAAACTGTTACATTGCAATCAGTTCAATATACTTGGTGCTACTCTTACTTTTATAACTAAGTTATTTATGCTAATGATATTGAGAATGACAAGAAGACACTTCTTAGAGTTTTTCTGATACTTCTCAAGGATCTCTTCCTGCACAATTTCTGCACCCTGCAGTGGTTACAGATGAAAACCAATATTTTATTAATTTCCTAGGTACAATACTTCATGAATATGGTTTTGAGGATGATGAGGATAAGTCCTGAGTTTTCATATTTTTGATGGTTTTAAAGAACTGAGTGTTACGAAAAATCTAATCAACACATGGACAACTTCCTTCAGTTACTTATTTTCTCCCTAAATTTGCACGTGTATAAAAATTACAATGTGAATATCTGGGGTTGCATCAAAGTAGATTTTTGACTTTGTGCATCTTAACCAAAATTTTCCTTTTTTAGTGTCCTGAAACATGCTTCTGAAATAATGTCTACTTAAGCTTTAATGATAGTTATGTACATGGGAGCTTTCTGATAATTCAGTGTGTGTGTGTGTGTGTGTGTGTGTGTGTGTGTGTGTGTGTGTGTGTGTGCCTCAAACATACAATTGTATTTGGAGGCCAGAAGAGGGCATTATATCTCCAGTGACTGCAATAAAGGCATTTGGGAACTATTGGATATGGGTTCTAGGAACAGAACTCAGTAAGTTCTTTTAACCACTGAACAATTTCTCCAGCCCCTGCCTTACTATATTTTATGTCATACACACACTGTGTCTTTATTACTTACACACTTTGGCAGAAACCCTCACTGACTGTGCAGCTAGGGAAAGGCTTCTTGCTTGGTCTGTGGTTTCAGCTTTCACAGCATCTCTGGTTTGAGGAGTGGATGTTCCTCACTCACCTCTCTCTACATAGTAAAACAGATGACATGAACAGTAACATATGTAATGGCAACACTCATCTCTGGAAAACAGGAATTACCAAGATTGTTTATACAATGCTACTTCTTAATGAAATTTTTCAAAATTCTCTTGAAGCCGCGTTGATGACTTCCCGTAGTTACTTCTTTTCCTGCCTAAATTGGTACATGTATAAAAATTATGCTGTGACTATCTGGGGCTGCATCAAAGCAGAGTTTTTACTTTTGTACATCTTAATCAAAACTTCCCTATTGTCATCTTAAGAGCCTCCTGACACATGTTTCTAATGATGTCTCCTTAAGCTTTAGATGATAGCCATTTCCACAGGAGCTTCCTGATAATACAGTGACTGGGACTCTTGCTGGTTTACCCTCTGCACTTCTGCAGCAGCACAAGAACATGGGAATTGCAAGGCATCAGGACCAGAGGGTGTGTGGACTTGAGCTCTCAGGACCAGCTGTGGTGTGCTCACAGCAATCTACCATCTTCAAGCTGTATTTTCCACCATGGGTCATTTTTCTGTTCTCCTTCAGTGACCACATATACTGAAAGAAAGATGACAATTTTGAACTAAGATATATTTGTGCATTTCTCGCTGAAAAATCAGAGAAGTGTTTATCTCTTTAATCTCTTCACATGGGATAACTAGTAAATAATACGGAACATATTGTCTCAGTGTATAAAATAACTTCTAGGTAATTATCCAGGTCTCTTAAAAGTACAGTAGTATGTGGCTTGTGTGCTCATGCTACACAAATACCCTGCTGGAAGACTTTGGTCATTCAGTTATTTGATCAACACACACCAAATGCTAGATTGTTTAGTTGGAAAATAGCTGCTATTTCTTAGTGTCTGGTTGGATGGAATTGTTGAGATGATAATGCAGATTTCAAATTTTTCCATTTAGTTATTCCGGCTTTGGCAGATACATCTTTGTCATTAACACTTAGGGAGTAATTGATGCATTATCAGCTGATTGCTTATACATTTTTCTATAAACAGATTGTGAGAAATAAGAATATTAGTTTCATTTGACCACCCAAGTTTATTTTTATTCTATGTGTTCTGGAATCAGTAAATCTTTACATGAATGGATCAATATGTACATAGTGAACATTTCACACAACTCTGTTTTTGCAAGCTAACAAAAATTATGCCATGCTATTATACAATAGCATCAAAATAGTAATTGAAAATGCAATTGTCCTTTGAGAGAGAAGGTCTCATTGTGCAGTCCTGGTTTCCTGGAACTCACGATATAGACTAGGCTGTCCTGGAACTCACAGAGATCTACTTGCCTCCACCATCTACCTTTAAAGGTGTACATCACTATGCTAGGCAAGAAAATACGATATTTTCTTTCTACAAAAACAAACAAGCAACAATAAACCAATGTGTGAAATAAAAGATTGAGAGAGAAAGGGAGGGAAGAAAGATACATGACCTAATCTTGTGCTGATGTGAGTCTTAGAAAATCTTGCAAAGTTACTGTATCTCCACCATAGCATTTTAAATACATGAATGCTTATATGTTGATCCAACTTCTAAATTCTCTCTCTGTCTCATCATTCTCCCTTTCTTCCTCATTTCCCTTCATTGCTCCCTTCCTATCTTCCTTCTTCATTCCCACACATATTTATGTTGTATTCAGTGTGAGCAGGAATTTGCCATAAGTCCACTAGAAAGGAGTCGACAGACATGGAGATGTGGATTCTGTTTTATGTTTGGACTTCTTTTTGATACTAACTTTTCTAAAATGTTTGTTCTTTTGTCTTTTCCCACTTATATAAACACTTCTTTAACAAATTAAGAAATGCTGGGTAGTGGTGGCACACACATTTAATCCCAACACTCGGAGGCAGAAGCAGGTTGATCTCTGTGAGTTTGAGGCCAACTTGGTCTGTAGAATGAGATCCAGGACAGTCTCCAAAGCTACACAGAGAAACTGCTGTGAAACAAACAAACAAAATAAATAAATAAGTTAAGAAATAATAGTCACATCAAACATTAGTTTGGGTAGTTGGCCAGGCTATTCTTGTGATAATAGGATTTTTTGGTCATAATAATGTTAGTAACACATTGATGTTTTCCCCTTAATTTAACATAAGTGTTACAAAATATCTATTTTATATTTGAAATGTTATATGTTCCTAATAACTGTTTGGATGGACTAGATTATTCAGTGAATGAAAAATTGATTTAAAGTATGGAGATATATGTCGTATGTTGTGATCTGGCTGTATGTTTTCCTTCTCTTTCTCCTTTACTTTCTCTATTCCTGTCTTGGGTCATGGACTCAGGGCATTGTGAGAACTAGGCAATTATCCTATCATTAAGTTATACTCCATCCCTCACCCTGTGCTGTCTTAACACAAACTCTTACACAATTGTCACAGATGTGTATGTATGTATAGTATGTGTTCTTGCATATATGTATGAATATTCACAAGTGTGTGGGCATATGTGTATGTGAAGGATAAGTATGCATGTATGCATGCATATGTGTGTGTAGAACAGATATTGATGTCAGGAATTTTCTCAGTTGCTCTTATTTTGTTGAATCAGGATTTCTCACTGCATCCAGAGCTTGCCAGTTCCCACTAGTCTAGATAGCAGCTTGCCCATGGTGTCCCCTGTCTCTGCCCGAGAGTGTTGGGATTAGAGGTTGTAGCCATGCTTGCCTGGCATTTATACAGGTTCCATTCTGGGTGTCTTACTTGAGAAAGCCTGATCCACAGATCCATTTCTTCAGTTCTAGATAAAGCTTTATATAAAAAAAAGTCCTATTTGTTTGTTAAAGTAGTCCAGCGAACTCAAATTTATGATTTAAATAAAATAATTATGATTTCAACAAGTTCGATAAGCCAGACTCTAAAAAATTTTAAAGATTTGAAATCTCTTCATGTAAAATGCAATTTTTTTACTTCCAAGAGATGTCACTAAATAATTTGAAAATTGATGTTATTTTTATTCTTTTAGGGGCTGCAAAAGATTGAGCTCAGAGATGCTGAAATGGTAGGTGACCTCTTGATGATTACCCTATGACTTCAACCCCGATGTAATTTTTTTTTTGAGACAAGGTTTCTCTGTGTAACAGTCCTGGCTGTCCTGGAACTCACTTTGCAGACCAGGCTGGCCTCGAACTCACTGAGATCCACCTGCCTCTGCCTTCCAAGTGCTGGGATTAAATTAACATGACCATCAGGAAAAATTATTGTAGCACTGAGAAGACTTCTCTGTCTATAGCAGTAAGATGCCTGTTTTGTAAAGATAGAAGGAGGACCTGTGTCACGCCTAACCACAAACGGCTTATATGACCACACACCAATTAAGGAAAATGGAAAGAAAGTTTTGCTGAAATAATAATAATAATAATAATAATGATAATGATAATAATAATAATAACAATAAAACAGTGTCATTATTACTGAGAAAGAAGGTCCTTGTGTGACTTCCTGTCTTTGGAGACTGAGGCAGCTGCAGTTTGAGCTTGGCTTCCTACTGACAAGATTAAGGAGATTAGTGATGTGTTTACCATAAAATCTGATGTCCCGAAAAAAAAAAAAGCAAATTTGAAATGCAAATCAGAAATTACTGAATCTTTTATGCCACTGTAAGAATTAAAGACTGGATTATGATGAGATGGAAAGAGTGATAAATAGATAAAAGCTATATTTTTAGCTCACAAAAGAAGCAATAAAAACAGAAGCTTTGGGGTTTTGTTGTAGTCTGCAAGTAGATTTGTTTGGCAAACAATAAAAAAACTTAAAAAACATCTTGCTCTAGCCATCTCATCATTTAGACAATTGCCTTTCCTTCATCAAGCCACTTACTTATGGGCTCAATTGAAATCCTTACCTAAATCTCAAATACTTAAGATTCTTATTGCTAACAATGAGAACTGCACATATATAAACAATATGGCTAATAATTATAGTCTTTAATGTTTCAGCTTAGTAGATATATTCATTTTGACTTTCAGGAATTAAAGCGTAATAGATATATCCAAGGATCTTTGTTTATATCTGTAAGATTAATAACCAACTTTACAAAGGGCACTGTGGAGGGAAATGCAATATAATCTTGGACCTTGTTGGATACAATCAAAATAATATTTATTGTCTAATCATGTATTTTAAATGCAGGATTTATAGAATCCCATTAAAGAACATGAATTGATTTTATACTTTTTTATTTTATGTGTATGTGTGTTTTATGCACATGTTGTGCACCACATGCATGATTGATGCCTATGGAGGCCAGAAGAGAGTGTTAAGTCCCTGGAATTGGAGTTTATAGATGATTGTGGGTCTCCACGTGGGTGCTGGGGATTGAACCTACATCTTCTGGAAGAACAGCAAGAGTTCTTAACTGCTGATCCATTTTTCTAGTCTCATGAAGTAAAGCAATCCCAGTCCCCCGAAAACAAACAATAACCAATAGCAACATCAAAACTGGAAAACAAAGTAGGTCTCTAAGCAGTGTGTCTCACTGAAATAAGGTAGCTGTCTGGCAGGAAATGCGAAGAATGCTGCGGGATTGGGACAGCAGTAACTGGGGTCCAGTGATGGAATGTGCCTTGAATGCCAAGCATCAGTACAAGTGAAACTGCATGTTCTTCTCTGTTTAAAACAATTTATATCTTTTTTTTTCTGTGTTCAGATACAAGAACTATTTAGAGAATAGCATGTCTTAGCATGTAATTTGGGAGCAGGGCGGTGGTGGCACATGCCTTTAATCCCAGTACTCAGGAGGCAGAGCCAGGCGGATCTCTGTGAGTTCGAGACCAGCTTGGGCTACAGAGTGAGTTCCAGGAAAGGCTCCAAAGCTACACAGAGAAACCCTGTCTCGAAAAAACAAACAAACAAACAAACAAACAAACAAAACATGTAATTTGGGAGAAAAGGACATCATTGAGTTGAGGTGAGCAGGGACCATGTTAGGCTGATGATTTGAAGAGCCTTGAAGACCAGTACTAAATGTATGTTGATATCCCAGAAGAGTCACTTCAGGTAAGAAGTGAAAGATCGTAAAAAATAAAAAAAGCTTGAGTAATAATATTAGTTGACAACAATAGCACAAATCTTTTGGTGCTTGTACATGACTCTTTTGTAAGTACATTAAGTCAGTAGCTTCTTTGTCTTATACCTGAGGAAACAGAGAAAAAAGAGGACATGACTGGTCTAGGGAGAAGCTTAGACCAGGTTCAGATGACAAACAGAGTCAGAGTGTATTTACTCTGTTGGCTGAAATGAACAGATACTGAACTTACTGATAATGAGAAGGAATTGATTGGCTTCTCAAGTGTAGACCCTTTGCTTGATCTTAGGAAATCCATGTGTGGTAGATAACAAACCTTTTCAGTCATATCATAGTACTGGACTTCTCTGGCTTCCAAGAGAAAGCTTCAATTCCATCATTCATAAAAATGAAGTTCTGGTCATGTGGTCAGATAATAACGGTACAAATGAAAAGTGACACATTGTTTTGGGGTAACTTCTGGTTTGTCTTTCATTGTGTTTCTCTGTAGGACCAAAGCCAAATAAATTGGTCAACTCTGTGAAAAATAATCATGCAAAGTCTAACATTTGAAATGTCCAGTTGTTTACTGGAAAAATGAAAAAAAAAAGACTCAATTTGTGGACATAGTTTAAATGTGGAAAAACAATTAAACACTAAAACTTGAAGGATACTTACAAATTTTCCTCTTAAATTTATTCATAATTAATGTTCTGAAGTCATTAGAGGGCTTGATATAAATTTACTTAATTGGTGTTAAACATTTTATGAAGTGGAATGGAATTATTTTGTTAATAGATTTTCAGTGAAGAGCCAGGCATGGTGGCATATATGTTTATTCCCAGTATTTGGGAGGCAGGGAAAGGGAGATCTCTGTGAATTTGAGGTCAGCTTGATCTATACAGCAAGTTGAGACCAGTCAAGGCTACATAGCAAAACCTTGTCTCAAACAAACAAACAAACAAAAAACAAACAAACAAAAAACAAAAGCAAAATAACCACAGCAATCAAAAAAGATTTTCAACTGAGACCTAAGAATGAAAGACCACTAATTTACTGAGAACCCTAAAACACAAAGACATAGTTAATACACATTATTTATGCTCAACAGTGTTCTTATGCACATGTGCCCAAAGGCTTAGGCAATGGGTCTTTTTTTTAATAATTTGAAAATTAAATAAATTAAATAGAATTAAAGTCGCATATTTCTTTTTTTCTTTAAAAAGGGTATACACACATTACTATGAAGCCACCCACAAGCCATGAAGAATGGGAAGCCAAATTCCAAAAATACCAGCAATTTCCAGTATTTAAAATCCTAAATCATGACATGACACTGGTGGAATTCAAGTTTATCTGGTACATGGAATACTCACACTGAATGTGAGGTTGAGCTGTAGGCCTTGTGTACATCCTACTTCACAAATGAGTCTGTCAGATATGCTAAGACTGTAAACCGAAGATGATGTCCCTACATTGCAGAGAAACCTCAGGTGACTGTCCAGGCAGCTGGCTGCTTCTGTCATAGCTCACATTTTTTGGAAGTCTCTTGTTCGCACTTTCTGTTTTACTAGGTAATATGATTTCCTTCTCGGGTGTCTGAAGGAGTTGAAGATTAGATAGTTGTAATTATAGTTTTCCTTGTTAAGAAATTCAGAAAAGAAACTCACTAAGAGGTGTTAAGTGTATAAGTTTCTAAGACATCATAAGATAGTTTTCTGTTGGTAATACAAGATAGGATAGAAAGTGAATTAGGTATATTTTGAACTTACCAAGATAGGATAGATAATGGAATATTTTCTCTGAATTTGTCAAATGCAAATGGATTAGACATTGTTGATGTATTTATTGCTTATATATATTGTATATAGTAATTGTACTTATTGTATATAGTTCTTCTTATATTAGATATAACTTTTTTAAATTTTTTAGACAAAAAAGGGGAAATGTGGTGATCTTTTATTTGTGTTGAAATGTGGTGATATTTTATTTGTGCATTAATAAATAAAGCTTGCCTGGAGATCAGAGGAAAAATTCAGCCATTATAAGTAAACACAAAAGTCATGCAATGTTAGCACATGCCTTTAATCCTATCACTTGGGAAGCAGGGATCTGTCAGGATCTATGTGATTTCAAGGCCACACTGGGAACAGAGCCAAGTGTGGTGGCACATGCCTTAAATTCCAACACTAGTTAACCATGGAGGTCTGGAGGTCTGTACAGATGGACAGGAGGTGACAGAGCTGGGCAGGAAGAGGAAGTGATATAACTGGACAGAGAGAGCAAATCAGATGGCAGAACAGCAAGGCATATAGGCACGGGTAGACAGGAAATAACTTGCCTTGGAAGCTGCGGAGTTGGTGAGGTTAACTGTGGTTTTCCCTATTTCCCTGATCTCTCAGGTTTTCACCCCTATATCTGGCTCCGTGGTTTTTTTTATTTAATAAGACCATTTAGAAATTCATCTGCATTACTATTTTACTACATGTTAAGTTGGGGTCTTATTTTGGGTAATCTTGTGTTTAAAAGCCTAATCTAAGGAAGAGACAAGTTCACCTGATATCCAAGACTCCAAAGCACACTCCACACAGCCACTGACAAAGCTGTGAGGCATCCTGACCCTTTAACAGTGGGCTTTCTTGTAGCTAGGTAATGTGAAAGACGTAGTAATTATGGCATTAGACTATGTGTGTCATCAGACGTAGACTTCTTCTGAGGTTATTCACAATCACAAAACCTGAAAACAAATAAACAGTTCGAATCATCATGGAAAAGAAGGTGGGGAAATAATGAATGTCCCTCTTGATCATTTGATTCAAGGGAGGAAGAGAGTATGATGGCTTCAGAATACAATGTGATATTCTTTTAAAAGATGCTATTATGGATTTATTTCCAATCATTCCTTGACTATGATTGTGTATTATGACAATGTCATAACACAGTTTTTTGATGGAATGTCAGAAACATTTTACATGTCTATGGTTTCCTGGAAATCCCAAGTACTTTTATAATTAAAAAAAAAAGTCACAATAATAGGCTCCTTTCTTTCTTTTAAGTGTGTGTGTGTATGTCGGGGCAGGGGTGGCATTATCTTCACACTTAGATTTGAGAACCTTCAGCTCAGTTGCTTGCACACCTTTATGGAGTACTTCATTTCCAATCTCTTTCATGGCTTCCTCTTTTGGCCTTACAAGTTCAACTAGCTGAATGTTTTGTCTGTTTTGATGAGCCAGATTAGAAGTCAGTTGAATTCTGAATATTTTTTTGTTGGTTTTCAGTTCTGCTTCAAAGAGATTACTGAAACTCTGGACCTATAAAAACAAAGCGAATTTTGAGATTTTTTTCCTGTTGAAGAAATGGAAGGGAAAGCATCTCTCATTGTTATAATACCCCACACATCGCAAGAAGTACAAGCAGAGAAATCTGTTTCTACCATCAGAATTTAATACAAAATCATGTTCTTCTGTCATACAGAAAATTTGTCATAGATTTTTATCTGCAATAAAAGCAATGTCAAGGGTGCCACATAATACATTTGTAAAGGTTAGAGATATTTTAACCTTCATCTGTGACCAGAATTATAATGGTCAGTGAACCATGGAAGCACTACTGGCTGATTATAAAGAGTGGGGGAAAAAAGGTCTGCAAACGTTAATGCAAAACAGCGTCAGATTCCACAAACCGTAGAGTGGTCAAGTCATTTTGAATAATGTCCTTGAAATTACAGATTTATTACACAAGTAAAAATATGTGTTTACAAATTCCACAGATCTCCTGTCCCTGTAGTGGATTTATATTTTTAGAGTCCAGGGGGATTACAGTGTTGTGTTGGTTAAACTCTGGCAAAGGCCTGTGAGAGCATAGCAGCCACATTATTTAAATGGCTTCCTTTCTGAAATGCCTGTTGTTACAGACTAAGAACAGTGAACAGGATTCTCAGAAACGTAGCATGGGCTTCTCTAGAATTCATACAATACTGCTTTTCAATTCTGCCAATTAGCCAATTAGAAGATGAGAGCAAGCCCTTATAGTTAAATGGAACACCCTTGGAAAATTGAAATCCATTCTCTCCTATAACCCTGGTCCACTTCTTCCCCTCTTCCTGCTTGTGTTGTTCCAGGGTAAGGTTCTGGCCGGAATTCACGTTATCCTTTAATCATGTCCACTATTTTCATATTAGAAGCTGATTTTCAGGTACTACCACTTTTCTTTCAGGCAGTTCACTGACTGCCTGAGCTCTTGCAAGGCAGAGACCTAAGTCATAGTCAGTATTGGTTTATAAGAAACTGCTTCCGAAGGAGCTCACGAGTGAAAGGTGTAATTTTCTTTTCTCTCTCATTACATGTGCATAAGAAAAAATACAAAGTTTGCGTAGGAAAATTCAAACAAAATTTTATTTACTAATTTTTTTTTTATGCTTCAGACATGGCCTGGTTCACATTGATTTCTGTTCATTTTGTTCTTGAGGACAGTGAGTGTTTTGAGTACCAGATGATTTAATTTAGTTGGTTTAACGCACCGTTTCAACTTTCGCCTTTTCTTTGAAAGTTTGTTTCGTGACAGTGTCTGCAGAAGCCTGTTTTCATTACCCTCTATCCTTTAGCCTGAGATCTGTATCAGTTTTTCCCTCTTGCTCATAATCCATTACAGAAAATAGTGTAGCTTTCTGTAGCATGGCCAAAACTCCATGATATGTTTGCAATTTTCCATAAGATTTGTATAGTATAAAGTAGAAATGTTTGCTTTAAGGGACATCTGCTATAAATAAACTGACAGTGTAAATTTTCAGGAGAGCTACACAATTGCTTTAAAGTTGCAAAGCATGAGCCTTCTGTGGAAAGTTTCAGCACTTTCCCACATCCTAATGTGGGAGCTATGTTCACCTCTGTGCTCATGGACCTCTGCTCACCTCCTGGTTCTCAGGTCTCCTTCCCAGTCCCCCAAACTGCAATGAAATTAGTCTGTAATGCTTTCAACACCCTTGTGGGTCAGTTTTCCTTCTCAGAGACACATGTGAATGGCATTAAAATACACGTCCCCCTAGCCCAAAATATTGCCTTGGAATGCCAGCGAAACACGCCGGTTCCTTCAGATTCTGATGTTATCTTTATTGAATAGCATTGCCAGCCTTAAAGGGTCAGCCATCCAGGGCATGGATACATTTTCTTTAAAAATTTTCCAAAATTACTTTTTAAAACTCAGGCTCACGAGTATTTGTCAGTGAGAACAGAGGATCTTGCATTTCTTTTTTCCCAGTTCTCTTGCCGATGTTCGTTATAAAACAAGTAGCAGAGTTCGCACATTACGCTTCTTTCTGAGGCACTTTCCTTTCTTTCTTCTAAATTTGACAATGTCTAAATTTAGAAAAGAATTCTCAAAAGAAATTTTAATTAATTTCCTTTTAGAATCTAAAAGGAAAGAGCCACAGTGCTTTTTCCAGAAACTGGGTAGAAAACTCATTGATTAGGAATGACAGCCATGGGCCAAGTGCACAGGGAAGTTCAGAGAACAAAGTGGGACCACTGCATTAGAAACGATCGTTGCAGACTATAGAAATCTCATTTTAAAATTCTTTCTTTGGAACACTTAAGGTTTTTAATATAAGAAGTGAAATCAGATCATTAAGTAGTTCTTTAAAAATCAAAATATTCGTTATGAGGAAGTGGCTCAGTGGGGAAAGAAGACTGCAGCCGTGCACAGGTGCTCATACAGGTATGTGTGCATGGGTGCTGGTGCGTGCGTGCACACACACATATATACACATACAAACACGTGTGAAAGACAGAAGAAAACATCCCTGCAGGAGCATGGGAGATGGCTTAGACAGCTGCCCTCCTGCACTCTGCCTACTGTCATATGCACACACACACACACACACACACACACACACACACACACACACGCACACGCACACGCACACGCACACGCACACGCACACGCACACGCACACGCACACACAATTTAAAAGCATAAGTATTGAGTTCTGTAGAAAAAAGATACAATATATTCAAGCTCCAACTTTAACAAGTTTCTGGGGTAGATGGAAAAATCTGTAAACTGAAGCTCATAATTTTTGAGATAACAAGGAAGGAGAGAAGACTTTGCAAATATTTCTTCATTTATTCACCACATCTTGAGTATGAAAGTACCTTTCAGTATTCATAGAAATATATTTGAAATTGCTTTTTCATTATGATACCCTCAAGGTAAAATTATTTTATTGGAAAATTGATTTGCTATCAAATAAAATGAAGATAAGAGTTTAACAGAGCTAAAGTAGTCACATGACAACAGTTTGCTTCACAGATAGTACCAGATATTCATATATGTGTACACGTTAATTCTCATGCATGTAACATATGAATATATATTTTAAATTTTCTGGTATTTATTGTTCTCAAGAGTGGTTTTTTGTAACCATTGGGGAAATGATAGGTTGACAACTTTCAGACAGCCTGTCTCCTGAACACACAGAAATTACATAAATTGTTATGGTGATCAAAACCAGTTGTCAAAAAAAAATTTATAAAGTACTTCCTTCCTCCTCTTAAAAATGCTTTAATTTCCTCCTCTCTCTCAGCCCTTTATCTTCTCCAGTGTCCCACCCTGCAGTATGTGTGAAATGTTATCAAAAGCTTTCTGATATTACCATAAATTACTGCGTAAGCAGAGCTATTTCTTATCTGTCAAGGGGCTTTTTCCTCTTTCTTTAGCAATTTTCTCTGTTTCTGTATGTGTGCAAGGTTTTTCCTGCCTCTCTTTTTTTTTAAATGAACTGTACCTAAAAGGCTTTGACTTTTAGTGAGGGAATACTGCAGAATCCTGCTCACAAAATAAGCTTGTGACACCCCAAAGGGGAAAGAAAAGCACTTTTTTCTATTGTTTCTCTTCAATAAGAATTTGCTGGCAATAATTTCTGTATGGTGGGATATATTCCCATGCCCAACTCAGAACATGCATCCTTATATTTAGTACACACTTTTCTTCTTTAAGTTAATTTTTCATTGCACATTTTGTATGCAGTGAGTTTGTGATTTTTCAGTTATTTATTTTAAAATTTGTTGCCATTATGTCTCATCAGTGCTACATAGCTAAGTAGAGCTCTTTTGATAAGAATTCCTTCACAGTGCTCTATTGTACCTGGATAGTCATAATTTTGACAACTATACAATTATCTTTTCTATTGTGAGCTTTCTTAAAAATACTCAGGGTTAATTGGATTGAGCTTCTGTTTTGGAAAGAAGTGGGATCATATTTTGTTACAGACTGTGCAGCCTGAAAAGCCTGAGTATCAGGACTGTGACGATGCTGCCCTAGGCTGAGACAGAGTGCAATTTCTATTTTAGACAGCGCAGGAAAAGAGTTCCACAAGAGACCCAGACTTTGGAAATCATTGTCAGAAATAATGACAGAATATCCAGAAACCTCCTAAAAGAAGAAACCTATGAAGTTCAGCAACCCCACGTGAAAACACCAGTGGCTCATTGGTGGCCTGGAATTTTGTCTTCACACTCACTGACTTGTCCTGATATATATCTATTGGTACTTAAATGCCACTTCAGGTGTATTTTTAAATCTTTTACAATATCAAACATTCAGTTCTTTCTTACACAGTACATATATATTAGCATCTGAAGTAAATTAAAAAGCAAAATACGAGAATGAGGAGGGTTTATATGAGCGAGAATTGTTGAGACCAAGGTTGGATAAAGCACAGGGACAAATAGCCAAACGAATGGAAACACATGAACTATGAACCAATGGCTGAGGGGTCCCCAACTGGATCAGGCCCTCCGAATGGGTGAGACAGTTGATTGGCTTGATCTGTTTGGGAGGTATCCAGGCAGTGGGACCGGGTCCTGTGCTCATTGCATGAGTTGGCTGTTTGAAACCTGGGGCCTATGCAGGATCGCTTGGCTTGGCCTGGGAGGAGGGGACTGGACCTACCTGGACTGAGTCTACCAGGTTGATCTCAGTCTGTGGGGAAGGCTTTGCCCTGGAGGAGATGGGAATGGGGGGTGGGCTGGGGGGAAGGTGAGGGGGGCGGGAGGGGGGAGAACAAGGGAATCCGTGGCTGATATGTAGAACTGAATTGTATTGCAAAATAAAAATAAAAATAAAAACAAAATAAATAAAAAAATAGGCTGAATGGTAGACTAATTTTGAAAAAAATAGAAAAACAAATTTTAAAAGTGTATATTAAATAGGTTTATTTACTTTAAGTTGATTATATCATCCATCAAATAAATAATGATTTCAAACAAACAAAAAAAAAAAAGCAAAATATAAAAGGAGTTTCTCTGACTCTGTCCACATTGATATCTAGGCAACATAGTCAAAAACACTTATGTTATCGCCAAAGACCATGTTTGTCAGCAGTGATTAACATTGTTTTTAAAGGCAACCACCACCACCACTACCACCACCACCACCACCACCACCACCACCACCACCCAACGACAACAACAACAACTATTATTAATAATAGTAAAACAAACAAAACTTGTCAGCTTGCAGGCTTCATCCCTGAAAGGTGATGTTTTTCCCCTCAGCCCAGCTACTAGGTAGGGAGACACTCAGTCTCCGATCACAAGGCACTACCCCGGGAATAAGTCCAGGGCAAATACGCCCAGTTTTGGTTGCCATTCCTAGCTCTTCTTTCACCACTCTTTCCCTTGAGCAGGTATTACGCATAGATAGTAGAGCGAGCAGAGAGCACACTGCTGCTTCTGCTGATGATGACCCACCCCGCTTTCCATACCTGCAGTGGCCAGCGTCACAGTGTGCCATGCCATCACCAAGCTTTGGATGAGCCAGGTCCCCCAATTCAACTTTAAGTTAAGGGGTAAGACTTTGTAAAAGTACTTTTATGAGTTTGAAAAAAGAACATTGACCTATTCCTCTGGTACCTAGTTAGTAATTCAATATATGTATTTATTTAAATGAGTAGATTTTTTTCCCAGCAGTTTTATCCCTATGGATAATTTTCTCAGAAAGTATAAAGTTCATATTATGCAGCCCCAGGCTAATATGGTTTGCACTGTTGCTAACATCTTTCCTTAGTGTAGTCCATCTGTTAAACTGATAAAGCAGTATCTATATATTACTATTAACTTAAGAACACGGTTTACAGTGAGCATTTTATTGAGGGTTGTGTAATTCTGAGTTTTCATAATGTCATCCATATTAAGTAGAATGGTTTTACTCTTCTAAAAGTTATCTATCCTTAGGTCTAAAAATGCAGCTCAGTTGGTATACTGCTCCCCTACAAAATTGGTTGTAGGAGGTAAAGAAAGAAGCAGCCATAGCAGGTAAGAAACCCTTTCAATAATTGAGGTGAAATGCGAAATGATGTGGGCCAGAGTGAAGGCAGTGAGTAGTAGATATGAAACATTTGCAACATTCCCTCTCCCGAAGTGGTATTATTTTTTATCACTAATGCAAATCATCCTTATTTTCTACATCACATAATGATGGTGTCATATTATAGTGTTAACTATTTCAACAATTTTCAGTAAATCATGAGGCCTGTAGTTATGGTTCTTAAAAACTAGCCTTTTCTAGTTGGAAAAATTGGAAAAGTTTAATTGTGAGTAGATTTATATGATATTGCTGGGATATATCTGTTAAATGTTTTTCTCCTATTGAGATATATTTAGCTCACTTAAAATATAATTCAGATCCAATTTGCCATTTTTCTTGCCAGTAAGTCAAAATGTCATAGGAAATAAAGGCAGAGACTCATTAAAGTCCCAGGCTCTTAAAAAGTTGTCTTTTCTTCCCTCAGAGCAGGAAAATTAAGGGGAGGAGTGTGGCTATAATGAATGGGCATCACTAAGAATCATGAATAAGGCACAACTTGGTTGAAGGTTCAGAGCTCTGGAGTGTGACTGAGGAGGAGAGAATTCATGCCGATCACTCTGGTTTTGGAATGTTAAAGTCTAGCCAGCCATAAGCAGGAGAGACAGTCTAACCCTGTCACTGACGTGCTTTCCCCCAAATTTGAATGCTGCTACCGTCGGGTTTTGAAAAACCAAGGAAGGCTTTGGGTGAGAAGGATTCCAGAGGTTCAGGCAACCTCACTTTGGCATTAATCTCTAAAACTGACCCCAATAACAAAACATAAATATGGGTACAGTGACATAAGGACTATTTATGAAACATGGTCCATCTTGGGGGTTCTTTTACAGGAATTAGTGATACAAAGAAAAATAAAACCAAATTCCTCTTCATGGACACAAGCTCAAGTAAGGAGCCAGCCAAGCAACTGTATTTATACTACACCTAACACAGTGATGAGTTAACTTAAGCTGTCACCTTGACTCAAGCATAGGGTCACTTTGGAAGAGAGGACCTCAATACAGAAACTGCTTCCATCAAATTGGTCTGTAACTGTTCATGAGGCACTTTCTTATTTGATCATTGGTATGGGAAAGCCCAAGCCACTGCGAGTGGTGTGAAACCTAGGCAGGTGAGCCTGAGCTGTATAATAAAGCTGAGCAAGCTAGGGGAAGCAAGCTGGTACATAGCATTCTGCCACAGCCTCTCTTTCAGTTACTACTTCCAGTTTCCTGCCTTGAGCTCCTGCTGAGGCTTCCTCAGATGATGGACAGTAACTTGTAAGCAAAACCCCTTTTTTCCCAAGTTGCTTTTGGTCATGGTGTTTATCACAACAATGGCAAAGCGACTGGAACTGGCAGGGAGCAGGGTAAGGAATGAGATGTGAGTGTAGAGCATTTTCGATGGACAGTGTGGAGATGAGATCTGAGTGATTACTGAGGTGAGAACATGGCACGAATGTAGTAAGGATGGGGGCCTGGATGCATAAGATTCCAGGAGTGATAACCCAGTGGGAGTGAGGAGTGACCTGGAGAGAGGAAGAAAAGGAGCAGAGTGGACAACTGGGAAGGACGCAGGGCTTCCGTCTTGTGGTGAGTCACAGGCAACTGATGCCTCCAAAGTGTTCTGAACAAGTTGTCACTCTTGAAAACTCACGGTACAGAGTAGGAACAGCATGGAAGCCTAGAAAGAAGCAGGTGGTCTAATCAGCCACTTGGTAGAACTCAAGAGTGGCCAGGGCTTGAGCTCTGAGGTATTTTCATAGGCTGATATGACAGTGTTTGAAGATGGCCTGGGTGTGTGATGGAAAGTAAGAGAGGATCAATCAGTCCAGGAATCACTATGTAAGTGTTGATGCAAAAAGGTGAAGTCGAGAGGGGCGGGGAGTGAGTGTGGGGATGGAGTGGGGTGGGGTGAGGGACTGTGGAGCAGCACAGAAGTTTCAGAGTTAGGAAGATGGGCTATCTTCTTGGGCTCACTATAAATCCCATATGAGTTTTGAGATACAAAGAAAAACATTACTATTGTTCTGGAAAGTAAGGAGATGAAATGGAGAGGCCATTCAACTTTGCTCCTTTGAGACAAACATAGACATTTTCTATTGCTGTGATTTAAAAGGAATCCTGGCCTACTGAGGAGCTCACAGCATCTATAGGAATAATCGCTGACACACTGGACTAAGTGTGTTGTTGCTCTGTTCATCTTTAGGAAAAACTGGGCCTTATCCCACAGACATCTCTTACTTTTTCCTGTAACAGGGTTTTGTTTTGTCTTGTTTAGCTAGTCATGTGAGAAATTAACACTTGTTATTTATATGCCAATGCTATCAAATTGCCAGAATTGACTAGAGACTAACTTAGTTTCATACTAAAAGTGTTTACAATATCCCCTCAGCTTTCAGGGAGGATAATTTGTTAGCAAGGAACTAGAAATACCTTGAGATAGTGTAGATTTTTTTTTGCTATTGTCTTTATTTTTTAATTATAAATTAATTTCAGCTTAACTTACTCATTTTCATTTTTATTTTCTTACAGATGTATTCCTACCTTTCAGAATGTAGCTGTGGATATTTGATACCATAGTATTTCTAGCCTGTAACATCCCTTAAGCATTGAATCCCAGTGCACTAGGGTTTTATGAACCATCCTTCATCCCTCAAATTGCTTAAGACTTGGAATTGCATTGCTACTGCTGAATTTATTTTCCAGGAAGAATTGATTAAGTAGAGTCAGATAGATGGCTCAATAAGTTAAAAGTCCTTGCCACACAAGCCTGAAGACCTGAGTTCAGTTCCCCGAATCCACAAAAACACAGAAGTAGTGGTTCACATTTGTAATTCCAGTACTTCTGTCGTGTGATGGAAGGTGGAGACAGGAGAATCACCCAGCTGCTCACACTCCAGCCAGACTGAAGTTCTGACAGTGATGGAAACAAGGCAGATCTTGCCTGAACAAAGTGGAAAAAGAAGTTTACCGCTTTCAGTGTAAAGGGCTGTTAATCATCACAGGAAGGCCTGGAAGCAGAACACAGTTCATCTCGTTTCATCACAACGCAAAGCTGATGGAGGGAATTGTGGCTTCTCAGCTCACCTTTTATATTCAACCTAGTCCATGGAATGGTGCTGTCCTTAGGTTTGGTGGATCTTCTCACCTCAATTAATCTAATCCACACAGTCCCTCAGAAATGCCTGGAGATATATCTCTATGGTGATCTTAAACTCCATCAAGTTGGAAATTCAGATCCAACATCACAGGAGCTGTGGCCCCAGCCCTGCGGTTACATTTTAACCACATTTAGTTAACTAGCTATGAAGTTAAGTTTAAGTGCTGTGAAGGTATCCAACTTCATAGCCTCATTTTATTTTAATCTGCAAATTGGAATCATAGTACTTTTTATTTCATTAGGTTCTTTTGAGAACTTAGTAATAAGGTAAAAATAATGAGAGTACTTGAACTCTATAGCAGGTCAGGTATTATTGTTGTCATTCTGAGAGAGAGTCTCATGTGGTACAGCTCGGCCTCCAATTACTAGTCCCCCTAAAGTATTTCCTTAGTGGAGGGATTATAGACATTTACCACTATACCTTACTCGGGTCACATATGGTTTAAAGAGCTTTGCAAGTTTATCATTCTGAGGATGAAATTGTTAATATCAACCAAAACTTACGGCACAGAGGTTGAAATAATAACTAGCTTTAAAGCCAATGTGACCAATGATAATGGAATAATGTTAGAGAGACTGAAAGGTCAGAACTAGTCATAGCCATGAATAGTGGCTGAAGAAGGAATGTGAGGAATTGCTTCTAACTGTATGTGACAAGAACAATTTCAGAGTCCTCCTTTGTGAGTGTGAACATATTGTGGACAAAGATAAAATGCACAAATAACATCTATTTTTTAAGTTGAATAATAGTCCATTTACTTAACTCCATAATAAATGGCTAGGGGTAAATGAATCTGTCACCCTGTACCCCCCTTCTCTGGCTCTGCACTGTTTCCTTAGCCCACTGTTTACTTTTCACTCTGAGACAGTGTTTTCTAAGTTCCTCGTGGGTATCTGGGACTTACTCTGCAGCCTTGGAGTGCCTGGAACATCCTGCCCTGCTTCCTTTACTGATGAGTATCTCTAATACTGTAGGTCGCTGGGGACTCACTAGGCCTGTCTCTGTTAGTGCATCTTCATTAGAAACTGACTCAAATAGTTATTTTCTATTTGATCCAAAGAGATAATTACTATTATTTATTTTAAAAATTTATTCATTTATTTGTATGTGTACCTGTGTGTGTGTGTGTGTGTGTGTGTGTGTGCACACAGGTGTCATGGTGCTCCTGTGTCACAATACACATGGAGAGGACAGAGGATTCCACGTGTGGGAATCAGTTCTCTCGTTACTGTCTGGGTCCCAGGTATTGAACTCAGCTTGTCAGAATTGGAAGCAAGTGTCTTTACCCACTGAACCATCTTGCTGGCCCAAGGTAGATTATTTTTGACAGATTTAACAATTATCTGACAGCTACTAGTTTATTTTATTAAAACATACCTGACAGCAAGGAATTTTGATGATCAGAAATGCTATGTAAACAAAGCCATACACCAAGCACCCGGGACCGAGCTAATCTGAGCCAAATTCTGTACCACAAAGAGAAAAGGCCGTGAACAACCCTCAAGACTGCCAGGTCAAGGTGAAAAGGTCGCAGGCAGGATAAGGGTGGTCTGTCTAGTAGAACACAGAGAGGAAAGACAAGAAAACGAAGAAACGCAGAAATCGGTTGTTCCTTCAGTTCCCAGTGTATAAAGGCATTATATTTGACCTTTCACAGTGTGTTCAAATTTTATCAGGTGCTTACAACATAACAATGAATTTCAAAGTGGGACCAGGAGGGAAGGGCAAGGGAAGAGGTCCAAGTAAGCAAAGAAACTTCCAGATTGTTTGACTTTTATTATTGCCATTTCCAGCTTTTCTGCAACTCCCACAGCTCTGCTAAATCCTCTTGAAAAGGAAATTGGACCGTGATGTTCCCCTGATAGTATTTCTTTCTGCTCTGTGCCCTTGATTGTTCCATTCAACCCTCGCTCTCTGCTCACCCCCCTCCCACTGGCTCAGTACCACTGCAGCCAGTATGTGAGTAGTAATGGATGGTATCGGGAAATTGCAACATTTACATCTTAGCCATGGGTTTGCTAACTAGGAAGTCTCCCAGAGTGTGGCCATGGTTTCAAAGGGGACAGAGAATACTAATTCAGCTTCCTGCAAGTAGAATTGAGTTCCGTAGCTGAACAGTTTCTGAGGGTTCAGTGTAGCAGTGTTCTGTGAGCACTCACAAAAAGTGAAACGTCAGTCTTTGATGGGGGAAAACTGGGCAGTTTCTTGAAATACATAGGATCTTATCTTCTCAGGTGTAAAGGATGCCAAGGATTATGGGATTTCAACAGAAGTGCAGTTGTGGAGCTACAAGAAGTGAGATGAGATGAGTCTAGTAGTGAGTAGTATTTCAGATTCATAAACTAAATGCTACAGATCAAACCAAGGCCAGAGACAAAGGACTGGGTCCTATGAACTAAGAATTTTGCCCCACATAGCCATTTTTAGTGATGGGTGTTGCTCAGTGTTAGAACATGTGCTTAACTCGTAAAAGGCTTCAGATGCAATCCCTTGTACATGCACATACATATATAGTCATTTTCTTAATTTATGAAAAAATTAAATTTCTTTTATTTTGGGATATATATATCCACTCATGGAGCACCCCTCAAAGTCAGAAGACAACCTGTAGAAATCAATTTTCTCATTCTACTCTGTGGGTCCGGGGGATTAAACTCAAGTTGGTAGCAAGCACAGTTACACATTGAATACTTCCCTGGCTCATGTATTCTTACAAAGTACTTTATTTATTTACTTTTGTGGGGGGTATGTGTGGTGTTATGTGTGGGAGTATGTGTGTGAGAGAGTACGCGCAGGGTCATGTGGGAGGGAGCACATACTATGCTGCATGTTTAAAGCTTAGAGAACAGCTCGCATGAGCTGGCTCCCACCTTCACCTTGTGAGTTTGGGGATCAATTTTGTCAGGTTGTCAGACTCAGTGATAAACTCCTTTACCCACTAAGGCACTGCTCCTCTCTTCCTTTTCTTTGAACCTGTATTTCTGGTGACAGATGTAGGAGACAAGGTTGTCTGCCCTACCCCTGTGTTAACTGTCCCTGCACTAGTGTGAAATGAATGTCAGTGATGGAAGCTGGTACATTTCACTGTGCTTACAAAGCCTAACTCTCCTCAGGTGCACATGGTGTTGGGGCACAGGAAATGTATTCTAGAACTTCTTCATGCTTCCAGAGCCCCCAGGATCCTAGCTTAGGAATGCCATTATCTAGAAGGACAAGTAAGCACCTCTGGGGAAGCACTTCCTGCTGAATGACAGCTACTGTCCTGCTGAGCTTTCAGAGAAAGTAGTGTCTTTACCCAAAGCAATCTCTCATTACTTCCTGCTCCATATGATATCTCTAGATAACCTAACAACAGAGAGTGGGAGGGTATTGTTATGAATTCTTACAAATGTCAAGGTTCCTGAGACTTTGAAGTCCTTCACTGAAGGAGGTGAGGGATGCTGTTCTTCAATGTAGTCAGGAATCCTAACCTGAACTATGAGGGGAAAGTCAAACAAAAAGAAACCCAGGAAACCCCTTTTGTTTAAATATTGACAGTTAAGGCTTTGAGCACGAACTATTGAACTGAAGAGCTTGCATTCAAACCAAAGCACAGGTAGGGGGACCTACCACACTGATCTGAGGTTTTTATGGACTTACCTCTGACTCTGCTTCCTCATCTCTGTAATGAAAACCATAGAAGAATCAGCCACAGAGACAACTCACAAGAGCCAGTGCACAGAAGGTACCTTGCAAATACATCTAGTGCTTCAGGATAGTAAACATGAAGGGTCCTCTGTTATCATAATTGACTAAATGTTGAGATTTAGACTTAAGGTCTGTGAGGTCAGCTGCCATGTGACAATTAGCAAATTTCCTTGCTGCCTGAGGTCAACCTTCTGAAAAGTATGAAAAAATATATACAACCCAAATAAGTGTTTGTTACGCATGCTAATCTCAATTATTTTTTGGCCTTTTAAACATACAAAAAGAATGACTGTTTTAATTCTCCAGTATCATTTAAAAAATTTACTCACTTACTTACACTGGGAACTGTGCAATTGTGTTTACTAAAACATATGAATGTTTACTGTAAATGCTTCATTCTTAGTGTATGCCTCCACATGTGCCTATCAAACTTCCTGGGAATATCTTAACCCTCACAAAGTAATGTATGCTATATAAATGTGCATAATTGTGCTTCATAAGATAATGTTCACCCTCATCTTAATTATTTGAGAAACATGCAAATATTTAATTGAATGTAAAAATCGACCCTATACATATTTATTTGATCTATCTAGTCTCAAGGCAAATTCAGTGTAATGAGTATCAGAATAATTGCAACTAGCTTCTATGCAGAAGACTCCATAGTCACACAGACTCCCAGCCTGATGCATCATGATTAATAAAAGCCCCCAAAAGGAACTTGTATAATCTTGGTATGGGTGTTTCTTAAATATTTCTAAGAAAAGGGAAGAAATAAAGTAAAAGGATATTTATTTTTGAAAAGAATCTGAAAATACAGCCCTGGAAAGCAAGGCTTGCTTTGTCTGTTGACATACTGAACTCTCCTCACTCCCATGTCTTTTCTGTTGTGCATTTTGAGTTATTGTGCTTCGTTTCAACAGTCTTTGAAAATGAATGGGTATCCTTAAGCCCCAGCAGCAGGTGAAAATTGAGATGTAAGATTTCAGCACTTATGAAGCGGTTTCCAAGTTTTAAAATTTATTTTACTTTATTTTTTTAGAGGGACCCTATGCTCACCAAGAGTAAAATCAGTGCATCAGAAACATGCTTTGGTTTTTCATTGGAGGATACAAGTGGGCTGGTTTGGTTTTGTTTCTGTTACGATGAGTGGTAACAGGCTTCGCTGATGGCTTCTCTGTCCAATGCACTTTTAGGGATTGGAGGGAAGGACACACACTCCCTTTTATTTTTGGAAGTTAACTTGGAATTTATTAAGAGGTGTTTTAAAAATAGATTGAAAGGCAACCATTAAGGGAGTGAGAGATGCTATTAGGAAGAGAACAGGATATGTTTCAGCATGAGTGCATGGTTCAGAGGGGCACAGTGAGCAAAGAACAGGACTCAGATGTGTTTTGTGAGTTCCAGATCTATTAATTCATAAGTGTTAATATATGAGGGCTGTGATTCAGCACACCCTCTTTTAATATTTTGTAAGTAACAATATTTTATAAAAATATACTGGTTCTTATTTTTCTCAGTGTTTGCCTTGATTATCACCTTTCACTTTGCTCTGCATTTTTGACAGTATAATAATTTGGAGTTCATAGAATAAATTGGGTTCCATAAGAGACACCTGACCTTGTACCTTGTTATATTTCTACTTTAAAAATATGAGATCAATATATCCTTGTAGATCAGTGGGCACTCAGGAGAGTTGTGGTATTTTAGCTCATTTGCAGTGTGAATTGATAAATGTGGCTACAGTTCTCTGAAGTCCTTCATCAAATAATAGTGACAGCCACATAGCCTTGCTGAAGATATTTATATAACTTTCCCCCAAATTTTGGACAAAGACATGAGAAGTAACTAGCTTAAGCTGGAGTTATTTGCATTCTGGGTCTTTACTGTGTTTTAAGCATGCTCCCTTTATAAATGCCCACCTCTATACAAATGATGCAAACTTATTTTATAACTTATTACAAACTTTCTTACAATAATCTTGATAAGTATTTTTCACTAAAATTTCTCATTTGAAATTTTCATCCTTATATGTTCTGTTTAAAGATGTATTACTTATTTTTCCATTTATCTATGTGCCTGTGTGTGAGTGCACAGAACCATGCACATGGAGGCCAGTAGAGGACGTCAGGTGTCTTCCTCTACCACTGTTTGCTTATTTCTTTGAGGCAGGGTCTCTCCCTGACCTAGTATTTGTGTTTTCTCTGCTAGCTGGAAGCAAGTCAGCCCCAGCTATCCTCCTGTCTCTACCCCTGTCAGAGTTGGGGTACAGGCATGTGAATGCCTCCATCATCTTACATGAGTTCTCAGATCCAAACTCCAGTCCTCACAATTGTTCAGCAAGTGGTCTTAATTGCTGAGCAATCTCTCCAGCTCCTATTGTTGTATCTTATGGTGTTGCATATTCTTCAATGGGCTATAGTTTTCTTTTATAAATAGAAGATATCAAATTATGCATACATCTTCATCCACTTGTACACACATTCACAAGCAAAATGCGACATGGTGAAAATATTGTGAATTCTTTTATATTTTGAAATTCCCAGTAGAGAAACAAAAGTCCTGTTCAGATACCTATGGAAAACCTATTGATGTTTTTATGGGTTCTATTATTCATCGATATTAATCAAAAGCTAAAAAAAACCCACAATATCTTCCTGAAATCTTAGCAATTTCATATTTCATGTGTGAAGCTCCACAGTATTTATTGATTACTCTTTGTCCCCAGAAGGTAAATTTTCCAGTGGCGATTATGTAACTAGCTGTGTGATTGTGGCTGGCTGCTAATCACTCGGTTAGTCAATCTGTCCCTACATGATGGAGTTGGATAACCCTTCTGTTTGCCTCACTGGGCTATTATGAGGCTCAGTCAGCATAAAGGTTCTAAAAGTAGAAGTCACAAGACCTATAAACATGCTACATCACTCATATGCAGCAGTATTTATGTTTATACTTAGTAACCATAAACTACAAACATTTCTATGGAATTTACGGAAGCAGGTTTTAGTCAGATCCAGTTGAGAATTAAAATATTCATTCTTAGAGAACAACTCTTCAGCTTTGATGGATACATTTCGATTTGGTTTAATCTATTTATTTAGCAAACATTCCGTTTGGTGAGTAGAGTGTATGGTCAAGGTTCGTGTGGGATAACATGTGAGATGTGTGGGTCTCTTGAGCTGCATCGGGCTTTGCTGTTGAGCTTTGTGGCCCGGGGAATTCAGCTGATGGCGGCAAGGTGTGTGCGTACCAGGGATGCCAGCACAAAAGAAGTCATGACCGGTTTTGCAAAAGCTAGCCTTCAACCTGTGAAGGCTAGCTTCCTAGACTCTGGGTTATAATCTCATCCCTGAATGTGGAATGGACGGGCGCAGACTTGGCAAGGGGAAATGTTTTCTGAAGCTGCGGGACCTAAAGCGAAGCACACACTTCGCCTGAGGCGTCAGTGACAGAAGTGGCCCTGGCGCTGGCCGAGTCTTCCCTGTCTTCTTCCGATTGCACCACCTGCACTCGTCACTGACATGCCATCGCGTCACATGCTGTCATCGAATGTTGCCAGCGATACCGCAGCACAGATTCAGGACTGACGAGTTCTATGGGTGGCACCGCTTTGGCTGTGTATAAAATGCTTGTGCCTATACAGAAACTTAATGGTTTAATTATGAAATACAAAGGCCTTTGGTATTTTCCTACCTACCATCACCACTTTGAAATGTATTATTCTAGAATGCTCAGTTCTTAAAAAAAATGCTGGATTCCATAAAAATCATTTCACACATATGTGCATACACTCACATATACTCACATATAAATGAAAAAAATCAAGTAATTCTTTAAAAAATTACTTGACGAATTTTGACTTTGAATCAGGACAGGATTTCTAGAAACTTCCACAAATGGCCCTAAACATAACCTTTATTATTTTGTGCTATGCACTTATATAAAACAGCATTCTCAATATTAATGATTGTAAAATAAAAATGTCAATCAATTTTGTAAAATGTTGAAGATGCTTTCTCCAGCACCATCAAATATGCCAGTGTTTAATTTTTTATATAAAATCCACCAGGCACATCCATCTCATCATATAAAAATGCTTTTTAAATGGTAAAATTATTAGTTTACTAAAAATTGCCTTAAAATAAATTTCTTTATGATTTACCCATAAATGCTTGGTTGGTGTGTAATCTACCTTGTATACCCATTTACTTAAGGACATACACACATTTTTGAGTGAATGGGTTAATGAATGGAAAGAGTTTAGATCTTATACCCTGGCAGAGATGCTGTGTCTCCTGACTAGTCGTTCTCTTCCTCAGTCTGTACCTGGTGACATGTGAAACCACTTTCTATTGCTTCCTTCAGGGTCTCCAAGTCATCTCATTCTTGGCCCTCAAAAAATGCCAGACTTTTCAAGACACAGGGCTGAGAGTTTCACTCTAGATTTTTAGCCAAAGCTTGAACTATATTATACGGGAAATTGCTCAGTCATGTCTTTTTCTTTTTCTTCCTCCACAAACTACAGCAGGTACTAAGGTAGATCAAGCAGATGAAGTCCATCACGTGTGGAAGACATGAGAGGAGTCCTTCCCTCTCATCACTGCCTTCTGCTTTCTGGCACAAAAACCATTTTTTCTTAAACTTTACTATCCTCATTTTGACAGTTGCAAATATAATATTTCTGCTTGAAATTCTCTGCTATATCCATGTACTTGAACCTAGTTAGGGTCCTAAAAGTATACCATTGGTATCATTTGGAAAGATTTAAGTCTTGCATTGCACACAGAGAAAAGTTATATTTTCAAATATGAATGCACAATTAATGTGCAAAGCAAGCTTTAAATATCCCCATGCAATTTTGTGTCAGTCAAAAGTCTTTATTTTCCACTTATTGAAAGTCATGTTAATATCCAAGAGTATAAAATAATTAAAGCATCTAAACCCCAAATCTTATGACTTGTCCCTGGACACAACTACATAGACAAAGTCATTGCAGTTTTGAAGAAGGATGTTATTGTGAGCTGCCTGAGGAGAACACATGCAGGCTTCATAAGTTTAAGTGGAGAGATTGAAAAACAAGAAAGATCTACTACCACAAGGCTATGAGTACCTAGTCTAGTAAGAGATGCAGAAGTTTCAATAAAGTAGTAATTGGTAATCTTAAATTCAGTGGCAAGAAATTACAAATCTGTCCCTCTCATGATGCCTTCTCTGTGAAATATAGATGGGTTGAGGAGATAAAACTGTTACCAGCAGAGGCCTAAATCTGCAGCTTTGAACATGATTTTTCAGTACGAGCAGGAGCTGCTGCTCCTGGCATGGCCATGCTGACATGACGTACTTAACGTTCTCCTTTTCTGAACATCCATTTCCCCTCCCACCCTGCCCTTCCCCATCTTTGTCCCTGGTGAAAATAACCCATTGTAGTATTAAATCTGTCCACCACAGTTAATTACTCCAGCTGCATGGCAAAGCATTGACTTCCCACACCTTTTCTCCATGGGCTTTGAAGACACAGCTTAATATTGGTTTGCATATTGGTTGCTGTACATCTCAAGCCATAAAGACCATGACAAGTGCTCTGTGCAATAATAAAATATTAATTTCCAGACAAAAAAATTAAGTGGATTAAAGAAGGGGCTGTTGTCTATCCCTGGAGTGGCTTTTAAGACATTAATGTCTATCTATGCTTTGAACATATCTATTTTTAGCTATTCAAAACACATGTAATAAGCCCTAAGTACTGTCTGCCTTTAGAGGAGAAGGATAGAATTGAAACCACCAACCAGATCCTGTCATATCATGACTATGGACAAAGATTTCCCCTTTCTTATCTGATGTCTCTTATTTTTATTTTTGAAAGCATTATGCCAAGTTAAAAAACTTGTTACTTTCCAGTAAATATTGGGGGAAGAAAACACACACACACACACACACACACACACACACACACACACACACACCCCAAGTTTGGTGCATAGATGTGCTTATTTATCAAAAATTGAAAAAAAAATTCAGGTAAATAGAAATAAGTCCTGATAAGAAATGACAAACCACTGGCCGTCAGTCATCACTGAGCAATGATAAAAGCCTTGGGAAGTGAAAAACTGGCGTATGTTTGATTATGTGTTATTTTCTCCAAAGCAGACAATTCCATTCAGAAATATAATTTCATGATGACAGTAGTTTAATTTTTCATTTCACTGTCAGTTTTCCTATGTAACAGGAGCCTTAGAAACAAATAACTGGCTTTCAAATAATTAGCATTTGTCAATGGCTTTTTGAATGGAGGTAGATGGGAAGGATTAAGGTAGCAGGGACTCAGCAACAGCCCACCTTTAGGACAGTGTTCAAGGCAGAGAATAGGCTATGTAGTGCTGATGTGTGTACAAAGCAACCTCTTAGGAAAGCTGCAGAGCAACCGATCAGATGGGAGAGAGTGTCGCCTAATGAGCAAGGCCTAGAGGGATCCCTTTCTCATCAATAATTTTATAAAATATACTCGACTCTCATGGTAAGGGACAGGATGCCATGAGAATCTCTTTCTCTATTTATGTTCCCAGAACTCTCTGATAGAATCAATACTCACAGTCAGGAGTCATTAAAAATGACAATAGTCTCTAATATAATGAAAGCTTATAGAACCTAGGTTTTAAAGGATTTTCCATTTTATATTCAGGACCTAGGTAGAAGATCAGGACAGATATCTTACTGGCTCATGTGCTAAGCTACTGCACATATCACCCTCTATTTAGTGTTCAGAATCCACACTTATTTCAATATTGGAAAGAGTTATCGTTTGACTTTATATAATAAGCATGCATATTATTTTGTGATAGCCTCAAAAGCCCAGGTTATCCTCACATATATCATTTTTTCAACAGTTATATTTTTTATTTATAATTATCAGTCTTAGTTACTGTTCTAGTGCTGTGAAGAGACACCATGGCCAAGGTAACTCTTATAAAAGAAAATATTTAACTGGGGCTTGCTCATAATTTTGAGGTCTAGTTCATTATCATCATGGTGGGGAGCACGGCAGCAGGCAGCCAGGCACTGGAGCAGTAGCTAAGAGCCACATCCTGATCGGTAGGCAGTGAGCAAGAACCTTGGCCTGGAATGAGCTTTTGAAACCTCAAAGCCCACCCCAGTGACATTCTTTCCCCCAAAAGGCCATACCTCCTAATCCTTCTAATCCTTTCCACAGGCAGCAGGAAGACAGAGAACTACTGGGCCTGGGCTGGGCTTGTGAAACCTCAAAGCCTAACCCAGTGACACAGTTCCTCCATCAAGGCCACACCTACTGTAACAAAGACACATTTTCCAATCCTTATAATCTTTTCAAATTGTTCCACTCCCTGGTGACTAAACACTCAAACATATGTAAACATATGAGTCCATGGGGACCATTTTCATTCAAACCGCCACCAACACATAATAGTTATACATATTCATGAGGTATACCATTCCAATACTTGTATGCTGTGGGATGTCTTTCTCTATGCTGTGAATATGTATTGCTCTGATTGGTTGATAAATAAAGCTGCATTGGCCTAATGGCAGGGAAGGATAAGGTTATGCAGTACATTTAAAATATAGACCAGATGAAGAAGGGTGGAGTTGGGGGAGACACCAGCCTGCTGCCCAAGGAGCAACAAGATGCCAGCAGACTGGTAATGCCATGGCCGTGTGGCAACACATAGATTAATAGAAATGGCTTGAGTTAACTTATAAGAGCTAGCTAGCAAGAAGCCTGTCCTATAGGGCATATAATTTGCAATTAATATTAAGCCTCTGAGTGATTATTTCATAAGCAACTTCAGGACTTTGGGGTCAGGCAGGACTGGAGAATCACAGGACTGAGGACTGGGTGGGACCAGAGAAATTTCCCGTTATACCTGTACATACTGCATAATGATTAAATCAGACTAATTAGCGTATGTATGACACCTTTAGATGGCTCAGCCTGCTGTCAAGCCTCTGTTCTTTATTTAGCTGTACTGTTATATCAGGACTTGTTTGACTTAAAGCTTTGTTTATTCTTTTCTAAGATGAGATGGTAAATTTCATTTTAATTTCTTGGTAGAGCTCAGGATTGATCATTTCACAGCGAGGCAGAGTGAGGAAGCAGGATGGAAATGCTGCAACATTACCCCAGGAATTTTGTCTACTCACAGGTATATGCCTCTGCCAAGCACAGAAGGAAGGAGACTGTGCCTCCTGAGCCTTAGTCTTTGGCCAAACATTTGCTAATTACCATCTAGGAGCTCACTAGTGATTGCCTTTCCATGCTGTGGCTTTTTTTTTTTTTTTTTGAGACAGGGTTTCTCTGTGTAGTTTTGGTGCCTGTCCTGGATCTCGCTCTGTATACCAGGCTGGCCTTGAACTCACAGAGATCTGCCCTGCTCTGCCTCCTGAGTGCTGGGATTAAAGGTGTGCACCACCACTGCCCCGCCATGCTGTGGCTTTTATTACCCCTCCATCTTCCGCATGACTTCACTGTGTTCTCAGTTACTCATTCGGAAGTGTGACTCCAGCATATCTCAGGGAGTGATTTGCCTGTTGGAGTAATGCTCTCCAGAAGGGCTTCAGACGGAGCACTAAAAATTGGACCACTTTTTCTTCACCCAGAGTACAGAAAGACTCAATACCTGATACTTCTTTGTTTTCATTAACAAAAAAAAAAAAAAAATGTAACCAAATTTCCAAACTTATCCAGAGAAAGTGAGGCTGGGTGCGTGCACAGGGAGAGGGTTCCCAGGAGCCTTCTATACTTTCTGCTCAGTTTTTCTGTGTTTTCTGTACTAACAATAAAATATTTAAAGTATATTGAGAGTAAATATTTCATTTATACAAATAGGGACAATTTTATAACTTTAAAAATATTTGTTTCAAGCCTCATTCTGACTTTGCTTTGCCCCTATTTAACCCTTTAAGGTTCTTTGTGAATTTGAAAACTTTAGCCCAGTGGTTCCCCACGACTGTTTATTGAATGCAGTCTCCTCTGAAGTTGCAGTCTCCAGTGGAAATTGCAAGGACTTTATAAGTTATTTTTCGGTCCAAGCAGCAGTTTTTAATTATAAAACAGTAGGTCAGAAATGCAGGATACCTGTTGCTGCTATATTTGTGTATATAGCTTTCTTACTGTACTGTAGTGGTTTGAATGAGAATGGACCCATAGGCTCATGTGCTTGACTGCTTGGTCCCCAGTCAGTGGAACGCTTTTGGGAAGGAGCAGGAGGCATGGCCTTGTGGGAGGAGTTGTGTCCCTAGTGGTGAGCTTTAATGTTTCAAGAGCCCCGTGACATTCCTAGTTAACCCTCTTTCTGCCTCTAACTTGCTCTCAGCTACATTCCAGCACCATGATTGCCTGCCTGCTGCCATGCCTCCTGTCCTGATGGTAATGAACTTACCCTCTGAAGCTGTAAGTGAGCCCCCAGTTAAATGCTCTCTTCTACAAGTTTCCTTGGTCATGGGGTCTCTTCACAGCAATAAAACAGTGACTGAGACATGCATACAAAGGAAATCAATGATAATGTTTACAGGGAAGGACAGCAGAAGAAATGACTGTACTTCTTTGAACAAGGATTTCAACACTATTGATTGCTTGCTACCCCAGCCCTGAGAGGCTCATTTGTCTGCTCCTGTGTTTCCTTTACTTCATTTTGATAATGAATATGCTGTAGGGGTAAGTTTCTCGGGTCCTGCCCTGCCCCACAGTCCTGCCTGGCCCTGAGGTCCTTTAGTTGCTTATAAAATCATCACATTATTTTAACATTATTTTCAAGCTGTGTGCCCTATGGTAGGCTTCTTGCAAGCTATTTCTTTTATCTTAAATTAACCCATTTCTATTCATCTATGTTTTGCCATGTGGCCGTGTCATTACTGGTCTGCTGGCATCTTGCTGCTCCTCGGGCGGTGGCTAGGCATCTCTTCCTACTCCCTTTTCTTCTCTCTGTATCTCTGCTTTGGATTTCCCACCCGCCTCTAAGCTGCCTTGCCATAGGCCAAAACAGCTTTATTTATTAGCCAATGGGAGCAACACATATTCACAACATACAGAAAAATATCTCACAGCAATATGCAATCTTTTAATTTGTCAATATAATTATCTAACATACATATCTTCCCCAGACCTGCCTACCTCTCTCCTTTAAAAATTTTTTGAGATGGTGTCCTTTTTATCCCAGGCTCGTCTCTTTGAACCTTGGGCTGACCTTGAACTTGTGAGCCTTTTTCCTGAGCCATCAAGCAAGGTGACTGCAGATGGACACTCTTGGTCCTAGTTTGAATGCATTTTATCTAAACCAGAAATGAGACAGTAAGATGCAAATCTTCTGTGTTGAGTGTTAGCGGAGTGTGTGCAGTACAGTGTTATTAAATAAAGTATATTTAATAACATGTAAATCAAGCCATCTGACACACTCAAGAGGGAAAAATGAACATGGATATAGTTTGGTCCAGCCTTCTGAAAAAAGGCAAAGGCTTTAGGAAGAGATGAATTTATCCAGACAGTCTCTTTCTAATCTCTACCTCACATGTATATTGCATGCTACCACTCAGGATTTAGAAACCAGGGAAACAGAATTCTCAATGTGAGACCTGGCATTCTGAATGTTGAACAAAGAATTGGACACACTGTTCATTGCTTCACAAACAGAATTTTCAGCATCGTAGGCAGCCAGTGCTCCGTCCTCTCTTCGAAAAGAAGCACTTAGATCAGCCACACTGAAGCGGGCTGCCTTGATGTGCCACAGTCTTGGATGGCAAATGGATTTCTTTTTAACTCCCAAAAGTTTAATTTGTTTTCCCAAACTCTAGGGTGATTTTACTCCACTTAAACTATGTAGTTGTCTTCCCTATCTTTTCGTCTTTTTTTCCTGTCAAGTTTGTTTTGTGGAGCAAATGATTTAATCACTCAGGGATTGTCAGCAACGTCATCCTGAGAGATGCCAAAGAGTTAGAAAGTATTCATTCTCTTGCCTTGTATCCACAGTCAAAGGTAGTTTCCACAGGATGAAAGTACAAGGCAGCTTCCTCTCCTGTTCTCTCCTCTGGTTCATTTCTAAATAGTTTAACAGTAAGTTGTACATAGTAAATAGAGAAAAATGACAACTAATGACTGCACTGGAGCATTGCTGAGGTGCAGGGGTGGCTCGATCGATGCTTCATACCCACAAGAAAAGGGAAATGTAGGAATGATAGGAAATATTTTAGAATACAGTCTTCTGTGGACTTGAGAGCAGCTGCCCGTTACCAACAAGAGCAAAGCCTGTAGCTGTTTAAATGCATGCAAACTGAACTAGATAACCCTAGTTAAACACAGCAGAGTAAACCACAGGAAACAGGAAAGGGGGTAAAGCTGGAACCCACAGGTAACAGTGGCAAAAGAAAAGGAAGCTAAACTTGTAAATCGCAGATGAACTGGCTCATTCTTTTGAAAATGAAATTCTTACTTCAGCATTTCAGGGGGAAGAACACTTAAGAAAGCCTTTTTTAGCCTGGAGGTGGTGGCGCACACCTTTAATCCCAGCACTCAGGAGGCTGAGTCAGGCGAATCTCTGTGAGTTCGAGGCCAGCCTGGTCTACAAAGTGAGTTCCAGGACAGGCTCCAAAGCTACACACAGAAACCCTGTCTTGAAAAAAAAAAAAAAAAGCCTCTTTTGCCTTTGCCTGTTTTCACACTATCCTGTTAAAAAATAATCTACCTACATTCACGAAAATCAATTTGAAGGAAGGTGAGATTGGGGAGCCTAAGGAATGAGTGAGAAGGGAAAAAAAGGAGAGAGAATTTCTTACTAACCATTGTTTCAGAGAGCATGGGCTCTCATCAAGACAGAGTTTTCAAACTTCTAAAAGATCTTTGTGTCTTTGTTTGAATGTGATACCAGCAACAGTCCTGACTCCCAGAAGAGGCCTGGGAGTGACACTAAACCGGGGTAGATGGTTGTGTGGAGGGACGCACAGGGAGTAAGCCAGCAGGTATCAACCCTAGTCAAAATAAGCAGGAGCCAAGCCAGCAAGGTGAGCTGGGGTTGGTGCTCCCTGCTGCTGCCTCTCTCAACTGCTGGAGGCACAGGTTTAAAAACTCCAGTGTTGCAGGCAGATGCCAAGCATACCTGAGACCAGAGGATCTGCCTGATTGCTCATGCTTGTTAGGCACGGTCACCATCCGGTCTTCACTGAGCAAAGAGAAATGAAACTTTGAAAAGTCAGTGTGATTTGCAACGATACAAATTCCCACAACATGGTAATAAAGAGGCTACATGATGAAACCCGACAGGATGTTAAGCTTTTTGCCCGAGTGTGGACAGCTGAAGAGGCACGGAATAATACAGTTGTCACTGTGCGGCTTCACCTCCACACGGAGCAAACAAAGAAAGCGTTGTTAATCAGCTCAACTCTGTGGCTGGGTAATCCTCAGCCAGTAATTGATAAATGGGAAAACCATACGGCCTCAACTTCGTGACTCATAAAAGACATGAATATTCATGCCGTCTCCTTTGGTCAAGAAGCGTTCTACAAGCTCCCGCGGCAGGAATTTGAAAGAGGAATTCAGAGTTTCTTGCTCAGCAGTAAAATACCGCTTCACTTTTAAGGCCTATTTTCTCCTATTAAAATTGAAGTTTAGCGATACACAGAGGACCGCGGGCACCGTAAACGCAGGCGAATGACAAATGGCTCTGCGGAAGCACCGTACTTCAGCTTTTTCATAAGCTACATTTGGAAAAATATTAAGTCTCTCAAGGAAACTGAGTACATGCACGACTAGAGAAAATGAAGCCACACTACAGTACCGGAAACACTGACTCCAACTCTGCATTCATAAGGATAATTTATTTTCCAAGCAAACCTTTGCACCGAGCCTCTGATCTGCAGGGTGTACGCAGTCTTGCCTGTGGATCCTTTTGAAATCATTTTCAGCATCAAGTTGGCGTACAGTAAGCTGCTGTGTAGAGATGAAATGACTTAAAACTACCGAAAAGGTCAAGTTTATGGGTCTTGCGTAAATGTGTAAATTTTAGCTTGCAGAAAATGTATGTAACTCAGCGGGGAAAAAAAAAAATCTCAGTGTACATGTGAAAACAACTTTACATGGTGTTTTATGTGAGACTCCTAGAAATAGAAAAACCCCCGAAGCACATGTGTGCTTGGAGACTTTGTGGGAAAATGGACATACAGGATGAAGAATTTTTCAGTTTTCTCAGGTTAGAAACCTATTTTCCTGTGCTACTTTCCCTATAATCCCAGCACCTGTTGCTAGAACTCACATGTGACGTTCAGATCACCTGCTTTTCAAGAGCTGAAAGATAAAAGCAAAGGAAGTGAAAGATTTACAACAAGCCCCCACGGTCAGGCGTGTTTGCATATGCCTGGCGGACACTTCCACCTAGCTAGGTCCAGGTCAGGATAGCCATTTCCGGGTCAGGGCATCTCGGTGACCAAGATCTGTGATGTCCCACTAGCCACGCAAGCGCGCAACGTGGCCATGTGATCTACGCGCTTGCGTGTAGTAGTGACGCTGATCTGTCCACGCCCAGCCTTTAAAATCAGGCGCCATGTTCCCGGTTCTTCTCCACACACGTGTTTCCCACAGGCCTGTTCACTCTCTGTCCCTTTACCTTTAATAAAACTCTTGTTAGCGGATTCTGTCGTGTTTCGTGGCATTTCCTTGCAGGGTAAGCACACAACGCAGCCGAAAAACTAACAGGAAGAAACAAAGATTTGGGAGAGGAAAGACCATAGCGGGTCGGAGAGATACATCAACATAGACATTCAATACTATTTAGGAGAACGAAGTGCTGATCAGACAGGATTGTCCACTGAATGAGGACTGAACAAGTGAGCTGCCTTCCCAGGATGCAGTGCCAGGCAGCCATTAAAACTCATGGCTTGCAGATCAACTAATGATCCTGATTTTATAAAATGAATCCCAAGTGACTTGTGTGATCTCTTTCTCTGTTTCTTGGTCTCCTCTCTCTGTCCCTCTCTCTCTTTTTCTGGAAGAAAGAAGCCAGAAGGCACTAGTTACAATCAGTCTGTGTTTAAATGTCCATGATACTTCTTTAGTTCACCAAATCGCCCTGAACTCTTCTTTAAATGTTTTGGCAGTTCACTGTACTCAGTTCTCCATTTTTGAGTTTCTGTTTTATAATGGTTTAATTTTAAATTACCATTTTTTAATCATTAGTTTTTTTCTCCCCACACAAAATCATCTGTAATCTGAAAATAATAAAAAATTAAATGTTAACATATATATAATTTAAAGTTTTCTGTGTCTATATAATTTTCCCATTTTCAACAATATGCTACATGTAATATAGTCACACATACCTGCTTGTGATCTTTACCCCCTACTTTCTAATAGTTGGAGCCTTGTGAAATTTAAAGCACAATTTATATAGCACAAGCCAGGGTGACAGAGCATCTCCTGTAAGAGTGCCTTGTTTTTCTTTTCACTCTGACTCAAAGTTACTCCCAATGTCAAAACAGCCCAGGATCCATTTCCATTTTCCTGTTATATCATTCATCCAAATCTTCTTTTATATATGAAACAGAGATACATTTTCCTACAGTATAGCTTGAACATCTTCATTAAACACAAATGATTCAGAGAAAGTATAAACTGCTCACTAATTTCTAGCCTTCAAAGCAATAGATGGCATTACTAGTTTGGTTGGCAATTTATAGAACAGGGTCCAGTTGCATTTCAAGTTCACCCTTCCTTCTTCACTTTGAGGCATCTCAAGTGCACAGAAACACTGATGTTAGTGGGAGCACTTACGTGTTTAGGATTGAGATGCTCCCACTAAATCTGTAGACAGAGCTATTAAATTACAAAATACTAAAAAAGCAGCCTTCTTACTCTTGGATCTTTGAAAGGCTTTTATGTTACAGATTTCCACTGCAAACTGTGTACTGAAGCGGAGGTCTTCTACAAAGACAGCATTGTTATTGTTTAGAGTTTTTTCTTAGTTGTTTGGGAAGAGCAGGCCTGGCGTGCAACAAAACAAAGGCACACCCTAAAATGAAATGCCTGCTCACTCAGCTCCCAGCAATCCCAAACCCAAGTCAAGAGAACAGAGAAAGTTCATGCATTTTTAAATAAAAAAATATGCTTGTTGCTTTAATTATAGTTTTTCCATACATATCAGCATGCAACAAAAAGCAGTTATAGTTTACTCTGTCTTTATTTATTTATTTATTTATTTATTTATTTATTTATTTATTTATTTATTCATTTATTCATTCATTCATTCATTCATTCATTCATTCATTCATTCATTCATTCATTCTTTTCTTGAAACAAGGTCTCCTGTGCCCCAGCTTGCCTTGTGCTCCTTCTGTGCCCGAGGATTGCCCTGAGACTGTTGCTCCTGTGTCTCCACCGCCCTAGTGCTAGGATTATAGGCATGCTCCATCATACCCTGTTAATGTAGTTACTCTTAGGTGTAGACAGGTGCCCTACTGACTGAGCTGTATTATTTACAAATTTGCTGCCCAGGGTCCTATAAAAGGACCCTGTGTAATGACCCACCAAACATCACCCCAGACAGATAAACATTCCAGAGTTCCTAATTTTACCAAAGAAAGTGATTTTTAAGTGGGCAGAAAATTGTGCCTTTTTTAAAAGTAAGTTTTTTTGTAGGTATGTGTGTGGGTTGTGTGTGTGTGCAAGCTTGCCTGTGCATGTGTGTCTGTGTTGGGCACACTTGCCACAGGCCACACGTGAAGCTCCCAGGCTCGGGTGTGGACCTCTGCTCTTACTCGTGTGAGTCAGGGCCTCTTGTTCTTTGCTGCCTCTACCGTGTAAACTGGTCACTGAACTTCTGGGGAGTGTCCTGTCCTTGCCTCTCATTTCACTTTTAGAGGTTTTGGCATTACAGACTTGTGCTACCTCACTACCCAGCTTCAGTAAACTCTGGAAATTCAAATCCATGTCCCCAAGCTTGCTCAGCAAACCCTTTACATACTGAAACATTTCCCTAGACCACGTCCCAAACTTTTTGGTTCTGCACTTAGCACTTTCTTTCACTTGTGTATGCATTGGGAATCAAATGCACCGTATGTGAGCTAACGCCACATTGCACCTCTGTGATCCACCCACAGCCTTTGCATAGTACTGAGAAATGAAAGTGACCATTAAATTGGAATTTCCTTATTGACAATCAAGTCCAGCACACTTATGACAGTAGGACTTTCTTGTCTAGATGAGATCACAGACTTCTCACTAATGCAGAGACTGGTATTAGCCAAATAATCAGCAAAAAAACAGTGGCTTCCTGCTTACCATTCTCATTTTCCCCCAAACTGACAACCTGTTGCATTTCTAAAAAAGAGGTAATTCCAAGGACTCTCCAGTGATGCTTATGAATTCACTGGGAACAAACTTAACTTTTAGTGATGAGGACTGACATATCTGAGAAACATTCAATATTGAATTTTCATGCTTTATCTACTGAAATTATAACAGACATTATTAGCTGACACTTAATACAAATAATTCCAAGTGAATCTAAACTCAACTTATTATTGTCTGCCAACACCTTGCTGACATGTTGAATGGACATCCTTGTAAATTATTTTAAATAGTATTAATGACGTGGATCCTTAAGCCCACCAGCCCTGATCCTGCCGGTCTATTTCCTCATGTATTAACTGAATTCAGAAACCTGGAGCTGTGATACCTTTGGCATTCCTTTACAGTTCAGTTTTGGCTTATGGTTAAGTTGAAAATGTTTAATTTAAAACTGAATCCTGTCTCTGAAAAATATTTACCTTTTCTGGTCCAATAACTCTGTATCAATACATGGTGCGGGCGATTATGACTGATGATGAGAGGCCCACTGTGAAACAACCTTCTTGTATACTGTGAATATATACTCCTCACATTGGCTAATAAAGAGCTGAGTAGTCAACAGCCATGCAGGGAAAAGGTTAAATGGAACTTTCAGACAGAAAAAGGGCAGAGTCAAAGGAGTCACCAGAAGACTTGGGAAGGAGCAGGATGAATATGCCAAGCTGAAAAAAGGTACTGCCATGTGGTAGAGTGTAGATAAGAAACATGGGTTAATTTAAGTTGTAAGAGCCACTCAGTAACAAGCCTAAGCGATTGGCCAAGCTTTTATACTTAAAAATAAGTCTCTGTGCATTTATTGGAGAGCCAGTGGTCCTGCTTCAAAACTCTGCCTACATATAATGCCAATATGAGGAAACACGTATCCATATAAAACCTTAGAAAGTTTTTTAAAAAGGTTCCAAACACACAAAAAAATGGAGCCAAGCATGGCTTCCTAGTCTCACAGTCTCATGCCAGATGCACTACAGAGACACATCTCCTGGCAACTGCCTGCAGGATGGAGCCAGCCACCAGCCACCATGTGGTAGTGCCGTGCACTAACCCGAGCCATGCTAGCAGTTGACATAGTAACTTAAGATTCATCTCATATTATGAGAGAACACTACAGATGCTCAGTAAAGACAGATCCAGGTGAAAGAAACTTCTAAACTGGTTACAGTATGTTTTAAAAATGTACATAGGCTTGAGAGAAAAAGATAAAGGGTATATAGACAGTCATAGAAAAAATAGTTTACAAACACTGAAATAATGTATTTAAAGAAAGAATAAAGTAGTATAAAGGAAAATGTAAAATACATGGGGAGTCTGGATCATGTATGTTATTTTTGTTGTCTTTAATTTTTTTTGATTGCTGATGAGCAAACAATAGCTGCTGACAGTCATTGGATTATAAAAACTGCTAAATTAAACTCACCTATATATTTTTAAAATGTCTTAACTTCAAAATGTAAGTCAAAAATGTATTATGTTGCAGGAGAGGTTACACTTTTATTTTCACTGGAAATGCAAGACTAGGGAGTCATTCCAGGTTGGCATGGATCAGATTTGATGGGAGAAGACGTCCTAAAAGTCCTGGCTACAGACATAAAAAAATAAACCTAGAAAAACTACAAAACACATAAAGTATACTTCACCTGCTCAAACATAAAACAAAAAATTATCTTTGGCTGACTTGTGTACAACACAAAGTCTATCCTTGTATTAATGCAGATATGTATGTTACCTTTGAAAATTTATGTGTTTTCAGAGCAAGGGGACCAGACACCAATGAAAGTGAATAGTCTAGGTGATCCAGCATCTCAAAATGCTTCTTTTGCAGTTTTTTCAGAGTTTTGCATCTAGAACAACTTCATGACTGCTGACTGAGATGGTCCAGCCAAGACTTAAGCATTATCCTGATTTTGTAAAGGTTTCCCTGAAGATGCCAGTGCCACTAGACAACAGGAAGCAGAATAGAGAAAACAAGGCCCACATGCCCAAGAGATGGGTTACAGATAATTTGTCTTTGTTGGGGGCAGAGTGGTTCCAAATTGTTACTGGTCATGTTCAAAAGAGGTTAGTGTAGCATGAATTGCTAAATGGTCATTTAATAAAAACCCAGAGCCAGATACTGGGGTAAATGCTGAAAGATCAGAGAGATAAAGGAACAAGAAATACCCACTACCTCTTACCTCATCAGTCTGAAAAAGCTTTAATTCCTTTCTCCCCACTACTTATATACCTTTCTCCACCCACCATATCACTTCCTTCTTAGGGCTGGGATTAAAGGTGTGTGTCTTCCCAAGCAAAGACATGAGATCTCAAGTGTTGGCATTAAAGGTGTGCACCACCACTGCCTGGCTATGTTTCTCTCCTAGACTGAGTCAATCTCATTCCAGGGTAGCTTTGAATTCACAGAGATCCAGATGGATCTCTGCCTCTTGAGTGATAGGATTAAAGGTGTGTGTCACCACTGCCTGGCCTCTATGTTTAATCTAGTGGCTTGTTCTGTCCTCTGATCTTCAGGCAAGTTTTATTAGGGTACACAATATATCACCACAGGTTAGATTTATGTATCACTTTCTGAAAAGAAAATTGGGGGATATAGAAATGACAGGGAAAAAGTATCGATTATTGAATGTACTTTAATCCCCAAAGCAACTATTTATCTCAAAATATTTTACATTGGTATGGATTTTGGTTTATTGATACACATTTAAAGTTATTTTTGTTATACTATTTGTGTGTTTCTACTCTTGTTTGGGGGTATTATGCTTATGCAGCTCATTTAAAAATGTAGTGTATAATTAAAAAATACAGGTTAGTAGCTCTCATCTATAACAATCAAACTTGTAGTCATATTAGGTATGTTTCCAAAGTTAAAGATATATTTAGATAGATAGATGGTCTTCAAACACTTCAAAGACCTATGGAATATGGCATTTAAAATGTTTTAATAACATAAGGCTTTTCTTGACAGTGAGATATGTCTGCTTCTGGCAGCACCAATCCACTTCAGAGAAGATGATAGGCATCAAAGAAACTCCATATGGAGTTTGCTAGCTAGCCATTTGGGCAAAGAAATTTCACTTGCCTCAATTGTTGACACTATGCTGTCCAAACTGGACCAACAGGATATAAAATAAAGTGACTGCCAAACTTTGCAAACTTGTCTTTGCCAAGACAAGTAGGTTAGTCCTTCAAAATTCCTTGCTTCTCAGAAAGGTCTGTCAGATATACTTGGCCTATAGGCCAAAGATGAATGCTCCAACATTACAGACAAACTTTGCTTGACTGTCCAGGCAGCCAGAAGTCCTTGTCATTAGGTAATATTATACCCTTCTGGGGTATTTGATTGAGTTAAAGACTAAATAATAAGACAAAGTTTTCCTTAGTTATAATAGAAGGTAAATTAGTTGTAAAACTTTTGACTCACAAAGATAAGTACTTTCTAAATACAAATGAACTGGATATTTTAACTGTAATTCTTATTTGATAACTGCTTTTAATATATAATGTTTTGCTATGTTAAGGTTAAAATCTTCCTTTTTAATTAGACAAAAAGGGGGAAACACTGTGGAACAATCTTTTTGTACACTGTGAACATGTATTACCCTCATTGGTTAATAAGGAGCTGACTGGCCATTAGCTAGGCAGGAAAAGGTTAGGCAGGATTTGCAAACAAAAAAAGAGTGCAGGGAAGAAGAGGATGGACTCAAAGGAGTCAGCAGGAGATGTGGGAAGAAGCAAGATGAGCATGCCATGCTGAAAAAAGGTACCACCACGTGGTAGAGCATAGACAAGAAATATAGGTTAATTTAAGTTGTAAGAGGTAGTTAATAACAAGCCTAAGCTGTCAGCTGAGCTTTTATAATTAATAGTAAGTCTCTGTGCATTTATTGGGGAGCCAGCAGTCTGGAAGAAAAACTCTGCCTACAGAGGCTATGATAGTTGCTGGATAATGTATTTCAGTGACAACAGTAGGACCTAGACATAATGTTTTCCCCTCTGTGATTGAAAAAACCTACTGCAGCTGGGTAGTGGTGGCACATGCCTTTAATCCCAGCACTCGGGAGGCAGAGCCAGGTGGATCTCTGTGAGTTCGAGGTCAGTCTGGTCTACAGAGCGAGATCCAGGACAGGCACCAAAACTACACAGAGAAACCCTGCCTTGAAAAAACAAAAAAAGAAAAAAAACAAAACAAAACACCTGCTGCATCTGGCCACCATGATAGGGCGTCTTTTCCCCTTGATAGTGTTCTGAGAGTGGGGAATAGTTACAGATACATTTTTAAGAGGTTGAGTTCTTTTCTTCACACACACACACACACACACACACACACACACACACACACGCACACCAATGAAAGTGGCCTTTACAGGAAGCAATAATCCTAAATGACATGTCATTAAGATATGTTTTCTGGGAATCTAACAGAACCAGAGCCATGTAGAAAAAGTGGTAAAACAGGCTGTGTGTGAAGTTATGGGACATAGGCAACTCTTTGCCATGGAGGTGAGTTGCCTTCAGACCTAGACAAGAAAAAGGAGAGTAATTTTATGTGGCTTTGATTTCTCTAAACAAAAATTTCTGCGGAATTCACTTGTCAAAGGAAAGAAGAAACATTACAGGCAGACAGTTGTAGAAAGTGTGGCAAGCACAAAATTGCTAGCTAGCTGTGGTCTTCCTTTCCATTCTAAAAGTAAAGATGTTTCTTTCAAAAAAGAAAAGTAACATGAACATATACTTAACTGGACCTCTGGATAAATCAATATTACCCTAGTGTGCTTGTAAACACACTCAGTCCCTCCCTCTCTCTTTTCCTCTCTCTCTCCCTCCTCTCTCCCCTCCTTTTCTTTCATTTTCCTTAGCAGAGTTTGTTAAATTCTCAGAACCATGAATTGTTTCTGTGATTAATGGGAAAAATAATAAAAATTATTGTGTTTTTTGTTTTAAATTTATTTATTTATTTTACATCCAGTCCAGAGTTTCCCCTCTCTCCTTTCCTCTCAGCCCATCCCCACACCTCCTTTTTACCCCCCTCTATCCACTCCTTCCCTGTTTCTATTCAGAAAAGGGCAGGCCTCCCATGAGTATCAAGCAAACATAGCATGTCAAGCTGCAGTAAGACTAAGACCGAACAAGGCAACCCAGTGTGAAGAATAGGGTCCCAAAAGCCAGCAAAAGAGTTGGAGCCAGCCCCTGCTCCCACTGTTAGGAGTCCCACAAGAAGACCAAGCTACACAACTGTGAAGTATATACAGAGGGCCTAGTCAGTCCCATGCAGGCTTCCTGGTTGTCGATCGATCAATTTTTGTGAGCTCTTATGAGGCCAGGCTAGTTGATTCTGTGGGTTTTCTTGTGCTGTCCTTGACTGCTCTGGCTCCTACAACCCTTTCTCTGTCTCTTAAGCAGGATTCCCCAAGCTCGGCCTAATGTTTGTCTCTGTATCTGTTTCCTTCAGTTGTTGGAGGAAACCTCTCTGATGACAATTGGTCTAGGCACAAATATATGAGTATAGCAGAATATCATTAGGCATCATTACATTGTTTTTTTTTCTCCAGTCATGTTTGGTTCTATCCTAGAACTCTGGGCCATCCAGTTCTGGGTCCTGGCACTCCAGGGAGTGTCAGAGGTGCGTTCCCTCTGGTGGCATTGGTCTCAGGCTGGACCAGTCATTGGTTGATCACTCCCAAAATCTCTGTTTCACCCTTACCCCAGCATACCACATAGGCAGGACAGACTGTAGGTCAAGGTTTATGTGGCTGGGTTGGTGTCCCAGTCCCTTCACTGAAAGTCTTGTCTGGTCACAGGAGATGGCCAGTTCAGGCTACATGTCCCCTATTGCTAAGAGTCTTAGCTGGACTTACCCTTGTAGATGCCTAGGAGTTTCCCTTGCATCCGGTTTCTACCTGTCCCAGAAACACATCCCACCACTTTCCAGTTGTCTCTTTCAATATTCTCCCCCAACTCCGACCTGATCCCTCATGTTCCCATCCCTACCCACCCCCAGTTCACCTATGAAATCTCTTCTATTTCCCCTTCCTAGGAAGATCCAAGCACCCCACCTTGAACTCCCCTTTTTACTCTAGGTCTGGATTATAGCATAGTTATCCTTTACTTAAACTGCAGTCTACAAAATGGGAAAAACTCTTCACCAACCCCATATCTGACAGAGGGCTGATCTCCAAAATATACAAAGAACTCAATAAATTAGACATCAAAAAACAAAAACAAAAACAAAAACAAATAATCTAATTAAAAAATGGGTTAAAAATCTAAACATATTTCTCAACAGAAGAATCTCGAATGGCCGAGAAACATTTAAAGAAATGTTCAACTTCTTGATCCATCGGGGAAATGCAAATCAATGTGACTCTGAGATTCCATCTTACACCTGTCAGAATGGCTAAGATTAGAAACACAAATGACAGTTCATGCTAGAGAGGATGTGGAGGAAGGGGAACATTCCTCCATTGCTGGTGAGAGTGCAAACTTGTACAGATACTTTGGAAATCAATATGGTAGTTTCTCAGAAAATTGGGAGTCAATTTACTTCAAGATCCAGCTATACCACTCTTGGGCATATACCCAAAGGATACTCAATCATACCACAAGGATACTTGCTCAACTATGTTCATAGAAGCTTTATTTGTAATAGTCAGAACCCGGAAACAAACTAGATGTCCCTCAGCTGGAGAATGGATAAAGAAAATGTGGTGCATCACACAGTGGAGTATTACTAAGCTGTTAAAAAAACAATGACATCAGGAAATTTGAAGGCAAATGGATGGAACTAGAAAAATATCATCCTGAGTGAGGTAACCCAGATCCAGAAAGACAAATATGCTGTGTACTCTTATAAGTAGATATTAGCTGTAAAGTATGAAGTATTTTAAATGTTGTAACACATTGGCCAAAGTCATATTTTAAGTCATTAACACTTAAGAAGTCTGCCTTTAGTATTCTTACCCCAGGAACAAATGGCTAAAGTTCCTCTCCTGGTTGGAGATGTATTACAGTCACCTTTCCCCTTTTCCTTTCTAAATCCTAAGGAAGGAGATTAAAATTGTCCTTGAAAAAAAACCTATCTGTGAAGAGCTTTGACATGCTCAGGAAGAGTTCCTAAGCAGAGTTAAAGCTCTTCTGGGAAGGACATGTTTTTCAAGGTTACTTTCTGTTCATTAAAAAACTTTGTAAAACAATGATGAAGAAGAAACCGCCTCCCATCAAGCAATGGATAGCACACTAATCATTCCTGCCTCCCCCAGCCTGGCTTCGTCTTGGTTGAGGGGCAGTGCCTGCTCAGATTCTGTAAGAACTCTTAGCCTCACAGCTACTGCGAGCAGAAAAGGACCATAATTATGCCGCATTTGATCCATATCAAAGCAACTGCTCCGTTCTCGATTTCCATAAGGTAAGCACATAACACAGTGTTGCCTTTCGCCCACCTCTCCACTTTCTAAGGGAAGTTCTCTTTGCACACTGTACTTGAATACCAAACCTTCCTGTTGAAATTTGTGATGTTAAACAAACCATGCCAGTCATTCAACTTTTTAATTAAGGATGCAGTGTTCCATCCCTTTTCAGACATTAAAATTCAGGTGCAGTCATTAATCTTTCTAAACGAATTCACCTGTGGCTAATACTGATGTATTTTCTATGAGGCTTGTCATGGGTTGCCGCTCGCATAACCACTCCACAGTTAATTACACAGGGGATTATCGTTAGTGTCATGAAGATAAAACCTCCTAGCAGCCTTGGAGAGAAGCTTCGTTTTCTTTCTCCCCCCTCCCTTCTATTTTGGAGCAATGCCCTACTTCGTTTTTGTAGTGAAGGATAACACCACAAGTTTGTTTCAATGGCAAGATGAAGATGTAACTCAAGGAATTAGGTAAGAGGTAGGCAGAGCAGGAATTCCTGATTGAGAATTGTGCTATTAAAAACAAACAAACCCTTGCACTCCTTGGCCCAAACACAGGTTGAATTGAGGGTGATATGGGTGGCATGCACCATTTTAGTTTCAGGTACTTGGATTAAATATAAGAGATAAATATTTTCTGAATCTGTACCGGAAATGTTGTTATCATACATGGTTGAATCCAGGACACTGAAGAAAGACATTTGCCATCTTTAGAAGACTTCTCGAGACAGACAGGGAACACCTAAAATGTGTAGGAAACAATGAACGTAAAAGGACTTTATAGGCTAAGCTAACAGTCCTGACAACTATAATCAAAACCAAAGCCTCCAAACAGCATAGAAAATTAAATTAATGTATTTATGTTAACAATTCACATTAACCACATCTAGCAATTCTATATTATGGTAGAAGTAAAATAAAAATGGTTCTTTTTTCATAATTATACATTGAACTTTATATATACACTAATTGCACTTAGTTGTATTTTCTCTTGAGATTTTTATTTACAACACAATTGTATATTCTCAGAAAACAAAGAGAAATGTTCAAAAACACAGATGATGTTGAATGAAAATGCAGGAAACATGTAAGCTTCAGTTCAAGATAGTCTAAAGTCACCTTAATGAATGAGAATTCTTAATTAGGGAGCCTGAAACCCCATCTAAAAAAAAATAAAGAAAAAAAATCAAAACAAATTGTATGGAAAGAATAGAAATAATTTTTTTACCAAATTATTTAATCAAGTTTAAATAGATTTTAAACCTGTTAACCAAACATGGATAATATTATTCTTGGTGTATTTTTATAAAAATGTTAGGTTTAGAAAAATGTATTTCCTATAAAAATTCACATTAGTATAAAATGCAACTAATTGACTGAATATTTTAGTCAATGATCTGAAGCAAGAAGGGACAACCACAATCTCTAGATATACACAGATAAATGAAATATTTTTAAATCTTTTCTTATCTCTTAAAAATTCATTTATTTCACTTTATGTTCATGAGTGTTTTTCCTGTATGTATGTCTCTGTGTACCACATTTGTGTCCACAGAGGTCAGAACCCTGAACCTGGAGTTGTAGATAGTTGAGAACCATCAGGTAAGTGTTGGGAATCAAGTCCAGGTCCCCTGAAAGAGCAACAAGTATTCTTAATCACTGAGCTATCTCTCCAGTGCAAGAAATGAAATATTAAAAAAAGAAAACTTATCATAAAACCAATAGATTTCTTCATCAAGTAATCAGTTTTCCTTCGGTTTCAAATAGACTGACTGCTAAAACTATTAATATGCTTAATAAGTTTAAAATGTATTGGGTTAATATTTCCCATGACATTTCTAGTTCTTTGTGTTAAAAGTTCAACATGGAAACATCTGACTGTTGTGACTTTTTTCAAAGGTCACATTCACATGAATGAAAGCTATGATCACATTTTCTGTTTTTGTGTTTGTAGTTTCAGCCCCTAATGATGTGTTTTCACATTTCACATCCTGTTGCTTGATTTATGCATATGATTCCATTTAAATTGGTTGTAACAAAAGGAGTGATATCTGGGAGAGATGGGGCCTAGGTGTGGACACTTACTGCCTGGTCTCATCGACTCGGGAATCATGCGCCATACCTGCCTCACATGCTCCTTACATCACTAGTGTGATTCTGTGCCACCTCGACATAAGGTGGCACCGTGCTCAGGCTGGCCCTGGAATGGAAGGGGTTCCTTCTGGTGCACAGTAGACATTTATAGACTCATTTCTAAGACTTCCTCTACTTTCCTAAGTCTTCACATGCCTTCTGAAGAATCTCTAAAACTAATGTTAAAAACATGGTAGCAAAGTGAAATGACTAACATGCACACCTATCAATATATAATTTTTCTGTTAATCACAAACTATTTATTCTATATAGCTAACTTTCTAAAAAGCTCTTAACTTAAAGAGGTGAAGATGTAAAATGTCTTCTATGTAGTGGACAACAGCGTACTGCTAAAGCCTCTGTGCGACTTTTAAATTTTTCCTTAACCCGACTGGCATCAAAACCTTAGGAATATTACTTCATATTGCTTTCTTCTATCACGTTTTTTTCAGAAATAAATCATTTTCCTTAAAACAACCTTTACAATAGAGAAGGTTTTGTTCTTTCATAAACTTTACGATAAAATCTATTGGCTTTTATCTATCTTAAATTTGAATTAATTGAGGGAAGTAGAGTTGGTATAAGATGATGTGTACACTTGAATAGCGAGCTTTTCAAATTTCATGGCATTTCCTGCTTCCTATCTCCTATTACCATTAATACTGAGTGTCACAATAGTTTTAAAGACCTGCCGTCTTCCTGCTTCATGGAAGTTGCACAAACTTCATAGTTTCATGTTTTATTTAGGAAGATCCTTTTGGATTTTGATGTTTCCTATCCTTTTCTAAGAACTCACCTCCCTAATCTTTTTCCTCTGAGCTTTTAGAAAATATTTGTCCTCTTCATGAAAACTGTTTAAAATGTACAAAACTGAGGAATAAGCAGGACATTTACAGCAAACTATTCCCTTTTTCATTGTGCGTGCAGATGTGTGTGTGTGTGTGTGTGTGTGTGTGTGCAGGTGTGTGCATGTGTGTAGGTGTATGAGCCCATGTGTGAGCAGGTGACAACCAGAGGAGGAAATCCAGTATATTTCTATGTTGCTTATTCCCTTGAGTCCTGGTCTTTCGTTGAATCTGAAGTTCATCTTTGTGTCTAGGCTGTCTGCCTAGCAAGCTTCCAGGCCCCACTTCTTCACTTCCCAATCCCGGGTTATAGGCACAGGCATACTCAACTTTTGCATGGAATACTGGAATTTCATACTCTGGTCCTGATGTTTGTACAGCATGTGTTGTTACCCACTGAGCCACCTCTACAGTCTAACAATTAATTTTCTATTCATTTCTTGAATTTCTTTCTTGCTCCTTTTGAACAAGACCTATCACAACTCAATGAATGTGAGTATTACCTAAGGATGCTTTTGTAGTTTCCTGAAACTTTGAGGCAGACCTTATAACTGGATTAACTTTTAGGCTGAAAAGCATATTTGTCTTTTTCAGGTATTTAGTAGTAGATAGAACTTAACAGGATGCTAAATTTCATGTATCAAATGCAACAGTAAATATGTTCCAGTAGTTTAAGCTGCATTTGTAACCCATGGTTTGGAGGATTCTTGTGAAGAGCTGAAAGCACAGATTATTAATAAAGTGTATTCTGATAAAAGGTTTGGGCCATCTTAGTTAATGTTAGTCAATAATATTACAAAGTCTTTTAAGCTTTGACCATCTTCTAATGGTAAAGATAGCTACATTGATTGTGATTTATTTGGAAATATTGACAAATATCTGCTGTAGTGAAGCCTTAGGTTTTGGGGGTAATTGTTGGATTGTGTTATTCAAGTGTGGTTTGCACTGAGCCCCTACAACTTTGTTTCACAAATCACCAGCATTACATTACACTGACATACACATACACATACACACACACACACACACACACACACACACACACACACACACACACGTTTTATATGTCTATGTGCATTTATGAATATGCCCATTTGATACAGCCATGTTGAATGCATTTAGAAAAAAAGAAAAAATGAAGTAAAATCAGTACAAATAATATTTGGGACTATTCTTATAAATAAATTCTGTTTGCAAAAATTTTAGAAAGTAAAATACAGTTTCAAAATATTTTCTATTTTACTTTCTTGGCAATTTTATTCAAATAGCTAATAGGTGGTCAAAAAAAACCAAACCAACCAACAAACAAAAAACCCATTTTTTTAGAAGGGAAACTTTGTTCTCATGTAAGTTTCTCAGTAAATTTCACACTGATACTTTAAATAAAGGAGTAGATAAGGCTCTCGTTTCTCAAATCTGCTTAGTTCATTGGACTGGAAGTAATAGTTATAATGACAAATATAAATTCCAGAAAATTAATTTTAAGTCATATACAAAAATGATTTTTAGGGTATTACCTTTCTCTCTTTTCCTTAACTTTGTTTTTAAACATGCCAGAAACTGAATAAACCTATAGATTGAATTGGAGGCTGTTTTTTAAATTCAACAACATTTAATATTAATTCAAACTCTTATATTAAAAAATAAGTTTAACATGGAGAGTTAACAAATTACAATTGAGCTCAACAGTAGCTGCCTTTAATGTTATTTGAAAAAATGGTTTATTTGTTCATGCCATTTTATGTGTACATATGTGTGCCTGGGTGTGCATGTTATGTGTACCATGTTCATGCTAAACCTGTGGAGGTCAGAAGAGGATGTCAGATTCCTTGAACTGAAGTTACAGGTACTTGTACTTGTGAGCTGCCATATGAGTACTGGTAACTGAATCTGGGTCCGCTGCAAGAGTAGTATGCACGCTTCACCATCTAGCCTTTGTGCCAGCCCTTACAATATTCTTAGCCAGTTTCTCTCATTACCTAGCCCTAAGCTTATAGTTCAAGATAACAGTTGTCCTTGTTCATCAAGTTGAAAAGGCACTTCTTAGTCAACCTTTTGTATACACCACAGTAAAAGCATTGCATCTATAACTTTCATGCTGGTTACACATCATAGACATATGCTGCACCCCTAATAGCCTCATACTCTGACTTTGGTTTTATTGCAGACAGCTTGCAAACCTACTGACAGGATCTAGGATGAACATACCCTGCTTTACGGAATGAGATGATTCACTTGCAAGGTTAATGGAGCACCTGTGGTGCAAATCTGTGACCATTCTAATAGCTGTTGGTAGATCCAGACCATTGTTCAGTTATGCTCTTTACTTCGGTTACACACTTTCCTAATCATCACTATCTTCAAGTATCATTGACACAGTAAATATATGAAGCCATGGAAAGGATTACTATAAGTGTGACGGATTATGCAACACAGGATAGTATTGAATCACAAGGGAACTGATGACATTCAGAATATCCCAGGCAGACAATATGTTTTGAAAGCTCACTTTGCCCTTCTGGACACCTGTTCAGTTGTTGCTCATGAGGATCCTGCCACAAGGCGATACATTTGCTATGAAAGCCTTCATTTTCTTCATTTAGAAGTCTATACACATGTCTTGGTGAGAGTGTTTACAGGATGTCCCATTCTAACAAGCGTGGGATAAGCTCTGAAACCAGAAGCACATTTCACAGAGAACAGGCTTGCCTTTTTATCTCAGAGTATTAGGGTTGAGAGCCCAGCAGGATTCATCTATTCTACAAAAGCTCCTCCATCCTGCCCACAGTGTGTGCCTAGCCAGAACACCCACAAGTTGTGTTTTCTCACCAAATGACATTTTCTAGCTGTTCACTTCATATTTGTCACATGTATATAAAATGTCACACGTAATGAAAGCTGGGTCAGTTTGTACACCACTAATCTCATTAGTGTGATGGCTCCAGAAACACACAACAACAACAAAAAGTATCTAGTAAGCCACTGGGCATAGGCACGCCTCGCTCAGCAGGCACCTCATTGAAACACTCACTTCACTAGCTGCTAAGAAAGGCAGCAGTCAGCAGTTCCAGTGTGACTCCAAACTCCCTGCTGCAAATGAAGACTAACTCCTCAGACCCAAATGAAAGGAGCACTGACAGGCCCAGCTACCTTAACGAGCCATCAAGTGCAAGGGTACAGCGTATCTCACCCCCATCTTTCAAATCCAGCAGAATAGTTTTCTTCTTTGAGGCAGGAACAAGGGAGCTCTCTGTCTGTCCATTGCAAGCTTTGTTTTTTTTCTGCCCTATATTCCCCTTTACATTTAGAACGTGGCTTCTCAGACTTCAAGCAGAGGTCTACAGAGACCCCCAGTGACATCACTGCCATTATGGGGCATGTTATACTCTAATCATAACCGTTATGAGCCAGGGCTTCACTCAATTAGCAGTCTGTCATTTTTTTTTTTTGAATTCCCAATAAAGGTTGGTAGTGGTCAGAGTGGCAGGAATAGTCTGCTACTTTTTAAAAGGCCAATTATCCGTCTTGGGTATTAAAGTGATGTTACAGATAATCAGAGAGTTCATGAACTCTGCTATATAGTTCATGGAACTGTCCAACAGTCAATGCCTGAAACAAATATAACTCTTAATTTACTGATAAATTTATGCTTATTTCCATTTTCAGTGTATATGTATGCTGATGTGGGAGTGCATGAATGCATGTATATGTGCATGTCTTGTGCTTATGTGTGGAGGCCAGGGGCCAACACTACTACGGGAGTTTTTATGTGTGCTCTGGGATGAACTCAGGTCATTATGTTTGTAGAGAACGTTCTTTACCGACTGCGCTCTCTCTCTAGTCCTTCTATAATTCTTCTCCTCATAGATATGCAGATGTAGTCAATAGTCTTCACGTATATGATTGATTTCCCTAGACAATAATAAGTTGTTATATATATTTTGGATAATATTGCTAATAATAATTTCAAGTATCTCTTGTATGAAGTTTGTGAGCTGAATCACATTTATAGTGCAAGGCTCTTTCTGTTCCAAGTTTTCTTTCTTGAAAAACCGGAATATTTCCTTGTAATAATTAGAATTATATATCAACAGAGCAACTTTGTGTTGTGGTTATCAAGGAGCTTAGAGCTAATTCTGGTGTCCGCTCACAGCATCTGTACTAGCTCCGTCCTTAGCTTATTGCTCTCTTTCCTGACTCATGGACTTCAATTATTTTAGATATATGCTAGGCAAGTAATCAAACAAAATTAAAATAGAAGATATGTTTTTGAGACAGTTTATCTCTCATCTCAGTGCTAATTAAATCAATACGCTTTGTTGTAGGCTATGTGGATTGAGGATGTAAACCTCCAAATTCATAACGTGTTTAAAGACTGTAACAAGCTTTCTTAGCTGGGCAATCAATGGACATCAACTAATGATCAGACTGCTTCACCCTACAGAATCCGAGGGGTGGGGTGGAGGGGACCATGTAACAGTCAGCTCCAGATAGTACAATGAAAGCTATGATCTTGAGAATTGCAGAATGATATCTTTGTCTCCAATTGCTGGTTCTCTTATGTTCCTTATACCATCATTTCAATTTTGGTGTATCTGGAGGGAACTAAACTCATTTTTTGTTAAAAGTCAGTCACCTTTTTGTGGAAAAGTTTTTAATCAGTTTAGGTTGAGCATCATGTTGCTGTTATCAAGAGAGAGGAGATGAGAACATTTGACTGCATCGAGAGAGGTTGTCATTGTCCTGGGCAGAGAAAAGGGCATTTGCTAGCAATAGGCATGAGGAAGTGTGTGACTCTTCCAATTTCAGATGACATAATCAGAATAAGTTCCCAGCAAAACATGAAGAATTAAATATTTCAAAACTGTTTTAAGGTTTGACTTTACTCTGAAAACATCATTTATTATGAAAGACCAAGTTAATGAGGATATATGATATGAGAATCAATATGAAAGAACTCTACTGTTAAGAAGTTAAGTCAACGCACTGTGAGACAAAGCCGAGAAACTGAGGATATGTCAGAGAAAAGCCATCACACGAAAGGGAGAGGGGCACAAGAGCATGAGGAAGCAAATACTGTCCAAGTGCAGTATGTTCACACAGGAAAACCTCACAGGAAACCCATTATTTTGTAGACTGAATATCACAAATAAGACATATTAAAAGAAAACCCTTAGAGATTTTGGAAGCATTATGTAAGATGCCAAGAACACTTTAGATAGCTGTTGAAGAGTTTAAACTTATTTTCCCAAACGTATCATTTTTAAGACCTTTGTTTAACTCTTAATGTGGTAGAGAATGTCATAGTACAGGCTACTGTGCATTTTGGGGAGGTTTACTGAAGGGTAGAGATGGCATGGATGATACCTCGAAAGGCTGTGTAGACTACATGGAAGCACTGTTCAGAAACAGCCTTCTGAAGAGATAACATCACCCAGACATGACCCACTAGTCACAAGGTCTCAACAGCTCAAGTTTAAACTAGACGCAAACCAAAACACCTGTGAAGGAGAAGAACTAATTTTTAAATGTATTAAAAAAGGAAAACTTAAATCTAATGTCTGGATTAAATCAAAGACTTGACACAAAAATTTAGAGGTCTTTCCTGGCTCATATCTTTTGCAGTAAGGTATTCTCTTCGCTGACCTGATCTGAATGATTGCTCTTTGAGAACAGGACAGAGACACACACACAGACATTTAAAGTATTAACTACTTGGTGACTGTAAAACTATAAGTCTGAAGGTATCATCAATTTAATTTGCTTTTTCCCTCCTGAATAGATATGCTCTTCATTTCGATTAGATAGTTCCTGCATTTGAAAATATACATCCATCAAACTTGAAGGACAATGTATTGTTTCTGTAGTATTGCCACAGTTTTAAAAAATCGGTGGACTATTTCTCCAATTCTATTGTGCAACTTTTTTTGAAAGAACTAGCCTACAGTTTAATAATCATTACAAACAAATTATTCTTACATTTGCTTTCTAAATGTAGTGCATAGGCACATAAAAAGTGCTAAGTAAGAGGTATTTTATCAAACTTTCAAAGCTCTCAAGGTGATAAATACTATAATTTTAACAGCAGTATAAAATATTGCTTGAATACAGATAATATTTCTAAAGACACTAAGAATGTGAAACTCAAGGCTGACTTTTAAAGAAAGAAGAACATTTAAGTCACTCCTTAATTAGCACATTTTTCTTATGGTAATTTGTGGGTTTGTAATTCAAAATTTATAGATGGAATCTGGACCTTAATTGAAAATATAAGATGGGAGATCGAGTTTTGTTATATTGAAAATAGCATGGTTTATTCTAACATAGCTGGGAAACATACTTTTGCAAACAAATGAGAAAAACAAAATAAAAGGATAAGAAAAACTGTAATATTGCACAAACATAATTCTATTTAAACATAATAATACGTATTAATTTTTCCTAGTCAAAACAACAACTCTTTTGTCTCTTACCAATAGTGCTGAAAGTCCGCAAAAAGTCAAAGGCTTAACAAGAAACCTAGGTAATTACTCCTGTTTCTCTTGTTTTATTTAGCAAGGGGACATGAATGAGTAGACATGAAGGTTAAGAATGTTTCACGGAAATTTGACCTAAGGATTATAATGACTCTCAATACATTGATTTGTATTATGGACTAACAGGAGATGGCATAGAGATGCAGAATCAACCTTTGAATTTTTGTAGCAAATATTATAGGCAGCAAAGTAATCGAGAGTAATGTCTTTTAGCTAAGAGAAAGAGCACATGCGTTAACAGAATACAAGACTCAGTTCTGAGTTTTACTTTTCCTAGATAGTGATTATCTTGGGAATTGTTCTTTGATGCCTCTCACAGGAAGTAATTTGGATTAAGCTTAGCAAAGGGCTGAACTTCTTGAAATACTTAACATTCCTTGTAATTGCTTCTTTAATTATTTTAGAAAAAAATTATGGAGAACTGTATTAGCACACTTTTTAATTTGGTTCATTTATAAAATACTGCAGTTTGGTTTTTCAAAGGATGTTAAGACTACTTCTGATGCAGAGTGGTAGTTTATCACTTGTTTTCCTGTGTATGCTTCAATTAATGTCAACATGAATCATTTATTCACTGCTCTCTTTTGTTACAAGGAAGGTATCGTGCTAGTAGATGTGAGGATGAAGGGTGACTTGATGAAAATATTGATATCATTACGGCGATTTACAATTTTAAAAATCTGTTTTCTTTCAGTTTTTTTTCCCTTGATTTCATTTCCTTGATCTAACAAAATGACATACTGTGCTTTAGTAAAATTCACAATGAAAAGATTATCGAGTGATGTAATCTAATCTTTGGAACTTCACAGTAAAGGTCACTAAATTAAGAAGGTAAGTGGAAATCAAAAGGAGCTATAACCTTTATGCTGGCAAGGTATTAACTGAGTAAACTCAAGTTAATTCTTCAACCTCACAGTGACAGAAGGGTTATGAGCAGAAATCTCCCCAGCGATGAACGTACAGTGTTACTGACAGAAACTGCATTTCCCTACAAAATCTTCAGTCTATGGAACTCTGCACACCCTTCATTGGTTTACAGAATACTTTTAAATCTTCAGATATCGGAGATAAGAAATGGTGCTAAGAAGATAGATGCTTAACTGAGTAGTTATTTAATACAATTAAACAAATTACACATTATAAAATTTGTTTGGTTATAGCCATTACTTTGTTGAAATTGTGACACAGATGTATGCATGTCCCACACACATATAAAACAGTAAAAACACCCCCTAATTAAAAAACATACAGTGCTTTTTATAATTTGCACATCTATTACACATTTTAAAACACACTGTATAGTTATAATGTGTTGACATGAAATATCTCTAAGTTAATTTTAATTATAAATAAGTAATATGCACTTTGATGTTTGAAATATTAAGTGTGTGTGTGTGTGTGTGTGTGTGTGTGTGTGTGTGTGTGCGCGCGCGCGCGCGCGCACAGTTATACATTTGCAGACATATAGTTTAAATGCTCTTGAAACCCCTTCCCTTTGGAGGACACATGCAAGCATGCCAAAGCGTGAATGCATTTCATTAGATCTTCGAAGTGTGATTTCTCAATATCTTCAAGCATTACACAAAGTCGATTCAGTGTGGGGATACTCCTGCATTAGAATTTAAGGTTTCTGATCCACAAATGCTCACATTGCATAAATTTTTATAATAACTCACCTTTCTTTCACCTCTAAATAACTATTTTTAGCACTGTCATTGTAGTACACTGAGATTAACTTCTCTAAACATATTCAAATCTGGCAGTGTGTGGCCAAACAAATTCCCTGCATTGTAAAGAAATGCCTCACTAGATCACAGTTCAGACTTTCTTAATTTAGCTTTTGATTTTTAAGTAATTTAAACTAATATCAGAGAACACCGGTCTGGAAAGACAATTTTCTCTTCTAAATTCAGGAGAACTGCATGCAGGAGCAGACAGTGATGTGGAGTCCTGTGGCTTCATAGAGGGCTTTAGTTTCTGGTGATAAGTAGCTATGTCTTCTTAGACAAATGGCTTCTTTTTGCCTTATTTCCCCTCATTTGTAAAACGGGAAAAGACAGGAAACAGAAAAATTAAATAATCCCCAACAAATGCTTTTAAGGAGAAGACACCAGGAAACGATTCAGTGAGTTTGTGTCCCACTCTGTGTGCTCCTCATCTGTCACTGGCAGGAAGTTTTCATCTTAGTTATATTCTAAACAAGATCAAGAAAAGGAGTCTTCATTTCATGGTTTCTTTAAAACTTAGTAGTTTACTTTTAGGTTCAAGTTGATAATTTGAGTGCTACTAAACATTCAAAAATGATAAGTTATAACAAACACACAATTTTACAAGACAGAGTAAAACTTGTTAAAAGAGCAAGTTCATAAGATTGCTTTTTTTGTGTGTGTGTCCAATGAAGTCATAGGTATAAAAGGTAATTTTTATCTTTCAGAAAATAATTGTTTTATTTAATTTTTATGCAATTCAAAAATTAGTCAATTAATGTTAAATTAACTGATTAAACATTTATTTACATTTAGAAAATAAGGCAAAAATACCATTATAATTAAAAGACATATATTAGGTAACTCTATACCCTTAGTATATTAGTAGGTGTTTTTCATTGCAAAATTAAACCATTGGTCCTTTAACTTCAAAAGCCTAGAAGTCAGACCACTACTGATGCTAACAAATATTTAAACAACTTAGAAACAACTGAGAAAATAAAGACCTAATACCAATGAAACAAAGTTCTTATTTGAAGTACAAACTGGAGGGATTAGACATTATTGACCCTGAGGACTGATTGCATTGCTGGCCATTTGGTGGGTATCACTGTGTGCTGTGTGTACTCTCAGGGTTCAAGAGTTTACCAGGCTCCTTTGACCTAGGTTAAAGCTGTTTGAGAGAATCTTCTTTTAGTCTCCATTTTTTCCAACCCAGGACAGGACACGTGCTTGCACGCGCGCGCGCGTGCGCGCGCGCACACACACACACACACCACCACCACCACCACCACACTCACCTCCCCTGATCTTTAATCTGGCCTCTTGAATGTTATTCAACTGTAACCCTAAGTGGATTCACTTACGTGTTCATCAGTTTTCCAAGGTCCATTTGCTCACTCTAATGGTAAATGATGATTTGATATCAGTAAGTAGTAACATATTGGTAAGCTGATTTTAGGTGGGTTACATTTTTGGCTTAAAACACTTCTATTAATCCAACAAACATATATATATATATATATATATATATATATATATATATATATATATATACACACACACACACACACACACACACACACACATATATATATATATAAAACAGTCTCAAAAGTTACAAGAACTCTAATTCTGATAGATTTCAAGTCCTATACCCTCGAATTAAAAAGTGAATATACAATATAAACATAGCTTATAAGTGAAGTCATTGAGAAAGCCTACATTTCAATTATTTATTTGTTTGTTCAGATTAGACAAAAGAAACTCTGCCAAGTTTTCACCTTATTTCCGTTCCATTGTCACAAAGAATGTGATTCATCTCTAGGCTCCAATGCAGTTGCTAGCACAAAACAACAACCATGAGTGAGAACACAAGCACAGGACCACTGCCATTTCTACCTGGAACCAGTGACATCAAAATCAGACAGTGCTTTCATGGTGTGTGCAGAGGCTTGGTCTGCCTACTTTCCCCCTTTCTCATCTTGCCATTGTTAGTGTTCATAAGCCACCCAGGGGCTGAGGACATTCTCAACAATATACTTTGAAGCCTCGGTAAGTCAGCAGGGTCTCTAAGGTTGTATTATGTAAAAGTTAAGTAATTAAATACTGATTACTTACTGTTTAAGGAGGAAAAAAGATTTCAAAGGTCTAGTTTCACAGAGAAGGTTTCCATGAAAATTAAGCCTTTAGCCATTACATACATTCTGCTTGACTTGGTTCAAAAGGACAAAGACAAAACTGTAAAAGCTACCTTTATGCAATGGAGCTTTGTGAAAGGACAGAAAAGCAACTTCCCTAAACAGGATTGCATTACTCTTCAAAATTTAGCCGAGACCCTCTGATAGGAAGGGCCCTATGATTTTGTTTCTGTTTTTTCAGGGTAGGACCGCGGATTCTCCCTTTCCCAACTCTTGGCAAGAGTTAAGATGCTTTCAAAATTAAGATTAAGGTTAAGATTAAGATTAGCTAAAATGATTAAGATTAGCTCTCTAGAAAGTTTGCAAACAAGCAACACCATCTCTTATCTGATTCTATTTTACTGCTCAGCCTTACCAAAAAGCCAGCTGCTCCTTAGAATGCAGATTTTACTCATTTCAGTTCTTCCCACTTCACAATCAGATAGTGGGATTCGGCAGTTTTTCCTCACTGTGACGGATACCTGCGAGAAACACTCGAATAGAGGGATGATGTTTTTGTGCCTGTAGGTTCAGAGTCTGCAGACCAAAGGCAGGCAGATTCCAGGCTCTGTGAAGGGAGACAACATCTCTGCAGTGGTAGCAAGTGGTAGGGAATCCAGCTCAACACCCATTTTCCAGGAAGTGGAGAGAGAGGCAGGAAGTATACATTTCCAGGGACAGACTTTCAGCTAGGCCCCACTTTCCAGGACTTCTGCACCTCCGCAGACAGCACCAATAGCTGTAGACCCGGCCTTCAACACTTGGGGCTTGGAGGATGTTTTGAGAGTGGTCATGCATACTGCAGTTCTTTCCTCCTCCACCCCACCTTGTTCCTCTGGTGATGTCCGTGGGTAGCAAAAAAAAAAAAAAAAAAAAAAAAAAAAAAAAAAAAAAAAAGTCCTAGAGATGAAAGAAATATCAAAACTACTTTTCTTGCTGAAAACCGTCTCAGAGTTTGTCCCTCACACTCGAAACTCCCCTGCCTAGGATGGGATTACTTCCCACTTCATAGATGGGAACAGGAATCTCCCAGCAGGGGTTGGCAAAGCACTTTCTAGAATTTATTTGTTTCTTAGAATTACCATCCACTATCTCTTCACAAGTATGTGGGTAAAGTTACTTAAATATTTATCTGTCTGGGGTGACCATTTCAACTTTGCTAAATACACTCATTTGGTGATGAGAGATGTTCTGAAGATGCACCACCAAGTATCTTTCTTATCATGTGACTATCACAAAATGTTCTTCCAAGAGTCTAGACGGTGTAAGTCAGTCACCCCACATAGCAACAGGCTTTTTAAAAAATGTTTTATTTTTATCCATTCCTCTCTGTCTCTGTCTGTCTGTGTGTGTGTGTGTGTGTGTGTGTGTGTGTGTGTGTGTGTGTGTGTGTGTATGTGTGTGTGTGTATGTTTGGCTGCCTATGAAGGCCAGAAGAGGATATCAGATGCCATGGAATTAAAGTCATTGGTAGTAGTGAACTACCTATCATACTAGGAACTGAACTCTGGTCCTATGGAAGAGCAGAAAGCACTTTTGAACCCCTTAACCTCTGAGTCATCTCTAGGCTATTTTATTCCAAAGGTTTTGTCTTACTGATAATTGTAATGTGGGCACTAAAAAAAAAATGAAAGAAAAAAAACCCTGGAGTATATTGAGTATATTAACAGCTGGCTACTTTGTTGTTTATTATTGTTGTCAAGTATATAACATACTGTACATAACTCTGTGCACTGTCTGCTTATGCATCCCACAGCCCAATAGGCTTGTGCCACACCATGAACAAGTGTGGGATGTACCATCATGGTGTGACCACTATGATATCACGGGGCAAGTGAATTCTTTCAGCTCATTTTAATCTTATAAAACAACATCCAGTCTCTGAAATATCATGTTATGTGGAAAATGGCTCTATTTCCTTAGCCAGCTGCTCTCAAGGAAAAGGTTCCACCTTCTGGTACTGAGAATCTGTTTAGCTTATCAGTCTGTTAAAACCTGTCCATATCTGAAGGTGTTAACAGCCAGTGTGGGGAAAAATGACAGTGGACGGGACAACACGGGGGAATTTACTGGTGGTAAGCCTAAGGAGCAGGAGTTTCGATCATTATGAGCTACTTAATAATCAAACATGTGTGGAGATCCTGCTGGGAAATTTGCTGAAGTTGAAAGGAGAATTTAGATCCCTAAGCAGGCTATCTCAAAATTTCAGGCTTTTTCCAGATACCAACTTGATGATGCTTTTGTAAGCAGACAAACAGAAATTAGATATATTTATCATATACAATATGATGTTTTGAAATGTGTACTCATTGTGAAATAGCTTAGTTAGACCAGTTAACATGTACTTTTGCTAGCATAGTCATCAGGTTGGGGAGCGAGAAGATACAACATCTCAGGATTTTCACAATGCAATGAATTATTATTTCCTGTGATCACAATGCTTTCATCAAGCACATTGAAGTTATTCAACCAACATGGTTGAAATATTATATCCTTGTTATACCACTCCATAGCCTCTAGTAACCAGTGCTTTACACTTTCATCAGTTCAACTTTAAAAAATTCCATGCACATTTGAAATCTGGTGGTACTTATCTCTGCCTGGCTTTCCTCATCCCACACTTTCCTCCAGGTTCCACCATGCTGTGAGAGATGATATGATTTTCTACTCTTTTGGAGCTGAGTAGCCTTTCATTTTACGTAGGAATACAGACCTACATCATATCTTCTTTATTCACTCACTTGTTGCTGGGACAGGTTGATCTATGTCTCATGTATTGTAAATCACACCATAGTGAATATTTAAGGAGCATAAGGAACACACTGACTCATTTTCCCAGGATGTCTACCTTGCAGAGGTACTGCTAGTTGATACAGTGGTTGTATTTTCAACTTGAAAGGTAAAGGGAAAGCCCTACATTGTTTTCCATGATGGGTTCACCAACACACATTTATGTTGATGTTGTACAAGGGTTTATTGTCCCCAACCCACATATTGCATCCTTGTCAATAGTTGCCTCTTTTTTTTGTAACAAAAATCCTAACATGCACAGTGGGCCATTTCTGGTTTTAATGTGCATTTTCTTCATGTTTAGTGAGCCATGTATTTCCCTGTACCTGTTTGTCATTTTAATGTCTTAAAAAAATATATAGGAAATAGTTATTCCTGTCCTTTGCCCTTTTTTAGACTTGTTGCCCATTTTTTTTTTTTTTTGCTACTGAGTTTTAGAATTCCTTACATACTTTGGATATCAAACCCTTTTTAGCTATACAGTTAACACATCCCCATCCCATTCCACAGATGGTCTTCTCACTTTGTTGACAGTTTCCTTTACTGAACAGAAGTGTTCTAGTTCACATTCTCATCTGGAACTTTTTGGTTATTTGTCTTATTTACATGAGAAATACTGAAGATAGTGTAGTCAAAGATGATCTGGGGGCTGGTGATGGTGTAGCAGGTGCAGATGATTTGGGGGCTGGTCATGGTGTAGCAGGTGAAGATGATCTGGGGGCTGGTCATGGTGTAGCAGGTAAAGATGATGTGGGGGCTGGTCATGGTGTAGCAGGTGAAGGTGATCTGGGGGCTGGTGATGGTGTAGCAGGTGAAGATGATCTGGGGGCTGGTGATGGTGTAGCAGGTGAAGATGATGTGGGGGCTGGTCATGGTGTAGCCGGTGAAGGTGTTTCACAGCCCAGCCTGATGAGTTGAATTCCATCCACAGGAACCCACATGATGAAAGAGAGAGCTAGCTTTTGCAAGTTGTCCTCTGATTGCCACATGTGCTCTGTCTCACACATTTTCACAAGCACATACAGACACACATACACACACACACACACACATACACACACACACACACACACACACAGAGGTGTGCATGAAAAACATTAATTTACAAAAGATAGATGCTTTTCGTATGTCTTGGCAGCTGAGCTGATATTTATTTTAATCAAAATAAAACCATAAATATGAGCTTGTAAAATAGTATTTTTAAAAACTGTTATCTTAATGGCAAAACCATTCTAAGTACTTTATAATACATTCTTTCCCTCTGCCCCCCTCTAGTTTAGACTGGTTTGGGACTTATGATCCCCCTACCTCAGCTTCCTGAGTACTGTATGCATGTACCACCACTATTGTCATTTTCTTTTCTGTTTGAAGCAAGTTATATTTATATTGGTGAGGAGACCGTTTTCCAAAGGTAAAGTGCACAACCTGTCCACCAGCATCATTTGTAGGGAGTAGATAAAGAAGAGAGTTGTGGAGAAAGGAGATAAGAAGAGGGGAAGGGAGAAGAGAAGAGGATGGGGGAGGAAGTGAAGGAGGGAGGCAGAAGGTGAGGAGAGAAGCTGGGGAGTGGAGGAGTGCTAGCATCAGAGGTGCACTAAAATGGTTTTCACAAAGAGTTAACAACAATGTGATCTGAGGCAGTGGAGTGAGTTTGAATTTAGAATCTTTTCCTTGCAGAGTATCAGTCTAGCCTCTGAACATTTCCAGAGATTGCAGCAATTGTCATGGCTGCTATAGGCAACGAGAGATGGGAATGTTGCTTTTGTGATGCACGGAAGTGATAAAGTAAGGGAAGCAATACAATCCGATTTCACCCAGAAAAATAGTACAGCTGTGGGCAGACTCATAGCAGACAATGCCTTTGGAATTTCTCTGCCTGAATGACTTCTAGTAAAAAAGTAAGTCAGCCATACACGGGGGACCTTGGCTTCTCAGAAGGTAGGAAGAATGGGTCAGGACCTAGGACTCTGAAACCCTTCAATCTTAGAGAAGCCCATGTTTAAAGATCAAAACCACATTCCTAGGTTTTTTTTCCATATAACTCAGAGGATGTATCAAAATGAAAATGTCATTTCAACTTATGTTTTTATCAGTTTATAATGGCCAGTTTATCTTTATTTATTATTGGAATCTAATAGTAACCTGCCCAGCATACATAGAGCCTCAAGGAGTGTTTTTGCTGTTATCACTGATCATCATGGTTTACTATTCATTCAAATGTCATTTAGAAAGTGTGCTTGCTGCTGATGTCAGACTAGGAAGATTATTAAAGGTTTGGCAGAAACTTGAAAAGCTCAAAGATATGACTGTGCTTTGTAAATGACAATAATATTTGTCAGCCCTATTCTCTATGAAAGAGGGGCTTATAACTAACATGGTCACAACCTATACCATGTCTTCTTCCATGTGCAAAATATTTCTGAGACCAATGTTCATGGATAATGACACCACTAATCATTCCAGAGGACAACATCTAATTATTTTTTTAAGTAATAGTAGTAAGAGCATATCTCTAATGCTTTCAAGTTAGTCTGTAACCCAAGAATTTGGAAATTAAACTTGTTAAATGTTTTCATCTTCTTCTTTTATTCTTTTTTGTTTTTTCTGAGACAGGGTTTTTGTGTGTGTGTGTGTGTGTGTGTGTGTGTGTGTGTGTGTGTGTGTGTGTGTGTGTGTAGCCTTGGTTGTCATAGAACTAGCTCTGTAGACCAGGCTGGCCTCAAACTCACAGAGATCAGCCTGCCTCTGCCTCCCAGGCACTGGGACTAAAGGTATGCACCACCACCACCTGGCAAAATTTCTTTCTTTCTTTCTTTCTTTCTTTCTTTCTTTCTTTCTTTCTTTCTTTCTTTCTTTCTTTCTTTTTCTTTTCTTTCTAATACGGAGACTCAACCATAGATTCACAATGACACCGAGCATGTACATGCCAGGTTGGATAAAAGAGCAATAATTTGGGCTCTTAGATGTAATTTTGTGGGCAACAGGGATGTGAAACAAGTAGATATTTACTTTTCTTTCTTTATGAGAATCTCAGAATATAACTATGGGCTACAGTTTAGTCACGAGAGCTCCATTTAAAACTTCACAGCTGAGTAGCAAGAGAGTAACCCCAAGCCCATTTTTCAATAAGAAGGTGTTTTCTCAGCTATGTCCCAGCAGACACTTGCTTATGTCTTGGTATCCACTGTACCACCTCCCATCCCAGGAAGTAGGGATTGAGAGAGGGCTGGGCTAAATAAAAGTCCTTCAGCTTCTACAGTCAAGACAAATATGAGAGGAAATATGTCAAACGGTGATCTTTACATGCAACAACAACCCTTCCCTTTACAAATTACAAAGTCATTAGACTTTGCTCAAAGTTGGCCAATGGGATGTAAAACAGTTCCCATTTCAATGTCATATAACAGCAGTTATCCCTTTACATATTTTATTATTGTATAACCCTCTAAAATTGCATGCTTTCAAATCTGGTTTTAATCATACCACGTTATAACAATATCTTAAAATGTGTCTAAGACTTTTCAAAAAATATTTAAAAGTTGTCTTTATAACCAGTCTTTTTTATTTATGACTGCCATTGAGGTCAGCTTTTTCTTTTCATTTTTTTCTCATCTCATATCGTGCTTATTATATTTTTTTCATATCCAGGTTGCTGTTGTTAGTATTCTACTTTACGTCACACTAGAGATCCTTAATGTCTCTCTGCATCAAACGACCTTCTGATGGCTGTCAGTGAGGGAACACAGCATGGAGCAGAGGAGCAGGAGGTTACAAACTGCGGGACACAGCTGGCTTGAACACCAAGAAGGGCTCTGATAAACAAGGCTGTGACACACAAATACATTGTCACGGATGGCAGTAGAGGAATCAGCTTTCCAGAATGTTCCCTGGAAAACTGCCCTGTTGTCTGACTGAATTTCTTTAAAGAGTGGATTGGGAGAATGGAGTGTGTGCTTTTCAGTGTTCCCTTAAAGCTGGCAGATTCATGGTGGTGTTTCGTGTATTTATGGCTCTTATTTGTAAATTACAAGTACCTTTTAGAGAGAATGATTTCCTTAAGTCTAAGTAAGAGTTCTTAGCAGTAACTAATATTAAGATTTATTATGGGTTTCATGCAAAGGAATTTGTTTTTTTTTTTTGATAAGCTCCTTTGGATATAAAGATATAAAAGAGAAAAAGCTACCATCTCTTTATCAGCTTGCAAAGCATGCATAAAGGAAAAGAGCTGGAGTGATGTCTCAGTATTTAAGAGCACTGACTGCTTTTGCAGAGGACCAGGGTTTGTTTCCCAGCACCCACATAACAGCTCACAACCACCTGTAACTCCAGCTCTAGGGGATCTAACAACCTCTGTAGACACCAGGCACACTCACTTGCATCTAAGCAAATACATTTAAAAATTGAAACAATACATACTGATATTAAGCATAGCTCTCCCAAATTAGATTTCACAAACTTGAAAGTTACAACAGAAAGTCACAAATAAAATGTAATGACTGAACAATATTTTAAACAGCTCCTACTTTAAACAATAGATTACATGAAATGGCCGAGTAGCATTGTATGCAATCCATGGGAGGCTTTCCATAGTTCAATTGTAAGGTTTGATATAAGGGGAGTTATTATCATGGTAACTATTTTTCAGGCTAATAAAAGTGTAACAAATATGGACTAAAAAAAAAAAAAACCAAAACCTAAACTAAAATCCCCTCTGAACCTCCACCTAGACAGTAAATTTTCCCTTCTGAGTAAAGCACTCATTGAAAAGCACCACCCCTTAGATACCCGGTGCCTTTGTTATTGTAGAGAACACTTGTTCAGAGCCAAGCTCTGCTGCAGCATGTCTTGAAAGCTTCCCTTCGGGGTAAATGTGAGATTTATCCTTGGTGCAGGAAGGGAGGAACAGGTACAGTGAGTGTGAAATCTATGGAATGCTCAGACTTTGAAAACAGTTTTTCTCCTGCTCTAAGCTTAAATTATGGTTTATACACAAGTACACTTATACTCTTTCCTTCTCAAGCAGATGAAACTGTAACAAAACTCTGGTAATTTATAACTGCTGGTGATAAAAATTCTCTGAAAACTGTTTTATAACTGTTTCTCTTTTGGAGGTAACAGATATTTATGTATGATTGTGTGTAGATATTAGTACTCATCTTCAGACGGAAAAACAAAAGACGTTGGAGATAAGGATTCACAAACTATATAAGGTGTTTATAAGAAAAAATTTAACCCTTTCATTATGCCAACTTAATAACGCTGTCACTTCAGCCAGTCAAATATCATTTCATAAAACAGAATGTGATGTTCTGATTAAGTTAAAGGGAATAAAAGTTGAGTGTAATATAATTGATTTCCCATTCCTTAACTGAACACTTGAAAACATCAGCTTTCCCACTAAGCAGGTATTCAGCCATCACCGCTGACTGCTCATTTGTGAAAGCACAGACATCCACTCATTTGTCAAACGGTTTTCTTAACATTACAAAATATTACATTATCACACTGCCAGAGTTTTCTAGCATAAACCAGATCTTGTTTGGCCTGGGTACATATTTAAAATAATACTCAGGGCTATGGATGTCGCTTAGTTGCTAGAGTATTTGAGAAGCATTCACAAAGCACTGGGATCTTTACTTAGCATTAACAGGGCATAGTGACACATACTAGTAAACTCAGCATGCAGGAAGATAGAGACAAGAAGATCAGAAGTTCAAGGTCATCCTCAGCTACATAGTGAATTTCTAGGCCAGCCTGTGATACATGAGACCATATCTTAACAACAACAACAACAACAACAAAAACCCCAAACGCGGTATGTACTACGATTTCAATTAAAGCGAGCTGGCTCTCCTTGCTCTGTGAAATAGTAATGAAGGCTGGGTTAGTCAAGCACTATGGGAGACAAACAGCAGATTTCACAACAGTTCTCCCAGATCTTTGTCTCAGAAACAATTGCTCGAAGATGAAATCAGGTCAGCTTGACATAAAACTAACAAAGACATGAGATCACTCATTTTCAGCTAAAAATTCAGGAAGTAGAGGGCTTGTAGAAGAACAGAAGTTCCCTCAAAACCGCACTGTGGAACCGTTTTGGCACTTAGAAAATATGCCACCTGTCACCAGCAGCTTGGAACAAGCACTGTGGACCTGGAATCTTGATTGGGGAGCCAGCAGTGAGCCCACATCCCTGCCCCACCCTGCAGGGTAGAGCAGTCTAAGGCAGACAGGGATTAAATGTGAAGGTTTGAGTTAAGAAATTATTGTTTGATATTTCATTTAATCATCTCATCCATTAAAGATAGCTCTAATATTTTCACTTTACAGATGGGAAACATGACCCAGAGACAGGGAAATACTTGTTCTAAAACCTATGTAAATTAGAGCCAGAATTTGAACTTATTTTTTTGCATAAATCTATGTATTGTATACTACTTTTTATCAGAATCAATCTTATTTCATTGTATTATTTTTAAAGAATAGAGTGCTCTTTTGAGAAAAGTGCAATTAAAGAAATAAAAACAAAATGGGGAAACAAGTATATAGAAAACATAACATGTGATTCACAATTGCCATGAAAACAGCTTAAACTATGAACAGCCTAAAAATTTATTCAGGAAGGAATTTCTTTGCAGATAGAACAGCCAGGAAGGATTTCGTGTAAGAACCATCAGTCAGCTCTTACTATTGCTGTCTTGCGGTGGTTTAAATGGTATCTCCCAAAGTGTCAAGCTTTTGGATGCTTGGTCCCCAGTTGGTGGTGCTGTTTGGGGATGTTATGGAACCTTTACGGGGTGGAGCCTTGCTGGAGGAAGCTTATCACATGCTCTGAGGGTTTCTAGCCTTGCTCAGGCTCCTGGTCTCTGTGTTTTCTGTGTGGATGGAGTGTGATCAGCCACTTTCCTGCTCCTGAGCTGTGCCATGCCTTCCCCACAACTAATGGGTTCTTTCTTTTTGTAGTTAAAAGTCGAAATAAACTCTTCTTCATTAAGCTGCTTTTGGACCTGGTATTTTATCACACTAACGGAAAAGTAACTAATAGAAACCTCCTAGAATTTCTTCCATGGCCTAGCAAACTTGAAGTGGAAAGCACACAGGAGACATAATACTTTCATTGTATTTTGATACTGAAATGAATAAAATCCAAACTATTTGTTCTGAATAACACGCTTTTTTTTTCAGGAAAAGATTACAATATGTTATTTATGTGTCCTTAAGATAGTCAGGTTACTTAACTATTTTAGGTTCCTCTTTCAAAAGCTGAATGAAGGCAATGCTATTAATTCTATTTCATACATGAGGAAACTGGAGTTTAAATTAATAAGGTAAAGTCAGGATCCCAACCTGGCTCTATTCATTCATGTTTAATTACTGCAATGCACTGTGTCACAGTCAAAAGGACTTGACCAATATCATTGTCACATTGTTGCATGCTACAGTATATGTAACTCCAATCATGGGACCATCATTGAACCTCAATGCAGCCTTGGCACCTCCACTGATCTCCTCCACTGAGCCTTGCAGTGAACATGAAAATCTTCCTTTTCTTTCATGTAGTGAAGGTTATGTTTGTACACCTCACATGGCTACATCTCTATATTCCTTCTGCTGTGGAAACACAGAAGTCATATCTTGTAGTAGTCTCTCTTGTGAATTGGAACAAAGGAGATTCATTCACAGCTTTAGAAGTCATCTGTGGCCTTATATTGACATTTGGTCATATCATTTTATGCATATTTGGGCCACTTTCGAATCTTATTTTGTTGCGAACACCCCCCCCCCCCATCTTTCCATTATTTTCCAGTGCTAAAATGTGGCTATGAGCTTTTTGTATAAACTACAATGAAATAAACAAAGAAACTTTGATTCTGACATCAGGAGTTAGATCTACTTTGGCCTTGACTATTCAATGGAGGAGAAAATTTCTGCTCTTATGAAGTGACTATTACTTTGAATTTTCTGTTTAAATCAACCCTCCATTCCCAGGTATTCAAGTAGGTAGCTCTACAGCTCTAGCCAACCACCTCGTGGTCTGAATTATCCTGTTTTTATTCTCTGCTGGGATTTCTCTATTGTCTTGTAACCACTGTTTATCTGATGCCCTTTATAATGAGTTCCATGTCCTCCCTATTGGGATGTTCCCGTCTATCTATTACAACTCTCTTTGTTAAGGAGGCCAGTGACTGAACTCACAAGTCATTTGATGCTTCTGTCTAAGGAACTTGACTTTTTTTTCTGTTACTTTCACTGCTTTGAATTTTCTTCCCCAGACATCATTAAAATTTACTCTTCATCCCCTTTAGTATTTTCCCCAGGGCCACATCTTCTGGGAAACTGTTCCTTATTCACTCTATTGAAAGTCCTCACCTCACCCTCTCTCTGTCCCCATCACTACCTCTTACAGAGTTTACTTATTTACCTCATTGATTTATTAGGCAAATCCACAATAAGAATATCATTCAAATGGGATAAACATTTTGTCTGTCCTGTTAGGAGTTGTATCCCAAGTTCCTTGAACATACACCAAGCTTTGAATTCTTAGATCAAAGAACAGATTCTTGTTAGAGGTATACAAGAGTCTTGCATTTCCTGGAGGCTGAAGAGAGCAAAGTGAATAACATGGGGGTGAGTAGAGTCCTCTTGATCAAGATTGTGAGAGATGCTTTTATAGTTTACTCACTTTCTATACAATATGAAAAAAACCACTAGAAATGTAAACTAGGAATGTACACAAGATACAGTGATCCTGAACTTGAAGAATCAAGGAGGGCGGAGACATCAAACTAAGAATGTGAATTTAATAACCCTTAGAAGTGAACAGAGAGAGCACAGGTATTCTATTAGGTGGAAGGGGGCTCAAATGAAAAGAGCATGATGAGAGATGTCTGCAAAGTTCATTATACTGTGGTCATAAAGAGTAAACAATGAGAAGAGGGAAGACTTAGTGTTTGAGTTTGTGGCTCCTCTGTACCACTCACCAATGGTTATAGTCAGCAAATCATTTCATCTTTCTTGCTGCTGTTTCTTTATCTGTGATGTGGAAATCACATATCTCTTCTGCAATTTTGAACAGTTAATAAAGTATGAGTTTAAGAAGTTTATTGTAATCCATGTCATTCAGTAAGTTCTCAATAAAGGCTAGTTGTTGATTGACAGGGGAAAAGCAGGGCAGAGAGCATTATAATTTTTTCAAAGTGTGTCAGGAAACTAGACTGTGGACTACCTTGGAGATATGTGTCTCTAGTTCAGTAACTGTTGCTGCATGATTACTGTAAACTAAATATTTCCCCGTTTTACTGAATTGTCTACATGATGCTGGATAGAAAATTAATGTGTTGGCTTTCTGTCAGTCCAAGGGAAGCATAGAGGTGGAGGGGGAATGATTTGTGTTGTCTTTGTACTATTTGCTGAAAACACAATTCATTTTATCTCTAGAAACATATTTTAGAGGTATATTTGTGATCAAATGTCCAGCCAAACTGCAGAAACCAGAGGCAACTATAATGGTAGAAATAACATATGTAATTATAAACATTGTATTCTCATATTTGAACATAGATTTTTTATTAGAATATGTGAATACATATGTATGTATGTATATACATCATGATGTATATTAAAAATAAAGTTTGAGAACATTGTCACACTGTATCTTCCCCACTCCAACACAGCAGATTTAACTTATTTTAAGAAAGAGACACTCTTAAGTAATTCAGTGCTTTTGGGAGGCTCAATCATTGGAATAATTACCTTAATTCTCCATTAAATGAAAGTTATCTTAAAAGAGATGATTGACATGTGCCTGTGCTTTAAAAAAAGATAGACAAAAGAGGTATTTAGTGTAATTATTGATTTTCACTGCATTACACAATATGGGTGGTTAAAGGCCCAATTCTCAGAGATGTAGGGCACCTTGCCACATGCACTTCCCTGGTTACTGACTAGACAGCTTTTCTATACTCTTAGCTAAATGTCAATGGTACAAGTGATTCACTGTTAATGGAGCATCTGTCTGTAGGAAGGTAGGAAGGGCTATCTGTTAACTCCTTTAGACTCTTTATAATCTTTATCATTCACTCGCTTGCTGCATTGTCTGCTTTTGGCATGAACATGTCAACAGGTGTGACAAAGTTTAAGTGTATGTAAGATGCCACCTGCTTCTCTAACTCTGGCATGAGGAAAGGCCTCCTATAAGAAGAGCGGCCTCCTGGAACATTTTGTTAGCTGTCATTGGCTGGAACTCATGTCATAGTATAAGAGACCTGCCGGCTTCTAAGCAGGCAACCCGCCATCTAAACAGATGGGCATAGATTCTCAGCCAAGAGGCCAAGTGTATACAGCAAACATAGGTATCAGGGCCTCGTTTCCCACAGAGCTTGCTAACGTCTGTTTGTCTTGATATCGTACAAGCTGTTGTGACATTTTTCAAGGCACTAAAGACAAATGCTTATTCTGATACATATTTCAAACTTTGATTGGTTACTGAGTACTTATTAAGTAGAAAAGAAGGCAGAAAAGAAGGATTTGAGGTGAACTAAGTCTACAAATGTTGAGTTTTATAAATATATATTCAAGTAAAGGAAGCAAAACTTTAATAAAGTCTCTGGCTTTCCCCTTAAAGCACAACTATTATGAGAGCAAGGAGGATTTTGAGGGTGTGTTTGTAATAATGCATATAGCAAAATTCAATAAGATGTAAGTAATTACAGCAGTGCAAATGACGCACACCGTTTGCACATTTCAAAGTTAGTATAATCCTCTGGTTACCATGTAGCATATATCATGTTCCAAATATATGTGACATCATATAAAACTTACCACACTTGACAACAATGAATATGATTGAATTTATGATGAGACAGTGGCTTCAGAACACTCAAATCAAAACGAGCAATGGGAATGCAAACACAAACTCTCACAACCTGAATATACAGATGTTCGAATGAAATCTGTACACAGTTAAATTTACGTTTGGAATGTTTGCCAAATTCAGAGATACCGGTTTAATTTCACATTTATTTTAAATATGCATAAGCAGATAGATACTGAAAATTAGAGACAGAGATAGAGAAATAAGCAGAAGAATAAATACACACGTGTATTTCCTAGCGTGCCATACTGCATGTGTTCAAGTGCTCAAAACAAAAACCTAGGCAATAAGAGGTACCTGGCATCTAGGTCTGGGAGAAAAGATCCTTAGAGAAGTCATTGACCTGAGGATGTACTTAACTTGTACTTAAGTTTAGAAGAGAAAACAAACCCCAAAACAGAGCCATCTCTCTGCTCTCCCAAATGAACAGATCTGTGCCAAAAGGGTCTGAGAATCAATCTAGAGGGCTCCAAACAGGGAGAGCAATAGATTAACAGCCATAGTACTGCATAATTCTCTGGTTTGACTGCCTTCTTTCCAACATTAAGTTTTGAAAAATAATGGCCAATGGGATAGTATGAAGAGATGGGGACTTAAGAGGTGATAGGTAAAGAGAGCTCCTTCTCCAAGAATGAGATGAAGCCCCTTACAAAATGCCTTCATGGAGATTTTGGTACAATTTCCATCTTCCCTAACATGAAGATCTAGAATTCCTCCTCTCTCGTGATGTAGTGGCAAGGACCTATCTTGGAAGCAGAGTGTTGACCTTACCAGACAATGGAGCTTGCTAACACGCTAACCCTGGGTGCCTCGAAGTGTAGAACCACAAGAAAATAGATTTGTCCTCCTTTGATATTACCTATTCTACAGTATTTTGTGATGGCACCACCAGATAGAGAAAAATTTAAATATAAATAAAATCAAATACTCATTTATATGTTGATAAAATAATAATGTCACAAATTAATTATGGATATGAACTTTTAAAAAGATTTATTCATTTTTATTTTATGTGTATGAGTGTTTGTGTACTTGTATGTCTGTGCACTGTGTGCATTCCTGATGCCTCTGGAGGCCAGAGATGGTGTTGGAGTCTTTGGAACTGGTATTACAGACAGTTGTGAGCAGTCATGCAAGTGATTGTAATCAAACCCAGGGCTCCGCAAAAGCAGTAAATGACCCTAAACACTGAGGCATCTCTCCAGCCCAGAGATGTAAATTTTTTACTCAGAAGAATTCTAAATCAAAAATGAACAAAAATGAAGAAAATATGAAATCATGGTTACTGTCTTTATAAAAACTGGGGCAGGCATATTACTGATGAATGCTAAGTTGGTGGAAAAAACTAAGGACAAATGGAATATTTGCAAAGCCTGGAACTTTATCTTCAAATATTTATTAATTATTGTAAGTTGCCTGATATTTCTTCCTTCCAAGAAATAACTTCATTCTTTACCCCACGTGTGTGGGCTAGACTTAGTAATTTAGTAATTCACTTCCAGTGAACAGTGTGGAGGTAGAGAGGGAAGTGGCGCATGCCTCCTTAGCCAGTTGTCAAAGGTTACCATCCCCAGGAAGTCATTGTAGTGTCAGGTGCACCATGACATAGGACCACATTCTTCTCAAAATGAATACATTCTATTTTGTCATGGGAATAGACAAATTCAAAAGAACATTCTATAAAGCCCCTGTCCTGTGCACTTCCCAAGTGGCAAGAAATAAAAAATAGCAAGATCAAGAAACTACTGAATTCAGGTTCTCGAGGAGATATGATGATTGAGCATGAAATGACATACTATGTTTGACTAGTAGATAGAAAGAGACACTTAAGAATGTCTTGATGAAGACTAAGTCTCCACCTTGGTTGATAGTAGCAGACTACTGTTAATTCTTAGTTTCAAAAAATATCATGGTTATGTAAGATGTCCACATCAGGGAGGTAAATGGTGTACAGGAATGTTTTTGCTGATTTTTCTGAAAAAGCTAAAAATTATTTTAAAGATAAAAGTTTTATAAATTGGATTTGAAAACTATTACTGCCAGTTTGCTAACATTTTAATCTTATAAGCTGACTTGTGTCTTGAAAATGAAGGTGGAAGCAATTCTATTTACCTGATACACAGCCTTGGAACACCGAAACTTAAATTCTTCATTTTCAATACTCTGGAATAAATTTAAGGCACTATATAAACAATTCTTGAATTCAAATCTGAATGGGAGAAATTCAAATTAGGACTATCATATTTAGATCAAGTTGCAATACTATAAATGTGGCTAATTTATAGTTCTTCTCTTCAAGAATAGTCACCATTGCATACATAGATTTTTGCCTACAAACAATGACAGATGGTTTTGTAAGGGCCACTTTTCTTTCGTCCTAAATATAAACCATATGAAAATTTCACGTGGACATTGAAAGTAAATTCATTTTTGAAAATGCTTCTACAATCAGCCACAAACATAGCTACTTAAAGTAGAATACCATTATACAGCTGGTGAGAAATGATCATTTTCATGAAATAACTAAAGTCTATGGCATGGTAAGTCCCACAATGCTCTCCAGACCCCATCTGTGTACCTAAGTAGAAGAGAGCATGTAAAGGGTAAGGCACACAGAGCACCAAGGAATGTGCACACCTGTGAACAGCCAGCTGTAGAAGACATGAGTTTTTATTTAAAAATTAAAGTTATACTGAGTTTTTTAATGATGGAGCTGTACCAGGGAGCCCACGAAAGAAGCAAGTTATGGTTTGGATTACTCTAATTCTAAGTGTATCTTCTGTTAGAATGGTCCACAGGAGCTGGAGAGATGGCTCAGCAGTTAAGAACATTGGCTACTCTTCTAGATGACCCGGGTTCAAGTCCTAGCATCTACATGGCAGCTCACAACTGTCTGTAGCTTCAGTTCCAGGTGGCCCGAGGCCCTTTTCTGGCCTCTACAGGCACTATGAATACACATAATGCACAGACACCTATGCAGGCAGAACATCCAAACACATAAAATGAAATGAAAAGTAAAAAGAAGGATCAGGAAGCACTGCAAAAGCAAGCGTCTCCCACCTCTCTTTGATCCTTCTTTTTCATAATTGGTCTAGAAAGTCTTTCTGAGTTGTCAGGCAGCTCTACTCACCTCTGAATATGTTATTTGGTTTTGGTTTTTTGTTTGTTTGTTTTTGGTTTGCTTTGGTTTTTGGCAGCGTGGTGCATTTGAGGCAAGCATGGTAGATGAGCCCTCTCTCCGGCCCACCCTGCCTGTGTCTAACGCATTCTTATGTCAGCACTCTGTACACTTTATTTTTCTGACTACAGTTTACATGTTCCCATAACTCAGTGGTTCTAATTATAATTGATGCCTCAAGGCTCAAACCAGAGAGTGCCTCCCATCCCTGTCTTCTTCTCTCCACCGCTGCAAAGCAGATCATCCTATGTGCAATGTGCTCACCTTAGATCAGGTCTCCATGGCGCACTGCCTACAGTCTATGACTTCGTCTGTTTTCTTCCCAACTAGGTCATCTCATCAAGACTTAGGTTTCTTTCTTCTTTTGCCACAAGATGTATTTTATTTTCCCCATCCATACAAATACTTTCTATACTATCCTAGAGCAAACTGGTGAAATCTGGCAGTCCAGTTTTGGAGCAGGAGGCCTGTGACATCTTGCAGAGTACCCAGGCTAACTGCAGCTTGGGGCTCGCAGACATCCTGCAGGTGTTTCTTCCCCCACAACATCTCGGAGATGGTGGGACGGGGAAATCCTCCAGTCTAGGCTTTTAGGAAATTCCACCCTGCTCCTCCTGCTCAGTGGTTTCTTTGGTCAGCACGGTGTTCTCCTGCGTCTACATTTTCTTCACTTTTCCTTATCGAAGCTGGCGATTGTCCAGCTTGTCTGTCATTTCCTTCTAACCGTGTAGTCTTGCTCCAGGTCCACACTCCAGGAGCTTCCGCCAGTGTTGCTGCAGCAAGAGTCCAGGGCTTGGGTTTCTTAAGATCATAATCAACATAGTTAGATTTGTATTCCAGTCACAAGAGTGGCAGTTTTGTGCATGGATTGTGAGATGTTTATTAATTAAAAAATGAAAGAAGCCGGGCGGTGGTGGCGCACGCCTTTAATCCCAGCACTCGGGAGGCAGAGCCAGGCGGATCTCTGTGAGTTCGAGGCCAGCCTGGGCTACCAAGTGAGTTCCAGGAAAGGCGCAAAGCTACACAGAGAAACCCTGTCTCGAAAAAACCAAAAAAAAAAAAAAAAAAAAAAAAATGAAAGAAAGAGAGATGGAAAGATTGTTAAAATGCATTTCAAAAATGAGAGCAGAAAACTGGAGGCTTGGAGGCGGCAGCAGAAGTGGAGATCCTGAAGCTTTGCACTGAGGAGGGTGCTTGCCTCACACTCACAGGACCTAAGCTGGAATTCCCAGTGCCCATGTGAAGCCTGCCATAGGGGTGCTTGCCTGCAACCCCAGCCCTGGGAGGCAAATTCAGGAAGATCCCTGCAGGTGAGAGACATCTCAATAAACAGACAAAAATAAAACAAACATATAAGGTGGAGAACAGTAAGTGTAGGAAGACATGCATCTGAAGTTGACCTCTGGTACACATACATACATACATACAGGGAAACAAGCACATACATGTACACACATATACATGCACACACATGTACATACATATGCACATTAAAAGAAACAGTTCCCCAAATCTTGAGCTTCTGAGTCTTTTCCCTTTGCTCTCCCTATCTTTAAAGGAATTCAAACCGAATTTCAGTTGAGTTCCTGAAAATGTTCGGTTCTTCAGCCTAATGTATTTCCAGACAGAGGTGCGCTGTGGGTTAGTAACTCAATGTCTAACAAACACCCTTCATACATATTTATGATAATCTTGAACAAATTCAGTATACAATCTAAGCAGTAAATTCTCTTTAATGTCGCAGTTACAAGCATAGGAGCTCCCAGTGTAACACAGGCTGGCTCACAAAAATCCATGTGCCTCTCTGCGTCTTGGGTGCTGTGAGCTACCCTACCCCACTTAAGCAGAGCAAAAATTAAGATTATAGTTCAAAACACAACCTACAACTTGACGCCTAGAACAATGTCACTGTAGTATAACCTGAGACCAGAGACTAAATTCTGTTTCTGAAAATTTCTAAACAATTAACATGTCCTAGTCTATTCATTTGATCATTCCACTTTGTTTGCATATTCAATATCTCACTGGGCTAAACACATTGATTGGATTGGTTTGACAGCTATTTTAAATCATTTGGATTTATTCCTCCAGCTCCGTTTCTGAAAGCTATGTTTGGCTTAATATTACCAGTCCTACCTGAAACTTAGTAGCAACATATAGAGACATGGCCCTGTAAGTTCACCTGTCTCACAGAGCAGGTGATTATTTTAATCTATTCTAAAGGGAAAGGTTAGCTCTGAATTTTGCTTGAAATAGTATTAGCAATTTTAAGAAAATGAAGACTTCTATGGTTATAAACACCTGTTAATTAATTAGTTAATTCAAGATTTCTGGAGCACCAACTTGTCATCAATTTTGACCCAGAATGAAATGGTGACTGAGCTAATACTTAACTTTTTCAAACTTTCCACCTCTCTTGGTTGTAAACTTACATCTGACTTGTGTGAGATGGACCTTGCTCCACAATACAGCACCAACTCCAGTCTCTGAAAGATAAGCCAATAAGGAGCATATGAAGACCCGAAAGTAATCTCATGAAACAACCCTTGCCCTTAAGAATGTAATAACAATCACAAAGTTAATATGGCACATGACTCTGTTGATAATTTAATAAAACATTCTAATCAGAGCCTACTACATTCACCTGGAAACCTGTTGAAAAGTCATGCAGAGAGGTGACTTTCTTAGATAGTGTTTCTGGCATGAAAGTGACTTTTATGCACACCTCAAATTATGCAAAGGAAAAAAGCTGTTCTGTAGCCTAACATTCTTCCACACTTTACTTTCCTGTAGGAAGATCTTCAGAGCACAACAGAGTTTGCACAAAACTAAAGGACCAGTTGAAGGAAGCTCATAACCTTAAGGAGTCCTTTAATTCTCCTTTCCCCCATTTAGGCTCTGCAGGGATCTTAGGGAAGGCTTCATTGAGCAATTAAATGCTGAGAAACTCATCTGTACATCCAAATTTGGAAAAGCGATGAATATGCATTTTTGCCTCTAGATAGGACTCTAGTATCCACCTTCCTTCAGTGAAGTGACTTCACGCTTGTTGAGTGAGGATCTCCCATGGTGTTTTCAAGTTCACATTAAGTAGGCATCATGACACAAAAAGTTATTTTTTTCCATGCTCAAGAGGGTTGTATAACATCTAATGTGATCAGATTCCTTTCTGAGCAATGAATATGGAAATGAGATGATTGGGCTCTAGGAGTGGGTTCAAATGAACTCCAAGAATTTAAATAACTCAGGCCAAAGGGTATGGATAACTATGTACCTAGGAGAAAGAGTATATGGTGATAATTGCAAGGGACAGATTTTAATACAAATATTAAAATTGCTATGTAATTGAATACCTTTGTAAACAGCCATTACCAAAATGACTTGAGAATGATTCTAACATCATGAAAAGTAAGTAATTTTACCTTAAGCAGGTATATTCCTGACTTAGAATGACTCAGGTGAAGATATATATTAAATTTAAAGCATGATATAAAATAGGATCCTGCTAAGATGTTTCCTTTTTTTTTTTTTTTTATTGGTTCTTTCAGTCTTGGGCACACTATACAGATCAGCCACACTTAACAGATCAGGGAGTGCAGAGCAGTTACTGCTTGGTGTAAATGTTTTCTCTTGTATTTTTTTCCTAGCCTTAAAGTTTCCAGATTTCTTTATTGCTCACTTTGGCTTTGTGCATAGGGCCTGTTCTGTATATAGTTACACAGAACTATGTACATAGTATATATGGAGGTATCAGATGGTAGATGTGACATGAGTCTTTGTTTACAAAGTGAATTTTTTTCACATACAGTTTAAATCCTCTGTTCCCTTTTGTGGGAGCCCACAGTGACTCCAGTTTGTGGCTTGATTCCATCTTGACTCAGGGTCGGAGAGTTCAAGCTTGTCTTATCTTGACTCAAGGCCAAAGAGTTCAAGCTTGTCTTTGCCCCTTAAGGCTGGATAACAGGATGTTTGGCCAAAGGCATGGTTACCAAATGTCTTACTCTTCAAGACCAAATAACAGAATGTTTGGTCAGAGCTGTACTTACCAGATATCTTGAGAATTAAGGAGGGGTTGACTCTTGTTTGTTCCTTGAACCATGATGTCCTTGAGAGGGGGAGTTCTTTTGCCCCCTTGCTTTGAGTATAAAAAGGCTGTGAGAAATAGACTAGGGGCTGCTGTGGTACTGAGTCAGAGCTCTCCCAAACCTATCCTGTGTCTCTGTCTATTCTGTCTCTGCTTTTTCCTAGCTGTCTTTTCTCAATCCTCATTTCCCTATTCAGGACTGTTGGACAGGTCGGCAGGGACCCGACACCCTTTGCAATTGTCTGGTGGAGATGGACTCCAGAAGCATTGAAGAGCTCTCTTGGTCAATTCTGACCAACTCCCAACTATCCAGCAACAAAAGCAAACAGAACCTTCTCACCCCACCTACTCACATCTTTACTGCTCTTTCTATTCACCATGATAGGGAATCCTAAAGAATGGTCTTCAAACTTTAATTCAGTGCGGTGGGACTGTGTCTCTCCTTCCCACAGGTGTGGCCAGTTCCACCTCTTCTGCCCCACCTTTATGGACTGGGCTGGGCTACGGGGAAGGAATGCTGTGGCAATTCCTCCCCAAGAAGACAAAAAGAAAATATTCCAAGAAAGGAAGCTGGGCTGCTCTCCATAGGCAAGGGGACTGTAAGCAGGTCCTTTCCCTTTTCAGTCGAAAAATAGAGAAATTATTTTGTTTTAACTTACTAGGGCAAAACAGTTTCTTTCATCTTCAAGTTCAGTGTGGACTGGTCCTTCCTTCCTTCTTCTCCCACTTAATCTCTCTAGCTAATCATCCCACTGCCTTAGGAACTAACCTAAGAATAACATAACTATTAAACCATTGTTGAACCAACTCTCACTGTGAGTTTTGTGATATCTCTACTGATTTAAGCCACATTCCTAGTTTCTCTTGTTTTGGAAAACAATGGTTTAAAATAGCCATGCTTTAATAGTGCTGTCCCCGTGAGGCCCAGCTGCTGCCACAGTGCTCCTCCTTCTATGTATGGGACTTCACAATGTGTGCTTGCTTCCCCCATCAAACCTGGGGCTCCAAAAGGGCAAAGCAATGGGCAGGTATTAGTACGACACCTAACACAGTGACTGACTTTTACTACATGCTTATAACCTATCTTCAGTGATTGCTAGTTATTTCCACAGTGTCATTTATTTTTATTTTTATTTTTTTTTTTATTTTTATTTTTTTAAATTTATTTTAATTTATTTTGCAATACAATTCAGTTCTACATATCGGTCACGGATTCCCTTGTTCTCCCCCCTCCCGTCCCCCTCACCTTCCCCACAACGCCCCCCCCCCCATTCCCATCTCCTCCAGGGCAAAGCCTTCCCCACAGACTGAGGTCAACCTGGTAGACTCAGTCCAGGTAGGTCTAGTCCCCTCCTCCTAGGCCGAGCCAAACAATCCTGCATAGGCCCCAGGTTTCAAACAGCCAACTCATGCAATGAGCACAAGATCTGGTCCCACTGCCTGGATGCCTCCCAAACAGATCAAGCCAATCAACTGTCTCACCCATTCGGAGGGCCTGATCCAGTGTGGACCCCTCAGCCATTGGTTCATAGTTCATGTGTTTCCATTCATTTGGCTATTTCTCCCTGTGCTTTATCCAACCTTGGTCTCAACAATTCTCGCTCATATAAACCCTCCTCATTCTCGTTAATTGGACTCCTAGAGATCCACCCAGGGCCTAGTCATGGATCTCTGCATCCAGATCCCTCAGTAGTTGGATGAGGTTTCTAGCACAACAATTAGGGTGTTTGGCCATCCCATCACCAGAGTAGGTCAGTTCGGGCTGTCTCTCGACCATTGCCGGCAGTCTGTTGTGTGGGTATCTTTGTGGATTTCTGTGGGCCTCTCTAGCACTTTGCTTCTTCCTGTTCTCATGTGGTCTTCATTTACCATGGTCTCCTATTCCTTGTTCTCCCTCTCTGTTGTTGATCCAGCTGGGATCTCCCGCTCCCCCAAGCTCTCTTTCCCTCGACCCTCGCCTTTCATTACCCCCACTCATGTCCAGGCTGTTCATGTAGATCTCGTTCCATTTCTCTGTCATTGGGCGATCCCTGTGTCTTTCTTGGGGTCCTGTTTTCCACCTTACGCCTGTCAGAATGGCTAAGATCAAAAACACTGAAGACACCTTATGCTGGAGAGGATGTGGAGCTAGGGGAACTCTCCTCCACTGCTGGTGGGAATGCAAGCTTGTACAACCACTTTGGAAATCAATATGGCGCTTTCTTAGAAAATTGGGAATCAATCTCCCCCAAGATCCAGCTATACCACTCTTGGGCATATACCCAAGAAATGCTCAACCACACCATAAGAGCACTTGTTCAGCTATGTTCATATCAGCATTGTTTGTAATAGCCAGAACATGGAAACAACCCAGATGCCCTTCAACTGAAGAATGGATAAACAAAATGTGGTACATATACACAATGGAATACTACTCAGCAGAAAAAAACAATGGCATCATGAGGTTTGCAGACAAATGGATGGATCTAGAAAAAATCATCCTGAGTGAGGTAACCCAGACTCAGAAAGACAAACATGGTATGTACTCACTCATAGCAGGATACTAGACATGAAACAAGGATGAATTGTCTGCTACTCACATCACCAGGGAGGCTATTTTTATTTTTTTTTGAGCGGAGGATTGAACCCAGGGCTTTGCGCTTGCTAGGCAAGTGCTCTACCACTGGGCTAAATCCCCACCCCCACAGTGTCATTTATAGGCAATGTAATTGGCGGGCTAAGCCACATTGATAAATCACTTATTACAGGTATAAAGTTTTGTAAGTCCCTTCCTTTATGGAAATGGAAGTCCATAAGTGCTCCTGAGATGTATCCTGCTCCAAACAGTATAACAGGCCACCAATAACATATATATATAATATATATAATATATATATATATAAATTTCCTTTATTCAATTCTGTCTACTTGTGGATTTGAACTAGAAATTTCTCTTTTTGTTCACACCTTCTTCTTTGTCCTAAAAATATTTTTATTAACAGATTTCCTTAGTCTTCCTTAATGCACTCTTCATTTTATTTTAATTACAGAACTATATCTAAACTCTGTAAAGGAAAATCTCTTTCTGAAGAGAATGTAATGAGAAAGCAATCCATCTCTTTGTGAGAATGAGATCAGTAATATTAATTTACTTCCAATTTAATATTCAACATTCCTTCCTTTAGTCACTGTTGAAGAATGATCTGAGGGTCCTAGAGAGATGACTAAGTCAGGAAAGATGCTATTGCACAAGCATGAGGATCTGAGTTCAGATGCCCAGAACCCACATAATGTGAACAACCAGGAACAGTGGTGCATTCCTGTAATCTCAGCGCTCTTGGGTGGAGCAGGTAGAACTCTGGGATGTCCTGCCCAGCTATTCTTGCCAAATTGGTGAACAGTAGGTTCACCTAAAAGAGACCCTGTTCCAAAAACTGTGTAAAGTGATTGAAGAAGGCACCCGACACATTTGCATACACATGTGTGCATACACACATATACCTATGCACACATGCACTCATATACACACAGATAGCACAGAGAAGGAGCTGAGGACAGTTCTGTTCAGCTATTCTATTGTCCATATCCACCTAGTGTCAGAACTGACTACAGCTGACAGTAGTGTTCACTTGGACAACTCATTCATGCCCTGTCCAAGCAGATGATCAGAGTGAAGGAGTACATTTCCTTCAAACTGACTGAATGTTTCCAAGCCAGCATCTTTCCAATCCACATAATTGGAATCCCTCAACAGCCAACTGGCAAATTAAGAGCCATCTCTGGTTCTTGGAATCATCATCTTCCCAGGGAGAAGACATCTATCTTCTTTAGGCTAATGGCTACTGGAGCGAGCCAAACAGCAGTTTGCTCTAGTTCTTTTTAATGTTGGATCTCCTTCCTGGATTCCATTTTGATCCTGTAACAAGAAATCCTAGGCCTGGATTCCTTCCTTTGAGATTGCGAACTGCTTTCACACCTTGAAACTTTGGTAAATTTCTTCTGTACCAGGACATGGAGCTTGACACTTAGTATGGGTTAAGTGATACTTAGCACTTTACATCTTCCTCTGGAGTCACCCAGTTTTGCGTGTGAATTTTCAGTGTAGGTTTTCTTACCTGAGTATAGAAAAAAATGGACAATTTCCTCACACAAACATGGCAGAGGTTAATTTCGACTGTGTATATGAGATAGGCAGAATTCCTTCAAAGGCTGTGAAACAGCTCCTTGAAAATGATTAAGCAGTAGCTGAAGGTTCTTGTTTATCTTGTCTTTATATTGAAGAAATAATCTCCATTGCAGAAGATAAGAGTGTATGTGGTGATATTATATTCCCCAATATATTGTGCACCCTAATAAACTTATCTGGGGTCAGAGAACAGAACAGCCACTAGATACAGAGGCCAGCAATTGGTGGCACGCATGCCTTTAATCCTAACATTCCAAAGGCAGAGATTTGCCTGTGTCTCTGTGAGTTCAAAGCCACACTGGAAACAGCCAGGCATGGTGACACATGCCTTTAATCCCAGAAATGGATTTCTGATGGCAGAAAGCAGAAAGGTATATAAGGTGTGAGGACCAAGAACTAGAGCTGGTTAAGCTTTTAGGCTTTTAGCAGCAGTTCAGCTGAGATCTGTTTGGATGAGGATACAGAGGCTTCCAGATTGAGGAAATAAGATCAGCTGGGAAACTGGCAAGGTGAGATTAGCTGTATCCTGTTCTATATCTCTGATTTCTCAGAGTTCACCCCAATACCTGGCTCCAGGTTTGTTTTTTTTAAGAAGACATTTTAAGATTCATGTTACAAGTGTGTATGATTATTATTATTTTTTAAATTTTCCTGTACCCTTTCTTTCACACTGTTTTCTTCATCCACTGATGAAACTATCCTCTGGTCCAAATCTCAGAATATATTCTTCATTTCTGTCTCTGCTCACACCTACATGGAATTTATGGAGTCACCCTTTTAACTCTACCTCAAAGCACTTCCTGGAGTACACAATCCCTCCTGATCTCCCCTTTGACTACTTTAGTTCATGTTAGTATCATATCTTACCTAGACTACTGCATTAGATTTACTGTCTTTTTCTTGGAGTCTCCCCCTGCCTCACAAACTGACATTTTAAAATACATAATGCTCACAATCACATGCTTTCTTTAAAGCTTTACTAAGACTTTTGATTGAATCAAGTAACATTTTATTCCTATGGTCTTCAGGTTCATCCTAATGTGGCTTCCAGCTAACTCTTTGGCCTCTTTTCCTTGATGCCGGGAACCTCTTTTCTCTACACATATTGTCTTTGCTTTTACCTTGAGCCTTTGTACTTGTTGTTCCCTAAGTCTAGGACATTCCCTCCCAGCTTCGCTGGGTGACTAGTTCATTCCTGTGATTCACATGTCAGCTTCACGACCATGATTTCACAGTAGCTTTCTTTTGTACCTTTTCTAAGTAAGACCTGAATCATACTCAGTCATTCTCTTTCTTATTGCATCATCTATCCTCTACACCAATGCTGATACTGTCGGCAATCATTTTATTTTCTATCTGACCTCATTATTTCCCAAGAATATTTACAACCCTATCTCAAAAGTTCCATACTCCTTTACATCTCCAGCAGCAGAATAAGGAAAACACAGGGCAGGTGCATGATAAATATTTGATGCACCCGACTCAGTGAGTGAGATTTGTGAGTCTTTACTTCTCTGCCTTGCTAAAAGCTGCTAGAAAAGAGATAAGAAATAAAGGAAAGCATAAAAGGAAGAATTTGCTCTGTGAAGGATTTTTTGGTGCCCTTTCAACAATTAGACACCCACACCCCAGAAAATGACAAGCCCTTTAGACCTGAGCTTTTGGAAGTGTATCTCCAATCAAAAGGGCAATCTTAATTACATTTTCCACATCTGCATAAATAATAATAATGCATAAATAATAATTGTTATTAATAAGCAGTGAAAAGAGGAACAGTGCAGAGACCAAAAGCAACATTTATTTTTCTGGCATTATTTTAAAGATTGGCTTTAGAATTACTGGTGATTTGTCTCTTTACCCCTTGGACAACAGTATCTGGGGTTGAATTTAATAAGTGAAATATGAAACAGGTATAAATAGTCAACACAATAATGAATTCCCTTCTACTCCCAGTTCTTTCTCATTGAGATTTACCTTTAATTAATTATGAGCTCAACTAAGGCTTAGTGTTTGGTCCTTGTAATTTGTGTATGTTATTCAAGGTTCTTATCACTACTCTGTTCTAATATGGCTGAATCTTTTGACATTGACCACAGGGAAGGAAGATATCTTTGGTTATTTGAACTGTAAGAAATGCCATGTTGTTAAACTGCACCTCAAGGTACATTGTCTCAAGTGTTCTGAAATATTCCTTTTTAAATACTCAAGGGACTAGGGCATTATTGATCACAAACAAGACTGATGCATGCCTACAAATATGACCCTTAACTTTGCAAATATCAAAGTTTAGGTTTGGGTAGATAAAATAGAGTAGCAAATTGATACAGATAAATGAATGTCAATACAGATACTGCAGTTTTCCTTGGAATATTTGACTTCTTCTAAGGTGTGTTGAGACCCTTTTTTCTGCTTTGATACAAAATCTTCCGTACAAAGCAATAATAGAATGATTGTGACTATTTTGCATGTTTAGAAGGTGGATAATTTCCCATACTTTTATGACTTCCGGGAAATAAAGATAAAGAATAGCTGCAGATACTTCTAGAACAAAACAGAAAAAATAATGATTAAAAAATAGGGGCAGATGATAGATCCCTTTTATTATTGTAAGTTGAAATAGGCTTTGTGTTGCATTTTAAGGGAAAAACCCTACTCATACACACACACACACACACACACACACACACACACACACACACACACATCTATTTGTGCTCATCTATATATGTGTAAAGTTTTGAACATGAATTAGAAGATACACATGAAGAGATCATCTTTGTTTTAATGTGATACAGAGGCTGAGAAGCATGAATTGATAATATTACTTCCTGGTCATGAAATTAGAAAGCATTGAAGTGGTAAAGGGAAACTTGTGAGTTTGATTCAGAGAAAATTGTGTGATGTCTTTTAAGCATTGTGTGCTGTGCTATTCTCTGAACTATCTAAAACATCATCAGTCATTTCCACATTCATTATTTCACCTTCTGTGCAGAAAGTGTGTGGGGCAGTTTCTAAGATGGTGGATTACAGTATGCATAAAGAGGCTGAAATCATCCTGAGAGCTGCTGTATGGCTGGAAGTAGACTAAGGAAAGGAAGAATGTCTTGAATGACTTGAAACAGTGTTCTGAACACTGAAGACACCTAATACATGTTGACTAATAGACTCATTAAAAATGTCAACACAAATGCACTTGTTGAAAAAGTACGCAGCCTACCCAGTTAACTGAAATATCTTTATATTTGCAAATTGGCTGTCAAAAAATCTGAGTAACAAATCTTATTTATCTGCCATGAAAGAAGCCCCCAAAGTTCTGATACGGGCTATACAAAATGTTTTTAATGATTTACATAACTTGAAAAGTTTTTGTCAATAGTCTTCATTTAATATAGTTTATAGAACTAGAGGTAACTCTCTTTTTAAAAAAGATTCAAAAGTAAAATCTGAATGAGAATAAAACACATGATGTGGACAGTGGGGAAAATCAGATGCTAATCTGGGAACCAAGGAATTTGGAGTAAAAGTTCTAGAAGTTATTTAGCACATGGTCATTTAGCCTTATATAGCAGAACTTTACATACCTGTAGCTAGAGTTTTCCTGCCTGGCCCACAGTCAAGACAAATCTCTCTCACCCGCCAGTCCCACAGCTGCTCAGACCCAACCAAGTAAACACAGAGACTTATATTGCTTACAAACTGTATGGCTGTGACAGGCTTCTTGCTAACTGTTCTTATATCTTAAATTAATCCATTTCTATAAATCTATACCTTGCCACGTGGTTCGTGGCTTACCCGCATCTTCACATGCTGTTTGTCATGGCGGGGGCTGGCAGTGTCTCTCTGACTCAGCCTTCCCCTTCCCAGCTTTATTCTCCTCCTTGTCCTGCCTATACTTCCTGCCTGGCCACTGGCCAATCAGTGATTTATTTATTGACCAATCAGCAACACACATGACATACAGACCATCCCACAGCACATACCAATGTAACTCTTAAAGACATCATGAATGACAAAGTCCTTGAGGCAGCATCTAAGCTCTTCACAGTATTTTAAATTTTAATTGAAATGTTTTTCATGCAATATATGTTCATCATGTTTTTCCCTTCCCCTAATTCTTCCAACACCCTACCCACCCAACTTTATATTATTTCTCCCCTTTACTTCTTTAAAACAAAGCAAGCAAAATCAAGAAACACACACCAAACCAGAAATACAACTAAACAATTAAAATACCAATGAGACAAAAAATGACCAAGCAAGACAAAATGAGATGAGATTAAAACATCTACAAAAATGCCACTGAGTCTACTTTGTGTTGACCACCTACTTCTGGGTATAGGTTCTGCCCTGCAGTATGGTTAATATACACAGTGAGAATCCACTGGAGGAAACTCACTTTTGCTTGGTGGCCAGTATCAATTGCAGACAGCACTTAAGACTATCATTCTGCTGAAGGAAAAGCTATAAAATGGCTCCTAACACCATACTGCTATACCCATAGATCAATGCCTCGCTCAGCCCTCATCAGAGAAGCTTCTTTCTTCAGTGGATGGGAACTGACAGAGACATATAACGACAATGTACAGAGAGTGGGGAGAGTCTTTGGAGCACTCAGTCCTAAATGGGATGTCTTCATCAAAGCCCTCCCTTCAAAACTCAGGGATCTTTACAGAAGAGAAAGCAGTAAGATTTTTAAGATCCAGAGGTGGTGGACAACTCCAAGGAAACAGCATCGTTCAGACACAACAGGACTGATGCACATATGAACTCACAGAGACAGTAGCATCACGCACTAGGACCGACTGCACAGGTTCAAGTCAAACTGGGATGTCACAGTTTTAATTTATTTTTCGAGATAAGGTTTCTCTGTATAGCTCTGGCTGTCTGGAAACTTGCTCTGTAAGCAAGGCTGGCCTCGAACTCAGAGATTCATCTTCCTCTGCCTTCTGAGTGCTGGGATTTAAGGAGTGTGCTATTACTGCCTGGCAAGGGCTGTCACAGCTTTAACCCGTTTCAACAAAGCTGCTGTTCTAATAAGAGCTCCATAAAGCCCTTGGTGTTGAATGATTGAGTTTACCTTTTCAACTCTAGGAAGAACATAGTTTCTTCATATATATTTTATTAAACTACTTACTTTTCTCTTATTTGGAAGCCTGTTCGACAGACATGCTTATGTCCATTACACATTCACCAGCAACAGTGACACTGTACCAAGATGTAACATGGCTGTTTCCCTAAGGACAAAGCAGCAAACGAGGATGCATGGTTCAGTTTGAGCATACAGTAATTTCCCATTTTTGAAATAAAGATAATGCCGTTTCCTGCCTCATAAAAAAATCTTATGAACACACTTAAAATCACAGTTGTAAATCACTGGAATTAACTAGTTACAAATGTTATTCTTGTTTTAGAGAGCACTGACAGCAAAAGAAGGAAGAGCTGTGTCACTCAGGTCTCCAGAGAGACACAGCACATAGGCAGGAAAGACACCATGGGGATTTATTAGGACAATTGGTTCATGTGATTTTTGGAGGCTGAGAACTGTTATTATATGAAACACAGAGTCCTATGGTGACAGTTTTGTAGCTCAGTCTGAAGTTGCAGGTCTTGGCATCAGTGAAGTCCATGGTGTAACTGAAGGTGAGGCCAACAGCCTTAGAATCTAGCAGACTGGTGCTCTAAGTCCTGGAGTACCAAGCTTAGAGCCCAGAGTTCTGATGTCCAACAAGAGCAAAAAGGGAGCATCATACACTTGCATTCCTTAGGCTCACAGACATGTGGATGGTGACTGCCATACTGAGGGCCGATTTCCTCACTCAGTGCCCTTATTTCAGTTAATGATCCCCTCTACAAACTCCTAACACACCAAAAGATTCAATGCCAGTTTTCTAGGTATTCCTTAATGCAATCAGGGTGACTCCTAAAATAACATCATGGGGGGCATTCAAGTTCTCAGGTGAATGTCTCTAGTCATGAAGAAAAAATAGAAGAGGGAAGGGAGTGTTTCTATCATCCCTGACAAAGTAAACCCATTGAATCACTGAGATTTCCATTGACCAACAGTTAGAATATACTCTTGTAAAGAATCCCAGCAAAATTTATAAAATATGAAGGTAGAGAATAAAGATTTTGTGTGAGTTTATCTCAACAAAGACAAAGAACTATAAAAAGGAAAAAACTTAGCAAGAATGAAAAGTCTTAGTAAAACCTCATTTTCTCTTTAGAGATGAGTATGGTTACATGTTTGTGGCTCATCCACTTTCTGTACTATGTAGGTTAAATCTATACCCCTGGGCCTACTTCTCCCTTGCCTGTATGTTTCTGGGTCAAGTCCTTCTCTCTGAGCCCTTACCCTTAGGCAATTTTCATATCAAGTAATGCAAACCAATTTTAATATTAGCCCAAGGTAAACATAATTAGGAGGGTAAATTTTTTGCCAAAAGTGGAAAATTCATGCAATGTGCTTCAAACTCAAATGTAATTTTTGTAAAAAAAATATGTCTTATAATTTTCTAAAGCATATTATATCAAAGAGGCCTGGGGTTATTAGCATCCACATATTATTACATTTTTTCAACAAAGGGAGTGTATTTGAAGATAATTTTTTAAGTTACTAAACTGGCACTTTCTTACAAAATATTCAACAATTTCATATCCTACCTACCAACAAATACCATAAATAAGTATAGAGAACTCCTTAAATATTTAATGTCTGCAAGAGTCATTTTAAGTATTTGAACAGTTAAAAAATAAAATAAAGGATATATGGAGACAGGAAAGTTGGAGAGAGTAAAGCCATTTAGCAGAGAATTGGTTGAATGAAGAGGAGTAAAAAAATGGACTGTTGAGACTATAGGTATGGGATGCATGAGGACCAACGGAGCTGGCTTTGTCCATACTCAAATTTCTCTCACAATAAAAGGCCCAAAGAAATCATTGCAAAATGAAGAATAGGGTGGACAGGATAAGGAACAAAGTCTGAAGTCAATTGTTACGCCAGGAAAAAAGGAGGGGCTAGAAGAGATAAACACTAGTAATTACTAAAAGCTAATGTCACTTTTTGTGGTGGTGGTGGTGGTGGTATTTCTGTGGTGTGTGTGTGTGTGTGTGTGTGTGTGTGTGTGTGTGTGTGTGTGTGTGTGATGTGTGTTCATTCGTATGTGGGTGTGGGTGTAGGTATGCATATATCCTGACACTCCTGTGGAGGTCTAAAGACAACTTTGGGTGCATGCTATCACCTGTCACCTTGTTTGTTACAGAACTCATCAGCGCTGTCTTCACCATGGTAGCTTGGCTGAAAGGTTCTGGGCATTCTCCTGTCATTGTCTTTTTGTCTCTGAGTGAGAGGGCTGGAACTGCCCATGGCTGTGCTGAGTACCCATCTTTAACATGAGTTCTGGGGACTTGGACTGTTCCTCACACTTGCACAAGCAGTTTTAATTTTTTCCCACTAAGCTATCTCCCTTGTCTTTATTTAACTTTTTAAGAGTTGTGATTTTTTTTTAAATTCTGTAGATAAACTTTATATTTTAAATTCTGTGGTTAGATTTTCATGTTATTGTGATTTTGAGGGACCTTTTCTATCTGTGTCTTCTACTTTCTAGACTTTTCTAGTTAGACTAGTTGCAATCTGTGGTTCAATAACTGTATGTTTCACATTTTAAAAGTGAGATTAAGAGAGAAAGACTCTCCGGTTCATCAAGATTATTAACTAAAGGTCCTACGAGAGGGACTCAATTCTTAAGAGCCAGATGGAAGCGTTCCCCTTAGTCAGAAGATCTGCTGAGCTGTAGCATGCTGGACTCCATGGGAAGGGAGAAAGTGGAATTCTAAAGAAAACAAGCTCACTGGACAGCAAGAAGCCCAGTTCCACAAACGTTCTAGAACACCATTTATGTGATGTTGGTTTTCTCTCGTAAGCAGCTTCTATCCATGAGCCCCACTCCTAGTGTCACGTGACCTTATTTAAAATCTTAAACCCTGAAACACTCACTCCTTCCCTATCTGACTTGTTCCTTTTCTCCAAAGCTGCCTGCTTTGCAGCTGAAGCTCACTGTTCTGCTCTCCTCTCCTGGGCTAGCTTGAGGTGGAGAGGGAGACTCAGGACTGGTGCTCTTTTACTCAATAATTTTGATTTCTTTATTAAAATTCTCTTTCAGGGAAGGGGCCAAGTGTCTAAGGGATCAGAAGCAACAGTGATGGGGTTAAAGGCTACAGTGATCTTGTTGAGCATGGCTGAGTCTCAATTCTGGAAACTTCTTGGAAACAGAAGGTAAATTGCATAAGGTTTCTGGGAGAACAAATGATCCCCAGAAGAAAAAAAATTAAAATGCACCAGCTAAAAATCGGCAAACTTGCCTGTGTAAGAATTCTAGGTGGGACTTTTTGACCTTTGTCTTTCCTACAAATGGATCTGTGAGGCTAATGGAAGTTTTATGGATATTAGGTAAAGAAAATAGAAAGGAAAGCAACTTACCCTGTGAACTGAAGGAGTATATAGAATAGTTCTGCAATAGTGAAGACAGAAATGTTTGCCACCAAGCTGATCTTGCCCATCTCTGATTATTAGTGACTTCCCAGATTCTTGGCAGTATGTTGTTCCCAACATTTCATGCTATTCTGTCTCTGTTTATATCTCCCTGGCAGACATGCATTCCAGTTTAATGAGAAGCTCTTCCTAAGAGATGTCCTCAAAGGATTCTATTTGTGTTCTCAAAGCTTGAAAAAAAGACAGAATCTAACCTTTTTTTTTTTTTTTTTTTTTTTTTTTTTTTAGGTTTTTCGAGACAGGGTTTCTCTGTGTAGCTTTGCGCCTTTCCTGGAACTCGCTTTGGAGACCAGGCTGGCCTCGAACTCACAGAGATCCGCCTGGCTCTGCCTCCCGAGTGCTGGGATTAAAGGCGTGCGCCACCACCGCCCGGCCAGAATCTAACCTTTAATAGTGAATTACTGTAGAACTTCCAAGGAGTACGAAGAGGGATGATGAGACAATCACACTGCTATGTAAGACTTCTAGAAATGAGAAAATCTGAAGGTTGATTTAATAGTATTCGGCTTTAAAAGTCATGTATTTAAGCTTTCTGATTTAAAAAAGGTGGGGTGGGGGGGTCTATGGAGATGGCTCAGTCTGAAAAGTGCTTGCATGAGAACTTAAGTTGGCTCTCACAGACCCCATGTAACACATCCAGGGAAGGGGGCATGCTGGGGAAGCTGAGATAGGAAATTTCATAGCTAGCTAGTCTATCTGGATTGGTAAATTCCAGGTTCAGAAAAAGACTCTGTGTCAAAATAACAACAGAAATAAAATGCAATGATAGAATGAAGGAAGGTGGACAGTGATAAAATACCTGCAATGTCCCCTCTGGCTTCCATGTGCACTGTGTGTGCACACATGAAAGCTTATACATACATGCATGCATACACAAAAGTATTCCTCCTCTATCCCCTTCCTTAACCTATATTAAAAGATCTTTAATAGATTCTTCAGCTCTGCTTCAGAAAAAAAAAATAAATTATAAAAAGAGAAAGATGCAACACAGGTGACATTGTCAGGAATAAATAATCACTTTATGTCCTCAGCTTCTGGGCACAGTAAGACCCAATCCCACAGTGCTCGTGGCCGTCCATGCAGACATGTGGATCTCACCATTCTCTGGTCTTGGTATGCGCTTTCTAGCACAGAGCTCTGGACTGTAAGGCATTTGATTTCTGGTAATTAATCAGCTCATCATACATGCTGTGCTTCTCCCCTAGGCCCAGCTCAAGTGAGTGATCCGAATCTGGCTCTAGGTAAAAAGGAATCATTTGTGCTCCTAGAAACCCAGAATGAAGCACTGATAAACAGTTCTGGGGAAAACACTGAATTTAAATGGCATTGTTTTTCTTTTCAAGCCATACATCATCTCAAAAAAAAAAAAATACACACAGCAAACCATTTAAACAAAACAAAAGCAGAGTAAAAACATGTTGGATGCCCTTTAAGCGGAAATCGTTTTGTCCTAATAAAAAGAGTTATCAAGGTTTGGTTGGTGTTCCAGGCTCTGCTGACTGCCTTCCTCTCAGGCGATCGTCTGGAATGTTAATGTTCATTCTTAAACACCCTTGTATTTGACTCTTTATCCCTAGTCCTTTATCTCTGAATTTCTTGTTTGACTTGTCTCCATAATAACCCAGTTACTACTAATTTTATCGGTTGCATTGAAAAATCTAAACTGGTATTAGTAAAATGTTGTGTCTGGAGATTCAGCAACTTACATTCTTTTCAATTACTTTCCTGTCTGCCTGGACAGACATTTGTAAAGTAAGGTTTTGTTATTAGAATTGAGAAGATTCTCATATATTTGTCTTACAGGTAATTTTGAGCCTTCTTGTTTTTATAAATATGTAGTCTGTAACAGGTTCCCTGTTCTTGCCAATTATTCTACTCAAAACTGAGATCAATCAATCAATCAGTTGTCAGGAATGTTTCTGAATTGGCTGCATTTGATTTATAGATGCTATGCTTGAACGTGAAGCAGCGGGGAGCTTGGTGTTTTGAAACCATAATAAACTTTAATGATTTCTAAGACAGCATGAACTTCAGGTAATGCCAACCCACATGATTTTCTCCAACTCTGATTATATTACTCATCGTTATGAAGCAATAATCTTTTTTTTTTTTTTTTTTTTTTTTTTGGTTTTTCGAGACAGGGTTTCTCTGTGTAGCTTTGCGCCTTTCCTGGAACTCACTTGGTAGTCCAGGCTGGCCTCGAACTCACAGAGATCCGCCTGGCTCTGCCTCCCGAGTGCTGGGATTAAAGGCGTGCGCCACCACCGCCCGGCTGAAGCAATAATCTTATCTTAAAGAATTATTTCTTCCAACATCCGACATACCGAGCTTTACAATGAGAGGTTTCATCAGCAGTTCTCAAGAGATTTTTTTTTTTCCTTAAGAGACATTAAGCAGCTCTGGAGATTGGAGGTATGTGATTGTTACAGTTTGGTGTAGAGGTCAGAAAGACCTGCTGTAAAGATCCTGCAATGCATAGACAAGCCCACAGTGAAGGTGGTGGAGTCCATTCTGCTGGGACTGAAAACTTGGGGGAATGTATAGACACACATATCTATACATATGCATACTTATTTGTCACTGTATAGTTGAAGCAATTTTCAGAAATTGAGTATATATAGAAAAGTCAGTCATGTCTACAGTAAACCTGTGCCAGTGAGTGAGCCTAAGAACCTGAGTTGGAGCCTTGGAACTGACAGTGTGAGGAGAGATGTGATTCCTGAGAGCTGTTTGCTATCTTCCACACCAGTGTCTTTGCACACATGTGTTTGCACTCATACATACACAATACACACGCCACATACACACACATAACACACACACATAAATAAAAATTAAAAAAGAATCAAATGACTCCCAAATAAGGTGCACACATATTTTATGTAAATTGTATGAGCTACTTTTTCTTCCCACGGAACCCCCAGCTTCTATGGAATTCCTCTCGTTGGAGAGATAACTTATTCTGAGCAAAATAAAACCAAGGAACTGGGGTGTTCGGGGTGATTTATTGAGGTTGCTATTTATACTTACTTAAGCATTGAAAGTTCAGGGAGCTATTTCCAGCACATTATCCATTTGGGCACCTTTAACCCACCTCATCACCTCCTTCTCGGGCCTCCTGTTGCCAGGCGATAGAAAGACACCTGGTTTCTGCTCGGGGTCAGAGCTTTGTCAGGGTGGGAGACACATTCATAAAGGAAAGCAGTCGGGGCTGCTCAAATAGAGAAGAAGCCACTGCGGAGCTCTTGTTTGTTTTACTTCAAAGCAGCTCACGTACAAAGAAAGGGCCCTTGAAGTCACAAGTAAATGATGCCGACTCTTCGCCAAGTGGGGAAAGTGCCCGAGATGTCATGTTGGATAGCCTTGTGCTATTCTATTCTCTTTCTGACTCTTATTTATAAGCATTCCGTCCATATAAGGAAAATAAACCACATCAGGCTAAAGCATAAGTTAAATATCCAAATCACAGCATGCTGACCGTGAAAACTCACTCATGCTGAACATTTGTGGGTTATCAGGATCAAAGAAGACTTAGCCCACCATGGCTTAGCTTTCATTAACCTGGCATGTATCTGAAGCATTCAATAGAGTGAATGTAGACTAAGCTTGAACTGAGTTTTTCAACTTCACAAAATGCTTGGCCTCTTGGAGAGATAAGTATCAGTTCTAAATATTGGGAAGCAGTAAAAGAACATAAGGTTTCCGCATGTTGCCCAAATACCACCGGCTCAGGATGAAGCTGCATGGGCTGACCATGGAGAAACCTAAAGAGAAATGTCTCTCTCACATAACAACAAACGGATATTCTGTAGGGTATCATACTGTGTCTAGACAATGGGATTTTTTTCCAATTTATATCCAAGATTATTTTAAATGAGAACAATATGGATTGCAAAATTATATGTTGATCCAGATCTCAGAATATAAGCAGGGTGGTCTTGAGATAAATTTCACTTATAGGTCTATTCATCAGAGGGCAACCTGAAGGATATTTAAATGATCTCCTAAATTTGATAGGAAGGACATTTATCTTATAAGAAGACAGACTTATTTGTGTTATATTTCTCTGATACAAAAGAAAAAATATGCTTAGTTCATTTCATTTAAAAATTTCAGCTTTTTTTTGTATTGTTACCATACTTTAATGTGTTTTTTCCACAGAACCAGGGGATTGTCTGCGCTTGCTGGGAGGACTGAGGGTGAGTTCAGGAACAACAAAACAAAACAAAAACAAGAAAAACAAAGTCATTTGAATCAAAATGACTATATGCTCTAGGTGGAAAACACAAGTGCTTTGAAGAAGAGAGAGCCAGTCACAGAACCAGGAACTTGTGAACTCAAGTCAAGTGTTAAAAGTTTCCAGGCAAATGTCAGCATGTGCTGTCTTTCCATGATTTTAAACATGTCATCTTATTTGTCATAAACATGTAAAACATAATGAAAGATTCTTCTTTTTTTTTTTTTTTTTTTTTGGTTTTTTCGAGACAGGGTTTCTCTGTGTAGCTTTGCGCCTTTCCTGGAACTCACTTGGTAGCTAATCATTCTCTTTAAGAAGAATCTTTCAGGGAGCCAGGTGGATCTCTGAAAGATTCTTCTTAAAGAGAATGATTAGAAACAATAATTTTCTAATAGGCTTTACTTTCTTTCATTGTGTCCTTTATTTATATGACAAAAATAGAGATTTGCCATTTGCTCCCCCAGTAGATTTCTAATTCCATGCCTCATTACTTTTCAGGTCAGTTTCTTCCCCACCTCTTGTAAGAAACACTTTAGAAAATAGAGCTGGTACACATGAGTGCACAATGCTACGATTATTGGAAAATGTCATTTAATTTCGATAACTATAGAATCAGAGACAAGTCAAGACTCAGATGTCACCTGTGGTGTGTGTGTGTGTGTGTGTGTGTGTGTGTGTGTGTGTGTGTGTGTGTGTGTGTAAGTATGTATGCATGTATTAGGATGCACAAACATCCTTTGTAAACTAAGGCACAGGTAGATGCAGGTGTTCATAGATACCAGTCAGTGATAGTTTTTGCCATCTTCTCAAAACAGCATCTTTGTCCATCAAAATGCAGAGAAGAAATGATAATGTGGTAGCCAGTTCCACTGATACCTCCACAACACAACTCCTGTACCTAAAGCTCAGGCATTATTGTAGGAGAGGGGGCAAAAGATTTTAAGAGCCAGAGGAACAGGTTTGCTATGAGATGGTATCTCCTAGACATGTCAGAGAAGCTACACCCATGATGTCTCAGCAGCATGGCTGCCTAAACAAGATCTGAACAAGGATGGAACCAATGGGCATGATAACCTGAAAAGGGAAAATTCCATGGGCCTCAACCCTAGTCAAAGACCCATAGGAAGCTAAGGAATGCTGAGAGCAGGAGTAATAGTCATCAGGGAAGATGAATGTAATTGTTTATACCAAGTTGTCAGTCCTGAAATCATATACATGCAAGTAACATTATAGGGTTTGAGCAGGTTATATATATAAAACTAAAGAAAAAGAGACCGTGGATTTGAGAAAGAGAGACAGGGAATTCATGGGAGGGGTTTGAGGGAGGAAAGAGAGGGGTAAGGTTATAATTATGGTTTAATTTATCTATATATACACACGTATATATTTATACATATACATACATACATATTTACATCATTTCTGTATATGGGGCCAGGGAATCACCTTTCAGATATCATACAAAGGAGAAGGCCCTTGGTGAACGTAAATGCCTGATCTCCACAAACATTGTATTTAATTAGAATAGCTATGGTTGGGGCATGGAATAATGAATTTCAATGTGTTTATAAATGATACTTTATTGAAGTAATGTTTGTGATTTACAGTTCATGGTGCTTTGAATGAAAATGACCCCCACAGGCTCATATATTCAAACACTTAGTCATCAGAGAGTGGAACTGTTTGAGAAGGATTAAAAGGTGTAGCCTTGTTGGAGTGGGTGTGGCCTTGTCGAAGGATGCTTGTGGTTGGGGGTGAGTTCTGAGGTTTCAAAATCCATGCCAGGCCCAGTATTGTTCTCTCTGCCCACTGCCTGTGGATCAGTATGTAAAGTTCTCAGCTATTGCTCTAGTATCATGGACATCTGCTTGCCACCATGAAGCTGTAAGCCCCCAATTAAACACTTCATGTTCTGAGAGTTGCCTTGGTCATGGTGTCTCTTCACAGTAACAGAACAGTTACTAAAACACTGTTCTAGAAAATGCCTGCAATGCTTGTAATCTTACATCATCTTTAAAATTATAATTTCTCTAAGGAAACAAGAAGCATTAGAGAAAAAAACTGAAATTACAATCATAATGAATTAAGGCATCCGTTAGAGAGGAACAGATACCTGGCAAAATGTATCTTGATGTGAAATCATTAAAGAGATGCAGAAAAATACTTCTTTTAAAAATACAGTGTTTGCATTTTAATTTTAACACATATAACTTTTCTGGATATGAGAAGAAAACTGTTCCATTAACATAGTGAGTCTGGTCTATTTATATAGATAAATTCACCATGAAGAAGAGGCTCCCAGGATCCCATTCTGCAGTTTAGGAAACTTAGTCTTGAAAATGTGAAATGATTGACTCTATCAAGGTCACATAGAGAGTAAATTGTGGTGCAGCTGTTAATCCATGGCATGTGCCAATACATTACATGGTGTTAATTATGGGTTTTTAAATTTTAAATATTATAGGATTTTGAATTTAAATTTTATTGTAGTTAGAGTCAAAGCTGATTATAAAAATTCCTAGAACCTCCATCGTGAGCTCAGGCCTACCCTGATACTGTGGGTCACAGCTGGGTCCCTGGATACCATGGGACACAACTATAGGGGGGATGTTCTGCTGGTCCTCACCACACAATAGGCCAATTTCCACAGTGGTTATATAGCTACTGAAGATTGAGCTTGTGCCTGAGTCTGAGTACCACATGTTGCTTCTTCTGGGCTGCTCATACATGCAGAGCCTGTGACCAGTTATAGGAAAAATTAAGACTAAAAAGTTATTGTCAGTCAGTAATGGACACAGAGACATCAGGTATAAACACAGCTACACAATGCCCATTCTGAAGTCTCTCTTGCCTAACCTAACATCAACAATGGAAATGGAAAGGGAGGCAAGGCATACAGAGCTGCCCTCCCTCTGCCTGTGCATCAAGCCCAGAATCCCAGCTTCTGTTGAGAGAGAGAGAGAGAGAGAGAGAGAGAGAGAGAGAGAGAGAGAGAGAGAGAGAGATCTATGCAGCACCAGTGAAGCTACAAAGCAGCTGCATCCGAGCTCTGATGGTCACACTGGCTGAGGCATCAAAATATAAGACAACAAAGCTAATAGCATTCCCAGGGGACAGACTATATTTATACTCCCTCTTTGGATCAAGACTTCTCAATAAGCTGTTTATGTAAATTATACATATCAAGTAGGATTTCTTTATCTTATTCTCCAAATTTACAGAGAGAGTACAGAATAAGCAGCACAGAGCATGGATCTCTTACAGACTTCTGGAAACATCCTCAGAGTTGGAGCACAGGAGAAAGAGCATGGGTATGAGGTGTGCTTCTTTCTGAACATGCATAGATGGAAAGAATTTGAAAAAAATGGCTTTGATTATTAGATAAATATTTATGATTTTCTCTGTTTTTTAAAATTCAGATCACTTTAAAATGTATTGCATTTATTTATTTATGTATGTGTGGTGTTGGGGAGGCAGGCATGCCTTAGCACACATAGAGAGGTCAGAGGACAACTGGCAGGAATGAGTTTTCTCCTTCCACCCTGTAGGTCTCAGGATTCATCTTACATTGTCAGGGCTAGGGGCACATACCTTTATTGGCTGAGCCATATGGCCTGTTCACCGAGTCTTTTGGTGGCAGTCATCATCTGGCAGATGTGTATAGTCTTGAAAGTAACTGCTCACCTCCGTATGTAGTACCTGAAGCCAAATCCTTTCTCTAGTGGCCTTTTTCAACAAGACTATCTCAAGACACAGCATCGTCACAGATGCTGTATGCTTTATACAAAGGAGAGTGTAATAGCGGATTAACCACACAGCAGAGAAACAGAAACACCACAGCTTCAGGGCTGTCTGGCTTTGCAAGTTTCTTGGAAAATTTCTCTACATATTGAATATACCTGCTTGAATTTCTAGAAGCTTTCTACAGAGGTAAAGACTGGAGATTATAAGAGTGGGAACATTCAGGGTTGCCACATGAAATTGCAAACATGGGAAGTTTATAGTGAGCCGTTCAGGAGGAGAGCTGATCTGAGTATTAATGCCACCACTTAATTCAGTCTCCAGTGAGAAAGTTCATCACATTCACGCAGCAGCTGATTCAAATTTTAATACTTGGTGCTCCAGAAAAAAAGAAGGAGTACCTACCTTATAACTCTATGAAGTGTGCAGAGAATAAAAATGTTTGATATAAGGCAAGTTGAAGATCTCTGATTTATGTCACCATAAATACTTTATCCACATGCATGGTTAAACTGCAGCGGACATATCATTCACAGCACAGAGCAGAGTTCCGGAATGAAGAACCAGCAGGCCACCTGTCTTTATTGAAAATGACACACTGGAATGTATCTGCAGTTGTTTGACTTGGGAGAGTGGGCCAAATTGTTTTCCCAGATATCCTCTGTAAGGGATAGAATGTTTGCACGTGTATATTGTTACAGCACTTAGGGGCTGATAGAACACTTCACTATTGTTAGAAACCTGTCTCATCATTCAAGGAATGTGTCTGGCTGGCCATATGGGACACCCCATCACGTTATGGCAGGCTTATTCCAAAATGAAACAACAGGTTCACAGAAGACAGGGCCATTCACTTCACTTCAGGCCCTCCCTATTTTCTTTGGAATTTTTCATCCAAGTAGTCAACAGACACAATTGTTAGCTGATAAGCTTGTGGGAGTGAGGAGGCCATGACCTGTAGAATGCTGGTCTTCCACAGCATGTCATCCAGATGCAAATGTCACAGGTGAGAGGAATGCAGTGCCATTGAACAACTCAGCCATTTGTGCATTGATGAGCAAGAAGTGAAAACAGTCAACTGATTTGGAGAAAGGGCATATAATTATACAGTATAGAATTATTAAATTATTAGGTAACAGGTTGAAAGCAATTGCATCCTTTTCCTGATGTTTAACTAAAGGAAAATTCTCTGAATGGAAAAAGTTACAATAAAAATTCAAATTGACACATACCATTTATACAGAGATTTTAGTCTGTTTTGATTGATTATTGCTAATTTCATTGCCTATTATTTGAAGAACATGTTTCTTCATTGGTTCCCCACAAAATGGAACTGTTTGGTTATATATACACATATACAATTGTAGAATGTAAAAAGCACATCTGTCCCTTACTGCTAAATGCCCGCAGAAAACCTTGCAGACTCCAGATAGTGTGGAGTGTCCTCTAGAAGGTTAAAAGTCACTCAGGAGTGACAGTTCATATTCAGTTTTACAGAATTTATGCAAAGATGTGTCATCATTAATGGATTTGGCAAATTTGCTGAATCATCACAATGACACTAGGTCTTTCAGTATGCATAAATTTATGAGCTTTTTTTTCCTTTTTTTTTTTTTTTTTTTTTGGTTTTTCGAGACAGGGTTTCTCTGTGTAGCTTTGCGCCTTTCCTGGAACTTGCTTTGGAGACCAGGCTGGCCTCGAACTCACAGAGATCCGCCTGGCTCTGCCTCCCGAGTGCTGGGATTAAAGGCGTGCGCCACCACCGCCCGGCGAGCTTTTTTTTCAATCAAGATGCAGACATCTGACCCATTATCCAATATATTTGATACTTTGTACTATTTGCAAACTTTTTTTTTCTCCAAAGCAATACACTAACCTATATTTCTCCAGGCACATGCGTTTCACAGCAGTTTTCAACACAATAATTGAAGATCACATAGGTCATGCCTGGTCAAGCGGGGTAATCGTGCAGCCAGTTTATGACTTGGCCTCTGAGGCTCACCTAGCTATGTCTGAAGATTTTAGAGATGCCTTATGTAACACTGCACTCCATAAAGAATACCTAACATCACCCCTTTGATTAACGGGGCCATTGTAAATTAGTTACACCACACATGTATTTATCACTATGCTAAACTCATTCAGGTATGGATTTCTGTGCTCAAGAAGTCTAGAGATATTTATGTGGTGCAGCTGTAGGACTCCCGTTGTGCTGGAGCCTCCCTTTTCTCTTGCTGCAAGCTGGCAAGAGTCCTCGGTTTTCATCCTTGTGATAGTCTCACTGCCGCCCATCCTGTCTTGTGGGCTTTTCTCATCCAGCAAGAAGGAAGACAGAAGCTTGTGAAGTCTTGCCAGACTGACCTTTTATTTACCTACCATTGACAGAATCATACAGACTTCTTTTGTTTTAAGGGTTTTACTGCTAATGCCTCTGGGAAAAAATATGGCAGAGATAAAAATAACAAGCGTGGGAAAGCAAAGAAGGTTATAGACACTAAGAAAGTTCTTCCATGCTTATCCTCTTGCCAGTGGCTCTTGACTCCCTTCTATAGATGAGCATCTGAAACTTCCCTTTGAATTCTGCCCTGTTATTTTGTTTCTAAGAAGGAGGCTAATCCACATGTCACTTTTCCTCTGACCTGTCTGTGGAATGGGTGGTGAGCAATCTCTTTCCCTTGAGGTCTTTGGCCTCGCCTCTTTAAAGATTTAAGCAGATGCAACCATATAAGTCGATACAGTATGAATCTTAAATGGTTTTATTAATCAGAACAAACCTGGAGCCAGGTATTGGGAAGATCAGAAAAGCATAACAAGCCACAGCAACCTCACCTCGATAATTCCTCAAATGATCCTGCTTCCTCAGACTGGAAGCCTCTGAGTCCTCATCCGAATGGGTCTCAGCTGAACTGCTGCTCAAAAGCCTAAAAGCTTAACCAGCTCTAGTTCCTGGTCCTCACGCCCTATATACCTTTCTGCTTTCTGCCATCACTTCCTGGGATTAAAGGCGTGAGTCACCATGCCTGGCTGCTTTGAACTCGCAGTGATCCGGATGGATCTCTGCCTTCCAAGTGATAGGATTAAAGGTGTGTGTGCTGCATTTTCTAGCCTCTATGTCTGTCTAGTGGCTGTTCTGTCCTCTGACCCCAGATAAGGATGCACAATATATTGGGGGACACAATATATCACCCCAAGTCTCCTCTTAGAACATTGTCTGTTCACACAGAACATATTCTCACTACATGGTACACTCTGCTGCCTAAAGTCATGATGTGCTCTCTCAAATAATGCATATTACTTTTTCTAAACTTCAAAGAATGCTTCATTGTGTTTCATATTATATTCACAGTCTCTCCTGTTCTTACCTGCTTTCATAGGTGCTTATATATGTTTTCTTAATTTTTCTTGCACTTTGACATTTAATGAATATAAATGATTCCAGTTTAGTGCAAGATTAGACTATTCTGTTTAGTAAACATGTCTTTATTAGCTAATGAGCTCGAGGGCTCTTACAGACAGTAGGGACATCATTGCCTGCCCCCGCCAATGTTTCATTCCAGTAAGTGCAGACAGATCATGAGTGAAGAAATGAAGCTCATACAGAGCTGGATGGTGACAGATGCTACAGAGAGCATGGACACAGAAGGAATATGCACTTCAGGTTTATAGCCACGTGCTGTGACTCAGAGAACTTAATAGAACAGTGATATTGGAGCAAAGACTTTAGAAAGCAGGAAAGAGCATTATATAGCTATTTATAGAGGGGAGACAAAGAACTCAAGCTCAAGGCATCAGCCACTTAGTTTCTCCTAGAGAGAAAAAATAGCTAGTATAAAAACTCGAAGGTGGGAACATGCTTGGAATAGTGTGTAAAATGTAGGAGGGTAAGGTCATGATCAGAGCATGTGAGAAGCAAAAGAGGGAAATACCAAAGAATTAGAGAAGTTATAACACACACACACACACACACACACACACACACACACACACACACACACACACACACATACACACATGCACACACACTTCTGTTCTTTGTATTCTTCCTAAGCTAATCAGTACTCTGTGGGACATTTTGACAAAAGCAGACCCATTGCAGTGTCTTTAAAGGTATCTTCAAAGACATTAGTCCAGGAATTTCTTTTTATCAAGCCACTCATTATCAAAAGGGTGATACCTGCTAGCCATCCTACGAAGTTATAAAAATGCTCCAGTATTAAGCTAATTCCTGAATTTACTCTTGGCAATGATACAGAAATCTTTCAAAATTTATCCAAAAGGCTCATAGCAAGAACTAACTTTATTTCTCTCTTTTCCTTTGGCATCCTGAAGACTTATTTCCTACTAAGGGTAGCTGTCCTGGAAGTGGCACGGTGTTTCCTTGGAGGTGAAAGTACTTTGTATTCCCCAACATTCAATAAGAGTTATTCACTCATGAATCTCTGAATAAATGGTGAAAGCCAGAAAGTTGGATGTGACAGAATCTAGAGGATGATGTCTGTCTCTGAAGTGAATAGACTAACCAAAGGGTAGGATTTACTTCAGCAAGTAACTTTTATGTAATTCCTTAATAAGAGATAGGACACTGTTCATGGGCTTCCACTAGTGTGGCCGGTCATCTCTGCACGTCCTCCCATCATGACCCTCGCCTGCAGTATCTCTCCTCTCTCTCATCAATTGGATTCCCAGAGCTCAGTCTGGTGCCTGGCCATGGATCACTGTATCTGCCTCCATCAGTCACTGGACAAAGGCTCTATGATGACAGCTAGGTTATTTGCTAGGCTGGTCACCAGAGTAGACCAGTCCAGACACCCTCTGGACCACTGCCAGCAGACCAAGGTGGGGTCAACCTTGTGGATTCCTGAGAGCCTCCCGAGCACCCTGCCTCTTCCTATTCCCATGATGTGGAGCCCCCATGGGTCTGGACTAGGCACTCTGGATACAGAAGATGTTTGTTTGGCTCAAACTGTTTGGGAGGCACCCAGGCAGGGGGATCAGGATCTGTCCCAGGTCTATGGGCAGGCTTCTGGAATCTGGTGCCTGTGGTGTGACACCTTGCACAACCTTGGTGCAGTAGGAAGGGGCTTGGACCTGCCTAGGCTCAGTATGCTGAGCTCTGCTGACTCCCCATGGGAGACCTTGATTTGGGGGATATGGGGTTGTGGGGTGGCTTGGGAAAGAAGGCTGGGGGGTGGGAGGAGGGAAGAGGAGGCATCTGTGAATAGTATGTGGAGTGAGTAGAAAATTTCTTAATAAAGAAAAATGAAAAAAATTAATTAAAAAAACCAAATTGCTAATGTAATCTTCTATGCATTATCTGATACCAGAATGTATAGCTGTCAATCAATGAAAGCAATAAAGGTATAGATTATCTAGGAAAAAAAAAATAAAAAGAGATAGGACACCAAGTAATGAATGCTGCAAAAGTGCCTGAAACAATGTAACATGTGCAAACTGTCTTTGTACTCTTAAGGCTTTTCACCATGCCTTGATATATAGTAAGCGCACTAACAATGTTAATGGACCCTATGCTGCCTAATTTAGATGAAAAATATTTACTGAATGGAAAACATTTCTGATTAAGAATCTGAGCCAAGGTTGACCATATTGAGCCTTGTATGTTTTACAGGAAATCTTGTGTTCTAAAGGCTCCATTGAAAGCCTTACTAGAGCTGTACTGCTTCTAAGGGACAGGCCTCACCCTGATTTCACCCTCGAAATTCTCAGAAGAGTAATTTGGGGATAACATGAAGATGTTTTGAAATAGAGTAGAAATATTTTGAGAAGTCAGAAAAATATTAGATCCAGAAAACTGCAGTGAAGTTAACATAGATATTGTCTGTGTCAGAGATAGATAGAAATAAATTGATAGATAATAGGTAGACAATAGATAGACAAAGGGATAGATAGAGGATAGAGAAATGGAGAGAAATAGACAGGTAGATAGATAGATAGATAGACAGACAGACAGACACACAGATAGAGGAGAGAGGGATAGGTAGGTAGAAGGAGAGAAGGTGGGGAAGAGGAAGAAATGGACCAACTTTAAGTGTCTTCTCTTCCCTCATGCCACAAGTCAAGCTTTGCTTTCAATTAAATTCTTTATGTTTGAAAATTTGTCTGTTCATGGGGGAGCCAGAGTATGTTTAGGCATCATGACTGGGCACTTTCCTGTACAGCTTGTGTATGTATTTAATTCTCTCCGGGCAGTGAAAAAGAGCCTTCAGAATCCACATATTTGTCCAAAGAGATGAGACAGTGGTACTGCACTTCCAGAGGATTGTAGATGTAACCAACGGTCTTATAAAATAAGAAACACAGAGCCAATTCAGAGAAGAAAGCCAAGAGGTCAGAGCTAAGAGCCTCACCCTTCCTGATTCAGGGATCCTCTCCAGCCAAGAGAGCTCTCCGAAAAAGACCTACTTCCTGTGTGTCTGTCTTTAAAGTCTTCCTGTTCTGTCTTCTCATTGGTTGTAAACCCAAACATGTGACTGCCTCGTCACTGCCTGAATGTACCGCCCTCCAGGTCCTTAAAGGCGTGCGCCACCGCCGCCATGCACTTGCTATGACTCTAATAGCTCTGACCCCCAGACAACTTTATTTATTAACATACAATTAAAATCACATTTCAGTATAAGTAAAATACCACCACATTTCTCCTTTTCTATTTTAATAAAAAGAAAAAAGAAAAAGGTTATAACTAACAAAAGAAAAACTATATACAAAAGTACAATGACTATATACAATATATACAAGTAATAAATGTCTAAACAATGTCTAGTCCATTTGTATTTGACAAATTCAGAGAAAATAATTTCATTATCTATCCTATTTTGTTAAGTCCAAAATGTATCTAATTCACTTTTTATCCTAATTAATCTTTAACTATAACTAACTAACCTTCAACTATAACTACCTAATCTTCAACTCCCTCAGAGACCCAAGAAGGAAATAATATTAGCTAACAAAAATAAAAACAGAAAGTGCATGCAAGCAACTTCCAAAAAATTTGTGAGTTGACAGAAACAGCCAGCTCCCTGGACAGTCACCTGAGGTTTCTCCGCAGTGCTGGGGCATCATCTTCAGCCTATAGGCTTAGCATATCTGACAGACTCATTTGTGAAGTAGGATGTACACAAGGTCAACAGTTCAACCTCACATTGGGTGAGAGCAGTCCATGTACCAGAAACACCTGAATTCCACTAGTGTCATGTCATGATTTAGGATTTTAAATTCTGGAAATTGTTGTTGATTTTTTAATTCAGCTGTCCATTCTTCTTGGCTGTGTATATATGGCTTCATCTGCAAATTATCTTTTTTACTGAAATGTGCACCTGACTTCCTTAACAAGCATTGCAATAAGTTTGGAACTTGGAAGATACTTTGTAATACCTCAGCATTCTGCCACCACAGGACTTTGACTCTGCAGGAGTCCAGTAAATACCTTTAACTGTTCAGAGAGTTCCTGTGGGGACTCTTGCTCCAAGTTCCCAATAGGAAAAAAAAAAAAAAAACACCTTCATTAGAACAGCTCCTGCTTTTTTTCTTAGTTATTTATTTGAAATTTTCATTGTACACATGTATACCATTCAGCGACCAAACTGGAATGGCTCACATCAGAAAACTGACTTCAAGATGCACATCTTTCCATGAAATGCGTGTTACATAACCTTTTTCATTAGCTTTATTTTAGATGTATCACACCATAGAGTAGTTTATCTGACTTCCTGCTTGACAATTGAGGCAACTTAGAAGGATGCAGAAAATGTGAGGAAGAGGATATGGAAGGACACTTGGGTCAGTTGTCATCCACCATTCTCTGCACCAGAATGGTGAAAGCAAAGCCACTCATTTCTGCCAAGGGATTGAAGAAAGCATACCAACAAAGGCCAGCAGTGTGGAGGTCCAGATTTTAACTTTTAAAATTATTCCTCCATTTTTCGTTTGTGATATAGATATTAGCCTGTAATTCAAAATTGTGTTTAAAAATACAGTGATACTGAACTTTCCATATGGCCCAAATTCATTTTGAATCACTTCAAGAGAAGAGATGTTTATTTTTTAAAAGAGATTTCATTTAATTTTAATTATGTGTAGATGTTTGTGTGACTGTGTGTAGGTATGTGCACTTAACATAGGTACCCTTAGAAGTCAATGAGGCTCTTGGATCCACTGAAGTTCATCCACTATAAGACTAGTGAACTCTCTTAGCCACGGAACCATCCCTCCAACCATGTGTTTGTCTTGATTGAGATTGAAGAGATGGTTTCAAAGAGCTGTGGGACACAGTACGAACAGCTGAGGTAACAGCACAGGTCTGCCATCTCAGTTACTGAGGAGGCCAAGGATGAAGGATGACAAGTTCAAAGTAAACCTGAAATACAGAGAGAACTTAATGCCATTCTGGGAAACTCAGTGAGAACTTACGCTAAACTAAAAAGTAAGAAAAGAGCTGGGATATAGCTCAGTGGGAGATTTATAGCCTAGAATGTGGGAGGTCCTGGGTTCAATCCCCAGTACTGTAAAATAACAACAAAACAAAATCATGGAAACTGATGTTTCATTTAAAATAAAAACAGTTCTCAGAAATTGCAAAACTTGTTATTAATAATATAGAAAACACACACACACACACACACACACACACACACACACACACACACACACACATATATATATACACACACATACACACACACACTCACACACATACAGCTACCCCACATCATACAAGGAACAAACATTTCACAAAAAGATAATCCCTTTTCCCTATTCAACTAGCTCAACTGTCTAGGCATTTTCCAAATAAATTAGTTATGCTAATGTGTCTTTTCTATTGTACAGAAAGAATTTGTGAATGGATTGAGTCATTTTAGAAAGCATAGGGTATTAACAGGCTATTTTTTTATTAAAAGGGTTTGAGTTTAACTAGAAGCAAAGGTCCCCTCCCTCCCTCCCTGTCTCCCTCCCTCCCTCCTTCTTCCCCATCTTCCTCTCACGATTTGTGTGATTTATGAGTTCTCCAAAGCACATTTAAGAACACACCACAGACTGAGAGCTAATTAACTCTTGCAGAGAATGTTTAGTCTCTCAGTTTTTTTTCCACTTCCAAATATTTTAGAAGTAAAGTTCTTTACTTTCAAAGATTTTACAGATATGTCTAAGGATTCTTCTCATGGGTTGGGTTGTCAGAGAAGCCTGCCATTTAATAGGATCTAGAACATTTTGCAGTAAATGATCCAAAAGGAGAACACCAGATTAGCGTGATTTCTCACTGCACTGAGCATGATCAAATTAAACCTCAGAAATAACCCCAAATTGCTGGCAAGGGAGATGAGCAAAGGCAAAAAAAAAAAAAAAAAAAAAAAAAAAAAAAAAAGCCAGAGAAGTAAGAATTTCTACAAAGAAAAAAATAAACATTTCTTTGTAAGTAAGGCTCATGCCAAAAAACAATGAGAATTGGAATAAAATCTGAGCACACCGAGCCCTGAGAACCAGTGTCAACATTTGGGCATTTTATACATATCAAGAGAGAGGATGCAGCAATACAGCCTTTTAAACACTTCTTCAATGTGAGAGAATTATTTTTACTTCTTTTTGTTTTGGGTACAGTTTAGATACCAAGGAGAATATAATTAAACCAATCAGATGCAGATCATGATGCGGTTTAAACCTGTTTTCTTTTGTCTTCTGAGCTCATAGATTTACAATAATTCTGTTTGTAATCCTGGAGAACTTTGGTCTATTGTGCAGTACTTCAGCAGTTCTCAAGCACTGGTTTCTATTCCTCTTGTAGGTTAGTCTGATTCAACTAAAATTGATGACATGTGCAGACAGTTGTAATTGCTGGAAACTCAACTTGAGGACACCAGGAACAGCAGAGGCTGTAAGAAAGCATCACCCTCAGGAATGAGCACCCATCCTGAACTTCTGATGGCAGCATCTCCACTCTGGCTGCTTGAGTTCGTGGTGAAATGCGGATCTTAGAGCTTATTTAGCAGAAGAGAGTCCACTGTTGAGTCAAACTTAACCAAGGTGTTTGTCATGGTCATCTTTCTCTTCCTCTTCTTGTTTTTCTTTTCTCCCTCCTTCCTCCCCCTCTCTTTGACTTTCTTTCTTTGGTAGCCTAGGTCTTATGTTTCTCAGACTAGCTTCCAACTCATCAGGTAGCTTAGCATGAACTTGAACTTCTGGTCTTACGGCCACCACTTCCCCAGTGCCACGATGACAAGCATTCACTACCATCACTGACTTACAAAGTGCTGAGAACTGAACCCAAGAACTTCCTTCGTGCATGGCAGGCAAACGTTCTACAGAGACACATTCCTAGCGCTAAACTCAATTCAGTTCTTGCTATGAGGGTAATTTAGAAATCATGACTCTAAAATCATTTTCAGCAAAAAAATTAACCTTCTTCCTTCTAGTGTCTACTTAATTCAGAAACACAGGTTATTAGAAGTGGAATCTAAGGACTTGAGTCACCTAAGTCCCTACTGACTTGCATTGAACAATGGATGATTTCTGTCACTGAGTGATACGGGTGGACTCACATCTGTATTGACTCATACAAAGTAAAAATTTGGCCTGATAGCCAGAGAGGGCCACCCCATGTTGTTTGCCTGACAACTGAGATGGTAACCAAGTCTTGTAGTTCATGTGATGGCTTTCCTCACCATTCAGAAAGAACTATTAGACACGCTGAAGAAAGTCCTGAGAATCGTGTGAAGCCACAAAGAAGAGAATTGTCAGAGTTGGACTGTTTTTAAACATAACCTGACTTTAAAACAATGTACTTTTATAATCAATTACTCAAAGGCTGGATATTTAACTTTATTCAAGAGGTGGGTAACCTGGTAGCAATTACACCTAGAATAATGAAGATACTTACATGCTTATGTTTTTCCTTGACCTACTTAACAATATGAAACTCAGGACAAATAAGACAGACAAATATGCTGAGAACTGGAGCCTTGAATCAATATTCAGTGCTTGCAATTCTCCCATCTATTCAATTTCCAGCTTTGTGCTCCTCCTTTGCATTGTTACAGCTTTATTTATTTACTTAGTTATTTACAGCTACTCCATCTTCAGGGTTTTCGTAGTCAAGACAAATCGCGCTCTAATGTACTGAAATCACCAAATGTACTTCATGGAGAAGAAAGGCCACAGAGGTACATCTGAGGCAATGACAGCAGAACAGTCCAATCATTTATGTAAATGTAGTAACTTAAATGTTTTATGCATAAAGAAGTTTAAGAAGTTGTACATTTCAGAAGTTAGTCTATTTATCAGAACCTAAAGAGCCTTTTATCCTTTGCAAAATATTTCTCTCTAAGCCATCTTGGTGACATTTCATTTGTAATGAAAAGGAAGCTCTGAAAAATCCCCTCACTTTCCCTATCTGTAATCAGGAATACTGATTAACACAAGTTCAGTTTTCCATAGCAGTGATAAGACAAAACTTCAGTTTCAGGGTTGAAATAATAATGCTTAATTCTGCTTGTGTTTTCACCTTGCATATTTTGTTTTAACCAGAGTAGCTATATTCCAAGTAATTAAGATGCTACAACTCTCTTTGAAGCCCAGAGCATCTAATCACTTAACAAAAAGGCTTTATTCCCATATGTTAGCTGTTGCCAATTGCAGATGTTTTAGAGCAGGCTGAAGTGACAGACAGCTGCCACTTCTCCCCAGCAAAGATCACCAAGGACCTCTTTGCCCATCAGACCCCACCTTGGCTTTGTAAAAGGAAACAAAGTCACACTTAACTTCATCTGGATTTTAGTCCTACATCAGCCTATGATAAAATGAGCTGTATTGATTTTCCTCAGGAAGGGAATGCTTGCTAAGCACCAAACACCATTTTCTTTGTAAGAAAACAATCAAGGTGCATACCATCTCCTCTCAGCCCTATGAGCCTGGTTGAGTCTTTGCTTAAACTTTTCTTTCAGATAGCTCAAGAGACAAGATGCAAGGAATAAGTTCTAAACAATCTTTCTTTCAACATTATACAATATTCACTTATTAGTACAAATCTTGTTTCTATATTTATTCTGAGCAGAAAGCCAATACACTCACCTAAAATTTATAACATGGAAACATTGAAGAAGTTTTATTTGCAAAAAACCAGCACCAATAAATAACCAAAGACAGCATCTTTACAATTGATACTTGAGTGAAATCAAATGGTTTCTCACATGTTCCAGAGAATATTGGGGGACTCTTTGGGAAGACTTTGAGAGCCTGACATTATGCCCAACAGAACTTCCTATTCCTATCAGATTCTGAACAATAACCTATAACCAAAATTGGTATTAGTCTTAAAATCAATGTGTATAATGCGTTTATGATCTTGCTTTATGACATTTAATTTATGACTGTGGTTTGATTTGAGTTTGGAGAAATGTTGCTTTCCCTAACTCAAATGAGAGCCAAAGCATTTGGAAAGAGATCCTTGATCAAGCTTTGGTCTCTTGCCTAAGCCTAGAGAATGTGCAACAATAGTGAAAGCATTACAATAGTTTGTTGACAAGATAAACACCCAGCAATCTCAAAAGTCAAATTGTGTGTTGTTGTTGGTAGAACAGTCCTGCTTATGCCATTTTTTAATAACAGGAAAGATGGAGAAAAGAAAGTTATATAAACCTAGAAGCACTTCTTTAATGTAAATAGGATTTAGAAATTGAAAGGACTTGAAAAATTATGAAATTTCTCAGATAAATTTTGCATGTTAACTATGAGTTTTGAAATCTAATGGAACAGAAGAATGAAGAAAGTTATTTTTTTTCATGAAAATTCAAACACGAATTGGAACAACAGGCTACAGCATTTCCAGAATAGATAAATACATAATATATATATTGAATGCAGATATGTATTGACTGAATTCATGAATGAGTATCTGAATGAATAAGATAGCTAGCTCACGTTCTTGTGAGCATTGCCAACACAATCCAGTCAAACGTGCTATTATCTTCAGATGGAAATTCAGAACATTATTGCCATATAGTTGATCCCTTTTGAAATGACCGCTTACATCATACTATGTTTATCGTGCTTGAGGGGATGCCACAGAACCTTGGCAGAGCTTTACTGACTTCTGTCTGAGGATACAGAAAGATGAAATCAAAGGAATATAAAAAATTTACTAATGATGTAATGAAGATGTAAGGGAGAGTGGTCCATAGATGCCACCCACCCTGTCATTTGGCTTTCCTTCTTACATTCAAAGATTGAATACTGTAAGACCTCAAAGACAAAGCTTTTTAATGAGTCTGTGGGGCAGAAAGCAAGAGAGACAACAGTTGGCAGATAGGATACTGCCATGGAAACTTTTCATTCTTGTCATCTCAAAAGAAGATAAGAGCGACAAGCATGGAAGGAATATTAGGAGCTGATTTGGAATCCTTCCTTTGCATCTCCAGTACCTCTGATGCTATAGGAAAATGAAATCTCATTTCCAGAAGAGTCCTGAGAAAATATTTTCAATATTAATCTGTACAAACACTTGAAAACAGTGTTTTCAGAATCTGTTGGAATTATTTATTAGCTACTCATGACTCTACTGCTCATGTGCCCCAGGACACTGAACTTGAGGGCAGGGCGATGAGCAAGCAGCTGCAGGTGTTATATTACCCAATTTCATTTCTGCTGTTACCATGATGACTACTTCTGACTTGACACAGAACAGTTGAGCTACTCTTCTGCAAGATCAGAAATAATTGCCTGACCTTGAACCTAATGGCCATTAAGTTGTTGAGAACAGCTGATTGGTCAAATGTCACCTGGGGCAGCAAAGAAACACTCTAAAGCAAAACAAGACAAGTCAAAAAAAAAACAAGTCCATGTTTAAAGATTTGTACTGACTCCTACCCAAGGAGATTAGAGAACATTCTAGACATTGTGTCATTAAGCCAACACACATCAATATGCCTTCATTCAAGTACAGGCAAGTGGAAAGTTTCCTTCTTTCATTTATTATGTTGAAATTCTCATGCATCCGTCAGTTCACCTACATAACTTTGATCATAGGCGCCATCGAAATAATTAGATGGATAGATGGAAAGACTGATGAGTTAAGAGTTCACCAAGTTTCATGTCTGTTAGTGTTGTAGATCCATTAACCGTCAGTTTTCTACTTAGCTTTTTTTCATTGTGTTAAAAGCCTCCATATTTTTTAATGAATGGCTTATCATCTTCCAGGCACAAGACATCATTATTTCAAGTACAAGACAGTAAAACATTTTTGAACAAAAGGAACAGCAGAGACTCCCATGTGATGGATCTGTATTTATTTTTAAAGCAATCAATAGTTGTTTGCAAGTAATTGCAAGCCATAATCTTTAAGTAAGACTGAAAATACACATCTGTGTTATGAGATGGTCTAATACGTTCAAATTGGGAGACCAATTACAGTTCTTCCCGAGGCACCTTGTTTGGTGAATTATCTTGGCAACCCTTACAATGGCTAGCTTTGCGCAGTATATTCCTTATGAATTTCAAAGGAAGGGTAAACTTCCTTGAACTACTGAACTACTGTACTTACTGAAGTTAAGTACTGCATTTTGTATAGAAATCAATGAACCTAATCATACAAGCACAGTTCAACACATCCCACTCAACCATCTTGAAAGTACTTGAATATCATAATTGGTCTGCAACTAAGCACACTTTGTTCTACAGATCTAAGCAAGATGAGGATTCTTCTCAATGTACCATACACAAGGGTATAATGAAAGATTCAAACACCGAGCGGTCTTGTCATTAGAGAGACTACTCCTGAAGTGGTTGCATAGGGCTAAAGTCTCTTGTTCCTATCCTTTAAAAATGAACATCACTGAGCATGGCAAACATGCTAATTATTTTCAAGCAAACAATGAACTCAAAGTTGGAGACATCTCTGAGGAGAAGAAAAAGACATGCCTTTTATCAAAAAAGGAACTCTTCAAGAATAATAACTACTACTTTCAGAAGACACACTGGGTTGAGAATTCACACTAAATGTTTAACACAGCACGCACTCTGTAAGCAATAGTTATCATATGAATAAATTATTTTTGTTTCTGTTTTGCAGATGAGAAAATTGAGGCTGATGTCACTACCTACTGTATACCCAGGGATTGCTAGCTGGAGTCTGGGGGTTTCAGTGTAGACATGAAATGCCTGGACTAAACTAGGCAAAAATTACAATTTGTTATCCTGTTTGTAGAAGATCAGGAGAAGCATATCCTGCCTTTATTGCTGCATATGGATAAATCATGGTCATGAACCATGAAGGGAAAGGTGACTTAGCTGATTTTAGTTGTACCCAGGTCCTTTGTAGCTTGGATTATGGTGGTCTATCTAACATGAACAAATCTCCTATCCTTTTTGTTGTTATTGCTGTTTTGATTCTACAAAACCAATGTTATTTATACCTTCCATACATATCACAAAATTATTTCTTGTGTTTAGGGAACTTATCATTGAATATATTTCTCAAATTGGAATTCTAACATTATTCTATGTGACAATATTTATAATGATATTACCAGGATGTCCAGAGTAATGGGACAAGATTCTTAAAACAGTCATGTATGTTTTGAGAGAAGGATGAAAGAGGGACAATGTGATACTTTACTTGGGGGATATTTTTAAAATTAGTTTACATTTTGATTATTTCATTCATGTATATGTTGCATTCTCATTACTCTCACTCATGCTCTCTCTCATCTTCACGTTCCTGTTAGGCCTTCCTCCTCCCTACAAATCTCCTTCCCAAATTCGTGTGTGTGCGCGCATATGGGTGCGTGCGTGCATGCGTGTGTGTGTGTGCGTGTGTGTGTGTGTGTGTGTGTGTGTGTGTGTGTGTGTGTGTGTGACTGAGCTTAATTAAGACCATCAGTATGACCATGGATTTAGAACTATTTCATGGAGCTTGGTGGACTCATGGTTGGGTTCACAGCTGAATACACTTACTATCCCTTTCTGAATAATCTATCAGCAGCCAATGTTTTGGCATGGAAGAGTAGGGCCATGTGAGCTCAACTCTCAATCCTGAGAAAGGTTAATATGGTGAGTCTTAAGCAAGCTCAATACAGATAACCACAGATGCTGTGGGCTCACATTTGCAACGGCTGAGTTATGTCCAGAAGACAGCATTTGGTAGCCTTTCCCAGATTTTTCAGTGCTCACTTTCTTTCCAACTCTCGTGATGTTTCATGAGCCTTAACATGCTACTATGATACAAATGACTTGTTTAGGGCTGAACAGTCAACCATCATTTATTATCAGAAGACTGATGAACTTTGAGTCTCTGAATTTACCTCTGTTCACGGAAAAAGAGAGGTTTCTCTGAGTAAGTCTGAGAGTAGCATTTGTTTATGGGTATAAATAGAAATATTTAGTAAGCAATTTGACACTATGCCAATTTTACTAAATAACAGTAGTAAGTACCCCCATAGGGCCTATGACTTCCACAGCCATGTGTTTTTTAATAGGTTTACAGTACAAAGCATGGATCTCTTTTGGTGGTGCACATCTCAATTTAATCATAGAATGGCTGATTGCCCCCATAATATCCATGCGCTATCAAACAAATGGGCATATCTCTCCTGGAGAATTGGTACTGAATATTTTAGAGTTCACAGGTGGAAAGAACTTTGACACCCTTTCTTCTCAGCAGGCTGCATAGACCTTTCCACCACTGTGAAAGCCAGCCAACTGAGAGGAAGCCTCCAGCTCAGTCCCAGATGATTTTGTCTGTATCTTGTGACCAAGTTGTGTGGTGTCTTCAGCAATAGGGTTGTATCTTCTGGTTCTGGTGGGCCATCAGAGGAATTGTTTTGGGGGCCTGTGTGACTTTCCTGACTAACAATTTATGTGCAGGTATTATAGTTAAGTTTTACGTGTAAACTTGACACAGTACAGAATTGCATAGGAAGCGACTCTCAACAAGGGAATGTGTAGATTTTTGCTTGGTTTGGGGAAAAGGTCAGTTGAGGGGTTGTATTGATTGCTTAAATTGAGGTGGGGATCAGCCCTATAGTGATCAGCCCTGTTCCCTAGCTTTGGGCTGTGTAAGCATAGAGAGGAGATTTGAATACTGGTAAACACGCACATACTCATTTCTCTTGCACTTGACTGTGGATGTGATTCCTACCACCTTAACTTCCCTTCAGTGATGAAGTGTAACCTAAAATTGTGATGTCTGGGGATTTTATCACAGCAACAAAAATGAAAATATCCCACACTTAGAAATGGGATTTTTGTTTAATAACCATGGCTTCCAGGAATCATTTTCTAGACATGTAGAATATCTTCCTTCTAAAATCTTATTATTATGTACAAGTTGGTTGCAGGTTTCTGTTTTTTTTTCTTCATACAATTTTTAGTCAACCTCCTTCCTACCACTGCCTCCTATCTCATGTGCCTTATCCCTTCACCTCATTGATTAGTCCCCTCCCCCAGTATTTTTCTTCTATACTTTCTTTTTGTTTGTGTTCTACTATCCTTATCTTTTAGAGCACCCATTTTTAGTTACCTACCTTCCACAGGGACTCCAAGTTAAACACACATATCTAAATATGCAAAGCTAGAATGAGAGAGAGAGAGAGAGAGAGAGAGAGAGAGAGAGAGAGAGAGAGAGAGAGAGATTCGTTTTATCTTCCTGGTAGTAGATAATCTTATTCAGTATAATTTTTTCAAGTTCCGTCCATTTATGTGCAAATCGTATAATTTCATTCTTCATAAGAGCTGAGTAAAATCCCATTCTGGCCGGGCGGTGGTGGTGCACGCCTTTAATTCCAGCACTCGGGAGGCAGAGCCAGGCGAATCTCTGTGAGTTCGAGGCCAGCCTGGACTACGGAGTGAGTTCCAGGACAAGCTCCAAAGCTACACAGAGAAACCCTGTCTCGAAAAACCAAAAAAAAAAAAAAAAAAAAAAAAAAAAATCCCATTCTGTATTTGCATCACATTTTTTATTATCCATCTATCAACTGTTAGCTTGATTCCATTTCCTAGCTACTGTACATAGTGTAGGAATGAACATGGATGTGAAAATAGATCTGCAGAAGAAGATAGAGTTTTCTAGGTACCTGCTCATAGTGGTTTAGTTGGGTCATATGGTAGATGTATTTCTAGTGTTTGAGAAACTTCTAGGCTGATTGCCAAAATGATTGTATTGATTCATACCAGTTGTAACAGCAGTGCCTAAGGATATCACTTTCTTCAGGCGAATGCCAACATTTATTGTCATTTTCATTCTTGATGGCTTTAGATCAGGGTGAGGCAGAACCATGAAGAAGTTTTAAGAAATACTTTCATCATGGCTAAAATGTGGAACTCTTCCTTAGGTCTTTCACAGTCATATTATTTCTTCTCTCATGACTTCTCTGTTCAGTCTCACAGCCCCTTTTTAAATTGGGTTCTTTGTTCCCTTTGATTTTGTTTCCAACTTTCTGAGTTCTTTGTATATTCAAGTTATTAAGCCTTTGTCAGATGTATAGATGACAAAGATTTTCTCCCTTTATCCCATTATCAGGGTGTCCAGAATCATGGAACATGGAACACAAGCATTTTTAAAGGAAGATACAGAAGGGACAGTGTGATGTTTTTGTAGCAAGTGGAGTAAGTCTCGGGCTCCAAGTATCTGAAAACAATGTTCTAGTTGCAGCTGAAAATACTGGAGGACTCAGAGGCCTAGCTATACCAGGAGCTGTCAGAGCTATTTTTCTGCTTAGGAAAGTTAGGGAGAGAAATGATATAGAAATATAGGATATAAATATGATAGAATGAAAGGGTAGATTATTGAGCTTAATTTTAAAGAGCAACAACTTGTTTAAAATGTTTTACATTGGTATAGATTTTAGTTTATTGATACAAATTTAAAGTTAATTTTGTTATACCGTATGTATATTTCTACTCTTGTTTAAGGTATTATGTGTATACAACTCATTTAAAATTGTAATGTATCATTAAGAAATACAGATTAATAGTTGATCATCTATGACAGTCAAACTTATAGTCATGTTAGTTTAGTTTTCTAGGTATACATAGATATATTTTAGATAGATAGGTAATCTATATGGCATTTAAAATGTTTTAAAAACTTAGACTTTCCTGGACAATGAGACACATCTGCTTCAGGCAGCACCGATTTACATCAAAGAGAAAGATGGGCGTTGAAGACACTCTGTTTGGAGTTTGTCTTCTTCTTGGCAAAAATAGCCATTTGGGCAAGAAACTGTTCTTGCCTGGACTGCTTGACAAAAATGTCATATAAACTGGATATGCAGGACCCATAGGAAGGTGACCACTGAACTTTGCAAGGCGAGAGGGTCCTTCAGGTTCATGCTTCGCAGAGGAGACTGGCAGACATTCTACAGGACACAGGAAAAAGTAACTGAGAGACTCTAGGCCTATAGGCTGAAGATGGATGCCCCAACATTACAGAGGAACTTTGGATGACTGTCCAGGTAGCCAACTGTCTCTGTCATTCTAGATTTTTTGCAAGTTGCTTACAATGCTTTTCCTGTTTACTTAGGTAATATTATATCCTTCTGAGGTCTTTGATGTAGTTGAAAACTAGATAATTACAATTTTCCTTGGTTATGGTAAAAGATAAATTAGATATAAAACTTTAGACTCACAAATATAGGATAAATAGAATATTTTCCTTAATTTTGCCAAATATAAATAGACTAGATATTATAACTGTAATTCTTCCTTGATTACTGTTTTGTTATACATAATTTTACTAAACCATTCCTTTTTGATTAGACAGAAAAGGGGAGGTGCTGTGGGATGTTCTGTATGCTGTGAATGTGTTGCTCTGATTGGTTGGTAGACAAAAAGCTAATTGGCCAGTAGCCAGGTAGGAAGTATCGGCAGGGTAAACAGACAAGGAGAATTCTGGACACAGGAAGGCTGAGTCAGGAGATGCCAGCCTGCCATCCAGGGAGCAGCATATAATGACACACAGGTAAAGCCACAGAACATGTGGCAACATATAGATTAACAGAAATGGGCTGAGTTTAAATGTAAGAGCTAGTCAGTGGTAGGCCTGAGCTAATGGCTGAGCAGTTTTAATTAATATAAGCGTCTGAGTGATTGTTTTATAAGCAGCTGCAGGGTCTGTGGGATTGGGCAGGACTGGAGAAAACTCCAACTACAGAGAAATTCCTTGCTTTTCCCTAATGTGGGATATTATACTTCTGTCCACAATGGAAGTTCAGTCAGCTGTTTTTACAGCCTGTAATGATTTTCACGAGGCAACCAATCACCTTTTGCAGTTCAAGTACCAGCAGGCACAAACACATGAAACACCGGCTCCCCTACTTTTGCTAATTCTTGCTAGCTTTTCAAACTCTCTGTTCGACTTTCTCAACCTCTGTGGTGACCTTCCCAGTGTCCCTCCACCAAATCTCAGATTAATTAATTAATTTTTCCAAAGTGAGTATTGAGCATCATGTTGGTCTGTTCTCTTGTGCCAAAGCCTGTATATCCACTCAGTCACCAGTTCAACCTCTTCAAATCTTGTTTAACATGGATTCGGGATAAACAAATTGCAATACATCATGTCATCAAGTCTTGTCCAAAAATCACCACAAACTTCTCTCGAGTCACTTTCACTTACCTCAGGGCAATATTCTACAAACTGTATAATGGTAACTACAGAAAAATTGTTGCAAGTCTTCAGATACAATTTTCAACCAACTTCTGAATAAGTTCTTTTGTTTATCCCATTACAATACACCTGTACTGCCCTCCCACATCCTTGAACTTACTCCAACCTATCATGTGAGCTTGCACAGAGATGTCTCTTCTTTCCTGAAGCTTTACTGGGTTTCCCCAAACTTAGGCAACTTTGCTTCTTCTGCATATGCATAACATTTTATTTTCAAGTATAAGTGTTTCTTATGTGTGCAGTGAGTTATACTATTGTCTTGCGATTCATTTGCAAGATTCATAAGGGGAGAGATTGTAGTCTACAGCAGAGTAGAAATCTTTAATGAATATTTTAAAATTAATGCTTGCTATTTAACAATTTTTCATTAAAACTGAACTACAGATTAATCAGATTGAACAAATTCCAACTAATATGTAAAAGATTTAAAAATCCTAATTCTTCCAAAAATATTTGCATTTCATAGAAAATATGCTGAACACACCTGTTGTTAAGGGACAACAAAGTTTTCTCCAGTCCTGCCCAATCCCACAGACCCTGCAGCTGCTTATAAAACAATCACTCAGACGCTTATATTAATTAAAACTGCTCAGCCATTAGCTCAGGCCTACCACTGACTAGCTCTTACATTTAAACTCAGGGACTCACTGAGACTCTGTCCCAGCTGCCAAGGCTACGAGCTGAACCCATCCTGATGATGTGCACTTAGGACAGGTATCTCGGCAATGTTAAACAATGGATTCTTTGCATAATTTGGTGTAGCTGAAGCTTTCCAAGTGACTAGGATTAATTACACAAACAGAAAGCACAAGATACTGAAGCAGAAAAAGTTAAAAGAATGAGTTAAATATTATCTCAAGCAAACAAGATTGGAAACCCTAAAGGTCTGGTTCTCCAGATTAGTCTTTTGGAACATTGTGGAGTTGTCCTATCAGGGAAGCTAAATCCACAGGTTGCATTACTAAGTATGGAGTAAGGAGAAATGCCATTTCAAGGTCACAATAAAATATTATAAACGTTGGAACAGGAATTTCCTTTGGTGTCCTCAACGTTTGAGCCTGCACACCAGTCAGGTCCTTCCTTACACCACAGAGCTGGAAGTGACACTAAAGGATGCTGAGGGAGCGAATATCTATTTCTTCATACCTTTTCAAGGCAACAAAACTAACAATCGCAACCTGGACATGAGCTTTCTTCCTTTCCACCTTTCAGTAACTCAAGTCGGAAGAAACTGTGTTTCCAATCAGAAACCAAGGCACAGGGAAATCTAGGGAGTCACTGTTTTTACCTTTGTTTATTTTGTTTCTTTGAGAAACTGATCTCCCTAGGCAGCCGAGGCTGGCCTGAAATTTGCTATGTAGATGAGGCTAGTCTGGAATTCACCAAAATCTGCATGCAGTAGTGTCCTGATTACTTGGACTAAAGGTGTGTGCCACCAAACCAGGCCTAAGTGTGTCTAGTTTTAACTTTGCAGTCATATAGGTAGAGGCATATGCTATGAAAGGAAGTAAGAATAGACACAGAGTGGCATTTTTTCCCAAAGAGTTTTAGAAGTAGTTTATACTCTTGAAATCTAAAGATTCTTGATGACTAGAGAAGGTTATTGTCAGTGTGTTTCTGAATGATTGAATCTCAAGTAGTATAACCTAACGCAAACATTCTGCAAAATGGAAGAAAAATTCAGGAATTATCTGGGGTCAGCTTCCTAAAATACAGTATCAGGCACACCATAAGCCCTTTTATAAATATTTGAGATTTTATTCAATCAATAAGGACTCTCTTGCTTCTTTCAATGATATTTCATTTTCTTCTAGTTGTAAAATCACATTTTTTTCTAAGCTCTTGAATTTTTCACCAACTATCATAGGGAATAAAGGTGACATGCAGGTTAAACAATCATTTTTAAGAGTGTTGATTGGTCTACACCATCTGTGTCTTCCACTTTTCAGTGTAACACTGTTAACCATGAACCAAGGATAGCTCTTTCTCAATGTTTCGTGTGCATTCTTAGTTTGAGAATATACTATAATAACTGAAAAGGTAAGTGAAATAACAGATTCATTTAATTTTTCTTCAGTTGCTGCATGAATTTTGGTGATAGAAATTTTGCAGAAAAAAAAAATTGCTCAGTCTAAAGAGTTCTTGTCTCACAAGCACGAGGACCTCAGTTTCCCCCTCCAGCATCAAGGTAAAATAGCTGAGTGTGGCTGTGTCAGCTCACCTGAAATCCTAGAGCTGGCATGTGGAATAGCCAACTCGGTGAGCTCCAAGTTTGGTGAAGGTTCCGGCCTCAAAAACAGTAGCACAGTGTAGGGGCACACACCTTTAATCCCAGCATTTAGGAGGCAGATGTAGGTGGATCTCTGTGATTTCAAGGCCAGCACACTGGGCAAAATGTCTGGTCTACAAAGCAAGTTCAAGGCTACTCAGGGCTCCATTGAGACTCTATCTAAAAAAGAATCAAACACTAACTAAAAATAGCAAGATGGAAAACAATTGAGGAAGATATCTAATACTGATCCTTGGCCTCTGCATACATATTCACACGTATGCACTTGCAGCCACATGCATGTACATTCACTACTAACATATACTACTAACAAGTATACACACAAAAGAGAAAAATGGAGTGTGAACAAAATAGTGATGTTTTAGAAATACTGTTCAGGATCAAAAGTATTTATAGAATGTGCATATCATGAAAGACACATGCTATTTATCCTGGGGTAGAATTGTGATTAATGTAACAAAGCCACTATAGCATCCATCAAGTGAATTAACTGGAATTGTGGAAAGTTTGGAGAAAGTCTGCAAGTACATTATTTGATCCATATTTCCTGTGATTGCACAGATGTAGGATATTGCCACGAGGACACAAGTCAGCCACCCACCCACGGTGTATTTGGTGATAATGCAATATCTACATTTACAAATATTTCATTATTGTATTAAGACTTCCAGGTTTAAGAAAAAATATATAATTTGTATATGAAATAGATCTTGATATCTGAAAAATTTTGAGCTCAAGGCCCATGTTAGAAAACAAAAGTACATTTTAGTGGAATGTAATAAACTAATAATGAGTCATAATATGGCATTTATGGCTAACTTATGCTTTTCCTGCTAAAAACATGCAGTATGGTTACAATATAAAAATCCTATATGAAAATCAAAATTGCCAAATAAAAGTTGATAGCCAATGATGGCTTCTCAGTGAAATTGGAGAATTGTAATCATAGACAGTGATGAGACACTATCTTCTCTAATCCCCCTGAAAATACATTTTAATATCAGGGTAATTTGTTTAGTTTCTTATTCTCATGTTTTATACCACTATAATGTTAGAAAATGAAAAGGTAAACCATTCTGTCACTCGTAATCACACACGATTAGCAAACAGACAGGATCTGACATGACACTTCAAAAAAATCTCTCTCGTTAAATGCTTTCTTTAGTACAGTGGAAAGACAAACATTTATTCGTTACAGGCCTCTCTCGGAGGAAAGAGGAATAGGGAGGTAGATATGAAATTCACACTACATAAAGAGCATGTTAGGATCCATGACAGTAAAATTTGTGAGCCAGAGTACATCTGGAGAGTCTGAAGACTCCAACATGGTCCCACTGAGAAATGGGCTGTATGCTTCCCCTCCCTCAGGCATCCCTTCTGAATGGAAAGAGTTGGGCTGGAGGCTCTGCTTAGCTTGTTATCTAAGTATATGCAAAACATATAACTTCACTTCTTATAATCACAGTGAGCAGTTTGCTTGTGCTGATCCCCTTATCAACACACCCAACATGGCCTGAGATATACAGATGAAACTCCATGCATGTAGGAAGAATGCTATGCAATACATTCTAATTCATACTATAGTATGAACATAATGAAATTAGACAGGATGCCTCTAATTTTGAAGGTCCCATGAAGAGCCTCTTTTTTCTATACCTAAATTCTTTTTTTATACCTAAATTCTAAACCATTTGCAAAATAAGACCAAGGGAAAGGAAAATAATAGCCTAAAATATTTGCTTTATTATTGATATTGCTCTTAATTGCCAATGTGAATTACCTCTGAAGAGAAAACGGTATCTTGATACTGAAACTCAAAATTATGTTAGAATTTTCAGCAGTCAAAGCCTTCTACCACAAGATACTATTTGACCATTATAATCAAACTCCCATATGTCTGTGATTTATACTCAAGGTATATCGTGTGTGTGTGTGTGTGTGTGTGTGTGTGTGTGTGTGTGTGTGTGTGTGTAATGTCACAATGAAACATTATTATTCTTATAGGAGCGGGGTGGGGGGAGGGTCAAGGTCATGACAGAAGAATCCACAGAGACAGCTGACCTGAGATCGCAGGACCTCACTGACTCTGAACTAACAGCTAGGGAAACTTCATGGGACCGACCTAGGCCCTCTGCTTGCGTGTGACATTTGTGGAGTTTGGTCTGTTTGTGGGGCTCCTAGCAGTGAGATCAGGACCCGTCCCTGGCACTTGAGCTGGCTTTTGGGAACTTATTCCCCATGCTGGGTTGCATGGCCCAGCCTTGATGCAAGGGGAGGAGCTTAGTCCTGCTTCAAATTGATGTGCCATGCTTTGTTGACACCCATGGGAGGCCTGGCCTCTTCAGAAGGAAGATGGAGAAGGAGTGGATGGGGGGAAAACATAGAGGAGAGATGGGAGGGAGGGGAAGTTGTGGTCGGGATGTAAAATAAATGAAAGCAAATTAATTTAAAAACAGACAAAAAATGTTTTAAAAGAACCCATATTCTATGGGCAGTTCCAATTTTGAAAAAAAAGAGGAGAAGCTCAGCTTGGTTAAGAACCAATTACATTCCAAACTCTTTGATCTGATTAAAAACTCAAATGTGAGAAGGAACAAAGGAAGAAGCTGAGAGGCCAGTAATCTGCCTAAGTGGATCTCCCAGTACCTTCCACTATCAAGCCCAGTGTTAGGACAGAGAATCCAGCTGAAGAACTGCCTCCATCAGACTAGCCTGTGACCACATCTGTGTAGAAATTTCTTGATCGATGTGGGAGGGACCAGCCCACAACAGACAGTATCATCCCTGGGCAGGTATCTTGGGCTATGGCAGAGCAGTAGCTGAATGTGAGTCTGGGAGCAAACAAGTAAGCAGCTTCCCTTTATGGTTCCTGCTTGACTTTCTGCCTGCCATGAATTTCCTCAGTGACAGACTGTGATCAGGATGAAGAAGTCAAATCGATGCTTTCTTCCTCGAGTTTGTTTTGGTCAGAGTGTTTTTATCACAGTAACAGAAATCAAACTAGAATAGGCCAACCTGCTTTGTATGGAGGGAAAAAATCACCATGGAGTGTTCCTTTCTTTTTGTATGTGTGACTGTGTTCATACATATGTGCATATGTTCATGTATGTGCACGAGCAAGTGGAGGTCAGAGGTCAACGCCAGCTGTCTTCCTCCATTACACTACACCTTACTTTTGAGACAGGCCTTTCCCCTGAATATGGAGCTCACACATCCAGCTATTGGGGATGACCAGCAAACCCAAGGGGTCTTCCCATCTCCACCTCCTTGGTGCTGGGACTAGGTGTGCACCACTTGTGTGGATGCTGTGGATCAAACCCAGCTCTCTGTGTGTGTGTCAGCCACATTGCTCATGGCTGATTCAGTCATCCTCCCAAGTCCAAAACTTTCCTATAGAATTGCCACTATAATTTTGAATTAAAAAAAATCCAGATCATCATTTAATCTTAAACTAGTTAGGTTTTGAAAAGTTGTATTCCAGGGTTGAATCTCACAAAGAATAAGCACAATTAAAAACTCAGTTCATGAATCTGAATTGAGTGCTAACTCCATGTTAGGCACTGGTGATACAAAATAAAATTTGTGATTTTTTTTTAAGGTATGTCTAAACCCAGAAGGGGGACAGATTTCCACAAAATCAATAGTGTATGTTAATTGTTGGACTTGAAATACATATATCATGAAGTTGAGATTTAGGAGGGTAATTGTTGGGCCAGAATGGCAAATCCTGGGACTTCGAATAGACCAACACCTGAGGTGAGCCTAGAAGGTCAGTAAAAAATTGCCAGCTGGATGAATTAGAGAAAGGCATATCTGGTATGCAGAAAGAAAATGCATGGGAGTCTTTGTTGGAGAGGAAGGACAGCTGTGAACAATGATCTGTGAGCTGAAATTAATACAAACAGCAATAATCCAAAGTTTGGCTTTTGCCCAGAGGTACAAAGTGTTTTGTGTAACTAATCTCATTTACCTCTGCTACAACTCTAATAGTTAATACAATCACTTCCATTTCACTGAGGAGGGATGGCAGGCTTAGAAGAGGTACAGGTCAGCCTGCCCAGGGAGGTTCTCACCAGCACTGGTTCTAATGATGCTAACTTGCCTTTGAGCTGGGAAGTGATAATGGTTAACAGCATATCTGAAGGCGATGCTGATGAAGGTTCCATCCTAAAGTGTTATAACTCACAATTATACTTCATAGTTTATCCTGTGACTGACATTGGACATACTTGCTTTATGATGGGAAAAATTCTTTATAGAAGGTAGAAGCTTATACTATGAAAACATTCCCCCTTATTTAAACACTCACATCCAGATAAATTAAAAACTAAAACAAGCAGAAATGTGTTCATAGTTAACATATAAAAATTGAGCGTTAATGGCTCTGAATATCCCTGGATTTTTTTCCCATGGGTTCAACCAATGGTTAATTAAAAACATTAAAAAAAATACATCTGAACTGACATACAGATTTATTTTTCTGGTTAGTATTCCTTGATCAAGACAGTATGACAACACTGTCCTAGGCCCCAGAAGCAATCTAAAGAAGATTTAAAGGATGGATTTGTATAGGTCAGGTACAGAGATGACATAAGGGACTTGTGCATCTATGAACATGAATTCTTATATTCATGGAGACTTTGAACTATACAGATTCAATGTATGGTTGCACAATTCTAAAACGTTTTTCCAAACCAAAGTGCTTTATGTGTCTGTGAGTGTGTTTGTGTATGTGAGCACACAAGAGGGTTGGGGTAAAGGGTCAACACTGAATGTTTTGCTCAGTGAGTCTCCATTTTATTTTTGAGGCAGAGTCTTTTACTTTACCCGGAAACTTGTTGATCCGGTGAGAGTGGTTGGCCAGTGAGCAAGGCAAAAACTTGATCAAATGGGCAGAATCCCCCAACACGAAAGTGCTTTCATTGCCCTTTTCTATGTAAATGAAATTGCATAAGAATTCACTTAAAAACAACAAACAGAATAGAACAGAATGAACCAACCCTGAATACTGTCTGTGTTATATTTCCACAAGCTGATTATATAGATTCACAATTTTCACCTAAGTAAATTTTGGGGTCATTCACTCAATCATAAACTAAAGTGAACTACTGATTTATTATGAAATAGTTATTGAGTATTAAGTATGTGATGAGCATGATTCTTGGTAGTGGAGATGTACTAATAAAGGAAGGAAGGAAGGTCCACAAGGTTTACTGTAAAATGAATTGCTAAATGGTCTTATTAATAAAAAAAAAACCCAGAGCCAGATATTGGGGTGAAAACTGACAGATCAGAGAAATAGGACAAGCCACAGCCAACCTCACCTTACCAACTCCTGAGCCTCCAGAGAGAGAGCTACTTCCTGTATACTCATGCCTATATGCCTTTTTGTGTTCTGCCATCTTACTTCCTCTCTCCACCCAGCTACATCACTTTCCTCTTTCCACCCAGTTCTATCATTTCCTGTCTGTCTGTATAGACCTTCAGACCTCTATGGTTAACTAGTGCTGGGATTAAAGGCCTGTGCCACCAAGCCTGGTTCTGTTCCCAGTATGGCCTTGAACTCACAGAGACCCGGATGGATCTCCGCCTCCTGAATGCTAAGATTAAAGGTGTGTGTACCACCATTTTCTGGCCTCTATATTTAATATAGTGTCTGACTTTTTCCTCTGATCCCCAGATAAACTTTATTGGAGTACACAAATAAAATATCACCACAGTTTGCATCCTGGTAGACCCACCCACCAAAGCCGTATGCTTGTACAGATGATATAGAATGTCAAGGGACAAGGGACATGGAAAAAATAAAGTGGATTGAATAAACAAGAAAATCTGAAGGTTTACAATTTGAGATCTGGTGGTCACAGCAATCTCACTGGGGTATTGTTTGAGCAGATATAAAAGAAATTAGAGACTGAGCCACAGAGAGCAACAGAGAGAAGGTGACACAGAAGATCCAAAAAAGGTGGCACTTGATTGGCTCAAGGAGTCTATTGGGGAGGACATGTTCCTGATGGATTTCTATCATAGCACAGAGGCAGCAGAATGTGAGTAGTAAAACCAGGCTCATGGTACCTTGGCTTGGAAAGCCATTATTTTCAACCATTTTTGTTTTTTAAACTTGGAGAGGGACTTTTTGTCCTAATACTTATCTACAGATTATAAATAATATAGTATTAGCCATAACATTTGTATCATGTGAAGCAGCACCCAAAATACTAAAAGTGCACAACAAATGCTAACTCACCTGGAGGAAATTATCATATGGGATATTGGAAAGAATTTCATTGTCTTCAAAATACATTTTCAGACAACCTATGTTACTTTGAGGTTTAGTTACAGGACTTAGCTATGGGCCCAATTTTAATAATGGGGAAATGGGTTGAGACACTCATTCAAGATCCTGTTCTTATTAAGGCTGGAATGAAAACTCAGTCTTTCTCATTTCTAGACTTAAGGGTTTGTTTTTTTTGGGAGGGGGTTGGTTTTTGTTTTTGTGTTTGTTTTCAATTCCAGGCTCCACTGCCTCCCAGAGCTGTGCAGATGTGGACAAATCATCCAGAGAATGTGGAAGAAGAGAGGTAAAAGAATAAAGTCAGATTCAAGGTGTGTGTGTGTGTGTGTGTGTGTGTGTGTGTGTGTGTGTGTGTGTGTGTGTGTGTATGTGTACTTATTTCAAGAAAGTATAAAGGTAATTAGTATTCAGTGCACTTATGGTGTTGTTTTCCTGGGTTCTGTGTTATTAGGGCAAAGGGGAGACCGTGATTAGGTCACGTTGACGAAGATTTATCCCCAGACATACCAAGAACCAGGCGGCAGCTAGCAGTGAGATGAGGCCAGATGGCAGAGAACTTTAAATGTCACTAAAACATTTGAGCTTTCTTTTGGCATCAAGACACCATTGACAATTTGTAGAAAGAGGAGTGATATGGGAAAACAAAATGTGTATATGGGTTTTTTTTTCTTAATTTTAGGAAGAAAATCTTTTAGAACGGAAAGGAGATAGAAGGAAAACAGAGAGAGATTCATTCAAAGAATATCTAGAATAGTCCAAAGGAGAGAGAAAAGATCTGTAGGTCTGTATTTGGCTAAATTGATTTGGCTACATTAAATTAATTTCAACACAATTACTTTCTTTATTTTTCTCTGCTTTCTTTCTTTCTTTTTCTTTTCTTTTTTTTTGGCAAAGCTATCCTATATTTGGGAATTTGGTTATTTCCAGGTACCTCACGTAGGACACATGTGTGCTAGAGACTTCTTCCTGGGATATGTGCCTGTGTGCTGCTCCAGATTTCAGATGTTAACTGTCCTAGTTTGACAGCTTACATCTGAACATGTGACAGGTGCTGTCTTGGAACTTATAAGGAAACACCAGTGCCCATGCTATGCAATGTATAGCTTAGAAAAAGATGACCTTTGCTCCCTTGTTGAAACAGCTACAGCTAATATTTTCTAGATTTTGAAATGTCCTCACTTCTTTCCATCTGGCTGCTATAGCAGCAACCCTAAGAATGCATCAGAGCATCTGGCCAGTAATTCCTAGTATGACTTTAAGGAATATACAGCTACTTAATGAGAGGTGGAGATGGTCCACTGGAAAGCAAAGCACAGGTAGAAAAAGAAATCATCAGCAAAGGCTTCACCCACGTGCCACACTTCACTCATCACAGAGCAATGCATTGAGTTCCTTGTCAACAGCTTAAAATAGGAGAAAACTCTAAGACACTCCATAATCATGGCCAAGAAGTAGACTTCCTGTCTGTCCCTGCTTATTTCTTGATATATCCCAGTATCAAATAATTGAATAAGATTTTGTTTATCTGAGGTAAATGGGAATTGACATCTCTTTGCATATTCTGTATAATTCTTCAAAACAGCTTTTGGTATGGATAGGCAATTATTTTCTTTCCTATCCAAGTTTATTTTAAAGACAAAGAACTTGATTCATTTCATGGTAATGGATCCAGTTCCATTTGGAAATGGATAGTTTCTTTCTTTCTTTCTTTTTTTTAGTAAGCAACCAATGCCACTTCAAAATCCAAGAAGCCACTTCACCCTGGGACTAGATCCAAATGGTGGGATAAAGGAGGAAGGTCCTAACGAATCACCCTTGCAGACTCCATGGGACAACTGAGATATCTACTCAACTCAACTGAGTTTTTTTACTCCTGGTGGGGTGGTAAGTTTGTATACTTTGCCTAGGACATTTTAATTTGGAGTGGGAAAACAAGAAACCAGATAATTTGATGGGAAAAAAGAATAGGACAGATACCAAAATAAACAGACGACAGATAGACTGACAGACAGAGACTATGGTATAATATGTGGACAGAAGAAGACAGGGAAGAAAGTCAGGGATAGTGACCAGAGAGTATTCTCAGTGCCATGTTCTACATGCATTTTAAGTTTTTTGCTTATCACATTGAAGAGTTGCATGCCTGTCTTTTTAAAAATAGTGACCAATACATGCCATCAAGGTTAAGTGATGTTGGGCAACAGAAATCATTTGTTACTTACAGTGGAGAAGATTCAGAACATGGATAAATTGATGGGTGAGAATACTTTCATTTATTTTTGTGAGTTATCTGTAAATAAATAGGAAGATGCACATTGAAGGAACCTCCACAATAAATAATTCACTGCTCTTATAAAAATTTCCTCACCCCAAGTAATTTTGTGTGTATCCAGTATGACCTCATTGGAAGATCTACAGCTCTCCAGGTCAGAAGAACAACACATCAAGATGCCTAAAAGAGATTTCTATGAGCCAGGTTATGCTTTGGTCGACTCCAGCCAGTCCTGGAGTTGGTGCGGTCAATGGAATTGTCCTTAGGATGACAGCCAGGGAGCTTGCCTGGGCCAAGATAAATGCATTAGGAAGCAGAAGAGGAATGCAGCTCAGTGGGCAGTGAAAATCAATGCGAGCAAATTGGCCCCTCTTTGCCTCGCTGCCTTGTACTGTCCATTAAGCCCTATTTGCTGGTTCATGGTTGCTCACTTCATTTACTCTCCAATCCCTTTTTGCCAGCCTGGCATGTCTCCAGGTTAGTGCACTCCTGTTAATTGCCGTTGCCTGCTACTGAATGACTGTCACACGGCCTTATCACCTCATTACTGGGATTGGACATGAAATTCTACACGTGAAACTCAGTGTGAGGCTGGGTTTATTTAGGATTGGGACTTAAATCAGACATGATCTCACAGCTTCTTGGAAATGGAGATTTTTCCATGTCCTCATACCTCCAAAGAAGCCGATTGACTGCATTCATTTGACTTTCATGCTGTTTAGCTGCTGCTGCTGCTGCTGTCACCGTATTGCTGTAGGCAAGGAAGGTGGATGAGTCAAATACGCCATGGTGGAAAGAGGCCTTATGCATCGTCTTTCCATATAGAATCCAGCAGGCCCATCCTAGGTATAGAATTGATGTTATCATGTGGGAGTAACAGACCTCTGTCTCTCTACTTGTTCATCTATTATTATTATTTAAACCAGTGAACACATGGAAAACAGATACATGATAAATTAAAAATTGAGTTCCCAGGACGAGGGAGATAGCTTAGTTGGTGGGGCACTTGCCTTGCAAATGTGAAGAACTGTGTTCAATCCCTCAGAATCCACATTTTAAAAAAATCTGGATGGGGTAGCAAGCACTTGTAACCCCAGCTTGGCTTGTGGAGAATGGTCTGAGGAGGGGAGAAAGAGACAGACTCATCCCTTGGACTTACTAGTCAAGCCAGCCTAGCCTACTTGGTGAGCTACAGATCAGCGAGGGGCCCTGCCTCCAATACAAAGGTGGATGGTGCCTGAGGAAGAGCACACAAGATTTTCCTCTCACCTCAATATACAAGCACATACACATATACCCCATGAACACACAGACACACACAGACACAGACACAGACACACACACACACACACACACACACACACACACACACACACACACACACACTTTTTCTTCCTGTCAAGTATTTCAGTGATGACTTCTAAATCTTTTTTAAAACAATAGCGTTTACTGAGCAGCTACCAAAAGCTAACACATTCTGAAAACAACCCTAAATTCCATTATTTCTGTATTCTTTGTATCAGAGATGAAAGTCAGAGGTTGAACTCTATATTTTTGATTAGCAAGCCCCACAGACATATCAGGAGTCTAACTCCAAAGCTCTTAGCTTTAAAAAAAAAAAAAAAAACACTTTTATTAAAGAGTCTTAAAAATTGATTTCCCCTTCTGCACACCAAAGCACCTCTTGGTAAACTAGAGACAAATCATATAATGTTGAGCTTCAAAAAAATGATTCTGTCTGTGGAAAGAGTGAGAAACATCTACATATTTCAACTCAATACTTAGCTCATCTTTATTTAATAATACAAAGTAGAAAAAAACTTCTGTTTTAAGAGTGCTTTTGTTCCTCCCTCCTTCTTCTCTTTCTCCTTCTTCCCTACTTTCTCTTTCTCTCTCTCTCGCTCTCTCTTTGGATTAAAAATCAGGCCTTGCACATGCCATCTGCAGACTCCACTACTGAACTAGTATACACAACTCTATTAAAAACAAAATTTTTGTACATTTTATTCTCTCTCTCTCTCTCTCTCACTCTCTCTCTCTCTCTCTCTCTCTCTCTCTCTCTCTCTCTCTCTCTCTCTCGTCTGTGGTCAGAGGACAACTTGCCAGAGTCAGTTCTCATCTTCTACATGTGGTCTCATGGATTGAACACATTAGATCTCAAAGAACTCAGGTCTTCAGGCTTAGCACCAAGTATTTTTTGCTACTGAGTGCATAGCTTTCTCCTCTTTACCATAGTTCCATGGTGATATACTTTCTGAAACTGAGAATTGAATTTTGAATTTTTGTACAACTATAGTTCCTGGTGTGTGCGCTCGACCTGCAGTATGGCAGGAATGAGGCCTCTGCAAGTGGCACATTAAGCTGCATGGTGGATTTGGCCTTTGCTAGTACAAAACAAAAAAAAAAGAGGTTTCTGGGCTACACACTGCTTTGATAGAAGCATAGATCCACTATTTCTGAGAGTTAATGGCTCCCAGAGCTGGCAGAAAATGTACCACTGCCATGTTGGGAAGCTGAAGTGGGCTGTCCTAGAACTTGCTTTATAGACCATGCTTGTTGTTGAAGGCCACACATAAAAACTCTTGTTTATTTTCAACAACTTTCTTCACACATCTCTGTGGGTCCCTGTTTCTTTCTTCTCTGTCATGTTCATGCATTTATAGGAAGTATGTAGTTATAACTTGGAGGCTGTGAGTAGAGCACGAGAACTTACTCTCTACATACATCCAAAACCATCTCTGTGACCTTGATTATTTATCTCTTTGTTCAATCAACTTTTGATTGAACACCTAATGATGCTTTGTCTCTCCCATAGGATTTCTGGGTAAATCTCACATTTTTTTCAGATCTTATGTGTGTAATTTTGAAACTAGTAATTTATTATTTTCTATAGGTCTAGTTGCATTCTTCACCCCACAAAACAAAGTTGAAGGTCAGAAGGCTGTCTTTCTAAAATGCTCAAATTTGATGAATACCTCAGTTCTCAGAATGGCTTTTATTTGATCATAACCTAGCAGAGGTTCTAACGATGGATCTGTTGCAATGCCATCACCCCAGATAGCTAGCTTTTGCAAATTTTGTAGGCTTAAGGTTTATGCCCATGATAACTTTCCATTCAGTAAAAATGCATACACAATGTTTAACCTAGATCAGACTTTCAAAATGAAAAGGCTAACTTTGTTTACTGTACCATCAACCCTAAAATACAACTTTCATATTAAATCCAAAGAAAAGCTGGATTTCTGTTTCTAAAATTGAACCTCAGATTCTGAATGGAAATTTGAATTGAAATGGGAAATTGAAGCCTCTGATTCTGAATACATGATTTCATAAGATTTTAAATAAAATAACTTAGTTAAGTGTAGCTAGAGTTTTCCTGTCTGGCCCACAGTCAGGACAAATCTCTAGCTACAAATGGCGCCCAACATGTTGGCAAGAGTTTCCACCTAAAACCTGATAAAAAAGATTCTAAAACGGAGCCAAAACCAGTTCCTAGTTGTCTCTCTCAAGTAAGCGGCAGCTTGTGTGTTTGAGCTACTATGGCAGGTTCCTGGTGTGTGCGCTCGACCTGCAGTATGGCAGGAATGAGGCCTCTGCAAGTGGCACATTAAGCTGCATGGTGGATTTAGCCTTTGCTAGTACAAAACAAAAAAAAAAGAGGTTTCTGGGCTACACACTGCTTTGATAGAAGCATAGATCCACTATTTCTGAGAGTTAATGGCTCCCAGAGCTGGCAGAAAATGTACCACTGCCATGTTGGGAAGCTGAAGTGGGCAGAGCCAGTAGCCACAGTACTGTTTCAATCTTAAAATGCTGCAGTTTAAAGCAATAGGCTCAAGGTAATATAAAAAATAAGCCATGTAAAGATGGCTACCACACAGAGAATCTGGATTATGTTCTCTTTGATATTTGTAACTGAAGAAAAACATTTGATCATAAAAGCTGTTGAGTTATGCCAAAATGTATATTTTAAAGGTACCTTGACTTCAAAATTTGGATATAAGGATATGTTGCTTTGGAAAGGAGGCTCTGCTTTTGTTTCCACAGAAAGCCAGAGCCTATGGATTTGTTCCAGATTAAGATACATCAGCTTTGACCAGCCAAGACCCCCTGAAAGGTCTCTGATGACACCATGGCCCAGATGATCCAACATCCAGAATGGTCTGAAGGCAACTGGCTCAGACAATACACCCTCATGGACTATTTCATAATCCTAAAATTTTCTTTGTGTCCCCATAAGATACAGCACCCCCCTCCAGCAGGAAGTAGTAAGAGAAGCTATGTCCAAATTCCCAAATTATATGTAATTTTACTATGTTAAGGTTAAAACCCTCCTTTTTGAAAAAAAATAAAAAAGAAAAAGGGAAGTGCTGTGGATATTGTTCTGTATAAATAAAACACTGATTGATCAGTGGCCAGGCAGGAAGTATAGGCAGGACAAGCAGAGAAGAGAATTCTGGGAAGCGGAAGGCTGAGGAAGGGAGACACTGCCAGCCGCCATCATGACAAGCAGCATGTGAAGACGCCGGTAAGCCACGAGCCACGTGGCAATGTATAGATTTATAGAAATGGATTAATTTAAGATATAAGAACAGTTAGCAAGAAGCCTGTCATGGCCATATAGTCTGTAAGCAATATAAGTCTCTGTGTGTTTACTTGGTTGGGTCTGAGCTGCTGCGGGAATGGTGGGTTAGAGAGATTTGTCCTGACTGTGGGCCAGGCAGCCCCAGAAAAACTCTAGCTACAGTTAAGTGAGCAACTATCAAACTGTGGTTTTAATATGCAAGAATATGCATATTTAAATTGCACAGGAAGATACACAGGCATGGCTCAAGTCTTTTAAATATTGTATTTACAAGCAAGATGCTTACAATTATAATCCTTGTAAGCAAGATGGTCCTTAGAGGCATATGTGAGAAATTAATTATGAAAAGTAGATAGAGAGAGCCCCTCAAGGGAAATACTACCAGTGATATATTTCAATTTTGTAACATGTTAAAAATGAAAATAATATCAGTGAAGTTGATATCAGAATAATTTCCAAAGTAATGTTTCTTTTTTTTTTTTAGTTTTGTAGCTAGAGACATTTATTATAGAACACTTATTGTTTTTAAAATTCTATTTTAGGTGATTTAATCTTGGAGACTATTAGAGAGATAGAAAAGAAGGGAACCCAATGAGTATATGCATCACAGAATGCTTCCTTGGGGCTACACTTAGATGAAGATCACTCCAAGAACCAGGATCTTCAGCAGAACTGAATTTTAAGTGGTGTTGATACAACCAGATGTGAATATTTCACAGACTCCATTTAACTTCAGTTCCAATATCAGAATTACAAATTAACAAAATGCTGTGGGGTGGTTTTCTGTATGCTGTGAATCTCTGTTACTCTGATTGGTTGATAAATAAAGCTGTTTGGCCTATGGCAAGGCAGGTTGGAGGCAGGTGGGAAATCCAGGCAGATAGACAGGAAGAAGAAAGGCAGAGGCAGAGGAGATGCCATCTGGCCATCCAGAGAGCAGCATGTAATGGTATACGGGCAATGCCAGGGAACATGTGGCGACATACAGATCAATAGAAATGGGCTGAATTCAGTTTTAAGCGCTGACTAGCTAGAAGCTTGAGCCATAGGCCATCCAGTTCACAATCAATATGAGCCTTGGTGTGCTTTTTTGGGTGTGAGTGACTGCGGGACCAGGCGGGACACAGGAAAACTTCCAGCTACAACCAAAGAAAAAGACATCCGAATGTAAAGGATGAAAAACTTTGCACCATGAAAAGTTTGGGAAATAACTGAACTGCTATGCTGCCAATCAAGAAAATCCTCATCTCACAGGAAAACAGAGGGGAAAGGCAAGGCACAATCAAAGTGGTACTTTGCAAAATTTCTTTTTCCTCCTTCTAACTTTAAGGTTAACAAAATCAAGGATTCTAAACATACACCATCGTAATTTTTATAAATGTGCTTATGAATACATTTACAGCTTTAATTACAACATACATAACACATAAACAGGTTGTCAAATAAATTCTTGAGTTCAGTAAATCCAAGAATTAAAATAAAGCTCAAAGCTGCACATAATAATTAATTTAGTCGAATTTATATCTTTTCATAATGGAATCAAGTAAGACACCCTCAGATTTGCTGAAATTAATCGTTCAACAATTATTCATTGTATTTAGTGAATTTAAGAATATGTATAAGAAAGGAACCATTCATTTAATTCAGTAGGCACCAGCAAGTTGGGATTAATGAACTGTGGTATTTTGTGACATTTCATTAATAAGTTTCTTCCCCATTCTGTGGTTATATAGTTTTGTGTACTTAGCAATTTTCTACCAAGTTATGATCAACTAGTAACTAATTTCCCCTATCATCTATTACCTAAGGAATGCAAAATGCCTTCATGTCATAACCAGCAATAGTCTTTGATATCTTTTCAAACAATGCTTTCATGCCATACATTATTGGATTGAAAATCAGGACAAAAATACCCTGGGTGAAGTGTTCTGCTTAGTTGTGAAACAGTATTGAAATGACACATAAAATTAGGACTATACACACATACACACACACACACACACACACACACACACACACACACACACACACACTAAAATAAAGTAAGAGAAAAGAAGAAAAGAAAAAAGTCATGAGGGAAAACTTCCTCCCTATACTGAGGACCTTCTCTGACAATGTGGTGAAAAAAAATAACTTGATTTCATGAACATAACTCATAGTCTGGATTGGAGGGTTTGCTGGTCACAACTTGAGCAATCCAAGTATTATTAGGAATGTGTAAGAGCTTCTTGAAATTTCATGAAATTGCATACCTGTATCATCTGTAGATGTTGTAGTTTCAGATTTAGCTAGAGCTGAATCCAGTGCGCAACAGGGTCATGTCTCTTCTACAGCTTGTGTCGTGTCTGTTGGTTGTCAGGCTGATGCTGCTGTGTATGATACACACACTCAAGAACTATTCACTGCTTGGTCAAATCAATGCAGTTGTGTGGAAGAAACACTTTAAAATCTTCACTTCATTTTTAACTTTTTAATGAAAATAAACATGAGTTGTTGAGAAAATTAATGTACAAGAATAATTGTTTGGCATTTGTTATTTGGGGGATTTTTGATGAAATATGAAAGCTTCACTTCCATTCCATAGCATAGCTGAGAGCATGAGGTGAAGAGGTAGATTTAAATTAAATAATGCAAAAGGCCTGTCCTCCACCCATGAAGGCCAATAGAACTGTGCATAGGCTACCATCTAACTGAATCCACCTGCCCAGACCCTGCAGGTGGCTTGGAACTGAACCTGGCGGTGAAGCACATCTCTGTTCCTGCTGCTCTGTTCTAGTCCTCTATCAGCTGTTAAGTATCCGAGGATCAATCTCTGCGTCAGTGGATGTGGCTTGTTTTAAATGTCTGTGAATGACACCAGAACAAGATGCAGGAAGTGGAAGGAAATTGGACTTTGTAGACTTTGCCTCAGTAGCCATATTCAGATATAACTTTATTCCATTACAGACACGAGCAAAATTAAAACTTAGAGTTTAAGATGGATAAAATCACAAAAGCAACAACCTCACCTCACAAGAATCATTTCCCAGGTGTAAGTTCCCAGGACTCGTTTGTGAAATCTTCTGTGATTTGCAAGCTTTTTAAACAAATCCCTATTGAATGATGGTGATTTACACAAATGAAGTATGTGGTGCTCTACAGACTGACTTTCTTGGAGGGCAATGGCAGATTGTTAGATTCTGGGAAGTTATTTTTTATTACGATTCTAACATTTTGGATTTGGTGAAATCATAGAAAAAGTTATATGGCTTCCCCAGCCCTAATATGTAGGAAGTTAAAAATCATGAATTTGAATCCAGTTCTGTGTAGTTTTACTGTTCTATAATATACCATGTTGGAAGTTTTAATGTTTCCTAAAGCAGAAGTCAGATTTTTTTTTCAGTCCTCTTGGCCTTTACTTTTTGTAGCAATGTATTGATTATAAATACGGTATTTGATTACTCTTTGGTTGGCTAAATCATTCAGTGAATACTCAAACCTGGATTATATGACAGACATGCTGGAAAAAGTGGAAAAGAAAGTGAGATTTGTTCTTGAGATGGCATATATTTTGCACGTGTATATGTATATGTGTGCGATATGCCTATAGGCATGTGTGTATATGTGTTTGCAAGTGTGTGTACATATGCTATTGTGGAGACCTGAAGTTGGTATCATTGTCTTCCTCAATTACTCTTCATTTTATTTATTAAGGCAGAATCTCTCACCAAACATTAAGATCACCAATTCCAGTTAGCCTAAGGGATTCCCTGATGCTTCCAGAGTGTAGCGCTGGGATCACAGGTAGCCACCACACCTACCTGGCATCTCTGTGGGTTGTAGAGATCTGAATTCTGGTTCTCACATTTGCAGGGCTGGTGCTTTATTCACCCACTGAACCATCTCTCCATCTCTAGATTATATAATATTAAGTGAGGTGGACAGAAGGTGAAGAATTTATTGGGCTCTATGTTAAGTTTGACGGTTGGAGGAGCTAAGTCTCATCACAATATAGTGGGGAAAATGAAAAGGTACTAAATAACTCATCAATTTTGCAACTAATAAGCTCAAGAGGTGCTCTTGGGTGTGTGTGTGTGTGTGTGTGTGTAGGCCAGATGTCTGGATATTAACTTAGGGTGTCTCAGGTGCAGTCTACCTATGCTTTCAAGTCAAGGTCTCTCTCTGGCCTAGAGATGGATGATTCAGCTAGGCTGGCTGATAAGAGAGACACAGGGAGCCTTGTATCTGCCAGTGCTTGGATTATAGCAGTGTGCTATACCTGGGGGTTTTGGGGATTGATTTCAGGTACTCATGCTTGCAAGGTTAAGTTTTGGGGTTTTGTTGTTGTTTTTTATTGGTTGGCTTGTTTTCTCCCTGGCCCTACCCTTAGTGTAAGTGTTCTTAGTCTCCTGTTAGGTAGGATGAGATCTCTTTCCAGGATATTTTGCTGAAAGTGTAGATACAGATGTCAAGACACAGAAGCAGACATTGGTGAGAGCTGCATAAATTTAGAAATAGAAGGAGCTCAAAACGTGGATTTGGAGGTTATGCAGAAGCATTGGAGGCATACAGATTTAGAAGCATGGATAGGGATGCCATCATCTAAAAATCTCAGAAACTGATGCCTCCCACCCGAGCGGAGATGGTGCTGCAGTTACACAGCTGGTGCCTGTGGTTGTAGGTTATCAAGCACAGAAATGCAGAAAAGGAGCAGTGAGGTTGTTGAAAATCAAGAGTGATGAGTGAAATGGTACAATCAGAGAGCAAAGAAAAATCTAAGAAAATAACATTTCATAATGCAGCCAAAAGAGACTTTTAGGACGATGGTGATGGCTGTGTTAAATATGACAAAAATGAAGAGGGTTAAGAGGGACTATGGGTTGTAGCTTGAGTTTTCCTGCCTGGCCCACAGTCAGGACAAATCTCTGTCACCGGCCAGTCCCACAGCAGCTCAGACCCAACCAAGTAAACACAGAGACTTATATTGGTTACAAACTGTATGGCCATGGCAGGCTTCTTGCTAACTGTTCTTATAGCTTAAATTAATCCATTTCCATTAATCTATACCTTGCCACATGGTTCGTGGCTTACCGGCATCTTCACATGCTGTTTGTCATCATGGTGGCTGGCAGTGTCTCTCTGACTCAGCCTTCCACTTGCCAGCTTTATTCTCCTCCTTGTCCCGCCTACACTTCCTGCCTAGCCAATGGCCAATCAGTGTTTTATTTATTGACTAATCAGCAACACATTTGCTATACAGAACATCCCACAGCAATGGGTAATACTGAATTGTCATTGGCAATAAGTGCACTGGAAAAGACTCAAGTCTGACTGGGTGGGTTGAGGAGCAAAGGACAGCAGTGTATTCCTGAGCATGTAGCTCAGTGACAGAGTGCCTGCCCAGTTTGTGCGAAGCTACAGGTTCTGCCCCAGCACCGTGGAAAGACACCAGTGAAGCAAATGCACCAGACTTTATTCACTTGTCTGGCACTTAAAATATCACTCAGACAGACCACTACTGCTTACTTAGTATTGAGACAAAACCTTAGGTTGCCTCAGAACATCATCACACGAGTATCAGGCTAACAATACTTTCAGGCTCTGAAACCCAGAAAAGAAGCAATTGTGCAGGTTTAGAGTAGAAATCTATGATTCTTACCCTCCTACCTCTTGCCATCTAAATATCTCTGTCATGTTTATGGTCATGTCTCCCCCAGGAGAAGGGGGGTGCATGAGTGTTTCACTAGGGAGGAGGGTGCAGGATGCAGGAACTTGAGTTTGAGTCCAGCCTTGTGACTGACACCTGTGGCCTTGAACATTTTCCTTGCACCCTCTAAGTCTTCAGTGTCTGACCTGGAACAAATACATACTGCTTCTGCTGATTTTGTAAGTTGTTCAGATGATCAAACAGATTATTTCAGGCAATGTATTTATCATTGTGTCTCACGCCATTAAGTGCTTAATACGTGGTAACTGCTATAATTATTATTTATTATTATTATAATCTGTACTTTAATTCCTTGTGAATATGAATAGGGACATATTCTCTGAGGATACTGCCTATTTTTATGAATATAATTCATCCATAAATATAGATCACTGTAGTTTAGCACACTTACACAAAACACACATGTGCACATACACAGGCACAGCACCTGCACACATACATGCAAACACATACACACACTCATGTGTGCACATGCACAAGCACACACAGACACACACAGACACACAAACACACACACACACACACACACACACACACACACGTGGTGTTTCACTAGTGGGAAGACAGGGTTTTTGGAATATAATAGAGGCTGATCGTTTCACTTCCTGGATTGCTGGGCAAAGGTCATATCTGTCTGATATACACCTTCTCCACCTATAATGGAAAAAATAATAGTTTTACTATAAGGCCAATGTATAAACTGGATGTGGTAACATAAATTTAAAGGGCTTAGCAAGAACATTTTCAAAGTTAAATATATTTATATTTATATACCCTTAGCATTGAATAGAAAAAATGGAATCATATGACATTTTTTATTCTTAAATTCCCTCTGTCCTTCTGTCTTTTTTTTATTGTTGTTTTGTCTTGAGTAATTCTGATTTTTCTGTCTTTTTTCTCTCCCCCTGTGAAGTCTCCAGGTAGGTCTAAGCGTCACAATCTGTCGACAGCCAGCCTGTCAGAAGTAAAATCAAGCACAAACCGTGCAGGCATTTGTGTCTAGTGGAAAAGAGAACAGCTCTGGATGAAGGAGTGTGAACCAGAATTAGTGGGACACTGCCACAGGGGTCTCATGGGGTCTGGGGGGAGTAGAACACAACACTGCATTTTACTTTCATTCTCTTTAATCCAGGATCAAATTTCAATTTGTCTTTTGATAATCTCATCTGCCTCATGGAGCAACTGCTTTCTACCTAGTGAGGCTAGGTCATCTTCCACACTCCTTCCCTCACTTGGATACTTGATAGATTTTTACTTTTAAGTAAAATAAAATGGTTAATAATTTCTCTGGTGTATTTGAGATTTTTTTCAAAAGCATTTTTTCAATCTAGTTTAATCTGTGCTTAATTTAATATATTAAATCTTAATTTAATATTTTATAATTTGAGTTAATATATTTAAGGTGTGTTACATCTTAATTTTATATATTCAATCAAAGTTTAATAAAGTTTCCCTTTAACATCTTGATTAAAAGGACTGTTGCACAGTACTTATGCCTTTCAATTAAACTCCAACCACTGCAGTCTCAGTGGGCTTCAGCGTTCCATCAAGGGCTTAAAGCCTGAAGTCCAAAAAAAAAAAGTGCCAGCAGAAAATCAAGAAATTTTGTTATCAAGATCTTTCAGAATATAATGATTCCTGTGTTTGTGAGCATAATGCTAGCTGCTGTGAAAGGGAAATCCTCAAACTCCAGTGACTTATGGCAGTGGAAATTAGTCACAGAACCAACCAAATTGTTGTTCCTGACTCAGGTGTGGTGCTAGTTCAGAAGGTGAACCAGGTACCTGGTATCATTCTGCCGTGATTAGCCACCATCTGTAGCAAGATCATCCAAATAGGTGACAGGATATTGGAAAACACATGGGTGGGTGCTGGTGAGTGGAAGTAAAAGTGGCATCTACTAGATTTAGTTATGTTCAGCTGATTGGAGTTTAACCACATGACTTAACTCACTAACAGGGGACAATACAACCTCATGATCGAGTTGTGTGAAAGCCCAAAAAGGAAATGGATTTGTTCATGTTTATGATGTTATTATTTGCATTTCAAGTTACATAAACCACTTACTAGATATTTAACCTCCACACTTCCTAGAATCTATCATGAAACTTAAGGTTGAGGAAATGAAAAAAAAAAATTCCTGATTGAGAAATGTCCACTGAGAAAGAAAGCCAACAAAGGACAAGAGAAGTGTATTATTTTTTCATGGTTTTTGGATCAAATAACTGATAAGAAGAAATTTAATGAAAGAAATGTTAATTTGGCTTATGTTGTTAACAGTTTCTTCCAAGGTTAAAACATTCCATTCTTCAGGAAGTTCCTTAAACAGAGGTAAAAAATTCAAAATAGCTCCAGGAAGTTCCTGAAACTGACCAGACTCACTAGACCCCTCCCTGCCAGAGTAAGTAATAAAAGAGAATTCCCTTCCAATGAACTGAAGCTGAACAGCCAAGAAGACTCATACAAGCTGAACTGCAAAGACTCTCCGGGGAGTAAAATCAGATGCCAGGAAGAAGCAGAATGAGCTGAGTTGCTGGAAGAGGTTAAGAACAACTGAGGCACCTGGAAAGGACACTGTCCAACTTGTTGAGCTGCCTGCAGGCTGTGTAGTGTGCTTCAGGTTCCCAACATTTGTGAGCTGTTACCTATGCTGGGTTAGCCCTGGAGACACAGTGTTCTTTGAGTCATTTCTGCTCCTGTAAATAACTCCTCAATGATAAGATGAAGACTTAGGTTATTGAATCTGCTTTGAAAATGCAACTACTAATTTTAAATAATTTATGTTGGATTGGATTTTTGTATATTGTATACAAATTTTGTATATTGATACAAACTTGAGATTGGTTTTGTTAGAAAATACTGTATTTTATATACATATATTTCTAATCTTGTTCAAGGTATTATACCTATACAGTTTATTTATCAGTGTAATGCAAATTGTTAGTCCCTGAAAGTTACTATTACCAACTAATTAGGATATAAAGAAATGAAAGCTAGTAGTTAGTCATTATAATTGAACCTGTAGTCATATTAGGTATGTGTTCAAGATTAAGCAGAGATATATTTTAGATAAACAGATCATCGTCAAACACTCCAGAGATCTACAGAATATGGCATTTAAGATGTTTTAATAACATAGATTTTTTTTTCTTTTTTTATGACTATGAGACATGTCTTCTCCTGGCAGCACCAATCTACTTCAGAGAAGATGATGGGTATTGAAGCAACTCCATATGGAGTTTACTTTCATTGTGGCAAAAGTTAGCCACTGGGCAAGAAAGTGCCCTCACATTGACTGCTGACAGTATGCTGTCCAAAATGGACAAGCAGGACACAAAACAAAGGACTGCTGATCCTTTCCAAGACAAGGTAGGAAGGCTCTATCAGATATGCTAAGCCTGTAGGCCAAAGAGAATGCCCCAATGTTGCCGAGAATCCTCTGGTGACTGTCTAGGCAGCTAGCTGTTTCTGTCATAAATCACATTTTTGGAAGTAGCTTTTTGCACTTCCTGTTTAACTAGGTAATATTATTTCCTTCTTGGGTCTCTGAGGGAGTTGAAGATTAGATAGTTATAGTTATAGTTTTCCTTGTTAACAATTTTAGAGAAGTGTAACATGTGTAAGTTTGAAAGACATCAGAAGATAGTTTTGGGTTGGTATTACAAGTTAGGATAGAAAATGAATTAGGTACATTTTGGACTCACCAAAATAGGATAGATAGTGGAATATTTTTGCTGAATTTGTCAAAGGCAAATGGATTAGACATTGTTGATGTATTTATTGCCTGCATATATTGTATATAGTTTTTCTTATAGTAGTTATAACTTTTTTCATTTTAGACAAAAAAAGGAGAAATGTGGTGATATTTTATTTGTGTACCCCAATAAAGCTTATCTGAGGTCCAGAGAAAAAAGCCAACCACTATAGCAAACATAGAAATCAGACAATGGTAGCACATGCCTTTAATTCTAGCATTTGGGGGCAGGGATCCATCCGGATCTCTGGGAGTTCAAGGCCACACTGGGAACACAGCCAGGTATGTTGGCACATGCCTTTAGTACCAGCACTAACCAAGGGGTCTGGAGATCTGTACAGACAGACAGGAAGAGATGTAGCTGGGCGGAGAGAGGAAGTAAAAGGGCAGAGACAGAAAGGTGTCCAGGCGTGGGTATACAGGAAGACTCTCTTTGGCTGAAGATTGCTAGTGGTAAGAATGTGGCTAGCTTCTTTCTGCTTCCCTGATCTCTCAGTTTTTACACCAATATCTGGCTCTGGAATTTTTATTAATAAGGCCATTTAGTAATTAGTCTTATACCTCACTCATCACATAATTGGACTTTTGTGATATCCATACTTTGGTTTGTTGTGGGATCCCTATTTAGGGTATGTAGATGTGTGTTTCATCTCTCTGCAGGAGAAGGTTTTTTTTTTTTTTTGGTTTATGAGACAGGGTTTCTCTATGTAGCTTTGTGCCTTTCCTGGATCTCGCTCTGTAGCCCAGGCTGGCCTCAAACTCACAAAGATCTACCTGCCTCTGCCTCCTGAGTGCTGGGATTAAAGGCGTGCACCACCACCGCCCGGTCAAGAAGAAGTTTTATAACACAACATCGTATACAGGGAGAGGATACAGTACACAAAGAAGGAGAACAGATGGTGGCAGAAGCATGAGGTGGCTGGTCACAGTTTATCTCTAGTCAGGAAGTAGAGAGTGGGCAGAGAGTTGGACAACATTAAAATACCGAAGCTACTCTCAAATTCCCAGTGACTGTGTCCAGTGGAGCTCCTCATACTAACCTACTGTGAACAGTGTAATTAGCTGGGGTGCCAAGTGTGCAGACCCACGAGACAACACAGCACATACACTCACATATGACTACAATTGCTTTACCTTTTGTTTGAGACCATAGTAATGCCTGTTCCAAGTCAATTAGCTGAGCCTACTCTAGTAAACCAACAGTCTAAGATCTAACAGTCTGGATCAACAGTCTAGATCCTAACAATTCACAAAGGGTTCTTTGTGGGAAATTTACAGTCTTTCTGTGAGTGAGGAACTGTAACTTTGGAGAATTCTAAAAAGCAGGTGCAACACTAAGTTGTCTATCATTTCACAGACTCCAGTCCCTCCAGCACAGACAGATGCTTGAACTAACTCCAGAAAAAGAAGGATGAACAGAAAAACATGAGAGAGCTAGAGATGAGAAATCTGACAGAGTTACAGTGTGTCGTTGGAAAAGAGCACTTTGAAAACAAAACAAAACAAAACAACAACAACAAAACAACCCAAAAACACAAAAAACAAGCAACCAAGCAAAAACAAAACAAAATACATTTTGAGTGATTTAAAGGCTACTCATGAAACTCTTAGGAAGTCTCTTGCCATTATTAGCTTAGGAAAACAAACTTAAACCATGATGAGATACCACTGCAAACCTTAAAATGGCTGGAACTCAAAAGTCAGACCCTACCAAGTGCTGGTGAGGAAGGGAACATAATGGATCGCTCACCTGGTGCGATGGATTTGCACTGGCTTGACTACTTCATACAAATATTTGGCAATTTCTTGTTGTCACATACACACTTACCATATGATCTAGCTATTTCATGCCAAGGTATTTTCCCAAGAGAAAGAAAGAGCATATGTCCACACAAAGATTTGTGCATGCATAGTCACAGAGTTTCATTTTAATAGTCAAACCTGGAAGCAACTCAAATGTCCATCATCAGGTTCCAGCAGCTGTGATACATCATGGAATAGATTCTCTTAGAGAGTAAAAATGACTAAATATTGATCAATGATATAACACAAAGGAATCTCAAAATAATTATGCCAAGTGAAAGAAGCCAAATTAAAAAATAGTACATGCTGTATGATTCCATTTATGCAAAGTATTAGAAAATATAAGCTAATCCAGACTGAAAGAAGATAGTATTATTTCCCCCCTCTGAAGATAGGGGAGGAAATTTGGAGGGCAAGATAGCAAAGTATTCCTCAATACTTCTGAAACAGTTGCAGGTATTTTTAATGTTTTAAGTGTGGTAACACTTTATATAGAGAATAATTCATACCCAATGGTATACCTTAAATATGAATATGTAAGGTTATTAAACCTAATAAAAACCTTTTTCTGTAAAAACAACATGTACTGATTTAAAATTAGGTATTGCCTCTATGATAGTCCTATTAAAATTATAATAAAAAATTGAACCTAAATTGAAGGGCATTCTAACTGATATCTTAAGGCCACACACACACACACACACACACACACACGCACGCACGCACGCACGCACACATGCAAACTTTGAAAGTATATTGAAAAGTAAAAGAAACATAGCGCTGTGACAAATGCTTCGTGATTTTGAAACAAACATGTGAACTTCATAAGACATTCAAATAGTAGATAAGCCCTTCTCATGTCTAGAGGTTAGTACAGAAGGAACATGACGCATCCATGTTAATTTCCTGTCTTTGAGGGCTGTGTGGTGGGCAGGTAAGTTCTGTAGTCTTGTCACGAGTGCATATCAATGTTTGTGGAAATTGTACATCAATATGGTACAACATCTCTTTGGGAGCTTAACTATGAAAGTAACTTTGTCTTCAAATAGTTTTCAGTATCTTTCTAGAAGATTATATTTGTCTAAAGAGTAAAATATTTAAAACTAAAAGCAAAGTCTCTACTAGAAAAAAAACAAAGTGAAAAATGAGTAAGAGATGTGAAGAGATATTTTGCTATCAATTGATACAGGAATGGCAAGGAAGCCTCTTGAGATGTTTACCATAATTAGTCATCATGGAAATGTCAGTCAAAACCACATGGAAATATCCCTTCACGTGTTTAACCTTGAGAAGATGAATGGTATTAGCTGCTGGGCGAGAAAATACAGCAATGGATCTCTGTGTGTTTTTGAAAAAAAGGCTATGAGATGATATTTTGGAAAATAATTTTGCATTTTTTTAAGAGTGTAAATATATCTGACTTAGTGATTTCACTTTGAGTTTTTCCCCATAAAAAATGAAAATTATCTTTATGCAGAGACATATATAAACATATACAGCAGATTTATTTGTAATGTAAAGAACAAAAAGTATGTTTGTAACAGGCGAATGGATAGCAAATTATGACATATCCAACAGAAGACTATTCAACAGTGGAAAGCAATCAACTCTTGAAGCACACTGCAATGTAGATGAGTCTTAAAATAGTTATTCTGAGTGAAAGGAATACGGCACACCAGGAAGTATGCTCTTTGAAACTTTTCATATAAAATAGTAGAAAATAAAATTCTATAGTGACAGAAAACCTAGCATTTACTACACAAAGATTATTAAAGGGAGGGGCTAGAGAGAGGGATTCCAGTTGAGACCTTTCCTACAGCCTTTGTAGGCTACAGCATGGAGATTCTTCAGTCAGCTAAAAACTGAACTACCATAACTGGTGTTGGTCCTATGAATAGAGATAGGTATACGTAAGGGAATTGAAGTTAGTATGTTGAAGAGACATCTGTTCCCACATTTACTGCAATATAGTTGGTAGTGGTGAAGTTTTCTAATTGACAGAGATCATCCAGGCATAAAAATGAATGCAATCCTCTCGCCTTTGGAGCTGGAGGAGATCATGCTCACTCAGATAAGTTAGGTACAGAAAAACAAACACTACAAGTTTTCACTCATGTGTTGGACTTAAAACATTGATCTCACACAAGAAAATTGGATAGTATCAGCTAGAGGTTAAGGGGGTAGGTGGAAAGATATATGAAGGTGTAATGAGCAACCATTGGAGACAAGAGATGAAATTGACTAAAGTATGGTGTGACAGAGGAACCATAACTATAATCATTTTTTATGCATTTCCAGATAACTACAAAAGAAGCCCAAATGTCCCATGCATAGGAATGAAAGCAGGTTGAGATGGGCATGTGATTTATCTCGTTTTTTATTATTGTTCATTGATGGATACACTGAATTATCCTACCATAATCCAGGGGTATAAACAAATGTAAAGTATCAACTTTGCTTCAAGAAAATTGGTCAGCTCTACAACACTCTTGAGGTTGATGTGTATGTCTATTCTCTCACTGTTGATGCCGTCAGTGATGTTTTATAGTCAGTCACCAGGATTAGCAAACTATGTACATTATTACACAAAAATTACTCTTAAAATTTTTCTCAGCAAAGACAGATGAAAAAAAGTCTTTACATAGTTCTTTGTGATCTTAAGGGGCAAAGAACACATGCTTATATCCCGAAGATTTTATGATGCCTGCTTAGCAGAGGCTGTAGTTAAGAGGATGGTTAACATCTGTGTGTGAAATTCAAGGAACTAAGACCATGTTTGGGAAGGAGCCAAAGGAATTCCCCTCCATCCCTGAGCCAAAGGCATGATTCAGAGGTTTTCTTGAACCTGCTTCACTTTCCACGTTAATAATTATTAATGGCTTTTGATTTACTACTGTGGAAATATTTTCCAGAGAAGTGGAAGTCCAAAGATGTCAGACAAAGTCAGTTGTCACAAAGGAAATTTTGGATACTGTTTCTACCAGTGTTGGGATGCATGCCAAAGGAGTCCTCTGACCAGATATGATGATGCTTGTGCCAGTGAGATTAGGATACAAGCACCAACTTCCATTGTATAAGCAGGAAAAGTCCAAAGCAAGCATTGTTCATTGCTTTCCTTCTCCGACTCAAAAGCCTTTTGATTCACTCTTTGCAGGAGGACACATTCCTCAGGCTGAGTTATTAGAAAGCAACAGTGTGTCTGACACTCAGTGTAGCTACTCACAGAAAGCCTCAGGGAGATGGACTGCTGTGGGTTATCTGAATAGTTCTTGCTCTCTTCTTTAGGAAATAAAGACTTCCATGCCCTAAGACTGGGCTTAAACAAGTTCTCTATTCCCAGTACTCATGCCTTAAGGTTACAGGAGTACCTCTGTCAGATAAGAGTGAGTGCATATTGTGTAGCAGTTTTCTCTGAAATTGAAACCATCCATCCTTCTGGGAAGCTCCTTTAGGCAGCTGCTAAGCAACTCAGAACAGGTTTAGGAAGTCCCTGAAGCTGAACAGATTCACTAGGTCCTTCCTTTCCAGAATAAGCAAATAAGACAGTTGATATTTATTCTCAGACAAGCAAAATGGCAAAGGAAATTCTGAGACCAGACTAGCTGCCTGGAAGAAGCAGAAACCTGCAGAGCTGCCTGAAGGCAGTTTAGACCAACTGAAGCATCTGGAAAGGACACTCTCCAGCCTGTTGAGTTACCTGCAGGCTGTGCAGTATGCTCCAGGTTCCCAGCATTTGTGAGCTGTTGCCCATGATGGGGTGGACTTTGATGATGCAGGAGTCATTTCTACTCCTGTAATCCCTCACCCATATTCCTGTAACCCCAACAAAACCACAGTTGGACTTTTGGGGCATCTGTACTTGGTTTGTTATTGAGTTTCTTATCTAGAGTGAGTAGACCTGTGTGTTGTATCTCTCCAGGAAAAATCTTGTCATACAACAATGCATCATTTCATGGCAAGGACTTTGCAATTGGAAAAGTGCATTTTTTTCCTTGTGGGAAATAGTGGTTTCACACTCAATCTGAGTCCGTATTGAAAACAATGAACAAGACATTCCTTGTGTGCTCTCAATGGCCATATAATATGAGACAGAATGGCTTTCTTGCTCAAATCTCTACACTTTTCGAGCTGGTGTGGACACAACACAATCCTAGCCTATCCTGGTTCATTTTTTCCCCTCTCCAAAGAATGTGCACTTGATAGTTACCAATAATAATGTTCTTCCTTTAAGGTCATTTGCTGCCAAACACAGACTTAATTAGAAATAATGGCTGATAGAAGCATATTGACCCAGAGCACTCCATCAGTATCTAGAATGTTCTAATAGATTAATTACTATAAGAAATGGGAAACTACTTATTCAGTACAGGATAAAGTTGACAATTATCCAATTTCCAAGTTTGTATTAAATTTTACTTCTTCAGCTGCAGATTGCCTTTCCCTCCAGACCTAAGATTTGTCTGAGGAATATGTAGGACAACGGAATGCTGAGAGTTAAACACGCAGAATTTACACTGGGTACATGGCCCAGCATGTAAAATATTAGCTGAGGAAGTATTTCAACTCAAAGTAGTGGTTCTTAGAGTAGGTGGAATGAAAGCCTGAATATCAAGACTCAATGCTAAGAATAGCATAACCATTTCATGACTGGAAGATATGATACAGCTAAAAAATGTTGATACCTTAAAAACTTATTTTTAACTATTTGTTCAAATGTTATCATAAATTCTAGACACAAAACATCTATGGTGGCTTGAATGGGAATAGTCACTATAGAATTCTATTTTTAAATACTTAGAACCTACATTGTTGGAACCATTTGAAAAGAATTAGGAGGTATGGTCTAATTGAGGGGGGTATACCACTGGGAATGGGCTTTGAAGTTTCAAAAACACTTACACCGTTCCCAATGGGCTCCCTTTCTTGAGGATCAAGAAGTATGATTTTAGCTGTTCCTGCTACCATGCTTTTGTTCTGTCATCATGGACTCTAAACCTCTGCAGAAGCCCAATTAAACTCTTTCCTTCATGAGGTGCCTTGGTCACAGTGATTTGTCACAGTGATAGGAAAGTAGCTAACATCACCCACACAGTGAACCTGAGCTTTGTGTTTTTCTTGTTGTCTATTGAAGCATGATGTTACAAACACTACTTCTGATAATTTGATAGAATCAAGCTTTGTCAGAGAGAGCATCCCCTGGGAACATGGCAGCCTTCTTCCTATTTAAGAGTCTTTTTTAGTCTAAACAATAACCTCATCATTGTTGTGAGCACATGTTTCTAGAAAGTGCTGCAAATAACAATGATAACATTTTTGAAGAAAAGAAACATCCAATGCCTCCTACCAATGGGGAAACAGCTTCCCTTATCCACCAAGCCTGGGGGACTTCTGTTGTTCATAAGCAGTGCTATGAGTTGGCATCTGTATGACCTCTTTTAAAATGGTGGGCCACATATTCTCAGACAAAAATTAAATGGCACACATGTATCACTACACTTGATAGCATTTTAGTGCTTAAGTTATTGACTCTATCAAATCCATTAAGTATCATACATCAGAAAGAGTAATGCCTGACAACCAAAAGTATATTCCAGAAATTAGTTGAGGCACGTATGATAAGGACAAGAAGCTAAGCAGAAGACAACGCAACCTTCTGACCATCTTAATGCTCCCCAGCTGCCAGCATCCAACAGCTTGGTGGGAAAATTTCAGACAGTGTTTAGCTTTCCTGATTGATGGGATGTTCACATTAACGAAGTTGGTTTTTTCATCAGTTATAATTTAAGCCGCTAAAATGACTACTTCCAAAGGTGACAAACATACAAAGTTTCTGCCTGTGGTCTAAAATTACCAAATCACAGATGTACTCTTGAATATTTAGCAACTTCTGGGAAATAATGTACACCTACCATAAATACTGTCACCCATCTGGACAACAGGATTGGTACCTTAAAGTTCAGTGGCTATGTATGTTCACCAGAACAAAGAGAATCCAGAACATTCCTAATGAGGGACAGAATTATTCGGTAAAATTAGGTTTATTAGCAGGTGAGGTTAATAAAGTACACTCACTACACAGAACAGAGTTGAGATGCCTCCTCTGATTCTGTTGCTGAGTCCTGACATTCTGCTCAGGGAAGACGAGGGCCAGTGGCAAGCTGCTTCATGCCACCTGACCTGGTCCTCGCACCCACGAGAGCGAGCTCATACACCCTCCTCAGTTTTAACTGGTCACATACTCAGAGAAGACCATTCCCATTAGGCCAGACACTCCAAAGGTCATTGGCTGAACAGAACAAATTCCCACAACACTTTCCATTTTTTTTTTGTCTAAATAAAAAGGTTCTAATCCTAACATGAAGCTATATACAAAAAGAAAATTTTCAAGTGTAGTCTAGAAGAAAGAAAGGATAATAACATAAATAGAAATGAAACTACAACCAAAAGAACAACATCAAGCAAGAAACACATATTAAATGTCCAGGCCAAAGGTAATTTGCAAGTTTCAGAGAATACTCCAAAAGCTGTCCTATCTTGAAGAATCTGAATCTTGGACCTGATACACTGTTAGCTAAGATTTGGGATGATTGTAACTGTAACTATCTAGTCTTCAACCCCTTCAAGTACCTGAGAAGGAAAATAATATTACCTCCGTAAGCAGGAAATGCAAGCAAGTGAATTCCAAAATAAGCAGGAAATGACAGAAACAGCTGGCTGCCTGGGCAGTCACCCAATGCTTCTCTGTAATGTTGGGGCATCCAGTTTTGGCTACAGGCCGAGAATATCTAACAAACCATTCTCAGAAGCAGAAAAATTTGAAAGACTGTCCTATCCTGTCTTGGCAAGTTTCCAGAAAGGACAACCCCATCAGCCAGACACCCCAAGGGTTATTGGCTGAATGGAATAAATTCCCACAACGCATTCCTCAGCAAAGGATGCCAGGAAGGAGCCCTTACTTGTAGAAACAGGATGAAAAGTGACCTGGAGAAAAAGATAAAAGGAGACAAGGAAGTAAGGGGACCACAAACTATGAATCCATTAAAAGGCCAAGGAGAAACGCAAAGGCCTGAATTTAAAGCATAGATGTTACCATTTCTGGTCAGGAAAGGCACCATCGGCTAGGGCTCTCGGCAGCAACCTGTCTTGATGTCCGGCATCCCCTTTCACTCTCTCCTCTACTGTCCTTGCCAGCCAGCCTCACATTCTAAACTCACAATGTGTTCTACACTCAGCAACTGATCCAGTCTTCCAAAAGGATATATTGGGTTATATTATTTCTGTGTAGACAATCTTCTAAGGGAAGGACTCCTTGCTAATAATAAAGTATAATGTATCTTATAATAGACTGAAAGACTGTAATTGAGTCGACCTGTGGGTAATTATCCTTCCTCATTTCTGATCTGTTTTTCCTTTGTTCATGATGTCTGCATCACATGTGGCCAAGCTTCTCTGAAAATATTCCCTTACTACTTCATCTTCTCCTTAATAATCTCTCAGCCCAAACCTCAGGCTTCAGAGGAGCCTCACTCAATGATTTTCCTCCCAGCCGTTCTCTGTCTTCCAATTTTCTGTGTCATAATTAATATGTTTAATTTCTATTTCTTTTTCCAGTTTTAACTCACTATTTCCAGCTTTAAAATCAAACCTGTGTAGCAGAGAGATCTCAGCTCTCTTCCACTATTACCCAATTCAGAGGAAAGTGTCTCTCACACTGCAGATCTACAGTACACATTCTCAAATTAATCAAACATCTTTTGTTCAAGTTGCGTTCAGGGAAAACTACTAAAATCTAGATCAGCATAAAATGAAGTTGGAAAATTAATGAAACAGCAAACAGGAAATAGAACATTTCATGAGGGAAAAGTAATTGTCTTTCTTGTTTCAGCTTGGTTACATGTGAGGTTTTCTGTTTTATATTTTCCTCATTTGAGAATAAAATATTAAGTACATATAACATAAAGCAAATTGGCAGTTTATGTATTTAAAAAAAAAACTGCTGCTTTGGTATCCAGTGACAAGCAAATGAAAAATGGATGTTCTTATCCCAAGCACAATCCTAACTCACTCACTTTAACTCAAGTTTGTAAAACAACTCAAATTTTGTTTTTCTGGGGAGAAATTGCCAAGCTAATCAGATATGCCACTTACTCATTTAAACACGTTATGGTATGTGGTGGGAACAGGGTTCTCAATGTTTGGGTGTCAGTGAGACCGCAGTGGGAGGCTCATTTAATTTTACTCAAACCAAAACCACTCTTGGCTATAGGCACAGCCACTGAATGTTAGCCAAATATGTATGAAAGACATTTCCTTTTTCATGTAGCAGGGACCATGCCAAGAAAGGAAGATAAGTCAGTAGTGATTCATCTCCGGGACACAGACATCCAAATCAGTTGTTATCATGTTTTAAGACAAAATTCAGAGTTCATTTTGAGTTTGGAAAGACAAACAGACATTGTTTTACACAGTAGATACAGAAGTGTTTTAAAAATGAATACTTACATAAATAAAGTCATCTTAAAAATAATATTAAAGAAAGCTGAGCATCATGGGACATGATAGTAATCCTAAGGATTTGGAGTATGAAACAGGAGGAGCATGCCTTTGGGACCAGCCTGGGCTGCATAGTGACATAATTTCACTGAAATTGTGGAGGGGAAGTCATAAAACAGGTATTTATTTGTGAGAATCTTTCAGGGAACCTTCCCTCAAAGATCAGAAATTTTGTAACATAAATGGGGCTATTTGCTTCATAATGAGTCAGTTTTGCTGTAAAACAAGGTGAGGTGCTCATATGAAATCAGTCCTTGAAGATGATCAAAAGAGAGAGGAGAGCCTGGAACATGATTTTGACAAGGATTGATTACTTAGTAGAAATACAATTCAACACTGGTGGAACTTACTTTTCTCTTCACTGAAGTTTCTTTCTACTTAGCCCGTAGCTGAGGGCTCCCCAGTGTCATTTTCTTCCGGGTGTCCTTTCTCCACCTCTCTCCCCAGGAGTAAAGAGTCTTAGATCTAAATTATTTTGCCTGTTTAGCAACCACAGGTCCCCTGTTAGCCTTGATTTCACTGAATTGGTTTCTGGGGACTCTGGGAGCTCTTTCCTCTACTATGGCGAGTGCGGTCCATTTTCAGTCCTTGAGAATCATATACTAATATCAGAGGCTGTAGCTAAAGTTTTCCTGCCTGGCCCACAGTCAGGACAAATCTCTCTCACCCGCCAGTCCCACAGCTGCTCAGACCCACCCAAGTAAACACAGAGACTTATATTGGTTACAAACTGTATGTCCATGGCAGGCTTCTTGCTAACTGTTCTTATAGCTTAAATTAATCCATTTCCATAAATCTATACCTTGCACGTGGCTCGTGGCTTACCAGCATCTTCACATGGTGCTTGTCCTGGTGGTGGCTGGCAGTGACTCTTTCTGCCTTCCTGTTCTTTCCTTTCTCCTCTCTGTTAGTCCTGTCTATACTTCCTGCCTAGCCACTGGCCAATCAGTGTTTTATTTATTGACCAATCAGAGCAACACATTTGCCATACAGAACATCCCACAGCAAGAGGCTGAATCCTCTTTGAGTGTTCCAGGGAGCTACAGATGAGAGGAGATGTATCAAAGGAGCCTGAGTCATTGGACTGCATAGGTTATCTCTGTTCTGTCGTGTTTCAAGGAGGAACTAAATGTCCAAGTCTTAATGAAGATTCATTTGTCCAGATGGAGAGTTGGAGCAATAATCTGTAGTAGTGTTTTATTATGTTATATAAATACAACATTCAGGCTTAAAATATGGGAACCTGCATTTGAATTCTTGCCATGACCTTGGAGATGGTGGAGCAAAATTTGTGAGAGTGTAATAGCAGTCCAACCTATTCATTAGATACTGGACTTCAAACATGGAACACTGGACTTTACGGAGCTGTAATTTGTATCCTTTGTCCCCCAGATGGATGTCTGTACCCAGACAATGTAATGGAGACAGCCCTGGGAGTCTGCTCCTTCTCCCTTCTGGGTGGTGCATACCACTAGCTGCTGAGGAAGATATGCATGTGGCACAAAGCAAAGGGATGTCTGTGATACGCCTTTAATCCCAGCACTGGGAGGCAGAGGCAGGAGCATCTCTGAGTGATTGAGACCAGTTTGGTCTGCACAGGCAGCCAGGGCTGAAGAGTGAAACCCTGCCAGAAAGGGGGGAAAAAGGAAGAATTACCACCGCTACTCCAGGCCATTAAAATTGGATTTGGCCAGGTGACTTCTTCTCATCCATGATATGTGAACTGAAGTGACATAAATACTTTCTGCTGTGAACCTTGAGATTCACTATGTGCCACTACCATAATTTTCCCTTCTACTATGTGATTGCCTAGGTCTTGGATAGATTCCAGAATATTTGGAATAAAGACTGACATTGAGCAGAAGGGTTCCTGACCTTCAGTGAATATTCAGCCAGAGCAGAGAAATAATTCTTTGCTCTTATAATCCACTGTGAGTTTGTGTGTTACTTGTGACCATAGCACAATTTAGCTAGTCAGGGAGAAAGGGTGAACACAAGACAGACACACTGTGTGGGCAAACTAGAGTTCACTAAAGGTTAAGGATGGAAGATGATGTGTGTATGCAGACCAGAAGCCCGCAACCTGATGCCAGGAGTGTCCTTGAGCTCCAGAAATGAAGAAAGGGGAAAGTAAGGGCATGGGAACCTTAACCAAGTCAGAACTCAAAACTGAACTCATGTCATGAAGCTGGCTTATGTCCCTTCCATGGAGGTGACTAGAGGTTTCATGTGAGAAAACAAAACAGTGATAGAGAGAGAACATAATAATCATCCTCCACATCTGAATGTTGGCTTAGTCATGTCTTCTTTTCATAATAAAACACATTGACAGCATTGGAACTGCAGAGGTGATTTCTTTATCACTCATACCGTGTGACTGACCAAGTGTCTAAACCCCTGCTCAGACGGAGCTCTTTGTTGTGGTGAGATGAAACCAGGAAATCCAGAACACAGTGCTGTAGCTAAAGTTTTCCTGCCTGGCCCACAGTCAGGACAAATCTCTGTCACCTGCCAGTCCCACAGCCACTCAGTAAACACAGAGACTTATATTGGTTACAAACTGTATGGCCGTGGCAGGCTTCTTGCTAACTGTTCTTACAGCTTAAATGAATCCATTTCCATTAATCTATACCTTGCCACATGGCTCGTGGCTTACCGGCATCCTCACATGCTGTTTGTCATCAAGGTGGCTGACAGTGTCTCTCTGACTCAGCCTTCCACTTCCCAGCTTTATTCTCCTCCTTGTCCCACCTATACTTCCTGCCTGGCCAGTGAGTGATTTATTTATTGACCAATCAGCAACACACTTGACGTACAGACCATCCCACAGCACAGTGCTAAGAATAAAGTCATTTTAGAAGAGTGGCAGAGTCGGTTTGGGGGGACTACTGACAAATATACCACAATGTTCCTTGGGTTAGCAGAAATTGAAATTTTTCTACCTTAAATTCCAGTCAAATTCACACTAAAAAGCTATGGACAGCTCTATAACAAATTTGTTGACCTAGGAAATTTTGTAGAATATAGGCTTGGAAATAAGTGATGATACTAGTAGGAGCATTGTTTTTATCTATTTATCTATTTATTTATCTTAAATTTATGAACTTACAAAGAATTAGATCTTTAAAATATTTATTTTACTTTTAAGTATATGTATGCATGTACTCGTGGCCACAGAGGCCAGAGGACGGCATTAGATTTCCTGGAGCTGGAGTTACCAGTGGTTGTTTGTCATCGTTTGTGGTTTCTGGGAACTGAACTCAGGTTCTCTGCAAGAGCAGCAAGTGCTCTTAAGTCCTAATCCATGTTTCTACCCCCAGTACTGGATTTCATTATGAAAATTTGTAAGCAAACTTTACTTTTTTCCCCTTTCCTTCTGTTCCATCCCCACTCTTCCCATGTGTTCTCCCACGCCAGTACCTGCCTGCCACTTTACATCACATGCGACCCCTTTGTCCTCTCTCCCTTTTTTAACACCTCTTGTTCCCCTCTCATGGTTTACTGTCTAGTTTCATAGTCTACACCCACTCTTACAACCTCTTATTTACATAAAAAAATGAAAAGTTTGGGTCAGCATATGAGAGAGAACATGCCATGCAAAGATTGTGTTCTTGAGAACTGAATTTCTTCACTTAATATAATAAAGCCCTGTGGGGATATACCCAGGGGTGATAAAACTGAGGCATACTAATTCATACTACAACAGTGAATAAGAATCTCTGTTTGTGAGGCAAAATGAACTCTCAAAGTCATTTCTTTTCATTTGTTTGTCTTATTGTTTTTGTTTTTTTTCTTGGTTTTTTTTTTTTTTTTTTTTTTTTTGGTTTTTCGAGACAGGGTTTCTCTGTGTAGCTTTGCGCCTTTCCTGGAACTCGCTTTGGATACCAGGCTGACCTCGAACTCACAGAGATCCGCCTGGCTCTGCCTCCCGAGTGCTGGGATTAAAGGCGTGCGCCACCACCGCCCGGCTTGTTTTTGTTTTTTAAAATGTCATTTGACTTACTTTTTTATTAATTAATTTTTTTCACTTATTTTATATCTTGACCACAGTCTCCCCTCCCTCCTCTCCTCTCCCCCTCTCCCCTTGCCTCCCTTCCGCCCCCACCATCCATTCCTCCTCTGTTTCTGTTCTGGTCAGGGGTTGGGGGAACTAGGAATCCAGTTGGGAGGATTGGGAGTGGGATGGAGGGGGAAGTAATGAAAGAGATGTCTGATGTGGGAGGTGCATTTTGTGGTCAGGGAGAAACCTGGTGCCAGGGAAACTCCCAGGAGTCCAAAAGGATGACACCAGCTAAAACTCCTAGCAATAGTGGAAGGGTGTCTGAACTGGTCATCTCCTGTAATCAAATTGGTGACCATCCTAATTGTCATCATAAAGCCTTCATCCAGTAACTGATGGAAACAAATGCAGAGATCTCAAAGCAGTTTTAATTCACATTTATATATACTTGTTGGTGCAATGTTTCTTCCATTGAGAACTCTGCCCATTTCGTTACCAACTGACTGACTGGCAGTCAACCCTTGCTCAGATCACTTCCTTGTCTGCTTGTGTCTTCTCTCTCCGCAGCATCAGTTTCTGCATTTTTAAAAGTCTTTCCTTGAACTCCACCTAGATATCCAGAGAGCCCTGAAAATCCACTTGGCCAGTCTTAATCCCATGCCTGGTTCCTGCTTCTAATTGTCTAAGCTCATGAATCACGAGCAGTGTTTTCTTGATGAACTACACACACTACAGGTGCCTTCTCTTAGCTCTAAATCTTTATTCAATATTGGCTCTCAACATTTAGGTCCTTGTGTATAGATTCCATGTCTGCTTTTCAATGCCACTGAAAAGCTTCATCATTCATCATGTGGGCCTTTGGAACACATCTCAGCAGTTATTACTTCCTGCCACTCTCCTCACCTCAGAAGACTGTACCTGGTATTCCTGGGCTAATTTCTAAGTATAAATCTGATTCAACCTTTCTTTAAGAACAATCAGATCCCCAAGATCTTGGGATTAAATTTGAATACTTAATTTCAGAATTTGAATTCAAGGATGACAAAGGTGTTTCCTGACCAAGTGAAAATTGTCTGGTCATGCTCCCTGACCACCCCTGCCCCCCATAACAAGAGCGCGTCTCTCGGGGAACTGAGCTCCCTTCTGCAGGGTGTCTCACATTCGTCCTTCTTGTTGTTCTTGCTACTTTACTTTCCAATTTGATGCAGCTTTGTCTTAAGCACTCGAAGTGACTCAAAACGTCTGCACTTTCGGGCATCCATTCTTATTTTTCTCAGTAGAAAAATTACTACCTGCATACAAGTAGAAAACAATTTTCTGTTGCTAAATCACTGCTGGTATGATCAAAATTGATACTGATATCATCCCATATGGTGAAAACAGAAACACAAAAGGATATTTAATATTAGAATAAGCATGTAAACCTTTGCAGTAAGTACAGATGAGTGGACTGTTTGTTTTTGTTTTGAGACATGATCAGGTCAGCCTGGAATTCACTGTGCAGCTTGGCTGGTTGTGAATTCACAGTGTGGCTACCACAGCTGAGCAAGCAGTAAGACAGGACACATTGGAACTTTGCTCTGTTTTCTACTTTCAGACTCCACAAAAATAGTGTTAAATCCCAGGGGGAAACAAATGTGTCACCCACCACTTTGTTCTGCATGGTGTCTTGTGTTCAGACTGTAGAACTGGGATGCTTTAGGATGATTTACTGGGATGAGTTAAAGTACAGTAACCTAAAATTGCGGGGAATTTCCTAATTATTCTGGGGCTAATTGAACCTATAATGTCACTATTGCCATAATGACACGTGACATATAATGTCACGAAAAATATAAAGTCAGAGACTTAAACTATTGAGGGAAAAAAACCAGTATTTTTTCATTATTTTGAGAATACATATTCTGCATTCATAACAAAAAGACAACATTGATTTTGGATACAATCATATACACAGGGCTGCTGAGGATTATAGAAATCTTTTGTTCTACTTATTTTCCTATGACTCTCATGAAAATGTGAAACTGTGTTTTATTATTCTCAAATCATTTACAGAATCCTACATAAATTTTAGACTGGATCTCTGCCTAACACAGCAGACAGATCAAGGGTATATTTCCTAGTAAATTGCAATCCAGATCTTTGTGCCACAAGTTTTCCAGTTTATGAGAATATTAACCATAAAATAATGGTTCTCTGGTCTTTACATTTCAACACAGGGGAAAGTTTGAGCTGAGGAAAAGGAAGCTTAATTAAGATGGACCTCTGAAAGAATTTAAAAATGAACTTAGATACCAGACATAGTTACAGGGTGGAAAGTAACAGTCTATGAAACCATAAGGAAGTAGGGTATCACTCAGGTTGCATCTTAGGTCAAAGCATCTTATATCAAAGGCCACATATTTTTTAAATGTAACACTTTTATTGATTTTTTTTTGGAATTTCCCATCATGTACCCTAATCCCATTCATTTCCCAGTCCCTTCACATGCACTCTTCACCCTTGTAGCATGCCCCTAAGAGAAAATTAAAAATTAAAATATTAATTAAAAGAATACAGATTTTGCTCCTCCATCTTTCCCACCACTCCATCACTTCTCCTTTCTTCTTAGTGGCGTTGGAAGCTGTGGTGTGTCACACAGTATACCCGTTTTGTCCAAACAGCTCTACTTGCAAGTGATCATTGTCATGAGTTGTTGGTTTAGCTTGAGGCCTCTGGCTTTTGGTACACCATCAATACTGGACCCTCACTGAAACTCCTCTTGGGTGTCCTGTTGTTGCCCTGAGTCATGGAAATCCTGCAGCTCAGGTTCCTCAGGACCAGTCCCTTTACCCTCTCCAGAAGGTCATTGATGGGGTAGATGTTGGGGTGGGCCAACTCAAAGCACTGGATGTGGGCCTGGGTAGTAGCTGAAGTGGTCATTCTGAGCCTCCTCTGGGACCACACTCCTCAGGCAAAGGGCAGAGCCAGTTCTTCTGTGCCCTTGCCATTTGGAGTCAGCTCTCACTGGGCCTGGGCAATCAGAGCCAGCTCTCCCGCTGTAGCAGCCAGCGAGGAGCAGTGTTAAGTCTCCTAGGACCAGTGAAGGGTGGGGCTGGCTTAGCATGGTCTTTGGATTTCAACACACATGACTCTCAAAATATTTAATGAATGTCTTTCCAGTATGATCCATTCCTGATTACATTGCAGTTGATAAACAAGTTCATTAGTTCACTGAACTCCTAAGATGTAAGAAAGGCAAAATTGATGAAGAGTAATAGATAAGAACTATGCAGTAGTGACAACTTGTAGAAAAAAGAGGGGTGGGCTGCTGTGGAACAATCTTTGCCCACTGTGAATCTACATTACTCTCATTGGTTAATAGAGAGCTGACTGGCTTACAGTTGTCCAGGATCGAGGGTATATTTCCTAGTAAATTGCAATCGAGATCTTTGTGTCACAAGTTTTCCAGTTTAAGAAGCCAGACTAGGAAGATGCTGGGAAGAAGAAGGGAGGAGTCTGAGAAGTCTGAAGGAGACACCATGAGATGCAGAGCAAGCAGGTTGGGAAGTACATACATGAGGTAAATGAGACTCATAGCAGCACATAGATGAATAGAGATGGGTTAATTTAAGGTGTAAGAGCTAGTTAATAATAAGCCTGAGCTATTGGCTAAGCATTTAAAACTCATATTAAGTCTCCATCTCAGTTATTTGGGAACTGGTGGGCAGGAAATAAAAACTCCACCTACAGTGGGTTGGGGCTGGTAACTGCCTTCTGAGTCCTATTGCTATGGAACAAATGAGACTTGATCACTCTCCTCAAGGATTCATGTGTTGAAGCTTAATCTTTTCTTGATTTTCCTATGGACCAAGTGATCGGTCCTTAGGTTAATCTGTGGCTGCTAGCGGCTTCAGAAGGCGAGATCAGAAGACAAACTAGTACTCTCCATCTCTTGTCATGTAAAACCCCATTCCACCTTGGACCGTCTCTGCAAGAAGGTCACCACAGATGTAGCTAGCAAGCCTGGGGCTAGTGCTGTAAGCAAAAGTAAACATTATATTGTAAGTATCCAACCTCAGATGTTTCAGTACAGAAATGAAAAAAAACCAATGCTACACCCATACACTTAATATACCTCTTCGTGACTCTACAAGCCCACCAAAAATCTAGGAGGCTGAAATGATTATTCTAAATAAGAGGTCAGTAGTTTAAAGTAATTTATAACTACTAAAAATAACCCCAAGATAATTCAAAATGATATACCTTAAGAAGAAAAAAAAATACTTTAGGAGAGACCCATCCATGTTTCTCTATTGGCAGTGCTATTCTTTCTTAACATGCTGCTAGATTTGTTGTGACAAAGAAAGAAGAACATGGCACCTTAGTAGGTAAATAGAAGACAAATACCAAATACCATGCACAGTGCCTATTCTTTACAATGCGTGGTCTACTGAAAGTCACTTTGTGTTTCATGTTAAAACAATAAAATAGAAGTGGGGGGAGAAAGAGAGAGAGGAGAGAAAGAGAAAGAGGAGCTTGTGAGCACAGACAGATGCTGACTCAATAGTTTTGTTTCTGAAGGGTAGAATATTTACTTTTTAATTAGACTGTAAATTCTTCTAGGGAAAGATCCACTCTTTGATTTATTTAAATACCAAGTAGTAGAGAGTTTGGCACTTAGTAATTCCCCAAGAAAGACCCAGCCCAACCAGGTCAACTAACAAAGATTTGCTAATTGCTACCAGTAATTCTGATTTATAAACAATCTACTTTTCGGCTAGAGGGGGAAAATAATGAATATTTAAATAGTGGAAAATTATAGTATGTATTTTTAAAAAACTAAAAAAGTTTCCTTTTTTGAAAAAAAACGTAAATGAATTGAGAAATTGTAAGTGTAAATTTCAATTGGTAACAGGTGATTATTCATAAGTATATATGTATATTTAAAAATGCCTACTCATGTGAAAAAGCATCAATTGACTGGCAAAGACACCAGCACACAGCAGAGCATGAGTGCAGCAGTGTTTTCCTAGACAACACCACTTTCATCAATGCATGGTCTAAACACATAAATCACTCCTTTAGATCATTTTCAAGAAGAACTGGTAGATGTTAACATAGGCATATATACATGTATTACCTTAGTATAAGCTCCTGAATATTAGTAGTTGTTATTTTTTATGTTTCTCATTCTGTTATGAGAATATAATATTGACTACCTTCCATACTGGAAACAAAATATTCTGTGATAGAAAGTATCAATTGGTATCAGATCCTTAGTTCATTAAAGTTAAGAACATGGGCTGGGTGTGGTGTCTTTAATCCTAGCACTCAGAAGCAGGAATAGGCAGATCTCTGAGTTAGAGGCCGGCCTGGTCTACACAATCATTTCCAGGACATGCAGGGTTACATAATGAGACCTTGTCTCAAAACAAACAAAACAAATAAAAAATTTTAAAGTTAATAACATGGAAATGATCTTCAAGTTTGATCAACACAAAGGAAAATATTTAATTAAATTCTTCTTTAAACAATTATTAATATGTGTACGTGCATAATGCATATGTCAGCATATGTGCCACAGTGTGTGTCTGTGTAAATCAGAGGACAACTTGTGCAGCCAATTCTTCCCTTCCATCTTTACATTGGGTTGTGGGTATCAAACTCAAGGCACCAGCTTGTGCAGCAAGGGCCTTTACTTATAGCCACGTCTCTAGTTCCATTTCATCAAATGGTTAACATTACTTAGTAGTATCGCTTTCATGCCATCTACTTAAGTAGTGATGAGTTTTGTGTGAAATAATACTTAAACATAAAGGACTAAGTCTTTACAGTTCTTGGAGTCTATCGGACATTAGCTAGATGTTGTACTCTCTCATTTCTTATGGTAAGGCATCTTTGTAAATATGCTTCCTTCCAATCATATTAAGGGATACAATTTGAAAACTCAACAGTTGAATGTTTCCTCTTTGGGATCCTAAGAATGGTCATATTCTGCAATTGAGGCACAAACAACTCACACACAGTCTCCTCTAGGACAGAGAAATCCCCACTCTGTTGTGTTATTTGAGCCACGTGCAGTATGCTTTGTTCACTCATATGTGCTCGTGAACTGGTACTGGGCAAGGTATAATTGGTGCTGACCCACGGAATGGAAATTCCCATGGTCCTGCTCCATTGATGTGTACCCACCACAGCCTGTTCCATTCAGTCTCCCATCTCTCATTTGAAACTAACTTTGCCTTTTACCCTCTCATCTAAGCCTGTGGATCACATTTCTACATCTACAGCTACATCAACATACTTCTAGGATCCAATTTCTTAGTTCATTTCCTATAGCCTCAGCTTCCTACCAGCTCACTTCGATTGCTGCAACAGCCTCATGTCTTCCCACTTCCCCCTCAGTCTCTGCATTCCATTCTTAAGAGTGCAGCATCACCGATGGCATGGAAAGGTATGGCTAATCTTGCCCCATAATTTCTCCTTCCTGTCCACATACAACTATTTTCCTATTCTTCTCTCCTCCCTATCTGCTAGCCCTTGGCTCTCAGTGAGCACTGGCGGTTCCTAACGGTCTTTGTACACAGTCCAAATATCTGATGGCTGAGTCTCTCATGTACTCGGGAATTTTCTTCAATGTCACATCACAGTGAGTTTTGTTCTGCTTGCTCTCCTGGCAGGTTCAATTTTTCTCTCTTTGCTTCTCTCCTCCTGCCTCCTCACACCCAATCCATTCATTTTTTCCTTTAGAATCTATCAATTTTTTTGTACAAAATATATTATAATATGCTGTTGTTGTTGTACATTTTGTAACAAGGTAATCTCCTATGCAAGAATTCTTCCTGTTCTCTCCCCTTGGGTTTATCCTTAGTATCTAGTAACTTACCTGAAACATTTATTGAATAATTAATGAACTGTACTTTCTTGATCATTTAATGTTTCCATTTTTCAATTTTTAACTTGAGTATGTATATGTATATATGGAATAGATTTATTTTATTATTTTGTGTGTATGAACGTTTGGCCTGAATGTATGAGTGTGCAGCATGTGAGTGCTCTATGCCTGCAGAGACAAGAAGAGGGCATCAGGTATCCTGGGACTGAAATTTCAGGGCTCGTGAACCACCATGTGAATGCTGGGAATCAAACTCAGTCCACTGCAAAAGCACTAAGTCCTCTTAAGTGCTGTGCCAACTATATACCCAAGATGTGAGTAAATTTAAAGTAATAACTACTTTGCTATTTTGAAGGTCTGTACTTCAAGTTTTTTTGCAAGCTCTGATTGACTTTACAAGGCTTGAAAATTTAAGTGACCACACTGATCATAACTTTACTTTGTAATAATGGGTTTCCTGGTCAGGAACGTATGATGAGCAGAATGGTGGACAACAAAGCCCAGATAACAGAGATATTCTTTCAATGTACTCTAAAAAACAGTTGTATTAGCAATAAGTTTCTTGTTCTAATGACTAATTGGTAAACTAGACCACAGGCCCTCAAGACTTTATTGACAAAAATAGATTTTTAAGGTTAGCTGATCAGGTTAGAGTTATTAAGATTGCCTTAAGTTCATTTTTGCAAATGATTAAGGCTCTTCAAACAGACAGTCATTACAATAATCTCTAAGAGTAATGCAATTAGTAAATATGACCTCAAATACGGTAAATATTCAAAGTTGTTGGCCTGGATTGTCCATTAAGCAAGCACGCAAGCACATAAAAGGACACATGTTTTTATACAAAGGTTTATTCCCTTTCAGTGGAATAGTGTTTGTCTTTTACAGTTCTGTTGTAACAGGGATCTTTAATATTCATGTTATCTAATTATAACAATAGGTATGTTGCAGATCAGAATCCATTTTCAGGTAAGGAAATTAAGGATTTCTGTCAGGTCCTACCTAAAAAAATGAACAGGCAGAATTTGTGCTCCTTTTGTTCCTTCTTTCTTACAAATCTGCCATTGTTTCCACAGATCCCATATAATTTCCATAACTTCCTATTGTGCAATCCTTTTTTAATTCACTCCCAAGTCTATCAGGTAGTTTTGTTTCACTAGATGACTATGGTCTTCACTGGACTTAAGGATATTTTTCTTTTTGTAGTCCAGACCTTGTCATTCTTTCTATAATGGTAGCATTTAGCTACTGTATGAGCTGTTTCCTTTCTGCTAATTTTCTTAATGTACATGACACTGCACACATAAAAAATATCATATGGTCAAGTTTGACATTTATATGTCTGTGAATCTATCACCACAATCAAGATAGCAAACCTCACATCAACTTCTCCTCATGTCCTTTGTGACATGTATTTTCTAGATTGAAATGTAAATTTCTAGAATGTGAAAAGTCCCTGTATACTCATTCATTTGAACATTTGGTGCCTAAGTTGGTGATGTTGTTTGGGAAGGCTGTGGAACCTTTAGATGGAGCCTTGTGGGAAAAAGTTAGTCACGGGTGATGGGGTCTGGGGTTTTATGGCTGAGATCATGTCTTATTCCCTGTTTCTTGACCCAGATAGGAAATGACCAGCTCTCTCCTGCTCTTGCTGCCAGACATTCCGCCCAGATAGACTTAATCCCTTTGAATTGCGAGCCAAACCAAACCCACCCTCACTCAAGTTGCCGTTCTAAATATTTTGTCTCAGTAAGAAGTGGAGTAACAGAGTAAACAAAATGAATCATGTAGCTTTTATTTTCTCTTTGTCTCTTTCCTGGTTCTTTTCACCCAAAATAATGATGCCGAGACTCCTCTATATATGCTGCATATCACAAATTCATTCATTTTATTGCTTAGTATTTTTTAATTGTGTGGATACATGATGATTATTTTAACATCTATTTGCTGAAGTACACTTCACTGTCTACAACTTCAGGCTATTACAGATAAAATTGTTATAAACATTCGCATGACTAAATTTTCTCATTTTCTTGGGTAAACACCTAGCTAAATCCATCACGTGAGCTATGTTAAAAATATTTTTGAGAAATCACTAAAATATTTTTAATCAGTAGTTCCTGAGAACTTCAGTTGTACTATTTTCTATGGTCATATTTTAATTTTAGCCATAGTAATGGGTTTTGTTTACATTTTCCTATTGACAGTGGCATTGAGTGATGTTTTCTATTATTTATCATTGTGAATTTCTTCCTGACTAGTTTTTCAATTCTGTGGAAACTATTTATTGTTGACCTGTAAAGGTTCTTTGTGTATTCTAGATGATAATCTTCATTGGACATAATAGTCTCTCAGCATCTGTGACAGTCTGAATCCTTGTACTCCCTGTAGGTACCAGAACCTGTAAAATCTCAAATCCCCTTTAAATAACACAGGTGGTATTTGCATACAATCTCCACATATAACACTGTGTATGTCAACTCAGATTATACTACTTTGTACAATGTAATACTATGTAAATACTATGCATGGAATTGTTATCCTGTACTGTTTATAGAATAATGACAAGAAAAATGTCTGCATGAATTTTTTGAAAACAAAGGTTTTGATATACACTTTGTTTAACACATAGATGCTAATAGAACCCAGGGTTATAGAAGGACAACATATATTTTAGAAACATTTTTGGTGCTCACCCCATCTTTTTCTTTTCTACACAATGTCTTTTGAAGAGCAGGATCATTTAATTTTGATGAAGTTCTGTTTATTGATTTTCTTCTACAAGTGTTTCCGTTGTATGCTTAAAATATTTACCAAATACAAGGTTACTAAATTTTTGTTTTCTTCTAGAAATTGTGTAGTTTTTGCTTTTACAGTCTATCTGTGACCATTATTTTATTTATAAGCACATAAATTGTAGGGTAAGAGGTTGGGGTCAATTTTATTTCATGTTTTGCCTACTCTTTCTGGATTATTTCTTGTGAAGATTATCTTTTCCCACTGAATTTCTTTGGTGCTTTTGTCAAAGACAGTTCCCTAGATATGGGTGTCTATTTCCAGATTCTATTTAGTTTTATTGACTTTCTTATCTGTCTTTAGGCCAATGCCACATCATCTTGACTACTAGAGAACTAGAAATATCCTAACTTCAGAAACTCTTTGATCTCTTGAAGCTCTTATTTTAACTTATATTGACAAGAGAGAGTGATATGCAATGTATGATGTTTTGTGCAGAGTTCCAACACAACCTCTTCATTATACCACTACATACCTGTGAACCATAACATGTTCCCTTCTAGCTGAGAGAATATGGATTATTTCTAGCCCAATGTGAACTCCAAAAATTTTCCCTTTCTTTTGTCATTAAGTCTTGTCACTAGGTAGCTTCCTTTGACAACTTGCTGATCAGTGGAGGACCCAAGAAAGACCATCTATCAATACATCTCTAGATCACTGTCTTCTTTATGGGCACAGTTGTCTTCCTTGTGAAACTGTATCACATCCAGGTCCCTGAGATTCCCAGCCTCCTATTTCTGCTTCCTCAGTCCACAATGAGGAGTAAGTCACCACTGAGTTTCCTGTCTCTGTTTTAACTTTAACTTAGATGTTCTTTCTAAGATTCATTATAGTTTCTGTGTAAGATGTTTTCTCTTAGGAGTCACTGTTATGCACTACCCAAGATATATCTGAAAACTAACCTCATACATTCTGTCCATTGTCAAATTTTCTAATTATTTCACATTGCCTGAAAATGAAGATTGCTGCACTTTTTCAAAGTCCTAAATCCCAAAGAGTCCTAAAGACAGCAACTACCATGTATGGAAGGCAACCTGCTCACTGGGTGTCATCCTGACATTCCTATCTGGTCCTAAACACCTTCTTTTAAACATTCAGTGGTTTCATTCTTCTGTTTTAATATTATACACTCATGACTGATGATCTCTTAGTTCTGTGTGATTGTCACAGTCTGTCATTTTCTTTTCATTTCTCTTTCCTTCAACAGTCTACCTGGACAATATTTCAGGTAATCCCTAAGAGGAACAGAATTCTGTCCATCATACTTTTGTTGCTTTCTTTTCTGATTCCAGAAATTGTGGCTTATTAAAGTTTGCTAAAAATTATTAACATTCTATGGTAGATTTATATACAATAAGTCTGTTTAAGTTTTTAAGATTAAAATCATGCCAAGTAAAGTCTCTAATTGAGGGGGACCTATGGTGATATTTTATTTGTACTGAAATGTGGTTTTATTTGTATGTTAATAAATAAAGTTGTCTGGGGGTCAGAGCTAATGGCAAGCCATAGCAGAAGCTGGGCAGTGGTAGCACACACCTTTAATTCCAGTCACACAACAGGCAGATCTCTGTGTGTTCAAGGATACAGCCAGCATGGAGACACACACCTTTAATCTCAATACCAACCATAGAGACCTAGAGGTCTGTATAGACAGGCAGTGACGAGGAGGTCATGCGGTTGGGTTTACAACCAATAAGAAGGCAAAACAGAAAGTTAATAAAAAGTTAGACACACAGGAAGTAGGCCTCTTTTGGAGGGAAAGGACAGCAGCGGCAGGAAGGGTAAGAAGGTGGATTTAAGTCTCAGCTCTTAGTTACTGCTCTGACCTCTTGGGCTTTTAACTCTGCATTTGGCTCTGTGTTTCTTATTTAATAAGACTTTACATCTACAGGGACCAGCTCCCTCTTTTTCCCCCAGGGTACTCTTGAGCAGGGAGAAATAAGAAATATGTAGATGGGAATATGGAGGAGAGAGACAGTTAGAAACATATAGCCTCAGGAGGGCCTGGGTCAAAACCCACCAGCCCAATCTGTCTCTACTAAAGGGCTTTTAAAGGAATGCCAAGAGGTAGAGCAAAAGACGTCTCCCCAGCACAGCCTTGTGCAGACCATCCCAGACACCTGGTGACCATTCATGTGGTCCAGCCATCCTCTAATACACCCTGCTGTGTAAAGCAAGCTCAGATCTCACAAGAAAACCTTTGTGGGCTCCCAATATGATGATAAAGACCTATATCAAGAAATCAATAGCAGCAAAAGAAAAACCAAAAATCTAATCATTTGGAAATGAGGTACTGCGTGCTTAAACCACAAAGAAATCTGGGAAATCCCAAGAGAAAAATAGAAAAAATGATGAATGAAAGTGGAAACAGAACTTACTAAAATATATTAGCTACAGTAAGAACAATGTTAAGGGGAGAATTTATAGCAGGATAGTACATTACAATTCTTAAAATAAAAAAATTAACTCTACATAGTAAAGGAAAAGATAAAAGAGACATTAGCTCATCACAATATTAACAGAAAAGAGTAACGGTGGCAACAAGTTTGGATATAAAGAAGAGAGAAGGGAAGTTCAAAGTCAGTGAAACCCAAAGTAGGACTTTAGGGTGAACCAAGCTAATAAACCTTCACTGGATAAAAAAGAACAATTAAGCCATGGATAAGTAGAATAAAAAATATGGATGTAGAAATACTTTTTGTTCTTCAGAACTAGAAATAATTATACAATAACCCAGTGAGCAATGGAATACCAGCACACCAGAGAAGCCAAGAGAAACAGTCAAGTTCCAGAGGCATCCAAATAGAAGCTCAGAGGCCGACTCCCTCTTCTGCACAGTAGACCATGCAAATTACTGGTTCTGAATAAATCTAACCTGCCATTGTTTGGAGCTTTCTTTCATTTTATTTTATTGCCATAAAGATAGAATCAGTCTTTCCTTGTTCAAAGAGTATTTGAAGGGAAAGAAAGATCCACATACAAATAAATAGGAGAGAAATAGGGCTGTGAGCAGCAGCGTCCAAAGTATTTATTGCCTGGCTCTTTACAGAAACAAGCAAAAATGTATCCTTACTATACAATTGTAGAAGAAAAAGTCTGGAAGAGGGAAATTCTTGGAATGAACTGATTACAAGCAACAATTTCAAAACCTTTGAAGGAGATTTCCCCAAGAGGACCCGCAGAAAATGCCACCTTTGCAAAGATTGGGGGGAAAGACACTGGAGAAAGATAGGAAGCCAGCGTCCATCCATCCTTCCTAGAGTCATCCCTCCTTCTCTCTGTATCCCCTTTCTTCCTTTTTTTCCTCTCTCTCTCTCCCCTTCCTCCCTCCCCCTCTCTATCTCTATCATCTCTTTCTTTTCTGACCAGGAATACTTCTGTATCCAAGACTGTCCTGGAACTGATGATCTACTTGCCTCTACCTCAGAAGCATCAGAAGTACAGATGTGTGCTCCCATCCCCAGCTCACAAGCACATCTCAGAAGCATTGGAAGTACAGATGTGTGCTCCCATCCCCAGCTCACAAGCACATCTCGGAAGCATTGGAAGTACAGATGTGTGCTCCCATCCCCAGCTCACAAGCACATCTTGGAAGCATTGGAAGTACAGATGTGTGCTCCCATCCCCAGCTCACAAGCACATCTTTGGCTTGGGAAGGCCACCATCTAGAAGTAGTATGTGGAGGTGGAGATGAGTACTTCAGACGATGGCCTTATGGTGGTCCTTATCTAATGAAATAGGGAAAATAAGAGGACAAAATGAGGCACTGGGTCTTTCCATCTGCAGGATCTCTGAGAGTTTCTAGTTGATCACAGTGTTAAAACAAAAACGAAAAAGATGTGGAGCCCACAGGAAGATAATATTTAATCTGTGATCTACATTTGTTGAGCTAGAATATATTTTTCATGTGTGTGTGTGTGTGTGTGTGTGTGTTTATGTAGGTGTGCATGCAGCTGGTCCATTCTCTTACAACAGGGTCTTTCATTGTACCTGTCATTAGGGTGGTGTTCAGTGAGCCCTCAATATGCTATTATACCCTTACCCCCACCCTAGTGCTGGAGTCACCCTTAGGCACTGAGGGAATGTCTATCTTTTTTATACGGGTGTTTGAAATTTGGTCTTTGTGATTTCACAGTAAATGTTACTATGCACAAAGCCATCTTCCCAATCCTGAGAATATCTTCTGGTTTACTGATATAACATCACAAAAATAATTAAGTTTTTATTCACACCATCACAAATTACCTTTATCATATTGTAAAGTATCTGTCACTTTGATTGATAGTAGATAACCTTTTACTATTATTTTATGATTCATATTCCTAATTAGTAGTTGGATAGAAACTATGTTCTCTGACTACTTCGTTTTCTGTTACTATGGTTTACATGTTTGTTTCTGGACCCTTAAAAAAAAGATAAATGAGACACTGATCTTTTTAAATGTTTAGGAGGCCCAAATTTTATTTTGAACAAAATTTATTTGTTTAGCAGTGCACAAATATTTCTTTCAAAAACACACTGCTCTTCATTTCTCTCTTTTTTTTATAAAAGATTCATTTTATTAGTCTTCTCACTACTTTTTATTGTTGACATAGTCTATATTTTCACAGCACAATGAGAGTCTATATTTTTCACTGTTTTAATCTCCCCAAGTTTAATGCTTCAATTCATTTGGACTGAGTTTTGCTCCCAATTTGAAATATGTAATTTAACTTTTGAAATACAAAAATGAATTGTCAAACCATCTTTCCTGAAACATTTCTTCTCCTTGACAAAATACCACATGTAATTTCCTGTTTCTTCACCCTCTATTCTGTCACATGCCATTCTCCTGTCTCTGTGAAGAAATGATGTCATCTTAATTATGAAACTAAGAAGTGAAAGTCCTTCCTGTTAAATTTTTTTTCTGCAGACTGTTCACAGCTTTGTGTGACCCTTTGTTTCTGCATAAGGCATAGAACTCATTTTCCAATTGTCCTAAAAATCTATAATGGATTTCTATCTGAACTTAAAAAGATATAGATTAATTTCATCACATTTGACATATTTGGCATGAATTCCTCCCAAAATATAATGTATCTTTCCATTCATTCCATTCTTTGATTTCTTCAGAAGTATTACATGCTTCTTTTTAAAGTTCTTTTAAAGATTTATTTCATTTTAAATTATGTGTGTGCTGGCATGAGGTTATATGCATGAGAGTGTCGTTTTCAGGGCAGTCCAGCAGAGGCCACCATTTCCCCTAGACCCAGAATTAATGGGTGGTTGTGTTTTGCTGGATCCTAGTGGCTCCTCAGGGGAGGGGATGAGAAGGCATGGCATCAACAACACAGACACTGGGAGTCAGTTGAAGGAAAACAGCAAACTCCTTTATTCAGTAGTGGGAAAGACTTTATATACCCTCCTTTCAGCACCCAAGCTGTGTCCCAATCTGGTGGCATTGTATAATCTTCCCTCATTGGCTAAGCACAATCAGGAACTCTGGACAGTGCCTGTTGCTAGGCCCTCAGGCAGACTCCAGGTTGGCTCATAAGGAAGTATGTAATGTGCATGCTTTGGTAACTGGTTTGAGCTAATTTCCTTGGCCTTGTGGGTCTATCCTAACACACTTGTGAACTTCTCAGAGTGGGTGCTAGGACATGAACTCAGGTTTTGTGCAAGAGCATCAAGTACTTGGTTACCATTGAAACATCTCTTCAGCCCCCCCTTCTTAATTTCTTAAACATATTTTTTTTTATTTATATCCAAGGACTACAAAGTTGTTTCTTTTGTTTTATGTATCTATTCTGCTAAAATTTCACAGTTACTGTGTATATATAGTAAAGCTTCAGGATTAGATTAATCTGAAATCCCCCCCACCCCACTCATGTGTTTGAACATTTGCTAAGGGTGCTGTTTGGTTGGTAATGGAAACTTGGGACATGGGCTCTGGTTAACAGAGTCATTGGGGATGGACTTGAAGGAGATATTTGCTTCCCATAACAGTCACATCCCTTGGCTACCTGCTGAAGTGATCATGTAAGTGGCTCTCACTCATGCTTGGGTCTCTGTGGACTAAGCCAGCACCACTGCCAAGCATTACCACCAGGATGGCCTGAGAAGCTGGGAGCCTAATAGACCTCTCCTTTCTCAGTTTCTGCCAGTCACTGTGCCACAGAGAAGAGAAAGTAGTGAATACAGCATGATTTCTCCCAAATTAGAATAGATCTCTCATTTGTTATAAATTTTACCTATAGATATATTGTATTTCATGTGACAAAATTATTTTATTTTCACTTTTCTAATTATTATGACCTATATTATTTTTTCTTGTCTGTATTAACTGGCTAAAATTATAAAAAAGTAGTAAAGTACAAAATTAATATGAAGATTCTGTTTGTTGATCCAATTGTTGAGGAAGGTCCTCTACCTTCTGAGTGCATTTTGCATTGTCTGATTTTGTGACTAAAACAATCTTTCATCTTTGATTTCCTAAGAATTATTTTTCCACTTACTAGTTGGATTTAAAACATGCTAATTTATGCAATGGTATAGCCCATTCTTTTAATATCCTTTCATTTCTAAGATAAATTATCCTTGATAAGATAGCACATTATTACTTTTTTCAATGGTTTTTGTAATTTCTCCAGTTGAATTTCAAGTTTATCTTCATTCACTAAAGGGATCCATTGACTCTCCACGCATTCTTTTCATTCAAATCACTTCCATACCCTAAGAAAAACTAGTCATTTGATACATGATTTTTGAAGGCACTTTGACCTGAGAGTCATCTTTGTTGAGTTTTTCCTTAGGGATGCTGGATAGTTGCATTAGTTAAGCTTTTATCACTGTGATACAATATTGACATTAATAACTTCTGGGAGAAATTTGTTTTAGATGGTTTCTTAGTCCCATGCTGTTTGGCAGCACATCACAGCAGCATGGGTGCTGTTGCGGAAGCTTGTTCACCTCGTCCAGGCAAGGGAAGGGGCAGGGGAAGGAATACAGGCATGCCTTGGGCAGCACACACCCCTCCAGAGCAGACCCCAGTGACCTACTTCCTCTAGCCAGGCCCAACCTCTTACATTTCCCAACTTCCTACTAATACTGTCATTTGATAAATCAAAGAAAGGGCTAATACACATTAGCTTAGAGACTATTTCTGAGAACCTATTTATTACATGACTCAGTTTTCCTTGGGCAATTCTTAGCCCAATCATGTTGACAAGATTAACAATCATAAATGGAACTCTGTCTTTAATATTTACTTATTTAAGTCAGTGTTCTGTTGTCTGTTCATTTAAAATTTCAGATTTACAAAATTGAACAGTTCATTCTTAGTTTCAATTTAGCATGATTTTAGGTAAACATCCTTCTATTGTAATATATATTTGTGAACATGTTTCTTCCTGTTTCCAGTGTTCCTTGTATCCTGTCTGTACTTTATAAAATCAATTTTGCTAGTATTTGTCACAATGTTTCTGGAAATCATATTTTTTATTTTATTGAGCACCTTTTTTCCTTCTAACTTTTCCATTTTGTTTGACTTCTGATGTTATTTTTATTGATATTTTCTTTCATCTTTCTAGAGAGATAGTTTATTCTACTTTTTTTCACAGTTGAATACTCAGATTATTTTAGTTTTTTCTTTTTTTTTTCATTTTTTGGCCATGGGAGACTTCTTAGGACAAGCAAGTTTATTTGCTTTTTTTTTTATCACCTTAACTTCATGCTATCCATGTTACACACTTGACAATATTCTCTGTGCTTACATCTGAATATTTTGTTTCTTTGAAATATCTTTTTATATGCCTTATTCTTTTATTTTTTGAGGTTATAATATAATTACATCATGTAATGGACAAAATCCTGATCAGTGGAGTTTTGAAGATTCAGTTTGATTCACTAAGTAGTCAATTATAAGGGCTTATAATATCTGTTTGATATTCTGATATCTTCCTTTATTTTTATTTATTACTCTTTTTTATTAAAATAAATTTTTATAAAATATATTCTGATCATTATTTCCCCTCTCCCAATGCCTCCTATAAATATTCCAAAGCAGATAGGTGAACTTCAATAGTGGTGAGGCAGAATAGGGTTAGGAGGGAAATTCTAACTAGAGAGGAGGAAAGAGAAAGGCAGAGCAGAGAAAACCCTGACAGCCGCCACCATGAGAAGCAAGATGTAAAAGTACCAGTGAGCCACGAGCCACATGTCAAAGTATAGATTTATAAAAATGGGTTAATTTAAGATGTAAGATCTAGCTAGTGAGAAGCCTGAGCCAATAGGCCATATAGTTCATAAATAATATAAACCTGTGTGTGTTTATTTGGGACCAAGCAGCTGCGGAATAAAGGTAGGCGAGATTCTACAGAACTGGAAAAAACTTCTGGCTACACATGTCCTCCCCACTTTTCCAATCACCCAAATCTATACTCTGTCTTTCTCTCTATCATTAGGTTGTAAACAGGCATATAAGATATTAAATTAAATTAACTAAACCAAGAATGGAATGAACCAAACAGAAGAAATATTGCCAAAGAAAAAGCCCAAGGAACACATATATATGCAGACACATTCTCATACACAGATATCCAATAAAAACACAAGACCAAAAACTATAATATATAGCATGAATCTTAAAAGTTCTTGTTAATAAAATCAAACCTGGAGCCAGGTATTGGGGTGAATGCTGGAAGATCAGAGAAGCAGAACAAGCCACAGCTTCCTCACCTCACCAATTCCTCAGGTGATCCTGTTTTCTCAGACTGGATGCCTCTCAGCTGAACTGCGCTGCTCAAAAGCCTAAAAGCTTAACCAGCTAAAAAGCTTCTAGTTTCTGGTCCTCATGCCTTATATACCTTTCTGCTTTCTGCCATCACTTCCTGGGATTAAAGGCGTGAGTCACCATGCCTGGCTCTTTCCAGTGTGACTTTAAACTCACAGAGATCCGGATGGATCTCTGCCTCCCAAGTGATAGGATTAAAGGTGTGTGTGCCACCATTTTCTGGCCTCTATATCTAGTGGCTGTTCTGTTCTCTGTCCCCAGATAAGTTTATTAGGGTACACAATATTTTGGGGAACACAATATCACCACAATTATATCTACATATAAAACCTTTAAAGGGGAGAAACAGCCCTGACAAAGCATTATGAGATGAAGAACCTCTAAAAATGCCATTGAGTTCATTTTCTGTTAGTTGTCTACTGTTGGACATGAAGTCTGGTCTTAAGAGTAGTTTGCAGGGCTGGAGAGATGGCTCAGCCATTAAAGGCTAGGCTCACAACCAAAAATATAAGAGTAGTTTGTATATCCAGTGAGACTCCATCAGAGAAAACTAATTATTCGTTTGTGAGCATTATCAATGGAAGACAGCTTCTGGGTTAGAAATGTGGGCTTGTGTCCACCTCCCCTCTTAGCACTGGAACCTCATCAGACCCAGGTCTGGGCAGGATTTCCAGAGAGAGTGCACTGGGTGTTGGTGGATGAGATAAAATGATTGGGTGAGGAAGGAAGGCTGTAGGAGAAAAATAGTTTATTCCCTGATCAGGGGCAGAGAGGAAGGACAGTCCACAGCAGGCAGTCTGCTAGCAACCAGGGGCTAAGTCTGGGGAGTCAGAATTGGAGGATGGGAGAGAGAGTGAAAAAGGTCTACTGTTATGCTGATTTCTAAGTGTGGTCTAGTAACATCTCTACATATAACGCCAGGCTTCTCAATATTTGTTTTTGAGTTGCCAACCTTTTGAAATCATTCATTAAAGAACATTGTTAGTGCATGCTCAAGGACACACTAAACACTTCTTACTGAGGGTTTACTGAAAGGACAGTGGCTTTCAGTGTTTAGATTCTCACCTTGTTTCCCCTACTATCGTGACTCTTAATTTATGTTTTGTCTGAAAGTAGCATCAAGGGCAACATTGATGAGCTTCTCTCTGATTGGAATTGCCCAGCACCCATTTATCAACACTCATTCTCTTTGCTGCTTCTGTGTGTACTTGTACTACAACTTGATTAAACACACACATGAAGAACAACTGACTTCTGAACTTTTAAGTGTGAACCTGATCTCTGAGCCTTGACTGTGGTTACTAACTTCTGTCAACTTTCTCCTTTTTAATTAGCATCCAATGGCTTTCCAGTGACTTTGCTGTCATTTCTTTTCCTTGATCTAATTAATACCATTTTCCTGCATACAATAAAAATAATAACTTTTAACATCCACACTTACTTGTTTTCAATTTATACTTATTTGTTTTACAATCAAATTTGAAGCAGGAATATTTGTTGTTAAGGATGGAACAATATTAATGTTCTTGCCAGCCATGTGCATGGCTTGAATTTGATTCTCATTACCATAAAAACAGAAAATATTTCTGCCTTGTTAATATATCTGGACTAAGAGGCAAATTGATCTTTAGATCAACTAAAAACTATTTTTCATCGACAGACAATAGTTTGCAAAATTTTTCTACTGAACATTTGCTTATTATTCCTTTATATACTCCACTTTTTCCCACATAAATTTGTCTTATATTCCTTAGTGTCTAAGGAATTCCTTAGTGCTATTATCACTGATTAGAAGTCTACCTTTAGTACAACAATGTTTTATTGTAAGTGATATATATTCCTCTTGTATAGTTTAGGATTTGTGTGTGTGTGTGTGTGTGTGTGTGTGTGTGTGTGTGTGTGTGTGTGTGTGTATGTTCTTCTACCATGTGAGTTATAGAGATGGACCTTAGGTCATCAGACTACAGCAAGCATCTTTAACCTCTAGTCATCTTTTTAGTCCAAGAACTAGTTTTTTGAGGTGGTGATGATTTGCAATGAGTGTTTGCTTGATTTTATTATTTACAGAGTTCTGAAAACATTGTGTTTTCTATTTCTCATATGCTGACATATTGTCCTATTTATTTTTCTACTGCTGTGATAAAAAACACCATGAACAAGGCAACTTCTAAAAGAAAAGATTTAATTTGGTTTGTGGTTTAAGAGAGTAGCGTGTTAGAGTCAATGATGAAGAACAAAGGGATAGTTGATCATTCACATCTTGATCTACAAGTAGGAGACAGGGGTGGGGTGAGGGTTGGGTGAAGGAAGGGAGGGAAGGAGAGAGGAAATGGTGCAAGTCTTTTGAAACCTCGAAATCTACTTCCAGTGATACACCTCATTTAACAAGTTCGCTAACCATTCTCAAATAGTTCTACCAACTTGACAACTGGAGACCAAACACGTGAGCCAATTGGGGCACTCTTGCTCAAACCACTACACTTGTTTTCAATCTATTTTCTACTTCTATAAATTTCATCCAAGAAACATATACTCCTTAATGTATTTTTAGTATTTTATAATAGTTTAGAAATATTTTGTTTTAATTAATTTAATTTCCCAATATTTCTTTAAGCAGGAACTATTGTTAGCACTTCCATATACATAAATGGTCAAAAACAGCATGGCTCATGGCCAAAACAACTCTTGAGACTAAGAAGCAGAACTTGGGTGAAATCTGTGTTGTTAATGGTTCAAATGTGAGAAGCAGACTTTTATTAGGAAATACTCTTAATATAGATTCAAGCATGGGCATCAACAGAAAGAATAAAAGGGGCTGAGAAAAACGAGTAGGAAGCATCCAGGACATGCTGGAGGCTCTCATAACAGAGCTGTGTCTGAAATTGGAATATATCAGACCCATTGTCATTTATCAGTTTTATTTCCACTTTTCTTCATTTTTTTCATTTCTATTACACATTATGTACAAACTCACATTAACTTCCATATTATTACATTTTTATTTATCTGCATCTAATATAGTATTTACATATTATTCACCATAATAAATCATCAAAAAAGTACAATGTCCAAAGCAAGTTCAATTATTCCTTCTCTGGCCCAGACCTCCTGCAGTGCTCTGCTGAATGAATTTTTTTTTAACCTCAGCTCTGCACTATTGTTCTTTGTGTTTATTATTGTCTTTACTCATGAATAAAAGTTGTAAGACTTGGGCTTGTGAGATAGCTCAGCAGGTAAGAGCCTATATGCTTGTCAACCTGAGTTCTGAATCTTACATGGTGAAGAAGAGAGCAGACTCCTGGAAGTTGTCCTCTGACCTCCATATGTGCACTATTGCACATACATGTGTACACACACACACACACACACACAGAGATACACACACATAGTCACTTACAAATTTATTTAATAAAATTTTTCACAAATGTTTTAAGACTATGTCTTAATACATCTTATTTTGCCAAGTCTTTCTGAAGAATGTTTCATGGATGGTATGCAATCCCACTGCCTGCTAAGATTTCCTGGTCTTTACCAAATCATGTATGAATTCTTCAGTCTTGTGTTGCTATTCTTCACATTTTGACCCTAGTTTGGTTTATGATGCTCTGGGTCATATCCTATCATTCATATTTATAATACACACTTATTGAGCAATTGCTAAATCTCAAGTGCTAAGGAGCAAATTGTGAGAAAAAGAGAATGTCTGCTATGGTCTGTTTTTTTTTTCATACTCTCAAAACTCATGGGTTGATGTCATAATACCAAGGGTGACAGCATTAGGAAACTGGCTTTTGGGGAAAATTATCAGTTCATGAAGGAAGGTAGAGCCTGAATGAATGCTGCTAATATCCTATGGCAAGTGAGATATCCTGCTATTTTGATCACGTGAGGACTGTGAGAGGGAACCATCTGTAGAAAGCAGACACATCAGATACAGAGTCTACTTGCATTCTCCTTTTGGATTCCTCAACGTACAGAGCAATAAGAGATAAATGTTTGCTCTTTATACTTTTTGTCTGAGTGTGTAATATGTGCACATCTGTCTGTGGGTACATGTGCACATGTAGAAGGTCAAAGAATTCATGAGGTGTCTTCCCTCCATCACTATTTACTTGGTTTTTTTTTTTTTTTAGACAGGATCTCTCACTGAGTCCAAAGTTTATCATTCAGTCTGGGTGTTTGACCAATGAGCTTCAGGGACCTGCCTATCTTTGTCCCTTCCCAGGCTACGGCTATGGCTAAAGTGTCTCCATGACTGGATTTTTAATGAGAGCTTTAGAGATCCAATCCCAAGTCCTTTTGCATGTGTGGGAAGCAATGTATCTGCTAGGCCATCTCCACAGCATGATAGATGTTTGATGTTTTAAATCAGTTAACTTATGTTATTTTTCAAAACCAGCCCCCAAATTAAATAATGGTCTTTCCTCAGAAATGGAATAAATTCTTGTGGTTGGAGCATGCACCAATGCAATTATCAGTGTTAAAAAAATAATAAAATTATAACTTTAATGTTTGTAGTAGAGTTTTATGGAGCAATCACTTAGCACAGTAGATTCTGACCAGGTTAGTAAGGTTGAAACATTTTTGCTCTTGAAGTAATGACTGAAGATGAGTAATGAAAATGGGCATGAAGTGAACTAAATGAGAAGAAGGGGTTTAGAACAATGAACATTCAGAAGACATTTTCAGTCTCTGTGGTAAAATGTTGGTTGAATCCTGCAACATACCAAAGCAAAACAGCATCGCTTGAATGCAGAAAATGAAGTGATTCACTTGCAAGACAAACTCAGATAAGATCAGGAGATGGACACATTGTGCCTCAGAGAGTTTCAGAATTCACTTCAAGGTCAAGGAAACTGCATTGAAAAGGTTTAAATATGGGGGTGACACAGTAAACTTATACAGGAAAAAAAATCACTGTTCTATAGTAATTAGGGTTGTGAGTAACAAAGACAGGCACATGAAGAGTGATGCAGTTAGGGGCTATTGTAGCTCAGGCTAGAGGTGATGAATTTTCACTAGAGTAGTTGCCATGGCTATGTAGTTACCATGGTTATAAAGAGAAAATAGATTTGAGAAGCATTCAGATGAAATATAAACATCTTGGTAATATATTTTATAAGGTGAATTAGCTACAAAGATTCTTGATGAAATTTTGGCCTATTGAACATGAGGATGATGGAGTCATTCATTGAAAAAGTAAATTCAGGAACTCTATCCCTGGTTTTGTTTGGATTTGGAGGTTTTAAGTTGTCTTTGATATATACAGATGGAAGTGACAAGTACGCCATGAAAGGTACAGGGCCACAGTTCAGAGGATATGTTCCTTGAGCCTTTGGCAACTGACACTTCATGTTCTGCTCTATGCTTCTGGCTACTTTAGGGACCTCTTATAAATGGGATCACATAACATTTGTCTTGTTTTGAGTGGCTTATTTACTGAGTATAATGTCCTCAAGATTCATCTGTGTGGTAGTATATGTCAATTTTCCTTCCTTTTAAAGGTAACATACTCCACTGTGTGTGGTTTCTTTTTATTCCTTGATAGGTACTTAAGTTGATTACATCTTTAGTATGCTGTGGATGTAGATGAATAAGCATCTGTTGGAAGTCTGAGCACTTAAAACTCCTGGTTATGTACTCAGAATAATTCTTGGATTATATAGAAATTTGGCTTTTTTTGAGTAACTGCCTTACTATTTTCCATAAAATATTCATTATTTTACTATCAATACATGATTCCAACTTCTGCAAATCCTTGTTAACACTTGCTGCTTGCTGTTTTTCTGATTCTTGTTTGTTTTATGGCAACTAACTTAATGTTTTGAAATTGACTTCATTGTGACTTTGATGGATCTTTCTCTCATAATTCAGAATGCCATACATCCTGTGCATTTTTGACAGATTTGCCGGTATTATATCATCTTTGCATCTACATATTTATATATGTGACTGATAACTGCCTTTTTTTTTTAATAGTGTCAGCAAAATAACCTGATAGAGACAACTTGAGAAAGGAAGTATTCATTTGACTCAGTCTCAGAGTCTTCAGCTCCTTGTTTCAATATGAATGTAGGGAACAGGGTGGGGCGCAGCACGGGTGGCCAGGAAGCAGGGAGAAGTGCTGACAGCAGGCTTCTATTGCTTTGATTCTGGTGTGATTCCCTGCTCGTTAGATGTTATCATCCACCTTCACAGTAGATCTTTGTCCTCAAATATCTACCTGGGGAGCACACTCACTGCTATTCTCACAGATATAGCTCATCAGTCAATAGGGTGATTCTGAGTCCAACAGGTTGACAGGGAAGATTAATTGTCACTACATTTGAGCTCCTTGTCCACTTTTAATAAGGGTTTTAATTTTGTTGTTGAGTTACAGGAATTCTATATATGACAGAGACATTAGCCTGTGGCCAGATATATAAGTTGCAAATATTCCCCAAATCACTTTCAAGCATAAAAAGTCCATTTGGCTCTTACTTCTAGAAAGAAAATTTGATGTTGTAGAAACAACAGTAAAACATCTAAGACACCCTAGGAAAGAAACTGTGAACTAATGCTTTTAAGCATGTCAAGCTGACTTAAAATGTACATGTGTGGGAAAGATGATATTCAATATATAAGAACTTAGCATAAAAATGTCATTATATATCATTGATCAGTGTGTTCTCCTAGGCCTAGCAAGGAGCAATGGGGAATGAACAGGATGAGAATAGACTATAGTTCACTGTAGAACTGAGATCAAAACACACATGGATGTTAGAAAGAGGGAGGCTGTAATTCCAGGAGTAGATGTCATCAGCCCAAAACTGAGCCACAAGTGCCAAAATTTCCCTCCTTAATAAACAGAACCTGGCATTTAAGATCTTATATCATTGGATCAGGAAAGAAACGGCTAAACCAATATAATTTTTCATTGTATTTCTATAAGGAAAGTAGCTCTGAGGCAATCTGCCTGAGTGCTGCTCCCTTCCCCTCTCTCTTTGCTTGTGCGGCTCACATGCCCTGGTTTGGATTACTAGGGACTGCCGATAAGAGCAAATCCGATTTTTGCAACTCAATATTCTAAAGTCTTGTTCTTTGACCAGCTACACAGTCTTTCAATGTGTAAATACAATAAATACGTGACTGTGTCACTTAAAACAACGGTGCAACTTATAAAAACTTTTTAGTGAGAAAAGCAGAGAGGATAATAGTTAAATAGTTAAATTTTGTCAACTTGACAAACTCGAGTGACCTGGGTCTAAGAGCAACCTCCAATGAAGAATTGTCTCCATCACATTGGCCTATAGGCAAATATGTGGGGGCATTTTTCTGACTGATGACGGCTGTGGGAGGTGCCAGCCGACTGTGGGTGGTCCCCTGGGCGGGTGGTCCTAGGTGATATAAGAGAGCAACGAGGAGGAGCAAAGCAGTAAGCAGCATTCCTTCATGGCCTCTGATGGCTTCAACTCTTGCCTTCAGGTTCCTGCTCTGGCTTCACTCACTGATAGATTATAAACTGTGACATGAAATAAGCCCTTTCCTCCCTTCTGCTGGATTGGGTCAGTATATTAATACAGCCACAGAGCAACCTAACTAGGACAGCTTTATTTGTAAGTCTGAGTAACTGAAGGTAAGTCTTATTCAAAACAGTGTCTAATGATCAACATTAAAGAAATGGCAAGTCTAAGCCCTTCTCTACTCTTTCCCTGTTCGCTGAGACCCAGCCCCTCAGGCTCTTCCCCAGTGCTGCAACAGACCAACAGCTGCAGCCTCCCTGTCCACATCTCCTAGGATCCCACAGACCATCCCCTCTTGGCCTCCTTTCCCCCACTCCTTGTTGTGTCCCAACCACCAATTTGGCAGACATTCCCTGCTCAACCACAGGCCATGCCTGCCAGAAGACTAGGTAGGCTGCTCATGGAACTTCTCCTCTCTGTTTGCCCAGACTGGATACTTCAGGATCCTCCCCAGGGCTGCAATACGACACTGACACTAGCTGTAGCCTCCTTTCACCCCTGCTCACATCTCCTGTGGGTCACACAGACCACCCCTTCCTGACCTCCTTCCCCAATTTGTTGCTGCATCTCAGCCTCCAACACTGGCAGGCATTCTCTGTGAACACACCAGCCAAGCAGGTCAGTGAAACACGAAACACAGCTGTTACACTCTCTGAGTCCAGAGAAAAAATAGAAACCAAAGAACAAAACATCCACCCAACAATGAAAACACAGAAATCAGTACCTAACCTATAATCACCCCAAACCCAGATGCCTAGATGCCAGGGTAAGAGCTCAGTGAATAACAGCTAGGACAATATGTCTCCACTACAGCACAGCTATCCCAACTCAGCAGGCCCTGAATATTCTAACACAGCTGAAGAACAAGAAAAAGACCTTTAGTTCCTATGGCCTTGGTTAAGTTGTTTCTGTAGGTTTCCCCATCATGATCTTGACCCCCCCCCACCCTCCATCCCCCTACCTTGCTCATATAATTGCTCTTCCCTCTCTTTGACTGGACTCCCAGAGCTTGGCCTGGTGCTTGGCTGTGGATCTCTGCATCTGCTTCCATCAGTTACTGGATGAAGGGTCTATGATGATGGTTAGGGTATTCACCAATCTGTTTACTGGGTTAGGCCAGGTCAGGTACCCTCTCCACTACTGCTAGTAGACTAATCTGGGGTCATCCTTGTGGATTCTTAGGAATTTCCCTAGCACCAGGTTTCTCCCTAACCCCATAATGTCTCCCTCTATCAAGATGAAATTTAGACCAACAGCTATGGAACTGGATGGACCCGGACTAGGTCCTCTACATAGGGGAGACACTTGTGTAGCTTGCTCTGTTTGAAGGACCCCTGGCAGTGGTATCAGGACCTATCCCTGGTGCATGAGCTGGCTTTCTAGAGTCCATTACACTTGCTCAGCCTTGATGCAGGGGGGAGGGGTTTGGTCCTGCCTCAACTGAGTGTACCAGGCTTTGCTGAGTCCTCACAGGAGCCCTTACCCTTTTGGAGGAAGAGACAAGGGATGGATGTGGGGGAAGCTGGAGGGGGGAGTGGGAGAAGGTATGAGAGAGGGATCTGTGGTTGGTATGTAAAATGCATAAAAAAATTCTTTAAAAATATTTTCAACAAAGAGAAAGACCTTTAAACCAACTATATGAAGATGGTAGAGGTCCTTAAAGAAGAAGTTAATAAATCCCTTGAGGCAATCTAGGAAAGCACAAAGAAACAATTGGATAAAATGAATAAATCCCTTGATGAAATCCAGAAAAGCACAAAGAATCAATTTGAGAAAATGAACAAATCCCTTAAGGAAAGCCAGGAAAACACAAACAATTTGAGAAAATGAATAAACCCCTTAAAGAAAGCCAAAAGAAAACTAACAAGCAATTGAAGGAAACAAACAAAACTGTCCAAGACATGAAAATGGAAATAGAATCAATAAAAATATAAACTTAGGGAATTCTGGAAATGAAAAATTTAGAAATTTAACAGGAACTGCTGAGGCAAGCTCCACCAACAGAATACAAGAGATGGAAGAGAGCCTTTCAGGTGTTGAAAGTACTACAGGGGAGACCTTGCCTTGGAGGAGGTGGGAATGGGGGCTGGATTGTGGGGGAAGGCTGGCGGGTGGGAGGAGGGAGGACAGGGGAATCCGTGGCTGATATGTAAAATTAAATTAGTTATAAAATAAAATAATAAAAAAGAGCAACACTAAAAAAAAAAAAGAAAGAAAGTACTATAGAAGAAATGGGCACACCAGTCAAAGAAAATGTTAAAACTAAAAAATTCCTAACACAAAACACCCAGGAAATCTGGGGCACTATGAAAAGGCTAAACCTAAGACTAATACGAATAGAGGAAGAGGAAGAATCCCAGCTCAAATGCCCAGAAAATATTTTCAACAGAATCATAGAAGAAAAATTTCCTTCCTAAAGAAGATGTATATTTGTACAAGTTTACAAAACACCAAATAGATTGGACAAGAAAAGGAAATCCTTCTACCACATAATAATCAAAACACTAAACATATAGAACAAAGAAAGAATATTAAAAACTGCAAGGGGAAAAGAACAAGTAACTTACAGAGGCAGACCTATTACAACCACATCTGACTTCTCAATGGAGACTTTAAAAACCAGAAGGAGCTGAACAGATGTCCTGCCCACTCTAAGAGACCACAGATGTCAGCCCAGACTACTAACTATATCCAACAAAACTTTCACTCAGAAGGTGCTAGAAGGAAAACTCCAACTTTAGGAGGTTAACTACACCCATGAAAACAGAGGAAATAAATTATCTCATACTAGCAAAAAAAAAGAAGGGAAACACACACACACACACACACACACACACACACACACACACACACACACACACACACAAACAACAAAAATAATAAAAATAACAGGAAACAACAGTCATTAGCTATTGATATCTCTCAATATCAATGGTCTCCATTCTCTAATAAAAAGACACAGACTAACATAATGGATGTGAAAATAGGATCCATTCTTCTGCTGCATCCAAGAAATACACTTCAATATTACAGACAGACATTGCCTCAGAGTAACAGGACAGAAAAAGATACTCTAAGCAAATGAACCTAAGAAGAAGCTGGGTTGAAGCCATTTTAATATAAATATGAATAGACTTCAAGCCAAAACTATTCAAAGGAGATGCAGAAGGACACTACATACTCATCAAAGGAAAAATCCAAGATGACATCTCAATTCTTAACATCTGTGCTCCAAACACAAGGGTAACCACTACTACAGCTTAAATCATATATAGACCCTAACACTGACAGTGAGAGACTTCAAGACCCCATTCTCACCAACAGACAAATAATCCAGATTAAGACTAAGCAGAAAAATACTGACGCTCGCAGACGTTATACACCAAGTAGCCCTAACAGATATTTACAGAACATTTCACTCAAAACACAAAAGAATATACCTTCTTCTTATCACTTCATGGAACTCTCTCCAAAATTGAATGTATATTCAGTTACAAAGAAAGTCTCAACAGATACAAGAAAATAGAAATAACTCCAAGAATCTTATCATACCACCACAGATTAAAGCTGGGTATCAACAACACAAGAAACAACAGAAAGCGTTCGAACTCATGGAAAGTGAACAACACTCTACTGAATGAAAAATGGGTCAATAAAGAAAGAAATAAAAAAACTTTCTGGAATTCCATGAAAATGAATACACAGCTTACTCAAACTTATTGGACACAATGGGAGCTGTGCCAAGAGGAAAGTTCATAGCACTAAGTGCCTACATAAAAAAATTCAGAGAAATCTAATGCTAGCAACTTAACAGTACACTTGAAAGCTCTAGAACAATAAGAAGCAAACATAACTAAAAGAAATAGGTGGCAAGAAATAATCAAACTGAGGGCTGCAACCAATAAAACAGAAACAAAGAGAACTATACAAAGAATCAATGAAATGAAGAGTTGGTTCTTTGGGAAAATTGTCAATGCTGATAAACCCTTACCAAAAATATAAAAGACAGAGAGAAATCCAAATTAAGAAAGCCATAAATGAAAAGGGGGACACAACAGGAGACACTGAGGAAATCCAGAGAATCATAGGGATGTGCTTTAAAAACCTGTACTCCACCAAATTGGAAAAAAAAAAGTGTTGTCTTTTTTTAATTTTCTTTTTATTTAGTCTTTTTTCTTTCATATCATGCATTTCGATCCCATTCATTTCCTGTCCCTGCATATCTGCCCTTTGCCCTTGAAACTCCCCCTCCAAAATAAAATTTAAGAGAAAAAAGAAGAAAAAATGGGGGGCAGGGGGCAAGTCTCATCACGGAAGCTGTAGTCATGAAGTAAATGCTTTTGTCCACATATCTTTACTTGCAAGTGTTCATTGCAGAGTCATTGGTCTGGTTCGAGGCTTCTGGTTTCTGCTATACTACTGATGTTGGCTCCTCACTGGAACTCCTCTTGGTTATTCTGCTCTTGCCCTGTGTTGTGGAAATCCTGCAGCTTTGGGTCTGCAGGACCAGTCTTTTCACCTGCTCCAGCAGATCACAGATGGGGTGGATATTGGAGTGGGTCTACACATAACCCTGGTTTTGAGCCTAGGTAGTTGCAGGGTTGGTCAGCCTGCCAGGTCTCCCTTGTTCTCACCACCAGGGTGAGCTGTCCTACATTGCCTTGGCAAGTTCACCCTTTGCAGAGATAGATGAGCAAGTGGGTAGTGGTGAGAGCAGTTCTACTTTCATGTCCTCAGGGTCAGATCTCCCACACCTATGCCTTCTGGGTCAGCTCCATTGTGTTGCCCAGGCATGGCATAGGGGCCACTTAGGCATCGGTGGGCAGGGGAGGAGGTCATCTCTTCCCCACCCATGCTACCGCATGACAGATGAGTAATGGTGACAGCTCTCCCATGCTCATAAGTTTGGGGCTGGTTCACCCAGCCTTCTGCCAACAGGACTGCTCTATTGTGCTGCCCAAGCAAGGTACATGGCCTGTTCTTCCAAGTGTTGTAGCTGGTGGTAGGCAGGGGGCAGCTCTCCCGACCTTCTGACCACAGGACCAGCTCCCTCACCTGTTTTAGGTATACTCCACCAAATCAGAAGACCTTTTAAAAAGAGATAATTTTTACTAAAGTTATATCAAGATCAGATAAACAATTTAAATGGACCTATCACCTTTAGTGAAATAGAAGCAGTCATGAAAGATTCTCCCAACCAAAAGAAAAAAAAAAAAGAGGCCAGGGCTAGACAGTTTTAGTGTATAATTCTACCAGACTTTCAAATAAGAGTTAGCACCAATATTCCTCAAATTATTCCACAAAATAGAAACCGAAAGAACATTGTTCAATTCATCTTATGAGGCCATACAGTTACCCCTATTGCCCAAACTACAATAAGACTCAACGAAGAAAAAGAATACAGATCCATTTCCCTTATGAACACAGATGTGAAAATACTCAGCAAAATACTTGCAAACTGAGGACTTGATCATCCACCATGATCAAGTAGGCTTCAATCCAGAGATGCAGGGATGGCTCAGTATATGAAAATCAGTAAATGTAATCCACCATATAAACAAATTGGAAGGAAAAAACCACAGGATCATCTTGCTAGGTGAAGAAAAAAGCCTTTGACCAAATCCAACAGTCCTTCATGATAGAAGTCCTAGAGACATTAGGATTGCAGGGACATACCTAAACATAATAAAGGCAATTTACAGCAAGCTGATAGCCAACATAAAATTAAATGAAGAGAAACTCAAAGTAATTACACTAAAATCAAAAACAAGACAAAGTTGTCCACTTTCCATATCTATTCATTATAGTACTTGCCATTTTTGCTAGAGCATAAGACAACTGAAAGAAATCAAGGGGATACAAAGTGGAAAAAAAGAAGTCAAAGTATTACTACTTGCAGATGATATGATATTATAGATAAGTGAGCCTAACAATTCCGTCAGAGAAGTCTTACAGCTGATAAACACCTTTTGTGAAGTGGCTGGATATAAGACGAACTCAAAAAGCTCTGTAGACCCCTATATTCAAATGACAAACAGACTGAGGCAAAAATCAGAGAAACAATGCCTTTCACAATAGACTCAAATACTTTGAAGTATCTTGGGGTGTATCAAGATTTTTTGTAGAACTATCCTTTGACCTCCAGCCTGTAAAATAATGACATGGAAACTTAATATTAATTATGAAAGCTTGGCCTATAGCTTAGGCTTTCCCCCAACTAGCTCTTATAACTTAATTAACCTGCTTTTATTAATCTGTATTTTGCCACGTGGCTTGGTTATCTCTCCTCTGTACTCTGTTAGACTTGTTCCACATCTTGCTGGTGTCTCCTGCCTTTCTTCTCAGAGTTCTCTCCCTCCCCAGAAAACCCACCTACTCTCTTCTGCCTAATTATTGGCCACTCAGCTCTTTATTGAACCAATCAGAGTGACATACCTTCACACATTGTAAACAAATATTCCACAACATTGGAATAACTCTAACCATGCAAATGAAAGACTTGTATAACAAAAACTTCAAGTCTTTGAAGACAGAAATTGAAGACTATATCAGAAGACTGATCCATCTCCCATGCTCATGGATCTGTAGGATTAACAGAAAAATGGTATCTTACCAAAAAAAACCTATAGATTCAGTGCAATTCACATCAAAATTCCAATGAAACTCTTTACAGACTTTAAAAGAACAATTCTCAATCTTCATATGGAAAAACCAAAAACACAGGATAGCTAAAATAATCCTGAACAATAGAAGAGTTGCAGGTATCATCATCCTGATTTCAAGTTGTTCTACAGAGCTATAGTAATATAAACTGCATGGTATTTGCATAAGAACAGGCAGGATAACCAATGGAATTGGATTAAAGACCCAGAAATAAATCCACACACACTTATGGACACCTGATTTTTTATTTTAAAAATCCAGAAATAGACACTGGAAAAAGACAACATCTTCAACAAAATGAAACTGGTCAAACAGGATGTATATATGTAGAATAATGCAAATAGATCCATATTTATCCCTCAGGATAAAACTCAAGTCCAAGTGAATTAAAGACCTCAACATAAAACCAGATACACTGAATCTGGTAGAATAGAAAGTGGGGAATAGCTTTGAATGCGTTGGCACAGGAAACAGCTTCCTGGAACGAACACTGATAGCACAAGGACTAAGATAAACAATTAGTAAATTGGACTCCATAAAACTGTGAAGCTTCTATAAGGCAAAGGTTACCATTGTTTGGACAAAGCAGAACCTTCAGGATGGGAAAAGTTTTTTTTACCAACTCCATATCTAATAGAAGACTGATATCCAAAATATATAAAGAACTCAAGAAACTAGGTATAAAAAAAACAAATAATCCAACTTAAAAAATGGGGCACAGATCTAAACAGAGAATTCTCAATAGAGAAATCTAAAATGGCTGAGAAACACCCAAGGAAATGTTCAACGTCATTAGTCACCAGTGAAAAATAATTCAAAACTGTTTTGAGATTCCATCTTACAACTGTCAAAATGTCTAAGATCAAAAACACAAATGATAGCTCATGCTGGCTAGAATGTTGAGAAAGCAGAACACTCCTCTGCTGCTAGTGGGAGTACAAACTTGTACAGCCAGTGTAGAATCAATATGGCAGTTTCTCAGAAAGTTGGGAATGAATCTACCTCATGACCCAGCTATACTATTTCTGGGCATATACCTAATGGATGGGCCATCCTGTCACAAGGACACTTGCTCAACTATGTTCATTGCAATTTTATTCATAATAGCCAGAAACTGGAAACAACCTAACTGTCCCTCAACTGAAGAATAGATAAAGAAAATGTGGTCTTATTCAGTTGTTAAAAACAAAACAAAACAAAGCAAACAACAACAACAACAAAAAACAAACAAATGAAAACAAACCAACCAACCAAACAAACAAACAAATAAACCAAAAGCAAAACCAGCATCATGAAATTTGCAGACAAATGGCTGGAACTAGAAAAAAAAATCATTTTGAGTGAGGTAACCTAGACCCAGAAAGACAAATATGGGGTGTCTTCACATATAAATGAATATTAACCATTAAATAACTGATAACCAAGCTACAATTCCTAGAAGCAGAGAAGTTAGGTATAGAAGAGGGGTTTAGAGGGACACATGGAACTCCCTGGGAAGGGGAAATAGAATAGATTTTGTGGGAGGACTGGGGATGGTGGGATGGGAGTGGAAGGGACTAGGTTTGGGGGAAGATGGGATAGAGGGAGAGACAGCTGGAACTGGGGGGCATTTAAGGAGTCATGTAGAAACCTAGTGCAGTGGAATCTTCCTGGAATCTATGAGGGTGATCCTAGTTAGAACTCTCAGTAATGGAGGATAAGGAGTCTGAAAAGGTCATTTTTTTGTACCAGACAAGTCTCCCAGTTGTGGAACTGGGTTTTATTCAGTTGAGTTGTTGGCCTAGAGGGTCCTGTGGAGATTCCCAAACAACCCAGGTTTATGCGAGGACAGAAGGTTGCTCTCCAGAAACTGACAGTGGGGCCCTGTTGTGGAGGAAAATATCCAGACTCAATGACTGTAGAGAGATCAAACTGCTGCACACATGGGGCCTTCACCCCTAAGTTCTAATCTCTTTGGTGTAGGAAGGTATTCTGCAGGCTTCCAAAAGAGAAACATGAACACCGACCCATCCACAAAACTTTTGACCTACAGTCTGTCCTGCCTGCAAGATGTGCTGGGGCAATGTTGGCCCAGAACTTGTGGGAGTGGCCAACCAATGTCTGAATTAACTTGAAGACCACTCCTTGAGAGGGAGCCCATGCCAGACACTGTTTGGATGGCCAGGAACCAGAGACTGAATATCACAGAGACCTAGGGTAGAACCAAACACAACCGGCATAATCAAAAAAATCAATGAGATGATTCCTAATGATCCTCTGCTATACTTACAGATCAATCAGTGCCTTGTCTAGTTGTCTTCATAGAGGCTTCTCTCAGCAGCAGATGGAAGTGAATGCAGAGACCCACAGCCAAACATTCTCCAGAGAGAATCTAAATTGGAGGTCCCCTTCTTGTCCCTTTCCCTCAGAGTTCAGGAAATTCTGAGAAAGAGGAGTCAGAAAATTGTAGAAGTCAGAGGGAATGGAGGACACCAGGAGAACATGGTCAACTGAACCAAGCAAAGAAGAGGCACATGGACTCACAAAGACTGAAGTTGCAATTGCAGGGCTTTTAGGGTCTGCACAAGGTCCTCTGTCTATATGTGATGGATGTTAGCTTGGTGTTTTTGCAGGACTCCTAACTGTGGCAGTGTGTGTCTTTGACTTTTGCATCCTCTTGGGACTCTTTTCCTCGTGTCGGGTTGCCTTGTCCAGCCTTAGTGTGAGGGCTTCTGCTGATCTTATTGTGTTTTATTTTGTTATGTTTGGTTATTGTCTTTTGGAGGCATGCTCTTTTCTGAAGGGTGGTGGAGGTGAGTGGATATGGGAGAGAGGAGGCTGGAAGGAGTAGACGGAGGGGAAACTGGTCAGATGTATTGTATGATTGAAGAATCTATTTTCAATAATAATAATAATAATAATAATAATAATAATAATAATAATGAAAGATATGACAAGTCAATACTTCAGATGTGTGCTGCATGCAGTTTCATAGATTAATATTCATTGTATGCTTACTTAGAAGATCAGCACCTGATTTAAGACTAGGAATGCTCAGGTTGAAAGTATAAAAATAATATAATATTCAGGATGAATAAAATCTGCAAATTAATATTTAACATCAAAGTAGACAGTGAATGTGCAGTGAAAAAAATGTAATTCTGAAACTTCTCTTGGTAAGGTAAAGAAATGGGGGGAAACACTTTAATTGGGTGGGTTAGCATGAGATAGACATGGAAATCTGATCATTCCTGCTTTCTGCAGTGCTGATTGGCAGGGTTGACTTGCCTGTGGTCACCTGTCTTTGCCTGTGTGACTTCCAACTCTAAGTGGCCCAGGGCAAGAGAGCAATACTCAATTGAAAAGACAAACATTGAGAGACTTTGTGATTTTATTTATGGAAATACACAGTTGGGATGAGTCTCCAGAATAGGAAGAGAATTCCAGGAAATCCCAGACAATAGGGTAGGATGATTGGCAAAGGTAGCTATGCCACAAAGGTGAAGGAAGGGTACCATGGGGACCTGGTATTTCCAATTTGAAAGATGTGGAGAGCAGAGAAATGAGGGGACTTTACTTTGTTTTTAAAAATTATGCTCTTTTTTCTATGCAAAATATAGGATATTTTAAAGATGTGCCACAACACATTACAAAATGAACTATGAGAATGAAATCAATCAAGCTAATAAATTTTAAATGAATAAATAGCCCACAACATAGTAATAAAGACAGGGTTGCTATTAACACCAATTCAAAACAAAGTGTGTTGACATTATAGTAGCAAGAAGTCACAAATATATAGCAGCTAGCTATGTAAGTTGGAAAAGAACAGGTGCACTGTATCTTTGCTTTGCTTTTTTATGATGTTGGAATAGCTCCTGCAGACTCATATGAAGATTTTGAAGCCCTTTTATAAAGATAGAGAGGTTTAAAGAAGGAAAATGACTCATTTAGAGACCAGGATTGCAAAGGATTTTTAAAAAGGAGCAAGAATTTACAGAAAGACAAAACCTACAGGAAAATAGCAAGTAGCTCTTCTCCACTATCTCCAAGTGAGAACAAAACAAGAAACTGGCTTACATTGTGACAAATGAATATAAATTACATGTGGAACTTCTAGCCAAAAAGGTTTTGAGATACTGGGTGAGGTTCTTTCTTTCTTTCTTTCTTTCTTTCTTTCTTTCTTTCTTTCTTTCTTTCTTTCTTTCTTTCTTTCTTTCTTTCTTTCTTTCTTTCTTTCTTTCTCTTTCTTCCTTCCTTCCTCCCTCCCTCCCTCTCTCTCTCTCCCTCCCTCCCTCTCTGTCTCCCTCCCTCCCTCCCTCTGTCCGTCTCTCTCTCTCTCTCTCTCTCTCTCTCTCTCTCTCTCTCTCTCTCTCTCTCTCTCTCTCTCTTTCTTTTGTCTTGCTCTAAAAGCTAAATTCAACAGCATAGTTTCTCAGCTATATTTGTTAGAAATTTCTAAATTACAGAACATTGAACTTGCATGTGAGCTTACTGTCGAATTTTTATTATTAATGTTCAAGTACAAAAAACTTCTTACACCAAACATGCATATCTGCCTAGACCCATCAGTTTGAAAGAAGAGAGCAAAGGAGCTTTGACTGCCCAAGGAGATCTGTGTTAACTGTAGAGAAGAATTTCTTGCTGTAAAGGAATGTTAGGAATCAAAGCGAAACCCTTGGGGATATGAAGGAATGATGAGCAGAAGACAGGGAGACAGGAAACAGCCCGAGAGTGACTATGCGAAGATTTTATTGCTGAGGTTGTGAGCTTCAAGTGTCCAGTATCTGACTGAAATGCCATTCGACACCAGTATGCAAGGAGGATGAGAGTGTCCCTCTGGGGTCCTTTGCAGATCATTTATGTGGGGTTGTGACATCATTTGGAGATCATTCAAGGTTTTTCTGCTTCCATACTAGAGGAACCAGAGGTCAGGGCTAACCCTGTTGTACAAAGATCCCCCCTAGGCATACTTCTAGCCTAGGTGAACTTGGAACAAGAACTATCAGTGACTGCAGGGCTATACTGTCAGGCAGGTGATTTTCTAACAACTTCTTGTCACAAGGAACCTGAGATGCTTAGGTTTAATTGCCATCTGGACACACCAGAATCACCTAAGAAGGAAGTCTCAAGGAGAGTTTGCCTAGACAATATTGGTCTATATGAACGATGATGGGGATTCTATTGATTATAATAGTTGAGGTGAGTATCGCCATTCCCTGGGCAGGGGATCCTAGATTGCATTAACAGCAAAAAGAGGGAACAGAGCACAGACATTCCTGCATTAATCCACAGCTCTCTGCTCTGAATGTGGATATAAAGTGTAAGCTGCTTCAAGTTCTTGCTGCCTCGACTTCTCCACCAGGATGGGTGTGACCCGAAACTGTGGGCCAAATAAACTTTCCTTTTCGAAGTTCTTCTCATCAGCATGATTTATCAAAGCGACAGGAAACTGATCCAAGACAGGACTCAGTGAAGTTTTTTGTTGTTATTGTTTTGTTTTTTGGTTCAAATTTTGGAATTGTAGGTGTTAATGCTGTGAATATTAAAGCTTTACCAAATTCCCACAGTAAGCAAGCAGGTAGGTCACTCTTACTCAGGTGACTGTATTCTCAGTCATTATTCTAGAGACAGGTATTATAATGTGGAATTGCAGCTGATTTTTATAATTATGGACCATGCTAATCTATTTGACCTCTAATTTGTTTACTGAGTTATTGATCTATTTAGAAAATTGTGAATATTTGGGTAAATGTAGCTTTTCATTAATTGCTTATTGCATATAGTTACTGATAAATTCATCTAATTTCTTTTTTATGTTATGCTAATTTCAGATTTTTTAAAAGCCTTATTAAAATGCATTCTTTATTTCCTAGAGTTAAAAGATTAGTGGTTTCCCCCTTCTGCATAAGAAAATGGAATCAGCTTTCCTTTGCTCCAGCGTTTGATGACATTCTGCTCAGGAGAAAACAAGTTTCCATCATATAAGAATTCACATTCAGCAGTACACTTGTGTCCTCTATTCGGCCCCTAGGAAAATATGATTATGTTAATCGTATTTCTTTGGATATATACAAATTAGGCTCATCGTACAACGTCCAGGAATTACTGTCCTCATGTTTCACAATAGCAAGAATTAATTGAAATCCTTTAGGGTATATGAGGCCGGAAGTATGTCATGTTCATGGTATAGTAGGAAATAATTAGATCTGCAGTGAAGAGACACTCCCAATTAAAACTTTATGGGAAAATGATTCTGAAATTAGCTTTAAGGAAATGTAATGGGAACAGATCATAGACAAAAGGCAACATTTCTCAGTTCTATTAGCAAGTGTGTTTATATCTGTGCACTGAATCTGTTAACACCTTTAGACTCTGGATATAATTTGTGTGGTATTTGAGAGAAAACTAAATCTACACCAGGCAAACAAAAGAGGCTACAGAAGACATATTTGTTCCAATGAGCCACAATGTTTATAGTAGCAATCTCTTACTTTATAATCAAATTTGTCTTCCAATCTCAGTAGGAAATATTACCACTGCAGATAATGTCTATAGAGTTTTAAAGATAGATATTGACAAATAGAGAAAAAAGTTTATTTCTTAAACTTTAGAAATTATTTTCTAGATTCTTGGGTTTTTTTTTTTTTACTTTTTAGTTAATAGATTTTTTTTTGAACTAATGAAAAACACTGTACATGGTCTTTCACTGCTAAGTTGGTTGATCCATTTTCAAAATGGTCTGAAGTAAGGATATTTGTGTGATACCCTAATTTTTGTTGGCTTTTCTTGGAAATTCTAATATAACAACATTAAAACATCTAATTTCTAACTTTTTTTTTTTTTTTTTGGTTTTTTGAGACAGGGTTTCTCTGTGTAGCTTTGCGCCTTCCCTGGGACTCACTTGGTAGTCCAGGCTGGCCTCGAACTCACAGAGATCTGCCTGGCTCTGCCTCCCGAGTGCTGGGATTAAAGGCGTGCGCCACCATCGCCCGGCTTAATTTCTAACTTTTAAATAATATAGTTTGGTTGGAAATTTAGCTCAGTAGTAAAGCATTTTCTCAGCATATATAAAGCCCTGGGTTCCATCCTTAGCAACAGAAAATAAAGTACTTACCATAGTGTCAATACATAAAGTACACTTGCAGTCTTTATTGGGGCAGGAACATTTTATACTTAGGAGAGACTCTAAAATTACAACCAAATGTCTCTGGCCTGTGCAACCACAATGCTCCCAGTGGGTAGCTGCTTGCTTAGACTGCTCTGTACATGGGCAGAGAGATGTGCTGCACATAGCAAATGGAAACACTTTCTATCTGAAGCATTCCTATGCCTGCTGAGGTACAGCTGCAGATGGTTCCCTGGATCATTACCGGCACTGAATTATCTTGAGGAATGGCTGTGTCCTCTAGACTTTGGCTGTGATGCTCCAATTTTAGTTTACACCAAACTTCTTGTGATTTTGAGGAGACTGCGATACATTCATGTGCAGAAATTCAGTGCTCCATGAATGAGCTATTAGGTACAAAGGGAAACATTTTAAACAAATTGATTTTTCTGTGTGGGGCTTAATTCCAAAAGGACTTCTTTGTGAAAAAGTCAAGATCAATAGTTCTGTGCCAAACTAAATTGAATCATGCCATGACTTCAATTTCATAATAATTTTAATGTAATGTAAATAATAAGCTTGCTTTGGAATCTTCCTCAGTGGCTGACCTAATTTCACTAACAGTCACTGTGTTCCTTTCTTCACACCATGTGCTGTTGACATCAGAGCCAGAAGCAGAATCTAAGAGCAAGAAGCATGTGCCATGTGGCAACCCAAGGCAGATGCCGGACGTGCCTTGTATTTCTCTTTAACCTAAACACTGGCAAAACTCAACTCTCTTGTGAATTTCTGTGCAGCAGGTGAATGAATACAAATGAACAAAGAGGAAGTCCCTGCTAGTCTGTAGGAGTTGGGGAAACTATTTGAGGACCATTATGTCAGTCCATTAATTATGGGTGATGATGACACTTTAAAATGCAGGAAATGTGACATCTTTAAAAAGGGCTGAGAGGTGGCACCTGGCAATACAAGCTCAAACCCACACTTGATCACATGACACCAATATTGGGGATGAGATCTGCTGATGGAGACCCATTTGTGTGTAGACAAGAATCTTGAGGGCTCACAGGGCAGTCAGTCTAGCAAATGGGTCAGCTCTAGGTTCAGTGAACCTTGTCTCAACACCATAAGGTAGAGAATCATAGAAGACACCTGATTTCAATCTCTGGCTTCCACATATGCATGGATGACCACCTACATACAAATGTGCACACACATGAATGCACACAAAAAAATACAAAGAAGTGAAGTCTTACTCAAAAATCTCACTATTAGGAGGAGTAAAGTGTAGGTCCCTATCCTACCCTGTCAGTCACCAAGAACAAACATTTCATGCCATCATGTCCTGCACAACTAACTTCAAGTGAGCAGTGAATAGAACACGCTGGACCCTAAAGTGCCAAACAAGCTTGCGTCCATTCACTTTGCAAGTTCCCAGTCCTCTGGTTTTCTTTGCATTTAAAAGAGAAGAGAAAAAATATAAAAACAGCAATTTATTTTTCAAACCTTGGCAGGTGCTTATGTCTGGCCTTGAGTACATTTCATGACATTTCACTGCCACACATAAAAAGCTTCTTTATAAGAAGTGTAATTTGTACATATTTTTGAAAATTAATTTAATAAAATATTCACGGAAAGCAGATTAATTCCTCCATGTTTGTAAGCCAGCACAACCAAATGATGACTGTGGCTTTCTTCCTCTCTCTCTCCCCTTTTGAAACAGTTGTTACTTAGACGTCCATTATGATGCATGCTTGAAAGCAGATAATTGCTAAATTAATATCAACTGCTTCACAAATCATAGGTTTATGAAAAAAATCAAGCAAACTTCTAACATGTGGGTATGCAATAATTGGCAAATAAAGAACTAAAATCTGATAGATCCCTGAAACCTTCATTTCTTCAAAAATCAGATAACTCATTATTCCTTATTAAGAAATAATTTTTTAATAAATTTCTGAAATAACTAGGATTTTTCAGTCATCAGTAGCAACATATTTGTCTCTAAAAATGAGTGTGAAATACTTGTACATGTAATAATGCTTGAAACATTTATTATAAATCATAAGAATAGTTAATTTTCTGTTTATGGAAATAGTATGAAATCTTTTTTCTGTCTATTTTTTTTTGTTTTTGAGACAATGTCTTGCTATGTAGCTAGGCTTGTTGAGATTTTTCTTTGTAGCCAAGACTTGACTCAAACTCACAACCCTCTTTTACTTAGCCTCCTGAGTCCTAGGATTACAGACCCATGCTACATTCCTAGCTAGAAACATTTTAATCACATATCTTGAGTTTAAAGCATGTTTGGGAAATGTGAGTTTTAAGGATTTTTGAGAGACCCAGTTTTAGAACAGATCTGATCATCTTCCTCTTTGTGGCACTTAATGTTACTCAACTTATTTGCACAGCTATTTTTGAAGTCTGAATTATATATCCAACAACATGTTGGGACACTTGGGATAAAGGAAATCTCCCTGAAAGCATGGTGCTTATAGCCTCTGCTTTCCAGGTTATTTTTTAAAAGTTTACTTTCCTAAGTCTCTTCAAGTACTGCTGTTCTTGCAAACAGTTAAATGCTGGCATTCTACAAGGCCTTGGTGATTTAATTCTTTACCTACTAATTCCCTGTGTACTTGTTCATATGAACTGTCAACTTGATACCACCTAGAATCATCTGGGAAGGGAGTCTTAATGAGGAATTATTTACAATGGTTTGGCCTGTAGACACATCTATGGAGGATTGTCTTGTCAATCCCAGCCCATTGTGGACAGCACCATTCCCTATGCATCAGGGTCCGGAACAGTTTAAGAGAGGCAAAAAATAGCTGAGAGCAAGCAAATGGGCTATAGGAATTTATTTCTCTCTGTTCAATATTGTTGGTGCAATGTGTTAAGTTACTTAAGTTCCTGGCTTCTGCTCCATGAAAGACTGGAGGTCTTGCTCCTCCTGGTACTGTATGCTGAACAAACTTTTTCCTCCCCTAACTTGTTCTGTGACATGATATATAATCACAGCAGCAGAAACGAAACTGGAATAGCTACATATTATTATTGTGACCTTCGATTTTCTCCTGTCTCTTTCTCTTGCTTCTGACTAAAATCCAACTGGAAATCTGATCCATAGGACCTTATCAAAATACATATCCTGGCCGGGCGGTGGTGGCGCACGCTTGTAATCCCAGCACTCGGGAGGCAGAGCCAGGCGGATCTCTGTGAGTTCGAGGCCAGCCTGGGCTACCAAGTGAGTTCCAGGAAAAGGCACAAAGCTACACAGAGAAACCCTGTCTTGAAAAACCAAAAAAAAAAACAAAAAAAAAAAAAACAAAAAAAAAACATATCCTGAATTAAATCACTATATACTTTCCACTTCCCATCCATGGAAATCTTTTCCTTTCTTAGTGGCAATCACCATCACCATTTATTATGATCAACTAAATATTGATTATAAAAGGGTTCACGGCTCAGAATTCTAGTCCTAGAAATCTAGTATTCCTAGTCAACTTTTCAGTAATTGGTTTAGTGATATTGGTGTTGTGGTTTGAATATAAAATGTCTCCCATAGGTGAAAATGTTTCAACACTTGGTCCGCAGCTGATATGCTGTTTGGGGGAGGTTATGAAACCATTAAGAGGTGAAGTCTTGCTGGAGAAAGTATGTCACTGAGGACAGCTTGAGGTTTTTGAACCTGACCTTACTTGTTCTCTCTCTGCTTCCTGACTGCCAGGCCTCAGGCTCATGCAACCATGCCTTCTAAGATATGACAGACTGTATCCCTTTTGAAATTGTAAATAAAATAAATCTTTTCTCTCTTAAGTTGCTTTTTTTCAGGGTATTTTATCACAGCAATAGGAAAGAAACTACTACAATTGGTAAGCATTTTCACTTCTTGGTGTCATAATTTGCTTCTCTGTGATGTGAGGATTTTGATTGCTAAAATATTAGCAGAGCTGATGTGATTCTATATGTTATTATCTAATTTGATTAAGATGAAAACTTAGTTTAAGTATTAGTTTTGCATTTTTTTACATTGTTGTAACCACTGTTCAGCATTTCAGAGTAATTTTGGTAAGGTCCCAAGACCATAAAACTGTGGGTTCCTCCCTGACTCTGGGTGGGTCTGACCACTCACAGCAACTGCAACAGAAACTTCTATGATTTCATGCCTCTTAAAGAGTTCACTTCTGAGCCGGGCGGTGGTGGCGCACGCCTTTAATCCCAGCACTCGGGAGGCAGAGCCAGGCGGATCTCTGTGAGTTCGAGGCCAGCCTGGTCTCCAAAGCGAGTACCAGGAAAGGCGCAAAGCTACACAGAGAAACCCTGTCTCGAAAAACCAAAAACCAAAAAAAAAAAAAAAAAAAAAAAAAGAGTTCACTTCTGAGTTTTGAGTGAATGGAATTCTGCAGCTGAGCATGGTTTTTTATTTTTTTTTATCACCAAATGATTTATTTCAAAGGATTGCACCTTTGCTCTTCTGCTCAAATCTACTTTCAAACACTACACTTGAAGAGCCAAACTTCTGACTTGGCCTTGGATGTTTCTTTCAGTTCATTTCTTAAGTGTCAGCATTTGGCTGGGAATCCCTGCCTACAGGGCTGAACTCTCCTGAGACAATGCTGCAAAAGGTAAATATGTTGTGGAACAGAAGGAGGGATGACATGCCTGGTTCTCCCTACACTGCTCCAGTGAGGAAGGGTTAGAGCTGTGCCATTAATTAAAATGAGCCTCCCTTTGTCTTCAATGTATCACATGCACTTGCAAAGCCACTGGTCTCCAACTGCAAAGCATACTCAAAAAGTTGCCTGTGTGAAGAACCAGCCAAGAATAATAATTAGCTTTCTGACATATCAGTTTCTAATGAGTTCCTTATTTATTTTCCAATCCCAGTGTCATATCTACTGAGTTAAAATATTCAGTGTTTCTAACATACCTCTAATATCTGTAAATGCAAAAACATGGCATATAAAGTTAAAACTTCTATTGTATATTCATCCTGAGTAAGTAGATAAATTGAATAATTATAATGATCCATAGGTAGTGAGAAACTCATGTGAAATGTGAGTATATAATAGAATATGAATTTTCATCAAAATCATCAATATACAAAACTGAACTTTCAAAATTTGAGCTTCTATTTCCACCTTATACAAGATTTTAGCAAGAGAACTCAGTCAAACAAATCACAGTTATTTTGGATTTTACTCAAAACACATTCCTCCTCCCTCCCCCTTCCTTTTATTAAATTATTAAGACAATGGTTCTCAACCTACCTGATGCTGTGACTCTTTAATACTGTTCCTCATATTGTAGTGACCCCCAACCATAAAATTATTTTTGTTTCTACTTCACAATTATATTTTGCTACTGTTATGAATCATAATCACAATATCCATGTGTTTCTGACAGTCTTAGTGACCCCTGTAAACGGGTAATTTAATCCCCCATGGGGTCATAACTCACAGGCTGAGAACCACCGGTTTAAGGGCTTCTTGGCATGTGTATTTGTGTAGTGACTTTGAATTGTTTTCACCCTCTACTCTACTTTCTCATTACCTTCCACCTCCCTGATGGAGGCCCTCTCAAAAAGTCCCATTCTACTTCCTTGTCTTATTTTTTTAATTTAATTCATTTTTTGCCCCAGCATGGTTGGGAAATTATTTATTGGAGGCAGAGTAACCTGCCAGTGGCTTCTTCACTGAAGAAAATAAATGACACTCCCTTTCCCAGAAGCCATTAACTGACAAAGATCATTTAGGGCAGACCCCTCATTATTTCACTATTGATGGGGAGGTCCTGTGAAGATCCTCCTACTTTTACCAAGAGATTATACCTAAGCAGAATGTCTAGGTGATATTCAGTTGACATGGATGGAAGTGAATGGTAAGGACACTGTAACGTTATTGTCTGTGAGAAAACCCAGGCCCTTCTCAACTACAGAAATGAAATCAGAGTTCTGGTCTATGCTTGTGGGCATTGTTTCAAGAGCATTCAATTGTAAAATCTATAACTGAACATGGATGGTCATTGATCACTTGGCCCATTCCATATACACACAGTGTGCCACAGCAACTACAGACTTTGTCTACTCTTCTATCCTTTCTTAACCAGTTCTCATCCCTTCTGGCTATCTTAAAAAGCCTGGAAATGATTTTAAAATATACAGACTTTTTTTCTGGAGCTATGAAAATCTTAAAGAAGTGTTTCTTGGTTCTGTGAGACATGTTCCTCCTCATTTTCTATTTCCCTGAGGACTCATGCTGACACTTGGAGCTTTCTGCTTCCTCGCTTTCTCCTTGGCTTTCGAGCTGTCCCACTTTACTAATCTCTAAGTGCATGGAACTGAGTATGTTGTTCCCAGATCCCATGATCATTGCATTATACACAACAATCTTCATTATATAATTGATTTTTCTCTGTAAAACTATTTGGTATATTGTCCTTGCCTTCATTGTTAGGGCTCAACAGAGGAAAGAGGCACTGTTCTTTGTTGATGGTGGAGGTGTGTAGGTTGAACTGGGATAAATCCCACTGGCCAACACTCCTAATTATATCCAGTTACATGAACCTTTATTCAGAAGTGTTTTAGTCCTGAATGTCAAAATCCTGACAGGAGTTATTTTAGTCCCAAAGGGAAGTTTGTGACTCATGATACAAGGAAGAGTTGAATGATCAGATCGCCAAGAGGACTGATTCATTTGGTACCAAAAATATCAGGGGCAGAAAGGTATCAAAGTTTTCCTTCTTTATTTCTTGGGACTTTGCTTGCCAGTTTGATGTTCCAGTACTGTAGATGGCTTTTCCATATAATAGAAATGACAGAAGTTGGTAGTTTCCGAGTCTTACGTCATAAACCCTTTAAAAAAAAATCTGAGAGAGATCACCTCCATCACTCAGGTTCATTTTAAAAAATTGGCAAGTGCCCTGATATTTCTGGCTTGGGTTGGAGCCTGTTTCTTGATCATTTGATTCTAGTCAGATTGATATAAAGCTATGTAGAAGCTTGCTGACTTTGAGAGAGTCATGCATATAGCAATGGAAGGAAATTGCCAAGGAAGTAAGCATGTTGTCCAATACATTAAATGCTCACTGTAAGTAACAGTATATTCCTACCGGTCAGAAAAGTATTCAGTAGGCCTGGCTCCTGGAGTGATGCTGCTGTTGCCATATTTTCCACAGCCTGTACTCTTTGTATCCACTAAGCACAACTGTGGAGGTTCCCAGAACTTCTAAGTGTCTTCCTGGGATGTAAGGGAAAACTTAGGGGTTTTTTTTGTTGTTGTTGTTGTTGTTTTTTAATCATGATGGTCTAAGAACTGTCAATGAAGAGGAGATCCACAAAAGATTGCCATGGTTGAACTACCTGGAAAAATTAAAGACATGATACTGTGTTTCACAAATTGCTGTCTTTGGGATATCATCCTGATATCTATTCTGTATCCTACAGAGACATTAGAAACTGCAGAAATCCTCATGCTGACAAGTTACATGTACTCATTATTAAAGAGATTTAGAAGAAAAGATTGATGGGAGTGTAAAGCGAGTACTGGGCATCAGAGGCCACAGTTTCAATATCAGCCTGTAGTTTAACAGTGAACTTGAGTTAAGGAATTGTAGGCTCTTACACATGTATTCCCCTCTGCTCTTTCCCGGGTTCTCTTATCATGTGATTCAGAATAACCTCCTAGTTAAAGAATTGTAGGCTCTTCTGCATGTTTTCCCCACCTGCTCTTCTCCCGTGTTCCCTCTTCATGTGTCTCAGAACAACCTCCTGTGGCCAATTGTGGATTGAAGATAATTAGGCTTTAATTATCATCAGTTACATTTTCACCTGTTTCACTTTCAGATCCCCATAACTTCCAGTTTCCCAATTAGCTTAGTCATTCTCCAACAAGGAAATGTGGAAAAAGGGGCTTTCTTTCCCTTTGGGAACTGACCTGTTCCCACTAATGTTTCGAGTTATATTGTAGCTCATGTAAGAACTCCCTTGAGGGAATCAACTAATTTTAATATGTAAAAACATATATGCCACACACACACACACACACACACATACACCACAGATATCTCAGATCAAACACGTGTTGTTCTTCCTGTAGAAGCTGCATCTGACTAGACTGGAAATCCTGTCTCTGGGGAGATCAGAATGATGAATATTATTCAACAAGAGAATAGATGGATTAAAATTTGCTCAAATAGGTAAAACCTTGTTTGCAATCTAAAGAAAGCTTTCTGTTCTGTCTTCCTTTATGGTTGCATGGGTAAAGAAGTCTAAAGCAGAATACAAGGATGGTAAAGAATAAGTAAATCAATGTTTGAAAATTCTGAGTTAAAAACAGTTAATGGACTCTTCAACATTCCTGCAAATTTAATATAAAACATTCACTAACCTAACAAAAAGCAATTTGCCAAAAGAAAAGAGGGGAGGTAATTTACTCTGTAGACCTCTTAAGATTTTTATATATTTGTATTGCATGATATCATATATTCCTAGGGATGAAAGTATAGAGAAAACATGTGTAGGGCTTTTCTGGGAATACATGCTCATTAGCATGCAAATCATTTATCAAGATGCAAATAATTTAACTATAATGTGGTGAGGGTCCCCAGAGTAAATAATTTCCATTTTCATTACTGAATATGATACAAACACCCATAATATTTTCCCTGAAAATTATAGTACTTATTTAGAACTCTTTGATCTGCTAACAAACTTTGTCTCCTGAATCTTTACTTGAAAGCATGTGAGTGACCAAGTCCTTTTGTTAACTCACAAGTAAAGACTGGAAAATAGAAGGTCAAGAGCTGTGGAAGCAAGGGGCTTACAGCATGCAGGCATTTCTAAAACATTCCTGGATATCAAAGTACTGATTAAGTGCAGTGCTCACTAATGGTTTTTTTGCATAAATATTAATCAATTTATCATTTATCACCCTTCATTCTAATTATAAAATATTCAAAATATAATCAATGTGTTACTTGGTTCCATGTCAAATATATATTTTCAAATTTAATAGAATAAATAATATCATTAATAAATAATTAGAACTCTCACCCTTTACAGTTTGCAGGTTGTAGAGATGAGTCTCCTGGGAAATTCTATTGTGTAGAGAATTATATGTGATATTCTTGTTAAAATGTTTGGCTTTCTAAGTGGCACAAAATAGCTCAGTGATATTGTTTAATGCTCATATTTTCAGCATTTTTATTTCTAAATTATGGGGAATGAATGATATGGAAGAAAGAAAGGAAGAAAGGGATAGAGGGAAGGATGAATGAGGGAAGGAAGGAGGGAGGGAGGGAGGAAGAGAGGAAGGAAAGGAGGAAGGAAAAGAAGAAGGGAGAGGGAAGGAAACAAGAAAGGAGGAGGGAAGGAGAGAAGGGAGGAAAGAAGGAAAGAAGGGAGAAGGAGGAAATGAATGAGTGAATGAAGGAAGGAAGAAGGGCAGACAAATGAACTGAACAATAGAATTAAATCACCCCTCTCTCTAGTCTGTCTGGGTTACTTACTATGCTCCCTTAAATTATTAACTTCCTAATTTCCTAGCAGTTATTATTATGTACAATGTAAAATGCTGTGGAGAAGGCTGTATTTTATTTTCTACACTGCTTCTTGCTACTTGGTTTGAGGAGTCTCCATGATGCCCTACACAATCCTGAGCTAATTTATAGTCTCAACAGTGCAGGATAGTTCCTTTACCTCCACATCCTCATCAGCTATCCTAAATGGGGTTAGAGAAAGTCCCACTGTAGTTTTGATTAGAATTTTTATGATAGTTGATGATAATGAGCTTTTTTCATTTATTTGTTGGTCATTTGATTTTCTTCTTTTGGCAAGTTTCTATTAAGATAATTTACCTACATTAATATTGGATTTATTTTTACTTTAAAGTATTTTTGAGTTTCATATGTAATGTGGATATTAATTGTTTGTCATTTGACTACTGGGCTATTTATTCCAAGTATATGTTCTTTCCATTTCTATTCTGGATACATGTTCAAAGAAAATAAAATGAGCACACCAGAGTGACACTTGCTTTTTTTTTTTTTTTTTTTTTTTTTTTGGTTTTTTGAGACAGGGTTTCTCTGTGTAGCTTTGTGCCTTTCCTGGAACTCACTTGGTAGCCCAGGCTGGCCTCGAACTCACAGAGATCCGCCTGGCTCTGCCTCCCAAGTGCTGGGATTAAAGGCGTGCGCCACCACCGCCCGGCCAGAGTGACACTTGCATAACATGTTTAATGTCATGCTATTCATGAACACTAATATATGGAGTCAGCATAGGTGCTCATTAATATATGAATGAATAAAGAAAATACATATATCTACAAGGGAATATTAGTCATATAAAAGAATGAAATTTTATGATTTGCAGCAAAATAGATAAAATCAACCATCATTCTAAGTAAAATAGGTTATACATGGAAAGGCAATTACCAAGTGGATTCTCTCATTTGTTGAAGCTTTTAAAAAATGCCAATCTCCATGTTAATTAGTGATTACTACAGAATGGGAAGGTGTGTGTGTGTTGAGATACATACACAGAGGGAAGCTAGATTTGACCACAATATGTTATGTGTATGCCTAGAAATATCATTCCAAATTTCATTAATACCTATCATTAGAACACTTAATTAAAAATAAAATGAAAAGCAATTTAAAGTTATTCACAGTTTGTAGTCACCCTTCACCATTGATGCTTATTGTGGGCTTTATGGATTTCCTAACCTCGTCTTATTGAGAACCAATCTCTTCTCATTGCTAAATCCCAGGTATTTGGCCTCCTGAAGGCTTTGCTTCCCAGAAGCCCATGGTTTTGTTGCATAAAATGGTGTTATTAGAGATCCAAGCAGAGGCTCCCAAGGCATGTTGAAAATGACCTAATATGCCTTCACACATCAAGAAACACCTTTAATCTTTCCCAAAACACATATTAATTGACTTTTCTTTGCTTCCTTCAAGTATCTTCAAGGTTGAAGTAAGCAGTTATGCCCTCAAATAGAAGTAGACAACAGACATTGTCCAGTGTTTGTTTTTCTTTCTATTTTACCATGGTGTCTCATGGTTGCATGATCAAAACATGACTACTTCTGTTCCCAGTATCACATTCATGTTCATGGCAGTCATAAAGGGTATCAAGGAAGGCTGGTGACTTCTGTCTCTACTGTTCAGGTAAACAAATCATGCCCCATGCTAGCATCTTACTTACTGTGTCTTCTTTAAAAGGAGTTAAAAATCTTACATCTTACAAAATGGCTTAACTGAGAATTAACTCAAATTCTTGTTTCCTAAGTTAATGCTTTCACAAATTTGAATAGGTACATTTGCTACTGTCCTCTTCCTTCTCTTTCTCCTCTTCCTCCTCCTGCTTTTTCTCCTCTTCATCCTCTTCTTCCTCATTCTTCTCCACTCCATTCCCACACTGAACCCTTCTACTGAAACTGCATGGCACATCCTCGGGACTGTAGCACGAATCTTAAAGAGTCTTTATTAATAAAACAAACCCAGAGCCAAGTATTGGGGTGAACACTGGAAGATCAGAGAGACAGAACAAGCCACAGCTAACCTCACCTGGCCAACTTCTCAGCTGGTCCTGTTTCCTCATACTGGAAGCCTCTGAGTCCTCATCCAGAATGAATCTCAGCTGAACTGCTGCTTGTAGCCTGAAAGCTTAACCAGGCCAAATGCTTAACCAGCCAAATGCTTCTAGTTTCTGGTCTCCATGCCTTATATATCTTTCTGTTTTTGCCATTAAAGGCTTGCTTTCTGGGGTTAAAGGCTCACTTTCTGGGATTAAAGGCGTGAGTCACCATGCTTGGCTGTATCCTTGAACAGACGGATTTCTGCCTCTGTGATGCTAGGATTAAAGGCGTGTGCTACCACTGCCTATCCTCTATGTTTAATATTGTGGCTGTCCTGTTCTCTGACCCCAGATAAGTTTATTAGGGTGCACAATATTTTGGGGAACACAATACCACTACACGGGACAATGAAGAACTTTACCCGGCTAAATAAAAGAGTTCCTGGTTAGCTTTAACTATCCATTTGAGAGAACATAGAATTGTCTTGGGAGAGAACTTTAATTGTGGAATTGTCTAGATTAAATTGGTCTGTGGGCTTGTTTCTGGGGGATTCTCTCCATTGTTAATTGATGTAATAGAATCCAGTCCACTATGGGCAGCACCATCTCTTAAGAACATGGTCTTAAACTGTATAGGAAAGCTAGCAAAGGATAAGCCTGCCTTCCTGCAAGCAAACAGCGTTCTTCATGGTTCCTGCCATACTTCTTTGGCTATGAAATGAGTTCCTTGGTTAGCGGTGCTGTTATATGGAATAGGAAGCAAGTCTGCCTTCAAATTCCTTGTCTTGACTTTCCTCAATGATGGACTGTGACCTGGATTTGTAAGTCACATAAACTCTTTTATCCTCTACACTTTGGTCACAGTGTTTTATCATAGCATCAGAAAAGATGCTAAAACAAAGAGTGATACATTAATCTCTCTTCAGAGCACTGAATGCCTAGCAGAAGAACAATGGGTTTTGATAACACAAAGGTGAAGATATGCTGTATCCTGAAAATGAGTATAACAAAGTTGGTGCACCAAAAATCAGAGTGCTGAGAGTTTTCATGTTGCCTTAAACTATTTCAGCTCATCAACTGAATTTGTGCTATTCTACTGGCAGAACTGTGAGATTAAAAAATTGTAGTTTCCTTTTTTCTGTCATTATTACACAAAATATTTCTTGAAATATCTTCCCTGAATTAAAGCCATAACATTAAATATGCTTGAAGATCTGTCGCTTTTTAAAAAAAAACTAACCCCCCATCTAGTTGTTTATAGAAACTTAAGGTAGAAATGGCAACTGATTCCCTTGAGAATCTTCCTGTAACTGTCACAGTGTAATAGTCTGTGTATACTGTTTGCAAAGACAACAAAGAAGAAAAGAAACAACTGAGAATTATTAAAAAAAAAAAACTAAACAAAGCATTTTTGTTACCAACATTCGAACAGTGATTTATCCCAAATATAATGACATTACACTTACATCCCACTTAGGGTGTCACATTGCTTGTTCAAGTATTTTGTTTGAAACAGTACAGAAGAGAATTTGATTTGTCATGAAATGCTTTACCCTCTCTCTCTTAGTAAATGGAGTAATAAGTAATAAGAACTTCTACAAAATACCTCTCTGTCCACTTTGTTACTGCTTCAAGATTTATAGCATGTAATTTTTCCAGATTTAAATTCAGACATGAAAATTGGATAAACTAAAAATTAGAAATACAAATATATGTCTGTTTGTGTTTCAGCAACTTGAAGTAGCTGGCATTGTTTCTAATCAAGAATAAAGTCTTAGGCCGGGCGGTGGTGGCGCACGCCTTTAATCCCAGCACTCGGGAGGCAGAGCCAGGCGGATCTCTGTGAGTTCGAGGCCAGCCTGGTCTCCAAAGCGAGTTCCAGGAAAGGCGCAAAGCTACACAGAGAAACCCTGTCTCGAAAAACCAAAAAAAAAAAAAAAAAAAAAAGAATAAAGTCTTTTGTGAGTTATGGTTCCTTCTATGAGGAAACACATTCAACAGATGAGTGCTAATGTGACAACAGGTAAATTTTCCATATGGGGTGTAACTATAAGTTTTCCTGGTCCTGCCTGGCTCACAGTCAGGACAAACCTCACTCACCTGCCAGTCCAGCAGCTGCTCAGACCCAAATAAACACACATAGGCTTATATTAATTAAAACTGCTCAGCCATTAGCTCAGGGTTACTACTGGCTAGCTCTTACACTTAAATTCAACCCATTTCTGTTAATCTATAGGTCACCATGTGTTCAATTCTCCTTTTCTGCTTATTCCACCTATACTTCCTGCCTGGCTACTGGCCAATCAGCATTTTATTAAACCAGTGTACAAAAGCATTATCCCACAGCAACAAGTAGTACCATTTGGCTTCACTATTGAACTATGCTTTATTAAATATTTTCCATGCCTTTGGGATCTACTATAAAATTAGCTGACTAATATACAAAAAATCAGGTAAAGATAAGTCTTGGTTATCAATAGTACACAAATTAAATACTATGATGTTTTAAAGTGGAAAACATAATGACTATATAAAGCCATGTTGCATTTAGGAAATGATTCATTTTTAAATTTATAGTTACTCTATATTTTTTAAGTTCCAGCATCATGTATCCAAGAAGCACCTTCCAAGGTGTTAACCACAATGCAATGTTCACCAAGGTCCTACTAATAATCCTCATAAAGAAGAGTCCACAGGCAAAGGCATTCCTGCTGTAAGAGACAAGCATTGCTTACAACCAGAATTGGCCTGTTGAGTGGTGACAGTAAATGACACACAGGCTCATCTGTTTTAAGAATTAAAGACAAAATTTTAAGCAAAGATTTTATATTTAAAAGTTTAGTAGTTTTATTCAGAAACATATTAGGGAAAAGTCTGCAATTTTTAAAAACCTTATAACTTGTTTGTCTGGTCAAGATTATTGTGAGCTTTCTTTGAATATTGTACAATTTGTAAAACATGTTAATGAGGGAAGCTTAATGCCTATCAATCAAAGAGAATGGGTTGTAAAAAAATAGTATTTCAACAGGAATCATGGAAGAGTTACAGAACATTAAAATGGGACTGCATCACAGTCTAGAAGAATTTGTGAGGATAGGGAAGATTTTGATGAAGAAAACAGAAGTTTGATCCATAATTTATACATCTGTGTCAGGGGCATGAGAAGAGGGAAGGAAAAATGGAAAGGGAAATGTATTGGCCACATTGCCAACAACAAAAGAATGAAGAACTGGCTTTTGGAGTGATCCAGGCTGTAGACAATGAAGACACACTGTGTGGTGATGCTTGTAAAACAATAGACGAAAAGGCAAGAGTAAGTCGTTGTCGTGAAAACTTGGTTCCTGGCTTGTGCAACAGCAGGGCTAATCAGGGAGACAGCAGGCAGAGGAAACACAGACTGGAGAGTGAGGAGATGCTGTGCTCAATTTTGGCGTTGTTGAATTTTAGAAGTCTAGAAGGTACCTAGGAGGAAGAATATGGCAGAAGCTCAGAAGAGTTGTTTGGGCTGGGTATATATAATTGGACATGGAGGCCAGCTGGCACATATATCATATATACAAGAGGAAGTTTCAGAGACCATGTGGATTATGAAAACGAAAAGGCCCAGGGTATAACCCGGATAGACGAGAACCCTGAGAATACCTGGGAAGAAAGTGAATGTTTGTGAGGATAATTAATCTACATCCAGAAATGTAACTTATTAAAAGGTATCATGAAGTCTAATAAAACTAAAAACCTTATTCTGCATCAAGACTCAGAGCATATACTTTTGACTTTATAGAAAATATAATTTTTGTTACAAGTACAAAAGTCTACCACAGACTGCAAAAGGAGTTACAGATAATGCAAAACAAGTGTGGCTTGTTCAATAAAAGTTATTCATAAAGCAAGTAACTGAATAGATTTGGCCTCTAGGCTGTTGTATGCTAATCCTTGAAATACAGTCCTCTGGAGGTGAAGAGGTTATCAAAATAAAGAGTACTTACGCAGTGCTGCAAAATGGCACCAAATGATGAAGCGAGATGGTGTTGTCACCATCCACGAAAGTTCATCATCAAACTGTCTCCAAAAATTTTAATTAAGCCATCACTGTGGAGATAGGAATACTGTGCCACAAGGGAGAGGAAGTGGGGAGGAGGGAGCAGAGAAGAAAACACTGCTTGGAGTTGTGTGGACAGACAGTGGACCTAAGCATGGTAGTGGGTGCAGAGATTGGCTTTAAACTCATAACGACCTACCTCTTTTGTGATAAAAAGGGAAAATTCATGGTTTATTCATGAAATATGTAGACTTTTCCTCAGTACTGACTTCTGTAGAACGGAATCTACTCGTCTGTAGAGGTCTATCGTTCAGTTGGTTCTAGGCGCAAACATTTGAGGAGAGATGACAGTGTTGAAGGAGAGGTAACACAACAGGCGCGAAGAGACCCCCTGGAGTGAGTGCAACACTGGTTAGAGTGACGAACTACTCTCTGAAACTTTTCACGAAGGCACCGGTGCTATCTGCAATAGTCTTTCAAGGAACTCTGCTTCTCGATTCCAGGTCTTCAACATATTTTCTTCGAATACACCTCCAACATATTGTTTTACCTGTCCTAAGCTCCAAAGCAACAGGACCCAGCAACTGAACCACAGGCCAAAATAGACTTATTTCCTCTCATAAGTTAATTTTCTCTGTTATGCCACACTGGTGAAAAGATGGGTATCATAGACTTCAGTTTATACCAAGGTGATAAATGTTGGCATATAAAATAGTTCAGTTATGAGTTATATAATACATGTTCCTGGAATTTCTGAGGCATCAGGAGTCACAAAAAAAAAAAAAAAAAAAAAAAAAAGACAAAGCAAAAACAACATGTAGCTTGTGAAAGAAATAGGTAGGCAGGATTTGAAAGTTAACACAGCTGGGAGAATACTGCAAGATGATTGTCCATACTTTTGAAAGAGATCAAATACCAACTGCATTGTTGTATAAAACATGTAATTTTATTGAAAGAATATGAAGAACTTCTCTCACTAACAGAAAGAAAGAAAGAACACCCAGAATCCAGCATTTCAGGAAACAAAGCAATGTATACAAAAACACAAGCATACATTCATATATATGTAAAAATAATACTGAAACTGTTTCCAAAGGAACTAGTGTGCGTTTGACTCACTAATGTGTCTCCCTAAATGGTTGCCTTCCTCGGTGTTGGTTTAACACAACCTTTTCTCATTTTACTCCGCAGCACTCCATTGCCTTCTTGCTGTTTTGAATGCTTCACCTTGTAATTAGTGGATTCTCAAGCACTGACGGCTACCCTGAGGGCTGAGAATGCCATTGTAAAGTGTCCGGAAGTCATTAGCATCGGTGACATTTCAGAGCAAGGAAAATATTTTCTGCTACATTTACTTCCTTCTCAAATCACATAAATAGTGTGTGTGTGTGTGTGTGTGTGTGTGTGTGTGTGTGTGTGTGTGTGTGTGTGTTTGTATTCAATATATACATAGGTGGGCTCCTTTTTTCTCCAAATTCTTTTTCTATTCTTCAATTCTCCAGTCCTCCCCATTCCCCACCGATTTTCCCCACACCCACCCGGCCTTTGGCCAAGAAAGTCTCACATTATCACTGAATCCTCACTTCACCTCAGCTCTCCTCCCCCCTTTTTCTTTCCTTTCTACTCCTTTTAAAATTTTCAAGTGCAATTTAGTTCTAATTCACAATGGAATAAGTTAATGGAAATTTTGAGAGTAGACAATCAAATCCACTTTAAAAATAGTTAATTTGAATCAAGAATATTCAAATAGGCAACATGAATTTCTAGGAAAAATATCATTTCCATCAAGCATGTCACCTTTGAAATAGTGAGTGTTGGGAGAGGTTTTCGCAGTTTTGGACATTTCAATGTTCATGATTAATATGGTGACTTAGTTTAGAACAGGAAAAAGACAATTTACTGGCTGACAAAATGTCCAGTTATATATTTACATTTCCTCAGTATGGAAAACAGTCATAACACCTAGGGTATTAGTTTCCAGTTTATTGGCCTTTTGCATTTTACACAAAAAGTAGTCTCAATTTCCAATTATTTATGATAATGTGCAGTATTCATTCACCAAGAATGAGTCTGAATCTGTTTCATAGAACTTCATCACCTGGATGTTATTTAAAATACAAACATTTAGGACACAGTTTGGTGTTTGTGTCATTATTAAGGGACACTTGCAACCAATATTAACATTTACATCTTTCCAACAGTTCCTAACAGCAAACTTGTTTTGAATGAGTGTATGAGGAAAGCACATTAATGCTGGAAGGAGTAGTGGGGCCTCATTTACTCTGGGCATAAGATCGGCCTCATTATAAATAAAGACAAGCAAGTGCAACATAAAGAGCATTTATCCCTTTTTAATGGACTTTTAAGTCAGTTTCTCAAGTTGTTGACGAATGTAATAAAATAAAATTAAATTAAAAGAAATGTCAAGGACAAGAAAACAAATTTAAAAATTAACAAAGCCCACGATAAATTAGCAATTACACGTCCATCAAAGGTTTTAAAGAGGGTTGATCTTGGCAAAAAGTGAAAAAAAAGTCAACATTATTGTAGCTTTTGCAGGAACAATTATTATCATTGCAAATTACTTAAACTATTAAGCTGAGAATAATTCAGAAATATCATTAGCAGTCAAATTACTGAAAACGCCTGCTTTCTTTCCCCCTTTGTTTAATTTAAACTTAATGTCTGCTTATTCTCACACAAGCAGAAAATGCTGATAAATAATTCCAGAGCATGCCTAAACATCTCCCTTCACAGCTAGCTTCTAATTTGATCTCTGGAGACCCTTCTCAGTCGCTGAATAAAATATTTTCATTTATTCTAGGAGAGCCTCCTCCACCACAGGTCTCTAATCTCGAGCTGCTCAGTAATGCCTCTAGATGAAGTCCTCAGCAAATCATTAAACTTGTTCAATAACGACGTAACAAAGCACAGGAGAATTGGCGTCAGTGCAGCAAAGAAGTTTTTCAAATGGAGAGAAAGAGGGAGAGAGAGAAAAAAAACTTTAATAAGCCAACCTGAGTTTCTAGGGCAAGTTGGAGATATTATTTAACATTTGAAACTTTGTAGCAGTAATGGAGTAAGGAGACTCTCAAGTCCATGGTGCCAGCATGTCTGGCAGAACCTCACTTGTGGGTTGGAGCAGAGACCCTGAAGTTGCGTTTGCTTTGCTTTCGGTAGGCTTCTGAGGGTGCCTGGGTCCCAGAACACATGCTGGATCCAGTCTGTGCAAAGCACATGGTCTGCTGATCATCTTGCTTGTCCTTCATACAAATGAATGTCCCAATGATCAGATAATGGAAATTACTTTCTCCAAACTGTCTGGATCCATCAAGATGCAATTTGATGACATGAGAACAAAGAAAGACCTGTGCAAAGCTAATTTTTCTGTCCTAGGCTGGGAATTCATGACACACATTGATGATTCATGCTACGCAAGGCACATTACTAATTAAGCAGATATGTGAGCAAAATGAAACAACTTCTTAATATATGAAGGTGTCAGACTCTGCTCCAGTGTAGGGATCGAAATGGGCTACTGTTGCTGAAGACATCTACTGGCTTTAACTCAAGAGCCTAGAGGAGTGACTGGTGTCCATCAACAGGTCTTGTATTGTTTATTACCACATACATTCTTTGCCTGCCTGTCTGCTTGCCTGCCTGCCTGTCTGTCTACCCCCACTCCCCATAGTTTGTTAAGACCACTCCCTTTTTTTTTTTTTTTGGTTTTTCGAGACAGGGTTTCTCTGTGTAGCTTTGCGCCTTTCCTGGAACTCGCTCTGTAGACCAGGCTGGCCTCGAACTCACAGAGATCCGCCTGGCTCTGCCTTCCGAGTGCTGGGATTAAAGGCGTGCGCCACCACCGCCCGGCCGTTAAGACCACTCTTAAGTGTCAACTTATTCGAAAGGAGTAGAGAGGTATTCCTTATACAAGTCCTTAACTTTTCCACTCAAAATTCCCAGATTATGAACTTTAAAAAACAAAGAAACAAACAAACAACAACAACAACAATAACAAAAAAATCCCCAACAACTAAAAGCCAAAACCCTGCCTGTGGTCTGGGTTTATAGCTCAGAGTATAAAGTACCTCTTAGCCAAGTTTAAGGCCCAGAGTTCAGAATTTCAGCCTTTACCTAAAAGTAGGCCAGGCGTGACAGATGCCTGTAATCTCATAACTTGAGAGGCAGAGATAAGGGGTCCACAGGGCCGGGTTGCTGTTAAACTAGCCGGAATTAGTGAGCTCCAGGTTTAGGGAGAGATCCTGCCTCAATAAATAAGGTGGAGAGTAATTGAGGAAGTCACCTGACTTCAACCTAGGTACTCCACAAGCGTGCACACATATGAACACACACATGCATGTCCACAGGCACATCACATATACATACATACCATCACCCAAAGTGACCTGCCTTACTCAGTCTTCCTATTTTCATTTATCATACATACAGATTCTTCTGCTGTCCAGGGGCCTGCGTGTTCTTGAGCTGCTGAGGGAACATCCTGGCTTTTCCCTCACCTGTGCTTTCCTTACATTGTCTTAACCTTCAACTTCTGGCCTCTTACCTACCAGCTCTCTCAGTTACTTTCTTCATGTGGAACAGGATTTTTAGGTGTTACAAGCATTAGGGAAGATGGGGGGTGCTGAAGAGAACTCTGTTTTGCACATGACTTGTGTCCCTCCTTGCAACGCTTCGCTCTGGAAGCCCTCAGAGGAGAGCTCTCCACCCACACAGATGCTGGCAGGAAAGTTGGCAGTCAGACTCTCGGGCCGTGGAGAGAACTGAAGTACCAGACTTGTTTAAAGCAGCACTAAACAAGTGAACAAGCAGATTCAGACAGGAGAAGAAGGCATCTGTGAGTGGAGATGGGGAATGTGTCCTTTATCTTTGACAAATAGAAGTCCCCTTTTAAAAAAATCGTATCTTTTCCTCTATTATATTCAGAGACATTAAGTTTTGATTGCTATCTGGATACAGAAAATGAGAAAACCAGCACAGAGAAGTTGCATTGCAACTATACGTACACACAATTAATACTTGGGAATTTCAAAGTATTTGAAACATGGCTTCACTAAAACATGTGAAAATGCTTTCTTTTTTTTTTTTTTTTTTTTTTTTTTTTTTTTTTTTTTTTTTTGGTTTTTTCGAGACAGGGTTTCTCTGTGTAGCTTTGCGCCTTTCCTGGAACTCGCTTTGGAGACCAGGCTGGCCTCGAACTCACAGAGATCCGCCTGGCTCTGCCTCCCGAGTGCTGGGATTAAAGGCGTGCGCCACCACCGCCCGGCGTGAAAATGCTTTCTAATATTAAAAAAACTAAAATAATAGATTCCTTTAGATTTCAGAAAAGATGTAACAATGTGCTAGGTAGTATCAGATTGTAAACTATTTTATTCCTTATGATTACTTTGTGGAGTTCATCAGAAAATGTCCAAGGTTCTCTCTTCTATTTACATGTCTATTCTCTGCCCCCTCCTTTTCCTCTCCCCTCCCCTCCTCCCTCCTTTGGTATCCTTGGGCCTTCCTTTCCTGCATTAGAGCTGTGCTTGAGTATTTGAATAAAAACACTCGTGGGTCACCAATCACAGGCAAAGACAGAGATGAGAGAAGTGGAGTTGGGAGCCAGCTCCCCTGGTTCTACATGCAAACCTTCACACTACCCTTCTGCATATTACTTAGCCTCTTCACCTTGCTTTCCTATCTAGAGAGCCAGGAGAATTGTACCTACAGACGCACTCTACAGTACCTCAAACACTAGGAAGCAAGAATGCTTTATTATTATCACTAAACTGCAGTGCAGGGAGCAACACATTGGTTCTCTGATTTCTTCTGTCTCACAGCATCACAAACATGTTTTGCCACTGGTCTACTAAAACTTTCCCATTGTGTGTCGTCGACACCAGCTGTTTCTTACTTTTTAATTAGGCTTCATTGTCTGTGGAGACTTTTGCTGCATAGGCACAGGAGAGTTTAGTTCCTTGGAGGGTCTGTACTGAATCAGACTGTAGCAATGTGAATCCAAAGTCCCATGATCTGGAGGAAACTATGGTGCCAGGGTCAGGCATACCTGTTCCTGTTCTGCCACATTGTTGTAATGTGTCTGTGAGTGGGGTGGTAAGATTTATCACCTTGCTTCCAGAGTTAAGTTAAAGCTCAGAATAGAATCAAGAGCACAGTATTGTTACTTGTTTTCTTAAGGAAACATCATCTTTTCATCTCAAGACTTTCTTTGATGTGATCAATTAATTATAACATTTATGCGTGCATATGTGTCTGCATGAGTGTACACACATGTACATAAGGCCAGAAAAGGGCATCACATAGCCTCCTCTGTTACTCTCCACCCACTCCTTTTGATAGAGACTCTTCCTTTGAACTTGAAGTTTTAGTCTTGGCTAGGCTAGGAAGCCAGCAAGCCCAAGGATCCCTCTATCTCTACCCTTCTTACAGCTGGTAATACAGGTATTTTCTGGAATGCCTAGCTTGTTATACAGATGGTGAGTTCTGAAAGCTGATCCTCATGATTGTATAACAAGTACTCTAAATTGCTGAGTTACTGAGTTATCTCCAGCCCTTGATCACAAGCTTTGCTGAGTTTCCATGTCTTGTAAAATCTACCTTCACAGGTCTGCTTCATTTCCATTTGTTCTGGGTCTATAGTAATATACATAATTGTTTAGGTTTATGCCACTGTGACCAAAATTCTTTGTTCTGGTTATAAACTAAGATTAGAAAAAGATCTTCATCATGCTTCAGACCTACAAACTGTTTAAAATTTTTTAAATTTGTCTTTATGAATTTTAACAGATTTAGAAAAACAGACTTTTACTCATGCAGGAAATATTTAGAGCTTTTGTATTGATAATGCTTACTGTGCCTCTTGTAGCACTGACTAATGAGAATACATTCATTGCTTCAAGCAATATGTATTCCTTTTTTTTTGTTTACTCCAAGAAGTATCAATATATTGGAACGTATTTTTAAAAATATAACTAAATAAATGTATTATTGTTTCCTTTAAGAGAAGCTAGTAGGGCAGGGGTGTGGGTGAGCTGGCCCTGAAGAGGTAAGAGTGGGAGAGCTAGCCCCATGGTCTATCACATGGTGGCATGGGTGGATATTCACTTGCCCCTTGCCCCTCCCTCTCATTACCACCTACTGTAGGTGGAAAGAGCTTATTCCACAGGTCATGAGAGTGGGAGAGCTGACCCTGTCCCTCACCAGCTGTAGCAAATGGGAGAGCGAACCCTGAACTGCTCTTGCGCAGCACATAAGAGCTGACTTATTGGCAGAGGATGAAAGCGATCTGGACCTGTAGGTGTGATAGCAAGAGAGTGGCCCCCGCCCCCTCCCTCGTATGCCATGGGGTGGCAAGGGTAAGGGAAATATGCCTCCCACCCCCTTGCCACTTCTGGCAGGCAGGAGAGCCAGCCTTGGGGACATGAGAATGGAAGAAGAGTTGGTCCTGCCCCTCACTAAATACAGCAAACCAGAAAGCAGGCCCTGCACCACCTGTGAGGAAAACAGTAGAGCTGGCCCTGGTGGTGTGAGTGAAACCAGAACTGGCCGGGCTCCTTGCTGTCTGAAACATTGGGTAAGCTAGCCAGGGCTGTTATGGGGATTTTGTCTATGATGTGACCCAGTGTCCAATGGAATTAGACGTTCAAGAGGCGGGGTTTACATTCAGATGATCAGAAATGGATCATAGAGTTCCCTGGTGGACTCAAGAAAGGGAGGCCCCCCGGGAAGAAGAGGTGGGGCAGGAAGATTGCACAGGCATTTTCGAGCCTGGAAGTGAAGAGTAGCAGTGTGTTTCGCTGTCATTAGCGATGATATCAGGTTTTTATCTTTAATATTTGTCCCCAAGATTTATTTATAAACGATAAAAGAAACCACATTAATGGTGCCCATGCGGTGCATTATTAAACCACGGAAAGGGGGCATGATTCTGCCATGCCAACCGCTGTGGCCATCACTGCAGTGTAGAGGACAGTGTAGTCCCTCTCTTCCCCTAGCCCCTCCTAGCCTGCAGGGCATTGGGGGTTTTCCACTGCTGCCCTCTGAAGCACACCCCCCTGGCTCCTCACATCCATTTGTCCATTGCTACCGGCTCCTCCTCCTCCCCAGGCCAATTCTGCTCAGCATGGACAAGTCAAGCCAAAAGCTGCTTTGACTGCTTTGCACATTTGCTTCTAGCCTGCTGAGCCTTGGTGCTGTGTCTCCTCCACCTGCTGGTTGAATACCGTCACTACACCTGATTACCCTTACATAACCCAGCCCTTTGAGCATTGGGGTCAAAGAAGGTAAGACACTTGGAAATGTTTAAATGGTGAACTGGGCTATTAACTAACTAACTAACTAACTAACTAACTAACTAACTAACTAACTAACTAGTTCGTTAATTGAATATAATTAATTAATTAAGTAGACATAAATAAATAAATTTTTAAAAAAAGAAAAAAAGAAGAGGGGGAGGACAATTTTAAAATTGTTTCCATGTTTAAAATTGGACATATCACAATGCAGGAAATCAGGATCCTTGTTATTGCTTCTATGGACGGGAAACAAATAGAAAAGGTAATTGAAGGGATAAACAATTTAGCTGGGATTGACTTAATGTTAGTCATAATTATCAGTTTGGTAATACATATTTTATTCTTTAAAAGTAATTTGATAACTGTGCCAATTATGAGAAATTGATAAGATACAAACCTTAGAAAACTTACTATTCATAAGATACAAGCCTTAGAAAAGATTGTATTGCTACTGATAATATACAAACCTTACAAATACTTACTAAGGAAAATTATAAAAATGTGACTTATCAGTCACAAGCTTTAGAAATGCTCACTAATGAAAATAATAAAACTGTGACTTATTGATAAGATATAAGCCTTAGAAATATGTTTTAATAGAAATAATAAAAATTTGACTGATAAGATACAAGCCTTGGAAAAAATTACTAATAAAGACATAAACAGAATTTAGATCAGAACCTACACCTCACCATTACATTATGAAATTGAAGAGGAGCTGCCAAGGTTATTAGAAAACCAAACTTAATTTATCTAGTCACCATACAGGAACATCCACCAAAGGACAGACACCCCCAAGGCTATGGAAGAGCTTACTGGAAATCTGTTGTAATGTTAGATTTGAGAAGATTTAAGGAAGCAATAGTTTCATATGATATGCATTCACCTTTTGTGAGGCATATGTTAAATTCATGGACAACTAGTAACAGAATTATTCCACAAGACTGGAAAGATTTGGTTGCAGCAATATTGGAAATTGATGCTCAGTTACAATGGAAGAATTGGTGGAAAGATGAGGCTAGTGTCATCAAACAACAAAGTAGGGCTAGAGGTATTGAAATTTCCCAAGATCAATTCCTTGCTGAAGGCAATTATGTTGATTTGCAAAGACAGCCTATATATGATGAACACACACACAGATAGGGCTGAAGAAGCCAGAAAGAGGACTGAGTCATTTACTAAAATCATACAGGGCCCAAAAGAAGCCTTCACTGATTTTTTTTTTTTTTTTTTTTTTTTACCAAGATTGATTTCAGCTGTGAATAGAATGATATCAGATCTGGAAGTTAAACAAATATTAATTGAATATTTGGCTTTTGATAATGCTAATTCACAATGCAAACAGATAATCAGGCCTTTAAAGTTAAAATCAGCACCATAGATGAATAGATCCAAAATACAGTCAATATTGAATCTTATACTCACAATGAAACTTGGATAGGAGAGGTGATTTCCAAAATCTTTAAGAAAAATCAAAATGTCAGGTGTTTTAATTGTGGTAAATAAGGTCATCTACAAAGGGATTGTAGGCAAGGCATTCCCAGAAACAATGGTTTTTTCAAGAGCTAATCCAAACAAAAGGCCCCAGCCTTCAGAGTATGCAGAAGGTAGGGCAAAGGCTGCCACTGGACTAATAAATGCAGATCAATAGGGGACAGGCAAGGTAACCCTTTGCCATTGGGAAACACCATGGGGGGGGGGCTCTTGCAAGCTCCCATGTCAAATTTGGTTCAATCATTCCCTGTCATGTGGGAAAATCCTCCATAGAGCACTTAAAGGACCTAATGCCTGCTGCTAAAATCCATACTGCTCTGGATGACAGAGCAGTCTCAATAGATAAGGCAAATTTTTTCAGAAGAAACCAGAAAACAAGTATTTTGGCAAACTTCTATAAATTATCAAAGACCAAAGGTAAAAATATGGATAAATGGCATTACAAGTGAAGGTTTGGTTGACACAGGCACAGATGTAACCATAATTTCACCAAAATCTTGTCATCCATATTAGCCTTTTCAGGACGTAAATGTTCAACTTCTTGGGATTGGAACTTTATCTCAGGTAAAACAAAGTTCTATATGGGTCAAATGTATAGGGTCAGAAGAACAAATAGGAAATTTAAAGCCACATGTGGCTAACATAGCAATGAATGTATGGCGACATGATTTATTGCAGCAATAGAAAACACAGATCAACATTCCTCCAGTCTCAGAAACAAACCATAAAGTAGAGAATGTTTTTGAGAGAAATATTAGAAAGTATTCTCAAGAGCAAAACAGAATGTTCAAGTTGTGCATAAGCAGAACACAACAGTTGGTAGTCTTTTGAAGGTACCAACAGCCCTACCTTTAAAATGGCTAACTGACAAACCTGTCTGGGTGGAATAATAGCCTTTTACATGAGAAAAATTACAGGGACTAGAACAGCTAGTATGGAAGCAGCTAACTGCTCAACATATTGAAGAATTGACCAGTCCTTGGAATTTTCCTATACTTGTCATTAAAAAGAAATCGGGAAAATGGAGAATGTTAACAGATTTGAGAGCCATAAATAAAGTAATTCAGCCAATGGGCTTTTACAGCCTGAAATTCCCTTGTCTTCTTTACTACCTAAAGGATGGTCTATTATAGTGATTGATTTTAAAAGATTACTTTTTTTTAACCATACCTTTACAAGAACAGGATAGAGAAAAATTTGCCTTCATGGTACCTATTTATAATAACTCCCAGCCTATTAAAAGGTATCAATGGAAAATTCTTCCACAAAGAATGTTAAACAGCCCCACCATGTGTCAATATTTTGTATAACAGCCACTGGAAATGATTCATGAACAGTTTCCTCAATCTATAATTTACCACTATAGGGATGATATCTTATTAGTTGATTCAAAAACAGATACCTTAGAAAAAATATTTGAAGAAGTAAAGAAAATATTGCCTTGCTAGGGATAACAAATTGCTAGGGATTGCAAATTGCTTCTGAAAAAGTATAAAGAAGAGATTATATTAATTATCTAGGATATGATATAGGTTTATAAAAATTCAACCAAAAATGAAGAGCTCAATTACAAACTCTTAATGATTTTTCAAAAATTGCTGGGAGAAATTAACTAGCTATGGTCCACAACTAGATTAACAACTCAAGAACTAAGTAATTCATGTCAAACCTTACAAGGTGATAAGTACTTAAATAGTTCAAGAAAATTATCTCCTGAATCTGAGAGAGAACTGGCTCTTGTAGAAAAAAATTTACAGGATGCACATGTGGATCACTTGGATCCAGAGATTGACTATATCCTACTCATTCTACCTTTCACTCATTCTCCTACTGGAATTCTTATGCAGAGAGAAGAGAATATCTTAATGAATATTTTTGACACACAAACAGAGTAAAAAAATAAATACCTATGTAGAAAAAGATTTCTGAATTGATTCTGAAAGGAAAATCAAGACTTCACCAATTAACAGGAATAGACTCAACAGAAATTATACTACCTTTTGCTAATGCTGAAATTTCCTCATTATGTGACAAAAATGAACACTGACAAGAGCTTGCAGTAATTTTTTTTGGGAGAGATTAGCAACAAATATCCCAAAAGCAAGAGGATTCAATTTATAAAAAGAACCAATTGGGTTCTTCCTCACATTGTACAGAGAACACCAATACCTTACATTCTATATGGATGCAAAAAAAAACCAAACAAACAAACAGGAAAGGCAGGTTGTAAATCAGGAAATATAAGTAAAGTGGCTCAAAGCCCTTATGATTCTGTTAAAGTCAGAATTATTTATTCTACAGAATATTACAGAATATTCTATTCTCATGGTATTACTAGATGTCCAGAACCTCTTAATATAGTTACCAGTTCTCAATGTGTAGAAAGAGTTGTTTTACATATTGAAACTGTTGAACTTATCCCTGGTGATTCAGATTTAACTTTGTTATTTATTCAATTACAAGAAATAGTCAGAAATAGAAATCATCCCTTATATATAACACATATCAGATCCCATACTGGTCTACCAGGCCCACTAGCACAAGGTAGTGATGAAATTGATCAGCTGCCAGAAGGAAATGGGCTAGAAGCTTCAGAATTTATAAGAAACACCATATTATTAACAAAGGTTTAAAGAAAGATTTGTCTATTGCTTGGTAACCAGCCAAGGAAATTATAAGAAAATGTCCTACTTATTTACTGTATAAGCAAACTCTACTATCTGCAGGAAGTAATACTAAGGGTTCTCAAAGAAATGAAATTTCAGAAATGGATGTGTTTCATTTTGTGGAGTTTGGAAAATTAAAGTATGTGCACTATACCATAGATACATATTCAGGATTTCAGTGGATAGCTGCTTTGAGTTCTGACAAGGCTGGTTCTGTAATCATACACTTATTAGATGTTATGGTCAATATGGAAATACCTGTATGTAGATGAATGTCTAAATGGTCTTACTATAAAAAACACAGAGACAGATATAGGGGTGAAAGCCTGGGAGAGATCAGGGAAATAGAGAAAGCCACAGTTAACCTTATCTCACCAAGTCAGCAGCTTCCAAATGAGAGTTACTTCCTGTCTACCCACACCTATATGCCTTGCTGTTCTGCCATCTGATTTGCTCTCTCTGTCCAGCTACATCACTTCCTCTTCCTGCCTAGCTCTGTCACTTCCTGTCTGTCTATACAGACCTCCAGACCTCCATGATTAACAGAGTTGGAATTTAAGGTGTATGCCACTGCAGCTGGCTCAGTTTCCAGTGTGGCCTTGAACTCACATAGATCCAGACAGATCCCTGCCTGTCAAGTGATAGGATTAAGGGCATGTCTACCATTGCCTGACTTCTTTGTTTACTTAAAATGGCTTGCTTTTTCCTCTCATTTCCAGGCAAGCTTTATTTATTAAAGCACAAATAAAATCACCAAATTTCAGCACAAATAAAATATCACCATAGTTCCCCTTTTTTGTCTAATAAAAAATAAAAAAGTTATAACAAGTATAAGAAAAACTATATACAATAAGTACAATAGCTATATACAATATATATAAGCAATAAATTTATCAACAATGTGTAGTCCATTTGCATTTGACAAAATCAGAGAAAATATTCCATTATCTATCCTATCTTGATGAGTCCAAAATGTACCTAATTCACTTTCTATCCTAACTTATATTACCAAAAGAAAACTATTTTATGATATCTTTCAATTTTATATACTCTACACCTCTTAGTGAGTTTCTTGCACAAATAAAATATCACCACAAATAAAATATCATCACACCTGTAGCCATATATTTCTTGGTTTGCTCCCACCCCACCCCCTGTGATCCAGATAAATCTCTTTTACCCATGGTCCCACAGCTGCTCGGACCCAAGTAAACACACAGAGGCTTATATTATTTACAAACTGGATAATCTATGGCAGGCCTCTTGCTAGCTAGCTCTTATATCTTAAATTAACCCATTTCTATTAATCTATGTTTTGCCACATGTTCCGTGGCTTACCAGTGTGCTGGCAAGTTGTTCTTTGGGCAGCAGGCTGGTGTCTCCCCAGACTCCACCTTTCTCTTTCCTGTCTCTGTCCTTTCCTGCCTGCCTCTCAGCTGCCTTGCCATAGGCCAAATCAACTTATTTATTAACCAATGGGAACAACATATATTCACAGCATACAGAAAGACATCCCACAGAAAATACCTGTCAAATTAAGACTGACAATGCTTCAACATATGTGTCTTCAGTAAAATGAAACAGTTTTTTTAATATATTACAACAGAAAGCATATTACATGTATACCACACAAATCCTACAGGACAAGTAGTTATAGAAAGATCTAATTGCACTTTAAAAGAAATTATTAATAAACAGAAAGAGGTAATAAAGACCCCTAGAGATAGATTGCACAATGCTATATTAACCTTAACTTTTTAAAAGCTAGTGAAAAGGGAAGAACAGCTGCAGAGAGACATTAAATAGTAGAAAACAAGCAAACAAATGCTGAACTAAACTAGCCTGTATACTTTAGAGATATGTTGACCTCAGAATGGAAACCAGAATATGTGTTATATTGGGGAAGAGGTTTTGCTTTTGTTTCCAGAGGATAATAATAGCTATGGATACAATCAAAATTGAGAAAGATTGGATTCGAACATGAGAGACCTCTTGAATAGGAGAGGTGATAGTTCATCAAACAGCACGGCAATTCAACCTGGCAAAAAGGAAAACTCTTCACAATTAAGGTATAGGCAGGATTTTGTTTTTGGTCTTTCCAGGACAATAAAAGCATTCATCTAAGAAATCTAGAGACCTTTGGATAAATGAGGCATCAGAAGAAGGGAGAATCATCTGGGAAAAATGTCCCAAGAAAAGGAGTAAATTGATCTAATGGTATAGCACACTTTCAACGGGATAAAATCTCATAAATCTTTTAAATGTTTATTTTTGCTGTTCTCTACAGACATGTTAGGCAGATAGTCTTTATGTAGCCCCAACTTATTAAAAACTAAAGCTGGCTTTGGAGTTGGAATGTGGCTCTCTCCTTCTCTAAGCCCAAGCCTGCTTGTTAAAAGAAAATCCAAAGTCTCTGTCTCATATCAAAAGAGCTACCTGATATGGACAGAAGAAAAACAAAATCTAGGTACTATTATATTGTCACTAATCTCATTTTATTTTGACTCTTTAAAACTTTTCTTAAGTTATAAATATTACTTCAAAATTTAAACTCTCTGTTTTGATATTAATGATCACATAGAGTTCTAACTAATTCTCACTTTAGGCTTCATGTAGCCTCCTGTACATGATTTCAGACTTGATTCTGAAGCAGCTGTTTAGGAATTAAACCTTTGTATCCCAGGTGTATTTAATAGATTACTGTCCTTCAGCTTCTCAAAGATCTGTTGCATATGACATTTAAAATGATTAAGTTTTTTGCAGTGAATGATGAACATTCCAAACAGTGACCTTTGAAGTCTCCAAAAGATGGTGGGGCTCAACAACGATGATTCCACTTTGACTGTGGTAATGCTACTAAGCTGACAAACACCATCCCAAGATCAGCTTTGGACTACAAACTGCTCAGGACAATCTCAAGACCGTGGAGATGGTTCAGCCTCTTACACTACTCAGCTAAGACTTCAGATAGCCTTGCATTGTCCTGTCACACCAAGACTGGGCAACAGCTGATTACTCTGGATGTGACCCTTATCTCTATTTTCTCAGGGTTCCCTAAAAATGCCAGCACCCCATGTCAACAGGAAACAGTCTAGAAAACATAATGTCCACATTTCCAAGAGGTAGGGTGGATGGTTTTTAATCATTCAGTAGTTTATGGATGTTTGTCATTGTTTAAGGGTTTGGCTACAAGTTGTTACTGGTCATGGTCAAAAAATACTATTCAAAGAAGGTTAAATTCAGGGATCTCTTTCTGAAAAGAAAAAGGGGAGGGAGATATAGGAATGATAAGAAAAAAAGGGTAGATTACTGATTCTACTGTAATCCCCAAAGTTACATTGGTATAGTTTCTTGTATATTGATATAAATTTAAAGTTATTTTGTTTATACTGTACGTGTGTTTCTAATTCTGTAGATTTTTTTGTACATTGATACAAATTTAAGGTTACTTTTGTTATACTATACATACGTTTCTATTTTTGTTTAACGTATTATACCTATGCAGTGTATTTAACTATGTAATGTAAAGTTTTAGTCCTTGAGAGCTATTTAGGATAATAAAGAAATACAGGTTAGTAGTCATCCATAACTCTCAAATTTATAATCATGTTAGGTATGTTTTCAAGATCATACAGAGATATATTTTAGATACGTGGTCTCCAAATACTTCAAAGACCTATGGAATATGGCATTTAAAATGTTTAAATAACATAAGACTTTTCTTAACAATGAAACACATCTGCTCCTGGTAGCATCAGTCTACTTCAAAAAAAGGATGATGGGAATCAAAGAACTTCCATATTGGAGTTTACTTTCTTTGTGACAAAAGCCAGCCATTTGGGCAAGAATCTGCCCTTGCCTTGACTGCTGACAGTATGCTGCCCAAACCAGACAAGCAGGATACAAGGAAAATTGACTGCTGAACTTTGCCAAGACAGGGTTGGACAATCCTTTAAAATTTCCTGCTTCTCAGAAATCTTTGTTAGATATTTGAGATCTATGAGCCAAAGCTGGATGCCCCAACATTGGAGAGCCCCAACATTGGCTGACTGTCCAGGCAGCCAACTGTTTCTGTTATTTCTCTTAATTTTGGAAGTTGCTGCTCTGTACTTCCAGTTTTCTTAGGTAATACTATATCCTTCTTAGGTCTTTAATGGGATTAAAGACTAGACAGTTCCAGTCATAGTTTTCCTTAATCATGGGAGAAAGCAAATTAGGTACAAAACTTTGGACTCCTCAGGAGAGTATGGCTGGTGGAGTATTTTCTCTGTTTTGCCAAATACAAATTGACTGGACATTGTGAATGTGTTTTTTACTTGATAATTGTTCCTGTTGTATATTTTCATTTTGTTAATGTTAATACCTTTCCTTTCTGTTTGGACAATACATAATAATTATTCTTACTGTAAATAGTTTTAATATGTTGAAGTTAGAACCTTTCCTTTTTATTTAGACAAAAGGGGGGATTTTGGCAGGGTTCTGTGCTGTTCCCTTTGGGGGAGGTGGTAAGTCAATGACACAGACTCTGGGAGGATATGGAAACAACAAGCTCAGTTTATTCGGGAAGAGGCAAGCCTTATTTATCCTCCAACCCGGCCCAGGGGAAGGTCTGATGAATATGCATCTGCTGGTGTGACATGGCTGCCTCTTATTGGTCCAGGTCATCTCCAGATTGTGTCTCAGCTGCTGTTGCTAAGGCCCTTAGGTAGACCCAGGTTGGCTCTCAGGAAGTATCTTAATTCTGGTTTGGGCCAACTGGCCCTCAAGCCTATTAGGGCTAAGTCATCCCACAGGAAATGTTACAGAAATTCTAAACAGTCTTAGTAAATAAGAAATGCAGAGTCAAATACAGAGGAAATAGCCAAAGAGATCAGAGCAATAGCCACGAGTAGCTTTAGCTTACCACCAGCAGTAGCTTCCTCAGAGAGAGTCTTTTTCTGTCTGACTTGTATTTTTATTGCCTTTCTGTTCTGCCTTCTCATTGACTCTAAACCCAACCATATTGACTTCCTCGTCACTGCCTGTCTATACAGACTTCCAGGTCTCTATGGTTGGTACTGAGATTACAGGTTCCTGTCACCACGCTTGACTTTGTCCTTGATCACACAGAGACTCTACCTGCCATGTGACCAGATTAAGGGCATGTGCTACCACCACCTGACTGCTGTTTATAGCTCGCTTTGACCTGTGATCTCTAGGCAACTTTATTTATTAACATACAAATAAAATCACATTTCAGCACAAATAAAATATCACCACAGAATGTTGTTTATGTTGTGGCCTGATGTCCAACGGAGCCAGATGTTGGTTCAAGAGGTGGAGTTCACATTCAGCTTGTTGGAATGGATCATAGAGTTCCCTGGCAGACTCAAAATAGAGAGGCTCTTGGGGAAGAAGAGGTGGGGCCAGAAGTTTACATGAACCTTTTTGAGCTGGGAAGTAAATGGTGGCAGTGTGTTTTGTGGTCCTTTGTGATTATCTCAGGTTTTTATCTTTAATATTTGTCCCTGAGTTTTATTTTATGATAAATGGTAAAAGAAATCACATTATAGGACAGTGCTGGAGAGCCTCCCTTTGTGGAGCTGATGAGGGAAAGCTGGTGGGCTGACCAACCCAGCTACCACCCAGACCCAGAACTAGGATTAAGAGGTAGCCCACCCAAGCACCCACTTCATCTATGAGCTGCTGAAGCATGTTAAGGGGCCAGTTGTAGCGATTGATAATGCCTGCAATACCACTACCTGTTCACCATGTCCTAGTGAGGGGCTGTGGATCGAAAAACAGAGACAAAGACAGCGGGTCACTCGCCTCAGCAGAATGCCAAATGCTAAATGCTGTTTATTGAAAGAGGGAGGAAACCTTAAATACAGGGTTACAGCACAATGGGAGAACCCCAGAGGGCAGAAGTTCACTACTGATGTTTACAATCTTGCATCTAAGCTGTTAACACCCAATATGCAGGATACACAAACAAAGAACTTCCTTTAAGCATTCAGGAGGGTGGATACCAGCAGGGAATTAGCATAGGGAGGACATCTGGTCAAGGTTGGCAAGCAGGCAAGGCTTTACTCAATATGGGAGGAGATCAGGGCCCTACAGTCAGTCTGCAGATCCAAAGCTACAGGATCTCCATGACACAGGGCAACAATAGGATATACAAGACGAGTTCCAGTGAGGGCCCAGTATAGATAGTGTAGCAGAAGCCAGAGGCCTCAAACCAGAGAAATTACTCATTACAATGAACACTTACAAGTAAAGATGTATGGACTAAAAGGTATATAATGTGTGATTCATTGAGCCACACAACATCTTCCATATTGAGACTTATTTATTTATTTTTACTTTTCAGTTATACTTTTAAATTTTTGGGGTGGGTATTTTGAGGGCAGGAAGTGGAAGTAAGGGGATGGGGAGATGAGTGGGATTGGGATGCATGATGGGAAATCTACAAAGAATCAATAAAATGGTAAATTTTAAAAAAGAGAGGAGATAGTAGACAATTGGCTCTAGTAAAATTAAAGTGGAATGAACAAAATGGCACTAAAAACTTTTTAATTATTTACTTTTTGATAGGAACTTCCTATGCATTTTTTGGTCTGATTATCTCCACTTTTAAATTCAGGGGAAAAAGTAAAGATTTATGTTGAATTAACTTAGTGATGTTGGTCTCCTGGCCTCATACACCTCTCAGACTTTCCTTGGCTTTGGAGTTTTACAGCTGCCTACTCTATGTCATCTTTCTCTAGAGGTTCCAAGGTTCAGCTCACAGGTTACAGTAACAAATTCACATAGAACGGGAACTAAAGTCATGAAAACAGTCCGTATTAGAGTGATGAGGGAGGCCTGGACAGGTAATTATATTTAGAATATTTTTATTGGTGATTAGGAAGATTGATAAAAAAGAGAGAAAGAGTTGGGCGGTGGTAGCACACACCTTTAAACCTAGCACTCGGGAGACAGAGGCAGGCAGATCTCTATGAGTTCGAGGCCAGCCTGGACTACAGAGTGAGTTCCAGGAAAGGCGCAAAACACAGAGAAACCCTGTCTCAAAAAACCAAAAAACCAAAACAACAGCAACAACAAAAAGAGAGTAGATGCCTTTGTTTTTAAACTTGTCACTTGAATTTGACACTCTGTCTTATATGTTTCTTTGAGGAAGCCTAAGATGCTTTTGATTCAATTATCTGTCTAGAGATCTCAGTGTACTTACTCCTGAGATCTCAGTATGAAGGGGAGAAACAGCATCTAGTCTTGGCTCATTGTGTTCCTCAATTTGTCCATGCCAACAAAACAAAACAAGCCCCGAAACAAAAACTAATAGCAAATAGATACATGAATAAGTCATTAGATAATAAATAAATCTCTAAGATAAAATACCCCTTTAATGTCTATACTCATTATCTATTTTGTATTTGCTGACATCAACATTTGACTTTATTTTAACTGGAGAGTAGACTTTTATAAATGCTTTATCATATCTCAGGTAGTTTTCCTAAAGACCCTCCCCTGGAATGTGATGGGTAGTTTCACTAAAATGTCAGGAACTTGGCCTGGAGGGATGGCTCAGTTACTAACATGCTTGCTATGCAAGTATTAATACTTGATTTTTGATCACAAGAATCCACAATGAAAACAAAACCACAAATGGTATAAAAGTGATCCCAGCACAGAAAAGGCAGAAGTAGGTATATCCCTGGGTCTCACTGATTGGCCAGTGTTTGTGAATTGGTGAGCTCCAAGCCAAGGAGAGACCCTGCCTCAAAAACTAAGGTGGCAGGCTCCAGAGAAAGATAGCTGAAACATTCTCTACCACTCACAGGCCTGTCACAGATGTGTATGGTCACATACCCCTTCATAAGAATGTATGCACACATACAAAGCCAACTTCATATAAATTCTAGAAAACAGGTTCTCTTAGCCACCTCTATAACCCCACTGATAAATCAAAACCTCTGATGGCTCAGTCACATACAGAGACTGTGGTAGGTAGGACTGTGAGAAGATTGTCAGGTCCCGAAGAAACCAAGGGAAAGGCTAACTCAGTACCTGTGGCTCCTCCCAGCACCTCTTACCAGAGGTCCCTACCTTAAACTTCTCCTGCTCATAAGGCTGGGCTTCCCTTCCCCCAGCTTCTGATTTCTATATAATTCAGCCATTTTGGCCATGTGCTCTCTTGGCTCCTGGCTGGCTTACTCTTGCCTCTTGATCCAAGGCTCCTCTCTTAGTCAACTTGCCCACTCTTCTACCTCTTCCTCTGCAGATGTAACCATCTTATTAAATAAGAAACACAGAGCCAATGCAGAGATGAAAGCCCAAGAGGTCAGAGTGATAGCTAAGAGCTAAAAACATTACCCTTCACTGCTGCTGCTATCTTCCTCAGCAAGAGACCTACTTCCTGTCTGTTTGTCTTTTTATAGACTTTCTATTCTGCCTTCTCATTGGTGTAAACCCAGCCACATGACCTCCTCAACACTGCCTGTCTGTACAGACCTCCAGGTCTTCTATGGCTGGTATTGAGATTAAAGGCGTGTGTCTCCAATGCTGGCTGTATCCTTGAACACACAGAGATCCTCCTAGCTCTGCCTCCCAAGAGCTGGTATTAAAGGTGTTCACCACCACTGCCCATTTCTGCAATGGCTTGCTATTAGCTCTGACCCCCCAGGCAACTTTATTTATTAACATACAAATAAAATCACATTTAAGTACAATAAAAATATCACCATATTCCTCTACTGTTCTTACCCTCTTTCTCTCCTCTCAGGGCTCAGTTCTGTCTGGACCCTCCGGGTACCTCTGGCTGTACTCTACCTGATATCTAAAATAAAACCCTTCTCCTCAACTATAGTTTGGAGTAGTCATGTCCTCATTTTCACTCAAAGATGTCCTCAGAATCTGAGACCAGTATACCTGTAGTACAGAATTCTGCCTTCCCTATGGGGGAAGAACTGTAGTTTTGATGAATTCATTTTAGACCCCTCTGATGAAAGTGAAGTGATTCTGAGAATGTAACTGAGTCACTTGGTCAAAGGACACATTGTGGTGATATTGTGTTCCCCAATATATCGTGCACCCTAATAAACTTATCTGGAGTCAGAGAACAGAACAGTCACTAGACAGACATAGAGGTCAGAAAATGGTGGCACTCACACCTTTAATTTTAGCATTCCAGAGGCAGAGATCCACCTGGATCTCTGTGAGTTCAAGGCTACACTGGAAACAGCCAAGCATGGTGACTCATGCCTTTAATCCCAGGAAGTAATGGCAGGAGGCAGAAAGATATTTAAGGCGTGAGGATGAGAAACTACAACTGGTTAAGCTTTTAGGCTTTTGAGCAACAGTTCAGCTGAGACTGATTATGGATGAGGACTCAGAAGCTTCCAGTCTGAGGAAACAGGATTAGCTGAGGAACTGGCAAGGTGAGGTAGCTGTGGCTTGTTCTGTTTCTCTGATCTTCCAGCGTTGACCCCAGTACCTGGCACCAGGTTTGTTTTTATTAACAGGACTCTTTAAGATTCGTGCTACAGGGACATGGTCTGGATAGGTTTGTCATAATCAAGACAGTAGAAAATCAAGTGGACCTTTCTGTTGGAGAAGACTCTTTACTGACTTTGAAAACACAAGAAGCCATGTTTTGAGTTGCCAGTGTAGGTCTCCAGGTGATAAAGAAGGAGTGGAGAGTTGTGCCTGGCCAACAGCTCCAGGGAACACAGTGAACTCAGTCATAAAAGCGCAAGAACAAAGTCTGCCAAGATGCAGTGAGTTGGGAACCACTTCTTCCCCTGTGGAGCTTCCACATGGGAAGGCAGCTGGCTGAAGCATTGATATAAGGCTTCCAGGACACAGAAGTAAAGGAAAGTCAGCTTGTGCCAGACTGATGACACAGAAAACTTGAGAAAGAGGAAGTGCATTTTAATCCCATACATTCGCAATTCATTCCACACTAAAAGAAAACTTACAGCTACTAAACCCTATTAGCTATAGTTTGTGCTGGTGAGGAGGGTTGCTTACATTTGGTCCTCAACTATTTATAACTTTTTATGTTTTATAACAGAATCAGTGAGACACAGAGATTTTAGGATTTGTGTGTGTGCTGTGCCCCACGGGCTCAAGGTTGAAGGCTTGTTTGTGTGTGAGCTGTGCCCCACAGACTTAGTGATGAAGGCTTGGTGTCCATAGAGCAGCAACAATTTTGGAAGTGAGGCACAGCCTTGGTGGACATGTGTCATGCCATCAGCCTTAAGGCGAGAACAGTGCTCTCCCCTGCCCCTTCTCTGCCATAATCGATACTCTGACTCCCCTTGCCCAGAGAAAGCAAACCTACCTAAGCCATGGACTGAAAATTCAAACTCTGGAGTATTTTTCCTTCTTTGATCTATAAGCTGTAGACTAGTGAACAGTTGTTTATATTAAAATGTTTAACAAAACTGACCTTTAGGAAATATTATATTAGCTAAAAACTGTGTGTGAGGTAAGAGTTATGCTAAAAGAACTACATTTTGAATTAGTAATAGAACAGTCTGTAAGGATTAGGTTAGAATAAAATCCCCCATAACTGCATGGAGTCTGTAGAGGAATGAGTTTCATGAATCTCTCATGTACCTTAATATACCCACAACAATATAGATGAATGTATAAATATGGATATATAGGTGCATATGAAAGTATATTTCTCTGTGTTTGCCCATTTCAACCCTCTGTGTTTGGTTAGCTAAAGGAGTCTAAAGAAGACTTAGGTTTTGTCAAAGCTGTTTTCACAGTTACAGATACAGATAAGAACTATTGCTTGTGATTGAAAATAGAGCCCTAGATCAAAGCTACACCCAACCTCCCAGCCTGGGAAATCCACTCCAGCTTAGCTATACAATGAAATTTATGGCATTGGTTAATTATAATATATTGAGGTATCTTTTAAAATAGGTTTTATATATTCAGTAGATCATGTATGAAGCCACATCATCATTGTCCCTACTGTTCTCCTCCTGTCTCCTCCTCCACCTCCTTCTCCTTCTCATTCTCTACTCCTCCTCCTTTTCCTGTGCTTACAGAGGAAAAACAAAAATATTACTTAGATGAAACCAGAATTTTTACATTAATTTTCCCAAAGGGACTTTTAAACTATGAGAATTTAACTCTTCATGTTTAGAGCCTAAGCTACATACATACATACATACATACACACACACACACACACACACACACACACACACACACACACACACACCATTGTAACCAGCCATCTATTTCTACAATCAAAATAAATTGCTTGAAAAGCAGATTCCATTTTACATGAAATATCAAAACCCCACAAGTCCATGAGGATATTCAGATACATTGGCCAACTCTGCATTGAAAATATTTTTCAAGCTGTCCACAGCCAAAATATAGAAGGGCAAGGGAAACGGCAATAACAGGGAATGCTTAGGAATTTATTTAAACATTTTATATATAATGAAGAACTTTCCTGTCTGTCACCAAAGATGTTCTGTAGACCCGAAGTTTATACGTCACCTGAGAGTTTACAGAAAATGCAAATGGCTAGGCTCCATGTAAGTCTGAAGGAATCAGAAACTTCTGTAGTGAGGTCTTGAAACTGACACTGTGACTTGCTTTCTGGGTGACTCTAATGGGTGACCCTAGAAGCATGGGACCAACTATATCCCCCCCCCTCAGTTCTCAACGCAGCCTCTCTACTCAGTATTATTATTACAGATGGCTGTGAAAGCTTAACTGTCAGTGTCCAATATGGGAAGAGACATATCTGGATATACTGAAAAATTAGGGACACTAATATAGGAATCTAATTACATAAATAATATGAGAACAAGTCTCACCCCTAGAGGTACAAGAGCGATAGTACCTTTGCTTACTCTGGGACCACTTTGCCTAAGACAGCACCAGAATGGATCTAATTTATGGGTCGCCAAGGAGTGAGCCACCATGCAAGGTGAGTCTGCGGGTGCAGGTCTGCCAGAGACACCACATGAAGCAGAGAGGTGGGAATATAAGCCCCACTTTCTCTTCTTAGTGCAGCCTCTAGTCTTCCACAGTTTCCGTGACTGCCTATGCCTGCCCAGAAGATGAAAAGGAGAAAAGACTGATGCTATAGTACCTTGGAATTAAGAAAACACAATAGGCTCTCAACTCTGCATTTTGATTGGTTGTAGTGTTCCTTAAAGGTCTTTGCTACAAAAAGAAGATTCCTTGATGGGGGTTGAGAACTACACTCAAGTGTGAGTGTAAAGACAAATATTTAGAATTAAGTTAGGGATCATTCATGTTTAATAAAGTGCTGACTGTAGGTTTTTCCCCAAGATCCATAACTTTAGTAGCACTGCGTGGTTAGCTAGGTTTCCTGTATCAGACATGATTTCCCTCTTGTTGAGCTACTCTTATGTCTAATTAGGGAACTGTTGGTTACTGCTAAGGTATGTGTGCCACTGCTGTACTCTTAGAATTATGTTTGTCATTGTTGGGGTTCATAGGCTTCACACCTGGGTAGGATTGTTTGTTGCTTTTCCATTTTTAAGTTTACATAGCAACTCCTGGTACCATTAATGCTCGTCCACATGGAGGAAGCATTCAGTTTAGTCACAGCTCAGGGCCTTTTGAACTCTGTATGTAGGGCATGATGATGTCTTCAGCAATGGGGACTTACCTTCTACCTCTAAGGGGCAACAAAAGCAACCGTAGTAGACTACAGAGCTTCAGAATTCTCTTGGACAACACTGACCATCAACTCAAACGAGGGCTTGCCATCTTTGGTGCTGTGGTTTTGTTATATGAACTTCAACTCTTTGAGGGAACATTGTGAGCCCAGATGGAAAAATTTCATTTAAACTATATATGCATATTTATTTATCGACTTACATATGCTATAGGTATTTCTAGCTAGTTTAGTAACAGTAGGATTCCTCATGACTTTTTTCAGACTTCCTCACTGTTATTTTACCCTGCTTCTCCTGCACACGTATCCCTCCCCCTCCCTGGTTTGAGCCCCCACTTTCCCACTTCCCTGATAAGATCCCGAGTACTGCTGCTTCCCTCTCCATTGCTCCCCCACTCCTCCCACCCCAGAAATGGTTCCTTTTTACTTTCCTGGTTTCTGTAGTTAATCCCAAGTAGGTTCTCACATCTGAAGATGAAGAGATAGGAGCTTCAGATGAGAGAGAACTTGTGATCTCTTTCTTTATGGGTCTGGGTTACCTCATTCAACATGATCTTTTCTAGTTCCATCCACTGACTTGCCTAATCACAATACATCTATAGTACAACTCTAGCACCCAAGGTTCAAGGAACACTGTGACAGAAGAGCCAGAATTATAGTAAGAGTCAGCGGAACAGAGAGTACACTGTGAGATGAGTCTCCTAGATATGTCAGAAACTACAGGCATAAAGTCTCATCAACATGACTATCTAAGCAGTATGTGAACAATGGGACATGCCAAAGTGAATACAGGAAAGACCACAAGGTCTTAACCCCACACAAAGAGCTGTAAGCAACTAAGGAACATGGGGAGCAGGAGAAATAGTCTTCCTAAGAGAAGGTCATCCAATACCAAATGATCAGCCATGAAAACAAGCACAACTAACATTATAAATACTGAGCACACTGTATTTATGTATTTAGGAGTGTGGTGTGTGTGTGTGTGTGTGTGTGTGTGTGTGTGTGTGTGTGTGTGTGTGTGTGTGTAACAAGAAATAATGGAAAAAGAAGCCATGAATTTGAGACAAAGAAAGGAGGAGTGTATGGGAGAGTTTCGAAGGAGGAAAGGAAAGAAGAAATGATGTAATTATGAATCTTAAAAAAAGAAACAATTTCAAAAAGAAAGAAGACAGAATAAAGTCAGTGTAGACAAAGAATCTGAGAGCAAACAGGTGAATACTCTCAAAAAAGGTTAATTTCAATATCCAAAATTGTTAAGAAATATGGATAAATGGAGCAGGAAGCCCCTTTGCCTGATTCTAGCTTCGTACCATTTATAATGAAAACAGAAAATACTGCAAATTCAGCAGTAACTAGAAACACTACAGAAAAATTCATGAAAAGAACATATGACACAATTCAAATGTTGAGATTGCCCGGCATCTGGAAACATGCAGTCAATAGTTTAGTTCATTTAGTTACACTAAGAATTTTAAGTTTCCTCCAGATTCAGGCATGACCTGTATACAAACTGGTAGGTTAAAGAGTGCCCAGGTTGGGGCTGGAATGTGAACAGGCAGCTATGGGCTCCTGTGCCAGTGGGTAGGTAGTATGTGAGGAGAATCAAGGACAAGGCTACCAAGATCTATATTTCTTCCACTTTGATTGATGTAGTATCTACAGAAACGTTTGTGTGTGCTAATTCTGATGAATGTGTATTGTGCTGTTAGCACATCTTTTAATTGTTCAGCTAATTGGCCTTGCTCTTCCTGAATTTCTTTGTAAAGAGCAATTATCTGAGACCATGTTGTGGCAGCTTGGTCCTGCAAGAGATGTGTTTCTGTGAACCACTTAAAATAAACCTGGCTTGTTGAGCACCTGTCTTTACTTGTCTCTCTTGCCCCCTTTCAATTTAGAGAGAACTCTCAGAGGTAAACCACAGGAAGACTTGCACATGAAAATTCCCTGAGGTCAAAACTTATAGCTGTGCCAGGTTGGAGACTCCAGGCATATGACAGCACTTTGGGAGATGGATTCTTATGGTGCCTGCCAAGTGGGAATTGGAGATAAGCAGAGCAAATGCTGGGTTTCTCACAACTTTACTTGCAAAGGTGAAAAATGAAGAAGCTTCTAATTAACAAAAATGGTTTGTAACAACAGTTTGAATTCCAAGTCCTGTGGTTGGGAATGCATGCATATGGAAGTGCAGTTCAGTTCAGTTGCCAGAATTTACAATCCATTTCCTCCCTGCAGTGTTTGAATCCATATGGGCATTAGGGAGGCCCAATTATTGTCAAAGAGGCTTCCGTATTTATGGGACAAGATGGTTAAACTTGGGCAGCTTGTGAAGAGGTGCTTCTGCACAGTTCCAAACTCCATAACCGACTTAGCTAAAGCAGAAATCTAATAGGTGACTTCCTTAAAGGGATTTTTTTTTATTAAAGTATGATTTTTAATATGTATTTTAGGTTATTTGGGGGAAACTTATAAACTTTTTAGGTATCCCAAAGATATCAAATTTTAACATTTTAAAACTCTGTTTTTTTTAAAGCTTGGAAATCTTCCTGTCTAAAGAAACTAATCTGTAAAAATTCAAGATCTATTTATTTATTTATTTTACTCTAGTATTAGCATGAGTGTACTATGTAGATCTGAATAACAATGTAGCAACAGTTCTCTATGGAGATGTAAACTGTGAAACTATAATGTTCTTAATTTAAATACACAAGGACTTTCAAACCTATAGGGGTTAAGCAATAGTAATATTTTAGCAAAACAGGGTAAATGTGCTTTAGTTTCTTTATACACGTGTGTATATGTGATCATGTGTGTGCACAGGTGTGTGCATGGATGTCCTCCTCTGTTGTTCTTACCTTAGTTTTTGAGATAAGGTATGTCATTGAACCTGGAACTCACTAGCTCAGCTAGACTAACTCTCCCTTTCTCAGCAGTCACTAGTTACCTGTAGTTCTTTGTCTAAGGATGAGACCCTGTGAGATTTTCCCCTTCTTTGTTAGCATGCCTATTGATATTGGCATTGGTCTGGTCTTGTTTACGTGCCATTTTAAGAAATGCAGTCTCATAGGAGACTTCCTGGTAGTCTGGCTCTTAGAATCCTTCTGCCTGTCCGTGGTATTCCCTGAGCCATAGATGTGGAAGCTGTGCTGCAGATCCCAAGGATGATCACACTAATTGGTTACCCAATACAAAGTTTCAGCCTTGAAACCATACACACACAAACAAAACTAGACCCAGCAGGTCATATAAATGCATGTATGCATATATACATGTATTCGTATGTATGTGTTTGTGTGTGGCAATAATAACCAAAGAAAAAGAGGTTATCAATTTGAGAGTAAGGTGGAAAGGACATGAGAGGGGGTTAGACAGAGGGGAAGTGAGAGGTGCTGGAGGAAAAGGAAAGGGGGAAGTGGTATAATTATATTTTAATTAAAATTTACTTGAAAGAAAGACCATGAAGTTTGTTGAATAGGAAGATAGAGTAGAAGGATGGCCTGAATATAACCAAAACACATTCTATGAAACTTTCAAACAACTAATTCAAATAGACCATTTGGTCAGCATGGTGGAAGAATTTGTTTTCTCCACTCCTTGCCCCAGCACTGCCATAAGAGTGCATGGCTTTTATATGAGTGCTGGGATTTGAATTTAGGGCTTCACACTTATGTGGCAAACACTTTACCAAATGAGCCATCTCCCTAGCCTCTTTCTAGTTCTTGGTGTATATATATTTGACACTTTGCACTTCCTTGTTATCAACTAAAGCTTTCCACATCACAGATTGCTTTTCAGACATTAAGAGATGTCACAGTAGATGAATCACATAGGTGAATTTTATATGGTTCTGCATACATTTGCTAAACCTATCTATGTTGATTTTTCTTTAGATTTTGAACATTTTATTCATTTTGAATTTAATACAGCTTCCATGTTTTAGAATAAGCAAAAATGGTTTGCATACATTTTAAAATTCAATTGGAATTTTACATTGTTACACTTGCTGAGATTTATATTTCCTTAATAAAACCCATTATTAGTGGTTGTAGCACGAATCTTAAATGGTCTTATTAATAAAATCAAATCTGGGGCCAGGTATTGGGGTGAATGCTGGAAGATCAGAGAAGTCGAACAAGCCACAGCTTCCTCACCTTGCCAAACCTCAGCTGATCCTGTTTCCGCAGACTGGAAGCCTCTGAGTCCTCAACCAGAATGAATCTCAGCTGAACTGTTGCTCAAAAGCCTAAAAGCTTAACCAGCTCTAGTTCCTGGTTCTCACACCTCATATACCTTCCTACTTTCTGCCATCACTTCCTGGGATTAAAGGTGTGAGTCACCATGCCTGGCTGTTTCCAGTGTAACTTTGAACTCACAGAGATCCAGATGGATCTCTGCCTCCAGAAGGCTAGGATTAAAGGTGTGAGTGCCACCATTTTCTGGCCTCTATGTCTGTCTAGTGGCTGTTCTGTTCTCTGACCCCAGATAAGTTTATTAGGGTGCACGATATATTGGGGAACACAATACCACCACAAGTGGTGATACGATTAGAATGGAGACATGAACAGCCATGAGTTTATGGAGTTGTTTTGTTAAAATCACATTGATTCCACAATGTTAAATTTGGGAAGCAACATTTGATATACATGCTGGAATCAAGGTTGTTTAAGCTTTACAATTACCTCATCTAGCTTGAGAATATTAATTGGGCCAATTCAGAGATTCTCTTAGTTCATTTTAGTACACTCTTTTCATGTCAGAACAGGGTGTCTCTGATAAGGAGATGCTGAGAAGCTGATGTGCAGGTCTCACAGATGTACTGTTAGAACCAGCACTCTTGGGAGAAAAGGAGATAGATACAGAATTGGCTGGTAAAATAAACTGCATGGCAAGGCCAGTTCAACACCAAAATAAGCCTCATGTTTTAGGTTAACGGTTTTGTGATGGGGCGCTTGTAGTTATCTTTGACTGCAACACAGCCAGTTGGTTTGAGGGAAGACAATCCTGCATGCCATCATTATTTGGCTTGGAAATTTTATTGTAACTTCTGGCCCTGCTCTGCTGACCTGAGACATCTCCTCCATGTCTCTGCTACATAGGAGTTCTAGGGTCAGGTTTTAGTGTTAGGTCAGGATCCGGAGGACTGCCCAGTCAAATGGGAAGTACTATTATTGCATATATTAGGAGATGAGGAAGGATGAAAATTATGAAAGAAATATAATCATTTTTCAAGTTCTAACGCTGCCATGGATATTTCTTTTTTTGGCGATGGATAAGTGCACAAAAATATATTCAATAATGAAAGTGTAGAATAGCTTCAGCATGGCTATTCTAACTGATTATAAGTGCGTTTGGATGTACAGACTTTGGGTCCAGTTAATTGCTATGGTGTGTGATGTTTTTTACTTTCAGGTTTTTAAAATGAAACTTACAAGAATTCCCATAATAAAAAAGTGCAAGCATGTTTCTGACAAGACGGTATTAAAATTTTCTATTCTAAACCTGCTTTGGCGAATGACAGAAGTCCTCATCACAAACAGAAGCAGTTAAAATCACACTCTCCTGGCCTCCTCTCCCTCCTTTCCTTTCCTGTTTTTTTCTTCTGTTTTACTTTTCCCATTTCACAAAACAAAAAATGTACAGATTAGTGCACTTCTTTCCATTTTCATTGGCTGCGTAAATTTTTTTTTTATCAAATTCTAGTGTGGGTGCACCAGTGATATGGCCAGATTAACTGAAGACTTGTTTTGCAGCAAACAATACTTAACAAAAAAATATTCATTGAGACACAATGAGTGTGAGAATAGAATGTTCAACTATTAAAATAAGACATTACTATGAGGAAGAAATCAATTGTACTTTCTGTTTGGCTCAAGTTGTGGTATGCTAAATATTTCAGAACACTGGTTATTCTTTCCATTTTTGGCATGTTCTTACCTTATTTGGATTTTATTTCTACTTGTAGAAATAAAAGTTACTCATGTAAAGTAGGTTTAGCATAAACTCAGTGTTCACTTATTGTGACCCACTGATTCCTATATGAAAATATGTTTATAAATAAAACATTCAATTTTGTGTTAATTAATTCATGTGTAACAAGTGTATATAACAGTGATGTTTTCTCAGTAGTCATTATTTGGCTAAAAGTGATTTCCTAAAGCATAAATTATCAAGCAGAGTCTGGGATGTTGGCTCCCAAGATGTACCATCTGTGATGATGTAGTCATGTATCAAACTGAAAACATAGAAAAAGAAATAAATCATACTTCAGGTTGGTCTGTCTTCACCCTCAAACATATAACATCCTTGAGTTCTAAAGTAGTTTGACATGTACTGGAAAACTCAACTTTAAATTATTTCATACCCAGTGATTCAAATCATTGAGTACACCATATGAAATTCATGCATTTGCGTGTACGTGAAAATCACACATTTGCATATGTGTGATTGCCAATGCTTGTGTGAATGTGTGTGTATATGATTCTAAAAATTTATTATATCATATATTATATTATTATGTTATATTATGGACCACTAAGGTTGCCTCAGTTTGAGCTTTGACACCAAGAGAACTCAGAGGAACGATAAATGGGTGAGTTGTATATAGATGTTTTCTGAATTTGTTTCTTGTTCCAGCTATATTTAAAAATAAATTGAGATGTTGAAGGACAATTTTGAGATACTAGTTCATACTCACTGCTAAGAAGTATATTTATTGACTAAAACAGCTTTCAATTATTTGTCTCACCATGGGTATGACTGTAGTTGGGCAACTTTATAGGTATACTTATTTTTATTTTGCTTGTCTTATTCACTTTAATTGATTTGTTTCCTCCTCCTGTCCTTCTCCTTCCCTTACTCCTCCTCCCTCCTCCTCTACATCCTCTTCTCCCCCCTCTTCTTCCTCTTTTTCCTCCCCCTCCCCTTCGTCCCCTCCTTTTATCTTACCCCTCCTATTTCCTTCTCTATGCCTTCTATTCTTCCTTCTCTCTTTTGGTGTTGGGTACTGAAGCCAAGGTTTCACACACACCACAACACTGAATTACACAGCAAGCCCTAGGAGGTTTTATTAAGTGGGGCATCATAGAAAACAAAATGTTATTTTTCATACCCATTTCATGTCTATGAATTCAAGTTAAAATTCCTTTAAAATCAGGAACGTGGAGATGACAGCAAATTCTGTGTTCTTCCTTATGTGTGGTTTCTCTGCTCCAGGATCAAGGAAGATTCCTGTGTACAGAAGACCCCATACCCTTCCAATCAGAGATTTGTGCTTACCATCATGAAGATGTGATATTGAAAGTACCACTTAAATTTGATGTTTCACATTAAAAAGTTGCTGTTTTCTGCCCTGTTGCTCAAGTTTAAGTACTGAACAAATGATAAAAGTTGACATGAGTAACACAAATAATAATTATTAGTCAAATGTTCTTATAGCATTTGTTTATAAATAGAATCTCACACTCCTTTTGAGTTTTTATTATACATTATACATCATTGAAATGTATATGTAATAATTTAAAAATTTTATTTAGCTATTCACTATTGAACATTTTAAACTTTGTTTTTAATAAATTCAAACACTGACAATCCTGATATAAAAGGAAAATAGTAAGATATATATATTTATATAGCTCCCTTCTCTGAGTATTTTAGTGCCATTGTTTTATTCAACTTTTACACTCATGACAAAAAATTCAGGTAAAAGTAGTATTGGTTCTATATCACTATATTCACTCTTGCAGGCTATTTTTAAGTGAACATATAAATAAGCTTATTTATTTACCATTTTGGTGATTTACACTATAAATAAGACTGGATGAAAATGGGAAAGTTATGCATATAGGAAACCTTTTCTGCTCTCTCATTTTTACAATAACATCTCATGCCTCACTGTTCATCGGTCGTTCTTTTTGCTTGTTACATGCTGTACCAGCACACTGGCTTCATCTCAGTCTGTCATGTGTAAATGTTAGTTAAATGCTAAGGTTAACTAGTATTCATGAATATCTGAGTTCTCCACTTCTGTGGCATGCTGTATAATTTCATTATACAGATGGGACCTATTAATTACATCTGCTACTGGATCTGAGCTGAAAGTGATATGTGGTGCTTCCAATCAACCTTCCGAATTTCCTGCAAGTTCCATGAAAGCTCTAGTCCAAGCTCATGATGTCCTTTGTTTTTAAATCTCCTAGATGAGAGGATTAGGCCAAGCATGACCATAGACCTATTAATTACATCTGCTACTGGATCTGAGCTGAAAGTGATATGTGGTGCTTCCAATCAACCTTCCGAATTTCCTGCAAGTTCCATGAAAGCTCTAGTCCAAGCTCATGATGTCCTTTGTTTTTAAATCTCCTAGATGAGAGGATTAGGCCAAGCATGACCACATAGAGCCAGGTATTCTCCCTGTCCTCAATCTGCTTTTACTATTCATTAGGAAGTGATCAGTTAAGAAAGCCAAAATCAAGATCCCAGGTTCTCTTATGTTAATGTAATACAAGGACATGTTTACTGTCATCCTGACCACACTATGATTGATAAATACAGCTAAATAAAAGTAAATTGTATATATGTTTGTGTCTCTCAGATTTTATATAGATACATAAAATCATATATATAACATATAAAACAATATATATATATATATAGAAACACACTATATATGTATATATGTGCATATGTATATATAAACACACACATGCATGTGATTGGAGAATAGAAATGAAAGTGTCTGGGGGAATGAAGAGGACAGGGTAGAAAGAAAAGATTGAGGGTCTTGGGGAGAAATGTGTTCGATGGATACTTGTGTGACAGTGCCTTATGTAACCCAGAAACATGGATAATAAATGTATATGTGTAGCTGGATAAATCTTTCCCACCTGCAGGTACCCAAATAACCAGTCAGAGGCTTAATATTATTTACAAACTATATGGCCTATGGCAGGTTTCTTGCTAACTAGCTCTTTCATCTTAAATTAACCAATTTCTATAAATCCATGTTTTGCCATGTGACCATGGCTTTAACTGGTCTGCTGGCATGTTGCTCCTTGGGCAGCAGGCTGGCATCTGCCCTGACTCCACCCTCTTCTCCCTGTATCTCTCTTGGATTTCCCACCTGGCTCTTATCCTGCCTTACCATAGGCCAAAACAGTTTCTTTATTAACCAATAGTAGCACTACACATTCACAGCGTACAGAAAGACCATCCCACAGCATATGTGATTTGGGCTGGAGAGGTGGCTGAGCAACTAAGAGTGCTTACTGCCCTTCCACAGAACCAGAACTTGGTCCTCAACACCCGTGTTAGGCAGCTCATAACTGTCAGCACCTCCAGTATCAGGAGATCTGAAATTCTCTCTCATCTTCCATGGGCACCTGCACTTACATATGCACACACACAGAGACATGTAGAGAAAGAGAAATAAACAAATACATATATACATCAAAATTGTAAACAATTGTGTCTATGTATTGCCAGTAAGTAAACAAGTAGCATGTTTTGATTTTAATTCCAATGAAAATATAGCATTTATTAAATGGAGATCAGTATTTAATGTCTAATGTAATCACTATATATTTTTCTCCTTAAAGGGAATAAAATGAAAATCCGATTTAACAGAAGGAATTAGACTAAATATTCATGAAAGCATTGTCCCATATTTTATTTTTATTTTATTAACTCAACAAGTATTTTTTGAACATCTGCTTTCTGGGTCCAGGCTACACAGTTCTTTAACCCTCATGGAGTTTACCTTCTAACAAAAGAGAAAGGCCACAGTAAACACAAAGAAGAATCAGCTATGTATTCAAGGTCAGTGTGCTCCAGGGTAAAGGGAACACAGTGAAGGAGGCTATAGGATGCAAGAGGGAAAAGTGTTCTTCATGGGCTCATGGGTGTTACATTTGGAGAAAGTAAGGGCAAGAGTACAGAGAATTTAAGGTGGATAAATAAGCATGGGAAAGGCCAAGGGTGGGGGGTTCCACAAGAAACAGAGCAGGGGGAGGACCACTGCAGACAGTAAGAGGAGGTGATACACCTCACTTGGTCATCCCTTCCTGCCCACCCCTTTGCTTGTATACTTCCCTTCACAGTTCTTGTAGCTTCTGTTGATGCTGCTTCTCCACCCTCTCCTTCCCTCTTTGTCTTCTCCTTCTGTGCTTTTTCCTCTTCCTTCTCCTCTTCTCCTCTTTCTCCCCTTTCTCCCCTTTCTTTCCCTCTTCTTTGTCAGTACTAGCCTAACACAGGCTAACAGGTGCTCTCCTATGGAATTTCGTTCTCTTCTCTCCTTTTACTTTTTGAATTTGAGAAAGTGTCCTAAGATACCAAATCTGGACTTGAACTCACTCTGTGGACCAGGGAGGCTTTGAGCTTGTGATCCATCTTCCTTTACTTCCCAAGTAACTGTGATTATAAGCCTTTACCTCCAGGTTTGGCTCCTGGTATATCATGTAGTTTTGATTTATATGCTTATTGTTCAAATTGCTCATATCTTTAGAATATGATCTAAAACTATGAAACTATGATCATCTTCTATTCAAGTCCATCCCCTTGGCTCACGTTACCCACATTCATACAAGCTGATTGTCTAGCTTGTTGGTCAGGAGCACAGAGTCACAGTGAGTCTACAAAAACTTGACAAGTTGGTTCTTTCTCTTTCTTTTGTATTGAATCTTTAATTAAAAAAAAACTTGTCAATAAAAAGTATCACATAGTGAAATTAACCAGACCCAAACTCTATACATCTCAACAAACGTCTATACACTTAGATGGGAATGTGAAAAATGCAGTGCAAAGCTGAACAGCTTCAGAATGGCTCTTCCTACTGGATATATTCTCAATCTTTCAGTGATTCAAACAAGCATGATCAGATGGTCTCACAATGAGGCAGATATGCATAGGAGGTTGTGTGAGGGGTCGTGCTGGAAACAGTTGCTTGACTCCTGTGATATCCATGTTCTTTCCACAGTGGGGCTCTCCCACCATTCTTTGCACTCACGACTAAGCAATTCTTCTTGCTAGTATGCTTTGCTCTGGGCTTTTGTTATTCATAAACCCAGTTTCAAAACAACATAATATCTATAGCAATAATCAACCCACAATGTTGTTGTGGTCCCATGCTGATGTAGTTTAAGCATTTCTTGTATCTGCTAAGGATAATAGGAAAGTCATTTGAAAGGAAATATTTGTATGTTAAAAAAATAACTGTTAACAATTCTAGAAGAAAAGATCATCTTCACCAAAATCTCAGGAAGCAAGTGATCATTTGGAGATATGCCATCTCACTGTGTGCTCCCAGGAAGGGTCAGGTGCTTGTCACGATGGCTCACAGCACAGACTGGAACCAAGTTCCCACAGAAGGGCTCAATTGGTGGAGATATAACCTTTTTTATGAATCTGACCTTTGGAACCAGCAGAGTGGGCAATAACCATTAACAGATCAAATATGAGAAATGTCAGGTGTGGAGCAAGCCTTGACAGAAAATATTTCATCAGCCTAAGCCTTGAACAACCACTGACAGGACCTGGGAGGCCATTCCACAGGCACCCTTCTCCCTTACTCTGTGATAAGCATGACAGGTCACTTCTTTTAGTAGTGCCCTCCTTAGCTAAATGTTCAGCTACAAGAAGATCAAATTGACTCAAGCACACCATAATTCTGAGAAATTACCATTGTGAGGTGACCTAGTTTTCTTCTCATTGCCACAGTGAGGGAGCCCTCATAGAGAAATAAGCTCAACATTTTCAAGTACTCATGTCTCTATTTTTCTAGGCACTGTCTAGTATGTAATGCTACTGCATATTCCTTTAGCCAGAGGCATCTTTAGTTAACTTCCCCAAATCTCCTTCCCCAATTGTTAAGCACTTCTCACAGCTTCAAGTTTAAGGTCACTATAGAACTGGCAACTGGGAAGCAGATAAAAATAGTTATTGGTGAGCAGAGAACACTTATTCTAACCTTCTTTGATGTTTATGTTTTTGTTTTCTTTTTAATGCAGTTGCCAATTAACCAATTTGGTTATGAAGTGACAGCAGTAATCCCACTAATACGGTTTTATGGAGGTGATAACATGTTTGTATTGGCCTTTAATATCAGCAGCGCTATCCGATATCCTAAATTTATGTGCCAACTCAGGGCTAATCCTGTTATAGATCCAGTCATTGCCAAAGTGAGAAACCCCATTAGTGACTTGTTCATGAATGTCTTTAAGATGGACCTTGTTTCTGAACTGTGGGAGGAAAATTGCAGGGTGTTGCTCAGTCTGTGGCAGCAATCCCTGAGCTGTGGAAGTAAGCTACCCATCACTATCCTGGGATCAGAGGGGGGACATAATTGCATGCATCATCTACCACCCAATAAACACTAACAAGTCATGATAAGGGAAGTCGAAGTGCAGGTTTGTAGCTACAGGGAAATGAGATGGGTACTAAAAGGGAAGGCAACATCTGACTTCTCTTCCTAACAGATACTTCTGTCTGCCTTCCTACGAAGTTTTATTTCCTTTGCACTCTTGTACTTTCATCCTGATGACATGGCTATTATTTTATAGCAGTTTCCAGCAGTTAATTAGTGAACTGCACACAAGTGACACGACACCACCTTGCCCAATTATCTCTAGCATCTATTTTTACAGTACAAAGCACTGCCGCTTTGTGGGTTGTCTTGTTCGCAAATTGGCTCAGGAGGCAGTTACTTTAATAGCCAAAACAATGCAACAGTAGTGCCACACTGGTGACACGAGGTAATTGTAAATCACCATGTGAGATCTCATAAAGCTCACCATAAAAGCCCTGGTGATATCATGTAATAAAAGTGCCTATTTCTACTGAGTTAAGCAGCTATCGCTCAGGTTACTGTGCAATCTCAAGAGCCCCCTCATTACTTCACATACAGTGGGGTATGGTGACCACAGTAACCAAAGGATCTCTCTCTCTCTCTCTCTCTCTCTCTCTCTCTCTCTCTCTCTCCTGGGTGTCTCTCTCTCTCTCTCTCCTGGGTGTCTCTCTCTCTCTCTCTCTCTCTCTCTCTCTCTCTCTCTCTCTCTTCTGGGTCTCTCTCTCTCTCTCTCTCTCTCTCTCTCTCTCTCTCTCTCTCTCTCCCCACACACTTCTCCTATATTTTGAATTTCTTCAAGCTGCTATTGATCTTCACGCTGCTTTTTCTCTCTAATCCACCCTCTTCCCTCTTCAGTCACCAGAGAGCTCCTGGCCTTTCATCAGGCTTACACCTAGATCTTTGCTCTGTTTACATGTCCCTGTAACCACATTGATTATTGATTTTCCTTTAGAGTTTGCTGCAGCAACCTCTGTTTAATTAAAAATCATTTCATATATAAAAATACTATCACAGTGTTGTATCTAGAAAGAGAAGCCAGGACAAATTCCCCCCTTCTCTCTCTTCTCTTCTCTTCTCTTCTCTTCTCTTCTCTTCTCTTCTCTTCTCTTCTCTTCTCTTCTCTTCTCTTCTCTTCTCTTCTCTTCTCTTCTCTTCTCCTCTCCTCTCCTCTTCTCTTCTCTCTCTCTCTCTCTCTCTCTCTCTCTCTCTCTCTCTCTCTCTCTCTCTCTCTCTCTCCCTTCCCCCTCATAAGCCTCCAGATTCCCCCCACTCTCAGGCTGCTATAAAAACCTAAAGATGACTTTGAACTTCTGGACATCCTATTACCTGTTCTCAAGTGCTGGGATTACAGGCTCAGATCACCACTCCCAGCTCTAAGCCTGCTGGGAATCCATCCCAGGACTTTATGCATGCCTACCAAGCCCTCTGCCACCCCAGTCCCCATTGACAAAACAAAAGCAATATTCTTTTTGAAACAAATGATGAAAAGGCTTGGAATGCTTCTGTGGCCAATGGAGTCAGTGGGATGGTTTACAGCATCAATTGTGAAGATCTCCATTTTGTCACCAATTACTAAGTACTCCACATTTTCTCATAAAATGTATAAGTCTACATAGTCTCTTTCACTTTGTCACTTAAACATTCTATAACCCTATTTGTATTCAGCAATGTCATATGTAGCTCTCATCTATCTGTCTCTATTCATCTATCATCTATCTATATCTATATATCTATCTCTCTATATATCACTGGTTATTTTTTATGAAGCTGAATCATTTACAGTGAAGATGAAAGAAGCCTGGGGTATGAACTCTTACTACCTAGGAGGATATTGGTAGAAATTAATAATAAGAAAATTACCACCCATGCCATATGCAGCTCAAATTGCTTCTGCTTTTACTAGTTTCCATTATTTCTGAGTATTTCTTCCTATTTTTCAAGAGATACTTTAAAGGATTTTTCCTTTGTTTTTAAAACTCTACCTATTGCTGTTGTTTTATCTGCAATAACTGTGTATGAGGTGTGCATTATGAGCTCCTTTCAAGCAAAACTACCCAAACTTGCTATTCTGAGCACTATTTACACCTGCAGGAGGCTGCTTTCAGGAGCCTGTGTACCATAGCATAACACAGTGGAGTTTTGAAAACTTCTCTCCTGAGCTTTAGAACTACTTGTTTAAGACCTGTGGGAAAACTAGCCATGTTATTTACTCCATTTCTATGCTTAGATTTGGTTTTGAAAGCAAAACGAGCATGAAGTGCCCGAATCCTTCAGACATTCATTAATTCCCAGGGAATTGTGGCCAGTTCTAAAATCTAATCTACTAGCAAAACAAACCTAGGTTGGCTAGATAAAGTTGTTGAGAAGCGGTGATCAATCAAAGGTATTGAGATAACTCCTGCATGGGAATAAGGGTATGGCTTAGGAAGGCAAGGCATTACAAGTATGCACCACTTTTTATTTTGATTAAAATTAATTGTTAAAATTACTTAGAGCTGTTTTATGAGGCAGTAATTATTCTAACACAAAACACAGTGGCATAGTTTCCTTATAGGAAGTAAGCTGCACTCTGTATTTCTATATGTTATAAAATGAGTATGAAATATATGTACACTTAAAATATTACAAAACATGAATTTCTTGGCTGAGAAACCTTTAGAAATGAAGAAAACTGTGTATTACATGGTAAGTAATTTAACTCAGAGATTCAAATCTAGTATGTTGTGAAGAAACACATTTGTATACTTGATAAATATGTACCTAAAATGTGTACTTATGAGATAAGCAATTTAATTGGAGCATACTAAATGTATGCACATATTAATTTTCATCTGGTTGACCTTACTATAGTGAATTGCTAGTGTTTTACCTTTTTTTCAGGCAGTTTATAGTGGCAGCAGATGATAGCTTACATTCAAAATAATTCAATGATTTATTATGCCAAAGTCACAGCTAGTATTAACGTACTTGCCCAATATAAATGTCTGGAAAGATAAACATCCAATTGGATTCAATAAATTGACAGCTGAGTGTTCGCTGATGGAGGACAGACTGTGGGGATAGGACTGATAAACACAGACATTACCTTACATTTGTTCAGAGCAGAGACAAATTTCTACACTATGGTGTACTTCTTATTTCTCTTATAAGAAATTGCTACAAGAATAGTGTGCTATTCAAGCTTGTAATTGATAGGCTGAGGCAGGGGGATAGCAAGCATGAGAGTGAGGTCACCATGGGCTACAAAGTGACTTCTGTCTCAGGTAAAAGATGATGATGATGATGATGATGATGATGATGATGATGCCATTGAATGGAGAAGCATATACTGTAACTATCAGGAATGTTGAAAATTGGTTGTGATTTATACTTTGCTGCAAGTAAGGCAATATATTTGCTATTATCAGACACAAAAACAAAATAGTGTCAAAGAGAAGGCTGTAATATCAGAAAAATCAATGGGAGTATCCAGTTGCCTGTTGTTGAGATGCCATTAAAAGTTCAAATAGAAAGAGGTGAGGAATATAGGCATTTTCTCACTTAATAACAATGCTGGAGGCCTCCACTAAGATCCCAAGAAGGGGTGCACAGGAAGGAGGGAACTCACTTTAGCCCTGCTGGACTTTCTGCTTCTCTCCTGCTGACTCCTCCCATCTATGCTCCCACAAGTTTCATTTTGTAGATATGGACAGCAAATTACTTTCCTGTAGACCGTGTTCTCACCTTTCTCCAAAAGTGATTAAACACACACTTACATAGTCGTCTTGTTTTCATGGATTTATAGCAGGGCTTCTATTAGCACTATTGATTCCTAAGCTAGATAATTCTTAGCTGTGAGGACAGTCTGGTCCATCTATAGGATGATCTACTGCATTGCTGACTTCTACCCACTAGATTTTGTTTACATTTCACCTACATTATGAGTATCAAAACTTGTCCACAGACATTGGCTAGAAGCCTAAGTGTCTCCAGTTAGAAATGATTTATTAATAAAAGTGTGGAACGACAGACTGAATTAGTAGACAAATAAATAATGTGATTTCATATAGGAGACACTTGGTGAGATGAGAAGTTACTGTTTAGTAGGTATGGTAGAGAAATGATATCAGGTCAAGAGAGTTTTCTCCATTTGATTATGACCATGTAGCCTCAGAATGCAGTTGTTTCTGCCTGCTACAGACACTAGGTTTCTTTCTTTCTTTCTTTCTTTTTTTGACGTGCATGTGTAAGTGGTGTGCATTCATGTATGTATATATGGGTGTGTTTGCTTTTGTGTGTGATGTGCATACATGTATGTGTTTATCGGCATATTTGCATATGTGTACTATGCATGCATATGTGTGTAGTTGAGTGTTTTTGCTGGTGTGTGGCACATGTGTCTGTGCAGGAGTTCATGTGTATGTGTATGTGTACAAGCCATGTTGGTACATGTGACTTCCACCTATCTGTCATTTACATGGCTTCTGGGAATCCAACTTATTGTTTTCATGTTTGATTGCTCTACCCACTAATCTCCACAGCCCTTTTCCCTGGATTTCTTAAAGGACTGTTCATTCAACTTGTTTCAAGAGAAGCACAATTAAAACAGCCTGGAGAGTTCTGCAGATGGACAGGCCAAACCACATTAGTGACTGCTCAGGGCAGTAGGGCCATGCAGTTCAGCTTATGGAGTTATGTCTACAAATTTGTGACAGCAATGAAGGTATAGTCAGGAAACATAAATTTCCACAGCAGGCATGAAAAAGTTAATACACAAAATATTAATAATTTCTCCCTTTCCTTCCTTTCATACAAATACCAGCTATCAGGAATGTATTTCTCCCCCCAGAGAATAAGTTTTATAGAAATCATTCTGGGTGGTACAGTAATATGAAATTAGAAAGTCTTTTTATCAGATAATAATTCATCCTAAAATATAGTGCATCTCTAACACCATGAATTAAAATATATGTTGACAAAGAGATATTGCCTTTTACACTGGGTAATACACTTGTATGGATTTATGGTTAGTACATAATATTAAGTGGCCTGGACAGGGAGAGCTCATTGAGCTCTTGGGAAAGACTGTAACTTACGTTTCCTGCTGACTTATGTTTTCCATGGCACCTTAATAAGATTTATGGAATATTTAGTCTTTGATTCTTTAATTATAATTGGCAGGTGTCCCTGAAGCTGTAAAGCAATTAGGAAGCCTAGGGTTGTTTGCTTGTTACAGCAGCGCTGGTGGACGTGCTTTCTGTAGGCTGTTTGTTACGTCTTTTTTCTATTCATTTATCAGTCTAGATTGGGTCTCTGAAGAATAGCATCCTAGCCGTGACCAGCACCTCAGGGCACAGACAAAGACAAGGAACCTGGAGAGCACACAGGTAATTTTATTGCACATAAGATTTGACCATCAGCGATAAAATTTAACACATCACACTATGAACTGCTCTATAGACGGTCATTAAAAGTGGAAGCTGATTTGTTCTTAAAAGCCACCACAAATTTTAACTCTATTAGTACTTGTAAGATATTAAAATATTCTATGGTTTAAAATATCCCTTTGAATGGATGAACCTTCTTCTTCTATACTTATGGACCAGCATTTTTAAACATAAACTTTTGAAGTACAAATGAATGGAAAAACAGATCCATTATCATGATTTATTATACAAAGACTCTTTGTTTTCATTCTAATTCAGGATGGAATTTTACAGTCTTCAAAGAGAGACATTTTTATAAATTTCATGAAGAAAGAACACTTACGTCAGTTCATTTTCCACAGTGTTTTTTCAGATCTATCAATGTTTTTGCAAATTATGATATATGATAGATATTCTCAATGTCTTCATTTACTCAATAAATTCCTATTTCCTTATTCCCACTTGCTGGGTAATGGATGCATGCAAGAAAAAGCAAATACAGTTTCTTTTCTCAAAAGTTTGCCGTCTAAAGGAGAAATTTTTATTCACTTATTTTTTTTTCAATGAATCTATATTGTGTCTCTCTCACTTTTGTTGTTCAATGAAATAAGCCAAGTCCTGGATTTGTGGTATATTTGCTTAGTTAGAAGCATTAAATGTAAATAAATGAGTATGTAATACAAAGAATAAAAAGGAATCAGTGCAAGTATGCTACGCCATACAGTTAGGAACCCTAATATTTTTGTGGTTATGTAGGAAGGGGATTTGTGACTCACTGTTGCAGGGCTGCGTGGGGAGGGGAAGGCATTGAAGTAGGCCACAGTGGTAGCAGTGTGAGGCAGCTGGTCACATTGCTGCTGCAGTCAGGAAGTAGAGACTGCTTAGCGAATGTGTCCAGGCTCTACAACCCCAAGGTATGCTGGTGATGGTCTCATTTCCCAGGTTCAACTGCCTAACAATTCCACAATCTTGTCTTCCTCCCCCTGCTCTTTTATAAGCTTAAATATGATACAGAATAGCTTCCACTTTAAACAATTGTGGTGATACTTTGTTTGTGATCTAACAAATAAAGCTTGCCTGAAGATCGGCATGCAGAGCTAAGCCACTAGGTAGCCATAGAGGCCAGGTAGTGGTGGCACACACCTTTAATCCCAGCAATTGGGAGTCAGAGGTAGACCAATCTTTATGAGTTCAAGACCACCCTGTGTTGTTCAATTCTTAGATGGTCTTTTAATTAAAAAAAAATCCAGAGCCAGATATTGGGGTGAAAGCTGAAAGATCAGAAAATCAGAGCAAGCCACAGCCAACCTCACCTCACCAACTCCTCAGCCTATCCTATTTCCACAGACTGAAAGCCTCTGAGTCCTCACCCTCAAGGATCTCAGCTGAACTTCTTTAGTTCCCGTTTCCTTATGCCTTATATACCTTTCTCCATCCTGCCATATCACTTCCTGGGGTTAAAGGCGTGTGTGCTTCCAAGTACTGGGATTAAAGGTGTGTGCCACCACTGCCTGGCTGTTTCCAGTGTGGTCTTGAACTCACAGAGATCCAGATGGATCTCTGCCTCACAAGTGATAGGATTTATGGTGTGTGCCACCACTATCTGGCCTCTGTGTCTAATCTAGTGGCTGGCTCTGACCTCTGATCACCAGGTAAGTTTATTAGGTTACACAATATATCACTACAACCCTTGTCTATACAAGATTGATCCAGTCTAAAAGAGAAACAGATCCAGGCAGTGGTGGCACACATCTTTAATCCCAGAACTTGGAATCTCATGCCTTTGCTCCCAGTACTTGCTAGGCACACATGCCTTTAATCCCAGCACTAGGGAGGTTGAGACAGGAAGTGATATGGCTGGCTAGAATAAAAGTCAGGAGAGAAAGGAGCTCAGCTTTTTAGCTGAGAAGTTGGTGAGGTGAGAGAGGTGGCTGTGGCTTGCTCCCTTGTATATGATCTTTCAGCATTTTCCCCAATATCTGGCTCCAGGTTTTTTATTAAGACCATTTAGATTCGGACTACATCTGGCATCCATCTTGTGGGGTGTGAATTCATGAAAAAGCTCCTTGCTTATGACATTGCAACCACCAGCTCAGGTCAAAGCTACACTCAGTTATAGTCACTACCCTACCAGCTAAGGAGTTAGCCACTTTCACACATTCCCCTGTGTAGAGAGCTGACTCTTTGGCATCTTCCCTCTCCTGAAGGTTATGACTTTTCCTGGACTCACTCCTCGGACTGCTGCCACACTAATATCTGTCTCACTTTACCATCATCTGAATCATCACCATCAGCAGATTTGGTAAGTCAACTGGGATTTCCTAAAGGGGGTAATTAGTTAAAAATGAGAGGGTTTATTCCCATATTAAAAAACAGGAAACTTTATTACAATGGAAGGAGTTAGGTCTCTGTTTGATAATAAGCTAGACAGGTTGAAAATGGAGTAATTAAGTGTAGGATAATTAGTGTAGATGGGATTTATATAATATCAATTGTAAATATTATTTTTTTGATCATTTTTGTTTTATCATTAAAATGTTGGTCAATATGAGTGAGTGCCAAGATAAAAGTTTTAGGAAAAACTTGTTAAAACAGACTGTAGAGATATTCAGATCCAGACACCGGGATTTAAAGGAGACCCAATCTCAGCATTGAGTTATATGGTTAGAGAGGAACAGCCAACCTTAACTTATCCAGTAACATTACGGAACTGTCAAATGGTAGATATCCTTGAGGTTATGTAGGAGCTGAGTGGACTTCTGTGCAAACGTTAGATTTGAGGAATTTCAAGGAAGTGGTAGTCTCATATGGCATGCATTCACCTTTTGTGAAGCAGATGTTAACACCGTGGTCAGGTTGTAATAGAATTATCTCTCAAAACTGGAAAGACTTGGTTACAGCAGTCTTGGAGCCTGGTCCTCAGTTACAGTGGAGAACCTGGTTGAAAGAGGAGGCTAAGACCATTGAACAATGAAGTAGGGGTAGAGGTATGGAAATCTCCCAAGACCAACTTCTTGGAGAGGGAGATTATACTAATGTAGAAAGGCAATCTCTATATGGTGACCACACCCTGGCTTTATGCTGCACAGCAGCCTTGAGTGCTTGGGACAGAATTGAAGAAGTAGGAAAGAAAATTGAGACATTTATTAAAGTTATACAGGGACCAAAAGAAACCTTCACTGATTTCTTACAAGATTAACTTCAGCAGTAAGTAGAATAATACCAAATTCAGAAGCTAGATAAATAATAATTGAATCTCTGGCTTTTGAAAATGCTAATGCACAATGCAAAAGAGTAATTAGGCCTTTAAAGGCAAGATCAGCACCCTTGGAGAAATGGATCCGAGATACAATCAATATTGTATCTCATGACCATGATGGTGCTTAGATAGGAGAGGTGATTTCCAGAGGTTTGAAGAAAAATCAAAATGTCAAGTGTTTCAATTGCAGTAAACAAGGTCACCTAAGAAGGGATTATAAGTATGGCATTCCTAGAAAAAATGTTTTTTTTTCTAAGAATAATCCCAATAGAATGCCCCTCCTTTCTGGAGTATGCAGAAGATATGGCAAAGGCAGACATTGGACTAATGAACATAGAATGTAGGGACAGTCAAGGTAACCTTTTGCTGTTGGAAAACATCTTGAGGGGCCTCGCACAGGCTCCCCCTGTCAAATTCCATTCAGTCATTTCCTATCCCCATGGAGGAAGCTCCTTCCCAGAGCAATTTCAGAACCTAATGCCTATTGTAAATAACCATATTGCTCTGGATGATGAAACAGCTTTAGGAGAACAAAAAATTCAGGAGAAACCGTAGAACAAATATGATAAAGATTAGATTTGAACAAGAGAGACCTCTTAATTAGAAGAGGTGATAGTTCATCAACCAGTATGACCATTCAATTTAAATTAACTTTAAGATTAACTTCTCATTTGATCAGATATAACTTGCCAAAAGGGAAGCTCCCCCAAGTTAGGGCTGAAGCAGGGTTTTGTTTTTGTCTTTCGGGAGAATAAAGGCTAAGGGAATTGAAGAACACTGGACAAATTAGACATCTGAAGCAAAAGGACAAATCATCCAGAAAAAATGAACTAAGAAAAAGAATAAATTGGCCTATTGGTATATCACATTTCTAACAGGATAAAATTTCGTAAATGTTCCCAAATGTTTGGTTCTGCTTTTCCTCAACAGATATATAATGAAAATGGTCTTTTTGTAGTCCTAGTTCAATTAAAAATTAAAGTGGGCTTTGGAGTTGGAGTACGGCTCTCTCTTTCTCTAAACCCAGCATGCTTGTTAAAATAAAATCGAAAATATCTGTCTCATGTCAGAAGAGCCACCTGATATGGGATAAAGGAAAACAAAATATTAGGGATTATTTTATTGCCACTAATTTCATAATCCTTTGGTTTTCCCTTAACTCTTTAAAGCTTTTCTTATAGTTTAAATATTATCCCCCAAATTATAAGATTTATATACATTTTGTCATGATATTAATGATCATATGGAGTACTAACTAATTCTAGAAAAAGGCTCTGTCTAGCTTTCTGTACATGATTTCAGGTTTGAGTTTCTATCAGATAGCTAGCAATGAAGTTTTTGTACTCTGGATGTACATGACAAATGCTGATCCTTTAATCTCTTTGAGATCTGCTGCATATGATATTTAAAATGTTTAAGTTTTCTGCAATGAACCATGACCACGCCTAACTGCGAACTTTGAATTCTCCAAAGGGATGAGGAGCCCCACAATGACGATTCCACATGGACTATGATAATGCCACTAGGCTGATAAATACCACCCAAAGATTGGCTTTGAGTACAAACTGCTCAGGATAATATTGAGATGGCTAGCTGAGATGATCCAGCCTCACAGACTACTCTAGCCAAGACTTGAGACAAGCCCTGCATTTTCCTATTATGCAGAGACTGGACAACAAATAATAGAGCTATCTCTCCCAGGACTTGACAATCAACCCCAATTTTTCTTTTCAAGATCCTCTAAAGATGCCATCACCTCCAGACAGCAGGTAATAAATTTAAGAATATGATTTCCACAATCCCAAGAGGTGGTGTGGGTGGTTTGTGTTTGTTCAGTGGGTTATGGATAGTTGTTATTGTTTAGGATGTTTGGTTACAAGTTGTCATTGGTAATGGTCAGGAAAAAAGCTGAGCAAAGGAGATTAGATTCAGGGTTCTTGTTTTGAAAAGAAAAAAAGGAATATAGAAATGATAGGATAAAGGATAGATTATTGAATCTACTCTGAAAAGAAAAAAGGGTAATCTAGATATGGTAGGATAAAAGGCAAGATTATTGAACCTGCTTTAAAAAAAGCAACTCCTTGTTTTAAATATGTTACATTGCTGTGGATCTTTGTATATTGATATAAAATTGAGATTATTTTTGTTAGAACATACTGTTCAAATCTTGTTCAAGGTATTGTACCTATAAATCTCATTTAATAATGTAATGCAAAGTGCTAGTTCTTGAAAGTTATTATTACAAACTGTTTAGGATAAATAGGAAATGCAGGCTAGTAATTGGTCACCTATTACAATTGAATTTGTAGTCATATTAGGTATGTTTTCAAGGCCAAACAGAGATATATTTTAGATAGACAGGTTGTCTTCAAACACTTCAGGGATCTACAGAATATGGCATTTAAGATGTTTTAATAACATAGTTTTTTTTTTTTTTTTTTTTTTTTTTTTTTTTTTTTTTTTTTTTTTTTTTTTTTTTTTTTTTTAATGACAATGAGACATTTCTGCTCCTGGCAGCACCAATCTACTTCAGAGAAAATGATGGACTTCAAAGAAACTCCATACGGAGTTTACTTTCTTTGGGTCAAAAGTTAACCACTGGGCAAGAAAGTGCCTTTGCCTTGACTACTGACAGTATGCTGTCCAAATGGGACAAGCAGAACACAACAGAAAGGACAGCTGAACTTTGTCAAGACAAGGTATGACAGTCCTTCAGAATATCCTGCTTCACAGAAATGTCTGTCAGGTATGCTACACTGTGGTGATATTGTGTTCCCCAAAATATTGTGTACCCTAATAAACTTATCTGGGGTCAGAGAACAGAACAGTCACTAGATAGACATAGAGGCCAGAAAATGGTGGCATACACACCTTTAATCCTAGCATTCCAAAGGCAGAGATCTGTCTGGATCTCTGTGAGTTCAAAGCCACACTGGAAACAGTCAGGCATGATGACTCACGCCTTTAATCCCAGGAAGTGATGGCAGAAAGCAGAAAGGTATATAAGGCGTGAAGACCAGAAACTAGCAGCTTTTGGCCTGGTTAAGCTTTTAGGCTTTTCAGCAACAGTTCAGCTGAGATTCATTCTGAATGAGGACTCAGAGGCTTCTAGTCTGAGGAAACAGGACCAGCTGAGGAATTGGCGAGGTGAGGCTGTGGCTTGCTCTGCTTCTCTGATCTTTCAGCGTTCACCCCAATACCTGGCTCTAGGTTTGTTTTTATTAATAAGAACTTTTAAGATTCATGCTACACTAGACCTATTTGCTGAAGATGGATGCCCCAATGTTACAGAGGAACCTTTGGTGACTGTCCAGGTAGCCAGCTGTTGCTGTCATTACTTACATTTTTTGGAAGTCACTGCTTGCACATCCTGTTTGCTCAGGTAATATTTTTTCCTTCTCGAGTCTTTGAGGGAATTAAAGACTATATAGTTATTGTTTTTCTTGTCCAGATTCAGAAAAGAAACTCACTAAAGAGGTATAAAGTGCATAAGGTTGATAGACATCAAAGGATAGTTTTGGATGGCAGCGCAAGTTAGGATAGAAAGTGAATTAGGTGTAAGACTTTGGACTCACCAAGATAGGATAGATAATGGAGTATTTTCTCTGAATTTGTCAAATGCAAATGGACTAGATAATGTTGATGTATTTATTGCCTGTATATATTTATATAGTTATTGTACTTATTATATATTTTTTCTTATATTAGTTATAACCTTCTTTTTTATTTTAGACAAAAAAAGGGGAAATGTGGTGGTATTTTGTTTGTGATCTGAGGTGGTATTGTGTTCCCCAGAATATTGTGCACCCTAATAAACTTATCTGGGGTCAGAGACAGAACAGCCACAATATTAAACATAGAGGATAGGCAGTGGTAGCACATGCCTTTAATCCTAGCATTCCAGAGGCAGAAATCCATATTTTCAAGATTACAGCCAAGCGTGGTGACTCACGCCTTTAATCTCAGAAATCGATCCTTTAATCCCAGGGAGTGGTGGTAGAAAGCAGAAAGATATATAAGGCGTGAGGACCAGAAACTAGAAGCATTTGGCTAGTTAAGCTTCCAGGCTTCTAGCAGCAGTTCAGCTGAGACCCATTCTGGATGAGGACTCAGAGACCTCCAGTCTGAGGAAACAAGACCAGCTGAGGATCCGGCGAGGTGAGGTAGCTGTGGCTTATTCTGGTTCTCTGGTCTTCCAGTTCACCCCAATACCTGACGGTTTGATTTTATTAATAAGAACTTTTAAGATTCATGCTACAGTGATCTAACAAATAAAGCTTGCCTAAAGATCAGAGTGTGGAACTAAGCCTCTAGTTAACCATAGAGGCCAGACAGTGGTGTCACACATCTTTAATCCCAACACTTTGGATATCATGCCTTTGTTCCCAGTACTTGCGAGGCACACATGCCTTTAATCCTAGCACTAGGGAGGTTGAGACAGGAAGTGATATGACTGGGTGGAGAAAGAAATATAAGGCGGGAGGAGACAGGAGCTCAGATTTTTCACCTAAGGTGTTGATGAGGTGAGAAGTAGCTGTGGCTTGTTCCTTTGTATCTCTGATCTTTCAGCATTTACCCCAATATCAGGCACCATGTTTTTGTTAAGACCAATTAGGATTCATGCAAGAAACAATAAACAAGAAATATGAATGTGAAAGCATTTTTTCTCTAATAACTCAAATTGCTTGATTGTGGAACACTGTGATGGAGGGATAAATATTTGGAAAAATATTTAATGCATAAAGAAATCTTCAGACATGTTTTTTGCTGTGGGATGGTCTGTATGTCAAATTGCTCTGATTGGTCAATAAAGAAAACATTGATTGGCCAGTGGCTAGTTAGGAAGTATAGGCAGGACTAACAGAGAGGAGAAAAGAAAGAACAGGAAGGTGGAAGGAGTCACTGCCCGCCGCCGCCATGACAAGTAGCATGTGAAGATGCCGGTAAGCCATGAGCCACGTGGCAAGGTATAGATTTATAGAAATGGATTAATTTAAGCTATAAGAACAGTTAGCAAGAAGCCTGCCACAGCCATACAGTTTGTAACCAATATAAGTCTCTGTGTTTACTTGGTTGGGTCTGAGTGGCTGTGGGACTGGTGGGTGACAAAGATTTGTCCTGACTGTGGGCAAGGCAGGAAAACTCTAGCTACAGTTTTTATATGAATAGGAATGAAGGGAAAGATTTAAAGTAGCATCAGACAGAATTGATTTGTGGAAAAGCTATGTCCTCTTTGAAAGCATCTGAAGGTGTAGTCATGTTTGAGAATTGTTTCCACTCTTTATGTTTCTTATTTCATTTATACAGCATAATATATATTTATAATTATACACCATATAAGTTTACTTAGATATACATTGGTAAATATGGAAAAAGCTTACTCCTTAACTCATTAATACAACATCACAACCTGATTTGTAAGATAATATATAGAGTAAAAATAATGACTGACTATACAAGGCAGTGTGAGTTGCAGTGGGAACTTTGAGAAGGCAAAAGAAACCTCTGCAGATTGAAGCCATAGTCCATGTAAAGAGACTGCAGCTGAACATCACACTGCTCATGATATTTAATTTGAAGTGTCCAGGGTCTTTAATGGAGAATACATTGATTTCACACTTAAAGAAGGAGACACTGTGGAAATATGAAGAAAGGGCAAGTGTCTCTCAGGACAGGAAATAGCTTGAGCACCAAAAGAACCAGGACTAGCATGCTGGGAGCTGAACCATGTCCCTCCAAAGGGCTTACCAATCTCCTAAATATTGCACCTAAACCAGTGATTTTATAAGGAAAGGGAGTCACTGCTGATGTCATCAGGTCACACTGGTGTGGACTCCGGAGTCCTCCTGATAAAATGAGAGGCGGAACAGGGAAAAGGATGAATGGTCAATTATGACAGAGAAAAGACAAGCATCAAGGATGCTGGCCAGCACTAGCAGCCAGGAGGAATAGCAATTGTGGTGTTCAAAGGTACCATAACCCTGCCAGCACCTCAGTTTCAGACTTCTAGACCCCAGAACTCCAATTCAGTGTTCTTTTAATTTCCCAGTTTATCGTGATTTGTTCACCAAAAGTTATCCCCTCAATTTCAGACCTCTGATTTCAGAACTTTAATTTAATTTAGTTTTTTTTTTATTTTTTTATTTCCAGGTTGTCATACTCTGTTCCTCCAAAGTTACCCTCATGCTCTTTTCAGTATAGGCTTTTCTGATTCTTTTTAAAATGTGGTAACTGTAATCATCTTCAAAAAATTTTATGTCCTATATCTCTTTGAACATATATTCTTCCTAAACAATGGGAAGAAACTTATTTTGAAAATCTGCTAATTATTTTACACTTCAGCCTACTAATTATAAAGGATTCCAAAAATACATCAAAATTGTGGTATGACCATGTGGTAGACACTTAAAACTGTTTTTGTAAGTACTTTAAATATGTGAACTATTTTGATCAGATATAGATCACATCTATAAAGATTGCCTCATTAGATTTTTATCTTCCAATGACATGGTAGCTATTTCAGCATATGTAAATAAATGCTGTGATGTTCACACAATGTCTAGTGACACATTTCCCTGAATGCATCTCCATTGCTAAATTCCACATGAGGGTGTTGCTAAACTCTTAAATAGCATCTTATCAAATAAGAACACACATAAAAATGTTTGTATCAATTGCATTTAATATATATATGCACACACAGCAACACATACAGGAATGGAAATAAACAAGAAGAAAAAAATTAGAAGAAATGATGGTTAAATCATGACTGTTGTTAAGTCTCTTTTATGTTAAAAATAAATATAGATTGGCTATCTTGGGAATAAAAATGCTTCCTATTACTTTTTAAATATGAAAATTCACTCTACTTTATCTAGAACCATGAGTGGTCAGTGAGCCACTGCACTGACATAACCATTGTCTAGTTTCTAAGCTGATTGTGGGGCAACTCTGAGAATGTGCTTGTTGCCTCGGACAGTTCCTGGGTCTTAGTATGTTTCAGTTCCTAGTTTCTTGCTAGGAAAATAAAACCCAAACAGTCTTTCTTTACAAAGACCTCTATAGTTAAGAAGTGAGGAAAGCCTGCTTTGAGGCTCTCAGAATTTATTCTTTGTCTCCAGTTACAGGGAGGGAAGTGAAGCCCTGGGAAGACATCCTGGAGGCAGAGGTGGGTGCACCATTGTCTTAGGTGTGGAGTCTGGCACTTCTCTGCAGACAAATAAACAAAGCTGTGTAGAAAGAGCCAGCTTGATCTGAAGTGAATGGAAAAAGAGGTTGCTTACTTTACAGTGGGAATTTTCTGTGCATCTCTTGCCCTATGAATGAAGTTTCTGAGAATAAGAACGTACTGAAATGTATGGTAGCAAGATGCCCACAGCATGTCTGCTTATGGAATAACTGATTTGAGAATACTTCTACAGGTTTCAAATGGGTTCTCCTTGTACCTTAGTTGTCTTAATGACCGATTTTAAGTTAAATAAGGTTACTACAACCTTAAAATCAAAACAGAATTGAAATGATTATGTTTTCACATTAAAATTTAAGTGCACTAAGTGAATAATTGGATTTTAGAGGTTAAAGGGACTGGTTTTGAACTCACCGAATAGACTGCAAGCCCAGTATACCTATTCATGGAGAGGTAAAGTAGTGCCCGAAATTTTTTTTTCTTCTTCTTCTTTTTTTTTTTTTTTTTTTTTTTTAAAGAAAGTTCGTGTTGGCTCCAGATGGAACAAAGGCCTTCTGACTCCCGGGTGACGGCTCCTTCCATTATATTACACTCTACTGTGATGATCTGTCAGAGCAATTCAGGCACAGGCACATTGACTGTCAGTCAACCCAAGCACAATCCACTAAATTATGCTAATTCCCGTAAAAACTGAGATGACACACGGCTGAAGGAATCCCCCCTAGGATTTCGTTCACATACATTTGCCCATTTATGGAAAATTTATCCTGCTCTGTGGAATCTTTTGTTCTCTTTACGCTATTCCTATTGTCAGGAACCCAGGACTCTTCAGGATTCAAGGAATACCAAGTGAGGAAAAATGAGACGTAAATGAAAGAGTTGCTCTTCTCTGTGTGAAAGTGAGTCTTCCCAGTGATTACCTGGAGTAAATGAAATGGGGGAAGGCCTGAGGTGACTTTTCTGAGTGTCACAAACAGATGGAATCTGTTCTTAAGCAGGCCAGAGGCAAATGAAATTTGCATGTGATAAGATTCCAGTAACAAGAGCAGGTAACTCAAAGTCATTTAGTAAATGCAAGATTATCATGGCTCAATGGTGCCTAAAAATTTAATCAAAATGTACAAAAGTAAAATCTACAGCCTTAGCTGTTAAATGGCTGTCATTACTACCAATTTCAGATTCAATTTGTTAAAGATGCCTAACATACACAGAAAAAGACAAGAAGTTCTTACTTGGTTCAGGAAAACTTAGATTAAAGAAGGGAATACCAGGAAGAGATGTCTTGGTGATGAAGGGGCCATCAGATACTCCTAGAATACTTGAGTCAGTAGGGACTTTTGCTTAGTAATCAAAAGCTACATTTAGACATGAAGGAAGGGCTACAGTTTAAGAAATCTCTAAATGAAGTACTTCAGAGATGCCCTCTCCTGCTCAAGGAGAATAATGAGGTTTACAGGATGATTTCCTTGTGAGTCAGCCCTCATTTCCCTACAATGCTCTCTTAAAAATTACATTTATTTGTTAAAGTTTGTGTGTGTGTGTGTGTGTGTGTGTGTGTGTGTGTGTGTGTGCATATATCACAGTTCACATATGGAGATCAGAAGAATTGATGGCATCAGTTCTGTCATTACAAGAGGTGAATTTGGAGTCAGATCTCTGGCTTGGTGGCAAGCACCTTTACTCGAGAAATCATCTCACGCCGGGCAGTTGTGGTACACGCCTTTAATCCCAGCACTCAGGAGGCAGAGCCAGGGAGGTCTCTGTGAGTTCCAGGCCAGCCTGGTCTACAGAGCGAGATCCAGGACAGGCACCAAAACTGCACAGAAAAACCATGTCTTAAAAAAGAAAAGAAATCATCTCACTAACTGTTGTTTTCCCTAATATTTAGATTTCATTATCCTTTGTCCAAATTTCAAATTTTTCATATGTTCTACTCAAAATCAAAATGATATTTAAATAAAAGATAAATAAAACTTTGCAGCTGACAATATGCCACTCTTGGCCTTTCTTGTAATTTAAGGTGTCTTGCATGACTATGTGATATGTGAACTTCATACATATCAGTCTTTTTATCGACCTTTGATGTGAAATATTTTCATGTTGCAGTGGCTTGAGGTGCAAGCTTTCTTTTTTAAGGAAATTCTCTCTCTCATTTATTTTATGCCTAGTGACACTTCCTGAAAATTCTTTATTCCATTGCTTTGCAAGCATCTCTCGTTCAGAAGAGTCTTTGTCCTGTGTGTTTGTACTTCTGTCATCCATGGGTAGACCTCCTGACAAAGGATTCCAGCCACATGTGTGAGAACAGAAGCCATGTCTAGGGTGGAATGACAAGACATAGAAAATGAGTATTTTAAGAATGAATTAATGGGGCTGGGGAAGCAACTCATTTGCTAAAATGTTCTCTGTGCAAGCATGAGGACTCTAATTATATTCTCCAAACTGGCATAAAAATCCAGGCATAGAAGCATGGGCTATATTCCCGAGACAGGGAGATGGATCACTGGATTTCACTGGCCAGCCAGCCTAGCCTAATTGACAAGCTCTGGGTCAAAGAAGAGTCCTTGTCCCTAAGAGGAAGAGGATAGCGCCCTAGCAATGATATTCAAGATTGTGCTTTGACCTACACATGTACACATACAGGCACACCTGTGCAGGAACACACATACACACACACACACACACACACACACACACACACACACACACACACACACTACATAAAAGACTGAATACAATTGCTGAAGCCTCATCTCATCTACAGAAAAAATCTTTAGGAACAAGATGGCACTATGTGCTTTCTGTGGGTGTTTGCTGATCCACACAGTTAAAACTCAGGAGAGATGGTAGTTCAGAGGTAAAGGAGTCACACCCAAAAGGACATGAATAAAATGCTTCTGCATATCATTGTCTATGGCTTGAAGATGATCGTGATCTTATTGTGTGCCCTTGAAACTCAGGCCTTTTTAAAATAAAGCAAATTTCAAAACAGTTACACCCATCTTCTTTTGGTCATTCACTTTTTTTGCTCCAAGATATCTCTGACTCTCAAAGGCTCTTCTCAGAGTCACTGGCTCAAATTACTGTTCTTGACTATTGCTGCAGGAAAATGTAGTTGGCTGCAGTAGAATCATGCTTTGGGAACAGAAAATGTGATTAGACTCAGCATCCTATTTCTTCCTTTACAGACAAGTGATACATTTGCATGAGTTCCTAGAACACTAGAACTAAATGGTGTCTTTTTGATACCCTTTGCTTCATACTACAGAATATGTACCCAAAGTCTCTACACAAACTAGGTATTGATGTCTTATATGAAAGAATTTGAAAGAGAAGCATTGCATTCATTAGTCAAAGGTGAAAAAGACATGACCCCTTTTTGTCTTCTTTTGACTGTTTTCTGGACATTGTTTTTTCACCATGATATGGAGAATGAATTCCTTTAAGAAGCTTGTTCAAATATTGTGGCTATTGAGAATCAGAAAACTAGAACCATTGGTGTATCAATACTAGAAATAAAACCTATTTGGGCCAGGCAGTGGTGGCACATGCCTTTAATCCCAATACTTGGGAGGCACAGGCAGGAGAATTTCTGTGAGTTCAAGGCCAGCCTTGTCTACAGAGTGAGTTCCAGGACAACCAAGGTTATACAGCAAAACCTGTCTTAAAACAAAACAAAACAAAAAAACCCAGATAAACAAAGAAACAAACAAAAATCCCATTTAGTGTTCCTACATACACTTAACTACAGTGTCACCATTTACAGGGAGCTTGTAGAAGCACAGACATACACCTTGGCAGATAGATATGGGGTATTTTGTAAATTTAAGGCATTGTTATTCTGAAAAGAAGACACAAGAATCTGAGCTTTTATTTGTAGCTAGCATGTGACCTGAAAGGGGTGTGTGTAAGATAAGAACTTTTATATCAGTTGTTTTGCAAACATGAAAAATAATGTTGACCATAATTATAAGGACAAGCAGTAATTTAAATGTTATTAAAAGTAGCAAAAATTATCAGGGCAAGTATTGTTCATGAAGCAATGATCAGTTAGTTCTGAGTTGCTCTGTATTATTATAATTATTATTGTTATTATTTTTATTTAGTGTGTGTGTGTGTGTGTGTGTGTGTGTGTGTGTGTGAGAGAGAGAGAGAGAGAGAGAGAGAGAGAGAGAGAGAGAGAGAGAGAGAGAGAGAGAGAGAGGCAGGGAGGGCACATATGCCATAGTACACATGTGGAGGTCAAAGAACAACTTGTGGAGTTTATGTTCTCCTTCCATCTTTATTTGAGTTTCAGAGATTGAATTTATTTACTTCTCAGCCTTTCCCAAGTGCTTGCCTGATGAACCACCTCAAGACCCTTGCTTGTGTGTTTATGACAAAAGTAATAGAAAATTTGCTACAACAAAATTCTAAAAATAACCTTCCTTCCCTTAAAATCTAAAAATTAATTTCCAAGATGAAAGCTACTAATATCAATGATTTTAAATGAACCACTAAAAATGTTCAATCAATTCATTTCAAACACTTACATATTCTCCCCATGTGCACCAAGAGGAGGATTCCAGGAAGTCTAAGCCAGACTGAAGATTTCTTTTAATCCCAGCTGGTTCAAACATGAAGTCTCTCTCATCCTTCCCCTTAACTCTAGGAAAGCAGGTTTGTTTTTTTCTTCCTGCAGAGACATGACTTAGAGTAACTGCGGTGCACAGCTTGAAAGTACAAGACCTTCACTGCTTCTTAAGTCTTCCCTCCCAAGAGGTAGCCTCTTGGTTTAATACATTGGTAATTTAACCTTTTATTTTTTTTAACTTGGTTCAAGGGTGAAGGGTAGAAAGGCAAAACCCAACAGGCTATATTATTTCTTTGCCCTAAGAAATGGATCATTATAATCATATAATTACACTAATAAAAATTAGCCTCGTAAACAACATCATACAAAGAAGATAGCTAAACATTTTATCGTATAAATTGGTTGTAGAAACTTGTAGATTTTTCTTGTTAAGAAACTAAATTACTTTTATAATGATGAATAGTAGGATATATTAATATAAAATTATAGAAATGATCCTCCATTTAAATCTATTTTGCCCCCTAGTGACTGCAAGTCAAAGAATACTGCAAAAGCAAAATTTGTAACTTTCAAAGTGAGATCATGAAAGGTCGTATGATATCTGCTTGGTTTTCTTGGGACGCTGCCTATGGGGAGAGCTAGTTGTCCTATAAGAAATTCACCTGTCTAGAGACTGCCTTGATGAAAGGTCACATTTGACACTCTGACCAGCCTTAAGAACCAGTCACACAAGTGAGACATTGGAATATCTCAAAGAATATCTCTGACCAATGGGTGATGGCTTCTATCATCAGCCTAGGGAGTTCAGGTGAGAACTTCCAGGATAATTTCATTCCTAGTTCCTGAGCAATGTTATCTCAGGAGTCCATGGAGATGCCTGTCTTCAGCTGCTAGCCCTGAAGTAATTACTTTCATATCTTTTGCAACAACACTGTTAGGAGGCTCAGTTATTTGAAGTCACCTTTTATAAGAAAGACAAGTTGTGACACAGATTGTTCAAAACACAGACTTTTTGCTAAACAAAGACGGCTCACTGGACTCTACTTTAATCATGACTTAATTTAGCTTATGACTTCAGGGAAGAGAGATCTGTACCTAATATTTTTCTTCTAGGTGTACAGTTAAATTCAGGCAAGCATTAAATCTTCAAAGTAGTTGTGACACAGTAATAAGGAGAGATTATATTTCCCTTTCCTGAGTATTACCTGTGTGAAATAAAATGGGTCAAGGATCACCATCTACTTCCACTAAGAAGAGATTTTACATTGTTTTATAGTACATGTATGTATGTTGTTTGAAAGTTTGTCTAATTTCAGAAACTGTTGGGAAAAAAAAGCAAATATTAGGAAATAAGTGAAGGGTGATGGGATATCTTTTCAGGACCAATAGGGAGATGAGTTTCAGAAATGAAAGATTTATAAAGATCTAGATATAGATCAGGATAATAGTGTAATTCTGTGTACTTTAAGTAGCAAAGGATAGTTGAAGAGTGAATGAGGTTTAAAAAACTAAGTACATAGGAGTGTAGCTTGCTGTGAATAAACACACATGATTGGAATTCAATAATCATGGGTGTAAGTGTTTATTGATCAAAACAGACTTGGAAGGGAGGGGACACTTAGAAAGTAGGGTCCATTCTTGTTTTATGACATCACTGCCTATTCTCTATCTCATTGTATATCCCTGCTTTTCTTAGCCGATTTCCTTTTTCCTTCCTGTCCCTTCCTGTCTCTTCCTCCTTCTTAGCCCCATCCTTTCTATAAGATATTACCTATACAATTGCTATCTTGATGCTTAAACATTTATATAAGTTTATTCTTTGTAGTAGTTCCCCATCCCAAGCCCTTAAAACAGAAGGATTTTATTCTCAACAGGTTGAAACCAAAGCTTGCTATTTTCCCCCCTGTAATCTGTTCTGCTGACTAATCATCTCATAAAATGAAATCCTCTGTCTTTTTGTGTCTCTCTTTAATTGTCAGCAACAAGAAATCCAACCATATGAGAAAATAACATTTAAACGGCGTGCTAGAAATAGTTTTATTTAGTTTCTTTTCTTCTCATATATCAAAAAGCATAGAGGTTATTACAGAAAGAAGCAGAGTCCGAGCAATGTCACCAGCAAGAACTTCGTGCCCTTCCATCTTCCTGCTGTACTGTAAAGACCCTTTGTCCAATCCTTAGCGTTTGGCTCTGAGCCTCTTGGTTACAGGATGGCTTCATTTAGCGGCTTGATCACAACACTGTCCCTGCCAGGAAGAAGATGGAAGGTGAATGTGAAGGGCAAACGTACAGAGAGAGCATGCCTGTTAAGGGGGACCTCTCAAAAAAGCATCCTTGAGTCCCCAGACAGGGGACTCTTGATTACAGAATTTGGACATTATGATCCCCCCAGCTATGAGAATCTTCAGAAGTAATCATCACATTTGGATACAAAATCATCTGTTCCAAATCGCAGTTCCACGGGGAAACTGAAGATGCAGAGCCACAAAGCAGCAGTTTCCCTCCCCTTCCTCGCCGTAGAAATGGCAAGAGCTGCTCTCAGATTTTCTGTTTCCTTTACATCGCTGGCACTGCTTCTTTGCACTTTAACCAGGCAACACGTTTTATCAGTTCCTATCAAATTCGCCACCCTCTGCTCCTCTTCCCATTGCATTGCTGCAGTGTGTTGACCCATAGTCCTCCTAAAAGCCAAGTCTACATTTTCATTCCCAGGATCTGTGCATGTTACCTTATTTAGAAAGGATTTTTGCTGATGTAATTAAGTTAAGGACGTTGAGAAGCAAAGATTATCCTGGATTATCCTGTTGCTCCCTAAATCCAATGATCCAGCTATTCTTATAAGAGTCTCCTGGGAAAATACAACTCAAAAACAGGCTGGGAATGAACGAAGACAGAAAACAGAGAGATGGGCTCACAGCTATGTAGGCTCAGGAGCCACTAAAGGATAGGGTGGTAGGAACTTTTTCCAGAGACTCCGTTCACCCTGATGAGATCTTGAATTCAGACATGGGGTCTTCAAAACCAAGAGAATAAATTTGTAGAGCTTTGAATCATTAATAATGTGGGGATTATTTATAGCAACCACAGAATATTAGTACAAACACTCTGCATTTGTTTGATTTCTTTTGGGGGCTGTGGAAGCTAGTATTACTGCAAAAGTGCTAACCAGTCTCTTCCTTTCCATACCTCTTAGAGTCCCAGTGTGCACTCTCCAGGTTAGTCTTTCTGCAACAAGAGTCTTCTCATTATTTGTTTTATTTCCAACAACTTGTCATTGCCTATAGGATGAAGTATGATTTTCTCATCAATCATATTGATGCCTTTATCATCAAGTACCTGCCTGGGCAGACACCTATGCTCTGGACTGTGATTTCCCCACTCTTCTATGCCCTGCCTCTTCTGCTTTTTATCTTTTCTGCTAGGACCACCATCTTTCTCAACCCTAGAGGCTTCTCTTCATCATGTACAGATAAATGCTGGCCCTGTGCTCCATAATCTAAGGCCACATTTTTAACCCAATATCTACTCATTCTTCATGTGAAGTTTGCATGCCTAGCAATCTTCATGATTTCCAAGTCTATGGAATGGCAAGTATATAATAAAAGCTTCAATTTTTTAAAATTAGTATAAGAATTAAAGAACATATATTGTCAGCATTGGAGTTGGTTGCTATAGAAAGTGTGAGTCTTTTGACAAGAAAGGAAACACAGTCAGAACTCACTAGGAGAAATGGCTCATTTGATTATAGAGCCTTAGAAACCCTCCATGGATGATCAGCAAACTGGCAACCAGGGGTGCTAGTCCAATTCCAGCCTCCTCAGAACCAAAGAAGACAGTCACAGAACTTTTAATTCTGGGCAGAGGAAGACAGTTCTAGGTCCTAAATCCAAATACAGTGGAATTCTGTAGTCCAAAAGCAGAAACCAGTGTCCCTTCTAGTGATGCAATTCTCCTTCCTCTTGCGTTTGTCCCACAAGCCTCTACACAGCTGAGTGGTTCCCACATCCACTAAGTGTGGGCATTCCTCATGCAAACATCTGAGGTCCAAGAGCACCCTCCTAAGAATGCCTGGCTTTGTCTTTTTGTGTGTGTGTGTGTGTGTGTGTGTGTGTGTGTGTGTGTGTGTGTGTGTGTGTGTGTGTCTGAATTCTGTCAAGTTACTACCTAAAATCAGTTATTGTGGTGAGTGATTCCATCTTGATAAAATGATGTTTACTGTTGGAACTTTGAGTCTTGAACAAATTGGTGGTAAAAATGATGTGTGTTTGTTCTCATGGGGATCTTTGATGAGAAGGCTGAGTGCTTCCTGACATGTAATCCATCAGAGTTGATCTTGTCCTACCCGTTTTTCACAACTGGCTTTGTCTTTCCATTGATTCTTGGAACTACCTCTTTTTCTAATAAGCCTTCTTACTTACACAAGCCATGGTCAGTTTCTATAGCTGAGAACCAAAGAGTGATAACTTCCCTAATGGATAGACTTGTTAATTTGAAATTATAATTGATATTAGTGCATTATAAACAAGATTAAGGCAGGAAAAAGAGGCAATGGTTGGGTGGAAACCAAATCTAATCTGTGCACTGTGACTACCATTTGTCTTACATTGCTCAATGCTCTATATTAACAAAGGGGAAAAAAAGTTGTATGACTCTGGGAGAAATTGAAAGTAAGAGTACATTAAAAATATAATTTCCGAAGTCTTTGTGAAATGTTAAATGTCAAAGATTCAAGATTATTTAAATTTACACAGAGCTGCTTAGAGGAGATCAACTAGGTAAAAACTGTGATGTTTGTCATGTCTAATTCCCGTAATTAAGTGCTGCTCCTTCGACTTGAAAAGGCCTCTGTGGGATTATATTAATGGCATAATGGAGAGTCAAAGAAAAAAATCAAAACTATTATGAAAAAGAGGGATGTTGAAAAATGCATGAGCTGGAACCTTTAGGAAAGGAGAGTGTCTGCTGCGCTAAACGATCAGGATTCCGGGAATGGCCTGTGGTCTTTCATCCAGGACAGGGCACCTCCTCCATTCCTAAAATCTATACAAGCATTAGAAAGGGTCTAAACATAAAGATGTCATAAACTAACTATCTAATTGTTTTCTTGTGAGACAAGATTATTTTCTCTAAGGAAAACATGTTTATTTACTTCTTCAATAAATGACTGTTCATTTTTATTTAAAAGGGAATTTGTTTGTTTGTTTGAGACAAGGTTTTAGACAGCTGAAGATAGACTCAAATTCTCTGTGTTGTCAATGACCTTTAACTTCTGATCCTCTGCCTCCACCTCTCCGTATTGAAGCTGTGTGTATGCTCATGTGCTGCCACACCCTCTTTCTGCTTGCTGAAGCACCCAACTCAGCGTTTCCTGTCCGTTAGACAAGCACTCTGGCATCTGAGCTGCTTTCCCAACTGACAGTGCCACTTTCTGAGGGGTAAATGGGCTTATGGCTTATGTTCAACTCTTAATCATGTTTAGAAATGTAAAATGTCCTTCTCATGGGCCTTCATGACACATATCTAACAATTGGCTTTTCTGATTTCCATATCATTAGCTCAGACATAAACAGTGCAACACTTTCACCAGTAATTGTGACAGGGTCACTGAAAAGTGAGAAAGAGCTCAGAGTGGGTCTCAAAGAACAGAACAAAGAGGGACAGAGTTAAGTCTTAGGAAGTCAAGAAATTTTGTGACCTTAATCAAGATGTTTAAATATTTATGTCTCACTTTCTTTACTATGAATCGGAGAGTATGCTTATTGTTTATTACATGGAATTTCTCTGAGTAAAGCAGTAAAGCTCAAGGGAAAAAATTAACTAGAACAAGATTTTACATAAATGTGATTTATTTCATTAAATCAACATTTAATGCTATCTATTGAATGAAGAGGAGTATATATTACAGAAACCTAAACAGAAGTATTTGTTAAAAATCATAAAATTAGTAAACACTCAAGCCAAAGTATGTTGAAGCTAGGTATGGTTAGAAAGCCTATTGTTAGGAAGACTGAAGCAGAAGAATTTTCTGAGTTTGAAGCCAGTCTGGTTACCTAGTGCCTTCTAGGCCAGGCTAGACAGAGGGAGAACCTGTTTGAAAACATCATTAGCAAAATTCTACAACTAGAAGAAGCAGGGCATAGCAGTGCACACCTGTGCCACACCTCCTTGGAAGTGGAGGCAGGATGAAGAAGGATTTAAGGTCATCAATTCCAACATCAGTTACCTAGTAAATTTGGTGACAGTTTATGGTACAAGGCTACAAAAGATTTTTTTCTCAAAAATACTAAAACCAATCAAGTGTGCACACTGTGTGTGTGTGTGTGTGCGCGCACATAGGTATATGATCTATCTTTGAATATATGAAATAATTTGAGTTATGTAGACAAAGTTAGTGCATTATTATTTATTAATTTAAATGTTATATTGAGGTGAAATGGCTCAGTGGATATAGGCACTTTTCTCCAAGCTTGACAGACAAATGAAGCCCATTTTTGAGACCTATGTGGCAGAAGGAAAGAATAGACTCCTGAAAGTTGTCTTCTGCTCTCTACACCTGCCCTACAGTGTGTGTGCACTCACACACATGCACACATACACATGTGTATACACATAAATAAACAAATAAAATATAAAAGATATTATGTGTACCTATCCTTTTTTATTAAGAATTTTTTAATTCATTTTACATACCAACCACAGATTCCCCCTCTCATCCTTCTTCCCGTTCCCCCACTAGCCCACCTCATCCCCTTCTCCAAAAAGGTAAGGCCTCCCATGGAGAGTCAGCAAAGCCTGGTACATTCAGTTGAGGCAGATCCAAGCCCCTCCTCCCTGCATGTGTACCTATTCTTGCCCACCATGAATAATTAAAGAAACTAGCAATACTAGTAACAGCATATAATAATAATAATAATAATAATAATAATAATAATAATAATAATAAATATTTGTATATATTTCAAACTTTTACGTGAGCATTCCTTGTGTCTGTGACTTTCTTCAGCTATGGATTTCTCTTCTAACAAATGCTGACTTTTATCAATCACTCACAGCACAGTTCAAAGTGAAAGTCTTGTGAAGGTCTGTGGTTATTCGTCCCTCTATGTTTTTTTATTCTTATTCTTCAGCAAATTGTAATACAGAATTCAATCTGTCTATAAGTGCATACTTGTCAAGACATACCTGTACGTGAAAAATCTTCCCATGGTAAGATGTGTTGGTAACACAGAATACTTACAAAACTTGCCTATCTTTTTTTTTTACAATTACATTTTAATTGAGCCATATAAAGCACATATGATAACTGCACAAATACTGTCTACTTGCATAATAATTCAAGGTACATCTTTTAATTTTATTGGTTTTATTGATACTGCTACAGTTTGTGATTTCCCCACAGCTGTTTTTATTTCATGAAAATCATCCTTCCCATGAGCATGACTGTAGCTCTAAGCATTTTATAATAAATGGTTATGATCATTAAACACATGTAGTTAAAGACTTCTTTGCATTCATTTCCTTGTTCTTAGTTTTAATTTTTCATTATCTTTATTAATTTTATATATCAAATATAATTTTAAGCTCCCAAATTAACAAGCTACATATGTTCTGCCTGTCTTTGCACATCCCCATCTCACACAGGATACATCTCTTCTTCATACAGCTTTCCAGTCAGCACTTTGGCTCTCCTCCCGCCTGTGTGGCTGATGGCCTCCCGTTTCTGTCATCGACTGTAGTCCTTGGTGGCTTTCCATCCTCCTGCTCTGTTTTGTCTCCAGTTATGTCTCCAAATCAGCCCCTAAACAGCTCTCCACACTATGCCTCCCCGCTGCCCTCCATACAATGTCTGTGATTGTCACAAGATGTTCTCTTTTGCATTAGCACAGATTGTTATGCATTCCTTCATTGCTCGTGCAGCCAAGGGCACCTCTTAAGAGCTTACTCATTGTCACATAGTGGTGGGGACAATGAACAATGACAGAACTCCTTTCAGGAACCTAGAGTTCTGCCTTCTAGATGGGAGATGTTGGAATCCTGGAGCCTTTAATCATGGTTTTCATTTGACAACATTTCAAACCGCAAGCAGATTTTGCTTTGGACTACATTATAAAATCTACCTTCCATTCTTGAATTGCCAAATGAAAAAAGGACAAGAGGATTGTCATGGTGAGAGATAGAATCTCATGAAACATCAGAACAGGGCTATTGGCAATTCTGTAACCATCTGTGAGGGAACCCTGGTGATTATGTTTATGTTGAACATTATCAGTTTTTCACAAATAATGAAAACAATAATCAAATCTGTGCAGTCAATAAAACATCATGGTTTATATTAGGTTTCTGTGGTAATTTTCAAAACTTAGTTCTTAGCTTTACCTGCAGTTTAACTGAAATGCAGTATTACACTGAGAGTTTTTCTAAAAGCTTGCACAATTTTTTTTGTACTGGGTGTCCCACAAGACAGCATTTCTGAGGCCTAGAAATTATAAAGGTGCATAGACTAAGGCATAAATAAACAAATATAGTTCATACACAATGACCCCAGAATTCCTACACACATAGATGACGCTTAGTTGGTAGAATAATGTCACTTACTATCTACGATTACTACTTACAGTATTTCTTTAAATATTCCAGATATGAATATTATATATAGTCTCATATTGTATATATCTTTTATTAAAAAATAGATTATTTTCTCATGTAACATATCCTGATTATAGTTTCCTCTCCCTCTGTTCCTTCCAGTTTCTTCTCATCTTCCCTACTTTTCAGATACTCTCTCCTGTCTCTCATTAGTAAAGAACAGACTTCTAAGAGATAACGACCAAACATGACAAAATAAAGTATAATAAGATGAAGCAAAATCTATTACATCAAACTTGGACACAGCAAACCAACAGGAGGGAAAGGTCCCAAGAGCAGGCAAAAGAATCAGAAACCCACTCATTCTCATAGTCAGGAGTCCCATAAAAATACTAAGTAAATAGCTATACTATATATGCAGAGGTCCGGGTGCAGACCCATGTAGGCCCTGTGCTTGCTGCTTCAGTCTCTGTGAGCTCATATGGGCATTGCTAAGTTGATTCAAAGGGCCTTGTTCTCCTGGTACTGTATTCCCTCTGAGCCTTACAATCATTTTCCTCTTCTTCCTCTGGTTTCCCTGAGCTCTGAAGGAGGGTGGGAATGGGATTTGATGGAGATCTCAAATATAGACTCTTTCTCCACACAATGTCTGGTTGTGGTTCTCTGCATCTGTTCCCATCTACTGCTGGAGGAAGACTTTCTGATGATGAGTGGATAAGACACTGGTCTATGAGTATAGTAGAATATCATTAGGAATCATTTTATTGATTTTTTTTGACTGGCTGTGTTTGGTTTTACTCCAAGTCTCTGTGCTATCTGATCTCTTGTTCTTAGTTACCCAAGCAGTGTCTGGCATAGGTTCCTTTTCATGGAGTGGAACTTAAGTCACATTAGACATTAGCTGGCTACTCTGACAAGTTCTGCTCAGCCATTGCCCTAGCATATTTTGTAGGAAGGACAGATTGTAGGTCAATGGTTTTGTGACTAGGTTGGTGTCCATGTTTCTGTTTAGGTTGCCTGCATAGTACCTTCCCACACCAACAAGACTAGAACGTAGAATTGAAGAATCCATGTAGGCACCAGCTCAACTTTTCCATGTTCAGTGAGTTGTGTGGATGTTGTTCTCAACATTGGGTCCCATGCTGTCAGTTTGTGGGACATCAACCCTCTGTTTTAACAACAGCCAGGGTTGTTTGGGGATTTTCATGGAACCCACCCTTGGACAACAACTCAATTGAATGAAACCCAGTCCCACCACTAGAAGCCTTGTCTTATAAGAGACAACTGCTTGAGACTTATTTTCCTGGATTCCTCGGGGTTCTTATTAGGATCAACTTAGATCAGCATAGATTCCAGGAAGTTTCCACTTGACTAGGTTTCCACACGAACTCCTCCAAATGCCTTCCAATTCCAGTTGTCTCTCCCCACACTTACATGTTCTCTCCCACTCCTGTTCACACCCACATCCAGTTCCTGTCAAATCTACTCTATTTGCTCCTCCCAGAGAGATCCATGTGTTTTCACTAACCCCTCTTTACCTAACCTCTCTTTGTCTACTGATTGTAGCTTAGTTACCATTTCCTTAATGGCTAATATTCACTTATAAGTGAATACATACCATGTTTGTCTTTTTGGGTCTGTGCTGCCTCATTTAAGATGATTTTTTTCCTAGTCCTATCTATTTGCCTGCAAATTTCATGTCATATTTTTTTTAAATCTGAGTAATGTTCCATTGTGTAAGTGTATTGCATTTTCTTTATTCTTTTGTTGAGGGATATCAAGATTGTTTCTAGTTTCTGGCTATTATGAATAAAGCCACAGTAAACATAGTAGAGTAAGTATTCTTGTGGTAGGATGGAGCATCCTTTAGGTATATGTCCAAGAGTAGTATAGCTAGGTCTTGAGGTAGATTGATTTCTAACTTTCTGAGGAACTGCCATATTGATTTCCACAGTAGCTGTATAAGTTTGTACTCCCACCAGCAATAGAGGAGTATTCCCCTTGCTCCACACCTTTGCCAGCTCGAGTAGCCATTTGTGATGTTGTTCTTAGCTATTTCTAAGAGGTGAAAGATGGCGTCTCAGAGTCATTTTGATTTGCATTTCCCTGATGGCTAAGAATGTTGAACATTTCTTTAAGTGTTTCTCAGCCACTTGAGATTTCTTTATTGAAAATTCTGTTTAGAAATGTACCCCATTTGTAATTGGACTATTTGGTTTTTGAATATCTAGTTTCTTGAGTTATTATGAATTTTGGATATTAGCCCTCTATTGGATGTGGAGTTGGTAAAAATCTTTTCCCATTCGGTAGGTTACCTCTTTGTCTCATTGACAGTGTCCTTTGTTTTATAGAAACTTTTCAGTTTCATGAGGTCCCATTTATTAATTGTTGATCTTAGTGTCTGCACAATTGGTGATCTGTTTAAGAAGTTGTCTTCTGTGCCAGTGCTTTCAATGCTATTCCCCACTTTCTCTTCTATCAGGTTCAGTGTATCTGGTTTTATGTTGAGGTGTTTGATCCACTTACACTTGAGTTTGGTGCAGGGTGATAAATGTGGATCTATTTGCATTCTTGTCATGTAGATACCCAGTTTGACCAGCACTGTTTGTTGAAGATGCTGCCCTTTTTCTGTATTTCCAGCTTCTTTATCAAAAATCAGCTGTCCATAGGTATGTGTGTTTATGTCTAGGACTTTGATTCAATTCCAATGATCAATGTGTCTCTTGTTATGACACTACATGTGGTTTCTATTACTACAGTCCTGTAGTACAACTTGAAATCAGGAATGGTGATATCTCCAGAAGTTCTTTTATTGTTCAGGAATGATTTAGCTATCCTGGGTTTTTTGTTTTTCTGTACGAAGTTGAGGATTGTCCTATCAACTCTAAAAAATCATGTTGGAATTTTCATTGGGATTGTGTTGGATCTGTAGGTTGTTCTTAGTAGAATGCCATTTTTACTATGTTAATTCTACCCATCCATGGATGCTCATGATATTAAAGGGGGAATTCTATCCTTGCTAGTGTGGATCTATAATTTTCTGGAGGGGCTTCTTCAGACTGTAAAGTTCCAATTACATTAAGGAGAATCCAAATTATAAGAATCTAGAAGAGGAAGCCACTATGATGGGCCACATAATCTTACTATGTGGTGGGAAAAAATCAATTAAAACAGTTATACATACACAGTGACAAGGACAGAAAGATTGATAGTTCCAGAGCACTGGGCTATGTGGTTTTGAGTTTTAACTGATACAGCTAGGGCAAATTCTGAGTATATATTATGTAGCCAAGACTAGACAGTCAGGATGGCAAATACTCTGAAAAAATCATAAATTTGAAAGGAACAAGAAATTGCTTTCTTAGAAAACACTCCAAGGGGATTTCAAAAGTTGTCTTAAAATATGTGGAGGATTGTAATCTGTAAGACCACAGACATTTTTTTCCAAATAGGAAAAGAAAAAGGAAGAAAAAAAAATCAGTTGGAGTTTTTGTTTTCCTGGTTTTTGTTTTTTGTTTTGTTTCTAGGGAGATTTTAGTTTACTATTAACAGGATTCAACTGTTAGAGTGATCAAGAGAGTCTCTGAAAGGCAGATCTTGTTACAACAGGCTCCACAGACTCGTGGAGGCATTGGCAAGTTGGGGCTGAATACGCAAAGGCAGAGGCAAACATTGACATATGAGGCTGTATTAAGGGGATTATTAACTCTCCAGCTAAAGCAGACAAAGCCAAAGAATTTGGGCCAGTTGGTAAATAATTACTAAAAGCTTTAACAGTGACAGATTATTAATTGTTGTTACTTGGACATTCTTCCTTGTTCTTTTTTTATTTTGAAAAATTGTGTACATTATTTGTTTTATATTCTGAGAATCCATATTACAGAGAAAGATGTTAATTTTTGTCCTCTACATGCTTTGTCTTCACAGTGTATCCTGAAACTATTAATGATGCAAACAACAATAGAGTTAGTCAGTTAAATGTTGAAAGCATTTTACCTACATAATAAAACTCTTGTCCTTAAGAAGCTTATAATGTTTCTTTATTGTCCTACATTCATAAAAGAACTAAAGGTCATTGTAGGGTAGACAGTATAGAGTCCTATGGATGCTGTTGTTTATTTTAAGAATCTTGTGTAGCATTTGTTACAGGTCAGGCTTTGTAGAAACAGATCTTGGCCTTTGATAGAAAGTATGGCATTTAGCTTCTTTATTGGGGATCAGCAACTCCCATGAAGGACAGAGTTGGACAAAACTTGGCAAAGAAGCAGCTTGATTAGAGGTAGGGTAAACAAATCCTCATGTCTTACCTCTGGAATCTGTCAGATTCAGCAGTTCACAACTGTCTGCAGTACCTGAGATGGCTATTTCTTTGTACCTCTAAATAGTCATTAGATTGATTTCTGGGAATGTAAAAAGTGGCTGGGGTTTGGGCCAGTGTTTCCAGGTTCTTGGAGTCTTCTTAAGAGTTAAATAAAAGTACAGACAGATGGCAAAATAATAAGGGAATTTTATTCAAAGCAAAGTGACTATCAGATTTGTATTTGGATTTTTCTTTGGGCTGCCAGCTCACAATGACACAGACTTATTAGTAATTATGAAACCTTGGCCTTAGCTTGGGCTTGTCCCACTAGCTCTTATAACTTAAATTGATCTATTAGTTTTAATCTATAGTCTGTTGCATGGCTAGTGGCACCTCTCCTCCTGCACATCCTGCTTGTTCTGTGTCTGTCTGGCAACTCTGCATTTCTTCTTCCCAGAGTCCCCTCTGTTCCCAGAATTCCCACCCAACATCTTCCTGCCTAGCTATTAGCCATTCAGCCCTTTATTACACCAATCACAGCCATAGATTTTCACACAGTGTAAAAATATCCCACAACAGTGCTCTGCAAAATATATGTTGTCAAGAGTAACAGTGGGCCTCATGAGTGATGATACTCAAGTGCCTGGTTATTGTTTGGGACTTTCTTTTATGGGGTTCAAGAGAAAGAAGAGTTGAGTTTCTAAAAGGGGTGGAACAGAGAAGGACAGCTGCTGAGAGACATTAGATTGTAGAAGGGACTGCTGAATTAAAACAGCCTAGATACTTTTGGAATGCCTTTTCTTTAAAATGGAAGTCAGAAAATGTATTGCTTTGGGGAAGAGGTTATACTTTTGTTTCCTCAGAAAATGAAAGGCTGTGAATTTTTTCAAGGTTAAAAAGGATCAGGGGAGACTCCCCTGAAAATCCTGGCTACAGACATAAAGAAATAAACTTAGAAAAATACAAGACAAGTAAGTTATATTTTACCTGCTCAAACATAAAAGAAAAAAAAATCATCTTTGGCTGGCTTGCATACAATACACAGTCCATACTTGTATTAATGTAGATATGCATATTACCTTTGAAAGTTTGTGTGTTTTCAGAACAAGACGACCAGGTACCAATGAAAATGGGTGGCCTAGGTGATCAAGCCTCTCAGAGTACCTCTGCTGCAGTTTCCTCAGAGTTCAGAATCCAGAACAGCTTCAGGGCTGCTGGCTGAGATGGTTCAACCTCATAGACTGTTCTAGTCAGGAGTGCAGATAAGCCTTGTTCTTCCCCATTGCATGGAGACTCGACAACAAGTGTTATGGCTAGTTTTCTTAGGATTTGACCAGTATCTCAATTTTCTCAGGTTCCCTAAAGATGCCATAATCCACAGATAACAAGAAGCAGTCTAGAGAACACAACACTCACATTCCCAGCAGATGGGGTGAGTAGTTTTTGGTCATTCAGTGGATTATGGATGTTTGTCGTCATTTGTGGGGATGTTGGTCACAAATTGTTACTGGTCATGGTCAGGGAGAAAGATAAACAAAAGAGAGTAGATTCTAAAACATTTTGAGATTATATTAGAAACAAAGGGATCTCTTTCTAAAGTGAAAAATGGGACATAGTATAGAAATGATGGAATAAAAGGGTGGAATTTTTAGTCTACTTTTGAACAACCACTAGTCTCAATATTTTACATTGGTATGAATTTTTGTATATTGATGCAAATTTAAGGTTATTTTTGTTATACTGTGTATATATTTCTGTTCTTGTTTAAGGTATTGTGCTGTGGGATGGTCTGTATGTCAAATGTGTTGCTGATTGGTCAGTAAATAAATCACTGATTGGCCCGTGGCCAGGCAGGAAGTATAGGCGGGACAAGGAGGAGAATAGAGCTGGGAAGTGGAAGGCTGGAAGAGACACTGCCAGCCGCCATCAGGATAAGGAAGATGTAAAGTACCGGTAAGCCACAAGCCACGTGGCAAGGTATAGATTAATAGAAATGGATTAATTTAAGCTGTAAGAACAGTTAACAAGAAGCCTGCCACGGCCATACAGTTTGTAACCAATATAAGTCTCTGTGTTTACTTGATCGGGTTTGAGCGGCTTGGGACTGGCGGGAGAGAGAGATTTGCCCTGACTGTGGGCCAGGCAGGAAAACTCTAGCAACAAATGGCGCCCAACGTGGGGCAAGAGTTTCCACCTAAAACCTGAGAAAAAAGATTCTAAAACGGAGCTAAAAACAATTCCTAATTGTTTCTCTCAAATGAGCGGCCGCTGCCGGTTTGAGCTACTGGCGGGTTCCTAACGTGTGCGCTCGACCTGCGGTATGGCAGGAATGAGGCCTCTACAAGTGACACATTAAGCTGCATTGTGGATTTAGCCTTTGCTGGTACAAAACAAAAAAAGAGGTTTCTGGGCTACATGCTGCTTGGATAAAAGGATAGACCCACGATGGCTCCCAGAGCTGGCGGTAAGCATACCGCCGCCATGTTGGGAAGCTGAGGTGGGCGGAGCCAGCAGCCACAGCAGCTGCAGCTTAAAGCAACAGATTCACAATAAGACAGATTCAGATGTAATAGTTTAAAATGTGTGTAAAATATACATAGGCTTAAAAGAGACAAAAAAAGGTGATATATACAGTATAGAAACAAATACATAGTTTTAAAAAATAAAGTCTTTAAAGAGACAGTAAAATTAATATAAAAAAATAAGCCACATGAAGATGAATATTACACAGAGAATCTGGATTGTGTTGTCTTTGGGATTTTTAACTGCAAAAAAACATTTGATTGTAAAAGCTGTTGAGTTATGCCAAAATGTATATTTTAAAGGTAACTTGACTTCAAAATTTGGATATAAGGATATGTTACTTTGGAAAGGAGACTCTGCTTTTGTTTCCACAGAAAGCCAGAGGCTATGGATTTGTTCCAGATTAAGACACATCAGGTTTGACCAGCCAAGACCACCTGAAAGGTCTCTGATGACACCAAGGCCCAGATGATCCAACATCCAGAACCGTTTCAAGGCAACTGGCTCAGATGATACAGCCTCACGGACTACTCCATGATCCTAAAATTTTCTTTGTTTCCCCAGAAGATACAGCGCCCCCCTCCAGCAGGAAGTAGTAAGAGAAGCTACGCCCAAATTCCCAAATACACCAAGCTGACTTTGGAGATGTGTAAAGGTTAAAACTTTCCTTTTTAAGAAAAGAAAAGGGGAGGTGCTGTGGGATGGTCTGTATGTCAAATGTGTTGCTGATTGGTCAGTAAATAAATCACTGATTGGCCCGTGGCCAGGCAGGAAGTATAGGCGGGACAAGGAGGAGAATAGAGCTGGGAAGTGGAAGGCTGGAAGAGACACTGCCAGCTGCCATCAGGATAAGGAAGATGTAAAGTACCGGTAAGCCACAAGCCACGTGGCAAGGTATAGATTAATAGAAATGGATTAATTTAAGCTGTAAGAACAGTTAACAAGAAGCCTGCCACGGCCATACAGTTTGTAACCAATATAAGTCTCTGTGTTTACTTGATCGGGTTTGAGCGGCTTGGGACTGGCGGGAGAGAGAGATTTGCCCTGACTGTGGGCCAGGCAGGAAAACTCTAGCAACAGTATTGTACCCTTTTGAGTCTTTGATAGAGCTGAAGAAGAGATAGTTATAGTTTTCTTTGTTACCAAATTAAAAAAAGAAATGCACAAAAGAGGTATAAAATGTATAAGGTTGAGAGATATAAAAGCTTAAATTATTCATCTAAGAAAATGTTTTGAGATCTAAAAAGATAATTTTAGGATGATAATATAAGTTATGATAAAATGGTTTAGGCATAAAACTTTAAACTCATCAAGATAAGGTAGATAATAGAGCGTTTTCTCTAAATATGTCAAATACAAATGGACTGAACATTATGAATGTAATTCTTACCTGATAATTGTTCTCATTGTTTATAGTTTTATTATGTTAGAGTTAAAACTGTTCCTTTTTATTTTGACAAAAGGAGGAAATGTTGCAGAATAATCCTATAACACTGTGTGAAGATGTGTCACTGTGATTGGTTTAATAAAAAGTTGAATGGCCAGTAGGTACGCAGGTGGAACTTCTGGAAACAGAGAACACAGAGAGGAAGAAAGGGGGAAATCACCAGGTGAATTCCGTAAGAACTTAACTCCCAAAACCATTCATTTCCTTGCTGTGGAACAATCCTTTCGTACATTGTAAATTTGTCACTCAAATTGGTTTAATAAAATGCTGATTGGCCAGTAGCTGGGCAGGAAGTATACATGGGGCAACGCAACTAAGGATGATGGGAAGGAGAAAGGTGGAGTCAGGAGTAACCAACTAGACACAGAGGGAGCAGGAGATGAACATGTCATGCTAATAAAGGCACTGCCATGTGGCAAAATGTAGACAGAAATACGGGTGTAGCCATATAAATCTCCCCTGCCCTCCTGTTCCCAAATAACCAGTCAGAGGCTTAATGTTAATTAAAGACTGTTTGGTTTATGGGTTAACTTAAAATATAAGAGCTACTTAGTAATAATCCTGAGCTATCTGCTGAGAATTTACAAGGAGTATTAAGCCTTTGAGTGATTATTTGGGACTGGGCAGTTGGAACTGGAAGTGTCCATTTACATTTCCTCTTCTCTTTTGCAGGATACCCTTGAAACTCACAAGTGAAAGATGATGAAATCTGTTATTACAGAAACCAGAATGTTGCAGGAATCAGAGGAGCCTGCCCAGCAGAACTGATTTTGAAGATAAATATAGGTCTTTATATCCAGGTCATAATATATTTCATCTATTTGAAACATCAATCTATATTCAGTGTATCTAAATCTAATAGTATCCAATATTATTATTGAATGGGGAATGTTTTTCTCATTCTTCCCAAAAGAGGGTTTCTTCTTTGGTCCTGCTGACTACTCATTGGAATTATTGCATATCTATATTTTTACAGTGCATGTGGCTCATTCTTTGCTTGGAAGACACATCACATCAGAACACATGAATAGCATGCAACAGGGTGTCAGGAGCTGCAGGGTAACGTGAGTCTATGTTCTATGTATTGGTCATTCCAAAATGCCCCAGACAGCAGTCTGTCAGGTGCATGAAGATTGCTTTGAGGGCTATAGATAGAGAACTGTCAGAGCTAATCCTCAGTCTGCCCCTTGAACTTAACCATATTCAAACAGTTCTGCAAAGCAATTGAATCCAATGGGGTACCTCAACATAAAACAGAAAGACCTAATCATCTTCACAGAGAACTAAGAAACACATGAGCACAATGGTAATAATTGTTCACATTATGTTATCATAAATGACAATTTTTTTTTGCTTAGACATTATCTTTGGAGGTCCTTCCCTACTCCACACACTGTCCTAGCAACATATCCCTGGGAAAGTAGAATAAATCTTCTGGTTTAGTACAACTCAGAAATGAAGTCCAAGAACTTGTCATAATGGTAGTGATTGCTCTCCTACACTATTAAGCAGGACAGATTCTGACATCAAGTTCAGAAGTTCAGAATAGGCTGAATCAAAGCTACACAGAGAAACCCTGTCTTGAAAAACCAAAAAAAAAAAAAAAAAAAAAAAAAAAGAATGAACAAATTCCAGGAGTGGTGAAGCCCAGTCCAGCCCAGTCAAGGCTACATAGTGATAGCCTGGTGAGAAACAGAGACAGAGACATAGAAGAAGACAGAGACAGAGACAAAGAAGAAGACAGAGACAGAGAAAAACAGAGAGCACAAACATGAAAGACAGTGTCCTGAAACTCTTCTAATCTAGGCTGCTGGAGCAATTTTGAGCGATTAAGAAGAACACATCCAGAATCAAGGCATTTTAAATAAGGAAATACCTTAAAATGATAAGAAAATTAAGAAATAACTGAGATTATATTAACATTGACAAAATTCAGGCTTTTAGGAATAATACTTTTATTGTCTAGCTTGAACAGAAAACACAAAGAACATGAAAAAAAACTGTATTTAAAAACAGATTGTTAGGTGGGGTGCAAATGACATACATTTTAACAAATATCTCATAAACCAGATTGCTGTATAATTTATCACAGAATATATTTTCAAATATACACATACACAGATATAACTTTAAACAGGTGACCTGATTCAAGTTTGTTTTGTGGGCATTTCCAGAGATGGCTCAATGGATAAAAGACTTGCTGTTTAAGCATAAGGACTCAAGTTCATCCCTCAGAACCTATCACCCATATAAAAACTGGCCATCCCATTAGAATCTTAGCACAAGGAAGCTAGAGTCAGGAATTGATTCCCAAAGGCTAAGACTGATACCCATAGTGAGCTCTGCATTCTAGTGAGAGGTTGTGACTCAATATATAAGCTGGAGAGAAATTGCAGAAGATGTCCGATGCCAATCTCTGGTCTTTAAGCATGTTATCACACAGGTGCATAGGCACCTGCAGTTACACATGTGAGCAGAAATGTAAACACTCACATCATTCATACACACACGCGCATGCGCGCACACAAACACACACACACATACACACACACACACACACACACACACACACACACACACACACACACACACGCATGTGAGTGCTTGCATGTGTGCTTGTGTGGTATACCAATCAGAATGATTCTAAGAACGTCATCTGTAATATTTCATATGTTGACCATCATCATAAACTTCATATCCCCACATATGGAAATCTTGCCCATGTAATCATGCACTGGAAGGTACACTTGGGCCATGTGTGCTTCTGATTCACTTCACACATTCACAAACCTGATTCCTCACACTTAACTGAAAAAATGAATCTGATTCAAACTAAATTAAGAAAATGAACTTTTATTCATTTTCTTCAGAGTTGCTGTAAGTGATCCAAAAGAAAGAGAGAGCTCTATGCTTTTCCTTCAGAAAAATGAGATTGTTCCATTTCTCCAACTAAGTCCTACCCTGGTTGTACTTACTTTGGTTTTAACTTGTTTGAAATGACTGATTAGCAATCAGATTGTTTCTCCTATACTAGTAAGACCATTGCCCAGGGCAAACTGCCAAAGAAGGCTTTGGAATCACAGATACAAAAGGAGGCTTTATTTCTTGCGGATTTTTTCTCTCCTATAAACAACTGTAAGTGATAGTGGAGTTAGTGTGAGCTTGGGCAACATTTTTCACTCAAATCGAATTTTCTCTTCCATAATTTGACCTGGGAAAAAAACAATAGTGATGGAAATTCTACCAAGACAGATTAATTCAGGGGTCAAGAAATTACAGAGCAGGATAGGAGAAGTTAATGAATCTTTACCATGTGAAGCAAGGTACAGAAGAAGGTCCTTGGAGAGGCCATAAGCCTGGTGGGGACAATTTTTTTCTTAATGACATGAGAGTTTTGAAATTGAAATCATCTTGAAGACTCAGCTGCTTGGGACAAATCATTTGTAAGGCAATTTTGCTATTAATATTTCCATCCTGTTTTTTTCTATTGATAAACCATATAGTTTTTTACCACAATAATTTTAAATTTAAAATGAACACCTAGTAACTGCATTTGTTCATCTAATTTTCACCCATCAAGGCAGCCTTTGGTTTTCTTCCTTTTTCCATCTGAATAGCTAATAGGATTCTGAGCTAGACAGCTGGAGACTTAGAGCAACCAAATATTGATGGTTCATAGTGGAGTATGGTGTTCCTTTAGTTATTTGGACAACCACTTGTTTATTATTTATTTATTTTAATAACGTACTCTCCTGCCTGTAGTACACAGGGTCTCATCAGCTTTATTCCTCTACTTAGTGTTGTAGCAGAAATATCAGTGTGGAGATCATAATGGGAACCCCACATTTACTGGTCTGACTCTGAGAACCAGTAAAATAAACAGGAGAACAAAGAGGCAAGCCTTTTTCTTACTGGGGCAGAAGGATGTTTTGTGTTACTATGAGAATAAAGCTTTTTATAATTCTTTGAATTATCTACCCAATATAAAAAAGCTGACCTGAACACACGGTTATTTGAAGGCAGCTGATTTAATTCCTTTCTCACCTTCTTTCCTCAAAATTTCCAGTGAACATTTCTGAGGGACCGTGATACCTTATGCCTCAATGTCATTTTCTTGTATTCATGATCAGTGCTTTGGACTACATCTTTGGTGCTCATGTATTTTGCAGGGGTAGAGAGCTCTGTCTAACACTGCTCATACACATTACACATCAAGCATATAGTTGGCCTAAAGCAAAGCAGATGAGATTTGGGGAAAACACCTAGCTCTATCTCCAAACTTTCCTCTATATAGAAAGGAACAGCAGTGGCAGAGCAACAGTGATAGTCTTACCACCTGAAAAATCATAGTCAGAAGGTCTTACGATGTTATCCTTTCAAAGTTTATTAACTTCAGACACACAAGCCAGTGACATTAATTGGCCTATCCTAAGCTACAGTTCTTTTGTCAGCATCCTAGGTGTGTGTAAGGTTTTGTTGGGAGTTGGTTGTTTGGCTTTCTTTAAAAACATCTTAAGCTCATTCTTCTCATTTCCCTTTTTCTTTTTTGCGTGGTATTGTCATAGTTTGGTCACTTCGCTGCAGTTGAATTGTTTCTTTATGTAACATTCTTGCCGGTGTCCCCATTAGCCCTGCCTTGCAGGTTCCTGGATCTCTTACTGGTGCTTTCCTTTGATCCTCTAGACTGGCCCTGGCTGCTTCATTCATCAGTCAAGAAAAACTGAAAACACAGCCTGTGCTAGTTGTCAAGCCCTGGGTTTACCTCACAGAGTCCCCAAGTGGAGCTACTTACGGACAAGATGTGGCATGTTTCAGTTATCCCTCTTAGTTCTCAGCCATCTTCATAAGAAGGTAATTTATGTAATGACATTTAATGTAGGTTTTGACAGTCAAAAGTTCCAATGTCTGCAGCCCAGTTTACAAGGAGGCAGGAAGATAACTTTTACTGATTTAAAAATGTATGTGTTTAAAGTTTTTAGTAGAGTTCTGCGTTTAGGGAGATTTCAGAATTGTGATCTGTGAATATCTTTATTGTCACAATAACAAGTAAGGGTCTGGTACAAGGCTCTTTCTGGATAACCTTGAGGAGAATGAAGTACCATGGGTCCTTGAGTTTAAATACAAATTTCATTTCATCAACTAACTCCTGGACAATCCCTAAAGCAAGAGATTTACTTTGCCTTAATTTTGGTTTCATATCTTAAAATGTTGAAAAATTGCATCTTAAATGACTCTTTATCCTTGATATGAGGGCTTTATCCATGTCTTATTGCATCTTATTTTGTCTTGTCTGGCTGTCTTCTCTTGGAGACTTGCTCTTCCTGAAGAGAAAATGAAGAGGGAGTGGATCTGGGGGAGAGGGAAGTGGGAGAGGAAGCTAGGGAGAATGGAGGGAGGAAAAAAACTGTGGTTGGGATGCATTGTATGAGCAAAGAATCCATTTTCAATTAAAAAATAAGAAATTAAACATACTACCACTCCAGTGCTCATGAACAAATGAAAACACTTTCTTCAATCATTTTGTAGCTGTTGCTGTTACTGGACAGCAATAGAGAATTTGAACAAATTCAGAGCTTTGGAGCTAGGATTTAAATTTTTATTTATTTTTTCCTTAAATGGTCTCTGATGAATGAAATCACTAGATTGAATTTTAAATAACAAATTTATCATTTGAACATTAAAATCTCATGTTACTTCCATTAATAAAAAAAATCTATAATTACCAAGAATCTTCAAAACAAATAAAACAAACTATTGTTAATTAACTTTTTTATTAATTTTTAAATTTATTTTATATACAAACTACAGTTTTGACTCCCTCATCTCCTCTTGTTCTCGCCCCCACCTTCCTTCCATTCCCCCAACCCCCCCATCCTCTCCTCCTCCATCTCCATTCAGAAAGGATAAGGCTCCCATGGGAATCAACAAAGAATTATGTATGAAGTTGAGGCAGGACCAAGCTCCTCCCCTCTGCATCAAGGATGAGTGTGGTATCCCACAATAGAGAATAGGCTCCAACAAGCCAGCTCATGTGCCAGGGACAGGTCCTGGTCCCATTTCTAGGGGCCCCAAAGACAGACCCAGCTACACAACTGTCATCCACATGCAGAGGGTCTAGGTTGATCCCATCCAGGCTAGCTATTGTTCTGGTGTCTGAGAGCTCCCACAAGCTCAGGTCGGCTGTCTCTGTGGGTTTCTCCATCATGATCTTGACCTGGACTCCTGGAGTTTTCAGCCCAGGGCTTGGCTGTGGATTTCTGCATTTACATCCGTCAGTTACTGGATGAAGGTTCTATGATGACAATTAGGGTAATCACCAATCTGATTACAGGAGAAGGGCAGTTCAGACACCCTCTCTTACTATTGCTAGGAGTCTTAGTTGGGGGTCATCCTCGTGAATTCCTGGGAATTTCCCTGGCCCCAAGTTTCTCCCTAACCATATGGCCCCCTCTATCAAGGTATCTCTTTCATTGCTCTCCCTCTCCGTCCTTCCCTCAACTCAACTATCCTATTCCTTCATGTTCCCACTCCTCATTCCCTTCCCCTATCCCCTACTCCCAGCTTACCCAGGAGATCTCATCTATTTCCGTTTCCCAGGGTGATCCATGCATTCCTCTTAGGGTCCTCCTTGTTACCTAGCTTCTCTGGAGCTCTGGATAGTAGCCTGGTTATCATTTGCTTTACATCTAATATCCATTTATAAGAGTACATAGTGTGTTTGTTCTTCTGGATCTAGGTTATCTCACTCAGGATGATTTTTTTTCCACCTTTCCATCCATTTGCCTGCAAATTTCATGATGTTATTGTTTTTCACTGCTGAGTAATACTCCATTGTGTAAATGCACCACATTTTCTTTATCCATTCTTCAGGTGAGGGGTATCTAGGTTGTTTCCACATTCTGGCTATTACAGATAATATTGCTATGAACGTAGTTGAACAAGTGTCCTTGTGGTATGATTGAGTATCCTTTGGGTATGTGCCCCAAAATGGTATTGCTGGGTCTTGACGTAGATTGATTCCCAATTTTCTGAGAAACTGCCATATTGATTTACAAAGTAATTGTTTTCACTCCCACCAGCAATGGAGGAGTGTTCCCCTTACTCCACATCCTCTCCAACATAAGCTATCATTAACATTTTTGATCTTAGCCATTCTGACGGGTGTAAGATGGTATCTCAGAGTCATTTTGATTTGCATTTCCCTGATAGTTAAGGATGTTGAACGAATCTTTTAGTATATCTTGGCCACTTGAGATTCTTCTGTTGAGAAGAATCTGTTTAAATCTGTACCGCATCTTTTAATTGGGTTGTTTGGTATTTTGATATTTAGCTTCTTGAGTTCTTTATGTATTTTGGATATTAGCTTTCTGTCACATGCGGGGAGTTGGTGAAGATTGTTTCCCATTCTGTAGGCTGCCCTTTTGTCTTATTGACTGTGTCTTTTGTCTTACAGAAGGTTTTCAGTTTCAGGAGGTCTCATTTATTAATTGTTGATCTCAGTGTCTGTGCTACTGGTGTTATTTCAGAAAGTAGTCTCTTGTGCCAATGCATTCAAAACTTCCCATGTTTTATTTATCAGGTTTAGTGGCTGCCATCCAGTTATGCCAGCACCATTCATTGAAGATGCTTTCTTCTTTCTATTGTATATTTTTATCTTCTTTGTCAAAAATCAGGTATTCATAGGTGTGTGGATTTATGTCAAGGTCTTCGGTTGTATTTCCTCAATCAATGTGTTTGTTTTTATGCCAATACCATGCTGTTTTTATTACTATAGCTCTACAGTAGAGCTTGAAGTCAGTAATGATGATACATCCAGAAGTTCCTTTGTTGTACAAGATTGTTTTAGCTATCCTGAGGGTTTTTTTTTTCCCATATGAAGTTGAGTATTGTTCTTTCAAGATCTGTGAAGAAGTTTGTTGGGATTTTGATGGAGATTGCATTAAATTTGTAGATTGCTTTTGGTAAGATTGCCATTTTTACTATGTTAATCTTACCTATCCAAGAGCATGGGTCATATTGCCATTTTCTGATGTCTTCTTCAATTTCTTTCTTCAAAGACTTAAAGTTCTTGTCATACAGGTCTTTCACTTGTTTGGTTTGAGTTACCCCAAGATATTTTATATTATTTATGGCTATTGTAAAGAGTGTTGTTTCTCTGATTTCTTTCTTAGTCTGTTTATCATTTGTATATAGGTGGGCTACTGATTTTTTTAGTTAATCTTATATCCTTCCACATTACTGAAGGTGTTTATCAGCTTCTTGTTTTAAGCCCCAGCAATATCCAGAAACAAATAATGTAAATGTTTATTTGTACAAGTGTGTGACTATTTAATATATTTGATGTTAGAACTCTTTAATGTGGGACTCAGTACTTTGTTTAATTATTGGAAAGTCCAGATTATATGTACCCAAATTCAATAGTAACAAGATGAACAGTTCCTTTTCTTGTTCAATGCATTAAAATCCATCTACAGAGCAGAGGCTCCCTTTATTCTAGTTTTCCCTGATCATAGAATAGATCTGGGGCTGGAGAAGATAGACTCTTTGGGAGAAAACCAGTCATTTTTCACATCTTCTCTTCCACTGACTTGTGAGCTTTTGTGTGTGCAAAGGTACCTTTCTGAGTAAGCCAGTGTGACACTTTATTTCTACTGGCCAAATTTCCAATTTTGTTATTCATGTATCTTACTTCATTGGGATTTTTTTCCTAACATCTTTGGACAGCACTTAGCAGCAAGTTAGACACAGTTAGCTTTGAAAGTTGAAAGCTGAAAGGAGTTTATAATTCTTTAATTACTTTATAAAGGCTTCAGGTGAAGGCATTCCACTGGGGTCATATTTAACCCTCACTACAGGACTAAGATTGAGATCCTGCTAATACATTTTTCTTCAGTGTGGGGTGGGGGTGATGAAGCTCATATGGCTGAGGGCTTCACTCAGTACCTCTCCTCTAAGGAACAAATGTGTCTGTGTGAATGACATGTGCCTCTTTCCAGAATATGTTATATTTTATGTAAAAATATAAATATTGCCCAGAACTGATTAACAATTGAATTCTTCCTCTTCAGAAATACTAAAGAAAAGCTCTTCAGATAAAGCTTTGAAAGTTGAAATTTACTCAATGTATGTTGTCTCAAAGACTGTTAATTTCTGAAAAGCTGGGGGATAAATGAGTTACCTTATTCCAATACCTAGCCACTGGTAATCCCCAACTCATATCAGTCTTAAGGGGCATTTTTTTTCTTAAAGAATTTGAATCCCTATTTCTAAATATCATATTTTACTGAGTGTCAAATAGCAACATATTTTGATTCAAAAGTGCTACCTAACTCATAAATAAAACTATTTTTGAACAAAGTCTTCCCCAAATCCAAACAGCTCCTAAATTCATCTTGCTTTCACTGAGATTCAAGTCCATTAGGCACAAGAGAAGATAGACCATCCCACTAATGTATTCCTGGGTTTTGCTGAGAATATCCCATCTCTGCAAAGGGGATTGGCTGCTTCAGATAATTTTCCTAAATGGGATGTTATTGTTGTCTTAATTTTCACATGTTCTCCATTAAGAGGCTTGCTTTATTTACGAGAGTCATCTATGTGTTTTGCAATGGCTCCTACTTAGCTCCTAAGTACAAGCTGGTTGCACTTAAATATTGATTTAAGTCCATAAAGTCCTGATGGTTAGGGTATTGTCTGCATTCACTAATTTTACTTTCTAGAAACTGAACTAAGAAACTTCACTCTGTCATCTAGATATATATCATGTTCCAATTGTTTATCTTTCCATCATCTTCATATCTTTTGAGATGTGGAAGGGAGCTGAAGTGTATGTAATTTCCTAGGCTCTCTTAAAAACAAAAATATAATTACAAAAGCATATATAATTTGAGAAATGAATATGAGAAAGAAAACTACATTTTAAAGAAGCACTTACAATATCATAAAATATTTAAAAATGTATCACTTGTCTGCAACACTCTCGTTACACGTTTTATTCTGTACTTTTTAAACATTTGAAGCATATGCTTATCATGTAGTCATATGTGATTATTCTATAGTATTTCCATAGACTAGTAACTCTATATTTTCTTAGATAAGTATTATTTCAGGTATTTTGTTTTAGAGCATTATAGAAAATATCTCTCAGCTTATTATCTTATTATTAGTACTACTAAATGTGTTTCTTAGGATTATTATCAAATTTGGAAAAATATTTTCCAAGATTCTTTCACATATGAGCTACAAAATACAAGGGACTTTGTCCACTAATGAATATTAAATATTTTCTAGACCAATTATCCTTAGAGCTGTTTAGTGCTGAGGGCAGTCATCATGCTATACATATATGCTGTCTGATCTCTAACTTTGAAATGTCAGTCATTACTGTTGGGTGTAAACTGGGTATCAAGAGTAAAATAAAGTCATTCTGGATACCTGTTTACTGGTTTCTGAAATACATCCATGAATGACTTGTTTGTTTGTTTGTTTGTTTTTGTTTTTTTCAAGACAGGGTTTTGCTGTGTAACTTTGTGCCTTTCCTGGAACTTTGAACTCACAGAGATCTGCCTGCCTCTGCCTCCCGAGTGCTGGGATTAAAGGCATGCGCCACCACCACCCGGCTCCACGAATGACTTTTATCTCATTACCTCATAGTTGAAAAAGTTACTCAGAGACAGGATGGTTGGCTTGTCTTACAGCTCCAGGGAAAACAGTCCATCCAGGCTGGGGAGCTATGACAGCAGCAATAGTAGATGTGGATCTCATTTCATCTGCATTCAGAAAGCAGAGTGGTAGAAGCTTGCACTCAACTCACTTTCTTCTATACTCACATTGGGCCCACAACTGATCTAGTGGAACTGTCCACATTTAGGATGTGTCTCTAGATAGTACCTTATAGCTTATAGCAGGCCATTTCATTTCCATGGTGGGATTCCCAGTCAAGTTGAAATCAAGACTAACCATTACAATGCAGAAGTGACTATCAAACCTAAACCAGAGATCTATAATTTCTTCTCACCTTCAGCATGTCTCATTCACATCATAGTTACAGAACATGAAGAGAAATATATCTGAGAGGCCTATGGAGAAGTGGGGCAAAGTAATGGCAAATACAAGCAAATTTAAGCAAGAGAAGATAATATTACACCTTTACAAATGAAACTGTGTAGCCGTATAAACATGCTGCTGGATCCTATGCAAAGACCTTTGAATTACAAGATGCAAATGTGGGCCCATATACCTAAGGTATTTGTGACCAGAAAGCCATTTAAATAAATCTCTCCACTTATTGTTGCAGATCAGTTATTCATCTAAGCATAGGTTCTAGCTTTGCAGACTTGGATAAATCCCCATCATATTCAAATTATAAAATTCAGATCTTAATGGCTGTCTGGGAGCTAAAAGTTTGTACATTCATTGTAAATTGAATAAATACCATATAACTACTAGGAAAAGAAAAGACATAAGTAAAGGAAAAATAGAATGACAAATAAGTGTTTTCATCGGCTTCTTCTCAAAGAATTGCAGAATTTCTGAGAGCAAAATTGACAGGGATGGCCAGGCTGTATTAGATGACTGCTGAGGAGAGCCAGTCTGGATAGGAAATGTCTTGATCTAGAGTTGCTGAGCTCAGAAGGATGTGATAATCATTGGGTACCAGGCAGTCCTGTGTGTTTTGAGGGTCCAGGAACCACCAAGACTCACAGAAGTACAAACAGGACAAGAAATATGAACAAGAAACCTATGCTCATGCTCAGGGCAGAGATCATGAAAGGATCATGGGATCTCAGAGGCCTGTCCCAACAGACTCCATAGTTTCAGAAGAAAAACATTCTCAGGAGGAATTAAGCAAAGAGAATCATGGCTAGAAGTCACTGTAAGTCTAGAACTTTAGCTAATGCAGCAAAGAAACACAGTGATGTACAGAGTAACAGTGCCCTGACAATCACAAAACACAGCAAAATGAAAAGAATTTTAGGTTTTTCTCATCAGGCTGCGGAAAGTCCTTTTGGTATGAGTGTGCACACAGAGACATGTGAACCCGCAGAACACAGACAAATGCTAAGTAAGGAATGACAGCAATAGTTACTTCAGAAAGCCTGCTAAATTGAACTTAAGTGTGCAGAAGGGAAAACTGCTAAACAAATATTGAGGCAATGGGCTGTTCAGTAGGCTCTTCCCATTCAGAGTACAGATGGTTCTCCTTTCCCCTTCTTCAATGGAGAGGAGGGAGGTGCTCCTGCACAGAACCAACCACATGACAACAGTAATGTTCTCCCTAGAGGGGCAGATTGCTGTCCTACTGCAGAAGGGTGTGTGTTTTATGCTCCAAAAACTCAACAGCAGCTCATAGAGCTCTACTACTGTGATGGCTAAAACTGTCAACTTGACAGGTCTAGAATCACCTAAGAGATAAATACCTGAATGAGTCTTCAGAGGATTAATTGAATTAACTGATTAGGAACAGCAGCCAACCAACATAAATATGACTGCACCATTCTATGGGCTGGGTTGTGAGCTAAATCAAAAGGAGAAAGCAAGCTGAGCACCAGAATTCATCACTAATGACAACTCTCTGACTGTGGGCATATTGTAACCAGTTAACTCAAGCTTCCACTCCCACGCCTTCACTTCCATGATAGACTGTACACACGTAGTGTGGGCAGAAACAAACCCTTTCTTAAGTAGCTTTTATTAGGTATTTTGCACAGCACTAACACACGTAGCTTGTGTGCATCTATGGGGCGTTTATGTGGATTCTGGGGATCTGAACTCTAGTCCTTATGCTTAAGTGATAAGAACTTTATCCACAAACCATTTCTCTAGAACCCAAGAGTATCCTCCCCCATCTTTCTTTTCCTTTTTGATTTTTCTACCCTTTCTTATCTGGTTGTCTTATTCGGGATTTCTACTGTGTTAAAGACCATGATCAAAAGCAACTTGTGGAGGAAAGTGTTTGTTTCGCCATAGAGTTCTCTGGTCACACTTTATTCACGGAGGGAAGTCAGGGCAGCAACTCAGAGCAGAAGCCTGCAGGCAGGAACTGATGGAGAGGGAGGGCATTGAGAAACACTGCTCACTAGCTTAGTCAGCCTGCTTTATACATATGGAGAGAGAGAGAGAGAGAGAGAGAGAGAGAGAGGTTGGCACAGCTCAGAGTGAGCTATATCCTCCCACATCCATCATTAATTAAGACAATTCCTCCAAAAACTTGTCTACAGACCTATCTTATGGAGGTATTTTTGTAATTAAGATTCCCTCTTCCCAGATATATCTAGGTTTGTGTCAAGTTAACAAAAGACAACTAGGACATCAGTGATGACACAAAATTGGGTTTCAGGTCTTGGTGAAGAAAAGAAGAAAATCTTTAATCTGGATGCAAAAAAGCCCCACCCCCCCAAAACAAAACAAACAAAAAACAAAAAAAAGTGGTTCACTCTTGAATGGACTTAGATCTGTACTGGATAGTCTTTCAACACCTGAAGGTGAGAAGATCAATCCAAGGAGTCAATAGAGAGTGAAACTGGAAATGCAGGAGGAAAAGAACTTAGAAATAAAATAAAGTTCCTTTTTGGCCTCTCCCGATTATATGTCAGATTATATTCATCACCTGAATGGGAGGTACACTAATTCTCTTGAATCAACTGCCTACAGAATGTGTAGAAGGGTAGAAGGTGAGAAGAAATGACAAAGACAAGGGGGAAAGTGTTCATCTAAGAAGTTGAGTTATGTGAGTGAGAAAAAAACAAAGACAAAAGTCATTGGAACAGAGCAGGAATGAATAGCTGTAGAAAGAGAGAATGCTCTGATGTCACTCTGTGAGTGGGCACAAGGACATACATGCAGGAGGACAGGAAATGGTGTAAGGCTAGAGTGCAAAATAGATAGATACATATCCACTGTCTTAAAATGCATCCTGCCAGTTCTCCATGAAGAAACAACACTCAGCCATGAGGTGTATTCTGGTCAACAAATTGCACTAAACCCTAGGCTAATGAGTAAGCTGATCCTAGTTCATTCCAGTTGAACTGAAAGATGATGATACCCATGGGGTATATGTCAGGTGGGATGGACAGAACTCTGTAACTGAACATGTATGGAGCTATGAGCATAGAAAATTACTTTAAGCCAAGGAGTTTATTATTATTTTCTTTAATAGCAAGTGATAAACAAAATGAACACTGACATATATTTATCTTAGATATCAACTCTTGTTCTTTTCGTATCTTTATTTCAGTAACATGTAAACTACAAACATCAATGAACCTGAATTTGGAATCCCATCACCCAAATTAAAGGCCAAACATATCCCTTTTTTTCACAGCTGGAGCTATGGAAACAGATTCCAGGGTGCTTGATGGCTAACAAATCTACCCAGTGAACTCCAGATTCTAGGAGAGATTGTGTCTAAGATAAATAGGGTAGAGAAGGATAGAGCGGGATACCCGATGCTGATCTCTGGCTTCTACAGATGGAGGCAAATGCTAGTACAGTGCACATCCGACAATCCCCGCCCCCCATGATTCTGTGCCAGTGTAGCTGGGACTACCTATTTCACTGTGAATCATGAAGCTGTGTCTTCTAATTGTAACAGACAGTGGTTGGCATGGGCTCTTTCCCAATTCAAGAGCATAGTTCTCTGGTCCACAGATGGTGTATAGGTAGCAAGTAACTGAGACAAATTAGGGATATAAACATTTCAGAAACTGCGTGTAATAAGAAAAGTTCATTTGTAGAGTTGTTGCAAGTAATTCCTGCATGTTTTATGAATAACATTTCTTGAAAAAGCATTGCTAAAAATGAAGGGGTTTCTTTCCACACAAAACAGTAGAACTTTCTCTGAGTGTGCCATTGGGTACACATATGATATTTTGAGGTACAGTGGGAATCGAGATGTGGAGGCATACCCAGCTGGTGAAGTTGTCTGCATCTCGGTCTCTCTAGAGGAAATTGCCATTCTGATCACAAACAATTTTTTTCTTTAAGTTAAACATTTCATTCTCTTGGGCGTTTGTTGCCAATGGAGACAGAAATACCACGTTCATCTGGATTTAATACATTTCACACACATCTTGTCAAGTGCACTATTTTCTCAGCAGAAGTAGGATTTTAACAGTTTTTTGTGACTTTTGACACATCATCACTTAAGAAGCCTTCCTTTCAGGGACTGAGAGGAGTCTGGTGTAAAAGCTGGCTTTGTCTTGTTCACAAATGGATAAACAGATGTCATTTGTAGATTTTTCTGAACAAAAACCAAATGACATCATACAAAGGAACCACCATGCAGTTTCTCTTCTTGTCTGTCTTCGTTAACCATGTTGTCTTTGACTTGAACACACAGCAAAATGATCCTGTGACCTGCTCGTTTTCTGCCTGCCCATAAATAATTACATCCAAAACATTTTTCTTGAGTATGTTCCCCTTACAATGCACAGCACTGTTACCCAGGAGAGGTTCTAAGCAACCCCACTGCCTGCCTTGGGATTTACTTTTGTGAATTTTAGTGTATGAGCTCAATTCCTAGGAATGGTGAGAACAATGCTCAGTGAGTGAAAACTCAGAGATTTGAGGCCATTGTTGACTTTATTGTTCAAAGCCAATGTGCTATAGCATTAAAAAAGTAGCTTACTGAGGAAATTTAAGGTTAACTCTGTGTGGGTTGTCACTCTACATGAAGTCCAGAGGAGAGAATATAGTATGTCTGACTTCCTCTTTTCTTTTTCTTTCTTTCTTTTTTTTTTCTTTCTTTCTTTCTTTCTCTCTCTCTCTCTCTCTCTCTCTCTCTCTCTCTCTCTCTCTCTCTCTCTCTCTCTCTCTCTCTTTCCCTAAACTGTGGGGAAGGGTAGATGCACCTACTTTGACAGTGGAATTGTGGAGATTAAATTCTATACAGAGGAAAAAGATATATCTCACACATTTAGAATGTGATCAGGAAATATCAATCATCATTATTATGTAAAGTGTTGCTTGATATTTAATAGCAGCAACAAAGCCATAATTAAATTTTTTATTTTAATTCCACCTAAGTGTTTAAATTATCTAACTCTGTGGAAGTATCATCAGTCATCACTGAAGATATTTAAAATGATAGTCTTTCTGCTGCTACTTGCATGCTTGTTGTTATGTAAGTTTCTGTTAACTGTCCTGAATACTTTATAAGTTAAAGCATTTGGCCACTATCAGTTCTGCTGTGCAGTCTTTCCTTTCTCCACTGGGTAAGAAACTGGTGAAGAAGCCAAAACACACGATGACAGATTCTTGCTTTGGCTAAACTAGAGAGTGCTGCTTTTCCACTCTCATTTCATCCTTGTGAAAACAGTGGTGACAATCGTGTAGGGGAAAGGGGTTTAGCAAGGCTACAGAGTCTCTTCACTATTGCTCAGACCCTGTGTCAAGACTCACATGATTTTCTAAAATCCTCTGTTGTTTATAGCAGTAGGGTGCTGTCATCAAAACTTCCTATAGGAGACTGTGCTGGCACATTAGCATTTGTTATTTCCCAGTCCCACGGTGCATAGGGTTTGAAAATAATTTTGGCTATTTCCCATTTCACACTGTCATTTAGAATTGTAATAAATGGGGTCACTGATAAGTACTAGGTCTGGAATAAATCAGGTTGAAAGTTTAAATTTCATGGCACTCAGAAAAAAAGAGAGAGATGAAAAACAAAGCACATGGCATAATATTTGCTCTTCTAAATTTTTCATCTGTCTTATGGAGAAGAATCTTTTTAATATTTTGAACTCTCCTGAATATGCAGGTACAGAATTGTAGGTACGGTGTAATAGCGATTTAATGATTATTTTTCAATATCTGAATATTTCTTGGAATATTCTGTGTCTCTGTGGCCGGCTCAGCCTTGGGTTTCTTGCTGAAGATGTATTTGAAGTTCTTATCAGTTCAGGGGTAGAAACAGAGGTAGGAGTTGCTAGGTAATTTTTCAGGAAGTTTCATGCACATACTAACACTGTTAATTTCTTGCCCTAGGCAAGAGTAGTCTATTCTATCTCTTCATTATTAATTCCTACTACCTGGCCTGGAATGTAAAGATTTTCTGGAAATTGAGCACATATCTATTTAAACATTTTCTTCCACTTAGCAAGTTCTATCAATCCTTGAAAAAAATAGGAATTTTGCTGAGAAATTTAGAAAGATATACCAAATATTCTAGATCAAAGTAATAAATGGACATGTGAAATGGTTTAGGCAACATGCTTTTCTTTTTATCTCAGTTTAATGTGGGTGGTGAGATCGTAGGGAAGAAAAAAGTCTAGGAAGATTTGGATTTGATCTGAGCCAACAGCAGTCTCTCATCTTAACAGAGATTCCAAGGTCACTGTGGAGTTTTTCCTGTCTCCATTCAGCCAGGTACATAGGAAGTGATTATGGACTGTTTTTCATTTCCTTGTATAGACCATTCCTATGGCTGCTACTGCAAAGAAGTCTGGGAAACACTATGTATCTTCCTTGAAAATTATGAAGCAGCTTATGGACAACATTTATCATGCTTCAGGCTGGCTTTGGACCCCGGCTTTCATTTGTGCTGTTCTTTTCTGATGGTGTTCCTCTAAGTACCTGTGGATCTTATGTTTGTACTTGGCTTGCTTCTTGAGAGTGCCATTCTCTATATATGTCAGTTCTTCTAGGAATGACGTACTTCTCTCAGGACATATGAATTGCTTTAATGTATTAGTGCAGCATTTTGATTACACATACATATTTTTTCTCCAATTTGGAAAATAGGCTTTTGTTACATACAGGAAGCTCCAGGGATTAAATGGTTGTTGCAGAGCCCCTGAGTCTCTGATAATACCTAACCAACATTCCCGGACTATTGAAGCGTTTCACAGATTGCTTTTCTACATTTGTTGAATTTTAAACATTGTAGAACCTGTCTTTTGCTAATAAGAACTTATCAGCTTAGCTCATTTGCATAGGAAAACTAAATATGCAGTTAATTTGCACATTTAAAATGTATAAAAAAGCATTTTCCCTTGCACACCGGGGGGCTCTAAGTTGCACAAATAAGAAACTTTAACTCAAAGACAACCAGAAAAGCCCATGGATATACAAATAGGACTAATTGGTATTTGGTTTATAGCTACATGCTGACAACGATTAAGTTAATTATAAGGCACATAGTGCTAAATTACCATCTTTTTCATCCCATTTTCTGTAATAGCAAGTGCCCCAGAGAGGTTCTGGTTCAAACTCTAGTTAGTCCAAACAAGAATGGAGTTGAAGCCATTCCTAAGTTAACCAGTTAACACATTTTGAAATAATTAATATCATTTTCAGAGAAAATATAAGAAGATCAAGAAAAGATATAGTTAGATAAATGATCACAAGTTCTCCAAATGTTTTGACCATATTTCAGTCTCGAAAAAAAATGAAATGACAATGCCGTGTTCTAAGGCAATATTTTGTGAACAGGTTAGGGTTAGTTTGTTTAGGACGCAATAAGGCCAGTATCATGTAGGAGAGCAATTAGACTTGAAGCCAAGAAGCTTAGATGGCTAGAAAAAAGTTGGAAAGTAAAATAGGTGGCTACAGAGCAGGTTGTTTGTAAATTAAAACAGTGTGTTACCATGTAGATAATAAATTTGTCCTTCAAGCTTTAAAGTGCAAAAATGGTTACCACCAAGACCTTTGTTTCCTTTTAAATTACAAGAGATTTATTCCCAAGTCACTAATGAGACCATTTCACTTGGATTTATTGAAACCATATGAGAATTAAAATCTATTCAACCAATGGAATTTACCAGAAGCAGAGAGAGAAGAGCAATTTCTTGTTTTTGGAAGAAACAGTTTTTAGATTTGGATTTCTTGCTCTGCTTGCAGTATCATCCTTCCAATGAAGATCTAGTCCAGGCATCTGTACTGTGCAAGCTTTGGACATCAATACTCCAGAAAACATGACCAGAGCAAATGAGTATCCTCACCGATACCTGGATATGAAACATCAGAGGAAGGGGCTCTTATAATTATTCTTGCAGAAAGGTTTGTTGAATTTGTAACAATCACATCCTTTCATGGAGTGGCAAAGAAATCAGAGTTTTTTTTTTTTTTTTCAGGTAAAAAAGAAGATAAAGGCAAATATGAAAGCAAGTTGACCCCCTTTCCTTTCATTTTTGCTTCTTACTTCCTGTATGAACCTTGACCAATTATCAACCTGAATGTTCCATAAATAATAGCTCTAAAATGAAGTACCTCAGCAATTAGTGGGGTGGGATTATACCCGTTGGGCTGAGCGAGAGGCAGGAAAGACTGGAACAATTTGCAGCTGTTGTCATCACAAATTTTGGAGAAGAGACAGAAAAAAATGAAAACTATGACAAACCACGAAGGTTGACAGCATTCTATTCTCTTTCACTTACAAAAGTCCATTTGCTTCAACTGGAGAATTACCGCTGTTGCTAAGGCACTGTCTCATACCCAGTAGATGCATAAAGCCTAAAATCTCTTTCTGAAGTGCATACATTGTAATGATCAAGTTATCAGGCCAGAAGTAGATCAGGAGTACTTTAATGATGTTATTTTGTTTGTCTTCTTTTTTTTTTTTTTTTTAGCCCATCCCCTTCTTCATGTAAGTGCTGGAGGCCTACAGTCATAGATGGCTAGCACTATTGATTTATAAGGCAGCTTTAAATTTGTGTGGGCTTATGAAGCCATGAACATTGAAACCATTGAAGTGCAATTTATTTAGATTGGCAGACTACCAATGAGATCCTCAGAATTTACGTACTAGTGTTCTAAGGCTGCTTAAGTATTAATGATTTTATCAAGAAGTTAAGACCACAAACACACCATTCCCTTAAAATTGAGCTAGATTATTAAAAATACACAAGATAAATTTTCATGTTTATTTTTTCATGCTACATGAAAGGCAAACAAACAAACCAACAAATAAAGCCCCATTTTACTCATACTAAGTCACCATAAAAGACTTGGGGGAAAAATGTAGAACATGAGGTGTGTGGAAAAGGGTTAAGAGGAAGGCTTGGTGAAAATGACACCTTTACTAACTACATTCTGTCCTCAAAGCAGACACTATTGGGAATGTGTTCCATGTCTTAACTCTTTTTGGTTTGGGCCCATTTGGGAATACACAGTCCCCTCTGGCTACTGTAAGGATTATGTTTCAAGCTCCTCAGCCTCTCCCTCTTTCATGCATGTGGACACATCAAAAGCCAAGGCACATGGCCACTATAGAATACATGCTGTGTATCACACACAAATAATGAGCCCATTCTTCACATTTTAACACTTAAAGTTCATATGAATGGAGGATTTTATTATATTGTGCTCTTTTGAAGAATGGAACACTTGCAAGAAAAAGGATTGTTCAAGTTGCCCAGAGCTTACAGAAGAGTCAATGCTGTTAGTAGAGCAAAATTTTTAATGGCACTACTAATGAAAGATTTGCTCTCCCACTGATAATAAATGCAGCATGAAACCATGTGATTTTAACAACAAATGAATTATTTTTTTAAACTCATGAGGCTTTTTGACTGCTTTGATATTTAAATCCATTACAAGCATAGGGTTATGAAGGATTAGTGAACTATAAACAAAACATGAAAAGTAGATATATACTCCAAAGATTTGTTATATCTAGAAAGTTAATGGTGAAAATATTCGCTAAATTTTTCCCAAACTTTGCATGGTATCTGCTGGTATTGCTGAAAATATGGTTCGACAAAACAGTCTACCATGCTGAAATCATATGCAAATAACCCATTTTCTTTTCATATTCAACCACTTGTATTGTGTTTGCAGTGCACCATGGAGAGCCAGTAATTGAAGAGTCCTCATTTGGCAGTGTGTTTAAATGTCATGCTAGTCAAGAGTAAATCTGAGTTAGGGCACATGGCAAGTCCAAATAGATTATGACTATTGCTGTAAGACACACTTTTATTACTTAAACAATTAGCTATGAGATTCCATTCCCCAAAATGCATTCTTTGGTTGACTGAATAATTTCTATTGCAATTTGCCTAAGTAGAACTAAATTAAACCTCAGAATGTTAATGACAGTAGAGGTAGAGAACTGAAATTTAGGAGAAGATTACAATTCATACTTAAAATTTACGTATGCAAATTTTTTACTTAATTTCTTGGAACACAAATTAGTATAGATTTCCACATTTTACAGAAAAAATCCATTGGATGAGGCTACATTGAATTAAATAATAAGGTCCTCACATTGCTTTTTTTCAGCAATGCAGAATGATATTTTAGTTCCCATACATTTCTCTGAGTTTTAATTTATAAGTCTATGCTGAGTAGAAGAGGAAAATTGGCAGCAGATAAATAGACAAACACAGCATGGTGTTCCTATGTGTTCTTAAAAATGATCTAAGCACCTAGTTTTATGTATATAAAGATCTATTCAGTGGTTATGAAAGAACACATTTAGAAGACTTAAATTCTAGTTTAAGGGATATAAGGAGAGGGTTCATTCAAGGACAAAATGTCTTCTAGGAAAAAAGCACGAAACCATACTTGGACATTTCAGATATTGGAAATCCCTCATTGTTTATGTGTTTTCTAGATATGCTGGTGGAGGAATGGTAATCTCTTTGTACTCATTCTGTTTTCTAATAGTCTGTACAACCAGGAATAAAGATTGAGGTAATTTCCATACTAACCAGAGGAGTACGTACTAAAAGCTAATATATCTTTTAATGACTCAGGTAGGGCATTGGGTGGGGTAGAAGAGAAATCAAATATTTCTGCACACACTAATTAGGGTTCATTGACTCAAAAAGCAGACAGGCTCCTTGCTAATTGGAAAAAAGTGTTTTCCTTTACATGGTATGGATTTAGATCACAGTTGAAAAAAATGTAGCATCTACCCTTGGTAGATGGGCTTACTTCAATAGTTCTATTGTTAAAGAATGGAACTCAGCAGAGTCACACTAGTAAGAATCTTTCTCAGGAAAAGCTAATTGTAAGCTTCCCTTCCTTTGTGTGTTAGGCACATGTTCAGCACCTTTGACAGTGAGTAGTGACAGATTTCCACTGTGATTTGGCAAATCTGAGAAGATGCTTAAGTTTACAAAATTTTATGTGGAGTGATGTCTGTAGATTAGTATCAGTTCCTACTACATGACAAAAATGTTTCACAGATATTTAAAGAACAATCTTTCCAGTCTTTGTAAGTATTTACTTATATAGGCACTATTACTGTATTCATTTTACAAATAAAAAACATGGCGTAGACATGTTAAATAGATATAAAATGGCTACTTCATGACAAAGCCAGGGTAGTTACTGAAATGATTGTAACCAGAGTCTATGCTTTAAATGTTGGTATGTACAATTATGAAGGAGTTATGACAAGTGTGATGATGATGGTGGTGGGGATGGTGAGGATGGTGCTGTCTACTGAACACTTATGTGTACAGATATTGTACACATAAACCATTTGGACATGTTAATTTATTTTAACATTACCATTACTGGCAAAAGGTTGAAGGAAATTGGGACAAATGCTTAATGATTCTAGAGTGAGGTTTCATACCATGGAGTCTGAGGATTTTCAAAAGGAATTTAGAGGGGATAGTCTTTTTTTTTTTTTCCAGTACTTTACACCTTTTGTTTTTATTTTCAGCTTTTACTTTTATCCAAGGAAGTTTTACTTTTGTTTAAATAGAAAAATGTCCTATGATTTTAATATGGAGTATTTTTTATTCTCTAAATTATTATATTGAAGAACATATATGTATTCTATTGCTATTCTTTTTTTTTTATTTTGCAATACAGTTCAGGTCTACATATCAGCCACGGATTCACTTGTTCTCCCTTCTCCCGCCCCCCTCACCTTCCCCCCAGCCCACCCCCCCCATTCCCACCTCCTCCAGGGCAAAGCCTTCCCCGCGGACTGAGATCAACCTGGTAGACTCAGTCCAGGTAGGTCCAGTCCCCTCCTCCCAGGCCGAGCCAAGCGACCCTGCACAGGCCCCAGGTTTCAAACAGCCAACTCATGCAATGAGCACAGGACCCGGTCCCACTGCCTGGATGCCTCCCAAACAGATCAAGCCAATCAAATGTCTCACCCATTCAGAGGGCCTGATCCAGTTGGGGACCCCTCAGCAATTGGTTCATAGTTCATGTATTTTCATTCGTTTGGCTATTTTTCCCTGTGCTTTATCCAACCTTGGTCTCAACAATTCTTGCTCATATAAACCCTCCTCTTTCTCACTAAATGGACTCCCAGAGCTCCACCGGGGGCCTAGCCATGGATCTCTGCATCCAGATCCCTCAGTTGTTGGATGGGGTTTCTAGACAATTAGGGTGCTGACATCTTATGCTGGAGAGGATGTGGAACTAGGGGAACTCTCCTCCACTGCTGGTGGGAATGCAAGCTTGGACAACCACTTTGGAAATCAATATGGTGCTTTCTTAGAAAATTGGGAATCAATCTCCCCCAAGATTCAGCTATACCACTCTTGGGCATATACCCAAGGAATGCTCAAGCATACCACAAGAGCACTTGTTCAGCTCTGTTCATATAAGCATTGTTTGTAATAACCAGAACATGGAAACAACCTAGATGCCCTTCAGCTGAAGAATGGATAAACAAAATGTGGTACATATGCACAATGGAATACTACTCAGCAGAGAAAAACAATGACATCATGAGGTTTGCAGGCAAATGGATGAATCTAGAAAAAATCATCCTGAGTGAGGTAACCCAGACTCAGAAAGACAAACATGGTATATACTCACTCATAGGAGGATACTAGATGTGGAACAAGGATGACTGGACTGCTACTCACATCACCAGGGAGGCTACCTGGAAAACAGGACCCAAAGAAAGACATGGGGATCGCCCAATGATGGAGAAATGGAAGAGACCTACATGAACAGCCTGGACATGAGTGGGGGTAATGAAGGGCAAGGGTCGAGGGAAAGAGAGCTTGGGGAAGAGGGAGATCCCAGCTGGATCAACAACAGAGAGGGAGAGCAAGGAATAGGAGACCATGATAAATGAAGACCACATGAGAATAGGAAGAAGCAAAGTGCTAGAGAGGCCCACAGAAATCCACAAAGATACCCCCACAACAGAATGCTGGCAATGGTCGAGAGACAGCCCAAAATGATCTACTCTAGTGATGGGATGGCCAAACACCCTTGAGGAGATACTCTTAATCAGGAAGTTCTTGAAGAAGATTCATGCACATGGGAAGGGAATGGAGACTGAAATTGGGAATAGGTGAGCACAGATGACTTTCTTTTTGAGTAAGTTCTTGGAATTTAGAGGTCTTCCATATTTATACTCTCAAAAAATAGTTGGCAATAGTATTGAGATTTTGCCAGCTTATATAAAAAATATCTTCTGGAATTATTTAAATTCTTCATTAAAGTGACATATATGGATATCAACTCTCATGTGCTCACCACAGGAAAACAGAAGGGACAGTTGTATTTTATTCCATTTCTTCTTAAAATCGTGCACAGCAGGACAGGAACCTAGCCTATTGGCTGTGGTATGAGTCTCTGCTAGGATATATGAAGCAGCATTCTAATATTAATAAATAAGCATAAGGAACACATCAACATTGTGTGAGAAAGTATCTTAAAATTTTTGCTTAAAAGAGTGTGTAGCATTCACCTTTCATCCCAGCACTCCAAGTAAAAGACAGGTGGATCCCTCTGAGTTTCAGGTTGGCCTGGTGTACATAGTTAACTCCAGGCCCACTGTCTTAGTTAGGGTTTCTATTGCTGTGAAGAGACACCATGATCACAGTAATTCTTATGAAATAAAACATTTAATTGGGTGGCTTGCTGACAGTTTCAGAGGTTCAGTCCATTATCATCATTATGTGGAGCGTGATGGTGTGCAGGCAAATGTGGTGCTGGAGTAATAGTTGAGAGTCCTACATCTTTCAGGCAACAGGAAGTCCACTGAGATACTGGGTGGTATCCTGTGCATAGCAAATCTCAAAGCCCATCCCCCCAGTGAAACACTTCATTTAACAAGGTCATCCCCACTCCAACAAACCCACACCTCCTAGTGCCATTCCCTATGAGATTATGGGGGCCAATTACATTCAAACTACCATACCCACCAAGGCTACAAATTGAGACCCCATCTAAATTAACAACAAAAAATAAAGAAAACGCTTGTCTGAGCCATCTATTCTCCCCAATACTCTTGCAAGGAACCCTGTTAAACTCACGAGTTAGATACATGTGGGATTTTTTTCTTTGGTACATTGTTGGTGCCCTACCTTGAATCTATTCAGATGTTAACTCCTCCCCAGGATAAGTCAGTTAACTTGGTCAGTCAAATATAGATAAGAAAGTGGGGTTGGACAGTTTTAAAGTCATAGTGTAGTAACTTGGTACAGAAGAGAAGTGGCACTCAGAAAAGCATGGTGTGAGTCACAAAGAAAACAGCTATTTATCAGTTTGATTAGACACATGTTTTTAAGAAGTCTCATTGTTTTTGCATATACATTCTCTGATGAAGATACATATATACTTATATCATATATGCTCACAATGAATAGAGATGGGGCTAGTACATCAAAGGGTCTGGGCATTCATGCTTTTACTGCCTAACCAGAGCTGTTCATGTGGAACAAGGCATTAGTCATGTACTGATGCTAAAGTGCTTTATAATTTCAGTAAAAATGATAATTATAGCTATACAAGGTTGATTAAAATTTTGATCAGAAAGTATTCACTCTTTGCTCCATGGGAGGAAGATAGTACCCTATCCTATAGATCTTGGCTCTTTGCATGTGACCTCTTTGAAATAAGTTTTTAATGAACAATACTTGAATAGAGGCTTGAAATGTGCTTGTGTATGGGTCACACTCACTTGTGCTTCTGCATCTCACAGCGGTAACTTCATGATGTGGTGTCCACTTGTAAAGTTATGAAGGACATGTGATCAAGTTTTGTGTTTAAATATTCTTTTTGTTTTTTAAATTGTATTTATTATTATTACTATTACTTGTGTGTGTGTGTGTGTGTGTGTGTGTGTGTGTGTGTGTGTGTGTGTGTGTGTAGATCAGAGGACATCTTTCAGGAGTCACTTCCCTCCTGCTATAGAATCTCAGGATTAAACTCAAGTCTTTATGCCTCTATGAAGTACCTTCACTGACTGAAATGTCTCAGTGGTCCTGAATACTCATACTTGTATTCACCATAAAATGACCAACATACTACCTGCTTGTCATGCCCTTAGGATATTATTTTATTTCATTTATTACATACTATGCACTATAAAAACTTTATTGTGCAGATTTTTGTCATGTAGATTTCTTATATTAGATTTTGATTCATCTCTCAAGAAATGAATGCACTCAACTCTGAATTCAATGCATTATCATTTCTATGTCCCCTTTTCTTTCCAATTGACTAAAAGGCATGATAAATTCAAATTCTCATAAATGTCAATGATTGAGGTTTGCTGAATTGATAGCTGAATGTGAATTCAACTCTACTTTAGAATTATAACATATTTTCCCAACTGAATTTCAAACACTGATGTTTATAACAGCTAGTGATAAAGTTTGAAAATAGTTCCAAAAATATAAGGTTGCACAGGTATGATAAGATTAGGATATGTAAACACATTTTGAATTACGTGTGTGTGTGTGTGTGTGTGTGTGTGTGTGTGTGTGTGTGTGTGTGTGTCTGTCCTGTGTCTGTGAAGGCTGTATGTACATGTGGAAATTAGAGGACAACTCATAGGACTCAGTTCTGACCATCCAACCTACAGTTTAAGGAAATTGATCTCAACTGATCAGGCTTTGTAACAAACACCCTAATCTACTGAGCCAACTTGCCAGTTGTGGAATGACTGACCCAGGACACTTTTGAATAAGATTTTAGTTCAGTTTGTGTGCATGGGTGTTTGTGAGCATATATGGTTGTGCACAGCATGAGTGTAGTGCTTGTGGAAGTTAGAAGTGAGCCTTGGACCTCTTAGAGTTGCAGATGACTGTGAGCTGCAATGTTGGTGCTGGGAACTGGACCTGGGTCCTTTCCAAAAGCAGTAAATACTGTTAGCTACTGATCCATCTATCCAGCCTCTCACTACTCACTTAAAAATAATTGTAAACACAATTTGTTGATGAAAAACAACTGGGTATCTATGTCACAAAGAGATAGAGGGTGCTGTGCATGGTACATAAGTAATTCTAATATTATTTTGCTTCAGGATTATTTTGGCATTGGAGTAAAGAGACTAATGATAACATGAGCTAACGACTCCTTAAGAATATGCCTGTTTCTCTCACCAGATTGACCTGACCAAGTTGAGTTGACTCTAGCCTTTAAGCTCAGTTCTCTTAAATTGGAAGCTTGGAAATCTTTATTCAAAATAATTTGAATTGGATGCTTAGAAATGAATACAAATTGCCTTATTAAGGAAAATGGCTAGTTTTTTTTCTTTTGAAATTTAAGCCTGATGATCTACCCCAAACAGCAGAAGTACTTTAGAATGAATATTATTGACAGTATACATGCATTCTAAATGCATTCAGGAGACAATGGTATTTTTCCTCATTCATTTTTATGCCCACTCAACCACATTGAAAGCCACAGCCATATATTGTGCCTGAAAGATCAATTCTTACAATCTGTGATTTTCCAACAGTATGTGACCATTAGGAAGCAGCAACACCCTGTAGTTGCTGGGGAAGCAATGACAGGTCTCAAGCCAGGAATCAATTAAACTAAGGAGACTGTTGCAGATCTTTGTTTTCTGGGAAGAGAACAGGTGTTTAATAATTTACATAAATTATGCAAAATCTAAAGCATTTACAGTAACTAGACACTTAGCAACAGACATGAATGAGGAAGTAAATTGGCTGATGATGTTCCTTACTACAGCGTTGCCTGCTCATGTTGCTACTGTTGTGAATCTTTCTGTCAGCATTTTTATTATTAACACTATTTTTCATGGACTGGTATTTCAGGCCTAAGTTCTCCCTAGGATGGTTTTCAAAAGCTCATAGTAGATATGACCATTGCTTAGTAATGGATCATATTTCTAGATTAAGTATTTTGTGTGCAGGAAAAAATAATTTGAATTATATTTAATGTATTGAAACAAGGTTGTAATGGAATAAATTTAAATGCTTTCGAGTAGCCAATACTTAGAAATGCCTCCATCCCAAAAATATCCTTTAAAGATCATTTAAGATCTTCAAGATGGATTGGAATCATTTCATAATATTATGTGAACTGTGTGGAGGTTTCATCTAGAAAAGTAAAAGTTCATGATTTATAATCAATAAACATTTTCTTCTCTTATTTGGAGATTTTTCTATGTACATTGTCATATGTTAAGTTCACTAGGGAGCAAAAATACTATATCTGTGTGTCTGACTAAAATAAGCAGCCAGTCTAGTTGGGAAATAAAACAGGGGCACTTGTAACAATAAATAAAAATGACAACTATGTATATCTGCATCTTGTGTTGGTGTGGCCATAGAATTCTGAATTATTTGTCATGTTAAAATGCTCCATCTCTACACAGTTTTTTCACTTGTCCTGAAATAAAATGTGCTTTCTAAGTAATTAACTAATATATGAACTATTAAAGTGCAACATCACAGTTAGTACATGCTACTGAATCTTGCCGGATATGTGGGAGCCTTACAAACCCTCTGTGCATAAGCTCTTAGGAATAAGGCATTTTGATTTCTGCCTGAAATGCAAGAGATTTACAATTCTCTTAGCATTATATGTTTGGGACAAGTTAAACCCATCTTCTATGGACTGAAAATTTAAACTCATTTTGCCAAACTAAAACCCTAGATAAATTCAAGCCACCCTACTTGTGTCAGTAAAACTAATGCAGTTTATTAGTGAGGATAAATCTACAACCATGTTGACTATTCTCATTTCAAACCATAGCTATGAACCACACAAAGGTTATATAGTTAGGCATTGCCACACACTTCCCAAAGCCTTTCATTTTCCAAGATTTGATACCTCCTTCCTTCCCTCCAATTTAACTAAATTTCTTGTTTCTTTTTTCACTGCGAGAGAAAGAAACAAACATTTAGAAAATTAGTATTATCCATTACACCCAATTGCTTTTGCCATTTTTGCCCTTACACAATTTTCAACACAGTACATAAGTGAATAACATTGTAACTTCATAAGTTAATCCATTGTTGAGCATGATAATTCACATATACAGTGTTCTTTGGATTCCAATACTGGGAGGCCCCTCAGTGTTCACTGAGGCCTGGTTTTATAACTTCTCTTAGATGATGGCCTAGTTTCCTTTCTGCTACTATGATTAAATACTTACAAAATTAATAAATGTAGGAGAGAAAGAATTTATCTTGGCCTAGAATTCCAGGTTTTGGTGTATCATGGCAGGGGATCACAGTGTCGTACACTGGAGACTGCTCAGACTGTCACGTCTACAGTTAAGAGGAAAAAGAATATGGATGCATGTGTGCTCAGTTGCTTGTGCTAAGCTCTGTCTCCATTCTTACATAGTTTAGGACCGCATGCCTAGGTAATAGTGCTACCTGCAACGTACTGGATTTTCTCACACCAATTAACTTACTTAAAATGATTCCCACGGTATATACAAAGCCAACCCAATGGAAACAACTGTGCTTGCAGCTCTCTTCCTAGGTGATTTCAGCTTTTGTCAAGTTGCCAATTAAAACAAAATCACCAAGAATACCAAAATTTATGGATCCTAGAACCTTTTATATAAGTTGGTATTGTGATTACATATTTCCCTCCCATATCTTCCTATCTTTAAATCATTTCTAGACTACTTGTAATTCTTAATTTAATATAAATGCTATGATTGAAAGTATTATACTGTATTGGTTAGGTAATAATGTTAAGAAAGGTATTAACTTGTTCAATCCATGCATGTTTTGTTCACATATTTTCTTTCTGTGGCTGGTTGAACTTAATATAGAACCCATGGATACTGAAGACAACTGTAGTAGAGTACGTGTCTTCAAATCTACTCAAAGAAACAGTTGAAAATTCCCTCCTTCCAGTTTCTACATCAGCACTCTTATCATAGCAGGGCTGGAAGCTATGTGACTAAGGGAGACATATGACTAAGTCACTATGGTTTGAATGTCTCCTCAAACCAGGCAACAGAAACTAACATCCAGCATAACAATATTGGGAGGTGGCCCAATTAGGGAGTGCTGAGATTAGAGGGCTGTAGTGGGTAGCCATTCCAGCTTTGATCTGGAAGTTCCAACCCCCATTGAGACTTTGGCAACTGTCACGCTTACAAGGCGGGGCCAAAGGAGCCACCTGGAGACCTGAGATCTGGATGGGCTGCGCTCTCACTCTGTTCCAGGACCCTGGACGGTGGAGGTGGGCCAAGCAGAGCTCCAGAGAACACCACTGGACTGCGATACACCTTCCCCAGACCCCGCGACCTACCTATCCCTTAATTTGTAAGTTACGCCATTAAATAAATCTCCTTTTAACTACGTGGAGTGGCCTTAATAATTTCACCAATAGAGGGCTTTACCTCCTAAATGGATTAAAGTTAATTATCAAAGGGCTTTCAGTCACAGTATGAGTTCTTGTAATCTCTCATATTTTCATACCTTCTGTCCTCCACAAGAGGATGACAAAGTCTCCACAGATGTAGATCTCTAAATAGTAGACATTCTAGTTCTTAGAACAGTAAGGAAGAAAGAAAAATCAATCTAGTATAAATTATCCAATCTAAGGTAGTTTGTTCTGGCTGCCCAAAATGTTATGTGTACATCTGACCCAGTCTAGATATATATTCATATTTACACTTACTTAAACCATAAAATTCCCAAAGCATTTCTTTAGTATCATTACTGCCTAAGATTCTTTTGTCATAGCAGTAAAAACATTTATTGAATCATGACAACCCATTTCTTCTTTCTTCATCTTTATTTAATCTAATTATATAAGATATATTCTACTACTCCAACAAACTTCTCTCCTCATTGCAATTAGCTCAATAGATAATTTCTAGTCTAAACACAACCTTTGACTCTCAGTGCTTTGGACCCAGATGGTCATTCCTCTGTGGCACAGTCATCATTGGAGTTATGAAACCATGCTGAACTTCCTGCAAATGCTCTACTTTGCCTACATACATAGTCCTAGTCTTTTTCAGTTTCTTGATGCTAGAGTGAATGATATCACTTATCTTCTGTATGAATCCTGTTCTCTTGCTGATATTATCTAGTCTTGAAATAAAAAATATGTGTCAATTATATGAGCATTTACACCTACAGTCCAGGATGCCATCCTAAACTGCAGACTCATTTGACCAAATGTCTACTTAATTTCACTATCTGCTTATCTCAGGGCTGCTGTGGGAGGTTTTTGTGTATGCTGTGAATATGTCTTGCTCTGACTGGTTAATAAGGAAGCTTTGGCCTTTGGCGACTCAGGTCGTATCCAGGCAGAAAATCCAAGAGAGAGACAGAAAGAAGAAAGGAGAGGCGGAAGAGACACCAGCCTGCTGCCCAAGGAGAAGCAAGACGCCAGCAGGCCGGTGAAGCCACAGAACACGTGGCGAAACATAGATGAATAGAAATGGGTTAATTTAAGATATAAGAGCTAGCTAGCGAGAAGCCTGAGGCATTAAGCTATACAGTTTGTAAGTAATATAAGCCTCTGTGTGTTTACTTGAGTGCTGCAGGGCCAGGCAGGACTGGAGAATTACACAGGGCAACTCAAATTCAGCAACACTAGATAAAAATTCCATGTTCTGTTCCCATGCTCAAAATTCTGATGTCGATCATTCTATTTTATTTTCAGAAAATATTGTAGAGTCATAATAGAACCCTATGCTTCATTCATACTATGAACAAGGCATCAGAGCATTTGTTTGGAATAAGATCCCATTTGTCTTTCTACATGAAACATCTCTTGTTGCTTTCTCACTCTTCTCCAGCTATTCCTGGACAATTTCCTCAGTTTACATGCAGCAGAGCCTTCATGTTGGCTATTTGGATTTTTCTTCTGACAATGCTTCACACAGCCTCTCTCCCCTATCTCCTTTCAACTTTTGTTCAAATCCCATTTTTCTGGGAGGGCCATTTAACTCTTCATAAATGCTACAAGATGCTCCTGCTTCTGGAATTCTTAATTCCTCTACTTCATCTTTCTCTTTAATATAAGTCTTGTCATTGTCTTAATGTGCTATATGATTCCTTTATTTATTTTGGCTATTGTGAGTCTGTTTCTTCAATAAAACATATAGTTCACACACTGAAGGTACTTTGGTTTGCTGATATACCCCAAGTTTCTTAATAATGTCTCATAATACATTATTGATATTGAATCCATATTTGTTTAAATGAGTGCTGGACTTGACTAATGTAGTGGGACAGAGTGTCTGCATTGATAATATGTTGAGACCCAGTGGTACAGTGATGCAACAGACATCTTTCTCCTCATGTACAATACCCCTGAGAGTTAGCTACCTTGGGATAAAACAGAATCTGGAGAGCACACTGAGACAAGAGACACTCAGTAACTTCTCCTATTTCTGTTCCCCCCTCCTTCACTTTCTGGTCTTCTTTTAAGTGGAGATAGACTTCCATCACTTACACTGAAAGGAAAAAAAAACTTTTTAAAAAGGTGAAAAATCACAACTAGCTAAGAGATATAAAAATGAACATGGATGAAAGATTTTATTTAACTCATTAACGAGAAAGCTGCTGAGGCGTTACAAGTAATTCAAAGCAGAATCCAAAGAACAAATAAATTTCTAGACCTGGAATATTGAACTGCATATATAAATTGAAGCAAAGGAAAATTAATTGAACCCATACTGGACAAAGCAGAGACAATAAACTACCTTGAATTTGGTTATCTAGACCTTGAAGCTGCAAGGTTGCTCTCACAGAATGAGCGGCAAGAAACCCTGTGGACCTGTACAACCTAGTATATTTTGCCACTGAAGCACACATTTCTCCATGCTTCTGAGGTGTTTTAGTCCACCTGACACACTGATAAAGTAGATTCATTGTGGATGAGTGCTTGTGTTCATTTCTTATTGCTGCTGTAATGCATTTGTATCATTTAACTGTCTATAAACAACACAGGTTTATTATTGAAGAATTCTAAAGGTAGGATGCTGCAGCCCACACAGCTGGGTACAGGAAACCTGAGTGCAAGTAATGGGAGACTAAGAAAGACAGACACAAGCAATGTAAATCTGGGTTTGGGTGGGTAATGCAATTGGGTGGAGATGACAGAGGTCTAGATTCTCAGTGGGTTTAATATATACATCATGAACAAGGAGATGGGTTAGCCAATCTTAGTAGGAAGTCTCTATAGGAATACAGTCTCGGGGAAGGCATGATCTTGCAGTCATCAAGGATGAAGAAGCTGCAATCAGTACTCTCTGCCTTTGCTGTTTTTAGCTAAAGGTCAATGGTCTACCAATATCCTTACTAGGAGATGCCTTGCCATTGTCTACGGCCATGCTCATGTCAACAATGCACACTCACTCAGGACTTTTATCTGCTTTCCACAGAAGAAATGTCAAAATATGTATCTCTACTTAAACTAATAAATAGATTCTTTCTCTGTGAGGAGACTGATTTTCCTGACTTTTCCAGATTACCCAACCTTCATTCTTTGGCTCTCTCCTCAATCTTCAAACCCAACAGCATAACATCTTTAACTATCTTTCTGATTCTGAAGTCTAGTCCTCCTTCTTTATTTTGCATTTTAAGGAAATTGTGGTTACCCAGGGTTTCCATGGTGAATATAGTGTCCTCTCCTTATGTAAAAGTCTGTCAAAGAATCACCTTTAACCCAAGCACAGCCCTCATTTCTTCTTCCACATATCATTATATATTACAGATTCTGAAGATTAGAATACAACTGTCTTTAACATGTGTTTTTCTATCATACTGAACTAGAAGTATCTACCCTTCTTCCCTCTCTTCAGCAGAATTCCCCAAACTTGGTCCAATACTTGGCTGTGGGTCTCTGCACCTGTTACCATCAGTTACTGGATGAAGACTCTCTGATTGGGGTAGTCACCAATCTATGAGTATAACAGAATATAATTAGGCATCATTATGTTGACTTTTACTTTATCCCCCATTCAGTTTGGTTCTATACAAGGTCTCTGGCCCATCCAACCTCTGGGTCCTGATACTCCAGGCAGTGATAGGGGTGTGCTCACTCTCATGGTATGGGTCTGAGGCTGGACCAGTCATTGGTTGACCACTGGCGGAACAATGACATCACAAGGGATCCCACAGAAACAACTAATCTAAGGTCACAGGAGCTCACGGAGTCTGGACCAACAGCCAGGGAGCCTGCATGGGACCAACATATGCACTCTGTGTATGTGTGGCAATTGTGCAGCTTGGTCTACTTGTGGGACTCCTAGAAGTGGGAGCAGGGACTGTCCCTAATGCTTTGGCTGGCTTTTAGAAACCTATTCCTCATACTGATTTGCCTTGCCCAACCTTAATACAAGAGGAGGAACTTAATCCCACCTCAATTTAATATGCCATGCTTTGTTGACACTCATGGGAAGCCTACTCCTTTCTGAATAGAAATAGAGAAGGAGTGGATGGGTGTGGGGAGAGGAGGTGGAAGAGGCAATGGGAAGAGAGAAAGGAGGCGAAACTGCTGTTGGGATATAAAATAAATGGATACATTTAATTAATAAAAAAAGAAAAAATTAGCCAGGCTGTGGTGGTGAGTGCCTTTAATTCTAGCACTTGGGAGGTAGAGGCAGGTAGATTTCTGTGAGTTCAAGGCCAGCCTAGAACTCACAGAGCAAGTTCCAGGACAGGCTCCAAAGCTACATAGAGAAACTCTGTCTTGAAAAAGCAATAAAATAAAATAAAATAAAATAAAGAAAAGAAAAAAGAAAAAAAGAAAAGAAAAAAATTAGAAGTTTCTAACGTTAGCATTCAGGAAGCCCCAGGGATCTCTCTGTTTCTGCTCTTCTAGCACAGCGATTGCAAACTCCACATTTTACATCAGTTCTAGGGTTTGAGTTCAGGTCCTCATGTCTGAGAGGTAAGCATTTTATAAATGAGCTACATCCTCACTCCTATTTTCTTATTTTAAATTTAATTCCCAAATTCTATATATAGGGCTCCATTTCTCTTAAGCTACCCTTGGAAATAATTTTCCTTAAAATATCTATCTTATATGAAATGTCTTTACCTTTACCCAGAAGACCCAAATTTTGTTAGTTTTTTTTTTTAAACATGCAACACAAATTTCACCCGTACAATAATCTCACTTAAATCTCTTCTACAACCTCAATTAAGTCATTTAGAATAAGCATCTATGTTCCTTACTCTTATTTTTAAATATTTATTCTATAATTGGATGAGGCATGTGAATTTAAGCACATTGTAAAGCAATCCCTTGAGGAGCTGAAGGGGTTGCTCAATCGTTAGGAGCACAGGCTGCTCCTCTAGAGAATGTAAGTTCAGTTCCCAGTTTTTATGTCTAGGCTCACAACCACCTAAAATTCCAGTCCTGGCAAACTGACACCATCTTCTGCCTCCTTGAACACTATATGACATAATGCCCAGGCATACAGACAGAGAAAATACCCAGACACATGAAAATAAGTTAAAGCACCAATTACTTGAAAAAGGCAATTGAAAGGCAATTATTAGAATATTTTGCAAAAAAAAATGATAAAAGTCATGTTGGCTAAAGTTTTTGTTTGGGGTACCTTTGGAGGACAAAGGTATTTTTAAAGGGGCTGGTTTTACTTTCCGTAGTTGTTCCCCAATGCGGCTCTGCATTTTGTGTTTATATTAATAGTTAATCAAATAACTATTGGTGTTAAAAAGAAGTAGCTATTGTTTTAAGACAATTAGTTAAGATAAGAAATATTATAGCTAATTATGAGAGGAGATCAACTTATTCACAATGAGAAGAGGGAATGCAGACTGTTCTCTATTTATTTAACATGAAATCTTAAGTGACAAGATTCACTTCCATAAAAAGACAGGTGTCAACTCTTGCTTCTGCTACATTAGGAACAAAGCTCACTCCATTGTATCCTTGAGAGTTTGCACTCCAACCCCCATTGAATATAGGGATTGACTTACAGTGTTGTCTACAAAATAAAACATTCTCTCATTTCTTTAATTCATTTGGATTGAAGTACAAAATAAACTTTTTCAAGTTATATTTTGCACAAAATCCTCCACTTCTTTTGCATAATGGTGCAGTGATATATCCACCTAAACACTGTTTGGACGTTTGGGTAATATACTCAATACAGCAACGTGAACAGCATGAATTAGATGCTCTGTTCATTGCTTAGTAAGTCCAAAGTCCAAGGACTCCCAAACACCATTACGTCAGTGCATCTATAGTCATTCAGAATAAAGATGGTGTATGCAGGATGAAATTTTTATTTCTATATCTAATTATCTCATCAACCTTTAAGAGGTGAAGCCTACCTTAAGTTACCAGGGCAAACCTTGATGTTCAATAGCCCACCCCACTTCCTGTTTATTTTCTGACTGTAGATAGAGGATGACTAGAAACCTCTTTCTCCCACCTCTGTGCTTCCCCTGCCTGGAAGGGCCCTAGCTGGTCAAACTATCAACCAAAATTAGCCATCCATCCCTTAGGCTACTGCTCATCATGTAGTTTTGCACAATGAGAAAGGTTACTATTGAAGGTGTCTAAAGTGGAGCTTGGTAGAGTCATAATTGCTAGCCCCGAGGAAATCAATGCTTTGTGTAATCTTTCTTCCAGTTCAAAATGCTTATCATTTGTAGCTGAAAAATCTTCTAAGGTTCTCAAATCAAGGTAAAGATTGGTGGCTCTAAATAAATTGAAAACATTGGAAAAAAACCTGTAAAAGTAATCCCATAAATCCATTGTTGGGTATTCATTTAAAGATGTAGTTTTAATAACTCTGTCTCAAACTGGAAAATATTCTCTTCACTTCACCAGTTAAGAAGAAAGTATGAGTTCAAACTACTAAAGTTTAAATATTTCAACTTCAAACTTTCATGATATCAAAAACACCCACTTGGAAAACTCTTATGACAGCACTTTGAGATTATTTAGTAATGAAAATAGGAATTTCCCCACTATATGCAATAGATATATCCACAAGGCAGTACTGTAAATGCTGAGTTTATCAGGTTTGCCTTGAAATCCTCTGTGGTCAGGAGGCTTGAAGTGCCATTGGGACGGTCAGCACACAGACACTACCTTCTCTGTTACTCCTCTTTCTTCTTATTCAAGAATTCCATTATTCAGAATTCTATCCACAGGGTTGTTGTAAGAACTTCAGATTTGTTGGTCATTGGTTGACATCAGCTTTTTGAGTTTCTCATATTCACTCATGAATAAGAAATAAAGGGTTAATGGCAGAACACTTGTATTTCCCTGTGTAACTAATGAAGGCAGAGGCAGTAAATGGCTTGTTTTAGAGGGTTGTCCAGGAAAAGATAGGTTGGAATATTTATTCCTCTTTACATAGTGCTCTAGCTCCTGGCTGATTTCCTGCCTACGTCCTCTTAATCTGTTTCATACCCTGTTTCCATTCATGGAAGATATCTCCCAGTTGTAATTCTACTTTTGCTTTTCAAAGTTCAGCATGGATTCTACCTCCCTCTGATGGCTGTTAGGTCAGGCTTCCACCATGGCCAAATCTGAGATAAGCTGTAGACCAAGTGGCATATGTGAGACATGGTCCCAGGAAACAGTCAGAAAACAGGAAAGTGATGGAGCCAAGGGAAGAAAAATAAGTCATGAAGATAAAGGAACAAGCATATCTTTGGGAAACTGAGGTTCAGTTTTAAGAGAGACAGAATTTTCCTATCTAGAGATAAGGAAAGTGTCAAATATGTCTTAAAATACACCTGCCCTGAGATGTAACTGTGTTTTAAACCCCAAATATATCTGGTCTCACTAACCCCACATGAGATGCTCTTGTGTCCAGAATGTCAATGTTGTTGACAGTCAGAGGCCATGGGAGAGGGTAGGTAGACATACTCCTCAGGAAATTTGGGCAGAACATTGTGGACATGTGACATGCCAAGAAGGTCCCCAATTGCTTGTGTCCTTGTGGTTTCTGCTATAAAAACACACACACAAGGCTGAGTGTGGCTGTGCATGCCATAGGAGGTAGAATGCAATAGGTCTGAGACCAATCTGGCTGAACAATGAGAACATATTTCAAAATCATCCAACAAAACCAACCAAAACATGTAGATACGTTCATTTTACATACTACCAATCTCCTCAGAAGAGTGGCAATGCCTTAACATGATTGGGTAGATTTTCTGAATCAAATATTTGTTGAGAACCCTATGCTGTCTTGTACCAGTTGCTCAAACTCTTTGAGTTTTAGCTTTCTCACGTGTAAAATTTGAATTCAGCACTTGATTTCCAGGGTTGTTGTGAGATTCTAGGGGAATTACACATAGACAAACACAGAGAGTCGCCCTGTGACCTCTTTTTCATGCGTTCTTCTTTTTGGTTTATTTTTCTAAATGTTTATTTTGTCCTGTACGTGTTCACATGTAGAAGAAGACAGGCACCCAATTCATATATTTAAGCCCCGCATTTCTCTTCTGCATATTGTCTTCTGTACCACCACTCCTCCAACTGCTTCCACTTATGTACTTTGCAGAAATGAGAAAATTCAGAAGACTCCAAGCCTAAGGATGTAATTGAATAAGTTTTCTTCAAATCCACTCTTTACTAGTTCCTCTGTGACATACAAGTGGCCTGCTACTTCAAGAAGAACCAGGTTGTAAAGGAACATTCCTTATGCCCTGTGTTGTAAAATTCTTCTAGACTTTTCAACACTTTAATTTTCAGGTGATAGGATGTTTTTGGGGCTTAGTGGCTATCCTATTGTGCTTAGCAGAACAAATTAAAAGACATCATAGTTCTCGGCATAGTGATCAGTCTGTCAGTTCTATGAATGCAGAGTCTGTTGGATTTAGTGGCCATGTTTTCTCTCATATATTTTGCTTAGTATTTTTATTTTGAGGTCATAAATAGGGTTCCAATAGTATAGAACCTGTGTCTTTTTCAAAGCTATAACATGCTGAGAAAGTGCCCAGTATCTTCACTCATAAAAGAAGATAACAGTACCCATTCTGGAAGGTTATGGCAAACATTCAGTGGGAAGTTACAAGCAAAATGGTCAGCATAATACACAACAGAAGCTGGGGGTTGTGAGTGTACCTGGAATCCCAACATGAGAGGGGGAGGAAGGAGGATTAGTAATTCAGGGTCATCTTTGGCTGCATAAGGAATTCAGGGTCAGTCAGCCTTACTACATAACACCCTGTCTCAAAAAACATTGAAATATACATGCACAATAGTAAGGTCAGACATTAACATTAGCTTTCTCCCTACTCAACTTTTAAGGTTTCTTCCAAAAGATGGAATGATTGCAGTTTATAAAAGTTTTTGTTTGTTTCTTTGAAGACCCAGTGTTCTCTGTTGGATTAAGTATATAAAAAACAGAAATGTCTGACTGGTAAGCACCATATGCTCTGATGGCTTTTATTTTATTTTATTTTCAGATGATATCTCTTATCACATTAGTGCAAAGCCCATTTCAAAATGCTTCACAGAGTCTTTTGCAGCCTGTAATGAATTTTTTTAAAAGGAGGTTTAAGTAAGCTTTTTAAAAACAGGAGTTTGCAGAGCTGAATAAAAGCTATCCTTAGAAATGTGGTTTCAACTGAAAAAAAAATCTACATGGAAGTGTTTACTGGTAAAGCTGGTTTGATTATCCCCACCTGACGTGTATCACCCTGTGGTCACCACAGGGTAGATTACATAATGCACACTGGTTTTGAAAACATATAATCCATTCTCCCTTGCCACAGTGCCTATGTTTCATGCTGACACATTCAGCTAAAATCCTGTCTGATATATCAAGCTCTTTATTTTGGCTTACTTGATGGTCTGAGAAGGGAAAAAGTGGGCATTAGTACCTTCTTTTCAGCTCTCTTGGGTCCCTTTTAGAGTAATTTCTTTTCAGTAATGGACAAATGTGTGTACGTGCATGGCACATCATTTTTGTCTTTGATAACCATTCCCAGTACTAGAAAATTAATGAAATAGCATGCTGGTCACTCTCAGGAGGAATGAGGTATTGTTGTTCTTGACAACCATATCTGATTGCTGCTGTTCTGAGATCTTTCTCATTTTTGTTCACTCTCCATGTCCACATGGAAAGGCACTTATTGTCACCACGTTTTCATGGCCTCAACATAAAATGCCCTACCATTCAAGTCACTCCGATATTTGTATTAATATACAGTTTTTAAATCATGAGGTATGAGAAGAATAATAAATTAAGCTTCTACTCAGCCAGTCCAATTTTACCTGAAGCACACCACGGAACACGCAGGATCACAGTTGCATGGACTTGGTGTAGTCAAAGAGATGAACCTCTTACTCAGTTCTAAAACATCAGTGAGCTACAAAGCTAATACAAGATAGAGCCTTAAAAATGTGAATCAGGTCATCAATCTTGATAATCGATTTTGCTTAGAGTTTAAAACAACAACAACAACAACAGCAACAAGATGCTTCCTCATTACACAGGACTTTGTATTAACAATAATTGGCTTTTATTTGAGGAGTAAGAGAGGTGCAGCTTTAGGATGATGTACATGTAGTAAGTAGGTGATGTCTAGAGAGCTCTCCAAGATCTGGTGAACTACAGGCCTGAGAAGACAAACAGAGATTCCATTTATTTCTGGAATCTTTTCCTAGCAGTCAGCAATTGACTTGCAAAGGGAACCTGGCATTGTTATACTTATTAGCAAGGGAAAGAGAATCCCCCTGTGCCTGCCATTGTCATATAGTTAACTTTGCCAAAGCCAACTTCTTAATCTGCTTTGGGAATATGGAAACTCCTTGATAACATCTTCTCCGGTTATTATTTTTAGATTAATTTCTTTATGGAAGGACGGTTTCTGCATAAAATATATTGCTTTTCAAATGGTGGAGATGAGGGATGCTTCTGTTATTTCGTTACTAGACTTTATGATATCTCTATTCTCTTCATCCTAACTGTACATTAGCCTATATTCTTCGTACTGGATATAAAGGAAATTTGAAGATAAGCATTTTATCAATTATTTTCCTCTTGTCTCCTTTCTTCTTCATTCCCTCAAATTACTATACTACTCCATATAAAGTTGATAACAAAAGTTTTCACTGTAGAGAACTTATTCTGTCCCGATAGACATAACTTCACACATTGAAATTGTCAAATTCTTGTACAGGCCGTCACTTCTTCAGTTACTGATGCATCCAACAGCCAAGAAGTCCTTATTTAAATATGGAGGGGTAATTCTTGCTGGAAGCATATGATTATGGTGAACTGAAGAAGTCTGAAAACACTATGAGTATTATCTATTGTCTACAGTCCCTGTAGACTTCACTTTATATCCTTTATGAGCATGTGTGCAAAATAAATCTCTTACTTAACTACAATGGCAGCCTTTTCTGGCACATGTAAGCATATCACCAATCATTTTAAGTTAGTTCCTATAATTGTGTATTTTTGTATAATTCCTGCCTACAGAGTGCAAATTTTTGTGAACTTTCTGCAAAAACAGAGAGATTCAGATCCCTAATTCTTTCCCTTTTGAAAGGGGTTCTGTCAATATTCCTTAAGTTGGAAAAGAGTATGGGAGCAGATGGCTGTGGCAAACAGCACATTGAGATTGGGAAGCAGTATGCAGGTACTAGTGAATATGACATTTGGTATTCCATAACAGTCTTGAAAATTAATTTTAAATCAGGCTTCAAAATCATAATAAAGAGCAACTCATATATAATTCATTTCTTTATTCCAAGGGCTAATGTTCAGAGCATTAAATACAATATATGCTGAAAGAAGGCAAAGAAGTGTGATTTTCAATTAAATATATAAAGTGTGTTTAAAAGCCACTAACATAACCTTAGTTATTTTCCTAGGATCATTGGATAAGTTTCTCAGCACCCTGAGACTTTTAGCCCCTAGGATTTCTTAAAATTAAAAGAGAATACGAAGTGAAAGATTTAAAGGAAACTATTTTGAGAGTTTTAATTTTATATTTTATGCAGACTCCAGTTGAATTTTTGAGGGTAATTAGTTGGTCAGATGCCAGAAGTGGTAAATATTTTATACTTGTTCACTGAAACAGGTAGTGGGAATGTCAAACTCACACACATCATCAAAAACCATGCAATTATCATCGATGCTAATGTGTACATGGCTGCCTCTGGGGTTCACAAGCAATCAGAACTTTTATGAAGAGTTCAGCACATATTTCTATTTCTGTTTAAAATAAATATGACTGTCTGAATAAAATTTTTTTACAGAGATGTTTGCAGAATGGTCATATTATGATGGGAAGGTGATTTGTGACAATATCATCCCTTCGGGTTATCACTTCTGATTATCTTAGTAGTACTGCAAGCAGAATATTCTTTAAATTAATAAAAACTTTCATAACAAAAACACTCAAATGCTATTATTTTGAAAATGGAGGTAATAATGCAAAATAATTATCACTTGAGAAGTAGCTTCATAAACAGAGGTTCCAGAACAGACAGGCACTGTTGTCATGATGTTCATTAAGTCCTCTCGCTGTCTCTCTCTCTGTCTCTGTGTCTGTTTCTCTCCCTTCTTCCCTATCTTTTTTACTGCATATTAGCCTTTAAATCAGATTTCAGTTGTTTAAGGCATATTGATGTTTCCGGCCTTGAGAATATCTCCTTTAGAAAATCAGAGAAAAATTAAATGTAAATAGAAGAGATATTTCAAGGTTCAAATGATGCCGATATTGATGCCCAGAAGGACTGTGTTGGCTTGTTTAGCAACTACTTACAAAGCTTTGCAACTGGTTATGTAGCCTCTGCACTCCTCACATATGAAGTGAGGATAGAAGGAATAGAAACCTTACAGTGCTATAGAGAGTATTTAAGTACTGTAGAAAATTAAGATATTTTACTTACTTTTATTATTAGACTTTTGCTAATTGAGAGAAATGTCAGCATGGAAGAATTTAATTTTAATTATAAGACATTTATGGATAGTACAACATGCTGTACCATTTTTGAAGGGTGTGGCATATATTCTATTTGGAGTTTCACAATCTCTTGAAATAAAGATGCTAAGAAAAGCCTTTGACTTGCCAGATACTGTGCAGATTCCTCAAAGAAAAAAACGTGGTATCTAATTGTTGCTTTGGGGTATTCATTGTAATAAATATGGAAATCTGTGCCTCCAATCAAAGATGAAAATTCTCCTACATTCACCCCATGATCACAAAGTACTCCCATACACTGTACTTCCATTATGGGTTCACTGCAAAAATCATGTTAATTGTTTATACTGACATATTACTTCTTGACTCTCTTCTCTATCCATTATTTCAAATTAAAAGCTAAACTTCAGACAGGGAAGCCATGTGTGTAAGAGGTAATGTAATTGAATGAGACAGACATTTATCTTATGTCCTCTGTGTAAGGACACTTCTTGCTGTAGTGTTAGTAGGTGTGCATTAATGTGTAGCTCTACAGGTGTACCATGATGTCCATGAAGGAAGTAGCTTTGATCTGGTAACAAAAAGAAGTCGTGCTCACTGTTCATCTAGTTCATGCACATGGAGTCTAGATGATGTTGCCAAAGACTGACGTAGAGAATAATTACAATGAGTCCCTAGGGTGCTCATCATGCTGGTCTGCTTGTCTATCCCTTCATCACAGCAGATTCCATTCGTCTTTTCTCTCACTCTTTCTCCTCTCAGAACAACCACCTTTCTAGAAACATAGCTATGTCATTCTCCATTATTCATTGTGACAGTAGGTGATCTAGAATTCTTCAAAGAGTAATAGTTAACAGTCCAATCAATTCTTACAAGGATTGCTTTTAACAGCAAGAATACTTTATTAAATACAGAAAAGTCTATTTTAATAGTAAGTTGTTGTTAGCTTAAGGATATAGATTTAAAAGCTGTTGCATTTGAATTGTAGCTTCATCATAGTTAGCTGTGTGACCTCAAGACTTATGCAGTCTCTCTGAACCACTGGTCTTCACCTGTAAGGTGGAAATAATAATAGGATAGTATTTTATGGCTTTCTAAGCGGTGTATAAATTAATAAATACAAAATTTCTTGATATAGCTAGGCACTTAAGAAATCCTCCATGTGTTGTCACTTTTTTATGGCTTTTAACTCTGTATGCTCTCTCCTGCTGAGGAAGAAGGAAAAAAATTAGTGAGCTGAAAGAGAAAGCTAGCCACTATGCACTTATATGCATGAATGGTCAAATGCTATATTTAACAATTCAAAGTTTTAGAATTCTTCTTTCCCATAAGATTAATGTACATATTACATATGTGCCCACACAATGATTCACTGCATGGTCTTTGTAGATTTCTAGGAGAATATACATTTTCCTGGACTGCTGTGGGATTAGAGTTGATAGAGTAACTGGTTTTGTTTGGTGTGATGAAGAATAGAACAGACGTGATCTTGAACTTGAAAACTGACCAGGAATTTGTTAAAACTTGGAAAAGAGCCTTTTGGATGAAAAAAAAGAAAGGATATGTTAAAAATCTTAAGAATATAGTATGCCTATGCTATAGAATGGTGTCACTAAGGTATTACATGTATTTTAACTTGAGTTCTTTGATAATAGGACTGAGATGGATAATTGCATGTAGGGATTTGTCGAGAAGTACTGGTCTACTCTAGTGACCAGCCTAGCAAATAACCTAGCTGTCATCATAGAGCCTTTGTCCAGTGACAGATGGAGGCAGATACAGAGATCCATAGCCAGGCACAAGGCTGAGATCTGGAAATCCAACTGATGAGAGAGAGGAGAGATACTGCAGGCGAGGGACGTCGAGATCATGATGGGAGGACGTGCAGAGATGACCGGCCACACTAGTGGGAGCCCATGAACTGTGGACTGGTGGCTGTGGAGCCCCCATGGGACTGGACTTGGCCCTCTGGATACGGAAGACAGTTGTTTGGCTTGAACTGTTTGGGGAGCACCCAGGCAGGGGGATTGGGATCTGTCCCTGGTCTATGGGCAGGCTTCTGGAACCCGGTGCCTGTGGTGTGACTGGTGCAGTGGGAAGGGGCTTGGACCTACCTAGGCTCAGTGTGCTGGGCTCTGCTGACTCCCCATGGGAGACCTCGATTTGGGGGTTATGGGGATGCCGGGTGGCTTAGGAAAGAGGGCTGGGGGGGTGGAAGGAGGGAGGAGGGGGGATCTGTGGATAGTATGTGGAGTGAGCAGAAAATTTCTTAATAAAAATGAAAGAAAAAAAGAGAAGTACTTTTAGAAGAAACTCCTGTAAGCAAGTGAGAAAATAAGAAAAAGTAGTATTGAGAAGCAACAAAAACTGACCCACACAGCACATAAAATTACATCTTCATCCTCCATGATTCTTATATGGCTTCATGAGTTATTCCTTGTGGATGTGTGAGGACTACATCTTTTGTTTTTACATCAACAAACTGAGGTGTGGGCTGTGTTTTGAAGGGGTAACCTCAGAGAGGTCATCTTCTACTGCCTCTAACGGGCCTGTTGCTGTATTGCTTCTGTATGACTACTTTGATATGCTGACATAGTATAAAAACATCTACAAACAAAACATAAGCAAATTGCACAGTCACATTCAGATGCAAGTTTGGTTACTAAAAGGCCAACCAGTGTGGCATGGAGTAACTGTAACAGCTGGAGGGCTGAATACTCAACCCTGGAGGAAGAATTTGGGCAGTGACACTGGGGTGAAACTCATTTTGTATGTCTCATATTTATTTGTTCTTCTATGCATGCCTCACCTTCCTTTACTATCTGTTAGAACCATCCTTCATTTTATGCTTAATTGTCCAGAGGCATATTCCACCAGTCTTCTAAAACTCATCATGGCAGCATGTAAAGAGCATCTTATTGAGCCCCATTTAGAGATCACATTTTAACGAAATAAAGACTTCTTTAGCCAAACTAACTATGAGTTAAAGGGATGAGTCATCATCCCTTTCTTGGTCTAGTATCCTGGGGATCTAGCTCCATGCAGACTTATTTTCATATACCTGGCAGCTTGGATTTGCAGCTTATTTCTGGCTTCATTCATCTATCAGGTTCAGAAAGTAACTAACCAAAGCTATGCTAGGATTTGATTTTAATTAACAGTCTGGTTCCCAGACCAATTACAGAGGGTTTACATTCAGTTTTGTTGTTTTATTATTAGAACATCTGCAAATTGGCATCTTATCATGGCATTATGCTAACATTCTCATTTAATCTTATGATAAAGCCATAAACTGCCTATTTGTGAAAACATATTTCGACAAGTATGAGGAGTGTATCTACTATATTGGATACCATTCGGACTTTGCAATGGATGTGTTTAATGCATTATGTAATCAATTTGAGATAATCATCAGTTCAGTCCTTAAATCAATCAAGGCTTGGGTCTTTACTGTCTACCAGTGGCTTTAAGACTCTCAGAGGGTATTAAGAGAATGGCTCCTTGTAGGTAGGAACAGTATCATCTGAGAGCTGCTGATTTGATTACCAAATGCAATAGGAGGGTCTTAGAAGCCAAGAGGCTATTGACTTAGTGGTTAATATCACTGAGTTAGGATAATAGGAACCCGAGCAATGATGTCAGAGTGCATTGTGGTGGCTTACTCCCTGTTCTTATGTTTCTTTTTTAAGTCATTGAAGACTTGAAAAGATGATTTTGGTCTATCTTCTTCCCATCTGTCATTCTTCCCAATAGACAACGAGTAACATCTGACTAGGGATCAGAAAGGAAGGGACAAGTACAGACTAGATCTTTACTTCCTTTTTTCTCCCATGAATGAGCTGACTGGAGGGGATATGTGTCCATCTTGGTGTTCATTGTGGTAGGATCTACATTCTTTCTGCCCAAAGTAGGTAAATTAATACCACTTGGAAGTTTCTTTTGAGGAAGTCCATGTACCTATATTGTAGTAATCTTCTAAGATAAAACATACATCCAGAAAAGTACATAGTGTATAAGAAGTATGCTGAGTTATTAGAATACACTTAACTGTCACCATATCAAGAAATACAACATTGCTGGAACATACTTAGAGATTCTTTGTCCTTTCCAAATTCCAGCTCCATTCCAACTGCAATAGTTCAAGCCAGTTAATATAGGTCTATGAAGCTGTTCCTTTACTATCTGACTTCTGTTACTCAATGATTATTCATGCTTCTTCATTATCGAATAAAATTGTAGTTTATTTTCATTCTTCTAACATATTTCACAATATGCATGTTAAATTTACCAGTATAGTCCATTTTGTTCTTTGGCTATCTCTTTTCAATATGTCTGGGAAGCCAGCCAAACTGTCCAACACCGACCATCAACCCCTGAATTATTTTGGACTCTTACTCTTTCACATGAAGTAGATGACCAGAATTATTGTTTACAGATCTACACACTGTGAAGATTTCCTCTCATTATTTTTTAAGTCCATCCCTAAATGAGGTTGCAATTTAACTGTCACTCTTGTTTACACTGTACCTACAACCCAAGCCAATAAATCTGCATTAATTATGGTTCTTCGTTTCCATCATATTCTTCAACTCCATCCGATACCTCACCAGAAGCACATTTGGCTTTCAAATCCTTGACAATATGCTCTTTATGAAAATAGCTGTACATTGCTAAGACAATAGTCATTTCTCTATAATACACTCATTTTTTTCTGAGTCCTGCCTGGAATCATATCTAATGTTCATATTTAACCAACAATCTCTGCAAAAGTTTGTTTTTCTCAACTTTTTCAAAACTCTTCCAGCATCTACCCTTACTCTGTTCCAAAGCCGCATTACATTTTTAGTAACTGCTAGAGTGTATGTTTCTGTCTTGTAATTGTTTTCATTTGTACTTTTTTATACATTATGTTCTTTGACAATTTCATAAATGTATATAATTTTGTTTGTGTCCTAGTATCTTTCTAAATCAATGGTTCATGGACCCTTTGGGTGTCACATATCAGATATACTGCATATTAGATATCTGCATTCCTATTCAAAACAGTAGCAAAATTACAGCTATGCCATAGGAACAAAATAATTTTATGGTTGGGGGTCACCGCAACATGAAAAACTGTATTAAAGGGTCAATGAATTAGGAATGCTGAGAACCACTGTTCTAAGGGTATTAGTTGTAATAGAAAAGGGACAAACTCTACCTTGCTTTACCTTAATTGCCTTTGTGAACCCTCTCTCCATCTTTAGGATCTCACCATAGGAATTTTAAGTGGAACATAACTCGGTCCATTACATCATGCATGACCCAAGATGACAGTTTTTCTGTCTCCATCTGTTGATTATTAGTGTGCAATTTGGTAGTAAGTTGAGAGTGTTTACTTTCTTTTCCAAAGTCCACAAAGACCTTAGTTGTCAATTTAACATTCTTTGGAGTTCAACTAGTCTATCAAGACTTGCATATGATTGAATATGAAGGGTATAGGAGAGAAGGGTATTGGGGAAAGAGAATTAACACTGAAGGCCATTTGAAAATCCATATACAAACCTACTTCTACAGTAGCTTACACACACACACACACACACACACACACACACACACACACACACACACACACGTTCATGGTACTTAAGGGTACTCTCTGTACTACTGAAGTTGAAAGGCGATCATAAACATCTCCCAACTACAAACCCTGCAACCTACAACAGGGACCTGTCTGCAAGATATGCTGGTGTAATAACAGCACAAATGTCTGGGTGTGACCAAGCACTTTCTGATTGGATTTAAAGCCCACTCCATGAGCTGGGATCCATACCTGATACTGCTAAAGTGACCAAGAACCTGAGACCAGATAGGTCACAGGTCTAGGAACAAATCTAGCACTATAATACTGCTAAAAGAACAAAGCAATAAAATGATTTCTAACAATATTCTGCTATACCCACCAGTCAATGCCTTACTCAAACCACACCAGAGAAGCTTATTCTTGCAGTAGACAGAAATTAATGCAGAGATTCACATCTTGGAAATGTGCAGAGTTAGAGACTCCTGAATATTTAGACTTAAATGGTATGTGTTCATCAAACTCCTTCCCTTAAGGAATCTATGCAGAAGAGGAGGAGAAAAGCTTGTGAGAGCTGGAGGTGATGGGTGACTCCAAGGAAACAGTGTCTTCCAGACACAGTAGGACTAATGCACATTTGAACTCACAGGGACTGCCTCAGCATGTGCAAGACCTGTACCAAAAAAAGCCAGATAGGGTCCCAACACTGAAAGGGAGATAGAAAGACGAGATTCCACCCCTAACCATGAAGCTGTACACAGTTGATACACATTGGCAAGAGAAAAATCAGTTCTCTCAATGGAGAGTCACTGGGTATATGAAGCAGGCTTTATGGCAGGCCTGGTGCCCATGGTTATTTGGTCAACACAAAATGAACTCCATGGTAGTATTGTGTATTTTTTTTTCATTTTGCTTTTTTTGGACATATTTTTTTGTCTTAATGGTCTTTTGCTTATTTGTCTTGATTTTTAATTTTTGTTGTTTTTTTTCCCCTTGTTTGTTGTTTTGAAATTTAGAAGGAGAGAAAATGAGTAAAAAGTAGGGTGGGTAGGGAGGTGGGGAGGATATAGAGAAATTGGGGGAGGGGAAAATATGATAAAATTTTTTCAATTAAAATTAAGAATTTGAATATGATCTTCATCTTTCTCCTATACTCTCAGTTAACACCTGTAAATAAAAAGCCCCCTGGGGCATTACAGCTGGCTTTTAATTACCAGTTGATGATCAAAATCCTTCAGTATTTGTTCTACATTTGTTTCCAAAGTCCAAGACAGGTGCATTCCCCAGTATTAATGCCCACCTCCCAATTTCCTGCCAATGGAAGTTCTAATGTATGTTCAATGCTTGCACACAGGTGTTCACCACTAATGTTGAATCTCCATGGCCAACTGGACAGGGAATGAGCTAGCCTCAGATTCCAACTTGTCAGCTGCTTTCTCAGGCTGCCTCTAACACAAGCTGTCCCATGTTGATTTTCCAAGAGCAGGTGCTGAGATGGGGCTCAAGATGTGATGCCCTCAAGAGGGCTGCAGCAGGTGTGGACAGAGAAAAAAGCTGAAGTGAAAGAAAAACACAGGGAACTTTTGATCAGGAGCAAGTCTGTAAGGCTCAAAAATAGCCAGACTTTCAATATTCTGTCTTATTCTGTAATCCTATGAATTGTTGCCCCTGAGCAGGTGTTTCCTTCCTGAAGGTGAAAGTATTGTGATAAATTAGACAGCAGAAGGGTGCTGGCTGGCAGTGGTCTATACAACTGGAAAGGAAGTCCTTCCTTGAAGGAATATCTTGCAAGGAAGGTACCCAAGTACAGCAATGGCACTAGTCTTCCAAGTGTGTCTCTAGAGTAGAGTTTCTGGACAATAGAATGTGTTCATTTTGCATTAGCTCATAATACCAAACTGATAAAGAGTGGTTATAAAGCTCCTGAAAGTGTTAGTGGTTTTATCGCTATGTCAACTTTTGGAATAGTCTTTTGTTTTTGTTTTTGTCATTATCATGTAGCTATTTCCTAAGAACCAAGATATTCCATCCTGGAGACAGACATGGAAAGAGCTCAGTGACCAGCGTTCCTTTGTGCTGTTGCCAGGGCTGCTGCGGGCTTAACACAGAGATTTGCTACCCTGGAGGGGCAGCAGCAGCAGCAGGGGCAGCAAGCAAGAGAGCAAGAGAGGGTGTTTTTGCAGGAGTGAGCTTTTAAGGGGAAAGCAGGTAGTCTGTGCTAGGGTGAACTGGTAAATCCTGACTGGACAAAGTAACCAAATAATTACTTCTGACTGTTGGACCTTGGTGTTTTGTCTCAGGAATGAGTCAATGGCCAAATAAGGGAATAGACCTTGGGGGCTAGAATAAGTAATTTAACAGTCTTTAGCAAGGGAGAGGAAAAGGAGTAAAAGGGCAAAACCTGTCCGCAATTGTTTGGGTTCCCAGGCCTGTGTTTGCCATGCTCAGGCCTTTTGAACCCCTTCAAAGAGAAACGGTGATTTTTGTGTTACCTGATACTTTAGTTATTTTTTATATATATAAAGTGGGTACATTTTGCTATTTTGGTCATAAAATCCTAGCAACATAATTGTGTGGCCCAACAATATCTGCTAAAAATACTTTGGTCTTTCTGTGGGCATTAGCTCCATGATTAGCATCATGTATGGTGTAGAGTAGGAGACAGGTCTGCTTTTCTGAAAGCCTTGTTAGCCACAAGGACTGTAGATAATATCCCAACTATGATAATGAGCAAATTTCCATTCAGAAAAGGCTAGATCTTTCCATAGTAGCAAATAAGTCTCAATGGCCAAAACTCCACAAATTTCACATCATATTTATGTCCTTTGCCTTCTTTGAGTAAACTTTAGTCTTATGTCACAGCCTGCATCTGCAATCCTAATGTCTTAGTGACACTAAAAAGAGAAAGCAAACCCAAGTCTGGAACTTTCTGATTTCAAGTCACTCATTAATTCATTTTACATTGGCCAAAGCTAGTATCTGGTGAGCAAATCAACCATTTATGTGTAGATTATTTTCACACAGAGAAGAAAACAAGATTTGGTGAACATTACCACATTATGTCATATTCCTGTATTGTCCAAGTGTGTTTGTCTAAGGCCAGCTACCTTCTTGTCCAGTTTTTTCCCAGTATCACTCTCTTGATCCCTGTAGCTTCATATATATATATATATATATATATATATATATATATATATATATATATATATATATGAGGAAATCTATACTGATCGGATATATATATATATATCCGATCAGTATAGATTTCCTCATTCTTTGTTCTATCACATTGTCTTGCCCCTACTTTTTAAAAACCCATCGCTCTTGCATTTTCTTTTAAAATTATATTTTGAAAGTTGCAGTAGAGCCAAAGCACTGACTTGAGCTGTAATTGGGATTTTATTGATCCAATGATCCCTAAAATCTTCCAAAAGGAATCTTCATTGTTCTTTTTGTCTAGAAAGAGAAAAGTAACATCTGCATAAATAAACATAGAATATTTCAGACGTGTGCATTGTATATTAGCAAGTAAACTAAACATTGTCCTGAGTTGGGGATTTATGATAAGTGTGGGACTTGGGGATTAAGGTTTGTGAGGAAGTTGTAAGCACTTGTCAGATTTACTGTGAGTACAGAGTTGAATGTCAGAATATTGGGCTGTAACAAACATCACTGGTATGAACTGAGATCATTTTTGCTACTATCATAGTCAAATTCCAAACTCTTGGAGGTACCAAATCTAAAGTATGAAGTGATAAATGCAATGGATGTGGTAAAAATAAAACAAACAAATAAGTAAAGGGAAACATTATTCCAGTGAGTGACAACAGAGGTATTCCTAGAGGAGCTAGGATGTGAGGACACTCCCTGATGAATGATCAATAACTGCATAGAAAAGGCTTCACGGCCCTGCACCCTGATCTGGACCTACCCCTATTTCTTTTTAAGTCATGTAGCTTATTTGTGGAGTTTCATGTTGAAAACCCTAACCATTTTTATTGCGGAATTTGTTCTAACTTTAAGTGACAAATTCTAGGACAGGGAAAAGTGTGACAGCTACATTTATTGCAACAAGTACAAATTTATAAAAGGACATATAATTAAAATTCTGTTTGCTGAATTTCAAATCACACATTCAGAGAAAACCTATTGTAACTTAATTGTGAACAGAAACAGAGGAGGAGTGGATGGGGGCAGAGGAGAAGCGGCGAGGAACAGAAGGAGAGGAGGGAGGGGCAACTGTAGTTGGGATGCAAAATAAATGAAAAAAATTAATAAAAAGAGAAAAAATTTGCAGAGTGTAGCTGGAGAATTTTTCTCCAGCTCCCACCGCCAAGTCCCACCAGTCCCGGAGCCCACTTATAAAATAAACACACAGACTCTTACATTATTTAAAGTGCTTGGCCATTAGCTCAGGCCTATCATTGTCTAGCTCTCACTCATATATTCAGCCCATTTCTATTAATCTTTACTTTGCCATGTGGCTCGTGGCTTACTGGTACTTTACATCTTCCTTGTCTTGGCGGTGGCTCCAGTGGGTCTCCCTTTCCTTCCTCCTTCCTCAATTCTCCTCTCTCCTTGTCCTGCCTATACTTCCTGCCTGGTCACTGGCCAATCAGTGCTTTATTTATATAGAGCGATATCCACAGCAGCAGAGCTTTAAAAAATTTCTCTCATTTGTTTATTTTGTGCTATGGGAATTAATTATAAAACCTTTTGGTAATAGAACTTTAAGGGCAAGCTTTCTAAATTTGTAAGTCAAAAAGTTTAAAGTTATGTTTCCCTAAGTAATTGTAATGAATGTCTATGTCCAAATAATAAGTCACAACACTAAAACGATATGCTATTGTGTCAAAATAAATACAAAAGCCTATATATAGCCACTGCAAGCAACAATGAAATTTTAAAATTCTGGCATATTTTAAATTCCTAACATGTAATTTGAAACTATAATACAATAAAAAACATTATAGCTTATTTTCATGTGTAAATCACTTTCTTTTTCATCTGTATAAAAGTCACCTTTTCAATTTCATTATCACCTCTGTAGATTTCATTTTTTTAAAATGTAGTATATTTTTGCATATTTAAATAATTATCTGCATATTTACCCCAAACTAATTTTAGAGAGAGGAAAAAAATCAGTTTTTGCACTGGCTATATTGCTAGAAAATTGGGATTTTAATTGACTCTGTGTTGAGATTGATTCCTTTCAAGCAGCAGAGTTAAAAGTTCTCAACTCTTACCACAGTCTTTCTCATCTGATTTCAAACTATTTAGTTGGGAGAGTCTGTTCCTTATCAATGTTTGACATTGGTCTGAATAGGAACTAGCAAAATACTACAGATAAATTAATATGTATGTGTCCTTATTAAGCAGCAACAAGGAAAGCAGAGCATATGGCCTACTGCTCAATAGAGTCATCTTTAGGGTAAAGCCCTACCTCTTTCAGAAGACACCAACTTCCATAGCTCCTTAGCTAGGGGTGGGAGCTCAGGAACTCCTTCTACTCCATGTTGGTTTGGTAGCTAGATGGAGAGTCAGTTTTCTTTACTGATGTGGCTTCTGGTAGATTGACCATGCTCTAGTGGCTGGCCCACACTCAGAGGTGTGTGGACAGCACACAATGGAGAACATGAAGCTGTGGGAGGGGTCAGAAGGTGGGGGGATTCAGAAGCTGTGGGGTGGGTCAGAATGTGTGGGGGTGGGTCAGAAGGTGTGGTGTGGGTCAGAAGGTGTGGGGGTGGGCCAGAAGGTGTGGGGGTGGGTCAGAAGATGTTGGGGTGGGTCAGAAGGTGGGGTTTGGTGGGTCAGAAGATGTTGGGGTGGGTCAGAAGGTGGGGTTTGGTGGGTCAGAAGGTGTGGGGATGGGTCAGAAGCTGTGGGGGTGGGTCAGAAGATGTTGAGGTGGGTCAGAAGTTGTAGGGGTGGGTCAGAAGGTGTTGGGGTGGGTCAGAAGGTGTGGGGGTGGGTCAGAAGATGTTGGGGTGGGTCAGAAGGTGTGGGGGTGGGTCACAGGGTATGGGGATGGGTCACAAGATGTGGGGATGGGTCACAAGGTGAAAGGAGATTTGAGAAGACTTAAGAAAAGACTGAGGGGATGAATATTATCAAAATGCATTGTAGAAAATTTTGAAACAATTAAAATGTTTTTTAAAGTTATCATTTTCACACACTAACACCATCTGTTATTAGTAGTGCAGAATACAAGTAATCTTATACATAGAGTCTCACAGGAAAGACCTATTAGGCTCAAGGACTCCTGAAGCAATTATATTTTGCTTGAACACATTTCATTTTTAAGGATTTCATTATTTTGGGTTTTTTTTGCCTTCTGTATTCTTTCCTGGCTATGATATTATTTATCTTTTAAAAACAAATTTCAGTGCCAGCTGGTGACTCCCCTATGCCCCCTTTTTAAGATACCTGTCTTCTTCACCCATTTTGGTTCTTTCCTATTCTGCTGTCAGATCTTTACTGTCCATTTTTCCCCAGACTTATTCTAGGACTATGTTTGTGCTTTTCCTTTGATTTCCATGTTCTTACCCTTGCTGGCCACATCTTCCTGATGTCTTACTAATGCAGTGTCCTTGATTCTTACCCAGTGCTCCCTTGTGATACTTAAATCGTGTAGCCACATGAGGAGGACGTAGCACTCATATATTGGATCGAAACTTATTCTAGATATGTCTGTGAAGTTATTTCTTTAGATGCCGGTAATATTTGTATCATTAGATGTATGATAAAGCAGATCATCCTCTATTACATGGGTAGTCACCACCCAAACTGATTAAGTATTTATAGACAAAGACTTGCTGTACTAGAAGATAAGGGGACTTGGTCAGCTGACTACTTTTAAACTCAAACTGGAAATCTTCTCTGAGTCACTATTTAGCTATATAACTTGGAGAGGTTGGACTTAATAAATCTTCCCATCTCCATGAGAAATCTTAAAATCAGTTCCTTAATGTCCTTGTTTACTGTAGGTTTTCCATGTCTGTGTGTTGTGTCTGCATGGATTTAACCATTTTCAGTTTTATAATACTTGGAGAGGGGAAAATATAAGACAATTAATTGTGTCTATAAGGAATTTTTACACACTCTTTTTGTTCCAAATACTCTTCAAACAACTATTTACATTGTATTTTCATTGTGAAAGACATTATAAGAAATTTAAAGATGATTTAAACATGCACGGAAGAATGTGTATAGGTAATATGTAAATACTGCATCAATTTATATAAGAGACTCAAACATGTATAGATTTTGGTACCAAGGAGAATCAGAGAACCAATTCTCCCTGGATGCTGAGGGATAACTGTACTCCATCCTTTGGTCTTGTTTTCTGAAGAACCATTGCATATCCTGATCTGGCTTAGCATGATCCTCTGCTCTGAACTCAAAACTTCAGGGCTGAAAAGTTTATCATTTCAGGCCGGTGCTGTGAATGAGTTTCCCTTATTTAACAACTTCAGGTCTTTTGGATAGCCCCTAACAACTAGTTCATCACAAATAATAGAAACATCATCAGGCTTGGCAATTGGTCTGCACTCTCAATCAAGGGCAGCGATATACATAAATAACCTGTTCATTGCATGTGCCCCCATGAATTCCAGTCTCATTGCACAATGTTTATGAAGCAAGTAGCAGGACCTTCTAAAAAAGCCTAGAATATTCATTTCTTTTCACAAATAGCAAAATTATAGACAACATAATGATATAGACACCTCCCACCAGTTCCTTCCCGCATCTGTACTTGTGGGCAACTTGCAGATTAAATTTTATACATGTTATCATAAGCAGTAGTCTGGCTATTGTTACTCCAGGTAGCTACTACCCACATTTAAAGGAAGTGAAACCGATGGTTACTCATGACCTCTTTTCTGTTTTTGTCTCCATTAATGTGGTCTCATATCTTTCTGATTTTTCTACTTGAGTGTTTTAAGAAGGGCAAAATTTTCAAATGTTCAGAGTTAATGAACTCCAGGCTATCAAATGTTTTTAAAAAAAACTGAGGGAAAAGCCCAGAATATATTGAATTTACTGATTTTTTATAGCATTATTTAACAAATAGTTTAACTAACATATATGCAAATAAATATATATGTATCCATACATTTATATATATACGTGTGTGTGTGTGTGTGTGTGTGTGTGTGTGTGTGTGTGTGTGTGTGTAAAGTGATTTTACAAAATTGTGAAAGAAATCGTGGTCATCACAACCTGTTAGTAGACCTTTTTCATCATCTACACACCCTCAAAATTCCTCATGTCCATTTGCAGGCCATGTGTCTAGTCCAAACCCTGAATATTAAAAACACCATCATTTTTATTTCTACTCAGATTTTCCCTGTCTGCTCATTTCCTATAAATGAAATTGCACAAGGAACCTTTTGCATGTGGCTTTTCCCATTTAGTATCATGATTTTTAGGTTCATCCAGTTAGTGTCTTGTGTGAGTGACTCCTTTTTTATGGTTAATGATCCAAACTGTGGATATATAGCTTCTACATTTCCAAAGAGACTTTTTTGTGCATTTTCCATTTTTAAGCTGCTATGGATATTGAACTCTAAACCAGTGTCTTACTGTGTATATCTTCTGTTGGTTCCTTGCAATAGTATCTCTGAGTCACATAGCAAATTTGTTTGTATTTTTCAAAATGTCAATACATTGTACTAAATGGGTATAGCATTTTACATTTCAGCAACAGATGTGGATGCTCCATGTCTCTCCAACCGAACCCTTATTATTTTTTGTCTGAGTATAGCCACCTAAGTGCATATAAAGAAATGTTGATTTAAATTTAAAAATTTGTATTCTTCTAATGATGAATGTGGCTTACCATCTTCCTATGTGCTTACTGACCATGGCCTTATTTTCAGTCAAATGCTTATTCAAATCTTTTACTTATTTTTAAATTGGATAATGTGTCTTCATATTTTGAAGGATTTTTAGTTCAAAGATATGATTTGCAATGATTCTCATCCAATCTATGCTTACTTTATATTTTAATAGTATTTTTTTTGAAATGGAAAATTTCAAATTTTAATTGGTGAGTTTTAAATTTGTTTAATGTGTTTCTGGAATATCATTAAGAACTCTTTATGGAACTGAAGGTCATAAAGATGGTTTGTATGTTTTATGCACAGGCTTGTACTTTCTCCTCTTACACTTAGGTACATTATCTACTGTGAGTTAATTACTGCATACGGTGTGCAGGAAGGTTTTAATTTATAGTCTTGGATATCAAATTGACTATCCTTTCCCCATTGATTCCCTTGGCACATTTGTACAAGATCAATTGACCATAAACATGAGAGTTTATTTCTGGACTCGATTCTGTTTCGTTGATCTCTGTCTATCCCTTGCCAGCACCATCTGTGATGACCGCAGCTTATAAAGTTTTGAAATTGGAACATTTATTTCCTATGAGTTTGACTCCAAAATCATTTTCACTCTTCTAAAAACTTTGCATTTCCACATGTATTTTAGAGTCAGCTTAATTTTTTTCTTTTTTATTCATATTCCTTTTGTTGAGGAAGGATGTTTTTCCTATGTTTTCCAGTCTCTATGAGTTAATCTGTACATCGATATATCCTGTTGATTTAGAGATCTTTGTTTTCTTTCTTTTTCTTTCTTTCTTTCTTTCTTTCTTTCTTTCTTTCTTTCTTTCTTTCTTTCTTTCTTTCTTTCTGTCTGTCTGTCTGTCTGTCTGTCTGTCTTTCTTTCTTCCTTTCTTTCTTTCTTTCTTTTTGCAATACAACTCAGTTCTACATATCAGTCATGGATTCCCTTGTTCTCCCCGCTCCCGCCCCCCTCACCTTCCCCCCAGCCTACCCCCCATTCCCACCTCCTCCAGGGCAAAGCCTCCCCCTTGGACTGAGATCAACCTGGTAGACTCAGTCCAGGCAGGTCCAGTCCCCTCCTCCCAGGCCGAGCCAAGCGACCCTGCATAGGCCCCAGGTTTCAAACAGCCAACTCATGCAATGAGCACAGGACCCGGTCCCACTGCCTGGATGCCTCCCAAACAGATCAAGCCAATCAACTGTCTCACCCATTCAGAGGGCCTGATCCAGTTGGGGGCCCCTCAGCCATTGGTTCATAGTTCATGTGTTTCCATTCGTTTGCTATTTGTCCCTGTGCTTTATCCAACCTTGGTCTCAACAATTCTCGATCATATAAACCCTCCTCTTTCTCGCTAATTGGACTCCCAGAGCTCCACTGGGGGCCTAGCCATGGATCTCTGCATCCAGATCCCTCAGTTGTTGGATGGGGTTTCTAGCACAGCAATTAGGGTGTTTGGCCATCCCATCACCAGAGTAGGTCAGTTCGGGCTGTCTCTTGACCATTGCCAGCAGTCTTTTTTAAATCAAATGCATCCGTTTGGGTTTCATTAATAATTGCAGTTATCTTTAGTTCAGTTTGAGAAACCACCATATTAATGACACTGAGCTTTCCAATCCATGGACATGTGCTATCACTGCATTTGTTTAATTTATTATGGTCTTCTTTAGTTAGTCTAAAACCTATTTGAGGACTTACTTCAAATTTTAATTTTTGTAGATTCTATTTCCTAGTACTTTGCACTTATCAGTGTTCTTTTAAAAGGAATGCTAGATTTTTTTTTTTATTTTTGTGATTACAATGTAATTACATTTTCTTTTCCTCCTCCAAACTATATCATATACCCATCCTAGCTCTTGCTCAAATTCATGGCTTCTTTTTCATTGTTATTATATGCATATATGTATATACAAATATATTCCAAAATATAACTTGCTTAGTGTGTATAATGTTACTCATATATGTCTTCAGGGCTGACCATTTGATAATGGAGAATCAGTTGGTGTGCTCCCCCTTGGAAAAGACTATTTCTCCCTTTCTCAGCAATCCACAGTTGCCTTCAGTTCTTTGTGTAGGATCTAGTAATTTGTGGTCTTTCTCCCATTTTCAGATTATCCGTTGCCTGTGGAGATGCAATTCATTTCTCTTCCTCTTTCTGTAATGGACTTTGGATCCTACAAAACCTTGTTCAAAATGAATATACTTATTTGTGTTACTAGGTATTAAATACACATTTACTTATTCAGTGTATCTGTGTGTGCACACACATGTGCAGTCATGCATTCCAACATCTGAGTATAAATTCACAGGACACTTTCAGGGAATGGTCCTCCTCATCTTGTTCTTGAGGCAGAGGCTCTCTTGTTTTTGTTCCATTGTGCTGCTTTTCAGGTTCCCTGTGGGTTCTCCTGTCTCCCGCTCACACACACATAGAAATACTGCACACAGCCAGCAGGAGACCTACCCCATCTCATATTTTTACGTGAGTTCTAAGGATCAAACTCAAGTTGTCAAGATTATACAGGATGTGTTCTTATCCATGGAAGTGTCCCACAGCTCCTCAGTAGATATTCTGAAAATTCGTTTGGCACGAATTTTGTTGTGTTTTTATACACAGGGTCAAGTTACTTGACAAAATATTTACTTTTTCCTTTCCAGTTTGGTTGAATACATTTTGTTTCTTTTGCTGACCCGATTGCACAGATGAGAACACTACATGTAAGCTAACAAGAGCTGAGAACAACCATCCTTGCCTTGCCGCTTGTCTCAGGAGAGCACTGTGTCATCCACCAGTGAGTATGACCTTAGACAGAGGGTTTCCAAGCTCCCTCCACACTGAGAACTTCAATCAGGATGAGGACTCACTTGCAAAAAGCTTTTCTCCATCTACTGAGTTGATTGAATGTTTTCTGTCTTCTCTTCTACAGAACTGACCCACAAAATAATTGATTTTTACATGATGAATCAGCCATGTATCATAGAGGTGATTTTTTTTTTTTTTTTGGTCTAGTCACAGTTACCATTGATTTCTTTCATTATTTTACTCTTTCCTATTTTTTTATTTTCATGCTAATTAATTCCTTACTTCTATCTGCTTTTGAACCATTTCCCTCCTGATTTTTAAGGCACAAATTAAGGTTATTGTCTTTGTATTTTATCACTTTATATCATAAATATTATAATTGTGTGATGGTGGCACTGAAATAATCTTAGTCTAAAATAATATAAATTTCTTTGTTTTCATCCAAGATTCAACCTTTTTTTCAATCTGCCTTTGAATTAAAAATGTGATGTATGTTTTGATTAATTTGGTTTTGATAGAGCATTGAAACTGTTCCTTAACATTATTTTGTGAACTTTTATCCTTGCTTTGTATGACATAAATTTCTGGACTTTACAATGGCATTTTGGTATAATATAATTTCATCAGAAAGTTAGAAAAAAAGTTTCCCTGAGGGTGGCAATGACTTTTAATTATACTTCCTTGAACATAGTTATTTTGTGGCTCCTTTACAGTACAAGGGAAACCAGGCCGTAAACCTAATTGGCTTTGGTGTGTTCCTTGCTGTGAACTCTGTCAGGTGGGAAACTTGTATTTCATGGTTTTAGAGTGAAAGCCATGGTCATGACGCCTCCAAAATGTGCCTTCCTGAAGCCTTACCTACAGGAGTCTTCATTTCAACACTGTTAACTCTTTGCTCCAGGGCCTACTAAACATGAATTTTTCTGGGGCTTAAGGGAGAATGCTAATTATCTGTGAATTGTGCATTCCGCGGTTGAAATGCGTGGGATTTGCAGTCTTGGCCTAGCACTGTGTCAGTGGTTAGTCCCTGAGCTTCTTTCTCTGAGTCTTCCAAGTCCTCATTGCGTCATCTGTGTGCAGTGTACACTCTTTCTCCTAGACATGTGCCACTGAGCTTCTCTGAGTCTTCCAAGTCCTCATTGCGTCATCTGTGCATAGTGTACACTCTTTCTCCTAGACTTGTAGTCAAGACTAAGTGACTGCAGAGCAATTTGCTCAGCATCAATAAATGAAACCTGTGTCACAGTGTCATCTGAAAGACACTGTAAGGAGGGGTAGCTTTTCTGAGAAGCCAGGATTAGAAACAATGGTCACCAAATGTTGGGTTCCTCTGCTCACAGGCCATTTCTAGAAAAACCGCTCCAGCGTGAAATGTAATGCTGCCCTCCCCACAATATTGTTTCTGTTGTTATAAGATTACAAAGAAAAGAACTTTAATTTTGTTTCTTTTGTATTGTGGTGCTAGGGTTCCAACCCAAGATCTCAGAGAGGCTAGGAAGAAATGATAGATTCTGTGCTTTCAACTAAGCGTAGGTACATGCCTAACCCACATCACAGCCACAGATCTTTGTCCTTCTAGGACTGAGTCAGGAATCAAAAATTATCACTTCTAAATGAGCAATATTGTTACATGAACTGGAGGATGGTAGGGATTATTTACTGCTTAGGGTGTGAGATAGGAAGTAAGAATAAAAATTAGCTGATTAAAATATATCAATAAAACATATTGGAAGGTTTATTTACTATATATTTGTATATCATACTTGCAGAGTATATATTTCTCATTGTATTCAAATATAAATTTCTGATGTTAGAAAATGTCAGTTTGCTCATAGATAATTGTGAAGGAAATGAAAAATAAATGAGAGTCCATGAATACACAGACTATCTGCTAGAAAAAGTCAATAAATATGAACACACACACATATATATATTTATATATGTATACATATGTGCATAATATAATTTTGCTTTTACCCAGTCAAATGTAAATGATAAAATTAGTTCCAAAAAATGACTATTAGTGATAATATTTTTTGTGTTTCTGTTAAGTTATCATTTATTATATCTACAGAGAATTACAAAACAATTTCTATAGTGAGTTAAGGCAAAAGGTCCCATCCTTTCTGTGCCATCATTCTGGTCACACATGTAGGTTTTATATTAGTTTTACCACGTCTCACACTTTTTCCAAGTTTGAGAAATAAATGAAACCTGTGTCACAGTGTCATCTGAAAGACACTGTAAGGAGGGGTAGCTTTTCTGAGAAGCCGGGATTAGAAGCAAAGCAACCTGGAGCAGCTAAACATGAAGCAATCAGAAGCATCTTTTGTTTTGATTACAGCAATTACCATAGCTCTTGCCGATTTTTCTATCCACTGCTTACTTATTATCTCATTATTTCTCCAGAGAAGCTAAGGTTGAATGTATCATTCCTGACAACAGAGTCAGTGTGAAGACATTTGTTCTTCTCATGGGGTAGGAGTGGAGGGGGCAGGTGCATGGTGTCTATGGTGACTAGTTGTTGACTGGGATGACAGGGATGGTGTGTGTTTATAATTAGTCCCTGGAAATTAGGTCACTGTTGGTGCTCTGTATTGTTTTCATTTTCCAGAATTCATTGCTGAAAATTGCTGGCCACCTTTCTACTGTGTCCCCTTCCTCATAATAGCTCAACTATAACTTCTGTGTTTCCTTTGCCTGAAACTGAGCTGAGGATTGGTACCTAATAAATCCTGCACCTCTGACTGGTGGTGTACAGGCACATGGCAACTTCAGGAAAACTAGTCAAAACCCATGAATGGTAAAAATACACAGACCTTTCAGCAAAACTCATTACATGAAAAAAAATCTTCAATAAGACACATAACGATCATATTGTTATGTGTCCATAGCACACTGAAGTTATTCTACTGTATAGGAATGCCAAAGTGTAATACTCTCTCAGACAATTTGAGTAGAGGATTGGCAGAAGTCCAATTAATTCTTAGGTGAAACTTTCATACTTAACATATAGAGGCTATCAAGTAAAAGCAAAAGCAACTGAGACTGAAGTTATGGAATGACATAGCAGAAATGGAAATGATAGGAAAGGCAAAGGTAAATGATATCTGTGTAGGAAATGGCTTTACACAACAAGTATAGGGAGCACTGGGTAGTGAATGTCTTGTAATTTCTACTCAGTAAACCTCACAGTTCGTTCAGTAATTATTTTTTCTACCTGGAGTTGATATATACCTGCATTTTTGTAGCTCACCGAGTTTATTTAAGAAGAATATTTTGAGGGTTTTTTTCCCTCTCTTGAAAGATTTTTTTTAAACTGTACCTATCATTGTTGCCAAGAAAAGCATTCACTTTGTCCAATTCATCATGCCTAAGTGTGTATGTGTGTGTGTGCGTGCGTGAGTGTGTGTGTGTGTGTGTGTGTGTGTAAATATGTGTGTGTATGTGTACATTTGTGACTATGTGGGTTTGTGATGTGATGTGTGTCTGTTTATGTGAAGAAACAATCCTCTCTTCCAGTCTTCGCAAACTGCATTCCTTATATAGGTGAACACTATTTTCACTGGATTCTTACAAAGTAAGAGTTCCTTTAGAATACCTGGGCAGATGGAGCTGGGTCACAGGCAGCTTCCATTTTATAGTACAGGAGCAGAGTTAGTGGGCATCATATTGGAGGAGCAAGAGGGGATGATCTGTGCTTGGTCCCTGGAGAGGTAGTACTGCCCTGGTCCACAGCTGAGTCAGGCTTTGGTTGAGCTACAGTTAGGTCTCTGGTAGCAAAGCTATTACTTGGAAGGTGGGTGGTTGTGGCTAGCCTCCACTCCAGAGGACAGACAAGGTTGACTCCAGAGCTGATGGTAAATTGCATGGAAAGGAGTTTACAGGAAGAAGGGGTCCCTGTCAAGTCTGATAGATCCTCAGTGGCAGGCCTGCACTGGGAAATGGGTCTATATTGTCAGTCGTTTTCAATGGTCAGTTATTTCCTATTTCTACAAATGTTTAACAAATACTGCTTTTAGAGTGGCCCAGACACTTCTTGAACTTAATACACAAAGAAACAATATTCCATTCAAGTTTTTGTTTCCAGGGCTGAGATGGCTTTTTGTGAATTTCACCTTGGTCATAGTTGTTTGTTTGCTTTGAATAATAATTTTTATTTATTCATTGAGAATTTCAGACATAGATATCTACCTTGGTCAGATCCATAACCTACTCTGCTCCTCCCCAGCACATTCCCCTCCTCTACATGTATTATTTTTTCATGATGTCATTAATAAAAACAGAACACATCTCTGCCATGGTGAGCTAAGGTTCAGGGGAGGCAGAGAATAAGAGGAAAAACACTTGATATATTAGTATTATGAAAAATATATATAAAGTAGCAGAAAATGTACTCTGCTATGCAGTTTTTTTTGTAGAAAAATTCATTTAAATTACTTTGGAGAAAATTTCGTTTCCATAAATCACCACTATATCACAGTATGTTTTGGTGATTTGATCAGAACATAAATGCCCATGGACAGGCCCTGGAGAAGAGATTGAAAATTATAATTTTATTATTAACCTATGCAGTATTAGCATTAGTTAATTTTTAAATTGTACCTATTTTCAAAATTACAGACTTCAGCATTATTGTGTGTTCATTAAGCAAATTATTTTACAGAGACCATTTAGTGCATGAATAGACACATTTGAGATCATTGAACACAATATAATAGAAGCAGAAAGCTGTAGCTATGTGACCACACAGCGGGGAGCCACCTTCTCTGTGCAGGCACGGGACAGCACTGGTGTTTCCTTTTTACTGCTTCAGTGTTGAAAGACACTCAGAGCATCATGTGGGTGTGAATCTTAAAAGCAGTAATGGAATAACTCAATTAAACAGGACACAATGTGTGGATTTTCAAGTACAATATGCAAATTAGCTAACAGATTATCTTGCTACAGAAACATTTTTTTGCAGTTAAATATAATTTTATGATTCTTGCCAGTTGAGAAGTCTTCCTGCCCATTCATTTCAAAAAGTTTTTCTTGACTGAATTTCATGTGCCAAGAAGTACTCCTTTTACTTCCTCAAAAGACATTGGGCTGGGGAGATAGCTCAGTCAAGATGAAGTCTGAGTTTTATTCTCAGATTCCACATAGAAAAGAAGAAAATGGATGTCATGGTGGGGCTGTGGTCTCAGGAGTGTGGAGGTAGAGACAAGTGGGTTTCTGAAGCTTCTGGCTAGATAGCACAACCTATTTGACAAACCCTACGCCAGCGGAAGACTGTATTAAAAAAAAAAAAGGCAGACAATATCTAAGAAATGATATCCAATGTAGTCCTCCTCTGGCTTACACACACAGACACAAACACACACACACACACAGAGACATTGACACACACACACACACACACACACACACACACCTGCACCAGTACGTACATGTGCTCCCACATACACAAACATGCACATTTAACACAAAATAAGATAGCATTTTTCTCTTCAAATAATTTATGCTTACTAAGTGAAATGGATATAAATATGTTATTATATAGTTAGTATCATTTTAATAAGCTCTCCTTGCCATTTAGTTTCATTTTCTTTCTTGCTTAATTTACCTTTTCATTTTAATTTTATTGTTTGTAAGTACTTTCCATCACAATGCAGGAAAGAATTTGAGAAGAATTTCCTCACATTATACAATGAACATTTAAGAAAAAAAACACTTTTTTCTTTTGTTTTTCACTTTTAAGGGGAAACAGCATCTTATTGTTCCCATGTATGCACACAGGCAGAACTCTGAGGAAGGGCATCCGACACCTCAACCCTTGTACAGGATCTAGTCACTTACTTCTCTTTGGGCCACAGTTCTACCTCTCCATCACAGAGGCAAATTGTTTTATTTCCTTTTTTCAAGAAGAACACAGGTGTCATAGCTACCTGCTTTGCCTACTCTAGCACAACAAGAGCACATGGCAGTTTTATCAGAGGACAAAGGACTCATGCTTCATACATCAGTCATTTCAGTTCCTTCTTTATACAGCATCTCGTCTCTTGATCACAGAAAGAATCCAGGCACTAAAAGCCTCTCTTGTCTTTCAGGTGATCTTCTTAACAGGCTCTGTCACCTGTGTCTGAGCCTTTAATGGTTATAAACATTTCACAAAGACTTTGACAGAGCAGTGGACATATAGCTTTCAGGAGTTGGAGAATAACCTAGAAACATTGTTGAAGTACCAAATCCATGGGCTCATTTTAGAGATTTTGATTACACAATGGAGTAGGAGCAGGGCGATAGATTGGATTTTTAATCTTCAAGGTCATGCTTGTCATTTAGAAGCACTTTATTAGCGTGATTAACATATTATAACCTAATATTAAGTGGAGACAGAGAAGAAGTGATTAGTGTAAACCAGTGCTTGGGGAGAAGCCATCGAAAAGAGGAAATGCGCCAAGTTAGAGAATTCAGGCAATGACAGAAAGGCAGACATCTCAGGGATATAAGTTGTTTTAGCAAACCAAATAATTGAAGGAATAGTAAGGTAGAGATGGGGAAATGTATTTGTATGGATGGAAGATAGATCGTATAGGAATAAACATGGCCAAGAGAGGAGTTGAACACTAAACAGTGAATAATATTTTGTTATTTTTAAATGGTATTATATGGGCAGTATAACAATATGATAAACATCAACTTTTAGGAAGACTATGAGGAAGTAATAGGAGAAAAACAAAACGGAATTAGACTAGACACAGCAAAAATAAAAACATCAAAATGTGAAAAGCAAAGTCATCTGGGTAAATCAGGATGAGAGTTTAGGGTAGGATGTTGCTGAGATAACATAGAACTGCACTTGAGGTAGGATCTTGAGGTCATTGATTAGATGCAGGAGCTTGGAATTGATTGCTTCCTCAGTCTTTAAGATTGCTGGTGCTATTAACTGCAATGATAAGGTAACTATTACGAAGGAAACTTAGCTCTCCAACACTGACTTACTTCAAGGTATAGAGTAGAAACTTCAGGAGAATAGCTATTTGACATACAGAGTCATTCATTTTCCCTCTGGACAGTTTTGTATGCAGGCCTAGAGTTCAGTATAAGAGCCTAAGCTGAAGGAAAACTAATTGTAGGCATTGTGTAACCATCATATTGTCTTTGGGCTAATAGGATTGAGTGAGATCATTCAGCAGACCATAGAAAAGAGAAACTTAGGAGAGAAAATGTAAGGCATACTAATAGTTAAAGAATAATCAAAGAATGAAGAGCATACTGTGGACCCTGTGAAGGTTTAGTGAGTTAAAAGGAGGGACAATGGGCATACAAAAGGCCAGGGATCTCTAATAGCTCTGACATACACATGGCTTAAAGGCTCCAGTTGCAGTGAGTACAGAAAGGACTCTACTGTATTTGGTAGTAAGAGAATCAGTGTTGAATCTGGTGAGAATTACTTTAGGAAAATGGCAAATATGGAAACCTTATTTGTATAGCTTAAAGAGTTATGGTGAGGAATTTGGCACAGAGAATAGACTTTTTCCTGGGAAAGCACTTGAAGACAAAGTATTGTCCTCCCTTATCAAATAACACCTCAAATCGGTACAACCTATGAATTGGTACCAGTAGATAATCAAGATTAAGGACCAACCAGAGGTCAAACCAAGGACGCCATGAACTTGATGTGGGAGGCTCACAGGAAGAACCAAATCAAAGGAGGAGAGAACGACTGTCAGGGCGATGGAGAGGAACCCCCGGCAAGCAATGACTGCTTCTCAACTCATTCCAAACACATTTAGCTAACAGAGACATGATCAAAGCTTCAGAGAACCCTGTCTCAGAAGTCTGATTGTGCAACCCCAACTTGGCAATTAGTAACTGAAAAACCACATTCACTGTCTGAAAACCACCCACGAGTACTTTGACATTTATTATACGTAAGAGAATACACAACCCTGGTCTGAACCGAAATGAATGGAAAACAGAAAGCTATTTGCAATCATTTCAATCAAGTTTCTCCAAACATCAGACCACAGAGTGATATTGCCAAGTCCAATAAATAATGTCTCGAGAAATAGTTCATTGCATTTTTGAAATATCTGTGCTCCCAACTTTGCATACACACACACAGATAGTCCCTCTGAAGAAAGCAGTCATCTCAACTGTTCAGAATGGCTGCATTTCACCACAGGCAGCAAGTTATGAACAATTTACCTAAGTTTTTATTGTGGATTTTAATTAATATAGGAAATAACTGGTACAGAAACATTTAAATTGTGAGAGTATTATTATAGAATGTCTTAACTTATTGGATAGAGGGCTGAGAAATGAAAAATTCTAAATCTTTTAAGAGAAACACATCTAAAGCCTGATTATAAAAGCAGAGTAGGGGTTGGAAAGTTGGCTCAGCCATTAATATCTCAGGCTGCTCTTCCAGAGGACCAAGATTTGATTCAAAGTACCCACAGGGCAGCTAATAATAGTCTGCAACTCCAGTTTTAAGAGAACTGACACCGTTTTCTGGCCTGCACGGATACCAGGTAGACAAGTGATATATGGACAAGCATGCAAGCAAAACACCCATACATGCAAAACATTAAATAAAAGCGAGAAGAAATTATTATAACCTAATAATCAACAAAGTCAATAAATAAAAATGCCTATCTCCCTTCATTAAGAAAGTAAGTGATAAAAATTACTGGCAAGGAAGTAAACAGAAGGAAGACATCATACACTGCTGGTAGGTACATAAACTAATCCAGTCACTATGGAAATCAATATGGACATTTCTCCAAAAATTCAAAATAGATCTTCCACAGGAATTTGTTCTACCACTCCTGGATATTTATCCAAAGGATGCCAAGTCAACACATCACAAAGCTATTTATGCATCAGTGTTTACTGCTGCACTATTCACAATAACATCATTATGCAGCAACCTAGGTATCTATTAACTGAAGAATGGATAAGGAAAAACAATGCCACCCTCTCTGTGTGTATATGTGTGTATTTCAACCATAAACAGAAGGATATTATTTCATTTGTAGGAAAATGTTCACAAGTAGAGATAATTAAATTAAGCCAGCCTCAGGAGGACAGGTGGCATATTTTCTCTGATTTATGGTTCCTAAATTTTTATAGAGATATACAAAGATATATGTATGTATTAGACATGAATATAGAAGAAAAACTGTTGAGGTGAGAAAGGGTGACTACTGGTAAGAAGCTTAGACAAGAAAACAGAGGATGGAGGTGCTGAGGAAAGGATGCTCAGTATGAAACATTTTCCTGCATGAAGACGTTAAAAATAAATTTAATAAAAATAAACTAGACCTACTTGTTTTAGTAATGCCCTGCTCTTGTTAAACAGCCTGCCACTTCTACAGTGCGATTCTGTTGCTTTAGCTACTTGCCTCAAATTGCTAGCAGCCTTTAGGTATTCATAAATCTTCTTTAAAAGGAAAGGTTGCATAATGCAGTATGTAAGCTCTCTAACAGTTCTGTAACTTATCACTGACCACATGGTGTAGCCAACAGGGGTTTGTGTTCTCACCATTCTGAAGGCTGGAGACTAGAAATTTAAGGGAAAGGTTTTATTCTGGTGGTTCCACGAGAGAGTTCTGCTCCAGATCCACCACGCAAGAGCCACTTCTCTCAGAGTCTTTACAACCTCTGTTTCCCCTAGATGTCTATACCTAAATTCCTTTTTTTTTTATAATAATGTGTGTTGATTTGAATAGCCTCCATAGATTCGTGTATTCAAAAGCTTTGTAGAGGTATTTGTGAAGGGATAAGTGGTGCGGCCTTATTGGAGGAGGTATGTAGGTGGGGATGTGCTTTGAGCTTTCAAAGCCCATGTCAGTCTGAGTGAGCTCTCTCTTTCTCTCTCTTAGTCTGGTACTTGTGAATCAGATGTTAAGCTTTCAGCTACTGCTTCAGTCCCATGCTATCATGCCCCTGTCATGATGATCATGAACTCTAACCCTATGGAACCCTGAGTCCCCACATGAAATTATTTCTTTTATATGTTTGTCATGGTGTTTCTCATGGCAATGGAAAAGTAACTAATGAAACTTACCATGTTTATTAAAACCTGTCTTTGCATATAGCCACGTTCTGAGATATGAGGAGTGAGGAACTGAACAATTAAATTGATGATAGGAGAAATAATTAAACCCTAATACTTATCTTCAGTATCTATTACTAGGTTATTATACACCTGTATCTTAAAACAGTGGCTTTGTTCCCTCATGGTGTCTATTGATCAGGAACCTCTGGTTGGTTCAGTTTCTGAGAGACTGCAAGCAAGCTTCCACTAAGAGTTGAGATCTCTTTTCAAGACTATGAGCAATCGATTCTGATCTCACATGTTTGTTGACAGAATTCAGTACCTCGCTACATGGGTCTCACCGACATAATCAACTTGTGTTATCAAAATCAGTAAAAGAGGAAGTTCCTTTGTGGGAGTAGTGTGCCAGACTTCCCATTACCCTTGCCACACAGGATGGTTAGAAATAGACTCAATGGGCAGAAGAGACATGCCCTCAATGAGCATCAGAAGGGAGGGATGCTGAGGTTCAACTTAGATTCATTCTATAACAGCAACCTTCCCTTGCAGAGTTACACTGATTTAAAGATATTAAAAGCTCACAGAATACCATAGGGGGATAGCCTATTAGGCAATTAAGATAAAGTATGTCTCTCATCTCAGCATCCAAGATGGTCTACAATTTGCTTCCAACCCAGTTTTCTAAATAATATTCTTATCTATCCTTTGATTACCATATAACTCAGTGCTTTGTACAGCTCACTCTTTGAGGTCCCAGGATTCTATCTAAAACTTTACTAAGTCGCCTTTCTAAATTCTTTGTATTCTTAAATTATACAAGCCCAGAGATTGTTTTCCTGAACTTCTCCAGCTGGGATGATATATCCCTTTAGTTTTTCATTCAACTGATAATTCTTTGGGGAAATGATAAGACGTTTCCCATGAAATTTATAACAAGGAAAGAATCCAACTTTGTCTTTTTCTTGAAATTTACATTCTAGAAGAGCAGACAAGCTTTACAAAGAGTCAATTAAGAAGCTGTAGACAGAGCAAAAGACTGTGCAGAAATATAACAGGGTGCTTTTGGATTGAAAGGAAGAGTAACAATTTTTGGTTGGAGTAGTCAGAAAAAACATGTGGCACTCAGCCTTCAAAAATGGAGGAAAAAGCCAGGCGGTGGTGGCGCACGCCTTTAATCCCAGCACTCGGGAGGCAGAGCCAGGCGGATCTCTGTGAGTTCGAGGCCAGCCTGGACTACCAAGTGAGTTCCAGGAAAGGCGCAAAGCTACACAGAGAAACCCTGTCTCGAAAAACCAAAAAAAAAAAAAAAAAAATGGAGGAAAAAATGAGACAATGATTTCCAGTGAAGGAGGACTCTGGGACTGTGAGAAAAGTCTGAATTAGGACAGAGAATGACGTTCATAGGAAGGAAGAAAGTCTGACCTACTCAAAAGGCCATACTTATTCAGCCATGTGAACAGTGCATCAGGATTCCAAAGAAGACTAGAAGTCTTAAAGGTGGCTCAAAGCCACCTCCATTTCTATATAAAGTTATTGCCAATAATCTGTGAGCACCATTAAGAAACAAGTGGCCCTATCACATTTAAACTTTCAAAAGACCACTCGTATGATTTTCTCTGGATAGAAGAAAGATAAAGAAGTAGGGAGATCAATTACCATTGAGCTTTCAGTGTATAACTGGAAATTAGTTTGTGATAATAGCATTGTCCACAACCAGAAGTTGAAAACTGTACCCCTGAATGCTGTTGTTATTTATTTCACAGGACACATAAGCAAAAAATGATTTCCTTATTTTTATAAGTTGTAAAAATGAAACAAAGTATGTGAGATTGTGTATAGCCACAATACCTAAAATATTTACTATCTAGATTTTTTTTTGTGTGAGAAAACTTACATTGTGGTAGCCATTTAACAGTGATATGTTGTGTGGTATTCATTATATTCTTCAAGAAATGTGATCTCAATTCTGTGAGTTTCTCAGTATCTCTCCAACAGTATATTTTTCTCTTCCAGCATCTATGTCTGATGCTTTTGTCTAAGAACCAAGACTGATGAAGAAATTTAATTTGATACGCCATGGGATAGTCAAGTGAAGACATTAAACAGAGTTAGCTGTATGAGCCTGAAGCTCAGAGGAAAAAGAAGTCTTGGATGCAAACAGAAATTTGGGACTTGTTGGTTTATAAATGTTATTTAATACTACAGGAAGGGACAAGATTGTTTAGGAATGGAGTGGAAAGTGAGGGAATGATATAGAACATGGAATAGTCTTGCTTTTTTATAAGCATGACTTAAAAGGAAGCTTGATTTTCCATCATTCTGTTGTCACATAGCAAATTACACTTGCAGTATAATTCTAGATTCTGCCTTACATGAGAGGAATGAAAATAATATCAATAATTATATTTAAACAAAGTGACTTGTTCATATATGTGGAAACTTGCAAATCTCAAAGGAAACATGGTTTATTTTCCTCTTGTGCCCCACCTGTAGACATGATCCTTTATATGTAGTAGACACTCAATGTATGTCTCCATTCAAATTAACTCATCAGTCTTTTAAACTTCTCCTCAAATTAAAAAAAAATGTTTTAAACAAATAAGTTCAAAGTGGTCTTAATACAATTGCTTTTCACATTTGGTAGGTTTAGGTCATCTGTTGGTCTATTGACAGGGTGCTTAACAAAAATTAGCAGTTTTTTTTTGTTTGTTTTGTTTTGTTTGTAGCTATTTTCTACACTACAGGACAGATGATTATTGGACCATACTCTTTTTCAAAAGTCTCATTGGAGAGATTAATTGAGAAAATCTACTTTGTACCCTTTAAAACCAGTTATTTTGTTTGCACAATAACTTTCTGTCACATTTGTGTAGTGTGTTCATGTTGTCCATACATGTTCCTTTGTAAATGCATGTGTACATGTGGGTTCAAGTGAGCATGTGAACATAGGCATATAGAGACTAGAAGTCAGCCTCAAATGTCTTTTTAAATCTTTCTCCTTGTTTGTTTGTTTTGCTGTGGGGTCTCTCACTAAACTGTGAGCACTGCCACTTAGTTAGGATGGTATGAGTGAGCTTTAAGGATCTGCCTGTCTGTCTTCCCAGTTCTGGATGATAGACATGCCCTGCTGCACCTGTACTTTAGCGTTAGTGCTGCTGATCTACGTCAGGTTGTGACGCTGGTACAGAAACACCCCATCCACCAAGCCATCTCCTTCTGCCTACAAGATGCCAGAGATTTGACTGTGTTCCAAGATAACGCATCTTACAAAGCTGACAAGTGCTCAGTAGGCTTAGCCATGAATCCTCTGTTTTACTCACCTTTTAGAAAGGCATCTTAAATAAAGTCCACATCATTCACATGTATTTAAAATTCTCAGTGAAAACTGTCTTCACTTTCCACTGTGTAGGTTTGCCTAAGCAAATAATTTTATCCAGTATGTTTTACATTTGCAGTGTAACAAAGTTGCCTTAAATTAGTTTGAAGTCCATTATAGATCCACCCTGAGCCAGCTACTGTACATGAACATAAATGAAAGTCCACGGAGAACTCAGTCAATGTGACACTGGGAGGTAGGTACTCCCTTTCCACTCCTCCTCCTGTTTTTCATCTGCTAACTTATTTATTAAATATTTGTTTCAGTAATACAGTTGTAAAGTCTTCCTTTGATATGAATTCATAATTGAAAAACTGTTCCATTAAACTTGCAACTGAGAGTAATTTCAACTAAGTATCTGAAGGTTGCCATAAAATAGGATGTTCATATCACCTAAAGTTGTTACCTTTGGTTAAACCTCACTTCTTTTATAGTTTCTACACACAGAGCACTTTCTGATGTTTCCCCATCCAAAGCACAGTCAACCCACTGTTCAGTAAACTTTGTGTCCTCCCCATAAGTGTTGATAAATGATGTCCATGTTTCCTGTTTCACTGATACTGCCAAAGCCCAGGCAGAGATTTGTAAGAACTATTGTCACAAGTCCTAAAGTCACATAGAGTGACTTGCATTGCTGTGCTCTGAGGTATGATCTTCAGAGTCTCTTTTGGTCCCCCACACTCCCACTCTTTAATCTACATAAAACAAGGTGTGTGTTAACAGTTTCCCCGAGCCAACGCTGTTTGTCGCTTTTAATTCTACAAAACTTAAAGACTGTGTGTTGTGGAATATTAGTTGAAGATGTGTTACATTTGTTTATGTTGTGGAACATTTGTTTAATGATGCAAAGATGTATTGCATTCTTTTATGTTGCCTTTGTTTAATTCTATGAAGCTGTCTTACTTTGTCTAAAATACCTGATGGTCTAATAAGGAGCTGAATGGTCAATAGCTAGGCAGGAGAAAGGATATGTGGGCCTGCCAGGCAGAGAGAATAAATAAAAGGGAAAAAAAGGGGGAATGAGAAGAGGAGAAGGAGAGAGGTCGCAAGGGGCTAGTCACCAAGCTACACAGCGAGCCACAGAATAAGAAGTAAAGAAAAGTACATAGAATAGAGAAAGAAAAAAGCCCAGAGGCAAAAGGTAGATGGGATAATTTAACTTAAGGAAAGCTGACTAGAAACAAGCCAAGCTAAGGCTGAGTATTCATAAGAAAGACTAAGCCTCTGTGTTATTGGGAGCTGGGTGGTGGGCCTCCCAAAGAGCCAAAAGAGTAAAGAAACAACAACTGCAATTGTGAATTGGGAAATCATTTGAAATAGTGGAATTTCTGACGTGAAATTTAAATCATTTCATAACATTTAAAAAAATTGTTCTTTCATGTGTTATATCCCAAAAGCAGTTTCTCCTCTATAGATGAAATTTCTAAATGGTCTTATTAAATAAGAAACACCAAGGGTGGATAAAGCACAGGGACAAATAGCCAAACGAATGGAAACACATGAACTATGAACCAATGGCTGAGGGGCCCCCAACTGGATCAGGCCCTCTGAGTGGGTGAGACAGTTGATTGGCTTGATCTGTTTGGGAGGCATCCAGGCACTGGGACCAGGTCCTGTGCTCATTGCATGAGTTGGCTGTTTGAAACCTGGGGCCTATTCAGAGTTGCTTGGCTCGGCCTGGGAGGAGGGGACTGGACCTGCCTGGACTGAGTCTACCAGGTTGATCTCAGTCCATGGGGGAGGCTTTGCCCTGGAGGAGGTGGGAATGGGGGGTGGTCTGGGGGGGAGGTGAGGGGGGCCGGAGGGGGGAGAACAAAGGAATCCGTGGCTGATATCTAGAACTGAGTTGTATTGCAAAATAAAAATAAGATAAACAAACAAACAAAAACAGAAACACAGAGCCAAATGCAGAGTTAAAATCTAAGAGATCAGAGCAAGAGCCACGACTCCCTTTAGCTTACCACTCACTGTCATCCTTCCCCTCAGAGAGACCTTCCTCCTGTGTGTCTTGTGTTTTATTGCCTTTCCGTTCTGACTTCTCATTGGCTCTAAACCCAGCCACATGACTTCCTCGTCACTGCCTGTCTATACAGACCTCCTGGTCTCTATGGTTGGTAATGGTATTAAAGACTCAAGGGTCACCACGCTTGGCTGTGTCCTTGACCACAGAGACTCTGCCTGCCATGTGATTGGATTAAGGGCATGGGCTACCACTGCCTGACTTCTGTTCCTGGCTCTGGCTCGTTAATGACCTCTGATCTCCAGGCAAACTTTATTTATTAACATACAATTAAAATCACATTTCAGCACAATTAAAATATCACCACACTCCTCCTTCGTCTCTTCCCAGTCCCATTCATTTTTTCTCAGAAAGATCCTCCTATGATGTCAACCCAACATGGCATACCAAGTTGTAGTAAGACTAGGCTCCTCCCGTTGTACTAAGGCTGGATAAGGCAACCCATTAGGAGGAAAAAGTCCCAAAAGCAAGCAAAATAGTCAGAGACAGCCCCCTCCCCCAACTCTCACTGTTAGGGGTCCCATAAGAATACTAAGCCACACAACTGTAACACATGCAGAGGACCTATGTCAGATCCATGCAGGTTCCTTGGGTTGTCGGTTCTGTCTCTGTGAGCCCCAGTGAGCCCAGGTAAGTTGATTCTGTGGGGTTTTTTTGTGTCCTTGACCCCTCTGGTTCCTAAAATCCTTCCTCCCCCGTCTTCTGCAAGATTCTCCAAGCTCCACCAAATGTTTGATTGTGGGTCTCTGCATCTGTTTTCATCAGTTGCTGGACAAAGCCTCTCTGGGGCTAGACCAACTAACGACTAGTCCAACTTGAGACCCATGTCACAAGAGGAAGCTCACCTCTTAACACTGCTTGGAAGGTGCAGATCCAGAGACAGGAAAGGCCAGAGAGGATAAAACCAAACATAACTGGCATTAAAAACAATACAGACAATGAAATGATTCCTAATAATAGTCTGTCACACCTTGTGTTTTTTTAACCGATCTTTATTTTTATTAGGTGGTTTGCAAAGTGATCCTTGACCCACATATGTTAGAAATAAAAGTGAGAAGCCCATAGCAAAGGGTGAGGAATATCTCTACCTATGTGAGATATTACACACTATGTTTATCTTATTTTTGTAACTATGGAATTACAAAGAGTTAAATACATATGATAAAGGATTTGGCTCCTTAACATCTGTAGGTGGTTTCATTGTCTTTTTATACCCATAGTATAGGCAGTGACTTTTCATTAGTATTGTGTGGCTCACTACAGTAAGAGTGCATAGGCCTCTTTCCAAGTGCCATGCACGTAAAAACATCTCTTGAGGTCTCCACCCTACAGAGTATCCTGAGCTCATGTGGCCCATATTGTCATTTTTACTTCTGATCTCATTCTCTTTCAAGGTCTTTGCATTAGTTACATCTGATTTTTGAATCATTTTCTTAAATTTCCATCTTTAATGAATAGCAGTTATTTTTATTCTACCACCACTCCACTGTTATCAGAGGTGTGAGGTCACTCCTGACTTCTCCTTCCCTGAAATGTGAACTCTACATCTCTTCCTATATCCTCAGCATACTGCACAATACTAGAAAACAGTAGACTTGGGTAAATCATTAATGAAAGAATAAATGGGTTAATATGACTACTGTCATAATTCTGGTTAATATCCAATAGGAAATCAGTTAAAGAACCAGTTGTGGTGCTGAGCACATGTATTCTGCTACAGTTAGGAAATGCTGTGTTGCCAGGCGGTGGTGGCGCACGCCTTTATTCCCAGCACTCGGGAGGCAGAGGCAGGCGGATCTCTGTGAGTTTGAGGCCAGCCTGGTCTACAAAGCGAGTTCCAGGAAAGGCGCAAAGCTACACAGAGAAACCTTGTCTCAACAAAACAAAACAAAACAAAACAAAAAATGGAGATGCTGTGTTGCTAGACACCAGAAAAGAGGCAAGAATGCCCCAAGTCAATTCTAATTTAAAAATCTTCCTTTCATACCAAATAGTGGAGCTTATAATGGCAGATGGTAACAGGTGCTTATTAAATACTCCTCATTTCAGGAAAATAAGGATTACTTATTTTCTGTACACCATTTAGTAGCTAAACTTACTGTTTAAAAGTTACATTTGCTCATTTTCACAAGCCCCCAATATTCTACCCCAAATAGTAGGATATGCCAGACAATTCCTAGCTGTTTAGTAGTTGTTCAAATGGGACCATTTACCATATCTAAGTGAAAATCTTGTCTTCTAGGCTCAAAGTATCATTAATGTCTTCTGGATATTTCAGAGAGACCACAACAATAAATAAATAAATTTATTTATATATATATAAACTCCTTCACTGTGTAATTATGCAGTCAGAGATTTAAACTCTTTCCTGAACATAGAGGTCATCTAACATAATTATTGGTAATCATGCTTGGCTGTATGTACTTTAATGCTTGTTCCTCTGGAGATTAGCTTGCCTTCATATATTATTTCATTAATCCCTACCCTGACTATGTAAAAGAGAAAGCAGTGGGTACTTTTTATGCTTAAAGTGTTATTTCTTCTCAGCTGTGGCAACCAGAGTCCCAAGGAGGTTAAGCAACTGGCTAAGGGTCACACCCTTTGTCAACTGCTGATTTAAATGGTTTTATTCTTATCTCTGCCATTCCCTGTGTGAGCCACACCGCCTTCAGATGCATTCCCTCAGGCTTCACTGTGTAGTATCCTGACCTATAGCAGGGTTGAATTTTATTAAGTAACACAAGGTTAAACCTTAACAAAATAGGCCCCGGGTCAACAGGGACTATACTACTCTTGCTTTCTACAAGGTCTTCTTCATATGAATGAACTGTCAGAATAATTTCATACTTCATTATTCTTCCATGTTTGCAGATAGGATTCTTCTGTTTACTGGTGAATAGAGAGCACACAAATATGTCAAGGCAAAGCAATGAAAATACAGGATTCTACCGTCAGTAGAATTAATGTTTTCTCCTAATGGCATTACTACAACATCATAACACGCAGCGACTTTGATGTCAAGAACGTAAATGAAAGGAAACAGATTCTGAGCTGCCTGATTGTCCTAAATCAATAGCAAACATTATTTGAATATTACACGGAACAGCTGTAGTTCTAGTTTTACGTTTCAGCCCTGGGGCTGCAGCCATTATGCTTAAAGAACAACAATTACAAGCCAAAACAGTATTTTGAAAGGCATTCTGTCAGTTTGCTTCAAAAAATATTTCTTGTTCTTATGAAATCTAATATAAATTGATGAATAAACTTCACTTCTGTAATGAAGAAGGCAAGGTCATCCCTACGTAGGAATATTATATATATATATATATTTTTTTTCATATGTATGAAACCCAAAACAATGTTTGGCTGAGGCAAGTTCAAAACAAAAACAGGAAACAAGATGATTGCAGAAGAGTCTCATGATATTTTGTAGCAGTGCTTCTTGGATCTAGCTTCAGCCTAAGGTGAGGTAAAATCCAACAGGGACCCACTGCTCCACATCTAGAAGGTTTCTCTGACTGCAACTCTATGAATAACTCCCCCAAATCTCTCATTCTGCTCTAAGCAATCTTAGCCTCATTGGGTAATTAATTCTTTTCACTGGAATGTGCTGTCCAAGCTTTGCTACATATTTTTCCTCACATCTAGAATTCCTGGAAAGAAACAGAAATAAGACACTGTCCCAACCATGAGTGCCACTCTTCAAAGAGAAATATCTCCTCTGTTTTGTTTAAATCAGAAAAGCAAAGCCCAGCAAAGTTGCACATAGCTGGAGTTTAAGATTCAGTTTCTCTGCTGTTTTCCAAGAGACAAAACAAATGATATATAGAGAAAAATCTATCACAGCAGAAGCCAAGACCCTAAGTGGGGGTCCACTTCTTTTTCCCCACTGATTTCAAATATTTTAGAAACATACACTTTTAGAACACGGACACACAAAACAAATTATAAGTACATTGTAATGAGTTCCTGAAAGATGACTTTTTAAAAGAAAGAAGCATTAAGTTCTAGAAGCACAGATCATAACTGTGTTAAACTTGACTCACAGTGTACTTTAATAACCTGCAGGGATGATAGGAAAAGGACATGGAGATAGAATGATTAGGACATTTTTTTTTATCAGTAGACCATTTTCATATACAATCCCTTGATATGTTTCTGATTTCTTCATGCTGTTTCCTGTAATTAATTATAATTCATGGGTACCTTGAAATTTCTCTTATGTATCAGTTTGGTCTTTCCTTTGAATTCTGTCTTTCTACTACCTATTCATGAGAACTTCACACAGTTTCATTTGAATGAATGGAAATCACTTCCAGATGAGGGATAGCCAGCTCCTCATCCAGACTTTGCTGCCAATTGTAATGACTGTAATGTAAGCTCCTCACATGCCACTCTGGGTCTCTTTCTTCTCATTGGTACAACGAAAATGACTCCAGCATAGACTCAGAGGACTGCTGTGAGAGTAAAGAGGTAACACACTGTCCATTAGACGCTGTAAACACTATAAAATGTCAACATTTATTTGTAGCATTATCAGAAAGTTTTATTCTTTCTTTTTCTAATTAGCCTTTCCATCCCCCACTATTTTCTGTCACTTTTTAAAAATGAGTATCTGCAGTGGAAAGAGCACTGGACTGACTGGGATTCAAGGTAACTGTGTTTCTGTTCTGGCCCTAAACTTCTTATTTTTATGAATGATTACTTGGGAATTTCACTCACCACTTCAGGTTTTTAATTTCCTTGTTTATGAAAATGAAGGAGATAAATTATAGCCATATTTTCAAGGCATTCAAATCAACCTATGAATTAAATATCAAATAAAAGACACAGAGCTAGTGGCCAGATCTTTACTTTCTTGACAAATCACATTCCAAAAACCACAGTGCCCAATATAAGAAATGTCTGCCTCCATTGCACTCAAAGCAAAGGAAATCATAATCTTTAAAAGGAGATGTCTTTTTATTAGATAAATGTAACCTTAGGTTAAAGTCACATGACAGAATGATAAAATGGAATATTTTACATCAGTTCCAGATGACTGCTCAAGACAGTGCCTTAATATAAGCTGAATTATGACACCATCATGAAGGAACAAATAGTGAGACTATGGAAACAAACTTTGTGAATCTAGGCATCTTAGCCGCCACTTTACAAGCACAAAATTATTGAAAGTGAAGATAGTAGTGGGAGTTTGGGAAAAGCCACGAGGCCACAGTCTACTTCCTAGTGTCTGTCCACATCCTTTTCAAACTACTGAGGACAAAGGTTCACCCGAACTACTCTGAGTTTGTGATATGTGCTCTGGAGTTAGGTAAGCACACTGTTTTACCAATTATGGTTGTCTGAAACATCAAAAGAGAAATATTCTTTCCTTAGGAGGTAAATGGCGTGTTAAGCTTTCCACAGATATAGTAGGCAGGAAAACACACAGGAGAAAGGTAGAGAGACAATCAGGAGGACCTGACATACTGCCCAGGATTCTCTCTGTGACTGAGTGACTTGGAGGAAATAAGATTGTGAGCTGAGGAAACACCAACTTAAGAAGCAGTAGGTGATGCTGCCATCTTGATAAGATGTGTACAGGTAAGAATCTTGAAGGATGGAATAAACTCACATGCTCTGTGATAATTCTTCATCAGAGAAGAAGATCAAATCCAGCATTAGACTGATACAGAGAAGTGAAGCCATGCATCATGGCAGATTTAACTGCAGCGATTTTTTTTATTTGAAATTTAAAAATTCATTTAAAATTATTTATTTTATTATGACTATGACTGGTCTGTATGTATCTATGTCTGTGCATCACAGTACCTATGGAAGTCAGAAAAGGGTATCTGATATTCTGGAACTGGAGTTACAGTCAGCTATAAGCTGCTATGTGGGTGCTGGGAATCAAACCTGGGTCCTCAAGAAGAACACACAGTGATCTAAACCACTGATTCAATTCTGTTCCAAAAAATACTTAATTGTTTCCCTCTTTTCTATAGAAGTTTAAAATATTCAAAAATCAAAGAGTGGAGAAAGTGGTAAAAGAACAGGATTGGAGGAGGGCAGAAAAATGCCATATAGATTCTATTTCTGTAGTGCTGGTGCCTACTGTGAGGTACCTCAAGATGTTGTGAAGAGGAGACTGGGTAAAGCTTTTATTATCACATCTACAGGCAATATTAATTATGGAACATGGATTGTTTTCAGGTAAGCTAAAACTATCATGTCACTCAGCCTAAGTTTCATGGGCAGGAGAGCAAGGTCAATGAAGAATCATTAAAGGAAAAGAAGACAAGAGTTGAAATTGGGTCTAAAAACCCATCTGGCAGGTATTGGATTCCAACAACCTGCACTCATTGTTGTGTGATGAAGCTGTCCTCCTGGTTTGTTGAGGGCTTCTGCTTAGCATTTTCCACTGTATATCCTTGCATTAGAATATCAAGGAACTGGTTAAAAAAAGAACACTTGATAATATCTATTATTTTTAACAATCATAGGTATGAGAAAAGTTGTGAAATATTCACTCATAAATTTTTATTCATCTTCTAAGCCTAAGCTCATTCAGATATTTTTATTAGATGATAATACTATGACAACAATAATATATAAATACCTTCTATGGAAAGATATAGCAATTTGTTATTTTTATCAACAAATAAAAAACTGTACAATCTAGCTAGAATAATAGGAAACATTTCATAAAGCTCATTTTGGTCTTTAATTTGCATGGTCTCTTAAAACTTTAAGTATTGTCAGGGGCAAAATTTTGATTTCTTTATGACAAGAGAAAGGATAGTTTGGGATAAGGATGTTTACCCTCATGGGTCTAGAGTTATATAAAATTTAGTTTTGCCAAGATTGCCAGCCTTAGCTGAATGGCTACTACATTCCACGTAGTATGCTAAGGGTTTTATGCATAAAGCTTAAGGTAATCCTCAGCAGATACTTAGAGAATACTTATTATTATATTAACTAATAAAGAAGTTCAGTAAATTGATGCTAATTTATTTACATTAAAATTCCCTTTATCACAGTTGTTAAATGGAAGCATTAGAATTTAAAATCAGGGCTTAACTTACCCCAATGACCATGACCTTTCTATCATACCACAGGGAAATTTGTACATATTTCTTTATTTCTAAAGATTAAATTGGGTATGTTGGGGATGTCTGTATAATATAAAATCACTTTATGTCTCAAAGTATTAGCTTTATGACTTAAAAATAATTATTTCACCTTTTGTCTTAGACCTTCTAGAGACCTGAGTCCTTTACTCTTATTCTCAAGGATGTAAAGACAGTAGGTAGATGTTTAGACTAATCATTTTAATTAATTTTTTTCTGAAAGTGATACTTCATTTGTCTCTTTTCCTACAAACTAGACAGTGTCTGGAGCTTAGTAGATGCTTCAAAAATATCTGTTGTTAAAAAAAAAATTGATAGTGACCCACCCCTTCCCACCTTAATCATTTAATGTGCATTTATTACATGGTGAGTAATGATAAATGTGGTGAGCAAGCAAGAAATTGTTTCTACCAAATGGATTGCATAGTCTGGTGGAGAAGACATTGAATTGAGCACCAATAGTTAGGAATGGTCAGCACTCCCACGTGAGATTCTAAGGATGCCGTGGGAGTGGCTAGCTCGGTTCTATAGCACAGTCTGGATACTTGTGAGTGTGGAGGTTGGGCCTGGTCAGAGTCATTTTTTTTTTAATATTTCACATTACACAGCAGGATGTGGTACATATTGAATCTGTATTTTCATCCTATTGAGTGGAGAGGAAACTGGACATCAGTGGAGAGAAAAATAACTGAAAATGGAAGCGTTCTCACCCAAGGTCCATCACCCAGAAGGAAAACAGTTATAATAGTTACAGCTCCAGTGGTAGGACCACCAAGGAAATTCCCAGTGACCAGTGGGAAGTGTTTAGTAGAATCTTCTGCACCCAGTCTGCTTAGCTGAACTTCGGTGGCAACATTCTTTCCCTAGAGCGAAATGATGTGTGAAGCTTCTCAAATACCAGATAAAGGAGGCAGAAGGGCATCAAGAGGCCTCTGACATCCTACCCAGGGTTCTCTCTGTGACTGAATGACTTGGAGAAAGTGAGATTGTGGGTCAAGGAAACACCAACATAAAAAGTGAACCTACAGGTAAATATCTGTGGAGAATGGGGATAATCTCACATGCTCTGTGACAATTCTCTACCAGAGAAGGAGATCAAATTCAACATTAGACTGGTTCAATAAAGTTGACCCTTAATCATTGCAGATTTAACTGAGAGTTTATTATTGTTGTTTTTTAAAATTTCAATTAAAAAATCTTCATTTTTAAAAATATGGATTTATTTTATTCTATGTATATGCATGTTTTACCTGTATTTATGTCTGTTCATTAAACCACACAGTACCTGACAGCCACATTAAACAATGTATTCACAATTCATTTAATTTGTTAAAATGGAATTCCAATTGTTTTTATTTACCTATTTAACATTTTTTGTATTTCTTATATGATCTATGGGAATGTATTTCTGTAAAATTATTTTTCGCTCTTCTTCCTTAAAAAAAATAACAATAAGAAGAATGCAAACTAGTAATTTCCCACTTTCAGTGCCTTGACTTACATGGTGTCCCAGTCCATTTTGTGCCGTCATAACCTCGTCACAGATTGATGAATTACAATGAGTAGAATTTTGTTCAGTTCATATTAAGGAGTCTAGGAACACTCATGACCAAGAAGCTCTACCCAGTGAGAACATGACTGCATGACTGCTATGTCTCTATCTATCTATCTATCTATCTATCTATCTATCTATCTATCTATCTATCTATGTATCTATAGCTATGTCATATATATATCTATATATATACATTGCTATGTCATATATATGTATATATACACATATTGCTATGTTATATATATATGGAAAGCATCACATGAAGATAGACTGAGGGACAAACTTGATTTTCTTACAATCTCACTCCAGAAAAATGACATTACTCCATTCTTTAGGGCTCTGACTACATGACCTATGCAACCTTAAAGCTGAGACCTCTCAATACTGTTTGTTGCTTCCACATTAAGTTCCCAGGCCTGGAACTAGGAAGAACACATTTATAGGGTTGTGCACAGTGTTTTCAGTTACAGAAGGCATCCTGGCAGACACACAGAGAGTATTTATTTGGCTTTCCTCCTTTTCTCCTCTGCTCCCTTGGCACTTCTTCCCCTCCCCTTCCTGTCTTTTGTCACCCCCCCTCCCTTCTTGCCTCTTCTTCTCAGGCACACACTCTAAATCTACTTTGACTTTTTTCCAAAGTCTGTCGTTTTCCATTTATTTTTTCACGGAAACAACTTTTCACTGCTCTCAATAAAAGTGTGTTTGTGTTTCAATTTTCTTTATTTACCATTAAAGTTTGTCATGGTCCTGCTTCCAGTAACCTTGGGGCTTCTTGTAACTGCATTTGTTGAAAGAATCCTTTCAAAACTAGCAATGATACTTTGTTTGGTTTTATCAAAGAACAAGAGAAAAATAACTTCCATAGAAATTATTATGCTACATTATTAAGACTGAATCTCCTTCAGTGCACATTTGAGATTTTGGACAATTCAAGTGAAATTATTCAATATTGCTTTACTAAGATCTAGCATGAGTTTTAATTTTTTTTAAAGATAGCCAAGTATTTAGTAATTTTTTTCTATTTCTATAGAAAGTGTCCAAATAACATGTTTTTAAAGTCTCTATGTAGATTTATGGTTTTAATTGGATTACATAGATTAAATCTAAAAATAATTTTTTGGGGTAGAAATATCATGAAAGCCATTGATTGCATAGCTTCCAGAAGCTAATTTTTTAAAACTATTTCCAAGCTGAAAGCAAATTGTAAGCACATTTTTCTCTGATTTTGGTGTTCTCTGAAAGAGTACTTAGTGTACTACTACTGCAAATCAGACATTTGGGGCACAATTTAGGAATACTTTCCTTTAAAATTTGCATCATGAAAAATTTAAAAAGTCAAAAGGAAATGTACAAAACTTTCTCCCAAAAGTGCTACATAAAATTAGTCCTTGAGACACTGGGTTGACAGAAGCATTTGCATTTGCATTTGGACTGAATATATGGATAGACCATTATGAGACACAACATCTATGGACCTAGAACCTCAACCTCTCACTCTGTCTCAGAGTTTTTTTTTTGAAACCTCTTAAAACATACAATGAAAAAGTAAGAGAAAGACACTGAGCAGCAGATAAACACTACAAGTGAGCTCCTGTATAATTTTACCGCTGTACTGTCTTCATTGTATTTGATCTAAAGATGCATTTGCAGGGAGGAAAAACAGAACACATTTTGAAATAACTAGTTAACCCAATGACAAAAATTGGTAAAGGGAAACGGCTTTGATTCCATTCTGCTTCAGGTCATGTGCAGGTCATGCTTCACACAGACTCCATTTTCATATATTTTAATAGAATCTGTATAGGAAATTTAAATAATGATTGTGGAAAGAATCGGATCTACAGGAGCATAGCAAAACGTCACTTTAACACTAACCTCTCAGTGATGGATAAGCGAACAAAAGCAGGAGAAAGAACACTTTTTCCAAGTTAAAAGGCAAAAAAAGATGTCTGTGCCCTGGCTGTTGATGTGAAAGGAATATTTGATTGCAGTGGCCTTGAAACAGGACAGTCTGGGTTTAGAATTATTCTACGAATATGAGATTAAATACCAAAACATTTATTTTACTTAGAAATTCATTAAAAATGAAGAGATTTAAGGGTCACACTGTTCTGTCCTTTAATGTTTTTTAATGACAATAGTACATTAGTTGAAATTGCACTGATTTCCACCCATGTCTTCTCATCTATGCGTACATCGCCAGAGCCAGCATCTACCTCTAAATAACTTAGCTTTAGTTCTCAGTACAGGAAGCATCTTGGGTCTTACTTATATCTTGGACTCCTGTTTCTTATGCCTTTTAAAGACACATGCAGCATCTTTTCAGATAATAGCTTATTCTGCCAGGAAGAGGATAATTGCAGCTTCAAGCACAATTTCAGACTTCCAGGCTGAACTCTTTCAGCATCTCCTTCAGACATAACCTTAAAAACAGCTTTGTTTCCCATGGGTGGTATTATACTTATTTCTCTAATTTACATGTCAGTTTTCTTCTGCATTGTGTGACACATAAAATAATTTAAAGAAATTCTGAGTGAACAGCACAATGTCCGCCACCCAATCGCTTGAGTCAGTGTGTAATAATTGGACTGAATATATGGATAGACCATTATGAGACTTGTTAAAGTTTATGTCAGGTCCACACAATAATTACTGAAGGCCTAATTCAGACCAGCTTTCCCCCACAAAATCAAATAAAGGAGGTACTGGATACACCATGCATCAGAGGGATTAGCCAATTCTCTCTGCGCAGCAGTGACCTTTGTATCCCTCCATTAACGAGTGGGAAAGATTTAACTGCACTGCGGGTGTTATGCTATTTTCCGGCCATTATTTAAAACATGTCAAATTGAGTTCTGCAATGTTTCCGTCTTTTTTAACCTCACCTGTTCCCCAGTCAAAAATCACAATCCTCCCTTCCTTCCTTCCTTTGTGTGTGTGTGTGTGTGTGTGTGTGTGTGTGTGTGTAGGGGGGTGCATGCATGTCCTACATAATTCTGCAGGCATCTAGGAACTGCACACTCTGGAAAGTCCTTTATGGTAGCTACACTGTTTGTTCACTAGGAAGTGAATATCTACACTGATACTTGCCTTGGAGTTTGTCCTGTGTCTAGTTTTCTGTGATTTAATCGCATACCGGATGTAGGTTGGAATCTCTTAGAGGAAAGACAGATTCAGACTTGATGAGGTAATCTTTTACCCTCCGCATCATACTTCACTTAAGTAGTAGTCAACATGCAGCCTTAATTGGCAGTCAAATCAGAACTCTGTTGACTGTAGCTAAATGCATGTTACCTAATTGTATAATTACATAACTTCATGCAAAATTCAAGGTATGGATGCACTTCCTAAAGATGCAATCTCTGAGTATAAATCAATGACTTACTTTTTTGAAATCTTGAGAAGTTCTTTTATTCATTGGCCTGTGACTTCATGGGTCAGTTAATTACTAGATTTCAAAGTTAATTAGGTTAATGGACATGTAAGCAGTACAACTGATATGGATCCAGTTATTTTAATGTTTCATAAATGTAGCTGCCTTTCAGTCTTCTCCAAGGATACAAATAATTAAAAATTATGTGAATTAAGTGAAAGTTTTTCTTTTTCCTTTTGTCTTCATGCACACTTGTCAATTGTGTCTACATTAAATGGTTTTTTAAACACACACACACACACATATATACACATATATATATATTTAATTTTAATTGAAATGAATAATAATTTTAATTTCTTAAATTTTGTTTTCATGGAGTAATTGAAAAAGTTCAAATGATTAGGATGTTGCTTGTGTCTGTTTTCTACTTACAATCATTCGACCTATGGTTTTTCAATTTTATGAAATAATGGATAAAAATGGCAGTAGAATTTTGAATTTTTGGTTTAGGCGAGGGAGATGCTGTATTACACTCTGTCACAATGTGGAGCAGAAACACCAAGCCACAGCTGTCTGCAGCCTACGGTCAGCAGCATAAGCATCCACAAAAATCCAACGTAGTGAGCTGCCCTATGTTATTCAGCTGTGATGCCTAGAAGCTAGGCATATTGAAGCATTTGGGATATGATATTTTTAGCATGGAGCATACTCATCTAGGACTTAACCTCTCTGCTAGGTGAAGAGAGGAACTGAATTTCTTACCCCCAGGAGAAGATTCTTTCCTTAGATCATCCACTGACCTCAGCCTCCTAGAATGCAGGAACTTGCTCCCTTTCTAGAAAGTCCATTATTGGCATCTCCAGAAGTTTTAAATTTTTTTTTCCTTTTAATGTTAAGTCAGTGTCCTCCATTCTCCATCTTCGTTTCATTCTGTCATTGAGATTAGGAAATGAAACTGAGTAGTTTCCCATGACAACCATTCAAAGACTTGTAGTCAGAGATCATGCTCTCTCTATTACTGGCTTTTCAAACTACAAAAGCTCAACTGCCATAGTGGAGCTGTAGAAGACGTACCTTCATAGAACCTCCAGCGTCACAGACACCTTCCTTTGGACATTACCGCCCTCTGTTTAGAGGTCCCCAAAGGAAGATAGCCTGCTCCACATGCGTTATATAAATAAAAGAAAGTATACATATTCCCATTACTTGTGGCCTGGCTTTATAAGTTTAATTTTGTTACTTACCCAATCCATTTAATGCATAAATGGTCAACTAAGGCAAAATACATAAAGCCTTTCAAGATAATTTTTCTTCTAATTTACTTGCAAAATTGCTATAAATCCAGAAAAAGGTTATAAGAAGAGATTCTGAACTCTCTAAATATACTGTGATATTTTTAATCTTAATTTTGGGACTGAATTTATAATTCTTGTGCTCAACCTTACATTATTTAATAATAAGAAGAAAATCTTATTGAGTTTTTACTCACACATTATTTGATTGGGTTAATTTTTATGTCTACATACACTCTGTGAAATATCACACTGAAAGACTGACATGCTATATCTGTCTCTTCAGTTCATTCTGTAAATTAATAATAAAAATCATGTTCATAATTATCTTCATTAAAAAGGCAAATTTTTCACATACAGTGTGATAGAGAAGGTGAAACTCAACAAGGTAAAAGAAAAGGATAAATGCCCCCACTCCTTTGAAATGTACCATCCCAAAGTAAACTTCATAATATACTGTGGAAAGAGGAGCTACCATTTCCACTTTACAAATATAAACATAAAGTCTAATAGCTTGTTAGAAATTGCTTGGTTATAAAATGATGTGCCTTCTATGGAGCGATATTTAGGGAATCCAGTTTTTTTTTTTAAAAAAAAAAACAACTAATGGACCAATGTGTTATCAATAAAACCATTAATAAGCTACAAGATGCTGATAAATAAAAATGAAGAAAAGGACATGTTGGACACTTAACTAAAAAAAGTACTGTCTATATTCTTTCTGGTAATGAAAATAAAAGTGTTTGAGTATAAAGGAAGGTGAGGCTAGAGAGACAGCTCAACTGGTACAATCCTTGCCCAGTGTGCAAGAAGCCTGACTTCAGTGCCCGACACCTTATAAACCAACCGTGGATGGTGGCACATGCCTGTAATCCCAGTACTTGGAAGAAGTAACCATGAGGGTCAGATGATCAAGGTCATCTTTAATTACATTGCAAGTCTGAGTGCAGCCTGGGCTACATAAGTCCCTGCCTCAAATTCTTCCCTCATTGGCTATTGGTTTAAAGAAAGCTCCTGTCTAGCAACTGAAATCTAAACAATTCAATAGGGAAAGATTTAGCAAATATCCACCATAGTATTGTTGTTGACTGAAAAATTGAAACTATTTATAAAATGATTTTAATTTTCAAATTAAAAGAACTTAGAAGGTCTTGGAGGTCATGCTTAGGAATTTGGATTTTGTCTTGTGGTTGGTGCAACAATGGAGAAAGGCAACTCTTATTATTTTTTGTACAACACTCACTACAGTATTATGAAATGGAATGAACTAGACCAGCTCATAATTTGCTTTGATTAGGTTACTTGCTTGTCTGTAATAGAGTATTATAAGAAGCAGAAGCTCATCACAGAGGTCCTAGCTAAGAAGAGGAACTGGAATGGATGCTCCTGTGGGAGCTCTCAGATGAGAGTGTTCACCAGAATGCTTCACCAATAATGTGACTTTCCTTCCCTAAAATTTCTTGTTAAACATACATCTCAGAATGCCTATTCTTGCTGTCATAAGTTTTATCAACTCCCATATCCTTGCCTCATGGTTTCTTTATTCTTGTGACAGTGGGCTACTTACAATTTTAGTATAACAATAGTTCACTGGTTCTCTTAGTTCTCTCCATGGTGATTAACTTTTTTCTTTCAACTCCTAGACTTTTCATACTCCCTATACCTGGATGAGCTAACTGGATATAGCTTTCTACATATGATGGTATGGGTATGTTTAAGGCTGAAGTTGTGTACTCTTACCAATGCTTATTTAATACCAAACAATTATTGCTGGATGAAACAATGTAGTGTGTGTGTGTGTGTGTGTGTGTGTGTGTGTGTGTGTGTGTGTGCATAAATACACACACACATGCAGAGAATGGTCCAATTACAAGAATATATTCCTGGTGAAATATTACAGGTAGGAAGATATAACAGATACAGGTAACTTTCTCCAATAAAATGTGGTCCCACAGTTAATAGAAATTAGATAGTGTGAAGGTCAGGGCAATGGGGAAGTGATCAAGAACTATTCAGAAGATAAATCTGCACATTTAACTAGTTTGATGATGAGAGAAAAAGCAAAGCATCAACAAAGGTCCTGGTGATTCTGAAGGCTTTGATTTAGTTGATACTAGGTAAATAATTAAGATGGGAAGTAATTGATAGACATCAGTTTTATAAATGAGCAAAGGGAAAAACCATGAATAAAATTTGAACAAATTAAACTTATTTGCCTGTGGGTCATCTGAAAGCTAAAACTCTCCTTTGGCACCAGACCTGGAAGGTTAACTTTGAGGTCATAAATATATTTGGTAGATATTTTCATAAACTAGGTATGTGAATGCTATGGCCTCTATGGATGAAGTAATTTTAAGGGTAGACAAAGGTAGGCAGAGGAAGAAGACCATCAAGGACATGGAAAGGAGCTACGGGAAACATTGAAAGCATCTAAAACAACCATGTAACATGCCAGATAAACCTAAAATGATGCTTTAAAAAGTATTCCTCAATATTATCAAAGCAGTAGAAAGTAAAATGTGACAAAGTGCTGTGGGATGTCTTCTGTATGCTGTGAATATGTATGACTACCATTGGATAATAAATAAAGCTGCATTGACCTATGGCAGGGCAGAATAAGGTTAGGTGGTACATTCAAACTGAAGATGAGATGAAAAAAGGGTGGAGTTGGGAGAGATGCCAGCTGCTGCCAAAGGAGCAACAAGATGTCAGCAGACTGGTAATGCCACTCACATGGCAACATACAGACAAATAGGAATGGGTTAATTTAAGATGAAAGAACTAGCTAGCAAGAAGCTGAAACCATAGGCCATACAGTTTGTAATTAATATAAGCCTCTGAGTAATTATTTTATAAGCGGCTATGGGCCTGCAGGTGAGAGAGATTCGTCCAATCTGCTGGGCAAGACAAGACCAGAGAAATTTCCCTCTACAACAAAGATATCTGTTTGACTTGGAAATTCAATATGACTATTCTCAACAGAAAAAGTTCTGGAGATGTTTTCAAGTTAAAGTTTATTGTTGGCTGGGTAGGTAGAAGGTAAACAAGAGAGAACATACATGTGGACTGTTCTTTTAGGATCTATGCTTTTCCTCATGCAGGCCAGTTTCCTAAACTCCTGAGCTGTGCCTATCGGAGTAACAAATGAGTCATTCTAAGATCGCCCTAAATGTAGCCACATGAAGTCTCAGTGTGAAAGATCATAGGTGCTGCTTTCCATATGGAGCAAGTCGGGGCAGGCTCAGACACAGAAAATTAGTCTTTTGTTATAATGAAAGATGAACAAAAAAACGACAGCAGAGTTAGAAGGTATGGTAGTTGATGGAAACAATAAATTGTTAAATCATAAGTCTCAAGATTTAATGGATGATATAACAGTAATTCTATTCAAAAGGTAACGTTTTCAATTTAGTTTGACTTATGCATAATTTTTATTAATTCTTATTAATGATTTTTTTATATCGTTAGCATTCACAAACCCATTTGCTTAGTATTTGCAACACATTGCTTGCAATTGAACACAATATAAAACAGTATCACTACCGGTAGCTCCCCAAAGCCTCTCTTTCCTCTTTACTTTAGGAACTGGACCTATTTTTCTTCACTGGTTTTATCTTTCTTCTTCTTTTTTTTTTAAATTGAAAATAGATTCTTCTCTCATACAGTACATCCCAAGCAGTTTCCCCTCCTTCCACTCCTCCTAGCTCCCCTCCTCCCTCTCCCACAGATCAACTGCACCTCCACTTCATCTTCAGAAAAGAGCAGGCATACAAGAGACACCAGCCCAACAGGACAAAACAAGATACAAGAAGACGAGGCAAAAGCCCCATATCAAGGCTGGACAAGGCCCAGAGGGAGGAAGGGTCCCAGTATCAGGCAAGAGTCAGAGATACTGCTCTGGTGGAAGCCCTGCCCCTCAGGAAGTCCCACCAAGCTCCTCCTCCACAGATGCTGAGTGTCACTCCCACAAGGTATTTAAACTGCACCCCAGAAATAGACACTTGGCTTTTCGGTCTCTCTTTCCCATTACTGTCTGGGGCTCCAGAGAATCACCTGGGATTGCTTTAACCATTAAACTGGGGCTTTTTCTAATTCGGTCTGATTTGGTCTGATCTGATTTGTTGCATCAGCAGAGAGACCTATTGGGATGCAAAAGCTTTTCAGACAAACCCACTTCCACTGTTAAGAATTTCACAAAACACCAAACTAACAGCCATAACTTATTTTCAACATTATTTCCATTTTCCACTGTTATTCAGATGTTCTTTGTAGCTACTTTGTGACCATTGTCAATCCAAACTTTCCTGAGATTTTCCAGATTTCCAACATGAACTCATTTAAAGTCACTAAGTTCTTTTCCTCCTACGTGTCTTGGGGTTCAAGGGCCCCTTTGGAATGTGTATAGATTACATATTTCAAAATAAATGAAAACAGCTGAATTAAACACAGAATATCTTCCTTTTAACTGGGAATATAAGTTAGCTTTTCCTTTTTTTTTATGGCACTTAAAATATTTCTTTGGACTTAAATGTAGGCATTCAAGCTAAACTGTCATTAAGTACTTTGTAGCTAATTCATAGGAGTCATAAATGTAAGTATAAACTTAATAATAAAAATCATATTAGGGGATCACTCAGTCTGTAAGGTATCTGTCATGAAAGCAAGAGGCTCTACTCAGAAACTACACAAAAATGCTATGTGTGGGGCCTTGTGTCTGGAATCTTAGCCCTAGGAGTGGAGAGATAGATGGTCTCTGAGACATGCTGTCTAGGGAGTGTGAACCAAGATGAGCTTCAGGCCAATGAGAAATACTGTCTTAAAGAAGTAGACTAACTTCCTGAGACTAGTACTCAAAGTTGTTGCCTAATCTATACATATGTGTACCATATATACATATATGGAACTGCAGAAACATGAACGGACATGTATAAACACACACCCAAATATAAAACAAATATATATACACATATATATTATAATGAGAAATTATTAAAATTAAATCAGAATTATTTAATACTGATTTACTCCAATGTAATATGGCAAAGCAGTCTGGCTGTTTATGTGAGCTCTGCTCACTTAACCCCCGGAAGCTCAAATACAGACTGTCTTTCAGTGATAAATGTATCTAAAGAGGGTAGATTGTAAATCCACTGTGGGATAAGCCAAGCAATATAATAAAAGTGAAAAGAATTGTACTTTTCATTACAGTCTATTTGGTGGTACCCAACACACCCATGATGGGGGTTGAGATGTTTGCTCACTCTTTGAGAAGGGACTATTCTGCTTTAGAACCACTGAGAATCAGCTTTTATATGTGTATCTTGTTTTAGAGACTTGCAGACTAGAATAAGCTCATAAATGATTAGATTCAAGTTCATATTTCCGAGCAGACAGAGCAGTCAGCATGTCCATCATATGAGCATTTATGTAGTAGCCAGTTTAGATTTATTCTTCACCTCACTGTCTGCTGAAGAGAATGAGCAAGTCACTGAAGCTATTTTATTAGCAGTGCTACACATTGAGTGCTCTTCGGAAGCCTCCTTTTATCACACTTTAAAAATCATTCTCTAATTTAACAACGATATTAAGAGAGCTCTTTCACTCAGTCCAATTACGGGAAAGCACACTCATTTTTTTTAAGGGGTTAATCTTTAGGGATGAAACAGATTATCAGCTTTTGAACCAATTTAAGTAGAATCTCCAGAAACAAAGCCAGGACAAATAATTATTGGCAGTTCACAGGAGGCATCCTGTGCCCACTGCTTGGCAGGATTCCGTTAAAGTCAGCCTGCTTGTCTTAATGGGAAACACCTGTGGTCCGAAATGCATGAAGACAAATCAAACTAACTGTGCTCTGAGACACTCAAGCTAAATTATGGAAATAAAAATCTCCTGGTCTCAGCATCAGCAATGTCCCTCTTTCCCTTGAAACAGATATTAAAGAGACACTATTTAAAAAGTATTATTTCCCCAAGGTATTCCAGAACTCTCCACATTGTCAAAGACTGCATCAACTAGAAGACAAATTCCCAAGACTCCATGGCCATTGTTTCATCAGAGTCCCATTACATAATTGTAAAGGAGCAAGTTTGTGAAAAGACATGCAAATTCCTTGCATCTTAGACTTGGGGAATTATTCACATATCAAAAAGTCATAGAGGATTTTTAATACCACATGTGCCAGAAAAGAGGTTTTAGATTCTATTACTTTGTATAGAAAGAAAAACATTTAACTTACTTCTGAAACAGAGAAAAAAAATAAAGTTTTTAATGTGACCTGATGGGAGGGCACAAGAAACCTTATCATAAAAATGACAAAATAATACACTGTGCATTAATGGATGCTTACAGGAAACTCAAAAATGGTCTTTGGAAAAACTACATAGAGAACCATAGGGAAGGAGAAGTTGTTTTGCTAGAGCACACATGTTGTTATCTAATTCTGAGGTAACATTTCTACTTTCGCTTTTGTATTTTACTGGAAGAATAGTCATTAAATTGGATATAATAGCAGGCAGTTTATTCAGAGCAGAAATATTTTCCTGAGTCTATTAAATTTGCAAGATACCGGAAAGGAGTGGCTGACAACATATTTCAATGATTTTCTGGCCAAGAATGACTTTTCTGTTTGTAAAGAGGTGATCATCATAAGAGAGGCAACATTCATGGACTCAGATGCCTGTGGAGGACAGTGAAAGAGGAGGCTGCCCTGCTATAGCCACACAACCATCCAGGGGATTGGAAAACTCTTTTAGTTCCGCCTCTTCAGTCATAGGGCCTGCCGTTTTGCCCCTCCATTTCTCTACATGGGGAAGTTGGTATCTCACATTAGGGAATGGGAAGCAACAGGTGATTGGTGGCAATAAATTTGAGTGTGACTGTCCAGAAAACAGTAGGGAGATTTGGGAACTGTGACAAACACGAGAGCATATGTTCCTCTAACAGAAACAATCCAGATAATCACACCATTTAGGCAAAAGGCCCAGAGTTCCAATATTGTCCAGCTATTCAATAAAAAAAACCAAAAACCTGAATTTCCCTAAGTGTCATGGCTCATGCCTGTAATCTCAGAGCTCGTGAAGCAGAAGCAGAAGCATTGATGTGATTCTGATGCAGCCTAAGTTACTTAGATAGTTCCAAACCAGCATGGGTAATAGAGAGAATCATGTCTTATCAAACTAATACAATGAAAGAAAAGCAAAAGAAGAACCAACCTCACAGCAACTGCCAACAACTAGGTAAGAAAGTGAAACATGTCATCTAGACTTATCCATGTTTTGATGAGGATTAATGTTCTAATGTCACCTTAAGTATAGTTTTCATCCAATGGTCATTTAAAGCACAGAATAAGTCTATGTGCAGCAAGTTGAATTAACACTTCTTGTCTCTTGGCCATGTAATTTCTGTTGGCACACATTTTGGTATCTCTGTGTTATAGAAAGTAGACTCTAAGGCTAAACAAAAAGAAATTCAGAAATGGAGAGTCACATGAAACTCTCTCCCAAACCCTGGTAACTACTTATCTGGAAAATTTCTGAAGGACTTGGAGAGTAGATGAACTTTATTCCTAGACAGTGGACGCTCCTTTGTTGTGCGATGTTTTGTTTGTGTTCTGACAAATAAAGCTTGTCTGGAGATCAAAGAGCAGAGCTAGCCACTAGTTAACCAGGCAGAGGTGGCACATAGCTTTAATCTCAGCACTGGAGAGGAGGAAGATAAGAAGTTCAAGGCCACCCTGGGCTACACGGGATTGAACCAGTCTAAAAGGGAAATAGAGCCGGGCGGTGGTGGTGCACACCTTTAATCCCAGCACTAGGGACGTGGAGATAGGAATATAAAATGGGTGGAGACAAAACCTCCCCCCCCCCAATTTTGTCTGAGGATTCACAGAGGTAAGAAGTCTCTAGTGGCTGCTGCTCTGCTTCTCTGATCTTCCAGGCAAGCTTTATTTGTCAGAACGCAGACAAAATATCATACAACACTCCTTAGGTGGGTCATACCTTGTTTACTCCTTGCCTGAATTTGCTCAGCTTTTACATGCTCACATAAACCTTTCTACTGAAGAACTACTTATATATCTCTAGGAATCTAGGGTGCCTTAGCCTTGGGGAAAAGTGAACACACTAAGACAAACAGATCAAGGCAGGCAACCTTCTCTCTTTGAACACTGCGTTGATTTCTGAGCTCTTAGGGGAGTTTGTATGAGGAGCAAAATGAAGGCCCACTATTGATCTTGGATTTTTCACTCCACAGATGATATCACACGGTGGGTGGCCTTGCTCTCAAGATCATGTTGGGTAGTGCTGTCCACACTACTCTGTAAATGAGCTCTGCACCCTCTCATTCCCATGAATTACTAAATGCCATTTTATACCTTGGAAGCATATGGCTTACAACTTGTTCTCAATGACAGTACAATGAACTATCTTAGACATGAGTCTCATAGTGTATGCTTTAGCATTCAGACTAATATCCAGAAGTCATTTCACTGGTTCAAAGAATGTACACATTCAAAATGTGATTGCCAATGTAAAAGCCTTCACAAGAGATGATTGTGTTCTTACCTATGTCACCCAACAGCAGGCATCATCCATATACTGAGCTTTTGTGAATCTAAGGCTTAAAGTATGTTTCACTAATTTAGTTTCTAGTGAGGTTAGCACATTTTTTATACGTAATATTGGCAATTATAGTTTATAAGAATGAGTAAAATAACCAGTAAAAACTAGTGATCTTTAACAATTTGGGCAAGGAAAGTAGTTTACAAAACCAAGAAAACATGTCTAATATTCAAAGCAGTTAAGATATTTAGCAGTATCTATGTTGAATTCAGTGAGGTTGATGTTCTTGGAATGATCATATATTGCAATGATCATTAGTGTCAAGCAAAATAGAATTGGTAATTTGATATTTGTCTTATAAAACACTGAAAGTGGTGCTAACATCTACTTAAAATTTTAACAAACATTTAATGTTTTCACTATGAAATGTGTACAGTAGGACTGGAGAAGTGGCTCAGTAAGTCACAGGACTTGCTCTAAAATCTTGAGGTAGGAAATTGATATCCCAGTACCCACAGAAAAAGCTTGGTTTCCCCATCCATGCTTGTAACTACAGCTCCAAGCATGTGCTTATAATGCCAGCTCTTTGCAGGGCAGAGACAGGAGGATTTCTTGGGCTTCCTGGCTTCCAGATGAGCTGCAAAAAAGTGAGTCTGAGGTTCCTGGAAGGAATAGATGGGAAATGACAAAGAAAAAATCTGACACCCCCTTCTGACCTCTTCCTGTGTACATACAGACCTACACAGACTTGCATACATTCACACACACACACACACACACACACACACACACACACACTACATAAAAAAGTAAAAAAAAAAGAAAGTATTCTATAAAGTTAAACAGTTGATATTGGTGAAATTATTAAGGCCACTCCACGTAGTTAAAAGGAGATTTATTTAATGGCGTAACTTACAAATTAAGGGATAGGTAGGTCGCAAGGTCTGGGGAAGGTGTATCGCAGTCCAGCGGTGTTATCTGGAGCTCTGCTTGGCCCACCTCTCCTGTCCAGGGTCCCGGAACCGAGATCTCCAGTCTCCAGGCGCCTCCCTTGGCCCCGCCTTGTAGGCGTGACAGTTGCCAAAGTCTCAATGGGGGTTGGAACTTCCAGATCAAAGCTGGAATGGCTGGCTACCCACTACAGATATTGAGTTATGTCTCTCTTCTAAAGTCATCTTAATATATCAAATTAGCAGAAATGGAGCAATTCTTTAATAGTAAAGTACTTAACCATGTGTCAGCTGACTTTACATCACTGCCACACATACTCGAGAGAAACAGAGTGAATATTTGGGTCATGATTGTAGAGACTTCAGTCTGCAGTCACTAGGCCAACTATATCTGGAGAGGTAAATCTTCATGGCCTGAAGTGCAAAGGAGATCAAAGCTGCTCTGCTCATGCTAGTCAGGAAAGAAAGAGGAGGAAGGAAGGTAGGGGGTCCAGGGAAGGGGAAGTGACAGGATGAGAGAGGAGAGAGGTCAGAACCACAGCCGTGGATACAACCCTCAAGAGCCATGCTTGAAGACACAGTCTGTTCTACTAGGTTCCACCTTCTAAGTTTCCACCACTTCCTAATAACCCACCATATTATAAACCCATCACTGGGTTTCCCCTGGATAAGGCCAGCTCTCTCATAACCCAATCAGTCCTTCAGAGTCTCACTGCTGACTATTGCTGTATTTAGGATCAAGATTTCAACACATGAACCTTTGAGGGGACATTTCATATCAAAACTCTAACTACCATTAAAAATTGAAAGAATAATTTAATTTCATTTTAAAATAGTGGGTTCAGTATACAAGCATCCCAGTGGTGGTATCTTCACTTCTGGAAGAGACTGCAAGGTAAAGCTTTTGTGCTGCCCATAAACTCTGAATCTTTAATGAGCAGGACTTGGATTCATGAGCTAGCTTCTGTAGCTTCTCCTGACTTCTTCAACTTCAAATAAGTCCAGGTCTCATTTGATAACACTGAGGAAGCAAAAAAAAAAAAAAAAAAAACTTTCTGCTTTTTTGACATGCATTTGGTTTCAAAGAAACTATTTCTGGAATTGCACATTTCTTCAGTGTCAAGATGCTCACATGAAAACTCACATGTACTTCCTGATATCATGTTCAAGGTTTTCACGTTTATCGTTGACTTTTTCTTTGAACCATAGTAGCTGTAGTTGGCACACAACTTTTGCTTTGTTTATTATTATTTTATTTCCTTTCTGAAAGATTTCATGTTATGGAATAGCACCCCTACTACTACGGAATTTAAATGCAGCATGTAAATCTCCAAAAAATGTGTTATACATAATGATTCCAGTTTTCAGATATTTCAAATCAAAATTACAGTTTTGCATCTACTAATATCTATCAATATCATTTCCAATACTTTTACATGGTTAGAGTTTCTGTTGATAGAAGGGAGTAATATCAGACATTGGTATGAACTTCTGAAGCATATGGATTTGTTTTGTTCCGGAAAAGATGAAGAGAAAGATAGTCTCATCTATAACACCAATGAAACTGGCTTGTTATAGCTGTGATGACTGGAACCAAGGAAGGAACACTACTGCATTTAATGTTTCTGAACTGATATTAAATGTAATCTCTAGGGGACAGGCTTTGAGGAAACAGGATCAGTATAGATGTATATAATCTTGTTTTTTTTCTGTTAATAAATAGTTTCAGAGTATATAATGGTATTAAAAATTGACATAAAATTGAGTGAAGCTCAAAAGCAATAAAACTGATTCAACCATTATTTAGTTATTGGAATATCAAGGTCAGTTGCAGAATACAAAATCCCATTGTTTTATTCACTGATCAGATTACATAATCCTAATTATTTTATGCTGTCATTGCTGACACCAATATTCACCAGACTGGTGACTTCCTGGACAGCCAGTCTATGAGAGGTGTTAAAAATCAATTCTTTGGAAAGAGTCAGAAGAAATGTGGTTCTAGTTAACTCTGGTTTACACCACCAACTGCTAACAAAGCTGTCAAAATGGAACACGGTCCAGCTGCAGAGCATGGAAGAAATCTCTTATTTGGAATCTGAATATGTGACAGAAAAGAAATGCTTATTTATAACCTCCCATTGCTTTTTAAGACTGGTGACTTGTGCTTAACTATGGGTCTTTTGTTTGCTGAGTTTTCACACAGAAAATCCCCATCTTCATTCTAATGGTCTCTGGCATCCTAAACACAGTAGTGGGTGAGGGTTCAGGGTGCTGTAGACTGAAACAAGACAGAGCTCAATGGCTTTGACTCAAAAAGGAAAGGGAATTAGGAGGTAGAGGGTTAAGAATAAAATATTCAAAGCAACTCTGAAGAATAGGCAGTGGCTGGGAGAGCTGAACCAAGAGGGACCTCGAGTCAGCAAGGCAAGATGAAAACGGGCATAGTTGGGTCTCAGAAAGCACAAGCTGGGATATGTTCAATCTGAATTTTTCTCTCAGTGTAACTAGAACATCTTTGGGAAACTCACCCTTGGCTTTGTAAATGAAGGTTGTTTGAGAGGAGTCAAAGGAAGTTATGAAAGAGCAGCAGCACATATGATCTGTGAGTATCATGGGGGAAAGTTATAAAAATACCAATGAAGAAAGTAGATAACTTGGGTTAACTGACAAGTCTCTCTTTGTCTCACTAAACAAAATTTGAAGGACACACACACACACACACACACACACACACACACACACACACATGCCCAATCATAGGTGTGCTTGGTACAATTTGTACACTGATAATTACATCCAAAGAGAGCTATCCCAGGAGCAAAGAGTCCTGATGCTATGATGAATGAGACAGTAGGGAACTGGAACACATCAGATCTAAAAGGAGTAATTTAAAGCTGTACGTTCTTGGGAAGTTTATGATGATGTTAACAAGGTAAGTATAGTAGGAAAAATATCAGTAGTGGTAGGAAAAGGAGACTGGTATTAACACAAAATAAAAAAATCTTTTAGCATCGAGTGCTGCATAACAATGGAAATTACTAGGAGGCCATGGGAAACCATCCAAGCAAACATTGGTTATTCAGGTCATCACTACTCCTTTACATCACAATCAATTGTTTTTATTACCATTCTCTCTCTCCCTCCCTCCATCCATCCATCCAACCCTCCTTCCCTGTTTATATGCTGACTGTACAGATGTGAGTTGGAGTGTGTGTATGTGTGGGATGTATGGAATACATGCATATGTATGTTTGGGTGTGTTAGCTTATACATGCACTGGGGGCATAGGAGGACCAGTATTCTTTGTCATGCTCTATTGGTGAAATTATTGAGGCCACTCAACATAGTTAAAAGGGAGGTTTATTTAGTGGCATAACTTACAAATGAAGGGACAGGTAGGTTGCAGGGTCTGGGAAATACATAGCACAGTCCAGCGGTGTTCTCTGGAGAACTCTGCTTGGTCTACCTCCAGCGTCCAAGGTCCAGGAACCAAAAGAAGTGGCACATCCAGATCTTGGGTCTTCAGGGTCCTCCCTTGGCCCCGCCTTGTAGGCGTGACAGTTACTGAAGCCTTAATGGGGGTTGGAACTTCCAGATCAAAGCTGGAATGGCTACCGACTACATCGCTCTACCTTGTTCTTTTGAAGCAATGTCTCTCAGTGAACCTGAAGCTCCTATATATTAGCTAGGCTGACAGCCAGGAAGCCCAAGCTGTACTCTGATCTCCTCGTCCGACCTCAGTTTTGGGGTTACAAGCATGCCAGAAACATACCCAATATGGGGGTCCTGAAATCCAAACTACAGTCCTTATACTTTCAAGGTAGGTGCTTTTAGTGACTAAGCCATCTTTTCTGTCTCCTTTCCTCTTTTTTTGTCCAGAAATGGTGTCTCTTGCATCACAGCCTCTTTTGAGCCCACTACATAGCTAAGGATAATCTTGAATTTCCTATACTGCTGCCTCCACATTCCTGGTGCTTGGCTTATAGGTCTTTGACTCCATTCTTGGCTGACTTTCTATTGGTTTTCTATAGCTTATATAGCTTCTACAGTTAGATACAGTATTCTACAACTAGACCTTTGCTTATTCCTTTGTCTATTAATGAGTTTGAACAATCCAGAAGGAAAAATACATGTATCATTGAATTCACATTTCAGCCAGTTATACTAACCTTGTTAACATCATCATAAATTTCCAAAGTTTAGTTATTTTCGTATTTTGAAAACAAAACTCACAATCACATATAGAGGAAATATGATTTAATTTACTACCAGCCATCATAAAGGAGAGGGGAAACTAACAAAACATTTTCATCTGAAAGATGATTTCAGGGACTGAAAGATTTAATTTAAGTAACTTATGTGAAGGAGAAAGCCAGGACAGGAACAGTAAAAGATAAAGGGATGTAAGGGAGAAAGAGAAGAGAGAGAAGAGGTAAAGAGAAGGAAGGGGAGAGGACTGGGCAAGCATGGGAGAATGTGTGTGTTCTATTTCCCAGCTCAGCACCTCTCAAAGGATACTCGAAACAGTACAGTTATGGGGAGAAGGCTACAGAAAGCCAAACCTTGAAAATAAGCAGTGCAGAATTCTGACTTGCAGGATTATGGACCGCAAAATACACCAGACTGTGAGAACCACCACCTACATTTGCAATACCTTACAAGTTAAAAATGTCATGGTGCATAAAAATAGTTTTTGTCTCCACTCCTCTGGACTGGTGGTCTGAGGTTTAACTTACAGAACCTCAGTGGTTTGGATTGCCTGAATATGCATTCCCAGCATTGAAGTAAAATGTAATGGAAACAAAGAGGAAGGGAGGGAGGGAGGGAGGGAGGGAGGGAAGGGAAGGAAGGAAGGAAGGAAGGAAGGAAGGAAGGGAAGAGAAGACAGATATCAACCAACCCTGTTTCTTTGTTTCTTTTTAAGGAAGAAATAAGAGAGACCCTTTCTCTCAGAAGGGCTTGCAATCAGTGCTCTCAGATCCAAAGTGTTTCCTGATTGGTCATAATTGCACAAAGGACTTTTCGTGTTTGTTTGTTTTTCATAAAACCAACAAACAAACAAAAAACAGAACGTGAAACAATGCCACACAGCATCTCAAGGCTAGACTGACTGCTAACTCGCTCTCCCAAAAGCCTGGGGGTTGCTTGAAAGGGTTGGAGCTGTAGCCTCAGCACAGTAGCTCCTGCTGAAAAGCTTCCGCTTTGATCAAGTTCACACAAACAAAACGGGCGCTCTTCCAACCCGCTTGCATTCTCTGCGCAGCCGGGTTCATTTTCTCTAGATCTGCTTCAGTCAGTCCCGGGGCATTAGCAAACTCCAAAGGTGTCCCAGGCATATGGCAAACCCCATGCTTTCCGCGCGGGCTTTGGCTTTGAGTGCCTCTGATGATTCTATGTCGCATGGAAACCCAGCTGGTGATTCCCGGAGCCCGGCAGCACTCCACTTTTCTCCAAATGACCCAGGAGTGGATTTTCCTGTTTGAGGATTACCCTCTCCTACAAAGGCTCAGCTTCTGTTTTCCTGACCCTCTGGTCACCTCAACATCCTGGGAATGTAGCTGGAAAGACAGCTCATCTCCTTGTCCTGGTGCTGTGCAGCCAGGCTGAGGCCAGGTGGGGCTGCAGGAGCAGGTGAAAACGACCCATTAGTGGAAACAGAAACACATTTTTAAACTAGGCTCATATGTTCCATTCACCGCTGAAGGTTTTTATTTCCTCTTTGAATTGTTTTCTTTTTAACTTGTGGTTTTCCTCTTAACCCTGACGTTGGTTCATGTAATCAAAAAATTATCCATAACGGAGAGTTGAAGGGGGTCTTTTAAATTTTTTTTTTTACATTCTATCTGGGGGGAAATGCTAACAGGCTCTTTGAAGTCTGAAAACATCTGGAGTAGCCTAAATGTTTCCACACAGTGTAACTGAGTAACAACTTATCTTTCTCCATCCACATCCCTCTTTTTTCTCACTTTGTCTCTGAAGGCACATTCTTTCTGCCATGAACATTCTCTACCCTTTCTTTTGCTAAATTCCTTCAAGAACCTACCAAAATAGATGCCTAGAAGTTGACTGAATTCTTGCTTATAAGCCTCACATAGTGCTATATACTTTTAAAATGTCAGTTTTACAGCAATTGTAATTAATCATTAAGGGTGTAATAATTAAGAAAAACTCAATCTCACCCCTTTGGTCAGGATTAAACTGGCTGGTATCATGATATATGATATCAATATTTCTTCATGGGTGTTATCGATCAGCACAATTCCTGGCCCATAGTGGCAGCATTTGATAATCAGTTAGTGGTATAAAAGCTGATAAGAGGGCCAGGAAGATGGATTAGTGGGTAAGGTGCTGGCTGGTAAAGTGTGAGGACCTGAGTTTGATACCAAACACTCCCATCCATACAAACCTGGAATGGTGGCATCCATTGGTTTAAAAAAAAAAGTATTCTGGAGTTAGGGACCGGCTGATGCCGGCAGTTTAGTCAAGTCAGTGAATTCTGGGTAGAACTGAGCGACATTTTCTCAAAAAACAACACAAACAGAGTTCTGAGACCAAAACCTGGACTATACCCCTGGTCTCAATACCCATGCCCACACACACGTGCACATGCAGCTGTGCAAAACACACACACAGACACACACAACACACACACACATACACACCCAGACAAGATACACGTACAACACACACACACACACACACACACACACACACACACACACACACACACAAACATACACACACAGACAAGATACACGTACAACACATGCACACACAAACATACACACACAGACAAGACACACACACACACAGACACACAAACATATATACACAGACAAGACACACATACACACACACACACACACATACACACACCAGTTGACTGGGTTGATGAATGGATGACAAAAGCCCTCAAGAATCCTGTGATTTCTACTTTAGGCAGGCATTTGGATTCAGTTAGCACATAATACTGTTTCAAAGGACCAGCTGCTCAGTTTTACTATTTAACAATTTTATAATACAAATTCTTAAAATAATATTGTCATTCTGATTTAGAAAACAATGGCATTTTAGCAATTTTACTTTAAAATATTAATCCAATAATTTCAATTGCCTTTTAGCTTGGCCCTTGCAGAAACTCCTTGAGGATTACAAACTCCCCTTTCCTCTTTTGTGTTATTTCACCCCCAGTGGTGTGGGGGAGTCTCATTCCCCCAGTTTCTTTCTCTCGAATGTTTAATACTGTTACCTAGGTCAATCTCAAGGTCATTTTTAGGACCTCTGGGTCAGCAGAAAGGAGGGAAAATGCAGAGAATAGAGATGCTAGTGAGAGTTAGAAGTGCCTCAGGACTGGAACAGAGTGGGAAGTGCATTGAGGTGGCTTGTAAATCTGAGCAGATGCTCCTCTGGAAGGGGCTGGAAGTTGTCTGGGTACTGTCAGCCTGCATGTTTTTAACACATGTCTCCTATTCAGTAGACTTTGCCTAAAGCCTCCCTGTCTAAAGCTCCAGTTCTGAGGACAGCTTCTTTAACAAGGGCTTCCCCTTCCATCTTCAACATGTCTCTGTTCTGAGTCTGAACAAGGAAGCGCTTGCTCTTTCTAAAGGGTATCCTGGGGCAGGGGCATCTCTGACTCTAGAATCCAAATGTCCAGCATGATTCTCTGCTCACTGCCCACTCTTCCTTTGTATTTGAAGCCCATCTACTATATATTTGTGAGGACAACATAGGCATTGAAACCCTGGGTGAGCCTATCCAAATCTACTACTCTTCCATTCTTCTCAAGCTCACTGATGAATAAATACATCCTAAAAATACTATTGCCTAGTAATGTTTCAAGCCATCTACACTATCACATTCAAAGGTCAAAACCCAGTTATTAATAAAGTGCCAGAACTACTGGTGAAGATGGGCTTCTGTAATTAGGTGATCTAAATAGGAGCAATTACATGTAAACAATTTTCTCTTTTATAGGTTTGGAAAGTAAGACTCAAAAGTTATATGGCTGTAGTTCAACCTAGAACTGAGTAAAATCTCCATCTCTTTCCAAAATGATTTTTTAAAAGAAGTTCATCGGTTTGTTGAGAATTTTAGATTCTTTTTCAGGCTTCCCAGGAAAATAGTAAAAGAGATATGAGTGTTTAGCTTTTCAGAAAGTTTTAAACTTTAGATCTCTGTTTAAAAACTGCACATGTGAATGAAATTTGCATATAATTTCATGGGTTTTATAAAGTGCCTTAAGCCAATTTATGGATCTTTGGCTTAATAACCCCTGCAGAATGGCATTATGAGCCCCATGACATAGAATTCCTTCACAGGACAGAGCTGGCTTGGGACTCCCAGGTCAGATGAAAGCCAGCTTAGATTGGCTACAGAGAGAAACCCGCAATTTCTCATCAGCAGAACTGTTGATATTCTAAGGCATATCATTCTTTGTAGTTGCTTCTGTAATGTGCATTGTGGGAAGCTTCCCGCGAGCATCTGTCCTCTCCATTCACCAAGGCCATCAGTTATTACCTCCCTTGCCATTCCCAGGTGTTAAGCCGGCAAATGCCTCCAGAACTGTACAAAATCTCCCACATCTGAAAAGCCTGGAGATGAGCATCGCTGGATTAAAATAGTGTGTTTAAATATCTTTCTTATACTATCATTATTTGAGGTTTCTAGATATAGGAAGGTTTATATTTATTGAGTTCTGGAATCCTTAGGGCTGGTCAGAGAGAGAGGCATAGCTTCTTGGCAGCTACCTGTCTGATAAGCTGTGACTTTGTCTCTAGTGCTAAACTAGATAGAATTGAGGGTGGGTGGGTGGAGCTATGTTCACAAATGTTTCTAGTCCATAGTCACCTCTGGGACATGCTTTGACCTTAACAAATTCCTGCTTTGAAAAGTAAGTCCTCACTTGTACCAAATCATGCTTTATAACTCAAGCTTGGTTTAAAAAAATTAAGTCTTCCATAGCATTAGTTTGTGATTCAAGTAATAAAAGCACAAGTCAAAGGGTGTATTATATAACCTAGAGTCATGTCTATGGGCCTAGAACCTTGAAGGTCTGTGAAGTATGTGCCATCTGACCTTGTAGAACACGGGAGCAAAGACCGACTAAAAGAGGAAGAGGTTCATTCCATCATCTTCCCTCCACCTCCCTTGGGCTCAGAAAACTGCAGGACTCGTCAGACTTCACATTCACATCCTAATTGAAACCCAGTTCCACAATTTCTTCCTTCTTGCCTTCCTAAGCATTCATGTCCTCTTTCTTCCTTTCTCTACCTTTTCCTTCTTTTCCTCTCCCCCTTTCTACTTCTATGCTTTCCTTTTCCTGTTAGTCCTTCATTTATTATTTAAAGTAATATGTAAAAATAAAATATATATGTGCATAAAATGTAATAATTAAATCCCCCAAAGCCTCCCTACTCACCATAAAACCAAGCTAAGATAATCAAAGCTACTTTATGATCATCCATCTTCCTATAGCCCTACCTCTTTTTAGAAGCAGCTATTATCTTAAACATAGTGCTGTCATTGTCTCGCCTTTTAAAAATTCATGTGCAAACTTCTAATCAAGAACAACTAGATGGCTTGGGTAGGAGCCATTCAAACACATGGACAGTGTCAGTGGAATCACCAAGTCCCTTTGAGTGAAATTCACTCACCCTAAGAGAAAGCTTCCATTCCCAAGTGAGTCCCGCAGAGGACACACTATGTTCCATCTTGAAAGAACTCACAAATGAGAAAACAATATTATGTCCCTAGGAGTCATTTCTGTTTTGCCACATAGCTGAAGGGCATTTTATGGTACTAGACTACAGTGCTCTATGAATATCCCATATTTATTTCGCCTTTTTCCCTGTCATTGGATAATTGGATTGTTTTCACTTTTTTTCTATTGAATGATGTTGTTATGAACACTGTGTAAAAGTTTCTGGTGTGGAGAAATATGTACCAGATGTATTTTTACATTGTTTATTTTGTGAATGCATGTGTGTGGGGGGTTGGGGGGAGTAATGTGTTCTAAAGCAATTGTATGGAATTCAGAGAACAACTTGTTAGAGTCAGTTTTCTCTTATCACAAAATAGGACCCTGGAAATGAACTTAAGTTATTAGACTTATGGCAAGTTCCTTTTCTCTTTAACCAACTAGAGTATCTTGCTTGCCCTCAGACGTATTAATTTTCAGTGTATAAGACATGCCCTAGAAATGGCGCTGCTGAGCCGCAGTGTATGACAATGGGCATGCCTCTATAAAATGCCACCAAACTGCTTTCTATGAGGCTTTTTCCTATGCATAGACCACCAAGGATATCTGAGAATCTGTATGGTCAGGCATTGCTTTATATGTTTAGTATTTCAGACACCTTTCCAATCAAGGTTGGGAAGTGACATCTATTATGATCTGAGTTTGAATTTTGCAGGTAAATGAAGTGAGCTTTTGTTCTCTCATCCGTTTACTTCCCACTTGAGATTCCTTCTGTTTGTAACAATTGCCCACCTACTTACGTATCTCTAGCTTCATTTTTATCTTACTGTCTTACAAAAGTTTTAATAATAAGCTTAAATTGTAATCTATGTTTTGCAAATATCTTTCCTCCAGTATAACTTGTTTACACATTTTGAATAATGATAATAAGTCATGGATTGCTTGCCTATACAAAGAAAGCCTTGAGTTCAGTCTCTGGAACCAGAGAACACCAGACACAATGATGCATGCCTATAACCTCAACACTAGAAAGTAGAGGTAGGAGATCAGGAGTTCAAAGTCAGCCTTGGCTAAAATCCTGAGTTCAAGGTCAAACTGTGGATATGATACCACTCCTTTCCCTTGAGTGGATGACTTTAATTTTTTTATACTGTTACTTAACTCCTCAGAAAATCCAACATTTTTATTAAAACTTTACTCATCTAATATTTTTTCTCTTTGTTACTGAAAATTGTAGGATATTTCAGTAATATTTTGCTTCACCAGGTTTTTCTTCTCTTTTATGAAAATGTATTTTTGTGAGTGTGTATGTGTGTGTGTGTGTATGAATCTATGTGCGTATACATATTTCTCTGTGTGTGTATGACACATACATACAGATTCCCAAAGCCAGGAAAGGCATCTGATATCTTTGAGCTGTAGTTACAGATAGTTGTGAGCCACTGGACGTGGGTACTGGGAATCAAACCGGTTCTCTGGAAGAACATCAAGTGCTCTTAAGAAATGATCTGTCTCTCCAGCACCCTTCCTGGGTTTTTCTAACCTTCCTTTGTGCCCAGACCCAACAACTAGTTAGTATAGAAGGTTTCTAGTCTGTTTAGGCGTTAGAAACAAATATATTCTGGAATTATGCATTGCTGTGGGATGGTCTGTATGTCAAATGTGTTGCTGATCGGTCAATAAATAAATCACTGATTGGTCAGTGGCCAGGCAGGAAGTGTAGGCGGGACAAGGAGGAGAATAGAGCTGGGAAGTGGAAGGCTGAGTCAGGGAGACACGGCCAGCCGCCATCAGGATAAGGAAGATGTAAAGTACCGGTAAGCCACAAGCCACGTGGCAAGGTATAGATTAATAGAAATGGATTAATTTAAGCTGTAAGAACAGTTAGCAAGAAGCCTGCCACGGCCATACAGTTTGTAACCAATATAAGTCTCTGTGTTTACTTGGTTGGGTCTGAGTGGCTGTGGGACTGGTGGGTGTCAGAGATTTGTCCTGACTGTGGGCCAGTCAGGAAAACTCAAGCTACAATGCATCATTCTGAGGAGCAAATGTGCATGAAGAGGAAGGCTTCAGGCTCTGGTTCACACAGCCACATGGCATCTCTTGAGCTTTTACATTTTGGAGGCTAGACCAGATGTACAAGGTAAAAATTAGTCTCTTTGGCAGAATGAGACTAATGAGGAAGTTGAAGGGCCCTGATTCTTCTTTCTGGGAACAAATGAGCTATATTTATCTCCCCCATGTTGCCAGCATTCTAATAATTTAAAATTGATTAGAGTTAATAATAAAATCCCCAAGTAATCCAAGTCCCCAGGAAGCCAGGCCTCTGCTTGTTTGCTGCTCAGTGCCAAGTTTGAAAGAAGTCTGTTTAAATTAATTTACACCTTGGGAATAAGAGCCTTACTTGGGGCTTGGAGAATTACACTTACACAAAACTGGAGACTCAACTTATCTCATCCATGTTAGATGGGGCAATATTGTCTAATCTCAAGAAGACAGAGAAGATGGGTTTCAGCTACTGTTCACTGCAGGAGTGCAGGCACTTGGCATCGGGAAGACTGTGAGTTCTCTGCAAATTTCTCTCTCTCTCTCTCTCTCTCTCTCTCTCTCTCTCTCTCTCTCTCTCTCTCTCTCTCACATGACCAGGATCCTTTAATTGACCTGATAAAATGTATTCAAATATAGACAACCAGATGTCCCCTTCAACATCAGCCTAACAACGTATCAGGTCAATGATTTCAGAGACAATGATAAAGAGGCAGCTAACGCACTTTTTTTGTTTAGTTTGGCTATAATATGGGATGAACACTGAACTTGGTCATTTGTTTAAAAGAGTAGCATGGGTGGTTGCTCACAGGAAGTGAAGTAGGGTTAAAAATAGTAGATTATTGGGATAAGCAAGATTTAATACTGGAAGAACTCAGGGATGTCTCAGTTCACAGCTGGGTTCTAACATCCCCAATTGAGTCTCTTGTGGCAACTTGTTCTCTGAAAAGTCTGTTCCATTCCCTTTAAAGCCAGTGAATGGATTGTTTGATGTCTAGTAGTTTTACGTGAATAAGAAATACACTCCTGTAAGGTGTGACACTAAGTGAATTCTCAAAATGGTAGCCTTATTTTTATTAAAATGTTCGGTTTATTTTTATGATCTTTTCTTCATTGAACAAACCTACAACTATCTAATCTTCTTTGCCTAATCACAGAAGTGAGGCAATTTTCTAGTGAACTTCCAGACCTTCCTAAAGCTAGGAGAAGATTACATCGCTCTTTAAAACATAAAACAATTACTTTATTTTTTCTCATTCTTACTAATCTCTGTGGGAAATGTTACTAAGATTGTGCGCTGAGGAAAGAAAAAAAATGTGTGTGTGTGTGTTTTTTTTTTAATATTCTTTAGATTTACAGAAATGAGGGATGATTGCTTAATTGCCCAATCTTAGAGAATTAGCTGGCGTATTGTGCAATCAATCATTTAACCAACATTTGCTGGGTGCAGCAAAATACTACAGAAAAATCTGAAGCCTTTCTCAGGCAGGACTACACTGAATCTAGCTGATTCTGGAGTATGTTATGTGTTAATCATTTCAATGAAATGTCAAGCTTCATTCCTCTCCTTCTCTACCTCATGTGTGTGTGTGTGTGTGTGTGTTTCCATGTGTGAGCAAATATATATGTGTAGGTGCATGTGTCCATCTGTATACCTGTGTATAGAGGTCAGAGATTAATACTGGTAGACTTTCTTAAAAATAATCTACTGTATATAATGAGGAAAGGTCACTAACTTTGGCCCATCTAGCTGTCTGGCTTGCCCAGTGAATCCTCTGTCTCCAACTTTCCAGAGCAAGAATTATAGGCAACTGCCACTCTGTCTGGCATGGACAGTGGGGTTGGGGATATGAACTCAGGATCTCATGCTTGAGCCATACTTACTTAATCCACTGATCTATTTTCCCACACCCTTATTTCACTATTTGAGCCAGATTTTCTTTGTATGTACTATGAAAATAACAATTGTAATCATAATATTAACTGGTTATATGAGGAAGCATAACATTTCAATGAAGAGAACTAAAACACAATTGTTTTCCTAATGTAATTCAAGATATAATTCAAGTGTAATTGGATGTGTACTCTAATAAACTTATGTAACTATGGAGAATGTAAAATCTTACAAGGCAGAATTAGAAACTAAGGAATTGCTTGTAAAAGAATAGCAATTCATTGAACAAAAAGCAGGAAGAATATTAAGAGAAACAATCTTACTCTGCAGTCAAGGCTGGCCGTGAACTCAAGGCTGTCTTCCAGTGCCAGGCTCCTGAGAGCTGAGATTACAGATGTGAGCCACCACACCCAATGGCAATACACTTTAGCACAATGAGGCAACGAATAAGTTCATGAAGCAGTGAATTATTCAATGTGGCTTAACAAGGTGTACAGATCTGTGGGATGTTCTGTATGGCAAATGTGTTGCTAATTAGTCAATAAATAAAACACTGATTGGCCATTGGCTAGGCAGGAAGTGTAGGCGGGACAAGGAGAATAAAGCTGGGAAGTGGAAGGCTGAGTCAGAGAGACACTGCCAGCCGCCACGATGAGAGACAGCATGTGAAGATGCTGGTAAGCCACGAGCCATGTGGCAAGGTATAGATTAATGGAGATGGATTAATTTAAGCTGTAAGAACAGTTAGCAAGAAGCCTGCCACGGCCATACAGTTTGTAACCAATATAAGTCTCTGTGTTTACTTGGTTGGGTTTGAGCGGCTCTGGGACTGGCAGGTGAGAGAGATTTGTCCTGACTGTGGGCCAGGCAGGAAAACTCAAGCTACACAGATCCATCTTTTAAAATATAGTATATGTAATGATGACCTTGAGAATTTCATAAGAATAACAGTCTCTAGCTATTTCTTCAGATGATGGTCATTTTTCTATAAAAAGGAATAATGGTGGCACAGCTTAAAAATGCTTATTTTTAAAAACATTTGTTTTGGTTGTGGGTGAATTTCTGCCTTCATTTTAAAATTGAGGGACCTCAGCAAATACAGATTATTGATCAGAGACATTTGAGCATGGAGTTAACTAATTCTCTCTGGGATGGGATGTCAGACTGCAAAAGGGAGCATGTGGAAAAGATGTTAAAAACACAGAAGACAAAAACTTGTTGGCCTGTTGGTTAGAAAGTGAGGGAGAATTCTGCCTTGAGAAGAACTTAGTTTTCCCTTGAGTTGCTATCTTCAAGCAAGTAGAGTCCTGATTGTAGCTACCCACCTAACTTTTCTTCAACACATTTAATTTTCCAATGCTAGGCTTGAAGATAGTCAAGTGCTTAGCCATTGAGCTACATCGCCAGCCAGCCAGCCATTTATGCATATCTAAATTAGCATTTAGTCTAAAAAGAAAATAATTGACTGGAATTATAATAATCATGTATATTAATTAAGGGCAGAAATATGCTTTATGTTGTTAGAAAAGGTGTTGATTCCTTCCCTAGACAGGACCCATCATCATATTGAATAATTTGCTGTCTCATACTGCCCATAGCATGCAAACAGAAGCTGAATTAGCCATAGATAAACCCTGTTTCTTTCTTTTTTTTGGCTTAAGACACCTGACTCATATTTCTTCCTTTCTACCACTCACTGTCCCAACCTCTTAAAAGTTGTTCTCACATGCATAGAGCTCTTGTTTTTCACAGTGATATCCTCATATTTCTGTGGGTCACTCCCTTTGAAGATTCTGATATAGTTGCAAGTGGTGACACATAAGGAGTCATTACTAACATTTAGATTTAATGACTCTACAAATTTCTTTTATGTAGCCTACTTGGGATACGGCAAGGGCTGATCTAAAATAGGGTGGGGTGGAATTCTTGTGTTCTTTTTTTTTTTTTTTTGGTTTTTCGAGACAGGGTTTCTCTGTGTAGCTTTGCGCCTTTCCTGGTACTCGCTTTGGAGACCAGGCTGGCCTCGAACTCACAGAAATCCACCTGCCTCTGCCTCCTGAGTGCTGGGATTAAAGGCGTGCGCCACCACAGCCTGGCCAGGAATTCTTGTGTTCTTACTTGTCAAGGAAGGGGTAGAATTTCTGAATCTGAATAAGATTCTAATGCAGATTTTAACTGAGATTATAGTGATACACACAGCTTGTCTTCTAGGGTCTGGCTAGCTCCACTCCACCACTGCTCCTGGTCCTGGTAATCATTCCATGGCACTGGCATCAACAAAATGCTGGGGTCTTCTGCTGCAGCTGGACTGAATTTTCACCAATAGCCTCTACAGTCTCTCTTCATGGTGATAAGCCTCAACTTCTCTGGGTGTTAATGTAATTCTTGCCTGTATGTATTTGAATATAGTTATTATACATATTGTGTATATTTTATCTGTTATTTAAAACATTTAATTTTTATTTAAACAAAAAGGAGGAAATGTTGTATGATAGTGTTTGTTTGTGTTCTGACAAATAAAGCTTGCCTGGAGATCAGAGGGCAGAACTAGCCACTAGTTAAACCATAAAAGCTGGACAGTAGTGGCTTATGCCTTTAATCCTAGCACTCAAGAGTCGAAGACAGGAAGTGATAAGGTGGTGTGGAGACAAGATCTCAGCCCTTTTGGTCTGAGGATCTGGAAAGGTAAGAAGTCACTGGCGGCTGCTCCTCTGCTTCTCTGATCTTTCAGACTATTACCCTGATATCTGACTCCTGGTTTTTATTGATAAGACTAATTAGGTTCACACCTTACCTGGGGCATCAATATCCACTGAGGCTGCACCTTAAACCAGTGGGCTCTCTCAGCCTCTCCAAATGCCAAACTACCTGCTCTCCATAAACTCCTATGCCTTCAAAACCAGTATCACCTTGGTGATGCTTATACTGCCATCATGAGGTGCTACATTTGCTACCTCTGGATCACAGCTTATGTGTCCTGATCCTAAGGAAATACTTCCCAGATGAATTTACCTCAATGATGCTGGTCTCTTCTTAATCATCACTAATTTCTTTGATCCAACTAACCAGCATCAATTGTCCCAGTAATTCAAAGGTTTCATTCTATGTTGCCAGTTTCTTATTAATTACTGCTGACTCTTAGCCCCAGCTGACCAGAACAACAGAATGTCAATTCAAAATATCAAACAGCCCTATTAGAGTCTTTAAACATTCCTTTGAAACTTCATAAGCCAGGCTTCCATCCTCTGCTTTGCTTTCAACAGTCTTATCTTCTGAGCTCCTACAGAAAAGCCCATTTAGCTCTCAACACTCAATGGCCTTTCTATCCCAAACTCCCAAAGTCCTTCTGCAGTGCTCTGAAAAGCAACATGGTCGGTCTATCATTATAATACCCCACTCCTGGTATCAACTTGCCTTAGTTAGGGTTATTATTGCCGTGATAAAGCACCATGACCAAAAAGAAAGTTTGGGAGGAAAGGGATTATTTGGCTTATACTCCCGCACCAGTGTTCATCATTGAAGGAACTCAGGGCAGGATCTCCAACAGAAAAGAATCCAGAGGCAGGAATTGATGCAGAGGCCATGGAGGGGTGTTGTTTATTGGCTTGTTCAGCTTTCTATTTTATGGAACCCAGAACCAGCAGCTCAGGGATGGAACTACCCACAATGGACTAGGTCCTCCCTCACCAATCACTAATTAAGAAAATGCTGAAGACAACATTCACACAGCTCACTGGATGTAGAGAGGTAGAGCTGGTACCCTCATCACTACATTCTAGTCTTTTTGGCCCAAGAAGGTACTATGCATGCTATGAAAAGGGAAACCCGGATAGCAACTCAACCATAAAACCCTTGAACTGCACTCTGTCCTGCCTGAAAGATGTGTTGGGGTAATAGGGGCACAGAACTTGTGGGAATGGCCAATCAATGTTTGGTTTAACTTGAGGCCGACGCCACAAGTGGGAGACTAGGCCTTACATGGCCTATGAATCAGAGACTGGATAGCCCAGAGTATAACCAAACTTGACTGTCAGAGAGAGAGAGGGAGCGAGAGAGAGAGAGAGAGAGAGAGAGAGAGAGAGAGAGAGAGAGAGAGAGGAAAAAAAACAAAAAAATCAATGCTTCTTAAGATATTCTGCTAAATACATAGATTGGTACCTTGTCCAGTCATTATCAGAGAGTCTTCCTCTGGCAGGTACAGAGACCCACAGCCAGACATTTTGCAGAGATAGAATCTAAATTGAAGGTCTCTATCCTCAGAACTCAGGGAACCCCACAGAAGAGAGGGAGAAAAGAGTGTAGGAATCAGAGGGGATGGAGGACACAAGGAAAACATAGCCTACCTAATCAACCAAGCAGGGCTCACAGGGGCTTACAGAGACTGAAGTATCAAACACAGGGCCTGCATCGGTCTACTCCAGGTTCTCTGCATCTATGTTATGGCTGCCAGCTTGGTGTTTAGGTGGGATTTCTAACAGTGGGAGCAGGTGTATCTATGACTGTTTGTCTGCCCTTGAGCTCTTTTCCTCCTATTAGGTTGGCTGCCCAGCCGTGATATGAGGCTTTCGCCTTGTCTTTCATATCCTGCTTTGTCCTGGTTGGCTGTCATCTCTTGGAGGCCTGTTCTTGTCTGAAGAGGAAATGGAGGAGGAGTAGATCTGGGGAGATGGGAGGTAGAAGGGCAGTTGGGAGGAGTGGAGGGAGGGGAAACTGTGGCTGGGATGTACTGTATGAGAGGAGAATCTATATTCAATAAAAAAGGGAGAAAGAACAAAAATACCTTACAGTTGGATCTTATGGAAGCATTTTCTCATTGAGCTTTCCCCATTTCAGCGAACTCTAGTTTGTGTTCCAAGTTGACATAAGACTAGCCAGCACACTAACCCTCTGAAACCGTAAGTTCAATGAAACACTGTCTTTTATAAATTGCCTTGGTCATGGTGTTTTGTTACAGCATCAGAAAATTAACTAAGACACTCACAAACTATTGTTTTTACTATGTGTTATAGATTATTGTACTCTCAGGACAGTTATCATCGATGTCTCAGAAGCTGTGGCTTCTTGTTGGAGATACTGGATGTCAGTCAAGTCAAATGTCAAGTTGGTTGTTGACTGTTGACATTCCTTCAGAAGGGGGAAAAGATGGAGAAGATTATTGGACCCTTTACTGAGATTCCACTCTATCAGTCCACACCTCCCGGGAAGCTGTATAATTCTGCCTTCACAGCTCCATGGTCTCAGGTGGTGCTACAGTATAACTATACAAGGCTGACTGAAGTGGGCTCTCCATCAGTGAAGCTATGGAGAAGCCATTATCCATGATTGGATGAGACTTTTTAGTGGCTAACCTGCTTTGCAGTTATCAACTTTCTGTAAACTCCTATTGGTGAAATTATTAAGGCCATTCCACGTAGTTAAAAGGGAGATCTATTTGGTGGCGTTCTCTGGAGAACTCTCCTCGGTCCACCTCTAGCACCCAGGGTCCAGGAAACAAGAGAAGCGGCCCATCAGGATCTCGGGTCTTCAGGGTCCTCCCTTGGCCCCGCCTTGTAGGCGTGACAGTTACCGAAGCCTCAATGGGGATTGGAACTTCCAGATCAAAGCTGGAATGGCTACCCACTACAGACTCCCCATTGGTATTCTGCAAATGACCTCAAGTAACTTATTGGTTCCCCAAGTTGGATTCTGTTGGAATGGTACTTTGATTTGTCTGGTATAAGGAAGGAGTAGATGTTTATTTCCATCTTCTCAGGCAGAGAGTCTGTGCAACAGTATGGAATACTGTTTTAGAAAACATTTTGCTGACCTGTTTTCCCAATACAATCCTTGTGTGCAGAGCACAATTGAAGCATGAGTATAGATAGTATGATGATATTTTAACTGTGCTATCTTTTTAGATATTAGTATATGTATTCCTTTTATTTGTAAGAAAATAATTATATTACACCATAAAACATTTTTAGGTTACTATTAAAACGCAGAATATCATGAGTCATGATCATGAAAATAATAATGATGTGAGCACCCTTTAAAACTAGTTTTCTTGTTGATTGCTTTCCTAAGTCTTGTGATGTTAGACTCTGAGATAACTGATAAGTTGACTAGATTCCATTCAAACTATTTTTTTCTCTCCATTTCTATCTCTTCAAACACTTGCCAAGCAGACATGGTCAAAGATTAGGCAGCAGAGTTTATCTCTTGTGTTCCGAACTCTTTCATATATTATATCTTAAGGATACATAATATCCTTAGAAGAAACGAAGGGAAATGTGATTCGACTCAGTGTAAATGTAATTCTGGTTTGTAGAATTCAGTATGAGCAAAAATAAATACAGTAAAAGCAGATCAAATTCTAAGGTATATTTTAGTGATGTTAATTTCATTCTTTCTGGATCTCATAGGCTAACTCCAGGCAGAGAGCTGAGTTTTGAACTCATTCACACAAAAGGCAGTACAAGGCAAACAAAATAGCAGGGGAAACTTCCCGACATGTCTATACTGCCCTGTATGTGCTGCAGCTCAATTAGAAAGCAGAATAATGTGTGTGTCTCCCTGTGATTACCAAGTTTTATTTTTCTCAGAAGCCAGTTACAAGGCATATCTCCCCCAGGAAGGTGACTCTTTCCAATAGAGGCAAGCCATTGAGGCAGCTAGTGAAAAGAAAGCATTTGGCCTGAGGCCTAGGGCTATTGGTAAACCACAATTTCTTGTACTTCCCCTATAATTTAAATTAAGTAGCAACTAGACTTATAAACTCATGTTATGACCCAAACTTTATGATTCTTTTATATCTCTTGGGTTCTGATCACAATGAAACTTTCTCCTTTTGAAGCAATTTAATACAAACATTCCTTTGGCAGACTATAAAGTATGATTTTTTTTCAGTCGACCTTTTATAGGTGTGTTGGGTGCATATTGTGTGCCCAGTTGGAAGAGGGGAAGAAAAGAAGAAACAATTGCAGTGTAAGTGTGGAAACATATGTGTTATGCACTTATGAAACAGATTTGCAAGTGAAAAAATGCTAAAGATCTTTGCTCCAGTTTTTGATTTTTCTCTGCAGAAGGCAGATGAACAGAGTTTTGGCTGAACATTTAAGCCTGTTAAAGACTAAAAAGCTCAACATTTAGAAATTTCCTCGCTCTCAAAGTCATTTCATATACGCTCTCTTTCCCAGCCCCAACAAGACTGTTTCTCTTCATAACTGGAGAATGTCGCTTGCACCTGTGAATCTATTTCTAAGCTATAACTCCAGAACATTTGAGCTGAGTAAAGAAACAAGAAAATAAAGTTTTCACTTTACCGTTTTATTATTATAGGTAACTTGAAAATAATGCCAGAAGTTTTTAGAGAATTATGATGTTAAAAATACTAGGAAGAGCACAAGAGCAAAAGCAAGTGATGTAAATATGCTGGCGACAGGTGTAAGATCTGAGTGGAGAGAGGATAGAGTCAGGAAAAAATATATGAGTTCCATATTTAGCATATAAACTCTTCAATATGCATTAATATTAAAATTCTGAGAAAATTCTAAGGTGCATGCTTTGAGGTCTATGTGATTTGGGAGTGGTCAGTTCTACAGAAAGAATCAAATTGTCAGCCAGTTCAATTTTCTCTCACCAAATCTTTTTCTCATGATTTTTTTTTCCCAGAAAGATCAGAATATAAGGGAACAGGGTGGTTTTTACTTGTGATAATAAATTTCTCTGGAATTAAAATTTGGAGGCAAAGATAACACTGATGGTCATAATCAATATGAACACCCAGCTAGTCCAGGGACTTAAGAGAGGTGTTAAGGGAAGTATTAACTACTATAAAAACTAGTCAAGTTTAAAGGGAGACGTTTATTCTTCCACAGAACAGTAACAAACCACCAAGTGAAAAAGGGTGAGGTCGGGACTGGAGGGATGACTCAGTAGTTAAGAGCACTTGCTGCTCTTGTGGAAGACCTGGGTTCAGTTTCCAGTACTGATATGGTGGCTCACAGCTATCTATAAATTTTGTTTCAGGGGACTTGTGCTCTCTTATGGCCACCATGGCCACTGCATCACATGATACACAAATGTACAGGCAATAAAGCATTCATACAGTTAAGGAATAAATCTTTACTCAAAAATGCTGAGGTATGTCAGATTGTAGATATATTGACTTGAATATGTTAATTTTTTCAAAGCATGTGTATCAAGTAATGATGATATGTATCTTAAGCTTTGGAATTTTAATTTGTGGATCATTTATCAATAAAGCTGGTATGAGAGAGAAAGGATATAGATTAGTCAGAAACTTTAGATGTATGCATATGGGCACTGTGTATATAGTCCAGCACCAATACAAACAAATACACACAGAATATGATGTTGTTCAGTCTTAATAACTTCTACTTTTTGGTAATATACATGAACCAGGAAAATCTTAAGTGAAATAGGGTAGACACAGAAATACATAATGGGTGTCAGTTATCCACAGAACACAGAAACATCAAACACAGCTACAGAGGTATGGTAGCCACCAGAGTCTATGCTAGAGAAACGAACAGAGGTAAGTCAAAATTACTAACATTCGATATAAGATGACTGATCTATGGAGAGCCAATGTATGGGCTGGCTGGTACAGGTAATGTGTAGTTGAAATTTGCTAAGAAGGTAGATCAGTATTTCAACACACACATCACACATACATATACACACATACACACACAAATATTGAGGTAAAGATTGCTATATGTATGTATATCTGTATCTATAGTCTATGTATTTATATATTAAACATAACACCACACACACAGACACACACACACACACACACACACACACACACACACACACACACACACACATACAACATCTTTGACATTAGAAATATTTGTACCAATAACACTGAAATCCCAAGACATGAAATATAGAAAAAACTACAATTGACCGTCGCTGGAAAACTTCCTTGATGAGCAATTTATCCAATACCTGCATCAAAGGAAGTCTGAGACAGCACAACTCTACTGAGTTCTTTTTGTGTCTAGTCTCCCAAACCTCTTGTGTCCTTATATAGCTGTGATGTTATCCATAATACCCCTTGGCCTTCCTACACTTTGAGTGGTGTTCCTATGTGCTTTTAACCCCATTAGGACTACCAGACCCAAGCCCAAGGCAAAACAGAAATGAGTGGGGATTATCTTGTAGGATGTCCATAACCTGGCCACCTCAGCTGCAGGACAACTTGGGACTCTAGCTAACTAAGCATGGTTCATATACTAGCGTTTCACAGATATTTGTAAGTTTTAGTAGCGCATAATTTAAAAAAGCTCTTTAGTATTTTGCCTAGAGAAACCACCATGAGGACCACAACAAAAATTTTTGCTTTCTCAAGTTTCTGGATGAAGAAAATAGTGAAAAGACTTAAGCTTAAGGAGATACCAGAGTAAACAGCTTATTAACTGAGTTGAGTGATTGTTTCCCAGGGTGGTCACTGAGTTCCATCACTGACACTCTTGATCAGTGTGATTCACTCAAGTCATTTTCCTTACTACAGTAATCTTTCTGCTTAGTTATCTTACTACACAGTCTACCAAGAGAACTTCCAAGCTGGTAGCTATCTATTACTTCTTCCTCTTTTCCGGTCATGACACATATGGATTCTGCTCCCCTCCCCTTTAAAAGGAAACATTTTCACAGTTTCTTTCCTCAGAAACTATCTAAATTATATTAAGTCCACACTAATTACCCTTTCCTATTTCTCTCATGTTCCTTTCAAAAACTAATTTGCTGTATCTTTCCTAAAATGATGTTTCTTGTTGTGTTTGGGGGTAGAAAAACATGGATTGTTACAATTTTATATAAAAAAAAAAATAGGTTGAAAAATATCCACAGCTCTTGAAATTGATTCACAAGAAAAATGTCTACTCTTTTCTCCTACATGTTACACTAGAAAGAAATATCTTAGTGCTGGAATTCAATTTGTGAACAAAATGGCAAAGCAAATACAATAGAAAAATAACAGCCAGTAGACATTTTCCCCCTCTATACACATTTCCCCAAAAATATGCCAATTGGGGAACTGTGCAATTTCAAAAGTTGGTTTCCAGAGGGAGAAAAAGACTTTTTATCTTCCAGGCTGTTACAATTACCTTTAGTTTTATAGGTTACTGAGAAGTCACAAGAATTCAAATTAACAATTGGATATGAAATCAATATGTGGATCGTGTGTCTGGAAATGTAGTCCTTGGTGCACCTCTCATGACCTGTGGAGCTTGTTTGGCTCCTAACCTGCCCTGGAAGATTTCCAAAAAGTAGCATGCACCATGTTCAGGCAGAGGACGTATAGATTATCTGAAGAGATGAGCATCTGAAGAAGGGACTTTATGTCCTTCATGGAGTTTGAAAAGCATGAGACATGCAGCACAAAGGTCAGCACTTGCCTATATCTCACTTATATTGATGGTTAATTGGCTAGTACCCAATCCAACATTTTAAGATATCTAATAGATTGATAACTTATATGGTGTAAGGCAATGTTTCAGTTTTATTGGGATGGGCATTTTATCACACATGGTCCCTTTTCTTTCATCTGATATCTGAAAGTCAGAAGAAAAACAAATAAATGGGATTTAGAGAGAGATTTTCACAGAAAGGTGACTTTCTCCAGGAAATAGGAGGAGATAAAGGGATGTCTTCCGAGTTTTGTTCCCATTGCCGTATTTGTGGTATTTTTGGTTAGATCTGTTTTTACAATTTTTATCTTAGTGGTTAAAGCCATTTTAGTGTGTTATCTGCTAACCAAGGAAATACAAGTTTATTCTAGAAAATTCAGAACAGATGAAAATCAATGAGAGTTGAAAGTCAGTATTTTGTCATTTAAAATAAAAATAAGCTTTCATACACTTCACTTTGTGTATGGTATTGTACTTAAATATCTCACAAGGTCTATCTGTGTTTCTTTGGAATGTGTTTAGGCGTATGTTGTTTTTCCTCCCAGGAGATAAAACTGTTAACATTTGAAACAAATCTTCACAGTTTTCTCCCTCAGTACACATCAACTTTTCCACACATGTAAGCACACTCAAATTTCACCCTAACACAATTGGTATTATCTTATTGTAGGTAACTTTTCAGAACTTGAATCTCTTAAAAATGGATTTCCCTATGTTTTTATGTATTTTGTAGCATAATGGTTGCTGTTTGAATTGTCTATCACCGTTTCTTTAATTAATATTATTTGATACTTAATTTCTCCTGTATTGAATAAGATCACTAACTATATATTTTTATTTGGGCTCATAAATATTTATATGTATTTCAAAATTAAACCATAATTTTTAAAGCTAAGAAAACTTGCACATTGCCTAGGATTATTCTCTGTGCCCTAAATATCAAAAACAGATCTATGTATTGACTCAGCTCTATCACTCTGATTTTTTTATTGACTTGTATATTATTTTCATACCTTTTGGACTATTCATGCATGTTTTTAAGCCAATTTTAAAATAATGTGTTTCTTTGAGAAAATAATATTTTTATTTGGATTTTAAAATTGATTTTCCAAATATTTTTAATGTCCTAGGTTTCAAAAAAGGCTATGAGAGGCCCCTTTACTTATTACAGTTCTGTAAGTTTTAATAATTTCTTTCTTCATTATTTTCACCAAAGAGATCCCTATTATATTGAAATAAAAATAAAATGGGTTTTCAATTCTTATAGCAATTTTTTTTTATCTTTTTGATTTCTTGTGACTAGGGGTCAATTTGAAAAGCCTCAACTGATTGGCAGATGGCTAGTTAGAACTTTAGTTGTTCACAGTTGTGGATAGAAATGATCTGTAGTTTGTATAACCAAAATTCATTATTATGATGGTTATTCTACCTGGAACTATGAGCAGAGTGCTCTAATGACAGAAACAGAGCCTATGACTATGTCTAGAGTTCTCAATTTGTTTAGAGTCAAATCTTCATTTTATGATTGATATGATTGGGGAAAATAAACATGAAAGTTGTTGTTGTTCTTATATTTTTGCTGAGAATTAGAAAAAAATGTTATTTGTATATTATGCTTGGGTGTCTATGTCCATAGTGATGCATGTTAAGGCATGAATGTGGAAGTCAAAAGACAGCTTGAAAGAGTTCTTTCCCTCCTCTCACCATGTGCATTGTGGGGATTGAACTCAAGTCCTATGACAAGTACCATTAACCAATGATTCATTTTGATGTGCCAAGAATTTTGATTGGCACTGTATGATAAGATCTGTAATGGGATCTTGGCAAATTACAAAGATAACTTAATCAATTAACTTATTAGTTAACTTACTCATCAAATGTCTTCTCTGCAGCAAAAGCTGAGGTATTTGCTGAAAATATGAAAGTGAACAAAATGCTATTTTTGCTTTTATGAAGTTTACAGTTCAGTTCCCTGTGATATAAATTACAACTAGGGGAAACATAAAACTCTACAGAGTAGGAAATAAAAGTCCACTTATTACAAAAGTTGAATTTACAAAAATGGGGAAACTTAATTTAGATAATTCATCAGGCAATAGTGAAAGATTTGCAAATGATGCTTAAGGAAGAGGCCCAGTGAAGATGTCTCAATGATTTGGTGTTCCTGCAGGACATGGTGGAAAGCTGCAGAATGTTCCAATGTGGACCATTAACTAAAGACCAGATTTTACATAGTGTGGGATGGCACTTTGTAGCAACTCATGATATTTCGGTGTTCAAGATGATACATTGAGAGAAGCCAATCTCCTTTAATTTTAGAATAATTCTTACAAATTTAATTAAACTCACATTCCACATTGTATTGTTAGTTTTTTCTTGAGGAAATCAATATAAATCTTTAAAGTACTCACAGTGGTGCACATTATTCCGGTCTTATCCAGAGCTTTTAGAGTATTGACGACAACTTCACTATTTACAGGAATTAGTGAATTACGTACAATGCTCCCACTGCATAAAGATCTTGGGAGTCAATACTAACAACCAAAACTAAGATTTTATGTGTTGACTGCTTTTTTTTTTTTTTCCTGTGTAGGTTTTAGATCCCAAATGCTTAGAAAACAAGTGATCATTTTCATTGTTGAAGTCCTTCACCTGGTTTGTATGAGAAAAGTATTTTTAAGAGATTATTAAACAGATTATTTTTGAAAGACTTTAGGTAATCACCCCCTCAACAGATTCATATGTACAAATGCCCTTCGCTGATGAGGGAATAAGATACTAAATTATTTCAAAATACAGTTTATTTATAAACTAAAAATATTAAATGCTTGAAATATCAGCTGAAATATAAAAGGAGAGTGTTTTATTAATATAATGTTTATTGTAAGCAGATTTTTTGCAGTAACCAAGTTTTTTTTAAAAATTATGCTTATTGTGTTTAACAGAGTGGTGTTTCTTTTAATATCGTATTGTGGAAATAGGACTACTTTTTGATCCATGGGGGTACCAATGAAAATATGTCTAGAGCTCAACCTAGATTTATATTTGACAGAGGTGATAAGGAGAAATATACAGGTGGCATAAAATAAATGGACTAGACTAAAATGGAGGCCAGCTCAGTTATTTTAACTATATAATGGGAGAGTTGTTTTATTTTAACTTTTATAAGGCACCATGAATGGGAATTTAAAATTCATCTTTACTCCTTTCCCCAGGTAATTACTTTAAAATCCTTTACTAATCCATATCCACTCATAACACATAAATTATATTTTCCCTCAGATTAACTATAAAATACCTGTTTAATGTTTTTTTTAAAAGAAGATGGTCATGTGTCTTTCATCTAATTTTTAAGTTAGCAATCCAGGAGACTATAAAATGAGCACATAGCTGTGGTTGACATGTGTGAACCGATCTGCTTCCCAAGTAGATACACAGTTTACCACCTGCAGCTCCCTGTATCAGACAATGTTTACAAAATGACCCTGTGGTCTGTGAACAATGTTTAGCTACTAAAGGAATTTTCTGAGCCATAGAGGAGCTCGTCACCATGAAGCTATCTCATCCGGTTCTGGTGGCCCAGGAATGAGGACTTGGAGTGCTGAAAGGTTGGTGAGAGCTGCAGAGCCAACTGGATATGGTAATATGTAACGATGACCCCCAACACTGGACAGCAGAGGCAGAAGGAGCAGGAGGGGCAGATGCATCGGATTCGATTACATAGCAATATCGAGTCCATCTTAGGCTAGTAGAGCCCATCTTAAAAAAAAAAATCAAAGGAGCAAATTTGAAGAAATTCAGATATAGCTTAATTTATCATTAATCGTTAGCCAACTATAAATGTTATATTAGGCTATCAAAGTAGAACACTGATATTCTTAAATGTTGTATTAGACTATTAAAGTAGAACACTGATATTTTGAATTATCTTTGATTTGCTATGTGTCATTGTAAGGCAGGTTTTATTTTTATGTACTTCGAATTTTCAAATCACAGTATCTCTATAAATAGGAATCCCCTATAATGTTTTGAATTTTAAAATCCTAATTATTACAACTAAGAAAATAAGCGTGTGATACCTGAAGTGGAACGTCCGAGTGCAAAGACTTGAGTCCTTCCCAGAGACAGTATATGACATCTAGAAGCAATTTTCAATCTGAGGAAAGACAACTTAACCATAACCCAATGAGAGGTGAGTGAACATATAAACAAATGCATGTGGAATGTGTACCAACTCACACTTCTCCAAGAAAATACCCACTGTACTTCACCAACCCCAGAGATAGTTTTTACTTGGCTCATTGTCTTCCTTCTGAGCAATCCGACCCTCAGAGCTTCACAGAATGATTAGGTTTTCTGGTTCATAAGAATAGAAGACAAGATTTGTGGATAGCTGTTGTTTAAATCTGGTTTTATCATGGAATGCATATTTTACTCTGGCTATGATTATTGCTGTCCCCCTCATGGGGGAACTTACCCTTTTGTAGGAGGGGATTAAGGGAGTGTAGTGGGAGGAGGGGTGAGAGGGGGATCTGTGGTTGGTATGTAAAATGAATAAAATTCTTTTTAAATAAATAAAAAAAAGAATAGAAAGCAGGTGATTTTCTTATATTTCTCCTAAAATGAAATTGGGCAATCATATTCTTTATCTTATTGCCTACAAATAACTACTTATTTTCAAATAATATTTAGCCTGTTACTCAGTTTGAAATATATGTATTCTATACAAATATTTCAAAGAAAGAATAAGATATAGCACCCAAAAGATGAAAATGAACACAAAACTAAAAGCAAAATTACTTCACTCTTAAATTTGGGGGCAAAAATCTGATTTTACATGTACTTACATGCTCATGTTAATAAAAAATTCAGGCATGACAATGGTTTATAGTAAAATAATATTGTAGGCTACTAGTTAACAAAAGCCAATATTTGTTAAAACAAAACATTCCAGCACTGTTTTAATCTCCTTATATAACCTAATTCATTTCACATTTAGAAGCCCTTAGGATGAAGACACAATTATTATTCTTCCAAATTGATTACTATGGTTAATATTTATTGTCAGCTTGACTGGGATTAGAATCATCATGAAAACAGATAATTAGCATGTCTGTTTGAGAATTTCTACTTTAGACTTTCTGAGCTGGGAAGATCAACAATAAATACGGATGCCACCATGAATGTGGACAACACTGTCCCATGGGCTTGATTCTCAAAATGCTTATGAAGGAGAAAATGAGATGAGCAGCAGCATCCATGTTTGTTTTTGGAGGGTGCATGTGATGTGACAGCTGCCTGCATTCCTGCCATTCTGACTTCTCTTTCATGGTGGCCTGCATCCTCCACTGGGAGCCAGACCAAGTCCTCCCTTCCTCAAGTTACTTCTATCAGGTTTACCGTCAGAGCAACAAGAGCGTAACCAATGTGCTGATGAAGACATTATTGCAGATATTTAAATTAGCTAATTAACCAAGAGCAATAACAGGTAGAGCCCAGCTTCTAACCCAGCTCCTCTTGAGTCCAAAGCTCATGTTTTGGCTACTCTCATCTTCTGTCTCACATACACTTACCTCAAGGGAGTCAAGAATGACTCAATTAGGCTCTCTTTACTCAGTCCTCAGGGAACTGATCCGTGTAATAAATGCTCAATAAATATTAATTTCAAGATTATGATAATGAGGTCATGATTAGCAAGTATAATCCCTCATGGATTCCAATTTTAGATACTGTGACTTACAAAATAAGCATAGAGATTTTAAGTGTAAATATTTGACATCATTTGGCAATCATTTTTGATGTTTTTCTTGATACTGTGTACAATTGTTTTTTGTTTGTTAACAAGTTAACAACATTTATGACACACCTATAATAGATTCCCAAAACTCACAAGGAAGAAACAAAAAACCGATTCCCATAAGTTGTTTTCTGACTTCCATACATACATGCCATGACACATCTCCCTCTGTCATAACACATACACACACACACACACACACACACACACACACACACACACACACACAATTTTTAAAAATGAAAAGAAAAACTAAAAGTGTACTCAGACATGCCTTAGTGTTTTGCCTTGGATGATATTACACTGAACTAATTTGGTAAGTCAATATTTTCTCCTTTCATGAAAGACTGGACACTTCAAGATAACAGGAAACAATTTCTAATTAATTTTGTGCCCTCTGCACATAGTGTTAACACTGATGTTGTTGGCCTGTGCCACTTCCATAGAACGTTCATTTGCATGGTTGAGATTTCTCAAGATGCTCTCCCATTCACAGTTCCTTAAATACTGAGCATCCTTAAATACTCTTCTGTGGAGCTGCACACATACAATTTTAACTATTTCTAGACATATCTACCTTTCAATACTGTATTTCTGCATATTGTCAACCTTTACTAAAGCATGAAGATGACTTTTCTGCTGAAACTAAGCACTTTTCTTTCTACTTTCTATTTCTGTAACTGAAAAAATGATGACTTGGTAGTATTGTCCTATTTCCTTATGAACTTTACATATTTACCACATTTCCTTGAAGTAAGAAATCATATCCGATTTACTTGTATACTCAGCAGAAGCCCTGGTTATTAATAGATGCCTAGCAAATATTTGTGGAACTATCGGAACCATCTGAACTAAGAAGAAGGGAGGACTGAGGCCGAGAGAAACCGTCTATGTTAAAATGAAATGATCTGAAGTAATAAGGAAAGTAAGAGGAACAGATTGCCAGCTTTATTGTGACAGTTCATGTGAAACACGTTCATGCCAGCAACCTTTTATAGTCCTCTTCAATCCACGATTTCCTTTCCAATACCTTATGCAGATGTCCACCACATAGCAATTTCTGTTTCCTCATAATCATCACAATAAGTCTCCTAAGATGTGAGAGGGACAAAACTATGAGTAATTTTATTGAATACTTGGAAATTTTTGCCCTAAATGGAAGCAGAAATAATGAGTCACCTGTCATCAAGTATGCTTAAACAGCTCCAACACAAACTAATCAGTGGGAATACAGATTGTGAGAATAATAAAAGACAAATTTATTTTAATAAAATTTTGTGAGCAACCAATAAGGCTTACTTTGGTCTTGGCCCTACAAAGTTTTATAGAGTAGTGTCTAGTTATGATTGTGCTAAAAACAAAACAAGGTAATTCTTGCTCTTCCTGAGCTTTACTCCTATATATGAGCTTGAGTTAGAGGCAAGAAGAGTTTTTACCATTGAAGACTTTTTACCAGTGAAGAGTTTTGTACTACCCCTTCATCAAAGGGATCTGTTAAACCCTGTCCTAATAGGACCCACTGAAGCCATCATTGGCACAACTACAATGAAGAAGCCCTGGCATAAAACATTTCAGAGTACCTAATTTACATTTCTATGGAAGGTGATTACTTCTAGGCAATAAAGTCTTTCTTAATCAAAGGGAATCTGACTTCTTTCAATGTTCAATTTCTGGACCTGTGAGAGCATTCCATGGCTCCCCAGGAATAGCTCTCAGCTTCAAATCTATGACCTGTGATTTGGCCTTTATGAGATACTCCTTCAGTTGCGGTGTATTGACCTCTGATATTAAAAAAGCTTGAACTCCACCCTATTGAATGGGTTTCCTGCTTGAATTGTAACCTGCATAATTCCTAATATCTCTAAGGATGCTCTTGGGCAGGCTGCACTCATACTGTTCTAGGTTGCAGCTCTGATTTCTTCTGCATTCTGAACAACTGCTGTTGTATTTCAGACAGAGGCAGTAGATACATGGTGTGCTTCCTTTCTCCTATTTTTTTTTAGTTCAAATAATGAATGTAGCTAATTTCTTCTCAAAATATTTGTGCAAGAAATACATGTATGTAAACAGATCACAAAAGCTGGAGATTTTACACTATTGTGGCACATAGCATAAAAATAGTCAAGGATGGAACTTGTTCACAAAGCTCCCTCAGTCTTGCCTTGGATGGTCATTTGGACATCATTGTTTGTCTCTTTCTTACAGTATTTCTGTGTTGGATAATTTTATACATCAACTAGATTGGATAATGGTATTCCATTGTTTGGTCTACAGCATTATCTGGATGTGATGGTGAAGGTATTTTATGAGTGCTATTAGTATTTTTTCTTTAAAAACATTTCAGTCTGGTACACTTTCACAGTTGTTATAAAATATACTCTGATGTGATTTTTCCTGGTGATAATTGGTCTTAGGGACTATTCTGTGTCTACACTGATCATTTATATTTCATTTTAACCACCTAATAAGGAGGATATGTTCGGTCAGAAGATTTTATCAGGGAGAGAAAGCCAAGTATACTGACACAAATGAAAGTGACAAAGACATTGGTTGTGCAGTCTAACGGCATCATAATGTGATCTGCTACCACGAGTGTGACCTGCCGTAATGAAGGTGACCTATCGCCACGAGTGTCATCTGCCACAATGAAAGTGACCTATCACCAAGAATGTGATCTGCTACCATGAGTGTGATCTGCCACAATGAAAGTGATCTATCACCAAGAATGTGATCTGCCACAATGAAAGTGACCCATCACCACAAGTGTGATCTGCCACAATGAAAGTGACCCATCACCACAAGTGTGATCTGCCACAATGAAAGTGACTTATCACCATGAGTGTGATCTGCCACAATGAAAGTGATCTATCGCCAAGAGTATGATCTGCCATAATGAAAGTGACCTGTCACCACGAGTGTGATCTGCCACAATGAAAGTGATCTATCACCAAGAATGTGATCTGCCGCAATGAAAGTGATCTATCACCAAGAATGTGATCTGCTACTGATGAGTTTCATGTTGTTTTCTTCCTTTTGTGGTGACGTTAAAAACCTTTTACCTCATTTTTCCATTTAAAATTTTTGTAGTAAAACAGAAACAAAATTAATCATTTTTAAAAAATTTTAGGTATATGTTTTATGGGCAGGAAATAAACTTATAATGTTAAAAAAGTGCCTTTAGACAAAGGAGAGGCACTCACTACTCTCTGGGGCACTGGGGAGGTGTTAAGCATTGTTAAAGAACTTACTAATATCTGTTAAAATCATTATTATCACTGCAGATGAGAATTCCATTATGTCCTTATTATAACTACTCCTGATGTTTGTTGTTCTGCAAATAAGTAAAGACATTGCAAGATGGAGCAATTTGGCTCCCTAGTCAGTATCTGTTGGACTCTGTCTCGAGTTCTGGCTGCCTTGAGCGAGAGACTGTCAGTCCATTAGCTAGCTGAACTACCCTTATACCAGTCCCAGTAGTCTTGAACCCTTCATGGGTGGACTGAGAAAACTATGTGAAGATTTCAGAGCATACCCCTGGCTTGCGAAGGTGCAGCTTTTGATCGTGCTATTTGAAGTGTCTACACCACAAGTTCAGTGACCTCTAAATGACCATACAATCATTTTTGCCTAGGGAAGAAGCAATAATAGAGGAACTTCTGTGACGGCTGCCAAACAGACAAGATCATAATTAATCCAAACACAAGCCTCCGTGTCTGTAATTGCTTTAGGTTCCCCTTTTCAGGCTATATAAACTGGGAGCTTATGCTCCCTGATGGAGTAAGCTGGGAGACACTATTGTGAACTTTCACATGGTGCTGAACATTAGATGCAATAAAAGGTGCAACTCATCTTTCCTTGACTACTCTTAATAGCGAATTCTGAGTTGGTTACACAACGAAATCATCAGCAGAGACAGAATGGAGAGGCAAAGGCCGGGGCGGTGAAGTGGCAGCATGGCCGAGAGGATCAGCAGCTTGAGCACTGAGTAAGAAACAGAAACCATCTCTGTGAGTTCGAGGCCAGCCTGGTCTACAGAGCGAGATCCAGGAAAGGCCCAAAGCTACACAGAGAAACCCTGTCTCGAAAAACCAAAAAAAAAAAAAAAAAAAAAAAAAAAAAAAGAAACAGAAACCATTCCCAGTGATTATGGAAGGAAGAAGGACACTGGAAGGAGAGAGACAGAAAGGGAGGGAGAAGGGCAGAGGGTGGAAGGAACCAGGAAATATAAAATGTGAGCCTTTCTTGCCAAAGGAAATCCAGAGAGCTCCCAACATTTTTCAATTTAAAATTTTTCGCCGTTTTACATATCAACCACAGTTGCCCCTCCTTCCTTTCCTCCCTCACCTCCCCCTCCACCCCACTGCCATCCACTCCCCAGAGGGGGTAAGGCCCTCCCATGGAGAGTCAACAAAGTCTGACACATCAAGTTGAGGAAGGACCAACCCTGCCCCCCTCCGGTATTAAGGCTGAGCACAGTGGGTGTCCCTCCCAAATCCTGCAGGTTCTCCAGCTGTCAGTCCAGCATCAGTGAGCTCCAACTAGCTCTGGTTGGCTGTCTCTGTGGGTTTCCCCATCATGATCTTGACCCCTTTGCCCATATAATCCCTCTTCCCACTCTTCAACTTGAGTCCAGGAGCTCCACCCAGTGCTTAGCTGTGGATCTCTGCATCTGCTTCCATCAGTTACTTGATGAAGGTTCTATGATGACAATTAAGTAGTCATTGATCTGGTTACAGGGGACAGTCAGTTCAGGGACCCTCTCTACTATTGCTTGGAGTCTTAGCTGGGCTCATCCTTATGGGTTCCTGGGAATATCCCTAGCACCAGATTTCTCCATAACCCCATAATGGCTCCCTTTATCAAGATATCTCTTTCCCTGCTCTGCCTCTCTGTCCTTACTCAAACTTGACCATCCAGTTCCCTCATGTTCTCTTGCCACCTCCCTTTATCTACCCGATCCCAATTTATACAGTTGATCTTATCTATTACCTCTTCCTAAGGGGATCCATGCTTCTCTCTCTTAGGGTCTTCCTTCTTAGCTATCTTCTCTGAGGTTGTGGATTGTAGCTTGGCTATCCTTTGCTTTATGTCTAATATCCACTTATGAGTGAGCACATATCTTGTTTGTCTTTTGGGTCTGGGTTACCTCACTCAGGATGTTTTTTTCTAGCTCCATCCATTTGCCTACAAATTTCATGATGTCATTGTTTTTTACTGCTGAGTAATATTCCATTGTGTAAATATGCCACATTTTCTTACCCGTTCTTCAGTTGAGGAGCATCTAGGTTGTTTCCAGGTTCTGGCTATTACAAAAAATGCTCCTATGAACATAGTTGAGCAAATGTCCTTGTATTATGAATGTGTATCCTTTGGGTTTATGCCCAAGAGTGATATTACTGGATCATGAAGTAGATTGATTCCAAATTTTCTGAGAAACAACCATATTGATTTCCAAAGTGGTTGTACAAGTTTGCACTCCCACCAGCAGTGGAGGAGTGTTCTCCTTGTTCCACATCCTCTTCAATATAAGCTGTCATCAGTGTTTTTGATCTTAGCCATTCTGACAGGTGTAAGATGGTATCTCAGAGTGGTTTTGATTTGCATTTCTCTGGTGTCTAAGGATGTGGAGCAATTCTTTAAGTCTTTGGGCCATTTGACATTCTTCTGTTGAGAATTCTCTGTTTAGATCTGTGCCCCATTTTTAATTGGATTATTTGGTATTTTGATGTCTATTTTTTTGAGTTTTTTATATATTTTGGAGATCATCCCTATGTCAGAAATTAGGGTTGGTGAAGATATTTTCCCCTTCTGTAGGCTGCTGTTTTGTCTTATGACAGTGTCCTTTGCCTTACAGAAGCTTCTCAGTTTTAGGAGGTCCCATTTATTAATTGTTGCTCTCAGTGCCTGTGTTACTGGTGTTATATTTAGGAAGTGGTCTCCTGTGCCAGTGTGTTCAAGGCTACTTCCCACTTCCTCTTCCATCAGGTTTAGTGTAACTGGATTTATGTTGAGGTCTTTGATCCACTTGAGTTGAGTTTTGTGCATGGCAATAGATATGGATCTATTTGCTTTCTTCTACATGCCACCATCCAGTTATGCCAGCACCATTTATTAAAGATGTTTTCTTTTTTCCATCATATATTTTTGGCTTCTTTGCAAAAATTTGGTGTTCACGGATTAATATCAGGGTCTTTGATTTGATTCCGTTGATCCACATGTCTGTTTTTGTGCCAATGCAAGCTGGGTTTTTTGTTTGTTTTTTTGTTTTTTAAACTATAGCTCTTTAGTAGATCTTGAAGTTAGAGATGGTGATGTCTCCAGAGGTTCCTTTATTGTACAGGATTGTTTTGGCTATCCTAGGTTATTGTTTTTCCATATGAAGTTGAATATTGTTCTTTCAAGGTCTATGAAGAATTGCATTGGAATTTTAAAGATCAGGAATGCATTGAATCTGTAGATTGCTTTTGGTAAGATTGCCATTTTCACTATGTTGATCCCACCTATACAAGAGCATGAAAGATCTTTCTGTTTTCTGATATCTTCTTCAATTTCTTTCTTCAAAGACTTAAAGTTCTTGTCATACAGGTCTTTCACTTTGGTTAGAGTTATTCAAGATATTTTAAGTTGTTTGTCGCTGTTGTAAAAAGTGATGTTTCCCTGATTTCTTTTTCAGTCTGTTTATCATTTGTATGTAGGAGGGCTACTGAGTTTTGTTGTTGTTTGGTTTTTTGTTTTTTGTTTTGTTTTGGTTTTTTTGTTTTTGTTTTTGTTTTTTTTAGTTAATCTTGTATCCACCTGCATTGCTGAAGATGTTTATTAGCTGAAGGAGTTCGCTGGCAGAACTTTTGGGGTCACTTATGTATACTATCATATCATCTGCAAATAGTGAAAGTTTGACTTCTTCCTTTCCAGGTTGTATCCCCTTGATCTCCTTTTATTGTCTTGTTGCTATAGCTAGAATGTTGAGTACTATATTTAATAATATGGAGAGAGTGGACAGCCTTGTCTTGTTCCTGATTTTAGTGGGATCACTTTCAGTTTCTCTGTAGTGATATATTGTGTACCCTAATAAACTTCCCTGAGGATCAGAGGACAGAGCCAGCCACCATATTAGACATAGAGGTCAGGCAGTGGTGGCACACACCCTTAATCCTATCACTTGGGAGGCAGAGATCCATCTGGATCTCTGTGAGTTCAAGGCCACACTGGAAACAGAGCCAGGCAGTGGTAGCACACACCTTTAATCCCAGCACTGGGAAGCACACGTGCTTTTAATCCCAGGAAGGGGCATGGCTGTGCAGAGAAAGGTATATAAGGCATGAGGAGATAGGAAAAAGCAGTTCAGCTGAGACTCTTTATTGTGAGGACTTCAGTCTGAGGATTCCTGAAAACAGGATCAGCTGAGGAGTTGGCAAGGTGAGGCTGGCTGTGGCTTGTTCTGCTTCTCTGATCTTTTAGCTTTCACCCTAATATCTGACTCTGGGTTTTTTTATTATAAGACCATCTAAGATCCGAACAACATTTCTCTCCCTTTAGTTGGATGTTGGCTGTCAGCTTGCTGTATATTGCTTCCATTATGTTTAGGTATGTTCCTTGTATCCCTGATCTCTCTAAGACTTTTATCATGAAGGGGCATTGGTTTTTGTTGATAGCTTTTTCAGCATCTAATGAGATGATCATGTGGTTTTTACTGTTCAGTTTGTTTTATTGACATTTATTATGTTTATTTACTTTGACATATTTTTGTAGGTTGAACCATCCCTGCATCTCTGGGATGAAACATACTTGATCATGGTGGATGATTTTTTTGATGTGTTCTTGTATTCACTTTGCCAGTATTTTATTGAGTATTTTTGCATCAATGTTCATGAGGGAGATTGATCTGTAATTCTCTTTCTTTGTTACATCTTTGTGTGGTTTGGCTATCATAGTAACTGTAGCCTCATGAAAAGAGTTTGGCAATGTTCCTTCTGTTTCTATTGTATGGAACAATTTGAGTAGTATTGGCATTAGCTCCTCTTTGAAACTCTGGTAGAATTCTGTGAAACCATCTGGTCCTGGGCTTTGTTGTTGTTGTTGTTGTTGTTGGACTTTTAATAACTGCTTCTATTTCCTTTGGGGATATAGGTCTATTTAAGTTGTTTATCTGGTCTTGATTCAATTTTGAAAAGTGGTACCTATCCAGAAAATTGTTCATTTCTTTTAGATTTTCCAATTTTGTAGAGTAACTCTTCTGTTGTTACTTCAGCTAAATGGGGACATTCATGAAATAATGCATCTATGAGCAACTACAAGACTCTCTCTCTCTCTCTTTCTCTTTGCACATTTTCCAGTGCTTATATACTAGCAATGACTAGGCAGGTTCCTGAAATTTGGAAAACCAAAGGCTTTGCTCTCCCTTTTAAATTATATACATACTAATCACTTTATTGTGACTTAACTTATACATCAAAACATCATACAGCTGGTTTCAGGAAGCCATCAAACACTTAGGTATATTCTGTACATCTGAATGAATTTCTAGACAATTAAGACAGCAATTCTGAAGTAACAGGGCTTTGTTTAGGGTTTTACACATTCACTTTGTTATTTATTTATTATTTCTTTATTTATTCTTGTTTCTGAAGGTTGTATGCAAGCTTCTCCTCGAATACTTACAGAGCTGCTTGCTAGAGTGCAGATGAGTGAAAGAACTCCTGATTCTTGTGAATTCCTCTGTGTTAGAGCTGAGATTTACCCAAATAAACATCAAGTTGAATACTCACATCTTCCTCTAGAAGTTTCAGACTGTCAATGGACTCTAGAAATCCCAAAGGAGATACATCAGGCAGGTTTTGCCCATGTGTGGACAAGGAGCCAGGTTCCTAACTGAGCTCCTACACTCCAATCTCCTAAACACCTCCCTCTTTCTGTCTCTTTCCTTTGTCTTTTTTCAAATTAAGATGATGTAAATGGTCTTCTTCCTAAATTTTTAGCTCATTAGGTCTATGTCCTAAAGGTTCAGTCTTTAGCCTGTTTCTTTTTTTTTCTTTTTTGTTGTTGTTTTTTTTGTTTTTTCGAGACAGGGTTTCTCTGTTTAGCTTTGTGCCTTTCCTGGAACTCACTCTGTAGCCCAGGCTGGCCTCAGACTCACAGAGATCCTCTGGCTTCTGCCTCCTGAGTGCTGGGATTAAAGGCATGTGCCACCACCGCCAGGCTAGCCTGCTTCACAAGGAAGCAGTAGAAACCTTTAAATATGTGTCCTAGTGGAAAGTTTTGAGCTGTTACGTGGTATCTCACAGTATGTCATGGTGTGCTGGCCACTTTCTCCCTGTCCTCTTTGAAGCCATGAACACAGTGGTTTTCTTTATTGTGTGCTCCCTCAATGAGGTACTGCTTACCATATACCCACAAAGCAACAAGGTCATGACCATGTACAAATGCCCTTTGTGATATCACATAATATTTTCCTCTTTGTTCATATTTCTTTATTCTGGGAATTTAATCCAAAGTCTTGCTACTTCTAACAAGGGTTTTGTGAATATTTCATCACTTGATGCTAATATGTGTGTTTCCACAATCGTTTCTCTTTAAAAAAAGAATGAATGAATGAATAAAGGGAGAAAATGCATTCATATGTGTGTGTGTGTGTGTGTTGTTTCTGCTCTTTTGGGGGCCTGCCACCCAGGTCCTAAATAAATAACACACAGAGGTATATACTTAATTATAAATGCCTGGCTTTAGCTTGTCTTGTTTCTTGCCAGCTTTTCTTAACTTAAATTATCCAATCTATCTTTCACCTCTGGACTTTTTCCTTTTCTTACTTCTGGATATCTTACTTTCACTCTTACTCTGTGGCTGGCTGTGTGGCTGGGTATCTAGCCCCTAGCACCCTCCTCTCCTTGTTCTCTTGCTCTTCTTTTTCCCCCCAGATTTCTACTATTTATTCTCTCTGCCTACCAGCTCCACCTATCCTTTGTCCTGCCTCACTATTGGCTGTTCAGCTCTTTATTAGACCATCAGTTGTTTTAGGCAGGCAAAGTAACACAGCTTCACAGAGTTAAACAAATGCACACATCTTTGCATCATTAAACAAATGTTCCAGAGCAAAAACAAATGTAACACACCTTAAAATAATATTCTACAACGTGTGTGTGTGTGTGTGTGTGTGTGTGTGTGTGTGTGTGTGTGTGTCCCATGTATACATGTGACTGTAAAGCCAGAAAAGAGATCTGAATCCCTTGAAACTGTAGTTACAAGTAGTTGTAAACCATCTGTTCTGGGTGCTGTGAATTGAGCTCAAGTCCTCCAGTAAGGTAACAATTGTCTTAACCACAGCCATCTCTCTCCACCCCATAATGGTTTCTTATTCCCATGAATAATTTAATTTTGATGAAATATAATATTTATTTTCTGATATTAATTTTTAAGTCCTTTCCAAGAAAATTTTCTCTACTGATAAAAAAATTGCTATATTTTTCCTCTAATGACTTGATTTTGGATTTCATACATTAGCTATAATACATCTTACTATTTTTGTGTGACGTGAGAAATGTCAACATGCCTTTCCCTTCTTCTGGATATCTGATTTGTATCTTCATTTGTTGAAAAACATTCATTCCACTAATGAGTTGTTGGCATTTTGAAAATCACATAATCATTTCTGTATAAGACAAGTTTTGATTGTGTATTATTCCATTTATGTCTTTGCTTATCTTTATACAATGTCTAATCAACACAATGTAACTTTCATATGGTAGCTATTAGTAAGTTATTAAGTCAGTATATTCACTTCTTTATTACTTAGTAACAAATTAACCACATTAGTAATTTAAGACAATAGCTGTGATTATCTCATAGTTCTGTAGGTTGGAAGTCCGGGCATTGCCTGGCTGGGCGTTTGCTCACATCCCATAGGCTTAAATTAAGATATCAGATGGGTGAATTCACGTCTTGAGTTTTGGCTTTTTTCTCAAGTTCATTTAGATACTTGGAAGAATGCAGTTTCTGAAATTTGTGGGACTAGGGTCCACATATTCCTTGCCAAATTTAAACTAGGAGACAGTCTTAGTTCATGGCTGTTACCAGTATTCTCAGGGCATGCCTCCTCAACCTTAAATTACCTGGAAAAATTTCCCATATTAGATTCCTCTCACACTTCAATTCTCTGTCCCTGGTGGATTCCAGATTCAAATTCAGAGTATTTCTGCATCTAGCTGCAAACTCTTCTTCTGATTTGAGTTCACTGTAGGACCTGTACCATATCCCACACATTAACCACATCCAATACTCCATAGTCTCCAGATTTGTACACAGGAGTAGAGAATCTTAGTGGTTTTCCCAACATCCTATTGTCCCCAGATAGGACGGCCCCTGATCCTCCATCCTTTGAAACTACTTTGTCTTTCCTAGAATCTTAAAATTTACCTGAATGTTTTGTAAAGAGATTGTAAATTTCTTCTTTAAAAATTTGTGTTACATTGAATCAGTAATTTAATTTAGGGGAAAATGAAAATTTAAGGGTATGGACTCTTCCAATTTCTGAACTTCATGTATAAGCAAAAGTTTTAAATGACTTTTAGTACACGTGTTCCATAATATCTGACTCTTGATGCTCCTTTGAGTTTTTAGTTCTCAGTGATTTTCTAATTCTGTGTAATCTGTATTTCTGTCAGGTGACATTTTCAGAGGGCCTGAAACTATTTGTATTTCTAGAATATCTTATTTCCTAAGTAATTACCAGTAACAATGAGGATGTCTGTGAGTACAAACAACAATATATTTTTCTTCAAGTTTGGGTATTGTATTTATTTCATGCTTTGTTGTATTGGCAAGGACTTTCTTATAGTGAATGGAAGGGACAAAAATGAATAATTTTGCTGATTTAGAATTTAGGAGAAAAGCATTCATCCCTCATTACTAAAAGCAAGCTCAGATTTAGGTTATTTGTATTTACGCTTCACCTGATTGTATTTATGCTTCACCAAAGTATTGTGGTGGTATTTTACTTGTACTGAAATGTGATTTTAATTGTATGTTAATAAATAAAGTTGTCTGGGGGTCAGAGCTATTAGAGCCATAGCAAGTGCGTGGCGGTGGTGGCACACGCCTTTAAGGACCTGGAGGGCGGTACATTCAGGCAGTGACGAGGCAGTCACATGTTTGGGTTTACAACCAATGAGAAGGCAGAACAGGAAGACTTTAAAGACAGACACACAGGAAGTAGGTCCCTTTTCGGAGAGCTCTCTTGGCTGGAGAGGATCCCTGAATCAGGAAGGGTGAGGCTCTTAGCTCTGACCTCTTGGCTTTCTTCTCTGAATTGGCTCTGTGTTTCTTATTTTATAAGACCGTTGGTTACATCTACAAAGTATTGACACTTTGGTAAGCAATTCTTGAACAATTGTGCATGTATAGTGAATTGCATCCATGTTTTCACTAGTTCTTGAGGATATTGAGGGTTTTTTCTTTATTAGATTAATACGTCCTTTGTTCACTGAGTCTTTTGAGTGTTAAACTAATGTTGTCTTCCAGTGATGAGTTACATGTGATCTTAGTGCATAATGATTTTCAGTACAATCCTGGTTTTAATTCTCTAACACACTACAATGTATTGTTACGTGTTGCTAAGGAGTTTTAGTTTTAGATCCACAGAAATGTAAAACTACATGCTGGTCTATTTTTCTTTTCTTTTTAATTCAGTACACACATATTCTAGGCATGTGCTCTACCTCTGAGGTACATGCCCAACCTCTATCTATACCATTTTTATGATTCATCTCAGTTTTTGATATTTATCTTATGATACTCTGATAATACAGATTTATAATGGCTTCTTTCCCTATAATTTATAATATCCTGTATTTATAAAATATGAGCTAGTAAATTTAATTAACTAGTAAGTTAAAAATTAAACTGAAGTGATCCTGGCAGTTTTAGGGAAAGAAGAAATGTGTGTGTGTGTGTGTGTGTGTGTGTGTGTGTGTGTGTGTGTGTGATTATTTGATTTTTATTTACTCTTGTACAATATTTTAGAAGCTGTGTTTCTTATAGAGTTCACTTGAGGTATGATGTAAGATTTCTTACATAATTCTGATCATAATATTTCACATGATTCTTTCCTCTGCTCCTTCAATTCATAGTGATGTTCTTTTCTTTGCTGATATTAATTGAAGTTTTCTCTATTGCTTGATCATTGTATTGACTTACAATTTTATTAATTAAAAATGCACTTGAATTTAAATTTATTATTTTTATTACCCTTATTTGCTTGTGTTAGTTTTTCCTTCATTTATCTGAAGGTTCTGTTATATGTGCACATGTATACATGCTTTCCTGATGCAGTGAATTGTTCAAGAACTCTCCCTTTCTTGGCTGTATCCTTGTCTTGGAGAATATTACTTTTAAAACAATGACATCTGATTTTCTTGTTTGTTCTCTGTATAATTAACCTTTTTCGTTCTAACTTTTTATATTTAACCCATTTGTATCTTCACTGGAAAATATCCTTTTCTTCTGGACACCAGAGAGCTGTGCCTTACATTTTCAGGTATTCTGACATTCTTAGTTTCTAAATATCTATCTGAATAATTGTATTGGATGGTAACAAATTATTGATATCTAATAAATACAGTTTGTTTAGGTTTGGTAGTCTCAATTTTCCTTTAATTCCATAGACTTTTATTGGCTATTCTTTTCTTATATTTTAAAGTTAGCCTAATTTTTAAAAGCTATTACGTATCAATTTATTTTGCCTACTATTGGTATGTGTGAAATAGGAGGTGTGGCATGGTGTGTGGTTCAGGGAAAACATGTGAAAGCTGGTTCTCTGCTTCTAACATGTGGGTCATGGGAACTGAACCAGGATCATCAAGCTTGGCAGCTAATGCCTTTGCCCACAGAGCCATCTCCTAGCCACTTTAACTTTATCTTTAATGGAGGATCTTTTAGTTACACCTATTCTGTTACGTCTAATATTTTTCGTAAGAATTGAAAGTGCAAACATTTTCTCAGTCTATTCACAGCTAGACTTACTTTTTTAGGTAAAATAAAACAAATTCTTAACATTATAGCCCTGTGCTTTCAATTCATTTTGTTATTATTACCACGTTGTTTTCATTCCCCTTCAGTACAAAAAATGTTTCCTTCCTTTTACTACCATTTCTGGCCTCATTCTGAGAAGCAATTTTCCCTTGTGCCCTTGTTTTCCAACACTGAATGGGTAGTTTCCTTATTTCTGCTCTGAGAAGCATGAGTTTTTATTGAGCTATTATTTTGTAGTTCATTCTTCTGATTAAATTTATTTTTCTTTGATCTTTTTATCTTTATTTTTCAAACTGTATAATTTTTGCTAATATATTCCCATTTCCCTGGTTATTCCTAACATTTCAGGGCTTCTGCTCAGCCCAGAGAAACTTTTTTTATGTGTCATACTCTTTAGTTGTAGAATTTCTACTTTGCTTCTTGAGCTTTTCACTTTTATTTTGCTTTCTATTTTCCCTGCTATAGTTCCTTTACACTCTTTAGGTGCCATTTCCCCTATGACTTTGTGAATGTATACATTATAGCCTCTTTATATTCTAAGTTAACTGCAATATATAGGTTTAATCAGAATAGTCTTTAATACCTCCTTTCAAGAAGAAACAGGCAAAGCTTTTGTTCTTTTCATTTTCATGTCTGATGATTTTTAATTGTGTTCTGGATATTATAAATTAATCAATTTAAATTCTTTTGATTCTATTACCTCCCTCTGAAGAGTTACTTGTGTTTGGCTGGATTAGATTCAAACTCCCCAGTCTGTTCCCTCATGTCTACACCAGTCTGTAGTTATGTTCATCATTGTGTTTCTATTGTTAGCCTCCCCCATAATGCCCAGGTCATTATAATAAATAATTTCATTGTTTGTGTAGATTTTACATACAGTTGAGATTTGAAGCTTATCCATTCTCATTTCTTTTCTTTCTAAATTTCTTCATAACTTTCTTTTTTATCTTATTTTTAAAACTAATGTAAGAAAGAATCAGGTTTCCATATGGTATTTTCATACATATTGACATATTTCCTTTTGGTTCTTCCTTCTCTTGCTTCTCACATTTCCCTGGCCTTGTTTAACCTGATACCTCCTTTAACCTTAGAACTATCTATTCCCATATTGTTCTGTTGTTGTCCACATATCTTTCCCTTAACTCTTCTTATTTCCAGACTTATGAGCCTTGTTCTAGTGCCTTGGTTTTTATCCTCATTTATTCTTAGCTAAGCACACATATTTAACAGTTACAAACTAGTACCTCCTATAAGACAGAATTTACAGTATTTCCCTTGCTTAATATACTGTTTTCAAGTTCCTTCTATTTTCTTGAATATTTCATTTTATTTTCTTCATGGCTGAATACAATCCCGTTGTATCTAAGCACTACATTTCATTATCCACTCATCATTCCTTGCTATTGTGAAAAGAGCAGCAGTAGACACTTATGTGCAAGTATCTCCGTGGTAGATGGATAAACCTTTTTGTGTGTATGCCCAGGACTGGTGTAAATGAGTTGTATGGACATCTGTTTCAATTGGACATTAGATGCCTGTACACTGACTTCCAGAGTGGCTCCACCAGGTTGTAACCCCACTAACAGGTGCTGAGGGTTCTTGTCCCCACATTCTTGCCACCATTTATTGTTATTTGTTTCATGATGTCACTTGCTCCATTCTGGATGGGATTAATAGACTCTAACAGTAGCTTTAATTTTCATCTCTGATGGTTGGAGGCGGTAAATACTGATTGCCTCTCAACAGTGGAATAACCTCCAGATTTTACATTCACCAGTTCCATATGATAACATTTTAAAACTTGCTCAGACTCTTTAATAATTGGCAGTATTGGTTTAATTTACTTAAACATAAGTTGAAGAAGGAAATTAAATTAGGTACTTTTAAATGTTATTTCCCAATAGGACCTCAGTGAGTAATTATTTTAACTTTGATTTACTTGGTAGTTAAAGGAGCTCAAGTTTTGCTGAAGCTAGAAAAGGAGCTACACATGGAGCAGTCATGTTTGTAGCTCAAGTACATTTGCTTGCAAACCTCTACAACCTCCACTCTCAAGTGAAGGGCCAAGCTTGCAAAAAAATTCCATAGTTCCAATTTGGCAGAAGCTATATCCATTTTTTTCTGGTTAAAACATTCATAAAGTCTGTTATGAAAAAGTGTGATGTCTGTGTACTTCTAGAATCTGGGATACACACTCCAAAAATCTGAATAGAAACTGAATATCTTAAGAAACCAGGGCACTACTTAGATATTCCAGCAAATTAGTCATGCAGCCAGCATTCATGGATATCATAGGTGTGGTACCCAGAAAATGCTAGAGATTGGTAGTAAAGAATTGGATTAGATGGACCATCTACCCCACAACCTGCCATTATAGTAGACATGTAAATAGATGATTGGCAATTACTATGATCAATGTGAATTTGAAATACTATGTGATGATATTTTGGACAAATAAAACTTTCTTGAAGATGAGAGGACAGAACAAGCCACTAGATTAAACATAGAGGCCAGACAGGGCTGGCACACATCTTTGATTCTAGCACTCAGAAGGCAGAGGCAGAGATCCATCTGGATCTCTGTGAGTTCTCGGCCACACTGGGCTACATGAGATCAATCCAGCCTAAAAGAAAAATAGAGCCAGGCAGTGGTGGCACATGCCTTTAATTCCAGCACTTGGGATCTCACATTTTTAATTCCTGCACTAGGGAGGTTAAGACAGGAAGTGATGTGGCTGGGCAGAGAAAGGGATATAAGGCAGGAGGAGACAGGGAATCTTGCTGCATCAGGCTGAGGAGTTGGTGGGGTAACAGGTGGTGGCTGTGGCTTGCTCTGATTCTCTGATCTTTCAGCTTTCACCCTGCTATCTGACTCCAGGTTTTTATTAAGACCAGTTAGGATTCTTGTAACAGTACTAGTTGGGGGCTCTCTGAATAGAAGAGAAGCCACCTAGATTGTGAGACTAATAAGGATTTAAAGTGATAGCTACACTTTACTGAAAGTAAGCATGAGATGTTGCCAGGTAATAAAATGTGCAGCCAGTGTTTTAGATTGATCAAGGATCCTCTGAGGTTTAGAGTATGAACAGAAAGCATGTTTGGAGGAACAAAAGAAGTTGTGGATAGTAAGTGACAGAGCCAGGAGGGGAGAGTGATGACAGATAACACGCTGGAGACTTTCCAGGGCATTTCTTTCCCTGCTGAGAAGCTTGAACTTTTGGTAAAGAGTCTGAGGATTTATCAATGCAGTTTGATCAGATTTGGCTTCTATAAACATCACCTTGATTAATGAATTGGACACAGATTGGAAACTGAAAGTACTCCAGAGCAAAGGTTTGGTTTATGAGTGTATTCACTGGCCTGGAAAGCAACACTGGGCATTGAATTTGAAAAGGTCATGTTGGGACCAGAACTGCACCCCTATCCAAAATAAATGAAGATAATACATACACATCCTAGACACATAGAAACTGAAAAGGATGGACTACTGTATTTACGTAATACTTTGGGGTGATATAATTAATGGTGTTACCTGACCTAAGCTTTAAATGTAGTCTTTCATGTGAACAATTAGTCTCTTCTGTCCCCTTCATCTATAGACATTATACTTTGAAAATGCCTAGAAGCTTATTTCTATTCTCATTTGATCTCAGTCCAGTGATCTGGAAAACATCTGTATACATGTATATTTATCTGTTAAACAGTCAAACCAAAAGAATGTGATTTTTGAGCCCTAGTATACTCTCTTACTAGCTTAGGATTCAGGGTGAGATTCTAGCCTAGTAACTGGCATAAAGTTCATGTGCAAGGACACCTGCAGGAAAGTTTGACACACAGAAAAAATAAGTCAGCCAATAAATGGTAGAAAAACTTAGAAATGTCAAAATGAACCAAAGTATTTTGCCAGTCTTCTGTAGATCTGACTCAATGAAATGAGAAGGGAATGGAGGAAAAGCCAGGTAGATGTAGCCCCAGCACTACCAAAGCTAACTAGTGCATGGATCACCAGATGGCTGTAATTTAAAGAGCATGAGTCCCCCTTCCCAAAGGAAAGGGGTCAGGCCTGATGTTATCAAAACTAACTCCAGTTTTAAAAGTTCTCTAAGGCTTTGCTGAATGAAAGAGTTTAATGGCATCTCTATCACTCTAAATCGAGAACAGAGGGACATAATTTTGTATCCATAGTACAAAAAAAAAACCACCAACATTACATGAAATCTATTTGTAATTGTACACAGAATGATAAAAAGACACAATTTTATAGCTGAACTTGTGCTAACAATATTATTTTAGTATGCATTGACTTATCCACTATTTGACATTCGTTTAGAACTATTTAACAAGGTAATTAGAAGTACTTAATTTTAAGTATAAAAATTCCTGTGTTCTTGACGTTAAACACTAGCAGACATAAGCACAGAGGCTTATATAAATTGGAAACATATGTCTAATGATATCATAATGTAGATGGAAAAATACTCATTAAGTGTTATAAATAGTAAGAGTGTACATGACCTCTTGTTTAACTTTGTGAAGGGAAATCTATAGCATAATAAAATATAGAATAGTATGTTTGTGTAATTTTACTTGTTTTCAAGTATGGAAATCTTTTCCCTATGTTCATGTCCAAAGGCACAGGTTAAATTAGATGCAAATAAATGCTGATAACACAAATAATTTCCCATAATTTACTTGAAAACAGGATGACAACAATTAAACATTCAAAGAGATAAATAAAAACACCAACCTAATATAAGTGCATGAATGACATTAGGATCTCAAATGAGCAAGTCCCATTTTGAGCCCAAGTTCAGACACTTACTAGATGTGGCGACCTTAGTGAAAACATTTAGGTTTTCAGGCTTCAGTTATTTTTAAAAGGACAACTGTGTCTCTTGCTAAGTTATATATATATATATATATATTTAAATTTATATATTATATTATATATTATATAAATATATTATATATAATTTATATATAAATTCATATATATATGAAAATGCTTTATTATGCAAAATTATTGCAATAAACAGAAAACCTACTCAAATTGCCTTAAAAACTAAATAACAGGAAAATCCAAAATATGAATCTAAAATAATTTAGATGGCTATAAGTACACAATCACCATAGCTAAGAATCTCCCTTTAATCCCATTTTTATCTATTTTTTCCTGTTTTGCTTTGTTTCTGTTGGAACTATCTGTATGTCTGAATTTTTTTTTTTTTTTGGTTTTTCGAGACAGGATTTCTCTGTGTAGCTTTGTGCCTTTCCTGGAACTCACTTGGTAGCCCAGGCTGGCCTCGAACTCACAGAGATCCGCCTGGCTCTGCCTCCCGAGTGCTGGAATTAAAGGCATGCGCCACCATGGCCCGGCTGTATGTCTGAATTAAGATCAGGTTGGTATTGAGTCATGTTGTTGGCTTCACTAAAAAGAAAACCAAACAAATAAAAGCAATAACAAAAATACTGTGTGCTAAGAGGTAGTAGATATTGGTGGTCTCTTGGTATTGAAAATGTTTTTAGTCACAGAGAATACAGTTTATCAAGGAATTCAGGTGGTAAGCTTGAATCCCATTACTGGCCATAGAAGACTAGGCATCTCATGGGTAAGGAATTGCCTCCAGCCAACTATGGGGTGTGGAGTGGAACCAGGATTAAATCATTCTTCAGAGGTCAGAAATTCCTCTGAAGAGCCAAGTTGGCTGAAAGAGCTCCATACAGCAATGTTGAATTTGTCATTTTATGGTCAAATATGTCAGTTCATTCAACATTATCTCCCACTTTTATGCACCCTCTGCTCAGACTGGCTTGGTAATCTGATGACCTGCTCAGTCATCCCTGGCTTCCTTCTTATTTCTTCTAAAAATTCCATTTACCTAACAAAATCCTTGCACATTTATTTCTGTTTTGTGAGAGACTTTTCAGAATGCCTGGATTTACACAGGTGGCTAGACAATTGGAAAGATATGGTTCTATTTTCTTAGAGGGAAAACAATAGATATACTTGTTTTGTTTTTCTGAAAAAAATTATTAATTTAAAAATACACTACTAATGAGAATATACTAAAATATTTAATTTTAATATTTCTATGATCCTTGTTTGCTTATGCCCATTGAATATAGGAATATTAAACTTAAATATTTTAATATGTTCTCATTAGTAGTTCATTTTTAAATTAATAGTTTTTTTTTTTTCAAATCTCACCTCAAATAGATCAGGTGGATTCATTGCTAAATTCTATCAAAGTTTTAAGGAAGACTGCATACCCATTCTTCTTAACTTATTCCACAAAAAAAAAGGGAAGGAAAATTACCAAATTCATGCCTTAATGACTGTGCTACTCTGATACCAAAACTGGGTAAAAACACAACAACATTAACAGAAGTAGGAATGATTGATGAACATATGCGTAAAAATCTCAACAAAATACTTGCAAACCAAATTCACTATCACAAGACACATTGTGACTAAGTGGGTTTTGTCTGGGAGATGTAAGGTTGGCTGAAGACATGCTAATCGATATATGTAATCTACTATATTCACAAACTTAAGGACAGAAACCATACAATCATTGTGATTGGTGCCCCAAAGGTACTTGACACAGAGTAGAATGATTTTCATACTAAATAACAAAAATTGGCTAATACTAGTATTGAAACGTATTTCTGGCTCATTCTTGAATGTTAACTACCAACTTTCCATCCTGAAATATGCATCCAATGCAACCGTAAACTCACTCAACTTGATGGGAGGTGAGAACTATCTGGGAGCTCTCTGGAACTCACAGAATCCTATAGATTACCACATTCTAGTAGGGCTTTGAAGAAGTGATTATATAGATCCTTCCTCTTGAATAGGTGTCCTAAACAAAGGCTTCTAGGGTGCTCATTCCATTTGCCTATCTGTCCTCTCTTCTGGGGACACAGCCATCCTACCCTCCATGCCATACTCAAGTAAGCATTCTAGAAGCAGCACTCAGACCTAAGTCAGGCCTTGAAACTGGCAGTACATCGTTTCTGGATTTCCCAGACTCCAAAAATCGAGAAAATACAAATTCTATTTTTTTTTTTTTTTGGTTTTTTGAGACAGGGTTTCTCTGTGTAGCTTTGCGCCTTTCCTGGAACTCGCTTTGGAGACCAGGCTGGCCTCGAACTCACAGAGATCCGCCTGGCTCTGCCTCCCGAGTGCTGGGATTAAAGGCGTGCGCCACCACCGCCCGGCTACAAATTCTATTTTTTATAGATTACTTGTCCTGTGATATTTTGGTATAACAGACTATATAACATGGACTATAAAACATATTGAGAAAATAGAGCTGAGTGGTTTGGGACATATCACTTAACACTACTGCAGCTGTCCCGGCAAGAATATGTTCGAAAAGTACATTGGGACTCTTTCCTTTAGCTATAAGGATTTTGAAACAATGGTCTCCAAGGCTTGGGATTTCCATAAGAATCCCATTTTGGCGGAGGAAGGATAAGGCTGAAGTCTGTGCCAGCCAGAGGAGAAACTTATTTCTGCAAAGAAATTTCAACAGTTCTGCTGTTTTTCTAGACATCCATAAACTAGAGACTAGAACTGAGGCAATGATGACTGGTGGGGCCACAGCTCAACAGAGACTACTTATGTATGCATATCACTTGCTCTCTGTTTAAACCTAAACCTCATGTAGGTCCCCTCAAGATGGACAAATGGTCTCACTGGGCCTCTTTCCTATGTAGCCATATTGAATAAATCTCCTTTCTCTGCTATTCGCCATTGTCTGTCTCTTTAATGGCCTGCTGAGAATGACTCACTGAACCTGGCTTTTTATGGCTGCCAAGTCCCAAACTCTGACTCTAACAAGCTCTAGTAACATTACTGAACTTTTCCAAATCATTGGTAGATAAACATTTACAAAACATGTTGAGGACTACTGTTTGAAGTTTTATGATTAAGGTTCAACTTGTGTGTCTTATCTCCTCTCTCTCTCTCTCTCTCTCTCTCTCTCTCTCTCTCTCTCTCTCTCTCTCTCTCTCTCTCTCTCTCTCTCTCTCTCTCTCTCAAACTAATGGAACAACCAAAGAAGTGTGGATAGGAAGATTTCTGAAGTACCACGAAAATCAAGAAGAGCATGGTCTGTTCACTAGACTTTTTGAGAAATTTGTCTTGAATAAAGAGATAGAATTGCATTCCAAGAATGACATCTGTTCTTGGATTCAACATTAACAAAGTTTAGAGATAGAGTTGAAATGTAATGATATATGAGATTTCTACACACAACCAATGAGACCTCTGGAAATAAAACAGATAAATGCAGATTCCTGAAATGAAAAGTGACCTTTCTGAAAATTTCCAGCTTTTGTTCTCATAATTTCATGAAAAGGATTTCCAAGAACAGACTACAGTTCTTATAAGATTTTAGAGGGCTTTGAATTCATGGAAAAGGGAACCAAACTGTGTGTTCAAGATCAAACATGTGGTCTCAAGTTAAGAAAAGGCTTTATTGAAAGTAATGAACCAGAACCTCCCAAACTGAGCCATGAATGACATCAGTGCTCAAGTTCCCCAGAACTTAAATAAAATGCTTAACAAAACTAAACTTGATGAAAAGAAGTACAGGTTATGAAAGGCCAATCAGGAATGTTAAGTACATTTAATGAGATTTCTAGGGGAAAAACAAGATAATCTAATCCAGTGTATGAGTATATAATTAAAATAATAACAAAGAGAAGCCGGAGAAATGGCTCAGTGGTTGAGAGTACTGGCTGCCCCTGGAGAGGACCAGGTTGGGTTCCTAGTACCCACAGCGCCTCTCATGCTGTCTGTAACTACAGTGCCAAGGAATCTAAGCCCTCTTGTGGCTTCCTCCAGCACCTGCACCTATGTAGCACCTAGAAATACATGCAAGTAAAATACACATAAGCATAAAATAAGAAACACAATTTAATAAGAAAATAATAACACATTTTTCAGAGTATATTTTTAAGAGAACCATGAAAAATAAGTGACCTAGGCATACACTGATAATTAATTTTAATTTGGAAGAAATCACAGCAGAAGAAAGCATGCAAATACTAAAAAAATTACAGTGTACCAATATAAAAGTTGTGGTTGTATCAGTTTTACTTTGCACACCAAGTATGCCAAGAGAAGAAAGGAAAATGAGCCAATGCCAGCACTCAGGAGACTGGGGCTAAACAACTACAAACTTACAGTCACCTTAGGTTGCACAGTGAAACCCAGTTTCAAAAACCAAATCTGCTCAATTTGGGGAAAACACGTTTATCAAGAAATTCTCCACTGGACCAATGATCATTTATTTAAACTGAAAATAGTAACACATTCTAAAAGATCTGAAGTCTTAGGGTAATTTACTCCACATTCTTTTCGTTCAACAAAAGTTCTGAGAAAATGTCCAGTTGTCTGAATTCCTATACAGTAAAAATGTACCTTAAATAAGAGCCTCTGAGAAATTTATACTCAGTTTTGAATAACTGTGATATGTAGCTAGAGTTTTTCTGCCTGGCCCACAGTCAGGACAAATCTCTCTCACCCGCCAGTCCCAAGCTGCTCAAACCCGATCAAGTAAACACAGAGACTTATATTGGTTACAAACTGTATGACCGTGGCAGGCTTCTTGCTAACTGTTCTTACAGCTTAAATTAATCCATTTCTATTAATCTATACCTTGTCACGTGGCTTGTGGCTTACTGGTACTTTACATCTTCCTTGTCCTGATGGCGACTGGCAGTCTCCCCCCTCAGCCTTCCACTTCCCAGCTCTATTCTCCTCCTTGTCCCGCCTACATTTCCTGCCTGGCCACTGCCAATCAGTGATTTATTCATTGACCAATCAGCAACACATTTGACATACAGACCATCCCACAGCACTTCCCGTTTTCTTTTCTTAAAAAGGAAGGTTTTAACCTTTACACATTTCTAAAGTCAGCTTGGTATATTTGGGAATTTGGGCGTAGCTTTTCTTACTACTTCCTGCTGGAGGGGGGCGCTGTATCTTTTGGGGAAACAAAGAAAATTTTAGGATCATGGAGTAGTCCGTGAGGCTGTATCATCTGAGCCAGTTGTCTTGAAACGGTTTTGGATGTTGGATCATTTGGGCCATGGTGTCATCCGAGACCTTTCAGGGGGTCTTGGCTGGTCAAACCTGATGTATCTTACTCTGGAACAAATCCATAGCCTCTTGCTTTTTGTGGAAACAAAAGAGACTCTTTTCCAAAGCAACATATCCTTACATCCAAATTTTGAAGTCAAAGTATCTTTAAAATATACATACTGGTTTAACTCAGCTTCCTTTACAATCAAATATCTCTCTGTAGTTAAGAATCCCAAAGACAACACAATCCAGACTCTCTGTGTAATAGTCATCTCTATGTGGCTTATTTTTTATATTAATTTTACTGTCTCTTTAAAGACTTTATTTTTTAAAACCATGTATTTGTTTCTATACTGTATATATCACCTTTTTTTTTGTCTCTTTCAAGCCTACGTATATTTTACACACATTTTAAACTATTACATCTGAATCTGTCTTATTGTGAATCTATTGCTTTAAGCTGCAGCAGCTGTGGCTGCTGGCTCCGCCCACCTCAGCTTCCCAACATGGCGGTACTTTACCATCAGCTCTGGGAGCTATCGTGGGTCTATGCTTTTATCCAAGCAGCGTGTAGCCCAGAAACCTCTTTTTTGTTTTGTACTAGCAAAGGCTAAATTCACAATGCAGCTTAATGTGCCATTTGCAGAGGCCTCATTCCCGCCATATGGCGGCAGGTCAAGCGCACACGCTAGGAACCCGCCAGTAGCTCAAACCAGCAGCTGCCGCTCATTTGAGAGAGACAATTAGGAACTGTTTTTAGCTCCGTTTTAGAATCTTTTTTCTCAGGTTTTAGGTGGAAACTCTTGCCCCACGTTGGGCGCCATTTGTAGCTAGAGTTTTTCTGCCTGGCCCACAGTCAGGACAAATCTCTCTCACCCGCCAGTCCCAAGCTGCTCAAACCCGATCAAGTAAACACAGAGACTTATATTGGTTACAAACTGTATGGCCGTGGCAGGCTTCTTGCTAACTGTTCTTACAGCTTAAATTAATCCATTTCTATTAATCTATACCTTGTCACGTGGCTTGTGGCTTACCGGTACTTTACATCTTCCTTGTCCTGATGGCGGCTGGCAGTCTCCCCCCTCAGCCTTCCACTTCCCAGCTCTATTCTCCTCCTTGTCCCGCCTACATTTCCTGCCTGGCCACTGCCAATCAGTGATTTATTCATTGACCAATCAGCAACACATTTGACATACAGACCATCCCACAGCAGTGATATCAAATGTAACTGTCAATGATATTAAGAGATTTAAAAATGGATAATGTTTTGAATGACAACAAAAATTGGCAAGATGTACAATTGGTGTAAAATGGAATGAAATTATTTAAAACTTACCAGCTCAACTTTTAAAGCTTTCGTTTGCATATGTATTCACACATATGCCACACCCACACACCACTGTTTTATTTTCATTGTTGATACAAGGGCGTCTGTTCATGTACACATGACTTAAAACTGTGGCACTAAAGATGGATGGATGTTTGAAACTTCTTAGTGGCTTTCTGACATTTTAATCGTAAGGTGAATATTTCTTCTCTTTAGGGCCCTCTAGCCTACATATGTGATAACAACTTTAATCTGTATTATTTTGTATCTTAAATTAATAATAAAATCATGGAAACTGTGTTTGAGAATGTCATTTATTAGACCCATATATAGCTAATTCATGCACTTGTCAACTCTTCTTTCAAGACACTGTGTAGACTAGAAGAATTTGAGAAGTAAGGAATGCTGGGAATGTATTCTCTTCAGCTCTGGAGTTTCGAGGACAGCAGCACACTACCTGTAACAGTCCTGCCTTCCTTTACTCTACTCTGCGCCCTTATCCTCAACAGGTAACTTATGGGAAGGAGGGCTTTTTTTTTTCACTTCCTTCATGTAGAGTGGTGAGAAATTTTCTCCTTCTGACCTTTCAAACTTTCCTCATCTGCTTGAGCAATTGTCTTAGTAGCTTTAATAACACTTGAAGTAGGATTTAAAGAAGGTAGAAAAAAACAATTGCAATAATTTTTTAAAAGTTTTTTTTCCTGGGTGTGTATGTATAAATATGTTTATTGTGCATGTTTTGCTGTGTGTGTGTGTGTATGTGTGCGTGTGTGTGTGTTTATTTGTGTAGAGCCCAGAGGTCTACTATAGATGCCATTCTTTAAACATTTTTTCTGCCTTAGTTTTTGATACAAGGTCTGACATTGAGACCTACTGCTCATCAATTAGGCTAGACTGGCTGGACTTCCAGCCCCAGGGATCTGCCTGTCTCTGCCTCCCCAGCACTGAGATTGGAAGTGCATGTCACCACGCTCTTCTTTTTATCTGGGTGCTGGGGATCAAACTCAGGTCTCTATGTTTACAAGGCAAGCACTTTGATAACTTAACCATCCACCCAACACCTAAGGGCCATTTTCATTACATTATTTTGATGTTTCTAAAGAAAATAAAATAATTCTTATAAATTCATTTCAATGTGTGATTGCATTCTTGTGTGATGTTGATATATTAATTCAGAGTTGCATATGTGCATGTCAGAGGTCAACCATGGCTGGTAGCCTTTTCCTTCCACCTTGTTGGAACAATTTCCTGCTTTGTTTTGGTTCTCTGTGGTGTATGTCAGGCTGCTGGCCCACAAGCCTCTGCAGATCTTCGAGTCTCCATCTGCTGTCTTTCTGTAGGAACACTGATGTTACACAAACACATTACTCTGCCCATCTTTCTGTGATCCGGTTCTCATACTTGTATGGAAAGAGTTTTAACCAATAAGCAATCTCTGCCAATTCCCAATAGTCTTTATTAATGAGTTCAAATGGAAAACATTATATTGTTATCAATAATATAATATTAATATGCATCATATTTAAAATTAACAATAATTCTCCAATGGAAAATCATGGAAATATTTCCATCATTGCTAAATGAGAACAAATACCACAACAATTTTTAAGACTGCTTCATCAATGAAATTTAATGAAAAAATTGAGCATTTAAAATATTGGAACAAAAATGGTAGTATATTTATTTGCTGTTAGTTGATAATATGGCCATTTTTCAGCAAAAAAAGAAATCACTGAAAAATATTGAATTGGTGAAATATTCAGTAAGTTATCTAATTAATGTTAAGGTATATAAAATCAACAGTTATTGCATTCAGAGGCAATTATTACTAGAACTTACAGTAGAAAGCTAGCACACTTTCCATTGAACACTAATCACATAAAGTCTGGGATTAACTGTAGTCAGAAAGACAAAAACCATACAAAAATTTCCTACTGCTTTACAGGTACAGTAGGGAGTTAGACAATGGAACATACCTATGTGGCTATGTTTTAAGGTGTACAATGTAGTTTAACTGAGATAAAATGGAAAAGAAGATGAGGAGCTAACTTGTGCTGGGTCAAATCAGTGAGAGAAAATGTCTTAAAATATAATACTTCAACTGAGACTTGAAATCCAAGAGTTTCCCCTGACTAGAAGCCTAAAGTGGGAGTTTCAGAAATAGAAACCACTATATTAAATCACACTGGGTGCTCTAGGACTCGAGATTGACTGGGTATGGAGGAGACAGTCACAGAAGGAAACTGTGGGGACTAAGAATTTTGTATTTACTGTATTCTCTCAGTAGGGAAACAGTGCCAATTATTCTTGCCTGGAAAATACAAGGTTGTTCAGTTTTCTGTGACTTTGGATAATTCTTACATAGGAGCAAATAATAGAGCAAGTATATAGACTGCTCTGAATCATGTGAAGAAGTGCAACTCATGGTGTGTACATTGTCATACATTTATTTTTGATAACTATTCCATGTAATTAGAAATGATGTATATAGCCAAAGTGACATCAATATTTAAATATATAATTAATGTGTCCTTGTCACAACTGTTTTCTTGTTAAGCATGATACATTATTTCTATAAATAATATTCTTCATTTTTTAAGTAACAAATCTTGAATTTGCTGCTATAGTTGTAGCTTTCTAGAATTATACCTGAGAAGTTCTACAAACTTGAAAAAAGTCTTTTAGGCACTAAGCCCCTCAGTGAATTTAAATATTTGCTATACATAGGAACAGAGATTCTTTAAATATAATTTTATAGTTAGTAACATGAGAGACAGTTAAAATTAAAATGTTAGGCAAATTGCAAATCTCTTCCACAAATAAATAATTCTTGACTTATTAATGTTAAATATTTGTATAAAATAAATTGTATATCAATTGCTCAAGGAAGAGAGACATCCAGTATTCTGAATCCAGTTGCCTAAATACAGAGCACCACAAATCCCAACAGTATTAAATGTCTGACCACAGAAGTGGGATGTTTCTGCATTCATTATGTATGCCCCCCAAATTTGTTGAGGAAAATATTAAAATATTTTTAGATTTTTTATTGAATTGATAAATAAGATGTTTGTAGTTCTCCTACTGAGTCAGAAAAGTAAATGTCACATGAAAAGGTAAACACCGAGGGAGCTTAGTAATCAAATATGGTGTGTAAGAGATTTACAAAGATGTAATGTATTCCTTTTAAAAACCCATATCCAGTACTTCCAAGGAAAGCTTTGCCTGCCCCCTCACACTCCTGCACTCCTCTGTCCCACCCCCTTCATTTCTTCCCTTCTTCCCAGCAACATGCCCTACCTTGAATTTGTCAGTTGCCTGTGTTTTAACCATACTTTAACATTTTCATCATTAGTCTGAGCACATAGAAACTTCTAGAAACTCCATCTCCTTTTCATTTACTCCACAAATTACAGAAATACCTTTTATTTTTGGAAAAAATGGCTGCATCATCGTTTTCTAAAACTCTTTTTCTGATGTTTAGGATTCAGTGGTGATTGAGTTCTCTCTCCTCTTGACTTCTTGCCCCTCGGTGGCTATCACAGATCTAAGCTTTCCTTTCATATGGCATCCAGGCAGAGAAACACACAATGCCTATTGTATACGCATAGCAATTACAAAGCCACATTGTTTATAGAATAACATGTGTGGTTTCTGACTAATTTTAGAGTCTAGCAATTAGATAACAAGAGAATCATTTATTGGAGCTGTGATAAAATCCACAGTTTGGAAAATGAACCTGATTAACATAATCATGCACAGATTTAAATTTGAACCCTATTCTGAAAATCATCAGCTCTGGGAATTTTGTGTGAATGCTTTCTTCCCTTGGATATTGGTCTGTAAACCTCTAAAACATGAAAAATAATGGCTCTTCCATTTAGGTATATCAAGTAAAGTTTCACATAGTTGCATGATTAAGGTTGGTGTATTAGCATAATTTTACAGTGATTATTTATGTGAAAATGAAACTATTGCATCATATATCTATGCATTAACCAGCTTAACTATAAACTGCCATATGCAGAGTTTTGTGAATAGTACATCCATATGTATAAACAGTGGTGTGTGTGTGTGTATGCAAATAGTACAGTGTACATGAGTCATAAAAGAGGATACAAAACTGATAATTTTTCCTTTAAATTCTGTTAATTTTACTTTGTGATAGATAAATGAATCAAAACGAAATTGATGTGTAACTGTAAAACCTAAGGTAAAGCTTCGGAATGAATGGTTGTCATAACTGTATAGAAGTTCATGAAGATGTGTAGAGGTAGAGGCTGTCCAATTGTTTGTGTGGCTACCTTAATCTAGCTGTGTAATGTTTTTATTTGTGAACTCATTACAATAAAGTGAACTTTATTTAAAAATTAAAACAAATGAAAAATTAAAATCAAACTGTGACATTCTTTATATTCTCTCTTGTTTAAAGAAAAATAGTTTTTAAAAGAAATAAGATATTATGAAAAATCTTGATAAACTTACAAAGTATATTTATTTTTACTTTGTTATAACCATTTTTATGTCTACAAATAATCTATTATCTATTAGGGAATTAATCAAAGTCATCATTCTTTTTATTTTTTCTGTAAGGGAAGGGAAGGCATGTGGAAGACCTAAACACTATGAGCACAGTCCCAAGTGGCTTCTTACTGGCCGTAGCTACAGGTAAGACTGGGGTGGGTAGTACCTCTCCTGGATCAAAGAAAGTGTGGAGGAAGTGTTAGGATGCCACTGGCATGGTCAACAAATGCACCTGCCATATTTAAGAAATGGTCGTTTGTATGAGGAAATCTGTGAGATGTTCTGAAAACAGTGGATGAAGGAATTTACTGAAAAGGGGTTAAGGCCTGCCCCTTGAAGCTGATATGTCATTTTTTCTTCATCCCTGTTTCGTATCATTGTCCTTTGCATTTATAAGAAACACTTAATAAATCTGTGATGAGTTTACTAACATTAATCATTCAGACCTTTTAAATGTTGATTACAGATTTTGTAGACTCATGTTACTGATAACTTTCATATTAGTGTTTATAGGGGATTATATATGTGAATATAAAACATTTCCATTACACAGTTAATGATCGTCAGTCAAATGCCCCAAAGAGAAAACTAAGCAACATGTTTAAGAAAGTCAATATTTCAGAACTTATTTTTCTTTTTAAATAATGAGATAAATTTCAAAGACTAGTAATCTGTGCTGTGAATGGAAAATTCCACCAAAGTGTTCTGCTAGTGGAGTGACAGTTCACCAAATGAGTCAGAGCACCATCTAATTACCCTTAAATAATGCGAACTAAGATCCCATATTACTAGAGATGGCAGCATACAAGGACAGCATCATCTCTCCACCTAGGGTACAGTGTGCCATCAGAGAAGAAGAGATGAATCTTAAATAAATGGCTAATGCTCCATATTACAAACTTAACAGATTATGACATCAGGCTGATACCCAATCCATCTGTTAGCTGTGCAGGACAGAGCACATATTGTCACGGTGATTAGGCCAGGTGGCACCTCATTTGATATCACAGCTGTCCTGAGCTTTCACTCTGAAACCCAACACCATGTGAAACATTCCTTGTTTGGGGTCACACTGAAAAGAAAGAAGAGCAGCTGGGATGGATTCTTAACACATCTCATATGGAGATTCCTTAGTTAACATTAAAAACTAAAACCTTTCTACAGTTTGTAATGAGGAATGGAGATTTAAAACATGGAGCTAGCTTTTTGCTTTAATATGGTACAGTTTTTTAATTTATGATCAGCTCACCCAGTTATTCAAAGTGAGAGTCACTATGGCATGTATACAATCTGTTACCCAGTCCAATTTTAAGATACTTCATATATCTCCTGCTTTTAACAATGGTTAGCTGTTAATCATTCTTGAAGGTTATGGAATTGTAATTTGTAAGTCCTGCATTTCTACAGTGTCTCATACCTCGTATTTAATTGTCTTTCTGAAAATAGCTATGTATGGGCATAAACGAACAAGTGAATTCATGAAACTTTCCTTCAGGTTATACCTTCAGGTTGCGAAGTAGACTGAGTCCTCCATGCCTGTGACAGGGAGTATCACAGAACAGAGGTGGTTAAGTTCACTCAAAAGTTTGCATTTTTGTAAATTTTATCATGGTCCCCTCCACAGGACCATGGAGTAAAGCCCAATTCACCTCTCAGATAAAGATAGTATTTCAGCTTGGATATCATTATTCTCTCTTCTTCTAGAAGACAGACTAACCTAAATGATCTTACTTTATGACCACCTGCCACTGGAACAAGCTTCCTCTGTAAAGGAAAATACATTTTGGAAAATTTAAAGCCTAAGATAAACTACTGATGACAAAATTTTCATTTTGACTGGCAGGAGGCCTGGGGTCAGAAGTGTCATGTTAGTAGAAAATTGGTCTTCTTTAAAGACATACTAATCTTGAAGGCATTCATGTAGGCCGCTAGGCCCCTCAATTCAGTTCCCCCTTCTAGGTTCCTTTTTATTTTTCTGGTTTCTAGGCTTACTCCAGTGTTTATACTCTAAAATTTTGAAGCTGTACTCTTCTGTGTTAAGTCCATATTCTGAAGGAAAGCACCAGTACATTTAATAATGAGTATATTTAATAAATGAAAAATTATTTCTAAAATGTGAAAAAAGTCAGATGCCACAGCGCAGTGTGGTAGTTCTATAATCTAGGCAACATGTATTTTGTTGTACAATTTACAGCAAATCTCAGTGATGTAAAATCTCTAATCAGTTTGTTTAGACACATTCAAGTTGGTAGTATACTCAGATGTCTTCGTGTGCACCTGTTTCTTATGGATGATAGTCTTTCTCACACTGGGTATCTCTTCTAAAAAGATAAAAAGAAAATCAGAAGGAAACTAAGAACTGAGAGAGAGAGAGAGAGAGAGAGAGAGAGAGAGAGAGAGAGAGAGAGAGAGAGAGACAGAGAGACAGAGAGAGACAGAGAGACAGAGAGACAGAGAGACAGAGAGACAGAGAGAGACAGAGACAGAGACAGAGAGAGAGAGACTGAGAGAGAGACTGAGAGGGAATAAAAAACCTGGGAATATAAGTATGTAAAAGTGACAAAGTAATTCATGAAAGTAGAATTTCTGATGTTGTGGAAATACTCAGTTCTGTAAAGAAGGCAAAAGCAAGAAGTTTGCCTCTGATGTCATACTGTAGTGCGTTCTAAAGGGCCTGGAGGATTATTTGTTTCTTAAGGTATTATGATTTCACTGATGCTCTTGATGAAGTGCTACACTGTGTGAAATTTGATGTTATTGTGTATTTTCCCCAGTAGAAATAGAATAATCTCCATGCTATGTAGGAGCTGCCAGGAACTCTGCCTTGTGTTACCCTCTTAGTTATCACTTTATCTTTAACTCAGCAAACTTCCCTCATATCAGGTTTTCCTTAACCAGGTATAATCTGTCTATCTAAAATGCTATGTTAGTTGCCTTTAATACTTTTCTGTTCCCTCACAGACAACTTCAGTAAGTATTTGTAAACTTAAATAGTAATAAATCAAGCATTGCTCATTTATCAAGGATTAATTGGGCTACCCAGGGTCTTTTGTGTTTCTATAGGAATGAGATGGAGATTTTGGTTGGGATTACACTGAATCTTCAATTTGTCATTGGTAAAATGTAGCCAGAAGTTTTCTCTGGTCCTGCCTGGCCCCTGTGGTCCCATAGCCACTTTTAAAATAATCACTCAGAAACTTATATTAATTATAACTGCTTGGCCATTAGCTCAGGCTTATTACTTACTACTTCTTACACTTAAATTAACCCATAATTTTTAATCTATGTTTTGCCATGTGTTCTGTGGCTTACTGGCCTACTGGCATGTTGTTGTTCTTTTGGTGGCAGCTGGCATCTCCTCAACCTCTGCCTTTCTTCTTCCTCTCTCTCCAGTTGGAATGTACAGCTTAACCTTATTCTGCCTCACAACTGGCCAAATAGCTTCATTTGTCAACCAATTAGAGAAACACTTATTCTTATCATAGAGAAAGATATCCCACAGCAGTAAAATGTGCATTTTCTCAATATTAATTTTACCAATCCATGAGCATGTGCTGTCTTTCCATTTTCTAGTGCCTTTATCTTTCTTCAAAAGTCTAATGTGTTCATTGTAAATGTCCTTTACCTCCTTGTTTAGGTTTATTCATAGGTATTTCATTTCCTTTTGATGCTATTGTGAATGAGAGTTTATCCATGATCTAGTTCTCTGTATGTTTGTTGTGCATATATTAAAAAGGTATTGATTTGTGCAAGTTAATTCTCTATCCTGCATCATTGCTGAAGTTGTTTAGTGTTTCTAAAAGTTTTCTGGTAGAGTATATGGGATTTCTTATTCATAATATCATGCTTTCTGTAAATAGTGATAGCTTGACTTCCCGTTTTCCTATTTGTATTCCTTTAATTTCCTTATTGCTAAAGCTAGTGCTTTGACTACAATATTGACAAAGAGTGGGATAGAGAACAAGAGAACCCTCTCTTGTTTCTGACCAGTGGGATTGCTTCACTTTTCTCCATTTATGATAATGTTGGCTATGGATTTCTTATATATATATATATATATATATATATATATATATATCACCAATTATGTTGAAGTATTTTCCCTCTAGTCCTACATTCTCTAGAACTTTGAAGGAATGATGGATTTTGTCAAAGACTTTTTTGCATCTGTTGAGATACTCATGAGATTTTTGTCTTTATTTGATGTCTATTTAAATGATTTATTACATTTATTGACTTTAATATGTTGTCCTAGTTAGTTTTATACCAACCACATACAAGTCAGAGTCATCAGAGAAGAGGGTACCTCAACTGAGAAAATGCCCCTATAAGATTGGGCTGTAGGCAAGCCTGTAGGGCATCTTCTTAATTAGTGATTGATGGGGTGGGCCCAGGCCATTGTGGGTGGTTCCGAACATGGGCTGGTGGTCCTGGGTTCAATAAGAAAGCAGTCTGAGAAAGTTATGGTGAGCAAGCCATAAGCTGTACCCTTCCATAGCCTCTACACCAAGTTCCTGCCCTTCTTGAGTTGGTGCCTTGACATCCTTCAGTAATGAACAATAATGTGGAAGTTTAAGACAAATAAATCCTTTGCTCCCCAAATTGCTTTGGTCATGGTGTTTCATCACAGCAATAGTAACCCAAAATAAGACATATGTAGAACCATATCTACATTTGAGGGGTAAGTACAACTTGGTCATAGTGGATATATGTAGGACATGCAAATGGTATATAAATGTACATAAATAGTTTAAATGAAAATTTTCCATCTGGAATGACAATATTCCCTCCTAGATCCATAGACCATCTAATAAAATTCCCAACACCAGGCAAGAGAATGCTTCTTTTGAGTTGTTCATCAGGGTTGTGCAATTGACTCTCAAAACATTATTAGCTAATGCTTTTTCCCTTAGTTGCCTGCCAGCCCAGAGGGGCATGTGTTTATGTGTGTTTATACAAAAAAGTGCTAAAAGAAATCCTTTCCTCTGCTGCATGCATGGTCCTCTATGCTACTATCAATCTATAATATACAATGTTGTACACTGGAGTATCAACACTTAATTATAATAAAACAAATATCAAGGAACACTTAAATATGTTAATGTTTTCAAAATACATGAATTATGTACATTTCAACATCTAAATGCCTCTTCATGAATTTTGATAATCTTCTCTAAATAGTTCACTTCTGTTCTCTATTGGCCTGTGATGTCACCATGATATACACAGTAATGGGTTTTGATAGACAATTGGTTCAGACTAAACAAATCATCACCAAAAGAAGTTACATTTTTGCTCTGATGTTCCAGACTTGGATAGTTAAAATGGTGTTGCTCACTGGCAAGTAGCTGAAGTAATTTTGTTACAAAATTTATGAAGTCGCATTTTGTAATTCAATTTGAATGTTAAATCCTATTGGAGAAAGACTGTATGTATTTTGCTATGTAGAAAAGTGATATGTTTTAAAACGAAGTTCTGAAATGTCATCTTCACTTTGTAATTCTGATGAATAGTTATTGAATCCCTGTTCTAGTATACTCTTTCTTTAGAAAAGCACTTATTCTTAGCTACAAAAGAAAAATCCACTTCAGCAATGCCTTTATCTCTACATAAGAATCTTTAACAACCAGGTCTCTAGTATATCATGTATATACCATGTGAGAGTGGTTTCATATATTAGAGACCCAAATGTGTAATGGTATTAATTCCATACATGAGCTTCAGAAGACAAGCAGGGCACTTGGGGAGGCTTGATAGAGGAGGAGGAAATAGAGCTGTAATGAAGAAAATGTCATGTATACAACAGGGAGTTATTTATATGAAACTATCAACTTTAGTTGTTAAATTCTGAGGCCTTGTTTATGAGATCAGCATTATTATGTTCTAGGAAAACCCTTCCTGAGATAATTTTTCATTATTTTCCTAGTAATTGAATGACATGACCCAGTACATGTCACTACCAATACCTACGCCTCTCTAAAGAGGAGCACAAATGAGCGTATTTCTTGAAATAGTGTCACCATTGGCTTTGTTGATATTGTTTATCAGTTATCAAAAGAAAACACTATGGTTTTATTTAAATGAATTCAAAATATTCTAAAGAATTGAAGAAACAAAACATTACTTTCAGCTTTTGTCATTGTATAAAAGGACCACATAAGAGGGTCAGGTTTATTAACAACAAAAACCTCAGAATATAATTTAAAGCTTTAAAAGCATTTGAATAGTAAATCCATGCTGCACACAGAAAACATGGTGCTTGTTCAAAACTTAGCCCTGAAATTTCTCCTAGAAACAAGAGCTAATAATGCTTTGGACTTTAAAAATAATGTGCTATTTTTAATATTAAGAAATGTTGTAAATAAAATTAATTTGTCAAGGATACCCAATAAAATACAAAATTCTTTGTATTTGATATCATAGAGCAATGATAGACATAACCTCCTGAAAACTCATAATGCATACATGTCCCCATATTTGAATCATGAAGAAATGGGTCCAAATCTGCAACATTGATATTTACAGTAAGCAATGAGTATAGTAGACATGTTTCCAGGTTAGTACTTAGAGACTGATCTTGTTAATTTTAATGACCACATACTATTTATGTATTGATGTAGTTTTATTTATTTAACTAGTCCCCAAATGATAGGCATTTACTTGTCTCACAATCTTTCTAAAGGCAAGCAAAGGTACTATGAACATTTTGTGTGTCTCTTCAGAAAAAAAATGTTATTTTTCTGTGACAGAAACTAGAAAAATAATTCATGAATTTAGCAATTAAAACATATTTGGTTATTTTAACCAAAACTGGACAACTGTGGTTATCTCTCTACACCTTTGCTCAAACTGAATATTACCATATTTAAAAATCCTTCAAGTCTGATTAAAATTATTTGAATTTGTCTTCCTCTGATACTTGACAGGCAGAAATATTTAGAAACTGTTTATTTACATTACCTTGCTTTATAACTTACAAAATTGCATCTTGGTGGTATGACATGATTAAATATTAGTTAGTTATTGTTGAAAATTCTCCTTTATGCATTAATACCGCTCCTTTTAACTCCTTTAAAGCCTCCAATAAAGGGAAAACATCTAAGAACACATTAAGTTTACAACTAATTTTTAAGAGTGTAATCTTACATCTTCAGCTCAAATCTATCAACACAAGTTTTCTGTGTATTCAGCATAAATTTCATAAATGAATAGTTGCCATAACAAAGTCAATCACATCTATTGAAAAAGGCTTTCAGAGTGTTGTCACTTCATACCTTCCAAGGTACTTTCTCTCACCTGTGTTCTCTTCTAAGTAACTGCAAACGTTTTTCAGGAAAGATGAGACTTCTTACCATTGCTTTAAATTTGTCACCATTACTTCTCCTCTAACACCTCTTGGGATTGTTTTCATTTTATATTCCAGATAGTCTTGCCATTAGCTGCAAGTCATGCAAAGCATTCTATTAGAATTTGTTTGCAATTGCATTAAATTTGTGCCTAACCTAGATAACCTGAGGGATTTTTATTCTTCTCTCCCAAAAATGTAATTCTTTTGAAATCCAGTTTCGTGATTTTCCACTAAGTCTTGCACTATTTATCTAGGTTAAGTCCTGGGTATCACCCACTGTTCATCCAGTGTGAAGTGAATCCATGACTTACAAAGCTGTGCGCAGCAGCAGTAACAGGAAGCAAAATCACATTCTTCAGTTCATCAGGATGCCTTTAAATTTTACTTACTAATGAATTTTATTTAGTATTGTACCAAATTTTTATCAAATGCAAATTTTCTTCTATTATCTGTTAGTGTATGTGCTTGAACACACACCTGTGCATACTTCTGTGTATAGGTGAAGGGCTAGTGTGAGAATTTCAATTAAAATTTATTCTTAATATTAATCTTTTTAACATTATTGCCCTTTGTTAGGGTCTGGCATTCTATGCTTATATCCCATTATACTTAATTTCGTAAGATTTTTAATTTTTATCTGCAATTATATTCTATGTTAACCTATAGTTTCAAAGCACATATCTGTGTATAATAATTTCTGAAATCATTCCCAATGTTGATTTCATGCTATCCAGAAAGTCTGAGTTTAGAACTCTATTTTTTTCTTTATGCTCTTATTGAGTTTTAGTACATTCTAGTTAATTTATCCTTTTCTGTCACATTTTTAATCAACTTAACAACTTAAAATTCATATGTATTAAGCAGCATATAATATAGCATTAGGTTTGCAATCTACTCCGTCTTCACCTCCTCATTTCACCAAGATCTGCCTTGTGTCTTCATTAATTCCTTCCTTCCATTGTGTTCAAGTTAAGACAGCTATTCCTACAATAGACTATGTACTTAAGAGCACATTTCAGTTTCTATTTCTTCTTATCTTCCTGTCATTTGTAACTGCACTTTTGCTTCTATGAATTTCTCAGCTTCCAGAGACTTTGGCTGTGTCTAGCTGTTGGCCTTTTCACAATCCATTATAATTTCCATGTCTATTTTTTCTTTTTCTCTTAGTTAGGTCATTAGTTTCAGTTCGAAAATGTAGTCTGTCCACTTGCTTCTCCTTTGTATCAATATCTTTCATACTTATATTCAAATAATACAGCTTCAAAGATATAAGGGTTTTAGAAAGACTTTTCTCTATGAAAGATGATGAAATTTATTTTCATAACTTATACACAAAAAATTATTATTATCAATTTTATTATACTTAAGTTTCTTAGTATTCTTCAATATTTTAAACTAATATTTTCCTGTATGAATGTTATAAAAAAGGACCCAACAAATTCATAACACAGAGCAAAGAGCTAACAGAAATATTTTTGGTAACATTAATATTTACTCTAATTCTCCATTATTTTCTTACAAAGCTTCATACATCCATAGTCATCACCTTTGGGCTTTGGGCTTAGTTCCAGACAAGGACAAGAGATTCACATCCTGGCCACATATCCTGCTTTTGCTGTGGACAACTAGAAGGTTGGTGTAGATAGAGAGAGTCGCATAAAGGCATGGTCTGGCTTGAGAACTCATGCATCTTCTGTGTCCCTTAAATTGCTCTGCTCATGACTCCCATATATGTCATCGAAAACATAAAAGACAAAACATAATGGGAAGGTCATGGTATTTGGAGCTTTACTTTATGTGGCAAGATGCTGTAGAAATGCGCCTAGTTCCCAAACTGGGTTGCTAATGTCATGAAAACTAAATATATATGGTTTTGGCTTTCAGTAAAAGTGACAGACAGCAATGAAAATATGATGGCAGGGAGGAGAACTGGGAGCTCCGCTATGAAGTGGAGAAGGATCTGGGAAACCATCAACTCTGATAACCTGGAAGGCACAAGATGAGTCTTAGGAATTTTTAGTGTGGGACAACGAGGTTTCATGGCAGTCTATCAGCTGCCTGCGGTGGCTGTTAGGAGACACATTTGAAATAGTGTCTCAAATAGAACACTGGTTATGATTTTGACATGTGAAGTTGATTGGAGTCATTTTTTTCATAACTAAAATAAAAATTTGACAGAACTCTATTACCATTCTGGATTTAAAAGAGACTGTGAATACTGAACATTGGAAAAGGCAACTGGCCCCCAATTTTGGCCAGGCAGTAAGCAGGCTAAAAAAAACCTTTTCCTGTTGTCAGGCAGGAAATGTTCTTCCCAGTCCTTCTCAAATGCAGTGGAGGAAGGATGGTGATACACGGTATTGCAGGGATAACAGAGTGGTGGCTCACACCACCAAAGCAGGAGTACATCCGAACCTTAGAGGGAAGGCTAGTGACCCTGGTCCATAAAGCAGAAGTCTTTCTACAAGCTTTGTTTGTTTTACCTCCATTCTATCTTCCTGATTAAGGTTTGAAAAGCTTTGTTGGGTGTAAGGGCTCAGTGGTTAACAGCATAAACTGCTCTACCAGAGGACCCAGGTTTGCCTCACAGGACCTACTTAGCATCTCATAGCTATCCATGACACCAGTTCCAGGGAATTTGATGTCCTCTTATGGCCTCTGAGGGGAACCAGGTAAGAAAATTTTTCACAGGCATATAAGCAAGCAAAACATTCATACATACAGAACACTTTTTAAAAATATTTTTAAGCTTCCCCTTTTGGCTGCTCATGCTGGGTAAAGTGAGTGAGAGAGAGAGTAGATTTATCTATTTTAGTAAATGTTTTTCTGGATCAAGCGTGCTAAATATAGGTCTGAGGTTATAGACAGAGGAAATGGCGATGTCTTTTGTGAGAGTTGACTGAATAACTGAGACAGGAGATTGGCTGGGGCTAAAACAATTTTGAGCAATCATTCCCACCTCTGTTATTCTAGGAGACTGATTCTTTGACACATGACACAGACATGACCGTAGAGCTCTGATATTCTGAGCAATGGAATACCAGCTAACGTGTGGAAAAAGTATTTTTGTGTTTTACTTTTGGTACTAAAGCCACCTTTAGCACAACAGAGGGTTCCAGAATGAGAGAAACAGACTTTTCCTTGAATTACACCTGTCCTACCAAATGTAGCCTTAGGAGTAAAAGGACATGCTTATTGCTGGAAGCCGTTGATTTGCTATATTAGTGAATCAAACTGTCTGATCCTTTTGGTTTTTGTGTAAGTCTGTTAGTAGTACAACATATGCATTCTTTGACATACTTGATGTCCTTCCATTGAGTCGCACTTGTGTCTTTTGTACTTTACTTTTCCTTCTGCCAGGTGTACCTCTGACCTGCTGTATGTTCCTGTTCTTTGTGCCAAAGTTTCTTTGTTGTTTGTTGGAGGATCTGCCCTAAAAGTAACCAAAGAATGAACACATTTGTGTCTTCCAGTTAGAAAGACATTTTGTGGTTCTTGGAACAGTCCTTGAAAGTCAAAATCCTATTGTTATTCAGTTTGCTTTTATCTTATACCTAGAAATAAAACATATTTTATAAAAGTGTGTTTTTCACATAAAATTAAAACATGTTTTATAAAAGTGTTTTTCACTTATGTGGCTTTTGCTCCTTTTATGTCTGAGTTTTAGACTATGATTCTACATTGTTTTTGTTTTCTGAATGGCCAAAATTGAGTAATATTTTCTTCAACAATATAATAAATTAGAAATTACATACTACTCTCCCTAAAATTTACAAATAATTAAATTATAAATTATTAAGTTTAATTATGACATTAGTTTGGATTATATATTGATATGTATATGTGCTTATATGTTTTATGTTGTTTTCTTTTCAAAACGTCCCCTCTGTCGGTGCTAAAATTCAGTGATTTAAATTTGAAAAATGTTTACTTCTGTTATTTAAATTTTAATTGAGTGAGTTGAGGTATCTAAAACAAGTCATTTTTAGTGAAAACTTTAGTGATATAATTAATATTTTCTTGAGTCTAACTTTGCCTGCAGTCCGTGTGGTAAGAATCTGCTCCTCTCTCCTTGCTGTATGCTCTCTTTCAGACATGAGGTTTCCTCTGCTGAGTGCCCATGAATTTTCACATCATATGTGTGATGAAGAATCCTTTAAAGGTTTCTTTTGATTTTTCTCAATCATAATTGATCATTTTCATCTTAAATTTCATGTCTTGCTGTTAAAAAAAAATATACCTTTTACATAAACCTAAGGTTAATCAGTTGCTTCCATTTACTTCACTGTTCATTTCCTCTGTGGTTCCCATTAAAAACTATACTTTGGGGAATAAGTTCTGGTTGTATTAATTTCTCTGTCATGATTTCTACTTTTTCCCCCTTGCCATTCTGAGAGATTGCCTTTGTTTTATATGCCAGATCAATCTATGATATAGAGCTAAGCCTGTTCTGTTACTTAACCTGATTTATACATGAGTGCAGCAGCAGCAGCAACAGCAGAATCTCGAGTGGAAGTGATATATTCCCATCATTCTCTGTGAGTCAGCCCCTTCTGCAATCACCTGTCAATCACAGTACAGGATTACCTGTTTCTGCTTTCATTTTCCATATGCACCCTCTTTTCATATTGTGAATTTATCACATCTTATGCATTCTATAGGTTCTTATTTTTTCTTTTCAGTTCCACACATTTTATTTTCATTTAATATCTTCTTTCTGCATGTGTGGTAATTGCAACAATTTCTGAGACACAATTTTCTTGTTTAGATCTATGTTGATTTTGTTTTGTTGTTTTGTTTTATATAATCAAGGGCTAAACTTCTAATAGTATTAAATTCTACCAGTTTTGTTATAGAAAAATGCACTGTAGAAACTATGCTTTTAAAAAAAATTAATTTTATTTATGCATTTGTGTTTGTGAGTATATGCACATGCACTCAAGTACCTGGGTAGGCCAGAAGAGGCCACCAGGTCTCCTAGAGTTAGACTTACAAGAGATTGTGAGCTGCTCAACATGGGTCTGCTGAAGCAAAATATGCTTTTATCTGCTGAGCTATCTCTCCAGCTCCAGGTCATTGTACTTATGTGTCATATTTTCATTATCTAAAATTTGAGGAAATTGTTACACACGGACACATGATTTCCTAATTTAATCATACTTCAATAAATATTAGCCACATACTTTCATTTTTAACTTACTTATATTTAAAAGAGAAAGAAAATGAAAAAGGGTATTACAATTTAGTGTGACTAAAATATGAGGAAACTTGAAAATATTTCAAATGGTTTTACTTAAATATATACTTTTTGGCAAAAGGCTTTATTGAAAATAGATTTCAGTCTTGAAGCACTTCTGTGTCTATGACATCAAAAATTCTGTTTGACAGTGCAATAAAGCAAAAATCTATTGAACTATCATATATAATATTTTCAGTTTTTTTTATCCTAAGCCATATTTCTACAGTGTAAGGTATTTTATAGGCATTTTAATTGTAGATGATTATTGAATAATTAGCAATAACAAGTTATAAAGCAGCAAGTAATTGGCAAAAAATTAGCTTCATTTCTGTCATTATGAGAAATCACAAATATTAAAGCAACTTAGTGGTGGAAAGTGTTTCTCTGACTCACAATTCCATGTACAGATCATTATGGAGCGGAAACTAAGATAGGAACTCAAGCAAAACCAGTCAGATCACACCAGCAGCCCAGAGCACGGAGAAGGAATGCCACATGCTGCATCCTTGCTTGCTTCTAAGCTAGCCATCTTTATTCTTCTATAGTTTAAGAATCAGATTAGGAAATGATGCTATACACAGACTGGATCTTTCAATCTCAAAAATAATCAAGATAGTTCCTTGTAGATACCTCTATAGGCCAACCCGAGTTAGGTAATTCTTCATCTGGAACTTTCTTCCCCAATAATTCTAGAATGTGTCTAACTGACAGTTAAACAATACAGCACTGCAAACATGGTCATTACAGGGCCAATAACATGAGTAGAAAATCAAACTTGGGCCGGGCGGTGGTGGCGCACGCCTTTAATCCCAGCACTCGGGAGGCAGAGGCAGGCGGATCTCTGTGAGTTCGAGGCCAGCCTGGGCTACCAAGTGAGTCCCAGGAAAGGCGCAAAGCTACACAGAGAAACCCTGTCTCGAAAAACCAAAAAAAAAAAAAAAGAAAAAAAAAGAAAATCAAACTTGGATGTATTAATTTTTCTGATGAGAACTCATGAATGTGGGGTCACTAAAGAAGACCATCTCAAGTTAAGAAGGTCCTTGTTTACCTTTTCTTTAATAAAGACACTGATGAACAAATCCCTAGAAAGCAGAACAACTTAAAAAAATTCAAAGAAATCCTTAAATTTTAGAACAGTTGCCTGTTCATTCTGTGAACAACATTGGTTTTGGCTGCAGATAATATATCCTTTTATACTAGAGAAATACATCCCTCCATGATTGTTTCTTTGTCATAGTTTTCTTGCTGTTGAAGTATTTACTTGTGTAGTGACATTTATTTAAGAGTGAATTCCCAAAGACTTGTAGAATAATCACAATGAGAAAAGTGAGGAATGGTTTTATGAGGCAATAATCCAGTTCTCTTATTACAAAGCTTTAACCAGCCTTCAGCCTTATAGTTTATCCACACGGGAATCCAATTATGGCCTCATGAAACAGCTCGGTGCCCCTATTATGACTTAAACATAATTGTGTTTAAAGACCTTGTTGATTCCATTTAGTGGAATTCGTTTTTCATCTTATATCACCCTAGCAGTGCCTTCTAATAACCTTGATGATATTTTGATGTGTGCCCAATTATGTTTTCAAGATGAAAAGCAATGCTTTGTAATGTCAAGTTTCCAGTGGGCAAAAATGTCTCTGGTCTTTTTTGATTTAATGTTATAACTCACACTCTCTCTTTTTTCTCCCCAGAGATAATTTGCTTAAACTTAGTAAAAGTTAATTATTTCTTCATTCTGACTAACATAGTGTAAAAATAAAAGAAATTTTTATCTTAGGAATTCATTATCCTTAAAATCTTCGGTAGTGCCCATCTGCGTTTCAGTGATATTCATTAAATATCATATATTCAAACATAAGATTATTATATATAGATGAGTCCAAATTCAACCTTTTTAAGATTTATATATATGCTCAATTCATCCAATATACCAATCATCAGTATCCTATTTGTTTTGAAAATTAGAAATATTGTGGCAGAGATTTATGTGAGAATTAGATGACCTCTCTGTTTCTCTGTTGAATTAGCTATTTGCCCTGTGTACCTCATTTAGTTTTAATTGTTTTATCTGATATACATCATATATATATATATATATATATATATATATATATATATATATATATATATATATATATAAATCATAAAAGAAAGATGGTCAGAGAGGAAATCTGGCCAAAGATATTTTTGCAGCAATTAAGGATCATCAGCTACACAACAGGGACAAAAGTTATCATCTTCATAGAATGAATTTTGACATTCAGAGAGGAAAATGGATAATTTGAGACTAACTCAAAATTCATAGGTTAGTATGGAGATAATTGCATGGTCTCTAGTTTTCTTTGGCTGGCTTGTTTAAAATGAAGTTGGTTATAGCCAGGGAATTTGGTTTTCTGTCAAATATTTAATTACTTTATTGCATTTTAGCAAGAACCATGGATGTTATGAATGGCTCTCATACTTTCCACCTGTAAGGTGTGAAGCACTTCCTTGGTATGAGCTAAATAATTGCATATCCTCAACTGGACAGTCATAGCTCTAACTCATGGGACTCAGATTTTATTTTTTCTCAAGATGTTGCATTTTGCTAAAGTTTATAAAATAAAACACCATACAATCTCTGTTTTTCTTCACATAAGAATCTGTGTATCACTTAGGAATAAGTTAGTTTCTTTTAAAGACTATAACTTAAAAATCATCCTGACATTCCAAATGATATGCCAGTTTGAATTCTGCCAAGGAATGTTGTTTATCAAGTCAGGTTAAGTTCTGAAGGCACATTGTAGTCTAGAGTGTTTTTACAGTCTACTAGATTTAGTGTTATTTACAAATTATTTTTAAATTTTATTTTTGGTTAGAAGACAGTGTGTTTGGGAAGGAGATTGATGTGGACTTGGCTTTCAGAAGACTTCCATAGAAGAAAGTTGCAAGCTCATGGTCAATATACAACTAATTCAGAAAGTATCAAACCTCTTCCTATTTTTGCCCTTTCACAAAGGAGAATTTCAGTTGTACTCAATTACCTTGCTTGTCATTTTAACTCAGTGTACATTTTCCCTATAAACTAATGAGGAAGACCGCCCTTCAAGGACAGGCTTTTAAAGGAAGCTTCAATCAGCAGCCTCCTAATTGAGGGAGGTCTTATAGAAGAAAGATTCCTAGACTACAGATTATGAAAGGAAGCAAAAAGTAATTGAAAACCCATTCTCTTACTTCATCATAAACATGTGGGAATTTCACTAACCAACTTCACAGGATTTTTAGAAAATATTTTTTATAAACAAAGGGAATGAGAGTTAAACCTGCTTAGTTCATTATATTAGTCATTCCTCTTTTGACCCAGTGCTACTAAGGCTCTGAACATTTATGTGCTAGTATTTTCCTCGTTCCTAGAAAAATGACATCAGAGAACTTCATAGGAATCATTTCCATCTACCTCATAGGGGTGCTGTGAAAATATCCATTAACATTTATGGAGTTCCTTGAATTTCTCAAATGAAAGACATTACATAAGAACAAAATAAATACTTTTAAAAACAACATTTGAATAATTTAGCTTTAAATGAATCAAACACATCTGCATTGGATTTATGCAAACACAGTCTAGAATCAAACATTGAAGTTCTTGAATAAATGCTGCTTTAGGTTTTATGAATTGGAAATACTTTAAACAAGGTTGATATATTTCATCTTTACCAGTCTTTGATAGTACAAGTAAATATTACTTATGGATATTCAAAAGAATTATTGAAGAATTACTCATATTTCTAATAATGATCTCACAAATTCTCAGGAGAAACTCATGTTGTTAACAAAATTTACTTCAAAACAAAATAAATTATTGGTTTCATTAAAGACTAATTGCATATAATATTTTTTATTTTCTATTCATTCAAATAATATTTAATTACAGATAATTTTAGACTTTATTACACCTATTAGAATGCAACAAATATTTATTGAAAATTTTCTTTGGAGTATAAAATACTGAAATAAGAAATTAGGAATTGGCTCCAATATCAGTGAAGTTAACCTCTTGGAACCTCAAACATGACATTTTATGGGCCACAGAAGGCTGAGGACATAGACAAAACAGTCATTAAAGTGTTGTGGCAGAAGCATCCATTAATGAACCTTATATGGAGACCAAATTGATGCTACTAGGTCATTAGACATTTTCATTTAAAATGACTTTCTTTATAAGGAGAACATATTTTGCCAGTCTAAAGAGAAAAGACCAATGCTCTGTATTCTTTGTTATTTCCTTTATTACCACTGAAAAATATGCACTTACAATTGAGAAATGCAACTAAAGGAAAATTAAGATTCCTGTTCTGAATTCAAAGCCAAGCTGGATTCCAGTTAATGTTTGCTAGTTTCACTGTGTCTTTGTTGTGGAGTATTGTTGCTCAGGTGTTTAGATTGTCAAATGTGGTAGCTTGTCTTTGAAAATATTTCTCACATGTAGTCCTATATAATAAACCACACTTAGAGCTAGAGATGAAGGTGGCAAAAAAAAATCATCAAAAACCAGCCATGTCCTAAGTCCTAAGCTTCACCCCATTAAATTGCAGAGACTGCACAAGGCAACATCAGCGCCTGGGGATTTGAGGGCCTTGCTGATGATGAAGCAGTCATCAGGAGACAAGTGTTCTAACTCTACTGCTCCAAGTCCTCTCCTAGCCACCCTGACTACTCTTTCCATCAGAATGATCCCTCTGATGGCTTTTCATGGTAATGAGCTTAGATACAAAGAGCCTCTGGAAGCTATTACTTCGGTAGTAGCTGAAGAACTCTGGGTGTTAGATGTCATGCATTCACTTTGTAGCATGAAGAACCCACTTCCACATGTTCACTGATTGAACTGTTGAAAACTAGGAGCAATTTAACTTCAACCTCAACAGGGAGAGAGACATTTGTGTATGCTTTTCTCAGATTTTAAATTTTTGGATTTTATCATCTTTGCAATAGGTTTGCTTATTTTTTTCATTCAATGCTAGAAACAATAGATAGAGATGAGAAAGGTAATTAATAAAAATACAAATTATGTATAATAAAATTGACACAGAAAAGCAGTAAGAATGTGTGGATCCTTAGGACAGAAAAAAAAAACCAGCTAAAAATCTGGTGTTTCTAACAGAGTCTAAATGGATATTTACTCTAGTCTGCCATCAAGATGGAAAGGAAAATCAAGAGGGAAACTTCAATGGCACAGCTAGACTGTTCTGACTAGATTGAGGTTTTAGAGTAACTGGTGAATAAATACATGTAACATTGGACTGGCTAGTGTTCTAAAATCAATTCTTTTGTTTTATTTCTGTGGACACTTCCATATAGAAGCTGAGTTAATATTATCCTCCAAATATATCAACAAAGAACCTCACTTAAAACTAAGTAAATATTAGAAGGCAAATTTCAAGGTATTTCTGCATTTCTGATAATCACTGCAAGGCCATGTAGTCTGAGGTAGCATTGCCTGTATCTCTGCCTTTTTTCTTTTTCAAATGTCCAAATAAATTCAGGACTTTACACTAATACAATCAGACTACATTCCTAATATCTGGTTTGAACTCTGTAGTTCAGAACAAATGACTGTTCCAGAAGGAAAATAAAATCATTCAAGAGTTACCTTATAAATAATAATTATTCATAAGCCATAAAATTTTCTTTTACTGAAGACAAATTTTCTCACACTGAAGACAATGTATCCTCATAGAAGCACAGGAAAGGTTTTCTGAAGATTCTCAGTTTTGCTATTTTAAGGTTCTGCTTCTTATGAAATGTGAGGTTTTGTGAACTTGCTTTGGATGTAGCTTCTTGCAAAGGCCAAGGAGAAATTCTAAATGCTTTTGTGTGTGTGATATATTCTTGTTCCCATCAGTGACCTCTTCATTGAGAAGAGAGAGAGGAAGGAAGAAAGAAAGTGAGATTTTTCTCTGATGACAAGTCAGTTTAAGAGAAACCTCTGATCAATGAGCATGCTCTGCAAAGGCAAGAGGTTTCTGGTTTCTTTTATGGAAAAAAATAATGCTAACATATTGTTGATGGCTTGTAGTCTTTTGAAAGTGTGGGTACATGTTCTCAATAAGACTTCAGAAAGTTCAGCTTGATTTTGCATAAGGACTTCATTTGTGGAGTACAAAAATATCCTCAGTTAAGTTAATAGCTAGGAGAGAGGAAGTGAAATTCAAATGTAATGTTTTATTTGAAAAATTCACTTAAAAAGACATGTTAACAAACACTGTCTTACTAGGCAAGAGTTGGTTTTCTTAAATGGCCAAGCATTTAAGAACATATATGACATCGTTAATATCTTTATTGGATCAACAGAGGTACTGATGTTGAAATTATGGTGAGTTAAGTTTTATAATGCTAGAGCCTCTCCTGACTTAAGAAGTCACACTATGAAAGACATGTCATTTTCAAGTATAAATTGTTTGCAAGTTATACAATGCTAATAGTAAGTATAATTCATTTTTCACTAAAAATTTCTAGTTACCCGTCAGAGTCGATATAACACTAGGTGTGCAAACACATCAACTAATGTTCTGTCTCTTTCAGTGACATGTTTGTGAAGCTGAAATTGTTGACTCTGATGAATTTGGCTATGTTAATGATTTCCAGCATCTCTTATGTAGCATGAAATGAGCTCATTCTGCCCTTTGGTCACAGTGTTTTACAAGCAGCTAACTGAATAACAGTAATAATTAGCTTTAATATAGTTCTCATCAAAGTATCTTAAAGTGCTTTTGCAAAGAATTAAACTGTACAGATTTCCGTAATGCATAGGCTCTGCTGTTACTTACACGGGGTGAAGTAAAGCTATAAGAGCGTAAGGGACTCTCCCCAGATATATGCAAAAGCCAGTCAAAGATTCATGAGTTCATTGTAGGAATCCTGGCTCCGACTTCATTGATCCAAAGCTGGACCTCATATTTATTAGAGAGACATATTTGTCTTTCAGAGCTAACCAGAGGCATGTATTTCTTACAGCTCTACCTCAGCTTCATAATGAATAATAAAAAAGAATTGCCAGGGAATGAGGAAGTTGAACTGAAAGATGTGTAATATGGTTGGCCATTTTTTTCTCAAATATGCTTTGCAGAAATGATCTCTTTTGCATCCATGTCTCTTTTTCTTGTCTTATTTTTAATCTTCTTTGTTTATAGAGATATTTGCCCACTAAAGAATGAAAGAGCAGGCATTCTTCTTCCTATCCAAAAGTTTAAAATTAGATTTTAATTTTTTTAGTAGATGGACAATGTTGAATAATTCTGCAGCAAAAAAGGAAAACTCTGGACTTTTCTTCTGTTTGTTCTTGTCTCAGAAATAGAATAGATTTGCCATTTAAGAAAGAAATAGGAAGTAAAGCCTTCACAGAAATACATGTCTCCTTAGTAGGAAACATAGACACAGACACAAATACATGTACACTCACAGAGAGAGAGACAGACAGACAAAGACAGACACAGAAAGAAAGAAAGACACAGAGAAACAGAGACAAACAGAGATAGAGAAACACAGACAGAATATTATTTTTTGATTGTTTTCATGGAAATTATTCTTTTCAATTTTGTTATTAATGCAAATATTTTATTTGCATAGTATTCTTTACTTAGGAGAATAATAATCATCCTTTGTAATAATCCGCTTTATTAAGTCTAGAAGACTTTAAAGATCTATAACATTTATTTTCTTGGAGCAGTCTGGATATCAAGTCTAAATAATACCTCATGCTGTGCTAAACATCTGTTGGGTAAGTGCTGAAAACTCAGTGGGACTGATGGCCCTTTTAAATTTTTTGACATTTGTGTTTGGAGACAACAGCATAGAAGATACTACATTAATTAAGATGAATTTTCTCTCTCCTTTCCTTCCTCCCTTGCTCCCTTTCTTTCTTTCCTTCATTTAATGGTGAGTTCAAGGTTCAGTGGGTCCTTATTCCAGGGGTACAAGGTAGAAAGTAATAAAACAGGACACAGATATGCCCTTCTGTGTTTCATGTGTGCAATGAGCAAATGTATCTAGACACGGTGAGTACAACACATTTGGTTGACACCAAATGCTGTTTCAGAAGAGGATTAGATGAGGTCACTGGATACCAGCCAAAACACAAGTAGTGAGTCCCAACTGCGGATCAGTTGTGTTGGTTGCTTCATATTTTTGAATGATTCTGGTAGCTTAAAGATTTGTTTCATAAACCGAATCACAAGAAGTTAGATAAAATTCTTCCACCATAAGAGAGATCATGATATTCACAAGGGTCAGAAGGATTTGCTGTAAGAACATTCTTTCATGGTGCTTCCAATTAAATCATCCATTCATGTTGTATTTCTAACATTGGGATTAAAGCCTTGAATTTAACAGAGAATGAACACATGTTGACACAGTTTTTAAAAAGGCTGACATCTTATCTTACCTTAATCTTCATGTAGTGTGTGGAACAGGCATCTGTGTCTATTTTAGTTTTTTATTATGACAGTGCAATTTCTTTTAGAAAACAGGACAGCTTTCAGATAAAAATTCCATTCTTTTTTTTTTTAAAAAAAAAAAAAGAAAATTATTGAGTTTCAAACAAATTTGAGATTGCTTTAAGTATCCCACTTTTAGAGTACCAAACAATGTTCCAATTGATTGGGAAAGAGTTTAATCATGGCAACAACATGAATCAGTGTAACGCTTCTCCTCCTCCTCATTCATCTTGGAATGAGATAATGAAATAAGACTAGTATAGGAGAGATGTCACTCTTCGCGGAAGAATTCATCTGTGAATAGCTGCAAATTGCACAGTCTACAGCAACATTTAAGTATTATTTATGGTTAGAATGAGGTTAAACTTTTGGCAGTATTGCACAGTGCATGGGAAAAAACTACTGATAACATCTTTATACATTTTATAGAAGTAGATCAAAAGTATTCATCTTTAAAGGTAATGGAACTCATTGAAATATTATTAACTAAGATATTCTAATTTACTTTTTAAACCCAGGTGAATGTTTTCTTTTACCCCTCTCACCTTATATCTGCTGAGAAGGTGTTCATATGCAGATGTTACCTTACATTCTCTTTTAAAATATAAAGTATTGCCAAGTAACATAAAAATAAATTTTACAATTCAGTATATATTCCCAGTTTCAAATGCATCCCTTGCTGTATCACATTTTCATGTGAAGTGTTTAGTCTTCTTTGTAATAAATCATTACATATAACAGGGCAACAGCTATGGCATTTGAGAGCACAAAGTTGAGCTGAACAGGAACCGTATAGAATTAGATGCCCAAAATACAGCTCATAGATATTAGAAACAATGCAGAGACTTTCACAAAGTTTCATTAAATTGCAGCACACACAGAAAAACTCCATAAATGCCTCCTTTCATTCTTCCACCTCCCTAGAGTCCTGCTCCTCACAGTATGGTAGCTGCCTTGGGAAAATCTGTCTTTTCCTTTCCCTGATTGAAACAGAAAACTAAAGCCAACCAAAAATATGTTCAAGGCCTGTTATACTGGTGTATTATTTACTGAAGAAAGGAAATAGACCGAAGCATCAGCAAGCAGCAAATAGATGTTCTTTGGCTGCTTAGGATTAGAGTCTTCACATTTTGGATATCATTTGTTTGTGTGAAAAATAAACTAATTGAATTAGATTGAGAAGAAAAGTCTCTTTTTTTAAAGGACAAAAAATATTTATCTATACATACTAATAACATTACCTGTCAATACTCAAAGTCTGGACTGCATACTGATGATTAAAATAGCCAATAAGTATGATGGACATGAGAATGATGGAATGGTTTTGGAGTGGCAGCTGATTTAAAATGACTGTAAGTTTGTTTTATAAGCATAGAAACAATGAATGTCCATGACAAATAAATGCAATGCAATTTAAATTAAATCAGAAATTCCTAAAAACAAGGTAAAAACATGTAAAATAGAAGCAGCCCCATGGGTAATCTTTTTCCATATTGCTCTGAGACCTCCTGGTAGGCTCCTGGGAGAGTGGGAAACAGCAACTAACGCCCAGCTCTCTGGAGTAGGATTTTCCCTGGAGATCCTATGATGGTGTGCTTTGAAAACATCCTTGCTCTTTGCTCTCTGTCAGTTGCTCAGATCCCAACTTCCATGAGGTGAAACAAAGGGGATGTGGGCCATGCTCACCCTCTTATATGTGTGGTAGTCTGCTGGTTTTGGGTACTGTTATTGCCAGTTTGTAAATGATGGAAAAATAAATCAGCTAGAGGAATCTGAATTATCAGTTTTGACTAGTTTTGATGGTCAGCCCTGGTCAAGTACCTGAAATCCAACTCAGGGTTCTGGTAAATTTGAGCCCTGTGCTCTGGATCCTGGCAGTCATGCTGAGTTCTCAGAGAAATAGATTGAAGATGTGCATAGATACGCACTATTTATTGTAAGAAGCTGGCAGACATGATGACAGAGGCTAGCAAGCCCCAAAATTGGGAGAAGAGGAAATGAAAATCTCAGGAAAGCGAAGGTGAAGTTCCAGGGAAGTTCTTGAGAACCCCTGGGACTGGGATTAGGGGAAGGTGCAGCTCCAGCCTCAGGCCTGGCAGGCTGAGCCACAGAAAATCCTGGGGTATTGGCTTCAATCAAAGACATGAAGTTGGGAGGAAGCATCATGTGACGGTACTGGGGGTGTTTGTGGGGAATTTTGGAGTAGATACAAACATGTTTCATTGCATACCTGTACAAAATTCTCACAGATAAGAGAAAAATATTTTTAAAATAAAAGATTTAAACAGAATATCACCACTAAACCCCCTAAAAGAAACACTGAGGGTGGTGGTTGAACAGGCGTTTGGGCATCCTGTAGTCCAGTCTTGTTGGCACAGGGATGGTGACCTCTGTACAATTTTTCAAGGTTGCATATGGACCACGCTCCTGGTTACTCCCCTTGCTTGGTCAGTCTCATTCCTTTTTCCTGTAATTTTTCAGAAACCTTTAGTCTCTCTGTTCTTGGAAGAATGATTTTCTTAGTTTGTTTAAAGAAAGGAGCATCCTGGCTTTGTCTTTGCTGACTGCCATTCTTTTCTTGCAGGGGTTTTCCTGCTTTGTTTTCTTCATCAGACCCCTGGATCTTAGAAGTGAGTCACTGGTCTGTCTCAAGCCCATTCCTTGCTCTGCCCTTGATATTTCTCCATGTCTTGAATAATATTTACAACACTGGCTTTGTATGTCATCATAGCCATAGTGTGTAGTCTGTCTTTGCATAATGAAAGTTTTTGTGAGGGATTAAATAAATTAATGTATATAAACAGTTTAAAATACAACACTGAGTAAAAGTTTTATACTGCCTGTTTATTAATTCATTTCTAGGAATGAATCCCTGAGGGCTTTCTGTTGGTGGCATTAGTTTGGGTTTCCCTTCTATTCTTATTCTTCTTTGGGTTCTTGTTGTCTTGGTTTTGTGTGTGTGTGTGTGTGTGTGTGTGTGTGTCTGTCTGTCTCTCTGTGTGAGTACCTATGTATGTACATACTACATAATTAATCATAGAAAAAATCATCCTAATGTGTAGTCTGACACTAATATTCTACACAAACTTATTTCATTTCAATAAACCAATTCTGTATTGTCTATTTCTTTGAGAATAATACCTTATAGACTAAAGTTTATAATAGAAAGACAAGTAAGTTCTGGATCCACGAGCAGTGTTAAAGCTCTTGAGCTATGATTTATTTGTATTTAGAATGTATTTACGATTCAGCATATAAGCATGTGAATATTGCTCCATTTTTTAAGCAATTAGAACAAATGAAGATGAATGTTTTTCATAGAGGAAAAACCCAAAATTGGAGAGTCAATATGCACCAATACTTTGAGCTTCACTTTTTGGCTACTTTCAAAAAATACAAATACGAAGTAGTAATTACTATGAACATGCAAACCAAATTCGTTCTCATGTCATTTATAATATTCCTTTGTAGCCATAGAGATTAACTCCAGCTCATTTTAAAGCTTAGCCTAAGTTCAACTGTAATTAACGTCCAAAGGGGTATTAGAAATTCTGCAATTAGGAGAGTGTTTCTCTTTCCTATTCTCAAGTAAAAATATATTTAGTTTTAATGAAGGGACATTAAAGCCTCTTAGTCAAAAATAAATTTTGTTTCAAACTACTCTGACTCTATAGTTATGTAAATATTAAAAGGGTTAGAATCTGTTAGGAGCTTCTCAAATTTAAAATAATTATCCCCTGCAGCTTGAGAATAGTTTAACTGTACATATTCAGTGTTCTTTAACTTATCACAAGTTCTAGTAGCTTTCAAAAGTAAAAATACAGAATAGACATGTTACACACAGGCAAGCAAAAACTCTAGTCTTTCATATACATATAGGAAGACGAATGGATGTATAGCTCTAGAAACGTCATAACTATCATGTCCAGAATCTTAAGGTAGGTACCCAACGACAGAAAGTAATTTAAGTTAACTATATCAGCAAACATTTATTAATCAGCTATTGTGTGTAAGGCATTCATTTTCATTCCTATGGCTTATGACATTGTTTTGAAGATAGCCAGAGAATACCACTGTGCCCAGACCATTGACAAGCAATTATTTAAGGCAGGAAGCCTTTATTATGCCTCAGGTTCAAGGTACTATCTATGATGTTGTGGATAGTCTGGTACAGAAATGGCTGTTTATAGTAGTGGAAATGTAAAGATGCTTATTCACATCTACAATGGACCAAGGAACCATAAGCCTGAACCTTCAGAGAGCTATTTTCTCCAGTTAGGCCTCACCCCTCAAAATTCCTGCAGTCTCTTGAAATAATGCCATGGGTTGACAACCATGCAGAGGTCATTTTACATTAACACCATAACTCTAATTGTTTTCAATCATTGTTCTAGATTCCAAGGTTGCTGCCCTGAGATTGTTTGCGACTTAAGTGAAGAGTAGGTGGATGATATACCATGCATTAAAAAAGCTAAGTGACATAAGTGAGGTGAGATACTAGTAAAGTGGGAGTGAGTGGTAATGAGATTTCCATGCTTCTGAAGGACATGTTGTAGGGTTCTTGTCTTAGGCTTTGGAATGCTCCTGATACTGTTACTATTGGGATAGCTCTGTTTAAAGAAAAAGTTCTAAGGCCACCATGCATGCAGAGGAGACAAGGCTAGAGGCATAGGTGTGGTTGGGAGAACTGAGAGCAGAGTCTTGGTTAGGTAAGCAAGCAGTGAGTGAGGAAGAGGACAGTGGGGAAACCAGACTCTATCGGCATGGGGTCATAGCAAGAAGCTGGATTATATTTGTTTATTTATTGTTAGAACTTATTCCTTACAGAAAAAAATGAAAGTGCAGTCCAATAAATTCTGGTGTTTGGAAGATGGCAAGGGCTGAGTAGTAAGAGGCAGAAAAATGGAAGGATACTTGAGGTGCCATAAAGGGGACCAGGCAGAGTGGTGCATGGGACTATGTTTGTTATTATAAGAGATCATGCTTAGGATTGATTTTCAGGGGGACTTTGCTGATATGTGAGATCAGAATGACTAGCAGAGAAAAATCAATCACAAAGATGCTTGGCTTTGTTCATCCAGGGAGACACTAAACTGAAGGTGCTACTCTTTGCTCAGAGAATGTTTGGAAATAAAAGTACATTCTATATACATATCTATCTACAATGCTTGTACATGAAGTGGCATCTGTCTGAGATATGTGTTGATACATCAGTTTACCCACTGAGTTGAGAGGTAAAGGAAGAGAAGACAGTTTAGTCAACACATAGAACGTCTATAAAGCCATGAACATGTACAGTATCACTCACTAGAAATGTGGAACTATACAGGAGAAAAGGGGGAAAATGAAACACAGGAATTCAAATGACCTTTGAAAGGAAGAACTTCTAAAGAAATCCATGAAAAGGAGACCAGAAGTCAGAGTGTAAGAATTAAATCTAGAGAACTTTTCAAAATGGAACTGAGCAGTACATTTTTCAAGAGATGAGTGACAGTGAGTTGGATTTATTTACTGGTAATTGCTTAAGAGCCATTCCGTGGACTGACTTAATGGTAAATTCATTTTCTGGAGGCACCCTTCTTTCCTAGACTCTTTGAAACTAAAACACTTGGCAGAAGACAGCAGTCTCCCAGATGCATCTATACTTCAGTCCATGGTATTTGAAAAGTTGCTTTTTCTTAACTAGTTAAGCATTGAATGCCCACTGTACACTAAACACCCCCCACCACATGCCTGTGATTTGCTGAGTCCAAAGTCCAATGATACATCCTGGGCCATTAAGTAGCTAACAGCCTAATTACTCCTCATTAAGTTGTGGGTTTGACTTACTTTGGGTTTGTGAATTTGTGCATGACCATTCCTGTTACCTATTTTAGTGGAAAAAATACCTTCAGTTCTAAACAGATAAAAATGAGTTCCTTGACACAGTTACTTTAGAATTAAAATTTTAAAGAGCCAGTCGGAAAATAACCCTCACATTCAGCTTTGCTGAGAAGAGAATGAAGAACAAAAGCACGTGCGGTCTGTGGAAGTTGGCAGGAATCCTCGTCTGGCACTTTCCAAATTGTTTTAGCATCGTTTGGCAAGAATCTATCACAAATTATGGATGATGATAATTTCGCAGTGTGTAGAAGCAGATGGAGAAGATGAATTGACAGAAAGAATGTTTCTCCCTAGAAAACTGATTGGTAATAATAATTATTTTTAGAAAAGGCAAAAAAAAAGTCAAGGATGACCTACTGACTACTTTATAGGTATACATATATTAATGGAAAATCTTATTCTAATAGAATAAACTTTTCATCTATGTAAAACTGAAGAAAATAATACCAACAAATGACTCTCCAGTTATAGATGTTATATAATTAAGGAAGATTCTGAGTTCTGTACATGAATAATTGTTTATTAAAAAGTAATTTTCCAAGGAAAATAATTAATTCAATTGACAGTTTACTGAAGAAAGAGTACATAATGATTGTAGCTTATTTTTTTCCCTTAGAAGCAAAATTTCCAGCACTTCTATAACAAATGAGAAATGAGGTCAATTTTCAGTCTTCTTGTTCTTGTTCTTGTTCTTGTTCTTCTTGTTCTTGTTCTTGTTCTTGTTCTTGTTCTTGTTCTTGTTCTTGTTCTTCTTCTTCTTCTTCTTCTTCTTCTTCTTCTTTTTTGAAACTCAATGAATAATCATTTGGAGAAATCATGATCACTGTGTAGAGTGGTAATATGTCAGAGGAAATAAGTTGAAAAAATAACCAAGATTTATTTTATATTAATTGATAATGTTACCTGGTGGTTTCTTACAATGTGATTCTAGGTTTGTAAAGATGGCTGAGGGTTATAGTGTTTCCCTAGCAACCAGAAGATGTCAATCCCTAGAACACATGTAAAGCTGAGAGGGAGTCATGGCCTTCCTGTAACTCCAGCCTTAGGAGGTGAAGAAGGGATCCTTGGAGCTGGTTAGCAAGAGCTGGTCTCTTTTGGTTGGCAGATCCTGCCTAAAAGAAAATGGGGAAAGAGTGGTAGAGGTAAAGGAAGATGCTCTATATCACCAGGGGCCTCCACATGCAGCTACACACATGTGAGTATACATGTATGCATGCAGCTATGCTTGAAAGCATGCATAATGTGTATACTCCATACACATAGACACAGGAAAAGAATAAAAATACAATTCTAAGTCATGAGCTCTACATTCAGAATATCTGAGTTTAAATTCTGAAACACTTAATCTTGCTGACAAGAAGACCTCTGTGACTTTCCCAGTAGGACATCCAGGGACCCAAGCTTCTCTCTACTTCCACATCTTTCATTGTGTTCCATTTGGTCGTGCCTGATACCTCTTATATAGATTAGAGAAATTAGGCAATTCTTAAAAGTAGCATCTCTGTAAATATTAAGTCTGATGACTATGATCTTCTTGGCAATTTTTACAGGCTTCTCCTGGCCCCAGGAATTAGGATGCCCTATTTTCTCTGTCCCTTTCTCATCTCCCTCTGGTCTCAATGTACTTTTCCTAGGCATTGTTTTCTACAAATGCTGATCTCTTCATTGTTCTTGAACATATAGCTCTCACCCTGGTCTCCAGAATCTGAATTTGCTGTTCATCCTGCTGAAGCATTCCTCCCTCAGTTCTTCCTCCAGGTAAAGTTCCTTGCCTAGACTCTATGTTGAAACCCCCTCTATTGTCCTTCCTCCATTTACACTTTTCCCCCTACAGGACTGATTGTCATCTACATCTTGTATTTATTTATGTTGTTTCCTTTGCTGTGACTAATCAGAATGTGAAGTCTATGAGGATGGTTTCACCTAACAACTTTTGTTCTGTGAACCAGAAAACTACAACTTTATTGTGTATTAGCATTGTGATTGGGATTATGGTCTGGTTGTTGGTGCAGACACTCAGCTAAGTTATTAATGTTGCCTTAGAGAAACAGTGTAACTGGAAGTCTCAAAGTCACTAATGTCTCCACTGCACAGGGCACTTTGAGTGTTGAGTAGAACATCAGTGTGTAGCTGTGTGGCAAATAAAAATAATTGAGGTTCATATAATTTACAACTGAATGAAGAAGCAATGGTTATATACATACACACACACACACACACACACACACACATATATATATATATACATAGATGGATGAATTGATAGATAAATAGATGGTAGATATAGATAGATGATAGATAGATAGATAGATAGATAGATAGATAGATAGATAGATAGATAGATAATAGACAAATAGAAATAGAGACAGACAGATGGACAGACAGAGGCAATAGCATGAGACAGGGGAAGATTGTTTCATTTTTTTCCTGCCTTCTTCTTAGGGAAAGGAAGTTCTGTGAATTAACTTCCTAGGAATTTTTCTGAGAATCAGAATATTACCCAAGAACTTATTTGTTCCTAGTCTCATTCATGTTAGTTAGTTTTTTTGTTTTGTTTTGTTTTGAGTCTTTAAACATATCCTACAGAGAACAAATGGACATTTAATCAGTGTTATCTCCTGAGAAAAGATTACCAGGGCAACATGTAGAGCCACAGTTAGTTTGGTGGCCACTGCAATGAGGTAGACAGAGACATATTCCCTGGGAGCTGTGGGTGTTTGAGGAAAGAGGCATTAGCAGGATATTTGGGGGTAATGTTAATGAGGCACTAGAAGGTTAATTTGGGAGGTTAATTTTAGGGGAGCATTGAAAGAGTGGTCTGGATTCAGTGTTGTCAGAGAGCATGCTCAATTCTAATGTCTCCCTACCCTTTTCCTAGGAATGGATGTGGGGTTCAACTGTTGTCTAGAAAGATAGCAGCAGCTACTTATATCAAATGAACTTAGGGGTGCTTGGTAATATTGGGGAGCGTGCTTTACAAGATGGTCTGGGTATTGCTTATGCTAAATTGTAAACACTGAGTGTCCTTGTTACTATCTCATATTACAATGAGCTTAGAATAACTTCTGAGGCCCTTAATCTGTGAGCTCATTTATGACAGCAGGAGAATACCATACTGTTTCTCTGAAGACTGAGTAGGCCCTCCACAGCATCCTCATGGACTAACTTCCAGAGTAAGGCTCACTGGGAAATATCATGGGACGCATGTTCCTTTCTCAGGCTCTGTACTCTGATATGTGCACACTTATTGGAACTTGGCTTTTGTGATATCAACACTGTCATTTTCTTTAGCAAGTGATAAGCCATTTAATAAATTTAGTCAAACTTTGATGAATCATTCTTAACATATATAACTCATTGGGAAATAAGTGCCTCCATAATTTTATATCTAAACCCATTCTAATCAGTTTGGGGTGTAATTTGGTACAGTTTGATATTTAACAAGTAGATGTTCTTGTGAATTCCACTTCTTTTCCTTAATGTTGTTATTTGTGAAATTAAACCACAGTATGGTATATATCTGTCGTTTATGTGCCTAGAGTTGTTTGGTATTCCGTTTTATGGTTTTTTGTACTACTGACTCTTTCTATTGCCTATGGTTGTTGGAGAATTTTTTATTAAAGGCTATTCCAGCTGTGTGGTGGTGGCACAAGTCTTTAATCCCAGTACTCAGGAGGCAGAGGCAGGTGGATCTCTGTGAGTTCGAGGTCAGCCTGCGCTACAGAGTGAGTTCCAGGAAAGGCACAAAGCTACACAGAAAAACCCTGTCTCGAAAAACCAAAAACAACAACAACAACAACAAAATATAGGTATTATTCTGAAAAAAATTAACACTTACAAAAAACACTTTCAGTATTGTTCATTTAAATCTTATTACACTAGTTTGTTGTCAGGATAAATGGTTCTCATGTCTGTCTATAATCTATGAATCACCTCCATACCATTTTCTATTATGTATGTATGTATATCTGTTTTCTATATCTCTATCATCTGTCTATCTAATGATTCATCTCTTCCTGTCATCTATCATCTAACAATCATCAATATATCTATCTTTCATCTATCTATCTATCTATCTATCTATCTATCTATCTATCTATCTATTTTCATCATCATTATCATTGTCATCATCATCTATCAATCTTCTGTCTATCTCTCACCCATGCAGTTTAGTCTTGATTGTCACCTTTCTAGGATTTAGGGTCATCTGATAGTACCTCTCTGGGTGTGTCTGTAATGACATTTTCAGAAAAGATTAGTTAAGGAGTGTTGTCTAACTCTGAATATGGGCAGAACTGTTTTGTGTGCTTGGATTCTGAAAGGAATACAAAGAGAAGGGAAAGCTGTATGCTTCCTGCCTGCAGACACAGGGACCAGTTGCACCCTCTCCTGCCACAGTGAGTGCCCCTCCACTGCCCTACCTGCCATCCTATGATGGACTGGACCCTCAGAACACGATTGCAAATATAAGCTTGCTTTAGTTCTCCTGTGTCAGCTCTTCTGCCCTACAGATGAGAAAAGTGAGTGACTGTGCCCTCTTTCAATACATATAAAACATACAATATATAACACACACATATTACATTCCATACCATCTTGTAACTCTGAATACTCACCTAGCCAAATCCCTTGTCTTATAAGGCAGACATTAAATTATCCTCTAAGACATACAGAAATTGTATCAGGAGCTCAAGTTTTTTTTTTTTTTCCAGAGTCAAGCTTTTTTCTCTATGACACTTGTCTACTCTTTGGGTTAAGTTGAAAATCCCCTGTGGATTTGTCTTTTTTTCCTATAGCATTTTATATAAATTCACCATTTATCATTTGGGAAACTCATGAAGAACAGTGAATAAAATTGTCAAGTTCCTTTTATTCTACCACATTTTTGCTAGCTTAAAAAGGGCTTCCTTGATCATAAAATGATCCAACAAAGGTTAGACATAGGTGATTTTCTATTTTATACCACAGGATGAGAGTTTCAAAAATGATGAACTCTTTTGTTGATAACCCCTAGGCAGCCTATACTTTTTTCTGTTATTTTGCAAATTATTGAATTCTTGCTCAAATTGCCACCTAAATCAAGAATTTTAAAACCTCTCCACACTTTGATTAAAATCCTGGGAGTTTGAAAAACTGAGTGTCTCCATGTATCTCTTATCTTGTGGGGAACGCATCTGTGCTTTAACAAAGAATCTGGTGGACCTCCCGGATTTGAAAAATGTCACTTCATGCCTATTTCAATGTTTATTAGTCAGAATTTGAGGAGATGATTGAAAATGGATTCAGATAGAGTAAGACACATAATCTTTAAAATTCAAAGTTATATTACAAAATGATTGGCTAATGGAAATTTCAGTCAGAAACCAAAAATAAGGAAAATTCTGATTCACTCACCACAGTAACTTAAAATGTTTTGCATCATTTTTGCTTTGAATAAATGAAGTTTTAAAGAGCTTTTAGGCTCATGAATTTAATTAGAGATTTCACGTGTTTTCCACAAGTCTTGTTTCCTTTCATCACACAAACAGCCCATCTATATGTGTGACACCATTTGCAAAATGAAACACTCAATTATAGAACTATTTGCTGGGTGCCAATTTAGTCAATGTTTTACATTGGTGAAGCCATCCTTACTTAACACCTCATAAAAAGAAAATCTAGCCTCTTAGGAAAGACCATGTTTATTATACACTTGGGTCTGTGCTTAAGGTCTACTGTATGAAGCGGGTTCCACACTACGGATTGGTAGGATGCTGTATAGCTCCTTAAGAATGCACACTGTGTACACCTTGAAAATACAGATGCAAATCACAAGACAATATCTCCCATATTTGCAGCAAATACCCAGAAGAAAAAAATCAGCACATCATAATTGTCAATGAGATGAATGGCCAAAGATTTTGTCATACAACAAATCTGCTATTGGGTATTTCTCTCTCTCTCTCTCTCTCTCTCTCTCTCTCTCTCTCTCTCTCTCTCTCTCTCTCTCTCTCTCTCTCCTTTCTCCTCTCTGTCTCCCTTCTCTCTCCAACACCACACACACACAAACACACACACTAGGTTGCTAGGTTGCAGCAGCATCCTCAACCTTAATGATAAAAACCTTACATAAACGTAATTTTCAAGCCTCAGGAACAAATACCTCTTTGACACCGAGAGAATATTCCACATACATCATCAATCTCTTTCAAATAACAATTTACAAGCTTTCCTTTTGGTGGACTCGAGCCATTTGTGAGCATACCCAAGGAGCCCACACTGGAATCTCTTCCACATTGTACTCTAAACATCCAGCAGTGTAGCTGAGTGTGCTCCTACCAGTTTGGAAGCACGTGCTTGACAAAGACATCACTTACAAGCTGCAGATGCTACATTGTCATGGCACCTTCCCAAACAGCTGTTTAGTGATGCCCCGCTCAGAAAGCAGTAGACAGGAATGGATATTTCCGTGTGGATCCTGAAGCCAATTCATTCTGTTTCTTCTGCAAATTATTGATGGAATACAGAAGAACCAGGTCATGATGACCTCAGAGCAAACAATAAAGGAGGGGTCGTTGAGAGAAAAAGAAAATCAAAGAATGTGAAGTAATTTGTATGGGAGTGGATTTCTGTTAACAAGATCTGTATTTTGCAAATCTCAGTCATATAGGAAATGCCATCATTTTGGATGTTTCCCTCACAGCCCAGAAAGGAGTCTGAGTGCTGCAGCTGAATTCATTTAGTATATGCCTAAACTCACTCTGGCTCCTTACTCTGAAAACAGATGCACATCCATTATTAATTGTTGACTATTGCAGTCGTCATCGGAGTAGAAAGGCTAAACCCCTACCAGGAAAACAGGCAAACACTGTGATTACTGCAAAACACAGGCAGACAGTTAATATGTCTATATCCAGTAAGGCTGTGGTTACTGATCTGTTCATCAGTGTTTATGAAGGGAGCTTTGCAATGCAAATGTTTACTACAGCCAAGTGATGCAAACCAGAAGAATCATAAAGTTGAGTCCTTGATAGAGGAGTCAAAATTGTTATTCTCCCTTCCCGAACTTAGCAAATTATGTGCATATATAGGGAGAAGGGAGGAGAGACGGAAATACTGACATGTAACTTCAGTCTGAACTATAAATCTCAGGATTTTTATAGTTGTATATATCATAGAAAATGATGGGACTCAAATCCAATCACTCAGGAAGTCTGATCATGAGGAAACAGATAACAGAAAACACACTTATTAGAAAGATTCAACTTCTGTTCATTATGAGGTAAAAGGGGCCATATTTTCATTTTCCTTTTGCTAGGTTTTCATGTGTTCTGAAGTGTAGGCAGGGAAGTTTGAGTTTTTCAATTTCCATTTTAATTTTTTTGAGATTATATTTACATCATTTCTCCCTTTGCTTTCCTCTCTCAAACACTCCCATATACGTTTCCTTAGTCTTTTTCAAATCCATGACCTCTGTTTTTCATCATTACATTACATTTGTGTGTGTGTATGTGTGTGTGTGTGTGTGTGTGTGTGTGTGTGTGTGTGTGTGTGTGTGTGTGCATATTGTGTTTTCCTAAATATAACTTCTTAGTCTGTATGTTATTTGTACATATCTTTTCAGGGATGATCATTTTGTGACAGGCAGCTGATAAGTGGCTTTGCTGTGATACCATGTCTCCTAGTAATCCTTGAGCTATACCAATAAAGTCTAGCCAACATGACTACCTAACCATGAGCTAAAAAAGGATAACACCAATAGACATCCAAAGTGCATGAAGGAGGCCTCTACCCTGCACAGAAGTAAAGGCAACTGAAGAATGCTGAGAGTGGGGGAAACAGTGTCCCCAGGGAAGAGCCCACCACTGGTGATGTAACACGGAATGGTCATGTGTGAGTTTTGAGTCTCAATTTAATGAATCAGAATTAACTAAAGGTTTGAAAGGTACATGTTCTTCTGTACACAAGAGGATTAGAAATTGAAAAATTGTTGGAAGATAATATTGAAATAGGTTTTCACTGTCTTAAAAATGTCCAAATACTTTGAAAGAATAATTGTACTTTTCTGTCTGATCTCAAGGACAGTATTTGAAATTCAAATAGATAGTTCTAAGGATATTTTCATTGTCAAATAATCAAACATCAGAGATAAGTATCAATGACAGTAACGGTTAAATAAATGATGGCATGGTTATGCTGTCATAACAGGAAGAAGTGAAATCGTATATGTTGTTTACTCATTTATACAATATATAAAGGGTGGTTCATGCTATGATGTTAAACCAGGTAAAATTTAACCACACTCTTTATAGAACGCAATTTTTATAAAAAAAAATACTTACTTAGAAAAAAGTTAGAAGAAAATATTGAAATGTTAATGATTTTTCTTACCAATAAATCTAATTTGTTAATTTATGTTTAATTCTGTATTTTTTACTTATTTATTTTAATTAATTTCTAAAGCCTCATTTAGAATTAGTGGATCTAAAATAGAAAAGCACTACACTACATTTATCAGACAATTCATTTGGGGTGGGGCTGAGGGATGAAACAAAGTTCCCCAATCTCCATGTGTCACAATCAAGTTGAGCTGATGTAACTGGAACTCATCTTGGTAACTAGAGAGAGGTATTGTGTCATTCCTATGCAAAGCCATCTCATGTGCACGTTCTATGTTAAGTGTGCAAGCTCCTTTGATTTCTGTATTTAAATTCAGTATTCCATGATGGAAGATTAGCCCAAATCACTTGGCTGTCATTGGAATATAATTGGACATTTCCTGTCCCAACCACCTGTTCCTCAATACCCAGCGGCCACTTCCCAAATTACCACACAGAGACTTATATTAATTATACATGTTCGGCCAATAGCTCAGGCTTCTTACTAGCTAACACTTACACTTAAATTAACCCATAATTCTCTTTATGCTTTGCCATGTGTCTCATGGCTTGTTATCTTATTTTTTACATGTCCTGTTTGCTGGGCAGCTAGCTGGTGTCTCTCCTGACTCAGCCCTCCTTAGAATCATTCTCAGTTTGGTTTTCCCACCTAACTTCCTGCCCAGATACTGACCTTTCAGCTTTTTATTAATCAATGAGAGTAATACATATTCATAGTGTAGAAAAGGATTGTTCCACAGCATTGGAATAATGGCTACACAGCTAAACTGTATCAGTCACAGCAATACCTATAATGGCTGAGAAAATTGGAATTATTTATTGCCTCAACATAGTTTGACAAGCCTTAGCTGCCTTACTGTGACATGAAGCACATGGTAGTTTCTTTACTTAACATGAAAAGACAGATAGGTGGTGAGCAATGAATCCTTAGTTTTCTTTGTAAATGCCTTTTAAAAGATTTAAAACCCCAGTCACACTAGTGGAAACCCATGAGCTGTGGAGCCCCCATAGGACTAGACTAGTCCCTCTGGTTACAGGAGACAGTTGTTTAGCTTGAACTGTTTGGGGGGGGGCAGGCAGGGGAATCAGGATCCGTCCCTGGTGCATGGGTGGGCATTTTGGAGCCCAGTGCCTAGACTGTGACACCTTGCACAGCCTTGGTGCAGGAGCGAGGGGCTTGGACCTGCCTCAGCTGAGTAGCCAGGCTCTGCTGACTCCCCATAGGAGACCTTGATTTGGAAAATGTGTGGATGGGGGGGTTGGTTGGGAGGGAAGGCTGGGGAGTGGGAAGAGTGAAGAGGGGGGAATCTGTGGTTGTTATGTAAAGGGAATAGAAAATTTCTTACTTAAAAATAATTTTTAAAAAATTTAAAAATTAAAAAAAAGATTTAAAGTGTTAAAAGATTTGCTTCTATGATTCTTAACCTGGCTGTTTGTCCATTAATGTTGGAAATTCTGGGTTGCTATGTTTTATATTAACACCAAAAAGTAGTAACAAAGTATCAGAAATACATGTGTGTATCTGTGCTCAATACTTTCTTTAACTTAGGATGTCTTTTCATGCTTGCATACTTTTATAAAGAGTTCTTTCAGCCTGTACTTTATCCTACTCTGCTTAAGAAATAAGGACTTACTCTTGAAATCTAAACTCAGTGATGCCTTAGTGAAGTCCTTGCTGAGTCCAGATCCAGATGTGTTCCAATTATTGTGATCCAATTATTCTTCACAAACTGTAGATGCAGAAATAGTGACTTTTTACAAGATATGTGTTCCTGATTCTTAGAAAGGTGTCTATTTAAAATAAATAATAATTAAATTTGATATTAGTTTCCAATATGTTTTATTTACATCTGCATGTATCATTCTACTGTAGCAGTGACTGAAATATGAGGACTGCTGTTGTCTGTGTCTCCACCTAACATATCTGTAATAAAGTATTTATACCTTGGTTTACTATGATTCTGTAATTTTAACATAACTCTCTATTTTCCCTTCCATAATGAGCTTACATTCAAAAGCCAAATCATAACTTTTATCATTCCTAGTATTTTAACACTAAATTTAAAGTGCCATATTGACATTAAACTATATTTTCTCTTATCAATTTTTATTAACTGATATGCTCATGTATAAATCTTAAATTACTTTCATGATTTATGGACAACTATGCAGTCATTAAAAAGAATGTAGTAAACCTAGTTATGGCCCTACAAAGTTTTCCTGATGTATTTTAGAAAGAAAAATAATAATGGAAATAATCTGTGTGGTTATAGACGTCTGCTTTTTTCTAGATTATAGCAAGTTCTCAGGAATGTTTGCCCTCATTACACAAAAACAAATTTTCAGTAATGTCTTACCTTTCATTTAGAACACCAGAGTTTGGATTTTACAAGACAATAAAGTAATACAAATTCCCAAGTTCCTAAGAGGATCAAGGAAATATTGCCCCTACCCCTCGCCTTTTTTTTTTTTTTTTTTTTTTTTTAAGCCTTCAGCAGAATTTGGGAGGGAAAAGTGACAGAAGAGGAGCTGGAAAACTAGCCCAGATGTCAACAAACCTCCAGAGGCTGAACACAGATTGATTCAATCCCTGGAAGCATGGAGTACAATCAAAGTGTGCTGTCCTTCACACTCCTCTTTATGGGCCTCCACCCAGAGATCACGACGAAGGCCCAGACTGAGAAACATCAGTGACAGACGGGTACCAACACCTGGTCATTTTCCCTCATTTTTTCTTTGAATGGAACAAACATGTCACCTCTGCAGTCTGGAGGAATTCCTCTGTCCAGACCCACAGTTATGACACCCTACCACATCAACTCTCAGTTATTTTGAGTGAGCACCAAACACTTCTGCCGCTGGTCCCAGGTGAAAGTACTCTGCTATTTGTAGCAGGAATCTTAAAAGGTCTTATTAATTAAATCAAACCTTAGGCCAGTTATTGGGGTGAACACTGTAAGGTCAGAGAGACAGAGCAAGCCACAGCTAACCTCACCTGGCCAACTTCTCAGCTGATCTTGTTTCCTCAGACTGGAAGCCTCTGTGTCCTCATATCTGAATGGCTCTCAGCTGAACTGTGCTGCTCAAAAGCCTGAATGCTTAACCAGCCAAATGCTTCTAGTTTCTAGTCTTCACGCCTTATATATCTTTCTCTTTCTGCCGTCATTCCCTGGGAGTAAAGGCGTGAGTCACCATGCTTGGCTGTATCCTTGAACAGATGGATTTCTGCCTCTGGAATGCTAGGATTAAAGGCATGAGTGCCACCATTTTCAGGCCTTTGTATCTAGTGGCTGTCTGATCTCTCACCCCAGATAAATTTATTAGGGTGCACAATATTTTGGGGAACACAATACCACCACAGCTTTTCAGGGGCAGGTAGAAGCTAGACTGGTCTACATGGAAGGAGTAGTGAGAACACTTGGGGACAGGACTTTGTGTTTAAAAAGAATTGTGGTTATTAATTGTATGTAATACCTTGACTGAGTTAAATGATACTCAAATGGCTGGTAACATATTATTCCTCTGTGTTTTTATGAGACATTTCTGAAAGGGCATTATGAAGAGGATTTTGGTGCTATTTCTGAATTGTGTCCGTTCTAGACCCAGGCACTCAAAATGTAATAAAATGAGGAGGTGGGAACTTGAGGAGACAAGACCTTGATAGCTCCTCCCTCATGGAAAGGATGAAGTATTATTGTGAAAGGGCTTCATAGAACCCTTTAGCCTTCCCTCTGCCATGTGGAAACAACATGTCTACATATCGCCTTTGGAGAAGGGATCATCAAGCACCATCTTGGAAACAAAGAATAGCTCTCACTAGACAACCTAATGGAGTCTCATATTTACTTCCCCAGCATTTGACACTGTTACAGATGAATTCATATTCTTCACAAAGAAGCAGCTCTCAGGTGTTCTAAAGAAGCCACATAAAGCAGGCTAAAACCATTGGATGTAAACGCAGAGTGAAAAAGCAAGAAGACTTAATTTGAGCAATTGTATCACCCAAATGACTTATTTGTAAATTGTTTATTACTTTTTATCATTGAATGTGCTTTCAATTGGTAACCTAATTTACATACATACAGATAGATAATTTCATGCTGATTTATCCTGAAACAGGAGTGAATTATTCTATTTTCAAGTAGGAGAAAAGTCAAAGAAAACCTCTACCCCTGGACAGGTGTGATTTCTGGTTCCAGACAGGTTTAACTGAAAATAGAAGACTCACTCTAAATGTAGGTGGTAATATTACCACTGGCCATTGTCCATATTGAATATAAAAAGAAAGATAAGACTGTGAGCTGAAGATTACCCTTCATCACTCTGCTTCTTGATGGCAGATGCAGTATGGCCACTAGCCTCAGACTTCTGTTACCATGCCTATCTTCTAATTCTGATTCAAAATAAACACTGCCCCTCTTAAGTCACTTTTCCTCAGGTACATGTTCACAGTGATAAAAATAAATAAATAACTGATTCAGGTCAGAAACACATTCTTGGCCAAGAGAATGGCTTGCACAAAAGCACATGAGCATAGAAATTTCCACATGCTAAATAACTCCAAGGAAAACGTGTTTTGTGTCCTTTCAATTTACTCTTTTAGGGAAAGTCTGTCCTAGCACATAACAGAAGAAGAGGCAAGTATTGAAGACCTGGGTATACTAAAGAACTGCATCTGCTGGTGTCAGCCAGGAGTCGGCTGTAGGGTCTTCCTGGAAAAAAATCAAAGTGATTAGGAAAGCCATTCTAGCATAATGAAGCAAACACATAGGACGAGAATGGGAAGGGATCTTCATATTGGTAGCTGCCAGACAATATGGCCTGGGTAAACAGTAGAAGCGATTTCAAATGCACAGGATAATAACATGGTAGACTACAGGTATAATTCAAAGCATGCCATATCAAGGTGCCAGTCATCCTATCACAGCTGTTATGGGTTGGTCTGTCCCTACCGTAGGTAAAACTTTATTTTCATTGCTTATGTTCTGTAATGAAACAGGCAAGCAACTGAGCTGCGGGGGATGACACTGCCTAAAATCAATTGCTGTACAAACATGAAGACCTGAATCAGGATCATCATTGCCCAAATAAAAGCCCGACCTGGTGGGTCTCACCTGTAACCCCAGTTCTGGTGATCAGAGTCAGGCTTACCAGCCAGCCTAGCCAAACCACTGAGTGAGAAATTCTGTCAAAACAAAAATAAAGTGTGAAGTATTGAGAAAGATGCCGGAATTCATCTCTGACCTCATGCACAACAGCACACACACACACACACACACACACACACACACACACACACACACACACACAGAGCACATGCAGGCATGTATACATGGACATACACATAATAAAATTAAAAAAATTCAAGCCACTATGTGTGAACACAGACTATTTTGCTTCGCTTCCTTACTACCACTCCTGAATGCATTCAGATCATTTCAGCATTTAATTTATCCTCAGAAATTAAAGCAATTTTTCTTGTGTCTTGGAGGAATAATTCTAGATCTTATTAATATAGCAAGTCCAGGGCTAGCCAGTTTTTTAGTTTAATAGATTACCCAGGTTCAAATTTTGATAAGTACAGTATTTTCAGGTAATAAAGTAGCACATACATCTGATTTTTTTTTTTTTACCAAACGTAAGCCCCATGATTAATATATTATACTACAACTCTACAACATGTATTATTAGGAATTGCTGTTGTAACTGCAAAGCTGTCTGATTCTTCAAAAGTGCCAGCTGCAGGCTTTTGATGCTATTTGAACCTGAAGATGGGATTCTGAGGTTGTTTGGTAAATATCAAGTTTAAAATAGTTCCAATATTGTTGAGTGTCTCGGAAATTCCATAATAATGCTCTACTCATTGATTTAAGATAGACTACTAAATTATAAAATAAAATATTTGTTGTTCAGAAGCTAGAGCATGTTTAACCTTTAATAATTTCAGAAAACCAAGTCCTGTCTACTTTCGTTTCCCTTCCTTCAACTAACTAACTAATATTTAGGTATTTTACTTGAAGAGTGAATGGGGGCTTCAAGTTTTCTTTCATATCTTATCCACCTCCCAAACCAGTATTAAAATAGTTGCCTACAAATCTCATTTTCTTTTCATTCATATTTTTTAAAAAAGTATTTCGGGGTATTCTGGGTCCTCACCATGTAAATAACTGGGTTCTGGTCAAACACTCGAGTTCATGTTGGTCTCCAAGGTCCATGCTTCCTCAGGAGCCCTGTTAATCTGGATGGCTTGTGTTGTTACCGGGGCCATGGTGACATCTGACCCTGGGCTGTGGTGAGGGGCCATGTATGAGTCAGTGGCCCTACCACAGCCAGGGTGGGTCTGAGTCAATGTTTGTGGCTCTTGATACCATCAAAGGTCATGCTGATGCCAGAGGTCTGGGCTACCATCTGGGGCCAGGTTGATGTCTAAGAGCCACTCCGCAGCAGGAGCATGCTGATTTGGGTGGGCTGTATTACTACAAGGGGCCATGGTGACATCTGATCCCAGGCTGCTTCATGGGATCATGTCTGGTTCCATGGTCCTACTACAGTCAGGGTCTGTGATGTCTGTGGCCCTTGGTGACACCAAAGGCCACAGGGATGCCTGGTATCTAGACTGCATCTTGTGGTCATGTTGCAGTCTGAGGGACATACTGCCACTGGGGCCATGATGTTGTCTGGGCCCGAGCTGCTGCTGAGGGTCTTGTCTTGGTCTCTGGCCCTATAGCAGTCAAGGTTTGTATTGAGGTCTGTAATTCCTGATACCATTGAAGGTAATGCCAGTGCTGGGGCTCTGGGCTGCCACCTGTGGCCATGTTGGTGTCTGAGACCTCTCTACTATGGGGGTCAGGCCAATCTGAGTGGGCTACACAGCCACACGGGTCCAGGTCCAGGTTGCTGCCATGGGCCATGTCTGAATCTGTAGCCCAATAACTATCAGGGTCTGGGCTGGTGTCCATAACTCATGTTGCCACAGAAGGTCATAGGAACCATGTGTGTTGAAATCCAAGGGCCATGCTGAGCCAGCCCTGTCCCTAACTAGTCCTAGCATAGCTAGTCCTATCCCTCAGTGGCTACTACAGCAGGAGAGCTGGTGTGGCTACCACCATGGGAGAGCTGACACAATCCCCCATGGGAGAGATTGCCCCACTGCTTACCATAGGAGTGGGAGAACTGACCCCAGTGGCATGGGCCTAGGAGAGCTGGCTGTGCCCCTTATCTGAGGGAGTGGTCCCAATGGCCTGGGAAGACCAGTTCAACTACCACCCCCAAACCCACATCCTGGGCTTTAGGTTGGCCCATCCTAACTGTTGCCCCGTCTTTGAACTGCCAGGATGCGCAAAGGGACTGGTTCTGTAGACTGATAACTACAAAATCTCCAGGACTCAAAGCAACAACAGGATATCTGAGAGGAGTTTTGTTGAGCGCCCAGCCCACTGATGATGGTGTACTAGAAACCAGAGGTCTTGAACCAGACCAATGCCTCATTGCAGTGAACATTTACAGTGGGGCTGACTGGACAAAAGGACACTGCATGACACACTGCAGCTCCTGATGCCACTAGAATGAATAAAGAGGTGTCGGAAAGATGGAGGACAGAGGTGGGGTTTTCTTTGGTTATTTTGTTTTGTTTTTACTTAATTTGAGGGACATGCTGCAGGGGTGAGGGGTGGAATTAGAGGGACTGGGAAGTGAGCAGTGAAATTTTCCAAGAATCAATAAAGAATTATGTTTATAAAAAGTGTTTCTCCACTTCCTGAGAAATTAGACACAGTAACTTCAAGGACAATTTACAGGATTGTGAACAATGTATGATAAGAATGTGCCGAAGGAATGCAGACGCACCAGATCCCACAATGCTGTCCTGTAGGAGTACAGTAAAAAGCAAAGTCAATGTTTTATTGTGAAAAACACATCCAGTCAAAACTGAGCTTGCCAACCAAGAACTTTTTGCTTGTCTGGAAATACTTAATTTGAGGGATATAAAGCCATGTTTGCATTTAGATGACCATGGAAAACAAAAAACAGAAAAGTATTAGTTAATGTTTATAGCAAAGCGTAAACAGATCTTCTTATTAACTTTTCTGATTGCCGTTGACAAAAATGGCTAAAGGGATTTCATGTTTCCAGAGGCTGTGCAGTCCATTAATGGAGAGAAGGCATGAAGCAGGGATATGAGGTGCTGGTCACATGACATCTGTAGCCAGGAAGCAGAAAGATGAATGCTGCTGTTCAGGTCACGTATTCCTTTCCACTCCCATTCCCTAGCCCATGGAATGGTCCCACCCACATTTAGGGTCAGGTTTTATCCTTCAGTTAATTGTCTTCTAAATACTTTCACAGTCACAGTCATGGGTTTTTCTTTATCTCTTAGGTAATTATAAATCAAATCATATTGCAGTAAAGACTAACCATCACAAATCTGTTATGAATACACCACAAATTTTAAGAACTAAACGATGTTAAATAATATGTAGTAGAAAATGACCAAATGAATGGCTCCTACCAAAATGAAAAAGAAGACATCTCATATTAAACTCAGCTTTATTAAGTTGCATTATGTATGAAACATCAGCTGTGGGCATTGTATTGGCATTTTAGGAGGCTTATCATATTAGAAATATGACTCCAGCCTAGTATTTAACTTTTCATATTATGATATACTAGTAGAAAACTTGGAGAGAGCAGGATGCCTGCGTAGGCGTAGTCACTGGCTAAAGAAATAACATAAAGTGGTGGTGATGAGCAAACATAAACAGGGAAGGTGTCCAGGAACGTCTGTGGTGTGATTCGACTTGTTTAGTAGGCATTTGCCATTGATGGAGGCGGTGTGCACTCAGACTGTTTGCATCGAGTTGGTAACACAGAAAAGGGTCTTCTGAGGCCAGATCAAAGTTCCAATCACAGCAGGCTGCAAAAGGCAGCACCCACCTTCTGGAATTCTGTTCAACAAACCTAAACTGTGTACCAGATTGGATTTTATGTGACTGAAATAATTATAAAATTTCTCTTTATCTCAACCTACAGTAAAGGGATTAGCTGACTTTGGACAAGTGTTGTCTTTATAAATTATATTCCTATTTATGTTTTTTAGAATATCATCCAATACTATAGATTATAGTAAGCTATTAATTTGATTATATTTTGTAGTATCCTTTCTTTTTGTTGTTTATTTCCACTTGTATTTTATATTTTATAAGATAAAATTAAGTATTCTTTAAAAGGACAATAAATTCATGATACAACCACAGAATAAAATAAAGCATAGAAGAAAGATGTGTAAAATCTTTTAAGTATTAACTTCATAATGTGGTTAATAAAAATCTGTATCAGCCAATAGGAACTACTATCAAAAGAAATTAGAAGAAAAATAGAAAACAAACCTATGAGTAATAATATTATTGTGTTTTGTCCTATGTATTTTAAAGTAAAAAACTGAGGCCAGAGTGTAGGATGAATCCTGGGCCATCATAGTACTAACTGACATCACACAGTACTAACATCACAGTAACTAACAAGATTTCTGTAACATGAAATGCACGGATTGTTATAAGATAAAATGAAGCCAAATAAAAGCTAGAAAGTCACAGGGAGCAAATAAGAGTTTTCAAACAGAAAGAAAAAAGAATGTTAAGAGTATTTAAAAGTATGTCAGAGGAATGTCCCTTCTGATTGAAGCTGTGAAATTAATCTGAAGTCTGAGAAATGTTACAGCAAGCAAGAAGGGCAGGAGACAACACTACACTATAACAGAGCAAGTTCCAGAGCACTTGCTGGGTATTATGCACCAAGCAAGAAAAACATGAAAAAGCATATTAACGTGTAATTTCCGGAAATATTAATGCCAAAAATCAATCAAGTGCATACTGACTTTGAGATGAATAGAAATGCAGTGGATGGACAATCTGCACACCTCGAAATAGAATGGACTGAAAACATAAATACTGTTGGAGAGAGAGAGAGAGAGAGAGAGAGAGAGAGAGAGAGAGAGAGAGAGAGAAAGAAAGAAAGAAAGAAAGAAAGAAAGAAAGAAAGAAAGAAAGAAAGAAAGAAAGAAAGAAAAAGAGAGAGAAGAATTCCCCACCAGTACCTGCCTGGTGGAGATTTCTCCCAGGGTCCCAAAAGAGATGCTACCAGAGACGAAGAATTAATCTGAGAGATTGATATCAAATCAATCTAAGTACACCTAGCTCTTTAGTCCATTCATTTTATTCTTCTAAGTCAAATTCTTCTCGAGCTGTGGAGGTACCAGTATATATGCACTTACAAGCATTAATAACTGGAAATGCAATGCGAGGCTTTCAGGGTCATAAAGGGAGGTGATAAGATCCACACAAAGAGCAGTGATTGTCAGCTTCATTTACTATCCAAAAGGGGAGTGATTAAAGGAGGTGGGGTCAACTAAGGGCTAAAACTGGTTAAGAGATCTAAAAAGGGAATTTATGTGCTCAAACTATATTCTTAGAAATGGTTAGGTAAAATGTTAGGAGTCTATAAGTTTTGAGTACAATAAAATTCCCTTTTATCTTTTGGCGCTGTATCTGTCTCAGCTTATGTTGGCTGCTCCTTTTTCTGGCAGGGCAGGGGAAGTGTACTCAGTAGCTAGGTAGCCTGTGTCACAACTTGATGCACCAGGTATATAAAAGCCCTTTTGTTCTGAGTTAATTGTTAAAGGGGGTATCTTTTAGAACTAAGGACACCATTTGGGCTGCTGGAGAAAAGAGGGTTTAAGCCTAATATTCACAGGCCAGGGATATGGCTTGGTACTGTCAATTTTTCCAGATGAAGTCTGATTTAAAAAATTTGGGGTTATAGCCTCATTCATTTTCTTCTTTAATTTACTATGTAATTTTCTTTTCTCTTCACTATTTATTTTTTATTCTATATATTTGTAAAAATCATTTAATTTTAATTAAATTCTAAGGTCTTGATTATATCATTTATCTTATTTATTTTGATTATATTTTCACAATGAAGATTAACTAAGAAATTATTTTGTTTTCCTCATTTGACAAACACAATCTTGCTATAGTTTTTAAAAACAGTCTATCCAGCTGTGTTAAAATTGTGTTACAAGTTATTCTCTTAATGTACAGTAGACAACAGCCAATCAGTCTCATGAGTGCCATGAGTTTCATGTGAAACCATTTGTGTCTCTGTAGAGGGAAGGAAAGGCCGAAGGGAGGACAAGGTCACACTCTCTTAGGGCTGAAGTTTATTCACTCTCTATTTTCAAGACTGGTGTCTCAGATTCATTTGTTCCCTGCAAGGAAATGTAAACACTAACTTTAAATTGTTAAGACTACTAATCCCTTAATAACATTACACTTTTATTATGGGAGTCTATACAAGTAAGTTCTTCATCCTATGGATAATAGTACATTCCCCTTGGAGAAGTCTGACATTTCACAAATGTTTATGCTTTTTAGTGTGTGTGTGTGGGGGGGGGGCAGAAATTGATATCAAATATGTGCCTCTAGCCCTTTCCACATTATTCTCTGAAAAAGAGACTTTCTCTGAATCTGGCCCTCTATGGTTTGTTGATAATTGCCAGCCAGCCAAACCCCAGGATCTTTCTGTTTTCTCCTCCACAGTACTGGGACTAAAAGCTCTCACTGGCTTTTTCTTGGGTTCTAGGCAAGCCTTTTACTTACCAAACTATATCCCTGGCCTGAGACAATTCTTCACTTCTTTTTTCTTCAGGCACACCTCCCCATTGCAGATGATCTTTTCCAGAGTGCTGGTACAGAATGCTCATGCACAGCAGAGAGAGTTTCTTCCCACACTGTGAAAGGGAGGCTAGTGTTCTTACTGTGCATTATAAGAGGTCAGTATTAACTTTCTCCTATAATGAAATCTACTGTACTGTGAATGTGAGCTTCTCCCCTTTTCTAATATCCCATATGGGGCTCAGAGAACCATCACCACCACCCAAAACAACAAAATGGTATTAGTTTCATCATTATCATTGCTGTGAGCAATAAAAGGTGTATTATCTCAACCTCAAGAATCTGTGTTTAAGGCCAATGTCTTTGAAACTGTGTTAGAATAACCTAGTAACTTGCAAGGAGAATAAAACACCAGATCATTTGCCATTCTTAATAGACCATGCTTGCTTTGTGATCAACTCTTTTGATATTTCAATAGTACCAAATTAGGTAATCTTTTGATTGCATTCCAATAACTTTGTTTCTGTCCATGATTATCCCAAGTATGATTAACTGTAAATAGCAGGGGACGTAGGATAGACAGTACAAGCCAATAGTAGTCAGTTGCTGTAGGAGAGCAAGTTTGATCAAGAATTACAAGATAAGTTATGTAAGATGAACTAAAGTCTCAGATGGGTGGCACTAGTAAATAAAAGGACATGGTAACCCACACAATTTTACTCATCAAGAAAGTATGTGATAATCTTCATGATCAACATGACTGACTATATTTGTAATCACCTAGTAGTCATAACCTTGAGCTTGTCTGGGGGGTTATTTCCAGAGAGGTTTTAACTGAAGGAAAACCCACCTTTTATATGGGTAACACCAACTGGGCTGTAGTCCTGAACAGAATGAAAAGGTGATGTTGAGAGAGTGAGTTATACACAGCAGCGCTAATTTCTCCCTGCTTCCCAACTGTGGACACAATGCAGCCAAACATCCATGTACCCTTTCTGCCATGATACACTGCATCTCCTCAAACCCCGAGACAAAACAAAGTCTTCTTGTGAGAGTTGCTTTTGCTCCTGAAACAAACAAACAAACAAACAAACAAAACCATTACTGTGTGACTTAAGAGGCACAACGACTGATAGCTTACATTGCAACCGTCCAGAATAGCCGGTGTTCAGGATTGAGACAATAGAGAGAGAGCTTCTAGTGAATGAGGACAACGATAACTGGCTGGGCATGCCACATGTTAGCAGCAGAAGTTGGGGGTGTATGGGGACACTACATGGCTCCAGGACTTAGGCCTTGAGGGTTTTTTGAGTGGTTCTTAATCAATTAAGCTTTTGCCAATCTCTCAGTAGATCATCTTCGAAGGTCACAAAATTCTTACAGTTGCAGAATGTAGCTATTTATTCTCTATTTTTTATAGATCTGTGACCTAAAAGGATACCTGCAATTAATTATTACATATACTTGGTGTTTGGCACTGTGCTAAACACTGTCACTACACTACTTAACATGAGAACTACTGTACAAGGCAAGTACTAGCATTCACTTCATCAAGTGGCTGGAGACAATGAGATTTAGAAAGACCAGTTTGACTCTAAGAAAAAAAGAGGTTTCTCAAAGATTTTACTCATAACCATCATACCTAATGGCTTTGTGTTCATCTTTCAACCTGAACTGAAGAGCTATGATTATCCAGGATGCGGCTTCTTCAAGAGCTTCATTTATCTCAATTTCAAGTTTCTCTTCAATTAACACTCATAGAGTAGTTCTGCTTCTTGTTATCAAAATGATTAAATCCAAAACACCAGAGTGAGGTTTTTGCATTAATTCCCTTGTTTTGTTCTGTTTCATCGGTTCTGTGTATTCTTGAAGATAGAAAATGCTTAATACTTATCATATTTCATTGGTTGTGTTATAGCCACCTAGTATTTTGAAAATGACAAAAATTCTCCTCTTTGTGCTTTTTAATATTCTTAATTTTATGGTGTATTCTAGCAATACTTTTGTATGCTTAGATCTCTGACTTTATGGAGTAAGAACAAATGTTCTCAATTAATGTGATTTTGTTCTATTCTCATGTCTGGAAAAATAATTTTTTTGGAGCTTTCTGCTTCCCAGAATTCAGCAAAAGCTCATTAAGATTTTGGTCTCTTGAAGAAAGAATTAATAACAAGTTGAAATTAGATAGGCTCCAATGATCTATATTTTAAAGTTAGGGCATGTATCAGGGGTGCCGCTAGACTCTACTAAATCCACAGAATCCCTGAGCTTATCTATTTACATCTTCTGCTTCTGTGGAAAAGAACAGGGTTCACCTGTCAATGGAGTTTGCTCAAAATACATCTTCCCAAAAGTTAGGAAAATCTAGCTGCACCGTGAAGCAAAGCAAGGTGGGCAGAGGCAGGGCCAGTACCTCTGTCTTGAGAGGAGGCGTCCACAGTGCTCGTGTTCCTGTATTGTCAGCCTTGTTTGCTTTCCTGGGGAAGGAAATAGCTTTCCTTTCGTCACATCGTATTGTCAATTCCAAAAGAAAAACAGCATCACATCTATAAATACTTAGTATACTGTAACTTCTAACATCATTCGCTTATATTCCCTTTGAAAATGTTTACAATGGATTCCTCTGAGTATTTTTGGTTTATTTCTAGTTGCTGATGAATATTCCAAATGACACATTTGGATTCCTTCCATTAATTTTGGGTCATTGTTAATAATGAAGTACAGGAAAGTTATGGAAAGAAATGCAATGCAATGGGAAACTTTTTAGTCAAATAACAAATGTTCGACATTAATATCCTTTGTTGTCAGGGCATTAGATTTCATGGTAAAATAAACCATGGTTTTCATTATTACATTTCCATTATTGCTATTGAATGTCTAAGCTCTCCTTAGAATGATTACTTTGTGAACTGCTTCATCAATACCTGAATTCTATGGAGTACTGTGGAATGCTAAAATATATGAGGTTCTAATAATAGCAGATAATTATTAAGTCATCACATTCAAATCCTGTTGTCATGACATCTTAATGAAATTTGCTGCTTTTGGAGAAGGGTCTATAGAAAATAAGCCTCCAAAGATTTTCGTGTGTAAAGAATGCCAACATTTGATTTACATTTATTAACTTTATGAGGCATAATAATCTCTAATGGTACAAGACATTGAAAATATGCAATATTGCTATGGAGTTAAAGCTGCTTCTAGTTGTGACAGCAGCTGACTTAACGAGCCGGTTCCAGTAATAATTGAGTTTCTGTGCTTTTCTTTTAATTTTGCTACCTGACGCTACCTGAGAGCAGTCGACTTTATTTCAGAATCCCATTAGGTAGCATTATAAGATCCTATTTCCTGGGGTTTTAAAATCTAATTGTCAGTCAATGCACTATGGCAAGCCTGACTTGCCTTTGATTCTCAGGGCTCTTCGTGGTGAGAAAAAAAAAAAAAAAAAAAAAAAAAAAACAGAAGAAGTATTCTCCATCATCCTGTCAAGGAGGTTTCTTAACAAATTACCTTTCCTCTCAAAAGAAAACACACAGAGGCGTTTTTGTTGCTTTAACCATTCTTATAGTTCATATCTTCCTTTCTGCGCTATTACAGGAACCAGAAACTGAACACCAGTGCTTAGCCCAGAAAGGCTGACAACTGATGTCCTTAAGATTTATGAAGAAATGTAAGTATGTAATGGCTGTATCGGGCTCAGCTACGCTGCTCAGGATTCTTAGATCTGCTTATGAGCCTTTGCTTTGTCTCAGACAAAAATCACCTACATAGATTTAATTTGACCCGAGAGAACATCGGACTTGGAATTTGAAAATTGACATGTTCATTTTCCTTTAGATATTTAGTGATGAAATGTGCCCTCCACATCTATTAAAAATAAATAATTAAAAAACACTAAGGTTTCTATTTTCTACTTCTGGCACATGGTGGTTTTTATAAAAATAATTTTCAAATCACACATTGTTTTTTCAGCACAGCCCAATTAATGGTGGGTTTCCATTAAGTCTCACTCTTGCTATGACTCCAGAGTGAATAGCCCAAAGGCAGAGGAAGATTAAGTCACGTATTGTATTAGCTGGATATTTTTGTAAACCCAGGGTAGACATATTTAGATTACAAGGATTTAAACTCCAAGGAATTTTTGCAAAGACAAAAATTTATCTGTAGTCCAGTTCAATTCATATATTCCTTCCTGCCTCTTCATTCTGTGTAGGAATACCCCTCTCTGGCTTTAAATAAAAGTCCTTTAAAGGTCACGGAGAGAAGGGGCAGCTGTTTGAACACTGTGACAGCCAGGTGGTTTATATCACGTTTCCTGATGGACCAAGGAGAAAGCAATGACGATATGTCTGTCTTTCTCCAAGATCTTAAAGATTCTGTTCATTTGTTCTTACTTTGAACTGGGAGAATTGCTTCACAAGGGGTTTTGAACGATCTGTCAAAACACTTCGAAGAACATCAGTATGGAGCTCACCTGTCTGTTTCTGCCTCTTCTGCGTGTTTTCATCCATCTGTGACTCCTCTAGATCTCATTAAGTGCATTAGCCTATGTGGCTGCAAGCTCAGCTCTTCTCTTCTTGCATAGTCTGTGGCAGGTCATCTGGATTTGGAGTTGCATTACCTTGGTAACAGCAACATCTGCATCTTGCTCAAGAGCTCACTTGGGTGCCTGGAGCTGAGACCCTCTTCCACATCTCATTTCCCATTGGTTCACATAGGAGTCTACAGCCCCAAAAGGGATAAGCATAGTGAATTTTTCCTCATAAAGGTAAACATACAAGGATAATTATAAAAACAGAGTTATATATTCATTAAAAAGATCCAAGAAACTCCAAATGAAATAAGACAAATCAAAACAAACAAAAACAACAGGATGCTAGATTTTCCTAAAATAAACTAAAAATGACAACAACTCTAGAGATAAAGAAAAAGGATAATTACATAGAAAAGTGTTCACATCAATAGGCACATGATGGCCAAAGACTGTGCCAGGTGCTGGGTATGAAATTTTAAAGGTTTTAATTCCTTACCTGTTCATAGTCCCCACCTGAACATAATCTTCATTTTAGTTTTCTTTTTTAAGACATGATCCTTACACCACAAGAGACTTTCACATACCTCTAGGTAGTCCACAGTTGGAGTGATTTTATAAACCCTGGTCTTCATGACTCCAAAGTTGAAGCTCACTACACTCCATATGCAGTGGAGTTCTTGGACCAGAAAGTCACAGTCTTGGGTTTTGCTCTTTTGGCTCCTTCTAGCTATAGTACAGCCTTGCTTTCAACAATTTTCACTGACTTGTTTGACTGCAAAGACATTGATAAATGCCCAAGCACACCATTTTATTTTGTTGACTGTGCTGAATTCTCTTTACTTTAGGCTGATGCTTTGAAATATAAATAAGTATAAATAAAATTGAAATATGCCATGAGTTTCTGAAACACAAACAAAGATTTAGAACACCAGCATAGCACATTATAAGAAAGAGCAGACATGGATATCAGACCAGACAGCAGCTTTTAAAAAGCTCAATGCAAACAGAGCTTCAGAGGCCACTGTCCTTCAGTTATTAGGGCTAAATGTGAGGACTCAGGAGATATGTTTTCATTCATGTTCCTTGACTTCTGTTCACAGACTGAGCTTCACTGCAGTTGTAGATAGTTGATACCTACTTTATCTAAGGAGGAAATTTGTCAGCCACAGATTTTTATTAAGAAATTGAATGAACATTATGTTGCCTAAATGTTGCCCCCAACAGATTACTGGGGATTTTTAACTAGCATTACAAAGTAAGAGTCATAAAAGAGAATTTGCCGGCAAATTATAGGATGTTCGTCTTGTCTGTGAAATACCTTTCTTTACATTTGAAACTGTCTCAGCCCAGTGGAAGGTGCTAAATGAATTAAAATAGGATCTTAAAACTTTGCACTGTTGTTAGAGAAGTACAATTTATCCATGGGACGCAGAGACCAAACAGCTGAGATTAACAGCCAAACACAAGGAAGGTAGTGTTTACTTATCAGAGTGATTTTAAAGAAAGAAAATGTCTAGAAAGGATTTGTGAAGAAAAAACAAAAAATTAAACAAAGACATTCACCAAGGATTAGAATCTGGATAAAAAAAGAAAGTCAACACATTGTATATTTGACTACGTTAGACCTCTTTTTCCAATTGTAGCATGTGATTAATAACTCCACTAGATCCCAAAAGGCCAGTAGAAGCCTGGATTATGTTCTGTTGCTGGAAACATGAACATAAATTATAACAGATTAAGAGTTTTCCATGTGTTTTCAAGACTTTACATTTTTTTAAGGGAGGGGGAATTTTAAAACAAAATCTCTTGTTATAGTCTAGGCTGGTCATTGACTCACTCTGTAGCCTAGAGTGGCCTTGAATTCATGGCCATCTTCTGCTACACTTGGTTAGTGCTGAGATTATAAGCATGAAACACTACATCTTACTCTCCTTAATTTAGTGAATTCCTCCCACAAAAACTATCAAACACCTACTGCCACAACACACTTCATGGTCATTAACCTGAAATCAGTTTTCCAACAAGGCTGTGTCCTCAAAGGTACACATATGTGGTCTGACAGTGGTCAGACTGAAATAAATGAGCCTTGATCCAACAGCTCTGCTTTGGCTGTATGTCAGACACACTTGGATCCAGGATGTGGTTCAGTTCAGGTCTCCACAGTTTGTCTATTCTAGTATCTGGACAAAGATTTCATATCTATTTCAGGAGTATTTGCAAGTCTAACACCCTGGAACATAAAGAGAGAACCAACCTGGTATCTGCATCTAAGATTTGTACTTAGCTTCTAGACTCCACAACATAAGAAGGGAGTATATGTTCCACCCATAAATGAGTGTCCATAGCTGCTGTATGACACAAACTATTGTAAGAATTATCTACTATGAGACTTTATAGGCAGATTGTCTGGAGTGTCCACATTACTACTAAAAATTTGCTGTGATTTCAGAATAATTAATTATTCCAGCTACATGGGGATTATATATAACCAAAGACACCTATCAAGTTGAAGATATGTATTAAAATGACTTTTAGATTCAAGGGAGAAGTAAAACTTATATACACTATCTCAATTATATTAGAGTCCAGGACAAGGTACGAGGAAAATGTTTCTGTTCTAATAAACAAATTTATCCATTATATAAAATTCTGCTTTGAATATTTGCTCTATGTGAGTTATGATCCTCCAGAACCAAACACTAAGAACAAAGACGTAATCATTTGCCTGGAGAAGTTCCCCTGTCTACATCTCCAAGGAACACCTGAGTGACTGCAAGAAAGAACGCAAGCTGAAAGAATCTGTGTTAGTATCTTCCCCAAATTCACACATAGGCTATTAGAACAAGATGTCAGAAACATGACAACAGTGGATTGTAGTGCTGTGGACACTGACATAAAGCAAGTTGGTAGACAATCTACAATAGTCTTTCTTTACTTCCTTCTTTTCTGGCAGATATTTCCTTAAAAAACTGCTTTATAAGCAAATATAGCATAGGAAGTTACTTTCCAAATATATTTTATGCCACTTAATGATTTTCACGAGTGTCCTGGCTACTAAAGGCAGCAATGGAATTTTATACTATACTCTTACATAAGGGTCAAAATAAACTAAAATACACATTGTTGGAGTTCAGTGTGCTTAAAAAAATCACCCAAAGCAAACAGATAAAGGAAATTCAAGGGATACATCCCAAATATTCTGATGTAGTCAGATGGATGAGACTCAGGAAAATGCACTAGGGATCAATTTGTTTCCATTCTCCCAGTCATTCGGAGATTAAAAATAATTGTGTCTACATTTATTTATTTCAATTTATCATTGTCAGTACTGTGACAATGAACCTCCTTTGTAAAATCTTCCATACTATTGTCTCACTTAATGATAAAGGGTCACATATTTGTAAACAGAGGATCCACTTACAGTTAAATGAAAATTTGAGAAAGACAGATTGAAATTTCCCAGAGCAGACAGCCTCTGTAAGTGAGCAGTTGTAACAGGAATCTTAAAGAGTCTTTATTAATAAAACAAACCCAGAGGCAAGTATTGGAGTGAACACTGGAAGATCAGAGAGACAGAACAAGCCACAGCTAACCTCACCTGGCCAACTTCTCAGCTGATCCTGTTTCCTCAGACTGGAAGCCTCTGTGTCCTCATATCCAAATGGCTCTCAGCTGAACTATGCTGCTCAAATCCTAAAAGCTTAACCAGCCAAATGCTTCTAGTTTCTGGTCCTCACGCCTTATATACCTTTCTGCTTTCTACCACCACTCCCTGGTATTAAAGGCTCGCTTTCTGGGATTAAAGGCATGAGTCACCATGCTTGGCTGTATCCTTGAACACATGGATTTCTGCCTCTGGAATGCTAGGATTAAAGGTATGAGTGCCACCATTTTCTAGCCTTTGTATCTAGTGACTGTTCTGTCTCTGACCCCAGATAAGTTTATTAGGGTGCACAATATTTTGGGGAACACAATACCACCACAAACAGTTCCTGAGTAGACAGAAATATATGAGTCATACACACACACACACACACACACACACACACACACACACACACACACACACAAAACTAATTAAAATACATAGGCACAAGCTAAGAAATTGTAACAAAATTGTGTTTTTTAAATTTGTGTGTGTTATGTGTGTGTGCTTTCTCTCCCGCTCTTTCTCTCTCTCTCTCTATCTCCCTGTCTCTGTCTATCTGTCTGTCTGTCTGTCTGTCTCTCTCTTATGTGTGTGCAAGTGTGTGAGTACAGTGTGTGACACATTGGAGACATTAGAGGAGACTTAAAATGTTGATTTTTCACCTTCTGCTTTAAGCTAGGATCTTGGCATTGCTCATTGGGTGAGCTATTGAGCTATCTCAATCGTGATACTGGGTGAGCTATCTCCATTGGGGTCTTCCAGGACTCTCCTGTCTCTGACTTTCTGTTGTTTGAATTCAGGTCTTCACACTTGCATGCCAAATGTTTTATTTACTGAGCTGTTTCCTAAGACTCAAAATACATTTTAAATAGGAAATATTTAAAAGTTGAACAACATTTAATATAATACAAGGTATCTATTTAGTCAGAGAAATTTTATGACTGTTAAAAATAAAAAGTAAACACAAGATCAAACTTAATTTAGCCTGAAATTTAAGAAGAAAACTAGACAAATGATATAATCCAAATTAAAACTAAGGAATAGAAATACAAAAGGGGAGAGGAAGTTCTTAGGAAGAGACAAAACAAGCTAGAGAAACCTTAAAATACAGTGAAATAGGAAATTAAATAAAATACACTTTTAAAAGACCCAGAACTATTTAGCAATTGAAGGACATAACAGTAGCAGAGGTCAAGATAATAAAACAGTGATATAAAAGTATGAGTTTAAAAGATAAATGGATTAGAAGGGGTAAAATTACGAGGTCAAGAGGAAGTTATTAGTAAATAATTGAGGGGAAACTTTTAGGAAGGAGAAACAGGCACCTCAGACCAGTATAGAAGCTCAGGTCAAGGCTTGACATTCTAAAGAGTCTCTTCAAGGATGAAGACTACAAAGTTAAACTAGGCTCTGTCCTTCGCTTCATGGGAAACTGAATACCAGGTAGGGGCATGAGCTACAAAAAGATGTTATGTTCAGTAATAGCTGCTCCCGCCAGAGGTGCGTAGGGCATACCTTTGAGAATGTGAATTCAAAGATCAGCTATGACTCTCCAAAATGCACCTTCCACGGCAGTGGAATAATCCTCTTGTACACTGTAAAGATTTGTCACTCAAACTGGTTTAGTAAAACACTGATTGGCCAGTAGCCAGATAGGAAGTATAGGTGGGATGACCAAATTAAAGATGATGGGAAGAAGGACAGACTCAAAAGAGATGCCAGTGAGCCACCAAGCAAGGAGAGAACGTGTAAAGAATGTGGTAAACAAGCTGTGAGCCACGTGGCAAAGCATAAATAGAAATATGAGTTAATTTAAATGGAAGAGTTAGCTAGCAACAAGCCTGAGCTATTGGTCAAGCATTTATAGGTAATATTAAACATCTGAGTGATTATTTGGGAACTGTCAGGTAGGAGAGAAACATCCATTTGCATCCCACTCGTAGTTAAAGGAAAAATGTCCCCACAGAAAAGATTAGCTGAATGTGTCCAGGCACGGGAGGACAGCTATGCAGCAGCATAGAGTGGAAAAGAAGTGGAATAGTAACAGTGCAAGGTACATTAAGGCTGGCTTGCAAACATGTTCCTCGACTGGGAAGAGTGTGTACTTTTACTCTGGATGTGATAAAGTATTCAGTGATTTCAAACAGGGGCTTGCTGGACCTGGCACACATGATCTCAGCAAGCTCTGTCTCACTGCTATGTAGAAATGAACCAGACATGGTAAAAGCAGAAGTAGATTCATTCAGTTTAAGAACTGAGCAGCTCAGGAAAAAAGATCCAGTAGTGGGTGGCCATAGACACCTGTGATCCCACTACTCGGGAGGCTGAGGCAAAAGGCTTCGGGAGTGCCATGAACTGATCCAGATATGTCTCAAATTTCAAAGTCAGTAGAGCTCGCTCCTTGCTGATAAAGAAAATGAGGAAATTCGCAAATTATTCTCTCTAACCACCAAGGTAGATGATTGTCATACTTAGCTGTGGAGAACTGGGGAGGGAGAACAGACTGTGGAACATCATGAGACACAGGACCCCTTCCTTGGTGATGATATGACCGGTGTTTACCCATACGGTTATAAATAAGGAACCCAGAAGAGAGGGAAATGGCAACTCAAATTGGAGGTTTAGGGGCTTAGTGATTTGCTCCCTGGCCTGGAGCTGTGTTTACTCCTTCAGGCCTTGAGTGCCATGTTCATCTTCTATTATTTCTAGTCCCATACATGTCTTATCGTAATCTTTATGTAGAAGAAACCTCCATGTCTACATCAGAATGATTACCAAGTCAGCCACCCCTTCTAACCTGCTGCCTGTTTGACTGCTCTGTATGCTTCAGGGAACTCAGCTTTTATGGTTTGGTGAAATTCTTTGCACCTAGCCTACACTACCAAACCTTTTTGCTTTCCCCTTGAATATAAAGTCTTCCCATTCCGTGAAACCGGAAATTCTTGGCGCTAGTTTCCTCTCTGAAATATAAATCCAACACAGCCTCTCCATTTCCCAAACAGGCTAAGGATTTTTCTGTGATTGTGATATTGAAATGAGCCTTCAGTGTGTTGCTCTGGATTTTTAATATTGCTATTAACTAAAACAGTGATTACTGTCCATTTATTTGGAAATAAGGAAAATAAAACATATTTTTGAAATATCTACCTTGGGTGACACAATAATGTGTTTACAGATACCTTGATTTGATATTGTTTTGGATATCTTATCACTGTCAAGAAAAATTAATATCAGAATAATTAGAACTTTAGACTCAGCAGCCACCTGGAAGACAAGCATATGTGGGAAGAAGTCTCAGACATCAGGAGTCTCAGCGTTTATCTTGAAGGTAATTGGGCCTCCCCAGCTCCCATCTATTGTTGCTTCTGCTGAGCTCTTTGATTCCATCAAGGGGTACTTATTTTCCTCTTCACAGTCAGGTCAACTTCAAAATTCTGAGAGAGATAACTTGAGAACTAAGCTACTGGGACAGAGAGCAGAATATTTGTTCTTGAAGATTCTGGTCATTTTCAGCATTATAAACAAAGAGACAAGAGAAAATTATTGCCAGTAGGAAAGACACAATAAAGAAGTGGAATAGATGCAGCCTAATAAAATCATTCTTTTGGAAATCAGTGCCTTATTAATGAATTAAATCAATGCCTTTAACCATATCATGTCACAATGCAACTATACACATGTATTGGGTTTTTAAGTCAGAGAATGAAGAGCTTGAGTTCTAGCATGTGCACTAAACATTTTGCATTGTGTCAATGAGTCAATGAAATGTTAATGTTGTTGAAGTATTCACATAATGCATGATGGCTAGTGAAACTTAGACAATTGCCATCAATTGTATTCTAACAAACATTACACAAAATATTTATTTAAGTAATCTAAATAAGGGAAGACAAATGTACATAGTTTATTTTGGATAACAATCACTTATTTAAATGTAATAATAATAATAATAATAATAATATGTGTGTGGGCTTTTGCATGTAAATGTAGTGCTCATTGAGGCCAGAAGAGGGAACCTGGTCATCTGAAGCTGGAGTTACAGACAATTGTGAGATGTCCAATGTGGTCACTGGGAATTGAATTTGAATCATTGGGGAGAGCAGTACTGTACAGACTCTTAATCATTGAGTCATCCTCCAGCCTTATTCACAAAATTACACACATGCACACACACATGCACACACACATACACACACACTAAACCATTAATACTTTTCAATAAGTATGTCTTATCATATATAGCCATTTACATTATTACATTTTATTTGAGTATTAATACATTTATTTGAGATTCTACAGAACAACATATATGGTAAAACTTGAAAAATTGATTCAAAGTACAACAGTTCCTTTTGTTGTTAGTCCTTCTAGCTAGTGTGTGCATTTAATTCAATCAGGACTATAATGCACTGGTGTCACAATCTGCCAGGATAAGCAATGTACAGAGAGAAATAAGTGACCGTTTTTATTAGTCATCAACAGTGTCTGCTACTGTCAGACCACAAGTATTAAATTGTGCTCTCATTAAATCCCCCTTTTTGATATTAAAATATCTCTAACCTCATCACAGCTTGTTGAACAGTCCATTTCTTTAAGCTATTAATCTCATTTTACAACCTCCCTGGCCAAGTCATTCACTTTAAAAGGACTTCCCTTTTGCCATCATGCAAAGACCAAATAGCTCTTTCTAAACCTCAAAAGGGAAGGAAGTGATCTATTCTTTATTACACTTTATTATGTCCTTTAAAAAATCTTATCATGTATTAGCAGTAATATTCATGACACTGGAGTACACTTACAATAGTCAGCTCTCATGGTTATCAAAAAGCTTCATTTTAGCATTTAATCAACTCTAAAAGCAATTCATTGCTTTGGATATTCCCCATGCAATGAACATTATCCACAAGCACTTTCTTTTTTACCTAGAGCAAGATGGCATAGGGGATGGAACAAGGTTCCAGGAGGGACTTAGCAGACTTTTAAAAGGGCATTTTAATTTCCATAATAGCTTCTCTAAGGAGCCAGCTGAATGGTCCTTTAATCTACCAAGTTGGAGAAAACCTTAAAAGCACTGTGTTGGTCTCTGTATTTCGGGCCTCTTTCAGGAAATGAGCAGGTGTCTTGACATGGCCTCAAGCAAGACTGAATTATGTACTTGTGGTAGAAGGTTGTTTTATGATAGTATTGATTCACAGAAAGCTCTGCCCAAGCAAAAGCCTCTTCTTTACATGCCTGTGATACCTACCACTCTTGCTAATGGGAACACTCTGTAGAAGCATGCGCCCTGAATCTAAGTGAAGAGATTTGAACTTCTGAAAGTGAATGGACCTCTAAATGTCTACTTCCATCACAACTATCCCACAGGGCATTGTTTCTGAGAGCCTCATGAGCAGATGAGCTCTTACTTTACCTCTCATTACTGTGTTGATTTTAGCCTCATGAAAGAACAGACTCAGTCAAAGCTGTAGATCATCCTACCTCTTTCTCACTGTAAAACTGGTGATACTGAGGGACAAAGATCATTTCTCTGGTAACCTTAAATCCAAACATATGTCTTAGTTTATCACACATGACGGTATGGTGAATTTAGTAATTCATTACATTGCATGCATAATGATTTTATTTATTATGATATCTACACCCCTGATGCTTCATCAGCACTTTGACATTATTTTCTGTACTTATGAAACATTTTGTGGGTATTTTACAAACTCACAGCACAAAATTAGTATGGGAAATGTCTCTTTATCAATCCACTCCTGTTATTACAGCTATGTCTGAGCTCTAATCTGCTTTCCTGATACTATTTGGAACCATATGAAATCTTGTTAGCTTTTACATAGAACAAGACATGCACACATACACACACACACACACACACACACACACACACACACACACTCACAAACACACACTATGTTAGTTTATTTGTCTTTAAATTTTTTTGTAATCCTTCGGGAAAGAGATGAGCTCCTGTTTCATTGTATTATAACCTTTCACTGTGTAAGCCTTACATATTTACTTGAACAGTATATAATGTATATATGTCTTTTAAAATCTTGTGATGAATTACATCACTTAATATAATATTTTCATGAAGTGCTTTGTGATTTTAAACTGATTTTGATTTTAATGATCTATGTTCTTATCTTATAGGAAGAATTTAATCTGATGACCTTAAAGAAAATGAGATATGGATAGTATATAAAATGTGAAAAAAAATGAAGAAAGAAATTAAATAACATTTCAATGCAATGATGTCTAAGGATATTCTGCTATACTCATAGATTGGTGCCTAGCCCAATTGTCATCAAAGAGGCTTCATCTAGCAACTGATGAAAACAGATGCAGAGACCTATAGCCAAACTTTAGGCTGAACTCAGGGAATCCTGCTGAAGAGAAGGAGGAAGGATTGCAGGAGTCAGGGGAGCCAAGGATATCACAAGAAAACTCACAGAATCAACTAACCTGGCCTCATAGGAGCTCACAGAGACTGAACCACAACCAAGGGAGCCTGCATGGGCATATCCTAGGCCATCTACATATGTGACAGTTGTATAGCTTGGTCTTCTGGGAATCCTAACAGTGAGAGCAGGATCTGTCTTTGATTCTTTTGCTGGCTTTTGGGACCCTCTTCCTCATGTTGGATTGCTTTCCCAGCCTTAATACAAGGGAAGGTGCTCAGTCTTTTAGCAACTTGATATGCCATGTTTGGTTGATATCCATGGGAGGGCTGCCCTTTTCTGAATGAAAATGGAGGCAGAGAGGATTGGGGTGGGGCAGAAGGAAGATGGAGGAGAGGGATTGGGAGGAGAGGAAGGAAGGGGAATTGCAGTTAGAAACTAAATTAAATAAACTAATTAAAATATAAAAAAGAATATATACATATATGATAAAGGAAATTAACGCATGAGAAAAATTCATCTGAAAAAAAAATAGAGGAAATCATTTCTCAGCATAGAACTGAGATCTATTTCAAATTCCACACCCAAAAAGGCGGGGTTAATGCCAAGACACCAGGTGAGTGGTCATGGTGGCAGAGGGGAAAAACTCCAGTGAGTGAAGAGCCACGCTTGCTGAAGATGAGACACCTGGGCAGATCCTGAACCTGAGGGATGATCAGTTGATTTATATCAATGGTGAGAAATTCTCTCTAAAATGACTGAGCAGATCTCCTGCAAAACTGAGCAATCCAGGTCACACATGAATGGACAAGGAAGCCGAAGTTCAGAGGGTTCTGGAGGGAGGCCTTGGAGAAGCATGAATAAATTAGACTAGAGATTTTTAATTAATATATACCTGGCTACCTGCTGACTGCAATGCATTAAAATGTGCATGAATTTACAGATTTCATTTTATTCTCTGCCCAAACTACTCAGATTGGTAATTATTTTCATTCTCAAGTTAGAACTGAAAAAAGTGAGTCTCAGATGAATCAGTTGCCCAAAGTCTCATCACCACAATGAAAGGTGTTGCACAAATCCTAAATGGCCTTATAATAAAAAATCCGGAGCCACATATTGGGGTAATGCTGAAAGATCAGAGGAAACAAAGGAACAAGGCACTAGAGAGATTTCTCACCACTATCAAATCCTCAGGCAGAAACGGAGGCGATATCTTGTCTCCACGAATCCTCAGACTGAAAACCTCTGAGTGCTCAGCAGAAAGGCTTCAGCCGGAAAGCCTCTAGCAGAAAGGGTTCCAGCCTGAAAAAGCCTCCTCACGCCTTATATACCTTTCTCCACCTGGCCATATCACTTCCTTCCTAGTGCTTGGATTAAAGGCATGTGTGCTTCCCAAATACTTGTAGCAAAGGCAGGAGATCTCAAGTGTTGGGATTAAAGGTGTGTGCTACCACTGCCTGGCTGTTTCTCTTCTAGACTGAATCAATCTCATGTAGTCCAGGGTGGCTTTGAACTCACAGATCTCTGTCTCCTGAGTGCTAGAATTAAAGGTGTGTACCACCACTGCCTGGCCTCTACGTTTAATCTAGTGGCTTATTCTGTTCTCTGATCTTCAGGCAAATTTTATTAGGGTACATAGTACATCACCACAGAAAGGTCCAAACCAGCCCCTGCTTCCACTGTTAGAAGACTCCAGAATTGCGTTATTGCCACTTGTCAGTGACGTAGCAGGCTTCAGAAGAGACTTTCTAACATAGTGTGACAACAGTGAGCAGCTAGAATTAAAGCATGCATCCACTGGGATTATAACACAAGATGCAAACAGTATGGAATCTATAGATTGACTTGGCTCAAATAATTGCTCTACACTAAATGTGGCTGCCATTAAGTGAATAAAGAAGTGAATAATCTCTAGCACCATGGAATGAAAATTCAGAGATAAAATGAGTAACATTTACACAAAATGAAATGCACTCTTTTTAAACTATCTGTCTAAGTTCGAGAAATGAATGTTGGGGGACATTTGATAGCACTGTGACACTCCTAGACCGTATTAATAAAGCCAACTTTGAATCCAGGGGCAGAGCCAGCTACTAACTAACTGGAATTAGCCACAGAGAAGCCAGGAATAGGAATGTGAAGACAGATAGAAATGAGAAGTGAGGGACTCGGATTTCACATGCTTTCTTCGATGTGGGATGTGTGGAGAGACGAGACACTGGCTGGGTCATCTTGTCACTCCTCCTATGCGGCTTTGATCTAGAAGATTTTCACCCTGTTATCTGACTCTCTAGTTTTTACTGATAATAGAACAATTTAGCAAAACACAACAAATGAACTTTTTAATTTTCCCCTTTATTAACTATACTATAAAGATGTGTAGACTCTAACTTTACAGAGAAATACTACAAAAATTATTTCATACTTGTTTAACCTTTCAAGTTTTCAGAATTTTGCTATAGACCAATGCCACAGACTCCCTCCTTGTATAACCATTTACTCTTCAGGGTGAGAGGCTGGCAAGCAAAACAAGGAGTTGTATGTGATGGTCGACATGCAAGCATTAATCTCATTTAAATTTCTGAATGAGTGCATGGGTGGATTTCCCAATAGTAAAGTTGCACCCCAAATTGATCAAGTTCAGCACCATCAACAGATGTCCCTAAAACCATTAGCAACTAATGGATTGTATAAAGGAAGCTAATAGCTCATTTGTCTACTCTAAAGCCCATAACTCAACCTTTAAAAACCCCACTTTCTTCTCATTACAAAATTAAGTCCATTGTCCTTTAATTTTTAAATGATGTGTATTTCAAATCAATTAAGGCCAAAAGACCAATTATCTGTTGAATTTGTGACAGCCAACGTGTTTTGAATAGCTGCTGGAAAGAGCTAGCTTGAGTAGAACAGGCTGTAGAATGATGAATCAGGCAAAGGAACCAAATTCAGATGTACGTAATGTTAATGTATGCACGTTTGTTCCCAAAGGACTATTAAAGGAGATGTGTGTGTCTCCTTCCTACAGTTCCCAGAGGTTTTTAATAATGAAAGCTGATATTTAAAGGTGTTTACCTTTTCTCTATCTCTTAAAGGGGCTTAAAATTTTTTCTGTTGTATCTTATTGTCATATAGCCCCACTCTCTTAATATTACAGTATCTATGCTTATCATCTGTGAAATGTTCTTTAATTAAACATGCTGCTATATTTATGCTAGTTATTCTTAGACCAAAACCACTAGATTCTTATGAGTTTTTTGTTTATCCTCTAGAATGGTCCCTCTGACCCTAATTGCAGTCAGATAAATGCACACAGCTATGTGAAATTTCAGTATGCTTATTGCAATGTTTCAGAAGGTTTCAGTCTTGGGATTTTAATGTATTTTTACTTGTCACACTGTCACTGCAAAGGAAGCTATATTTAGTGAGTTAGGAATAATGGCTTTACTGTTGCTCTTGGTAAACAGTTACATGAATGCAAATCGGAGAAAAGAAAGCAAGTTTGGAAATGTGAGATACTTCAACTATATGATATATTATTAAAATTGTTATTCTGCAATAAGCATTCCCTTACTTTTATGTGATCTGACTTCATCTAACATATTTTATTGGAAAAATAACAAGCTTTTTACTTAGAATTTAATTGCTTAACTCATAGCATATGAATAAGGAATATTTCAAATTTGATTTAATACTACCCGATTGTTAAACTTAATTAAAATGAGCTAATTTTGAAGGAGACTAAATTAAAGGGGAGATATGTAAGTGGAAGCCTGTTGAGTAAAAAGCCTTATTCCCTATTTTTTTAAATTAAAATAAAATTTACACACAGGAAAATAATCTTTAATGTAAAATTATGCAAGTTTTGGCAAAGGCACACAGTTCTCTGGCTATTAACAAGAATAGTAGAGCATTACCATCAAGCCAAAACCTCGCCAAGTTACTTGGTAGTCAGTCATCCACATTCATGCACTAGACCATTTTCCTGAATCTTCTGGTGAGTATTATAAATGTAATTATTTAGAATGTAAGGATACAAGCATGCACGTGCACACGTGCTCGCGCATACACACACACACACACACACACACCACATGGACCTGCTCAAAGTCACACACACACACACACACACACACACACACACACACACACACACACCACATGGACCTGCTCAAAGTCAGATGGGAATTTGTGAAGATTCTGTAAAATCCTCACAAAAGTTTGAGAATTGAAATCTCATAGATGAGTTATGCAATCATGATCAAAATAGAGTTCCATTATTATTTTATCTTTGAGCTTTCTTTAATCAATATTTGATAGCTTTTTCAGATTAGCCTGACATGTTGATAAATGAATATATACTGTGTATAGAACTGTGTGATAGCTATAGAAGAAATAAATTATATATTTTGTGTCCATTGTAAATGGCATTATTAATTTGAATTCTTAATTGATTCTTTCTATAGTAAATGTAGCTTTTGTGCCTTGTCCCTTGCATGCTATAACTTCACTAAATTCACAATTAAATATACTACTTTTTTGTTTATGTTGTTTTTATATATTTCTTGGAAATTTCTGCATCAATAGTATTCCTTTCCAACTTGTGTGCAACCTGTGATTTACTATCTCCTTCACAAACACAATATAATATCTGACAATGCATGGAAGTGTACAATGTTTTATAATGAGCATAACTTGTTTTTCTGGTCTCAGCACAATTAAGGTGTTGTCCTTGGACCACCTTCATTTTCTTATGGATCTGTGTTTCTTTTTCTCATTTAATCAATGTTAGTGATGAGTGGATGTCAATTCTTTTGTTCTATTGCCCACACTGAAATGATTTAAGTAATTTTTCATATTTTATATGATATTGTTATCTTAAAAAATAACACTCCTGGAGTAAGCCCTTTTACAGTCATGATGTTTTGATCATTTGATTTCTGGGGCACTCATTTTGTTAGGATTTTATTGAGTTCCCCTATCCCCATGATCATTATGGCTATGAGAATTTTATCCATTTTTAGTGAATTTTTCTTTAGAATATTTTCCTCTTTCTTCTACGTGTATAGTTTGAGGCATAAAATAAATTGAGAAGTACTAATTCTTTAAATTCTGAAATTGCTTATATAAAATATATCTTATTCTTGTCATAAAATATTTCATAAAATTAACTTATAAAGATGCATGGACCTGAAGGTGTCATTTTTGCAGAACTTTTAATTACAAATTGAATTTTCTTAATAGGTTGAGAAATATTCAAAAGTGAAAGTGGTTTGTGCCTTTCAGGGAGCTTGTTGATGTCATGTAAAACTGTCAATTTTATGGTCACAAATTATAAAATGCTACCATCCTTTTCATTTTCAGTCTCTGTGACATGATTACACGTTATCTTCACTTACACTCTGGAAATTGGAACTTGTTTCTACTTTCCTCCTTTTCCCATACCTTTTGACTATTTGTCTGTAAATATTTGTTCAACCATTTTTAACCTGCACAATAAACAACTTTTATCTCCTAATATTCTTATATTTATATACTAATAATTCTCATTATTTAATTATTTACATTTTTATTTCTTGAGGTTTACTCTCTCGTTTTACTAGTTCATTGCTTTAGAAAATTTATTTGCAACCTGCCTTCAGAGTCATGTAAACTAATAAAGTCCTGCCTCTATCATATTAGTGGCAGTCAAAATTCAGGTATTTTATTAATTTTAACTCCATAAAAATGTATCTGGTTTTATTTGTTCTAAACACACCATGCATTATTTTCAAATGTGTTTAATAATTTCTGAAAAGGTCACCATTTATCAGATATATTTCTTTCACTGAAAAATGGTTTAATTTTATTACACTCTAAGAAGTTTAAGTTCTATTAAATTTACAGGGTTTTTTTTTAATAATTTCAACCTTATCTCATGTGTTTCATCTTTAAGGGTGTACTTTTGCATATATAAATGGAAAAATGTGTGTGCTGTGTAGTTTGATGGAGTCCCTTATAAATCCTAACTAGGAAAATTTTCTTTTTTTGGCCCACTTAATGTTTAATGGTTTTCATCTACTCGTTTATCATTTCACAGGGAAATCTTGGTAAATGTTCCAGTTCCTTTGTGGCATTTACCTCATGTAATTGAGCCTCTGTTGTTAGGTGCATGTATGTTGTGGTTCATCACCCAGGCTCCATGAACTAACCCCCTTCTCACTCGATTTCCCTAGTGATCACTTTGAATGGATTCTCAAGATTGCATTGTCTTACATCTGTATAGCTGCTCCATCTTCAATGTGGTGTTTATATGGATAATTTTCTCTTTCCTTAGCCTGTCAAAATGTTTCCATTTTCTGTAGTTAGCATTAGTCACATTTTCACATAGTGTGAATTCTGATCTTGCTATATTCTGTTACAGAGTGGAGCAGCTTACATTTAAAAGAAATGTCCACTTGGAACTCTTACTTTTACTTTGCTGATGTGAACAGGTTAAAAAGTACATTTTGCTATGATCTTAGTTTCCCATGTTTCTATCATTCTCCCTCTATTTCTGATTGGTGTTTTTTTTTTTTTTTTTTTTTTTTTCTTCTTGGTTTTTCGAGACAGGGTTTCTCTGTGTAGCTTTGCGCCTTTCCTGGAACTCACTCTGTAGTCCAGGCTGTCCTCGAACTCACAGAGATCCGCCTGCCTCTGCCTCCCGAGTGCTGGGATTAAAGGCGTGCGCCACCAACGCCCGGCTATTTCTGATTGTTTTATGGCACAGTTTATCTCTTATAAGTTTAACTTATCTTCACCTTTTTGTTCTTTAGATGCACAACTTCAAATATTTTTCTTGTTACAGGCTTTACAGTGTACAAAGGAAAAAAAAAAAGAAGGCTGGGTCTCCCTATGTCACCTAGACTAGGCTTTCTTCAATGAGATTCTCTTGATCTGCCTCTTGAGTGCTGAGATCATTGGTATATATCAATGTGCCCAACTCCACAGCAGATACCTTTAACCACTGTTTATGTGAAACTTCACTACTTACATACAGAAATGAAGATCAATTCTTCAGGTGTTTGCCTAGTAGCCTCAAAATTAGGGTTTCCATTTTTAGCACTGCACAAACTGTGTGTGGTATCAGACACCTGTAATTCCAGAACTCAGTGTTTGTCAGAAGGAGAATCATAAGTTGCATAAGGAAGTCATAATTAAATACATAGTGAGTTCAAGGCTAGCATAGGTTAGAGACTTTGTCTCAAAAGAATAAAGAAAAGGAAAAAAATGATTCTGGAAAAAAAAAGAAATTGATGATTATATTTTCATCAGTTTCACCCAGCAACCAATCAGACAGGCTATACTACTGACTGGCTCACAAGATACGCCCTCAGATGCACTAGTGGCGTGAATGTTAGAGGAGTAGCCAACGACAAGTTTACTGAATTTCAGAACCACTCCATAAGACAGAACCAATACTTGATATCATTAATGAGGCATAGAATCAGACTTGGTAGATCATGGGCCCTGAGGGAAACATGCTATTATTCTACTAAAAGATCATAATAAGAAAATGATTCTTAGCCGGGTGGTGGTGGCGCACGCCTTTAATCCCAGCACTCGGGAGGCAGAGCCAGGAGGATCTCTGTGAGTTCGAGGCCAGCCTGGGCTACCAAGTGAGTCCCAGGAAAGGCGCAAAGCTACACAGAGAAACCCTGTCTCGAAAAACCAAAAAAAAAAAAAAAAAAAAAAAAAAAAAGAAAATGATTCTTAAGAACATATCAGAGCATATTAGAGCACTAGTCAGTTCTCTTTAGAGAAGCTTCTTGCAGTGGATGGTAATTAGCACACAGAACCACATCTGGACACTGCATAGAGAGTGGCAGGCTTCAGGGTCCTCTACTCTGAATGGGATGTCTTTGTTATTCCCCTTCACACCACATCTGGACACTGCATAGAGTGTGGGAGGCTTAAGGGTCCTCTACCCTGAATGGGATGTCTTTGTTATTCCCCTTCACATCACATCTGGACACTGCATAGAGTATGGGAGGCTTCAGGGTCCTCTACCCTGAATGGGATGTCTTTGTTATTCCCCTTCACATCACATCTGGACACTGCATAGAGAGTGGCAGGCTTCAGGGTCCTCTACCCTGAATGGGATGTCTTTGTTATTCCTTTCACTCAAAGATCAGGCACCTATGGGGAAAAGTGGGCAGAAAGACTGCAAGGATCAGAGGTGGTGGATGATTTTAAACAGACAGCATTTTTTTTTCAGGCGAAACAGGGAGGAGAAACACATGGATGCACAGAGACTATGACAGCACACACAGGACCTAAAACAAGCCCAAGCTAAACAAAACTCCCAGCACGGTGGAGGAAAATATGCACAAAATCTCACCCTTAGCCAAGAAGATATTCACAAATCATAGCTTCTGAGGTGGGGAAAATCAGTTTTATTCAATCGAGTGACAGAGGGTGTATTAACACACTCCAGTGGGGGCTCCATGCTCAGGAGCAGATGACAAACACAAACTGGACTCTATGGTTTTAATGGCTTTTTTCTTTTCTTTATTATTTATGAGAGAGAAAGAACATGAAGTTGGTTGGGGAAGAAGAGGAGTAAAGGATCAGAGAGGAGTTGGGGGATGAGAAAGAATATAATATAAATTATAAATATACTGAATGAAATTCTCAGAAATAAATTTTAAACAGAAACAAATAGCATGCACCTTCTTCTCCAAGTTGACTTTACTTTGAAGGTTGAATGGGGATAACAGGAAACTGACCTGGGCTTGATTTGTGGATTCTATGGCTTCTTTCATTGTCCCTCATGTTTAGATTGATGAATTTTGGAGAGAAGGTTGGATATTTACCAATATTTTTTCTCACTTTTAACTTTTAGGTATGATCCAAACTCTGCCTGCCAGCAACATGTTGCCAGTGGTAGCTGGGACTGCAGCTTAACAAAATCCCAGACATATTTCAAACATCGTGATACAATGTGTGATTGATTTTGTAACTTATTACACACTTCATGAGTGTGAACTTTGCAGATGACAATGTCCTGTCCTGCTGACCTGTTGCACCTATCCTTTAGAGAAGGACTTTTGTCTCTTCATCTTTCTTTGGAATTATTATTTGCATTCAATGTTATTCCTAGGCTGGTGCTAAACTCTGATATTCTGGTTCAATCCAGGACTCAGGCAGGTACTTTGCCTCTGGTTTCCAAGGATGGAGACTATCCAAACCTCATTCATGTATAGGGAAACTTCCAGGGTCTTCATTTAGTGATTGTGTTGTCCTGTCCTTAGTATCCATAGGATCTTTTCTGGTCCTCTCTTTTAGATATAATGAGTTTTTATCCATAGCCCCCAAATGATATCTTTTGTTGTCCTGCTCCTAGCAACTTTGTGCTTTTGTTCTATGGAGGACACTATGGAAATGGATTGTGCTGGTATCTTTGGGCTTTTCTAAAATGGCCTTTGGTCTCTTCAGGCTTGAGTCAGTGAGGCTTTCCGTGAAAACATATGCTATAGTCATTTTCTATGTGAACATGTCTCAGTTTAGGTTTCTATTGCTAAGAAGAAACATGATGATCAAAAGGCAAACTAGGGAGGAAAGCATTTGTTTAGCTTATACTTTCACATTGCTGTCTCAGGACAGGAACTCAAGTAGAAAAAGAACCTGAAGTCAGGAGCTGTTGTAGAGGCCATGGAGAAATGCTGCTTACTGTCTTGCTTCTTGTGGCTTGCTCAGCCTGCTTTCTTGTAGAACTCAGGACCACCATCCCAGAGATAGCACAACCCATAGTGGGCTGGGCCCTGCTCCAATGATCACTAATTAAGAAAATGCCTTACAGCTGGATCTTATAGAGGCATTTTCTCAATTGAGGTTCCTTCCTCTCTGATAACTCTAGCTTGTGTCAAGCAAATGTAAAACCATCCAGTATAGAACAGAAGGGGTAGCTTCCAGATGCTCTTTCAATTGAGCAAGGATTCCTCCTTTGATGTATGTGTTCCTGTTTTATGCTCTATCATGAGCTACCACACCCAGACTTTAGAAGTTCATTTAAAACTGTTGAAGACCATTTCTAATTTGCCAAATGAGTTTTAACATCTGCATCTGTAGAGAAGTGAGTTAAAACTTTGGATCATTAGACTGTTTTGTACATTCAGTTGACTGATTTAATTACCCATAGTTTTGTATGTGAATGTTGCAATACATGTAGATTTTCCCTAGCCTTCTACTCACAAAAGAAAGACAATAGTAGTAATTCATCGAGTTTCATAATTTAAGTTATATCTGAGTTAGAGATGCACATGTAACAAGACAACATGACAAGGAGAGGGATTACATTCACTCATACGCACATGTGTAAGCACAGGAAGGGGCGTGTGACTGTCTGTGTATGAGAAAGTACTGTGAAATGTATAAAGTACTTACTAGACTTATGAAATCAGAAATAACAAGGTGTATTTATTATTAAATGGCTGCAACCCAATAACTCCTTAGCATCTGACCTAATGATGTCCCAGGTTTAACAGGACAAGAATTTCCTTACAAATATAAAAATATGTAAGATCTGAGTTGCTCATTGTAGATATCTGTAATTTCGTGGGATAAGAGATATTGAAATGTTTAATTGCAAGCCACTTTGAATTCCTAATCTAAACATTTTTAATGCAGCATATGCTGACATATTTAGATAACTCCTGAGTTTCAAAGACTATAGGATTTTTCCTCCTCCATGTTTTTAAAGATTTAGTAGCTGTTATGAGAAATTTGGCATAAAAGTCCCATGGGGAAATATGCGTGGTATTCTCCAAAATGGGTCTTTGCTTTAAATATCCAAGATTTCATAAGCTTTGAAAAATTAGACAATTTTTTGCATGAAATAAAGGTTATGTGTTCTGATTGTGCCAGAAAAACTGGCGACAGGATTGATTTGGGGCACACATGTTGAGCTGGCTTTCTTGCCATGGGTGGTTCTAATAAAGAAATATTTAAATATGAACCTTCTGGCTTTTATTCCAAAGATGGAAATATCAGAAATTAAATAGCTGTCCTGCTTCAATTGTGTTATATAATACATAGAGTATAATGGGCCACAGCTTGGATTGGAATTTTGTTTATTAATGAAATCAAACTTCATTATTCATAGACAAAAATAGGTACAAGCATGAGTGTTAGATATGGTATTCAATGAAAATTATGGGCACTGTAATGAATTCAGTGCAGTTTCATCTCATATAAAAAACAAAACAAAACAAAAAACTTTTTACTGAATTTTAAGCAGCACCTTGAAAGTATCCCACATAATGGGTACACAGATTGATATATTTTCATTGCTAAGGCTCCCATTTTAGAAAGTTCTTAGATAAAATCAAAAATAAAACTAACAATTCTTTATATCTTCGATTTTATAGGCACACCCTTAAATTTTCAAGTATTCCCTTTTGTGAGAGCTACATCTTACCTTGTCTTCTAATAGTTTTTTTTTTAATTTTATATGTATTAAGCCTCTCTGTATGTGCTCTTTGCTTTCTGAATTGTTGTTAGATGTATTCACTCTTTCCTAGGTTATTAGGTAATATTTATTTTCATTTTTGCATGCAGCATTCTTTTGTGTCAGTATAGCATGCTTTCTTTGATAACATCCATGGAGGGACTACCACTTGTTGTGGTGGTGAGCAATAGAATGAAGACTATCTTAGGTAAACAAGGGCACATTTTGTTAGGCACATGCTTAGGAAGAAATTGTTAAGATGCAGCATGCCTTTGCATTGGTAACCTTTTCCACACAGACTGAGAATTCAGGTTTAGTAGTTGGTGTACCCATTTGTACGTATTTCATAAAACTTTCAGGAAGTCCATGGCCTTGTTAACCCATTGTCCACTGTGTTCATGTTAACAATCCTGGTGTATTTTCATGGTGCTTATTTCATCTTAATTTACATTGTCCTGTTATATCATGTACTCAAAAGTCTGTAAATTTTAATTCTTAATTCAAACTTCCTCTTTGTGAAATGTCGGTCCAAAGGATCAGCCTATCGGTATTGCACAGATTGTGTCTCACTGCTTGGTTATTAAGGAAATCCATGCATTCTGGAGACTAGAAACTGTCAGCTGTAGACAGTGAACACTCTTCAGTCTAGGAGCTTCTCTATTTAAAGGTGATTTTTGGTAAACCAACCTTCTTGAGTTTAAGAACCTGTAATTAAGCTTCTTTCCTATGATCAACATTTTTTGTCTCATTGAGTTATTTTTATCTGCTCACTTTTATCTATCTTCCTAAAAGCTACATAGATTTAGCTTCCACTATTTGATCTATCATGGATATTCAATTGATTTAAATAAAACATTAAGCAGGAATACAAACATTTTCTTGGGCAAGGGAGCAGACAGCATCAAAGAAAGGACTCAGTACCATAATTTGAAAGCAGCACAATGTCACCTTTATTTTAAATCAGTGAGGATTTGTCTGTATATCTGTTCCATTGCCAACCTAGTCTATGCTGGATCAATATGCCACTGTCCACCTTCCTATATTTTATAGATGTTAATGTATGGAGTAAATATATCAGCCGTATCTGTCTTTAAGTTTTCTCTGACCATTTTTTTAGAACAAGCTCTCACTCTATTATGGAATTTATAGTCTTCTTTACTTTCTACATATAAACACACATACACACACAAAAAGAGGTTGGTATTTCATCAGAAGTACACTGTATCTATGGATTCATGTAGGGGAAACTGATATGGACTTCTTTAATTTAAAAATCTGTGATTTTTCTGTTCTATTCTAGATTTTAGTTTAAAGTTACTGCAAACCTCTGTTAGATTCATTTTTACCTTTAATTTATTTGGTATGACTGTAATTAGTATATTGATCATATTCAATTTTACCTATATTGTTAATACACATAAATAGATGTGTTTGTGGTTTAGATAAGCAAGCCTCCTTACTAAAGTATTTTATTAATTGTGAATTAATGTAGACTTCTGAATTTTTGTCTTCAGACACAACCAAAAATCTTTTCAATGTTTTCAAACCCTCTCTCATTTCTTTCTATATTTCATTTTTACCTTATTAAATTTCAAACAAGTACAGGTGAATAAAATGAAATCAATGATAGTCTGTGTACAGACTTTATTCCCAATATTGATAACTGGGAATAGATATATTATAACTAAGATGATTGCATTTATGCTATTCTGTAATCCAGCTATTAATATTTTATTTAATCAGGTTACATTTAACTATTTTGTAAATGTACTAGATCAATGGTCTACTTGGAAATGAAAGAAAAAACAGGATGAAAGAAAATGAAGATAGACATCACTAATTCTTTACTGATTCTAGCTGAATAAAGACAAAGTCCTTAATTTTTTTACCCAAATAACTGGAAAGTTGGCACTAATTTTGATGCAAAAGTCAATGAGTGGGCCAGATTTGGTGGAAAAATTTGAATCTATAAAATATTGAACAGCATGTGTCATGAATAGAGTTGGGTAAGTTAGACATTAGGAAACAAATCTGCATTGGTAATATTTCATTGGAAGTCACTCATACATGTATATTATTTAAATCTATTAAACAAAATTATATAACTGAAGGAATGAATCAAGATAGAGACAGGAGAAAGGAAACACATTGATCTTGGAAAAATTCAACAAGAGGAGAGTAAGAAGAGATTCAAGCGTAGTGAGGGAGAGCATGGGCCATTGGCATTTCTAGGCTGGGTTGACTCAGTATATTTTCTAGATCCATGTATTTACCTGAAAATGTCATGATTTTACTTTCTGGTTCTTGTTGTTTTGTTTGTTTTGCCATGGAATGTAACTCCACTGTACATATGCATCACATTTCACTAGCTTCAAAACTTTAGATCTAAGTCCATAACCTTGAGAAACGGCAGAAACTGAAAAAGCAAAGGGGAGCATAGGCTGGAGGAAGATGCCAAGGGTGATGATATGTGTGAGAAACATGAGTAGTCTCTGGTGAAAGTTTAGTTTTCTCAAGGAGATAGAGGATTATTAACCAAAAGTGGAAAGAAAAAGATGTGTGTGGAGAGTGAGAGAATTGTAAAATATTCAAGTGCTATACACCCCTTTCAACCAATGGGATGTGACCACAGAGCCATGGACATGAGGTCTGACCCTTTGGTTCCTGTGTTTAGTTCTGCTAGGCTTAAGACTGACAGACAAAGGTTTACTAGTAAGTAATTTTTTTTCTGCTATGGATCTCTGAAAAAGTTTCTAGTAATTGCTCATTTTTCTTTTCACTTCAAAACTAAGCATGATATTCAATTACCATGTCCTCAGAGCCCTTGGGTGCTTCACGGTCCCTTGTTGGTTTGCTTAAGCCAAAACTCTGTCCACATGAAGCTCCTCAAAATTGCTTCCATTAGATTGTGCCATCTGTTTTCTGAGTAGAAGGGTAATTGGTACCAGATGTAGCCTCAAGAAAGAAATTTAAAATCAAGATTGTGTTTTTTAACTGTTTATATATTTTAGAAGCACATGTATAATCTAATTTGTAGGGTGAGAGATGATAATGAGCAAGTATTGGCATCTCAGTTCCAGTGAGCAGTGAGCCTAGGTGAGGAAGAACTGATGGAAGGTGAGGCTTTGGAGTCAGCTGTCTATGGCATGTAGTAACTATGGTAACAGTTGCTATTACACTGTTTGCAGCATGATAATGCTTCTCCATAGATCCAAGTTAGTAGACAGAAAAATTGAAATGCCTTTTGTCTCTGATCCTATTTGCAATGTTCAGATGGAAGTTTGAGAAGGTGATTTTATACAGGTTCCTTGTTCCTTGAAATCATAGGATGTAGCCAAAGGCCTAACTGTAGCAACAGTCAAACTCACAAACTAATTAAAAATACAATTCTACCAGAAATTTAGACTAAGAACAGGACCTTGTTGGGAAAGAGTAGAGGATTGAGGCAGAGGGTAGACATAGAAGAGAAGAAGCAGTCAATTGATAAAACTAAAACTGTCAATAAATGTGTCTTCTTTCTATATAAGCTGGACCAGCTGCCTTTTATTTAAATTTTACTTATCATCTGGACTCATTCTTACCAACCTGAATATTCTGAAAGAGTAAGATGTCAGCAACATATAAAAGGAGAGGTGCAGATACCAACAAGGAAGAAAACAGTCTTTCTACTTAAGAAGTTGTAGGATCTTATTGGTCTATTTGAAGAAAAGGCAGAAGGTTATTAATGACAGAGGTCCTAATGGTGCAGTCCAAGAAGTATGACGCAACTGATGAGAACTGGTTAGATTTATTGAAATAAATGCATCTCTTAACATACAGGATTTCTGTCATTTTAAAATACAAGTGAGCATTAATAACATGTGTGGATGTTTAATTGAAGGCAGACTTACAGTGGGTGAAAGCAAGTTGCTGGAATCTGAAAAAAATAAAATAAAAAACTGAATTGGAAGGGTGCCTAAAGGCTGAAAAGATGTTGAATATAATGCAGTGTATATTACTATTTTCTAACTTTAGTTCTAGGAAAACCTGGAGCATCCACATTTCTCTATATCTTCTCAGACAATATTTGTTTGCTGTATTTTCATAAGCTAGAGTTGATAGGATTCTGTCAGGAATTGTGTTCCCCAGTTCCCATAGGAGTGGAATCCAGAGACCATAGAATAAACGGGTACTTGTTTGTTATAAAGAGAACAGGAAGTCACCATAACACACTTCAGAGAGTGGTCCCAAACAGACAACCATCCCAGTGTAACTAAGTGATCCTTGTATATCTGGAGATAAACATATAGGATGGCTCCCAAAATGTGGCTTGGGATGCCTGAGCAGAAAGAAACTAAGGCCAAGAAGCAGCAAACTCAGTCTGGCTTGCCATTCTTGACTCACTGCCTCTCCCTCAAGTTCTAGATAGGAGCCATTTCACAGAATTCAAGGGTGCTCATGGAAAAGATCAACTCTCTTTGAGGAAATATTACTCAGTATAGCCCCCAAGACAGCCACCCCTAGATCTTCTTACTGAGAAATCTGAAGTAACTTATACGATGACTGTCCATGAGATAGAATAAAGCACAACCCCTAGATTTTGTAAATTCTGTGTATAAAATTATCCTAATCTTAAGTAGCCTGCCGATTTGGGCATGTAGAGATTAGGACAGAAGATATCCTCACCCTATACTAAACTCGTGATAATTATTTTTTTCAGCCTCAAAGTGAACACTGAAAATAGAAATGTTTAACAAACAACAAAATAACTGCACTGTATCTTTATCTAGAGAAATGTGTGCTATTAAGATGGGCATTGCCTACAAGAGAATACTAGAACGCCAAACCTATCTACCTGTCTTAGTTGGGGTTTCTGTTGCTGTGAAGGAAAATGATGACCATAGCAACTCTTATAAAGGAAAGGATTTAATTGGGGCTGGCTAACAGTTCAGAGGTATAAGTCCATTGTCATCATGGTAGGAAGCATGGCAGGCATGGTCCTGGATAGGTAGCTGAGAGTTCCACATCCAGATCATTAGACAGAAGGAAGAAAGAGTGACACTGGGCCTGACTTGAACATTTGAATCCTCAGAGTGCACCCCTCCACCCAGTGACACACTTCCTCCAACAAGACCTTGCCTTCCTCAAAAAGGCCACACTTCCAATAATGTGATTCTCTATGAGCCTATGATGGCCATTTTCATCCAAACCACCATACTGTAACACCTGAACACCAAACAAATAAAGGAAACAAACAAAAAAAGACCCACTTTAGTTCTAGGTAAATTCAAATATTAGTTAAACCTGCTAATGAGGTACAGAAATAGGACAAATGATTCCCACAACATCCCAATACCTGTCTGTTTAGCCAAGAGAATCATGAAATATGCCTTGCATTGTGAAAATGTGGAGGAACTGCTGCAGTCAACGATGATGTTGGAAGAATCTTCTGGAAAATGCCGGATTCTATTATATTCACGGGTTTTTTGTTTTGTTTTGTTTTTTCTGTAGAGACTAGAGACTTTAGGTTTCTGCTAGGCTTTGGTAGACTCCAAAACACTCAACAATAAGACACATAATACTGTGTGTATAACTTTTTTACTAAAATGGGTAATAATTAGTTCCTAGGATTCCAGAAGTGGATGACTACTAAAGCATTCTATGCTGCTTCAAGTGTTCCTAAAGAACATAATTAGCACAGAAAACTTTCATAAAAGTGTGTCTATTAAGTCCTACAGATTCAGGTATGGGTGGCTCGGAATTGCAAGGGTGAAGAAGATGGGCAGGATAACTGATGGCCCAAACAAAACTAAAGGAGCTGTCTTGAGTTGTAAGCAGTGATGGGGGGGGGGGGGGGTCGTGTTGTTATGCTACTGCTTATGTTTCTTCCAAGTTCACCAGTTGAAAAGCTAGTCATCAATTTTATTGTGGTACTAGATTTGGATTTATAATTTGACTATATTCCTTTCAAGACACAATTGCTATTGATGTGCTGGTGTTAGGTATGGGAACTAAGAGGTAAGTAGGCTCTAAGGGGGTTTTCAATCAATTAATAGATTAAAATCCTTATAAAAGAGGTGGTTGCAGACTCTAATGCACTTATTTTTGTTGTTTACACGTTTATATTTTTTTTGTTTCAAACTGTATAAATTAAGACATTTTGGACTGATGGAAAGACAGTGTAAGCTTGGAAGAGTGCGGCTGACGAAGTTTAAATGGTTTCAGGAGTGGAACATGAGTAGAGTGTGAAGATATTCTCAAGGAAACATCTTCAACAAATATCCACAGCAGGAAATGTTCTTAGAATCTGTGGCTTCCTTAATATTCTGGATAATGATAAATTTTTCCTCATCTCTCAACCCAGTACTTGCTCAACAGGCCCAAATACACATTGACAAAATGCTGGCGAGGTATTAATTTAATAAATCTGCCTCTTCCTATAGCTGACCTGACATCATACTGATTATTTCTCAAACTACCAGCAGCACAGGATAATTCTCAGACTCTGAAGCGGTACCATATCCCTGGAAAAACAGGAGAGAGTGTGAAGTCTTTCCACTAGAGGAGATACTAATTTGTTTTTACAAGAATTCAGTTCAACATGTGCTATGCTTAACCATTAGTCTTATGGGATGCTTTTGTTATTTCTATGGTTATTCACACACAACTGCTCCTATACAACAGAAGAAAATCTAGTAGTAGCCACAGCATTTGTAGATACAATCTACCTCATGCCCAACCAGGAGATTTAGCTACTAAATTAAAGTACTCATTAAAAACAATTCCAGGCTGAGGAAATTCTTCAGTGGGTAAAGTGATTGCCACAGGATGCAAAATCCATGTAAAGGCAGGCGTAGTACTACCAGATGTTCTTAAATCCAGTGTTCCTATGAAGAGATAGGAGGAAGTGAAGGGAGGATTTCTGGCACCAGGAGGACCTACTAAAACAGCATATACAGCGAAAAAAATGACAAAGACAACTTGTCTCAGTGAGGAAGACAAGGGTAGAGAGTTGTGATTTGCTTCTGACCACCATACATGTACCATGGTACATGCATGAATGCCAATGCTCGTTCACAGGAATGTACATGTGAGCATACACAGATAGAGAAATAGAGGGATTAAAAAATAATTTAAAAATTGCCTGTGATTTTGTGTATAGTGGTATAAGACAGTAATCATAACCCTCAAGAGGCAGAGGGAAGAGGATCAGTTATTCAGCTGCAGGGAGTTCTAGACCAGCATAATGATCTGGAGACCCTGTTTCAGAAAGCAAAACAAAACACCAAACCAAACAAACAAAACAAAAGATAGACAATGCCCCTTGTAATACATGGAGGATTTCTTATAATCTCTAACATGTGCACAAATTCAGGGCTAGGGGAGGTTCCCGAGTGCTTACAGTCAGAATCCAACAGTCAATATTAACCAAGGAGCAGAGACAGAGCTGAATCAATCTCCTCACTATACACAGCAACAAGAAATGCTATAGACTGAATTGTGTCCTCCTCTTCAAATTTGCAGGTTGATGCTCTAAGCCCATTGTGACTTTCCTTGGAAATTTTCCTTCAGTAATTAAAGTTAAGTGAGTCCACAAGAGAGGGGCCCTTTTTGACTAGTAGCTTCATAAGAATAAAAAGAAGAAGATTTTTCTCTCTCCACCTTTGCACTGAGAAAAATTCCATGTGGACACATAGCAAGAAGGCTGCTTGCTGCCAGCCAGGAACAGAACCCTCACAGGAATCTGTTTGTTCTGAGCTCTAATCGTGAATCTTTGTTTCTGTAACTGTGAGAAAATTAATTTGTCTTGCTTGAGACACCCAGTGTATGGTATTATGCAAACAACAGTTCAAGCAGGCTTAAGTAAGGGGTTTCTACTTCTATCCTATACCTCATGATACAGGCCCAGAAAGGTCGCAGTGTGCATGGTAGAACACATTGCTAAACTGGATGAATTGAGAGCTGAGGGTGCCTCACTACAATTGTGGATTCTGCAGACAGCTCAGGAATAGGCAAGGATGAGTCCAGACTTTTGATAGAGTAGTCAAGCCCAATGTCATAGTGAAAATGGGTTGTTCCTGTACAATGTAAGATGTGAGTGTGATATACTTGAAGAGCTAATAAGCTCATTTAGAGGATTTGAGAATTTCTTCTTAGATGTCTAGTTTTGTTTTTGTTGTTGTGATACATACTATGACAAAGACTGAGTAGGAGAGGTATTGCTTCAACTTACATGTGAGAGTCTATCATTAAGACACCTAGGGAGGAACTTAAGCAGGAGCAGAGGCAGGAATCATGAGGAAAGTTGCCCACTGCTTTGATGCCATGGTTGGTTTTTGGCTACTTTTCTTGTACAGCCCAGGTCCAACTACCTAGGGTTGTCCCACCCACAGTACGGGCCTTCTTACATCAATTATCAGTTGAGGAAATGCCCCATAGACATACCTACAGGCCAACCTGATGGAGAATATTCTTCAATTGAGATTCCTTCTTCCAAAATGTATCAAGTTGACAACCAAGTTTAGTCATAATAGAAGAGATGGTGAAAATAAACAAGACAGAGCTGAAGGATGAAGAGACCGTCCCTTGTATTTATCCTTCCTCTTTCCCTGCAGTTTCTTGGTGCAGCTATCTACACTAGTACTCTTCTGGAAAGCTGAGTGATCTGCACTAGGTCACCAGGATCTCTCACTCCTGAAGGAGCCTGACCCATGTGAATGCTCGGCTGACTTCCTGAATGATGGAGACTGAGGGTAGGAATTTGTTATGAGTTCCACAATCACCTGTTTCCACGTTTGAAAGCTCACAGCACCGAACAACTTTGCTAAGAGAATTGCCCCACAACTTTTCATGTGACAGCACAATTTGTCTGAAAAATTCTTCCTTTTATTTCTTGGAAAATGTTTAATTTATAAACTTTCAGAGACAACATTTCTTGGAAGTCTTCCTGAGCCTCTAAACAACATTGTCCTAAATATACTTTACTGGAATCACCAGCCCATGAGGCTCCTGTTTCACAACACTGATTATATAGGAGACATTGGCAGGTATGCAATGGAGTGACTTGCTTGCTAGAGGACTTCTTTGTATGTTGGGATGGTGCTGGTTGGTACCAATTTACTGTAAAATAAAAGAAGTTGAAAGCAAATTTGTGGTTTTTAAGCTTTAATGCAAAGGCTTTGGTGCATGTGAATCTTTGGTTATCTCATCTGTAACTAAGCAGCATCAAGAGAATGAACCTCAGTATGCAAGAAACAGTATCCTAGAGATGTGAATATATATTCAGCCCACACTCTTCCACTGTGCCTTTTCCTAGGTACTTTGAGCCTCAGGCAAAACCATTTCTCAAGATCTACTTCCCAGTCTAAGTGCCCTCACTAAATGCTGAAGGCTGCTCAAAAATTGAGCAATTAAAGACTAAAGCGAAATCTTTCTAAACATTTTAAAGACACTTATTTCTAAGCAGACCCTATTTAAATTAAACTCCTGATCCTATTTGAAGTTATGTGTGTAACTTTAGGAATCATCTTCCCACACATTAGAAAGAAGTACAGTGAGTCATCTTGATTTGTAAATGTGTTTTAAGATGTATTCTCTCAATTAAATTATCCTATGATGAATTAAAAGCAACTATTTGCAGTAAGTTGCTTTTGTTTCTAAGAAACAGTTTGGTGATAGAGATCTAACTTATAAAAACCTCATCAAATGATAGAATTTGCCAAAAGGCACAACAAAAAGTACTAAAAATGAATAGACTCTCTAAGTCCTCCAGGCCCCATTGGTTAGCTCCTAGAGCGACCATCACACATATAGTCCCGGTTAATATTAGTGGGTTATAAAACAAAACAAACAGACATGAATGTAAGAGAGAAGGATGTGGGAAGAGGACAGACATCTGTGGTAGAGGGGAGAATATTCACCATGTAAATATGCCATTTGTATAAACATGGTTTCTATCCATCTCTGAAGTTTCAGGTCATATGCATATGCATTGAGTATTCGTAAGTGCTTTTTTTCTGTTCTGTGTTTGTGCCTGGCATCTCTTTCAACCAATGTACTAAGTTGGCTTTGATCTTAGATTGTTATCAGAAGAAGTTTTCCTACACTAGTGCTTAGAATTAAATGTACTTTGGTGAGCAATACAATAAAGTGTGTTCTTTTACAAAACCTATTAATTTTCCATTAATTGTATTCCAGTGGATATGATTTACTCATTGCATTCACAGACAAATTAGCACATATATATGAAATTTACTTCAAGACAAACAGGAAGCAGCAACAAGATTTTAGCATACTTTAGGCATATTTTATTCTGTAAAAGTTAGTGAGCTATCGTTTCCATCCTATGTGTGAATGCTGCATCCTTGCAGACATTGGTAATGTATAATTAAAAAAAAACAGATATATGAGCATGGCAGATACATTTCAATCCTTTTTAAAAATGTAGCTTCAAGTCTACTAGATAATGATAATAAGACAAGAATATTTAGCTTGTCCTGCAAATAAAATAACTATAGCAAACCAGCTTCCTCATTACAAACATCCTGTAACTACTTTGGATGTTACAAAATTTAGAGAACTCGAAGTATAGCAAATACAAGATTGTATTCTTAAAGGAAACTGACATTCTGAGAGAGAGGCTTGGGAAACACTGTGGAATACTCAGCTCTTTGATTGTTTGTTTCTGTCAAGGTCTCACTGTGTAACTCTTGCTGACTTGGAATTTAATATGCAGACCATGCTGGCCTTGAACTCATAGAAACTCATCTGCCTTTATCTCCCCAGTGCTTGGGTTAAAAACATGAACCACCATGCCTGACTTCACCTCTTCTGTTAAATGCTACGGGTTAGTCTTCTAAAAATATGTTCACCATAATACTTCCACGATATATGGACATCATTCTGAAATATTCTGCATTTCTAGTATTAGAATACTAAATAACCATAGCTTGTTTATCAAAATTGATTAAATAAATCACATATCCTAAGTAACTCTGTTTAAAAGAACAACAAATTGTTTAAGACACTGCCATTGAAAAATCTTTATAGTAATATGAAATAGTGGTAAGTATATTAAAAATGGGTGACAAAACTTTTTCTGAGAATGCAAAAATTCAGTTGGGTTTGGTTTCTTTTACATCAAAAATATCATGCATTGTTATAAATATGATATGACAGAATCATTTATCTTAATAAGTGGTCTGTGAAGAGCTGAAAATATTTCTCCAAAAATGTGTCTGAGATTGTCTGACTTAATGTTTAATACTTCTGCCTAAATTATGAGCAAGTATTCACTTTGTCAAATTTTCAAAATCAAATTTAATTACATTAGAAGACATCCATCATCCTGTGACATTCTATTATGTCTTCATTTGCGTTATTTCCAAAATGCTTATGTAAAAAATACATTGTGTTTCACTCTGGATTAGATTATCTCAGTCATAGCACCATTATTCATTTTACAGAGAAATAAAAGCATAAGACATTTCTCCCTTCTATAGTCTAGATCACACACAACATGGCCATGCTTCTGACATTGTTCAGAAAGCAATCCTCAAACTCAGAAACTCAGAGAACTGACACAAAGTTGAATATGATAAAGAGAGGGACGGAGACATTGTTCAAATTTATATGAACACAACCAGAAAGGGATGGGCAGGCTGTGATTGATGCTCTACAGGCTTTGACACATCCTGAGATTAAAAATTGGTTTTGAAAATGGCAGGTGCCTTCCAACAATCCAAGAGAACTAAAGATATCTTTGCTGAGCATTTTGTTGATCGAGTATGATGTGTCAGACTTGAACTTATGTACACTCAGAGATTCATCAATCTGTCCAAATTTTTAGCTCTCAGGAAAAATGAAAATCACGAAAAAGTTATATTGGGTCCTGCAAAGGTTCTTTTATTGTATTGTAGTTCCTTTTTAGAGTAGAATCAATAGGGGCAATATATCCATCTACTCTAAGCTTTTAATTTTCCTGTTTTGTTTCTGCATAGAAACTAACATTTGGGGGGGAATGATGCCTTCAATATTATAGAAGATAAATAACCATCAAATGATTAAAACTACAATAACAGACTTTCAAGGTTGGAAATGATTTGGGGATATGTTTAAACAATTTATTAAGTAGAAGTTTCAAAATTGAAATTTCTGGAGGTGTAAACTATTGTTCTGCAGTTGTTTAAAGTTAGTTGGAAGAAGACAGCATTTATTTTATCAACAAGTGACCCAAATTAAAATGTCAAAGGAAAACCAGATAGTGGTCATTGATACGGCTTGACCTACTATTTCTGTGTCTTTGGCAAAATTTAGAATTATTTTATCATCCTTGTTAGTATAAAGGAAGAAGGATGTAATTCTCATATAATAATTAACATAGGTTCAATCTCTTAATAGAACCTCATTTAATGCATACTGGGTGATGAGTCTGCATTATACAGTTGGCTACACTCTCATACATGGAAGAGGTAAGCTGAGGAGTGGGTGAATGGGTGACAGACAAAAAAGGTAGGGACAATCAGAGGCATGGAAGCAACACAGCTTGTAGCTGGAGAATTTTTCTCTCATACATGGAAGAGTGAAGCTGAGGAGTGGGTGAATGGGTGACAGACAAAAAAAGGTAGGGACAATCAAAGGCATGGAAGCAACACAGCTTGTAGCTGGAGAATTTTTCTCCAGCTCCCACCACCAAGTCCCGCCAGTCCCAGAGCCCACTTATAAAACAAACACACAGACTCTTACATTATTTAAACTGTTTGGCCATAGCTCAGGCCTATCATTGTCTAGCTCTCACTCTTATATTCAGCCCATTTCTATTAATCTATACTTTGCCACGTGGCTCGTGGCTTACCGGTACTTTACATCTTCCTTGTCTTGGCGGTGGCTCCAGCTGCTCTCCCTTTCCTTCCTCCTTCCTCAATTCTCCTCTCTCCTTGTCCCGCCTATACTTCCTGCCTGGTCACTGGCCAATCAGTGCTTTATTTATATAGAGCGATATCCACAGCAGCAGCTCACTGCTGATTGTTCTGAATTAATATATAATCATTTCATATATAATAAAAATGTGTATATAAAATGAGTGTGACATTTACTACCTCAGAGAACTTTAGTTAGAACCTTAGAAGCCAGGGAGGTAGTAAGGAAGCCTTCACATATTGCAATGAAACCAATAACAGAGATGCTTTATTTCATTTCTTTTTACTTTATTGACTCTGTAGTGGGTAGCCATTCCAGCTTTGATCTTTAGCAGCCTTAAATAATTTGCACTTTTATGGATTCTTATATGTTGATGCAAATGCAAACTATTTTTATATTCCTGTTTAAGATAATTTGTATATTGATACAAATACAGAACTATATTTGTTATAATGTACATATATTTCTACTCTTATATGAAATATTTGTATATTGATACAAAAGTAAATTTATATCTGTCATACTTTATGTATGTTCTACTTCTGTTTAGGATATTCAGTATATTGATATATATTTAAGATTATTGTCATATTGCATATCGCACTATATACTCCTACCTCTGTTATAAATATCTTGTGTTTGTCACAATTTTGAAGTCATTGTTTTTACCATACATTTGCTTATAGACTGTTTACCTTGTTTACATGAAGCCTTAGTCCTTAGGTTATTTCGGTAGATAAGACTTACAGATTTATAGTCACCTATGCTTGTCATCTCTATAGTTACGTTAGTTAGGTTATCCAGATTTACAGATACATAGGTCAGATGGACAGGTAATCTTCAAACACTTCATAGACCTAGAGAATATGGCATTTAAATAACTTAGAATTCTGTTGATGTGAGACACAATTGCTCCTGGCTGCACCAATTTGATCCCGAGAGAATGTTGGGCCTCTAAGACATTTCCATTTGGGAGTTTGTCTTCTTGGCACAAAATGGCCTACTGGGCAAAGAACTGCCCTTGCCTTGACGGCTGACAGTACAAATGCAATGCTATCCTTTCTGGACAAGCGGGACACAAGGAAAGCGACCACTGTACTCTGCCAAGACAGGGTAAGATGTTCTTTCAGAATTCCTGCTTCTGAAAATGGTCTGCCAGATACTTTAGGCCTGTAGCCAATTTGAATGCACCAACAATGCTGAGAAACATTAGGTGACTGTCCAGGCTGCCAGCTGTCTCGGTCTACTCTCGCAAGATTCCCGAAAGTTGCTTGCATCCATCTACCATTTCTCAGGTACCATTATATTCCTTCTCAGGTCTTTGATGTGATTGAAGACTAGCAGTTATAGTTACAACTTAATAGATAGAACATATTAAGTATTAGATTCAGGTTCTTTAGGATAGGACACCTTTTGGAATGATCTTTGTAACATGCCATTTACCTATGCTCTATACTTCTCTGGATTTTAGTATGTGTTTCTTGCTTGATATTGTTTGCATTGGTTGTACTTCCATCTTATCTAGGTCATTATCCCTCATTATTCCTGGACAATATTTGATAACCATTCCTTTGTATATAGTCTTGTATTAGGTTAGAACTTTCTTATTTAGACAAAAAGGGGGAGATGTAGTGGGTAGCCATTCCAGCTTTGATCTGGAAGTTCCAACCCCCATTGAGACTTAGGCAACTGTCACGCCTACAAGGCGGGGCGAAGGGAGGCGCCTGGGGACCCGAGATCTGGATCGGCGGGCGCTCTCTCTGTTGCGGGACCCTGGATAGTGGAGGTGGACTGAGCAGAGCTCCAGAGAACACCGCTGGACTGTAATACACCTTCCCCAGACTCCGCGACCTACCTATCCCTTAATTTGTAAGTTATGCCATTAAATAAATCTCCCTTTAACTACGTGGAGTGGCCTTAATAATTTCACCAATAGATTCAGTGACACCAATTTAATTTTGAAGTAGAAGATAAATTTGTGAGACACATTTTTCTTATTTATTGTCCACCGCTCTCAGTTCACATTGTTTCTGTTGGAATCAGATATTCTAAGTTGACTTTTTGTGTTGAGTATCTTCTCTTGTTCACTAAAATGCATGTTCATGCTGTCTTCACTCCAGCCACTCACTCTGACAATCATTTAGTGGACATGCAAAGGACACTGTCAGTAACACTCTCCTAGCTCCATGGACACAGCCTCTGCACACCTGTGGTGTGCTCCCATGTAACATGAATCTTAAATGGTCTTATTAATACGATCAAACCCAGAGCCAGGTGTTGGGGGTGAATACTAGAAGATCAGAGAAGCAGAACAAGCCACAGCTACCTTACCTTGCTAATTCCTCAGCTGATCCTGTTTCCTCACACTGGAAGCTTCTGCATCCTCATCCAAATGGATCTTAGCTGAACTGCTGCTCAAAAGCCTGAAAGCTTAACCAACTCTAGTTCCTGGTCCTCATGCCTTATATACCTTTCTGCTTTCTGCCATCATTTCCTGGGATTAAAGGCACACTTCCTGGGATTAAAGGCGTGAGTCACCATGCCTGGCTGTTTTTAGTGTGGCTTTAAACTCACAGAGATCCGGATGGATCTCTGCCTGCCAAGTGATAGGATTAAAGGTGTGAGTGCCACCATTTTCTGGTCTCTATGTCTGTCTAGTGGCTGTTCTGTTCTCTGACCCCAGATAAATTTATTAGGGTGTACGATATATTGGGGAGCACAATATCACCACACTTCGAGCTCTCTCTGATGGCTGAATCCACAGCTTTGCTTTATGCTTTCTAGTGCATGGTACCAACTTTATCATTATTTTTCTATCTATCATACTCCATTTTTGTCCAGATGTTGAGGTTTTACTGTAATTCCTTCTGAATTGCTTTACTCTTCTATGTAATTCCTAATTTGGTATGTTTAAATATGTCAGATCATTCTGTCTGGAAAGATAAAGTCAATATTTGATCTCATTGCTTCAATAATCTACCTTCACAGTGAGGTGCTAACACTCAGTTTTCTGATAACAACCCAGCCACCTTTTCAAACAGTTCTACTTTTTGACATTATCTGTTCAACATAATTCATGCATTTTTAGCTTCCTGTCTATTCTCTTGAGCCTTGCAATGATATTTAGGATCTGTATTTTCAATAGGAATATGAAAAAAATGAATAGAACATTCTAGAAGATATTGAAGCCATAGCCAATTCCTTCATTTCTTTTACGATTAAGCTCTTCACTGTAAACCTAAGTGAAATGACACTCCTATAGCAGAGAGCCAATGGTGCAAGGACATTCCTGTGAAGCATCCTCTGATGTGTGTAGGGCATATGTGCTCGCTCTCACTAGAGGAAAATAACCCAAAGTCTAACTGATCCAAATAATTTGTCATCCCATCTGTCATTTTTATTCCATCTCTTCTGAGAGTTCACACTAAGACAGGAACCCAGAGAAGAACTGATGAACCCAGGACAGAGGGAAGCGACGGTGGGTGTTAAGAAAAAAACCATCAGGTCAGCATAGCCTTTATTGTCTATGCTGCTTAGTGAACAGTCAGGCTTTTAAGTAGCAGGATGTTAAATTCTCTTAGGTATTTAAGGTATCAAAATCTGTTTTCATTAAAAAAAAAAATAGCCAGGCAGAGGTGGTGCATGTCATGAATCCTTGTACTCCAGAGGCAGAAGCAGGTAGATTTCTGAGTTCCAGGTCAGCCTGGTCCATGGAGCAAGTTCTAGGAGAGCCAGAGCTATACAAAGAAACCTTCTCTCAAATATATATATATATATATATATATATATATATATATATATATATATAATTAAATTTAAAAAATTAAAAGAATGAAAGAAAGAAATGAAGATTTTATAGCTGATAATTTGAAGATTTATGTGAAGGAATTTTTAAAATGATTTCCATGTCTTAAAACACAAAGTGACAGAATGACATCATGAAGTATAATATATCATGGACTGGTATCTCTCAGCATATATAACGTTTCAATGTCTATCTTCATACTGGGCCATTTTAGAGAAATGAGCTTTTTACTGATATTGCTTCATTAGTCTGGGTTTGCAACATTTTGGTTACTCGGGGTATCATGTTTTAAGACAGCATTACTATGTCACGTTATTTTATGTAATAAAATATCTCTGCACATTTGAGAATGGCTGACATCATTTCCCCAATGTTAACTTATGTATTGGCTTAAGAAATAGGTGCTAATTACCTGGTAATACTGGGTAGATAGATGTGAAGGCTCCTGGATAAGGAAACTATAGTGTCTATGATCAAAATATTCTGGAAAGACATGGAGAAAATGGATATGGGTTCAACATGTGAAATGTTCCACAACAAAGCTGTGAGGGTGAGTGTGAACACTGATTAATACAGTATTGAAGGTAAAGAAAAATTGCTACATAAAATAAACCTGAATATTGTATACATTGCCATTGTGGTAGTGGTGGGCTTTTCAAACTCAAAATCTATGCATAATATCAATATTTTGAAAAATTAAGTTGAACAAATATTTAAGAGTGTAAAAATGAATGGCCATGGTTTAATTCCATATAAAGTGAAATAAAAAGTCTTGGGATGATAGAATTCTTTGGTAGATCTCTTATGTTGCTTGCACAGAGTTCTGTATTTGATCCCTAGTACCATAAATGTGAACAAGGACAAAATAGAATACAAATTATTTCAAAAAAATAAAACACAGAAACACTTATATAAATTAAATTTCTGACTGAATGTTTTGTTTATAGGATAAATAGAAGGGCTGGAATTTGTTTAAAAAACTAAAAATATGTACATATCAATGAGGGTTTATAATCATATTTTTATCTTAACAGCTTTATTGGCATACACTTGATTTTCAATAAAATTCAAACATTTAGAATTGAAAGCTTTGAATTCTGCTTGCATCCATGAGTCCAGAAACACAGTCCAAAGTTCCTGTGCAATTGTTTCATACCTGTTTGTGCTGCTTTCATCTCATCCTCTCCCGTTTCCTCTCTATCCCAGGCATCCATAAATCTGTTCAAAGTTACTATAGATTTAAATTCATTTCCTCTAATTTTATGAACACAAAATCCTATAAAATAGGAACTTTTCACTCAGTATCATTATTTTGAGACTCATCTATGCCCTAACAAATAGCATTTGATCAATTGCATTTATTGTGTATTATTTCATGTAAATAGTACATTATGCAAGAATATCACTTTTATGATTATTTGCATTGTTTCCATTTTTAGATATCATTAAATACTGTAAACATTAACTTTTGTATGCATGTTTACTTGGATAACTACCTAGATGTACAATAGCTGAATTATCTAATATGTGGGAGCTTATCATTTTAGGCAATTACAAAACTGCTTTCCTAGCAAGTACACCATTACATTTGTGTCTGATTTTAAGAATTACAGTTAATTCATATACTTCCCAACCTTTGGTGTGGCCAGGCTTCAATGTTAGCTATTCTGTTGAGTCTGTTGTGTCATCTAATCTTGGTGTTAATTTGCATTTTCTGATGATTAGCAATAATGAGCACCTTCTCATGAGCTTTCCCCAGTATCTTCAGTAAAGGATCGGTTAAAAATTTTCTGCTATTTGTTGAGCACTGAAAATTTTCTGTTTATATATACTGAAACTGAGCTTTACTAGTTACATAATTTCCTAATATTTTCCCACATCTGTGGCGTGTTTTTCTTTTTCACTTACAGCAAAGCTTGATGTGGTGATGCTTCTACGTTTTTATCAAGTGTAATTTGTTGTGCACTTTTCTGAAGTGTACTTTAGAAAATATCTAAGAAATGTTGGTGCCAGGTGTGGTGCATGCCTTTAATCCCAGAACCTTGGGAACAGATCTCCATGAGTTCAAGGCCATTATGTTCTCCATACTAGGAGATATTGAGATCCTGTTTTTAAAAAGAAAAGTAGAAAAAGATCATATAGGTCTCTGATCATTTTGAGATAAAGTTTGCATTTCTTGTTTTCTTTTTGTGAAACATAAACAGTTTGCTTTTGCTGAAATGTTTTAAAAGAGGCAGTCTTTTCTCAAGAGAATCACATTTGAATTTGTGTTCAGAATCAGTTTCTGGTCTACCTATAGATCTGCTTCTGGAAAACCCATTATGCACCAATGATTTATTTGTAGGCCAGTACTGTGCTTAGTTTGGTTCTATGCATACTCTTAAAATCAGATTATGGTCGTTTCCCCAATGTATTCTTCTTCACAATATTGTTTGAAGTGTACAAGCTCGTTTGAATTTCTGTAAGAATTTTTGAAGCATCCTGTCCAGTTTGGCAAGGAAAATAAGCAAGACCGAGATCTGTTGTGATCTTCATTGATGACATACTTATTAAAATTAAAGAGTATTGGCATTTTAATGATACAGTGTTTAATTCTTCATAATATTGTGCTGCCCATTAGCTTAAGTGTTCATTATAATTTCTCTCAGTAATGCTTTGAAGTATTTTGTGTTCAGCTCTTGTATTTGGCTTGTTAAATTTATGTATAAGTATTTTGTAAGTTATGACACAAGTGAAAAGATATTTAAAATATTTTTATATCCAGTAGAAATTATTATATATTAATCTTGTATCCTACAGCCTTGCTCAGTTCAGTTGTGATATTTGTTCACTCTGGTAAAGAGTATATTAAAAATTCTTTTGTGTAGACTATCCTGTGTTGTTTTAATAAAAACCCTGCCACTTGTTCTCATCTATATGAACTTCTTTTCTGTTTTTGTCCAGGTGTGCAGAGTCTAAGTGATGATGAACTGAATTTGTCAGACTAGAAATCCTTGTCTTATTCTTAATCTAACTTAGAAATGTATCAGTCTTTTGGGAAACATATGATATGATTGTAGGATTCTCAGAGGCTTTGAATGTTGTCTTTTTCTTAACTTGGAGAGGAATTTTTATCAGTAATCTGTATTAGATTTTTATTTGTTTGAATTTTGATACCAGGTTTTGTTCTCCAGTCCAGGCTAGCCCTGAACTTGTGATCTCCCTGCCTTTCTTTCTAGAGTACCAAGATTACAGGCAAACATACCATATCCACTTTAATCTATATTAAAATTTGTCAATCATTACTCTATATTTACTAATCTGATCATATGGTTTGGATTTTAATGAATATGGTAATTTTTGAATGTTAAATGAATCTTTTATTCTTGGATAACACCATTTTGTGATAATGTATTATCCATATTCAGTTTTCTGGAAGAAGTTTGTAGATGATTTATATAACTTTTCTATTTATTTTATAGAATTTAGAGAATGAATCTACCAGGGGCTGTAGTTTATTTTATAGTGAGACTAACTGTCTAGTCAGTGCTTTTACAGTAGGGTAGTTTGAGCTTATTTCTCTCAAGAGTAAGCTCCAAATCTGCTGCTTCTTCACCAGATTCTGCTTTATGAAGAACTCTCACATAGTTATTCATAGATTTTCATTACATTATACTCAAAACTGTTTCATTTTCCAACTTCTTTCAAATCATGAGGTCTATTCCTTTATGTGAGTATAATATATTTTTCTTTCCTATACATTTCTTCTACCTGATCTCCATTATTAAGATGGTGTTTTCTACTCATGGATTCTTTCAGCTTTTGTCATACACAAACACACACACACACACACACACACACACACACACACACACACACACACAGCATTTTTGTGGGACGGGAAAAAATGTGTTAATGCCACAGGTGAGAATAAGACCACAACCACAAATTTGAAGCAAGCTTTATTAAAAACTAGCCAAGATGTTGGACACTGTTCAGGTCCATGCACAGAATTCCCAGAGAATGGCTCAAAATTACGTAAGACAGCATCTTATAAAGGTAAAGCACACAAAGCTATGTACTTCCTACCTTCATTCAGTCCAGGCCAAGCTTACATCTTTTTTTTTTTTTTTCAGAATGCAGGAGCTTTATTATAATCAACATATTCTCAATGTCAATGATTAAGAAATTCATTTAGGGAAACATGTCACATCCAGTGACCTAGAGCCCACAGACTCACACCAGAGCTAGCTCAGAGTACATGGAACACGAGGCTGCCCCCCAGGTTACTGAACTAAAAGGGATTGTGGATGCTTCAGGATTTCTGCAACAGACGGTGAGAAAGTCTCAACAGGGGGAGCTGGTGTTGCCTGCTCTCATGTCCTTTCCTACATTTGGTTCCACAGGACAGAGCAAGGCAGTGGGTTCCATGGCAGTGCTGAGGCCAAGCCTGGGTCGCTAACATGACCCTTGGTTCCCACCATTTCAGTAATTAAGAAGGAAGAGCCCACGCCGGGCGGTGGTGGCGCACGCCTTTAATCCCAGCACTCGGGAGGCAGAGGCAGGCGGATCTCTGTGAGTTCGAGGCCAGCCTGGGCTACCAAGTGAGTTCCAGGAAAGGCGCAAAGCTACACAGAGAAACCCTGTCTCGAAAAAAAAAAAAAAAAAAAAAAGAAGGAAGAGCCCGACCAAACAGGTTTGCTTGAGGTTTATGGCCTGCTTCCTGTTAAGTCCACTGCCGGGGCACCAAATGGCATATAATATTCAAGGAGCCCATCCCTCCTTCAGTGAAACGGCGCAGGCCTGGTGAATCGTTCCTGAACGGCTGGTGGTGCAGATGCTACACACAGAGCCGCTATGACTGGCAGCTGACTCCTCTGAGGCACTCTCCATGAGCAGCACTCTAGAAGGTTCCACCAGAAGCCACATGCCTCCATGGACAAACACGTTTCTCCAAGAACACAGCATATCCAACAGCCTCGCAAGTGACCTGTGCCCAGACCCCGGCGCCCAGGCCCCAGCACCCTCTGCAGCAGCAGCAGCAGCACCCAGGCCCACCTCCCACGATTCTCCCTTGACCAAAGGAACTTGCACTTTCCAAGCAGTTTACTAAGTTCAGAAACCTAAGATAAAGCAAAGTGAACCCCCTAAGCAAAGTGGACCCCCACTGTCTCAGATTCCCCCTATTTAAAACTAGAAGAGGCTCAAACCCCAAACTTTGTTTCTAAGAGTCCTAGTTGTGTGTCACTTAAGGGTCATTGTACCTACCCCCAGAAGTGCCATTAGCAGAACTTGACAAGTCCTGAGGAAGTCCCTCACGCAGTCCTTTAAAGTCCTTACTCTTGGTCCTGAAAAGGAAGAAGCCACTATGGGGAGATTTGATAAAGTTAGGAAAACAAAACAAAACACTATGATATGGCTTTCATCAATTGTGCTTACTTCCTGCCCTCGGACACGCTGGACTGCCCTCACTTCATGACTGCAGAATTCCCGCTTTTCTGAAAAGTCAGAGGGCTCCTTTAGCCAGATGTAGAACCTTCTAGAGTGCTGTCAAGCATACATCTTTATGTACTTCCTGTCTATGTACCTCCTGCCTACATGTGATCAAGTACATCCTGTGCAGTTGTGGCAACCAATCTTGTTTACAAAGTCACGTAGCTCACTGTCTTACATGAACAACAGCCTCCAACATCCCAGGAAGTTACCTGTCCTTGGGCAAGCTGGGCTTACAGGTTAGAAACATTTTTGTTTGATACATCTTTTAAACACAGTAATTTAAACTTACAAGGCAACTTTAGCCCTCACAAATGTGCACTGGTTATGAGAACTTACTGCTATGTCATAGGACTGGAGTTCAGGTCTCAGGTGCCTCCAAATGCTTGTAACTCCAGTTCCAATAGTTTCAAGGCACTCTTCTGGCCTCAGTGGTTCCCTCATGTGGACATGCACATATACATGCAGAAATACATAAACATATAAATAAGCTTTAAAAATTGCCCCACCTAATTTTCAAAATATTTGCGTAATTTACAATATAAGATGATTTATTCTCTTCATATTTAAAAGATTCTACTTTGCTCCTTTTTCTGTTGCATTGTTTCAATGATAAATCTTCTCCTCTTACTTCTATTCAGTGGATTGTATATCCCCTAGACTTGAATTATTTTCAGGCATTTTTCCAATGCACTAGATATCCATAGCACCCTTCAAATGCCCTCAATTTCAGCTGTCTGTCATTACACTTTCTGCCTCTACACCATCACCCCTCTACCAGATTCCCCTGTTTCTGTCCCCACCAACCCTAAAATCTACCACAAAAAAAAAAAACCTATTCTATTTACCTTTCTCAGAGATATCCCTGTGTTTCCCTTATACCTGTCCTCTTTACCTAACCTCTCTGGATCTACAGATTATTGCTTGATTACCATTTACTTAAAGGCTAACATCCCCTTACAAGTGAATAAATCTAATATTTATCTTTCTTGGTCTAGGTTACCTCCTCAGGTTGATTTTTTTTCTAGTTCCATTCATTTGCCTGCAAATTTCATGGTGTCATTTTTTTAAAACATCTGAGTAATACTCCTTTGTGTAAACGTACCACATTTTCTTTATTCATTTTTCTATTGAGGGACATCTAGGCTGTTTCCAGGTTCTGGCTATTATGAATAAAGTCACAAAGAGCATAGTAGAACAAGCATTCTTGTGGTAGGATGAAGCATCTATTGGGTATATGCTCAGGAGTGATATAGCTTGGTCTTGAGGTAAATCAATTCCCAGTTATCTTTAGAATCATCATATTGATTTCCACAGTGACTGTACAAGTTTGCACTCTCACAGCAGTGGAGGAGTGTTCTCCTTATTCCACATCCTTGACAGCGTAAGCTGTTACTTGTGTTTTCGATCTTAGCCATTCTGACTAGTGTAATCTGGATTCTCAAATTAGTTTTCATTTTCGTTTTCTAGATGAATAAGGATGTTGAGCATTTCTTTAGGTATTTCTCGGCCATTTGAGATTCCTCTACTGAGAATTCTCTGTTTAGATCTATTTCCCATTTTTAATTGGATTATTTGTCTTCTTGATATCTAATTTACTGAATTCTTTTTGTGTTTTGGATATTAGTCCTCTATCAGAAGTTGAATTGGTTAAAAAAAAAATCTTTTCCTATTCTGTAGGCTACCATTTTGTCCCATTAATGGTGTCCTTTGCCTTAGAGAAGTTTTTGGTTTCATGAGGTCCCATTTATTATCAATCTCATGTGTATGTTATTGGTGTTCTGTTTAGAAAGGCATCTACTGTGTCAATGCATTCAAAGATACTCCCCACTTTCTTTCCTATCAGATTCAGTGCATCTGGTTTTATGTTGAGGTCTTTGACACACTTTGACTTGAGTTTTATGCAGAGTGATAAGTATGTATCTATTCGCATTCTTCTACATGCAGGCAAAGAGTTTGACCAGCTCTATTTGTTGAAGATGCTGTCTTTTTTCCAGTGTGTATTTCTGGTTTATTTATCAAAATTTGGATATTCATATGTGTATGGATTTATTTCTGGGGCTTTAGTTCAATTCCATTGATCAACGTGTCTGTTTTTATGCCAATACCATCTAGTTTTTTTTTTTTTTTAACTATAGCTCTGTAGTACAACTTGAAACCAGAAATGTTGGGACCTTCAGCAATTCTTTAATTATTTCAGAATTGTTTCACCTATCCTGGGATTGTTGCCTTTTGAAAATTGTCCTTTCAAGATCTGTAAAAAAAAAATTGTGCTTGAATTTTAATGGAGTTACATTGAATCTGTAGATTATTTTTGGTAGGATGGCCATTTTTATTATGTTAATCCTACCTATCCATGAGCATAGGACATGTATTCATCTTCTCACATTTTCTTCAATTTCTTTTTTCAACAGCTTGAAGTTTTTAATCATGTAAGTCTTTCACTTGCTTAGTTAGAGTTACCACAAGGTATTCAATCTTGTTTGAGGATATTGTGAAAAGCATTGTTTCCATGATTTCTTTCTCAGTCTGTTTGTCATTTGTATATAGGCGGGATATTGATTTATTTTTAGTTAATCTTGTATCCAGCCAATTGCAGAAAGTGTTTTTTACCTATAGGCGTTCCTTGGGGGAATTTTTAGTTTATATATATATATATATATATATATATGAATAATTTGACTTCTGCCTTTCCAATTAGTATCCCCTTGATCTGCTTTATTGTCTTATTGCTCTAGCTAAAGCTTCAAGCATTATTTTGAATAGATATAGTGAGAGTGGACAGCCCACAGCCTTCCTCTTGTTCCTGATTTTAATGGAACTGCCTTGTGTTTCTATCCATTTAATTTGATGTTAGCTATAGGCTTCCTGTAAATTGACTTTATTATGTTTAGGTATGTCCTTTGTATCCCTAATCTCTTCAGCACTTTCATCATGAAAGGGTGTTGAATTTTTTCAAAGGCCTTTTCTGCATCTAATGAGATGATCATGTGTTTTGTTTTTCTCAGTTTATTTATATTGTTTTATTACATTTACTGATTTTCATATATTTAATCATTTCTGTATCTCTGGGATGAAGCCTACTTGAGAATTTTGATGTGTTCTTGCATTCAGTTTGCAAGTATTTAACTGGCTATTTTTGCATCTATGTTCATAAGGAAAATAGGTCTGTAATTCTATTTCTCTGTTTAGTCTTTTTGTAATTTTGTTATCATGGTAACTGTGGTCTCATAAAGTGAATTGGGCAATAATTCCTCTGTTTCTATTTTGTGGAATAATTGGAGGGGTATTGGTGTTAACTCCCCTTTCAAATTTTGGTAGATCCTGTGATAAAACCATCTGGACCTGGGATTTTTTTTTCACTAGGGGTTATAGGTCTATTTAAGTTGTTTATCTGATCATGATTTAACTTTGGTAAGTGAAACCTAATAATAAAATTATCCATTTCTTTTCCTATTTACTAGCATACGGTTACTACCAAAAGTATGTGTTTGTGATTCTCTGAATTTCCTCAGTGTCTTTTGTTATGTCCCCCTTTTGGTTTCTGATTTTATTATTTTGGATATTTTCTCTGTGTCTTGTAGTTATTTCAGATAATGGTTTGTCTCTCTTGTTGATTTTCTCATAGAATAAACTCTTTGCTTCATTGTCTCTTTGTATTATTCTCTGTTTCTATGTTATTGATTTCAGACCTCAGTTTATTTTTTGCTACCTCCTCCTCTTAGGTGTGATTAATTCTTTCTGTTCAAGAGCTTTTATGCATGGTGTTAAACTGCTAGTATGAGATGCCTCCAATTTTTTGAATGTAGGTGTTTAATGTTATGAATTTTCCTCTTAGCAACAATTTTGCTGTATCCCATTAATTTAAGTATGGTGTTTATTCATTTTCATTGAGTTCTAGATGGTTTTTACTTATTTCTGTCTTGGCCCATTTTCGTGCAGTAGAATGTTGTTAAGTTACCATGAGTTTGTAGTGTTTCTATTGTCTTTGACATCCAGTTTTAATATGTAATGGCATGATAGGATGCAGGAAGTCTTTTCAGTTTTCTTGTGTCTCTTGAGACTTGCTTTGTGACCAAGCATGTGGTCAATTTTGGAGAAATTTCCATGAGATGCAGATTAGTAGGTATATTCTTTTGTGTTTGGGGGAAACGTTTTGTAAAAATCTATTAGGTCCATTTGTACTGTCTGTTATCTCCAGTATTTCTCTGTTAAGTTTTTTTTTTTTTTTTTCTGGAGGACTTATCTATCAGTTAGACTAGGGTATTGAAGGTTCCCACTATCAGTGTGTGAAAGTTAATGTGTGATTTCAGCTGTTTCTTTTTACAAACTAATACTCCTGACACAAAACATCCAGGGAATCTGGGACAATATGAAAAGACTAAACCTACAATTAATAAGTGTAGAGGAAAGAGAAGAAACCAAGGTCAAAGACCCAGAAAATATTTTCCACAAAATTATAGAAGAAAAATTTCCTAACCTAAAGAAAGATATGCCTATAGAGAAACAACAATCTTACAGAACATCAAATAGTTTAGACTAGAAAACAAAGTCCCCTTGCCAGATAATAATCAAAATACTAAACATACAGAACAAAGAAAAACCATGAAATGCTACAAAGGAAAAAGTAACACATAAAGGCCAACATACTATAATTACACCTGACTTCACAATGGAGAGCCTAAAAGCCAACGCTCCTGGACAGATGTGCTGCATACTCTAAGAGTCCACAGATGACAGTCCAGACTACTATACACAGAAAAACTGTCAATCACCATAGAAGGAGAAAACAAGATATCCCATAATAAAAGAAAAAATTAGCAGTATCTATCTACCAACCCAACCCTATAGGAGGTGCTAGAAGGAAAACTCCAACTTGAGATTAAAATACACACATGAAAACACAGGAAATAAAAAAATGTTTACACTAGCAAAATCAAAAGAAGGGAAACATACACATATATCACCACCACCACTACCACAACAACAACAAAATAATAATAGAAATCAACAATCATTAGTCATTGATATCTGTCAACATTAATGGTCTCGGCTCCCCAATGAAAAGACACAGACTAACAGAATGGATGCAAAATAAGGGTCCTCCTTCTCCTACATCCAACAAACATACTTCAATATCAAGGACAGATATCACCTCAGGGTAAAAGGTTGGAAAAAAAAAAGATCTTCCAAGCAAATGCCTAAGACACAAACTGGTGTATCCATTTTAATATCTAACATACTAGACTTCAAATTAAAACTAATCAGGAGAGATGTAGATGGACACTACATACTCATCAAAGGAAAAATCCACAAAGATGACATTGCAATTCGTAACATCTATGTCCAAAGCACAAGTGCATCCAAGTTTGTAAAAGAATGTTTCTTTAATTCTAGGCATACAAAATCCCATCTTTTGTAATGATTGAATTAACTTCCTATAGATAACTGAGAATTTGCTAGGATTTACTTAAATTTTGTAGAAATGTCCAAAAGTCCTGACTCTTGATTTATGATTTCTTGAAATGGACCTGTACTATCTAAAACTAAATACTTTCATTATTAAGTATTTAGTATATTCATGTCTGAGTATGTTATACAATGTCCATTGATAATGACATTTTGTTCTTTGCTAGGTGGTTGCAGATATCTCTGTCAATCTCTCTGTGAACTATGGATACTCTTCCACTAGCACTTTATTATTTGAAAAAAATTTAAATACATTTTTAATTAAAGCAATATTATGTCACTCTCCCTTTTTCTTTCTTCTCATCACTCCTTCCTAGGTGACTTCCTTCCTTCCAGCTCCAGCCAAGTTCCCTGTAATTGATAGGCTCATATATATATACATATATATATATATATATATATATATATATATATATATATATATATATATATGTGTGTGTGTGTGTGTGTGTGTGTGTGTGTGTGTGTGTGTGTGTGTGTGTGTGTGCGTGTGTGTGTGTCCTGTTGTTTGTATGTATAAAGTTTCAGGGCTGAATCTTTGTATGGGATAACCAAGGAGAGTGCTGATTCTGGCAGAGGCTAATTCTCCCTGTCTTACCAGTCATTAGTTGCTTGTAGTTATTTGTCTAGGGGTGAGGATCCCATGAAGCTATTCCCCTTCCATGTTAACACAGGTGCTGATTTCACCACCATTTCAATCTTGTTTGGGCAGTCATTTTTAGGAGCGTCTGTTTCCCTTGTTCACCAACCTGGCTCGTTGTATCACTTGTGAGATGATGAGCATCCTGCTGCATCTACAAAGTAGACTCTCCGCAGTCCCCCACTCTCCCTCTCTAGGGCTCTTTCACCTTCTATATGTCCTATAGTTTGCCTACTTGTTCTTGGAGCCTCTGCAAAATCTATAGGACCAAGATCCTGCAGGTTATCTACTGATTCTCCATCCACTCTGGACATTGGAAGTTATCTCCCTATCTTCACTACTTGGAGTCACTGTCTTGAATTGCCTGGAAAAAAAAAGCATAGAATAATTATTTAGGTTTTGATTTTTTTCTTGTTTCTCAAAGGAGAGTCTTTATTTCTCTACCTTGGTTGGAAGTACAAGGCTACAGTGATTTTAGAAACCTCATTGCTGATGATTCAATTCCCCATCAACATAGAATTTAACCATGTACTGAATCATGTTTCCAAAGGCAGAGAATTCAGTAGCTTTGCCCTTCATTGATGTATAAAGCTTCATTATTGAAAAAATGTTCCTTGAGGATTCATGACTTATTTTTGCTTATGTCTCTAGAACATAGCAAAATGCCCATAATATAGACTTTTGATTGATGGCTTGTATGAGTAAAAGAGCAAATGAACACAGACAAAAGAGAAAATAAAAGCTAGAGTCCAGTGTTGAAATTCTAACTAAAATACTTCTAATTGGATGTTCGTGTTTTCTCCAAATTTTACATAAATTACTACCTTTGAATGGAGCTGTATTTTTAAATGAGGCTTCTGAGGAGGTTGTCACTCTAGAGTGTGGTGGAGCCCTAATTGGGAAGGATTAGCTTCTTCATGAGTAGAGATAATTTCTCCAGAGCACGCACAGAAAACATATTTGTGAAGGGTTCTATTTGGATAATTGGTTTTTATAGGTTGGAAACATTAAATACTTATGGAGAGCCTCACTCATGTAGCCATGCACAGGTAGCTTTGGTCCCCCTACAGTCTATTGGTCAAGTTTAAACAGTATTTTGAAATAGACTGGCTGATTTAATGACAGAAATTTGTGTTTGTAAAATTCTGAAGCCTAGTGTTCAAGTTCACATGTCTCCTTTCCTTATTTAAGTTTTAGTATATTATAGAGAAAATATATGACATATTGCTTTTAATCTAAAAGGAATTTTCCATGTAAAGACTTAGTTTTTGAGTGAGTCCTGAATTTCTGAGGTTTATAACAGAAGTGACAGGAAGGATTCTCATTAGGGATGACAAGCCTTTGAAGTTTGCTGGAAACTTCTTGTTTCTCAAATCTTGTCAGATCTAAATATTTTAAATTTACATATTAACATTCAAAATAATATTTGTGTTACAAAAAGTGTCAATTGTTGAATTGACAGGTTGACTCCTCCTATAATTTCTGTTTCTTTCAAAGAAATCTAAGACATCTTGTCTTTAAATAGACCTCACAAATGTGTTCATAGACCTCCTGTATATATGACCCAAGACTGGGATAAGCTAAAGCAAAATCTTGAATTACTTCTACTTAGATTGTTTTGAATTTTATAACTTACAGAGAATTCATATTGCCCTTTAAATCATCCCTCATGCCAGATGCCATATATATCTTCATTTTACAAATGAGAGAATTGGGACTGACAGAATATGAATGACTTATCTAGGGTCACTCAATTAAGATGTGGTGAGATCTGCTCAAAGCCATGATCATATTTAGGTATACAGATTTATTCAGTATCAATTCTTATCTGATTATATACAAGTCAATTAGAAAGTTTGTACATTGCAAGTCCAGGATTAAGATTATACTAGTAACCTTTGTATCTGACGTTAAACATATGATGTACAGTAAACTAACAATATACATCACAGGGTACAAAAGTGGGAAAGGAATAATGAATGGTTTTGTTCAGAGTGTTGGAACTATGCTCTGACATAGCTAGTCCTATTCTAGAAAGATAGCTTTGGCTTACAACTGATGTGATAAAATTTTGAGAAATTAAAAAATGTCTTTGGTAGTAATAAAATTAGTTTGAAACAGTTTAGTTTTAGAAGAAAATTCTGCTACCAGTTGACAAATGGTTGGAGAGCCAATTGGAGGAGGAAGGAGTTCTGAGATATCCCAGAGGACTCATAAACATATTTGTTATGGAAGGATGTAGAGTTCAAACTGATTTCTTGGCAAGTAAAAAATGTGACTCCTCATTGACCCATGATGCTATTGCAACAGTGGCTGGTACTTCTCTACAACACATAGATACATGTGGTGTGCGATTTGAAGTATGTCTGAGGATTTTCTGACACAAGGATACAATTTGCTTAAGATAACCTTGTTACTTCTCTTTCCAACTTTGCCCATTTATATCTCTAGAGACTAACAGGTGCTAATTCACTTAATAGATATAATAGCACCTCAAATAAGATTATTAATCTGGAACATGTGCTACAGATAAAGGCTGTGTTTCAGAGGGCAAGGAGCAAACATGGTGTGACATTTTATCAATATCAGCCCAAGTGGAAGTATTCATTGCTCCCTTATCAAGGCCTGGTAAAAAACATAGTCTGACACATGGTTCACGATGAACAAGCAGTAGCATTTATTGCTATTATCTACTCTTCCTAAACAAGACTTTTGTAAACTTACCACTCCACACATTTTCTTTAGTTAATCTTTGGTCCTCTGATTTTGTAAAACCTGCAGTTTCATGTATCCAGGAAAACTCTCCTTTCAGAATTAGACAAAGACACATAGCCTCTTGAAAAATGTTGTCATTCTTCTAGCAGCCAAGTGGAAAGATTTGTGACAGAGTCACATAAAGCTTAGGGACAAATGACTGAAGACTTGCCAGCCTTGAAAGGATTACTATCCAAACCTTAAATCTCTAATGTGGTTTTTCTAACCACTTTAGAGGTTTTATTCTTCAAATGTGTTTATGATTTAGCACCGACCTTCACATCACACCATTATAAAATATCTGAGATTACATATAATCTGTCAAAAACATCATGCTATTTAAAATAATTCTTCTGAAAGTTATTTGCCTTTAATTTGTATAGCAGGTATGCATGAAATGAAGTACAGCAGATCTCCGTGTCTGGTAGCCTAACAGTGAAGCATTTCTCATATTAGCCCCATAAAGGATTATAACAAAGCAAAGTGAGTTTATTTATTCCATATTCTTTAAAAGTTAGCTTTACAAGGGCTATTGGTCTTCTAGAGAGAACTGTGTAGCTTGAAGTACATGGCTGGTATATGAGCCTGATGACCTCACTTTTCAGACATGTTAGGGAGCACCTCTAAAGAAAGCAGTTAGGAGTTAATAATGCTGCAAAGATCAAGCTTTTCTAAACAATGAGCCACAGTTCTAAAATACATCGATTATTCAGGATAAAATGCATGCCATTTTCTCTCCATTACTTGATCACCTTATTTGATCTTAAAAGCATCTAAGTAAATTCTTAAGATTTTAATGGATGTTAAATATTTAAAGAAAGGTCATTTATTTAGAGTAAAACTTTGCATTATCTAATGTATTTGACATATACAAAATAAACCAGGTTGTTATAATAGATTAATAAATGAATATTGAAATTTTCAAACATTTTATTCAGAAAAAACCCACACTGTGAATGCAATGCAGAATGAATGCATGAAACTGATACTCTCTGGAGCACAGTTAACATCCAGTATGTTTCTTGTCCATTTATAAAAAACGACAAAGTGAACACTAGGAATTCAGTAACTATAGTGCTACTTTTAAAAAGTAAAACTTAAAATAATGTATTATAAAATAGAATACATATTTTGATATAAAAGTGAACATGCTGAAAACAAGTGGGTTTCATATATTTAGGGTAAGACAGAATTTCCATGTTATATTTTGTACTGTAGACACTATAAGACAGACAGAACTTTCAGTCTGAAGTTTTAAGCATTCAAGGGTGAAATGTTTGAAAATAAGCCCTGAGAACAAAGTGCAAGTCAGAGTCAATTAACCTTGTGGGTAGAAGAGTCAGTGTGGACCACCTTGTGGATTTCACCACTCGTGAATTATGGCAAGTGGTCATCAATATAACCATCATCAATACTGGGAAGGAATATGAATGCACTTTGGAAATGTTAGGGGATTGTTTGATAAAATAATACTATAAATTTTACTTCTATAAAAATTAGATGGTAATAACTCACTGCATTGGTCCTTTATCTTGTGTTTTTTTAAACAAGACATTACATACATACAAATGTGTGTGTGTGTGTGTGTATATATATATATATGAGAGAAACTTGGATACTAAAATGTGTGTTGATATATGTATACGTATACATACATATACACATATGTGAAAAGTAAGACTTGTTATATAAATTTTTAAAAATTATTTAAATGTGCGTAAATGATTTCTGTCAATTTCATTTAGGAAACACACACCTAATGCAGTTTTGTTAAACAAGCTGTATAATAGTGGAAAATTTCAGTGAACCAGAGTGGAAAAGTTGTGACAAAAAATAAAAGCAAGAGTGGATTCATTTACTTTATATTTTCTAGCCAATGACAGTTCAAGTATTGGTCCAGCATCACACAAATACATTTTCTAATTTTTCTTTTTCTGAACCTACTGCGGTTCAGTAGGAACCCAACATTTCCTAGTATACATGTAAAATGTTTATGGCAATATATATGTTTGATAGGCCCTTTAGAATAATTAAATATACTGTATACATTCTATTTCATTAATAATTATATACAGCATTTATTATTGGTAACTGACTTGTACATTACTTATGTAAAAAATTAACATACACTAAGGAAAATAAGGCATACAAATAGCAGAAGAAAATACCCAAGGTCTGAATTCAGCCCCAGTAACTCAAAATTTAGTACACTGAGTATGCCACAGAATAGCTTCTCTTCATTTTGTACAGTCCACAATTGAATGCTTCACTTACTGAGAATTTACCATCCTCAAGATCTATGGTTTATATGTTGTTTCTATTCATAAATTACATGTGTTTAAAATTCATTCACGTTCATACTATTTTTTCTATTTTTCTACTGTAAGTATTCTGTGACTATCATCAATATTCTAAAATGTTTGCAAAATAAATTAATCAATTAGAATGAACTGGCTTTGATAATTGAAATGCTTTTTCAGAAGTGTGAAGAACTCACCAGAATCTGTATTCTTCCTTAGTGAGTGATACATTTAGTGAAGTCACAGTATTAAAAATAAACATCATTGTAAAAGCATCAACTTTATCTTTGGACAACACACTGCAAAAGTGTATCTGTGTACCTGTAATTTAAACTTTCTAATTAATATTTCACATGCAATCTTATGGTCACTGACTTAATAACTAAATTTCTGTAGTACTTCAATATTTGAAAGTATTTTGTTTATGAAAAAATCCAAAATATTCAGTTCCATGGTTTTTAGTAGGATATAATGGATTCAGTTTAATGAAATTTTGAAAAGTGTGCTGATGTCATTTTTGAAACACACATGGATTTCCTGTACAGAAACATATTGCATCATTAAGAACTTAGTTAATACCTAAGATGCAATAGAAAAGCAAAAAGAAAGTCATCTGTGGCTGATACACAAAATGATTTTCTAAACAATTGACCACTGTAATTGCTCATGCAGTGGAAAACATACAGGTCTTAAAGGGTACTATTCACATAAGATTAGAGTCCTGGAGGACTCTTTCAAAGAAGAAGGAAAACCAAGGGAAGGAATTGACTGAATCACCTCTCTTCACTCCGGTTTGAGTCTTGATGGGAAGCAGCTGAGTGATACAGACTTGGGAGGAGATGACACCACATGAGGCAGAAACATCTGAAGTGCTCAGGCTCCCACCACCGACTGCTGGCATATGTAAACTGAGTTGGAGTCTTTGAAAGCTCATGATGAAGTGCTCAGACAGCTCAGGAGCAGATGTTTCACTCTCCTATCATCCATGTTGAAACCCTCATGCTAATTAGGAATGTGGACAAATGTCACATATGGATTCAAGTGGAAATTTCTGAAGGATATGAAGTACAGATTCTGCATCTGATTGAAAGTGCTCAATGTGAAGCAGAGAGAAGAAATCACCGTGTATGGAGATTATTAAGGCATAGTCAATAGTTTTAGGGGTACCTTATTAATTTTATTTTATCAAGGTTTATTGCTAACACCTGGCTTTATTTTTTGAAGACTGAATTTTAATAACATAGAGCCAGTCATCACATATGGGTGAAATGGTAATGCTGAGAAAGCTTGTGGTATGTAAAGAAATAGTTATAACCAAATTCTCACCAAGGAAGCCAACCAGTATGTCCACAATAACCATTTTTTTAACTGTCTTTATTTTCCTTATATATTCCTAATTACTTTTGGGTTTGTTAAGCTACAGAAAGTATTAGTTAATTGTTTTATTTTTAACTACTGCTTTTCTTTTTTTTAGCAGAAATTGCTATTTCTGCTATTTCTTATAAGCTCAAGAAACATTAGCAGAATCCAAGGGCATCACAATAAATGATATTTATTATGTAGGCAGGTATTATTGTAGGTGAGACAAAACTTTCTATGTTAGGAAATGGTCAAACTTGAAAAATGTATAATGTAAAGTCTTTGACACAGCAGGCCTATGATTGTGCAATATAAGATAAAATGAAATAACATTATATGGATGCAAGGTTACATTTGGGAATAAATATGTAAATACAAATACATGCATACAATAACAATGGATAAAAAAAGAGGCCATGAATTTAAAGGAAGGGGTATGTGTAGGTTTGGAGTTAGAATAAGGGAGTGGTCAACGTTTAATTAAAACAAAAAAGTGAGCTTTCCATCTAACAGCTATAGTCAATGATCTGTGTGATCATTCTTTTCAAACATTCTCTCAGTAAGTTCTCTTGGCATGACCATAAAAATCTATTTCAAACCCTTCCATATCTCTGTCAATACTGTCCTTGAACCTCCCATCAGTCTCCTTAAGACTAATGCAAGCAGCAGCTTTTTAAAGGGTCACTATATCAGCTGTCCCTTTCTGTGTGTTTCTTTTCTGACCTCATCCATCCTCTGAAACAGCAAAAGCTGAAATGTTCAGGCAAACTCCTCTTCTTTTGAGAATATATCACTGCCATCCACCAAACACAGTGAAGTGAAAAATTCTCAACCATAGTTTTACAGCTTTAAATAAACCATCCTCTCGCTGCTTCATGTCACTTCTTACCATCTTTCATTCTCCTGGTATCTTTGAACCAAGTTACAACAGCCTTCTAAGTGATTTTGTATACCGTGTGTAATAAGAAACCTGGACTCTGACATCAGCCATGAGCTTTGTGCACAAAAGTCTTTTTTTTCATATGTTTTTGAATTTCTTTTTCTTATAATGTACACTTGGGGTAAAAACTTCTCAGGCAAGTTGATTTATGAATTATTGTGTAACAAATGACTTCATATTATAGTGACTGAAAACCTGTTTTCTATGTCACAATTTCTTTAGGACAGGGCAGGCTTAGTTCATGGATTTGTTGAGTCCTTGTGTCTCAGAGCTTTCAGCAGGTGTATAGCTAAGATATCAGGTAGAACTATGATATTCTCAAGAGATTTCTGGTTGATGGTCTACTGTAAATGCACAAATGTACAGCCTTCATATTACTATCAAGTATTGAATAGAGTTTCCTATCACATATGCTTTTTTATAGTGCTGTTTGCAAAAGAATTGCCTTATTTCAGGGTAAGTCATCCAGAGAAGGGAAGAAGAGTACTAACAGAGAAGGTAATGTCTTTTGTAACTCATTTCAAAGTTCATAGTTACTTCTGCTGTGTTATATTGTCTAGAAACTGGTCGGTGAGTCTAGTCTAAGAGTATTGAGTACTGGGACATGGGTTTTACTATGTTGAGACAACAATATCAGTCAGTTCTAGAGATTCATGTCACTTGCACATGAAGAGTTCTAACATCCCAAAACTTCCAACAACCTAACACTGGATCCTATCTATAGTGCAGGGTCCAGAATCTCACCATTTAAATCAGGTCTTTGAGAAGATGAGGCTCCTAACTATAATTATTTAAATGGTGTTTGTTTGTTTGAGCAGAAGACTATGAAACTTAAGACACAATATCTGTTCTCATCTCCCCACATGTATTTAAAATTCATACACTGATGCAACAAGTGTAAATAAAATAACCCTACAGACATTTTTCTTCTCACATCAAGGGCAGTGAAGACACTGAGGCATGGAGATTCTGAAATCTACTCAGATAAATGGAAGAAAATCCTTGACTACTTTCAATACCTACAACATATTTTGTCAGGTGATCGGCTCTGCACCAAGCCACTAGTCCCAGTCTCTGATTTTCTAAAAGGTAATTGAGTATCTTTGTTAGAGCATTCTTTGGATGTAGAATTGTTGGATGCATCTGAATTTGAATTTCTTGTTCTAGCTCTGTCTCTCTCAATCACTGCTGGTATCATTTTAAAGAACACATTGTGGACTGCTAGTGTGTTTTATGAAAGATTGCATGAAGAACATACATCTAGAAGTACTGCTCAAATTGAGCCCTCCACAATATTGAGCCCCTCCTAAAAATGACTGAAAGGCAACACCTTTAATATGATCCTATAGCTTAATTGAGATAATAGGTCAGGCCCATTTTTAATCTCCTGAAGCCTATTTGGCATGATAAAAAACTACTTTGAGACAAGCCTAGAAAAAATTTCAGTTATTTTTTTTTTAATGTGAAGCAGTGGGATCAGTGTGTGGGGTGTGTGTGTATGTGTGTGTGTGTGTGTGTGTGTGTGTGTGTGTGTGTGTGTGTGTGTGTATGTGTGTATACATGCACATATATTGTATGCCTGTGAAGGCCATAGCACAAACTCAATGTCATCATAAAGAATGGCCATCTCCATTTGAGACAGAGTCTCTCGTTGGCCTGGAGTGCCTCAATTGCACTGTCAACTGCCAGTGAGGCCTGGGAATCCTCTCTGTCTATCTCCCTTGTGCTCAGGCTCTGAGGTCAGAGTTCCATGCCTGTCATATTTTATATACTTTTCAAACATGGAGCCCAGGTCCTTGTGCTTGAAAGTAAATACTTTACTGACTCAGCCATCTTTTGAGCTTTGTGCTGAGGTTTTAAAATACACAGTTATGTCTCAGCTTCAAATCATTCTTTTCTGTGTTTCTAGTGTTCACCTGTTCTCAGAAACCATTTCTTTATATTTTAACATCATGTGTTGTGAGGAGATGCTTATTCTTCAAAAACAAAGTCGCAGCCCCCTCTCTGTGCCTTATCTTACATTCAACTTCCTGAAGAAACTAAGTAATAACTCAAACACATTGCTCCATAAGCTTCTTAGTTGGTTGCTCAGTTTTTCATCTATAGTTTTTACAATTCCTATAACTGGCCACAATGTAAATAAGCATTCTAGCAATACAGACTGAGGGCCCTCCTTCTCCAAGTCTTGAGAAAAGCATTGTCCAATTTTTATGTGTACCTTCACTGGAAGAAGAATTAACCTGATTCCATAAACAATGTGCTGAAAACATTTTCACTTTCATTAACACTGACTGTAAGCTCACTGCTAGTCCAAATCTTTACCAACACCCTGGATATTTCTTTTGGTTGCATTTTGATTCTAGGTGTATAAACATGAACTAGATACTTGTCCACCAGACACTAAATTATGTAGAAGTATCTGTCAGCAGATGAAGAATTGTTGAGGAACTTGTGAGCATGGCCAACCAATGTTTGGTTTAACTTGAGGCCCACCCCTCGAGAGGGAGCCCATGCCCTACACTGTCTGGATGGCCAGGAATTGGAGACTGGATTACCTAGAGACCTAAGGTAGAACCAAAAATGACTGGCGTGTGTGTGTGTGTGTGTGTGTGTGTGTGTGTATTCTGATATACTCATAATGCCCTGTCCATTCATGATTGGATAGGCTTCCTCTGGCAGCAGATGGGAGAGTGTACAGATACCCATAGCTAGACATTATGCAGAGAGATTCTAAATTACAAGTTTCCTTTGGGTCTTTCTCCTAGGAGATCCAGAAAGACCATGGAATTGGGGAAGAAAAGACTATTTGAGTCAAACGGGATAGGGGATTCCAGGAGAACATGGCCCACTGAATCAACTGAGCAGGGAGCATATGGGCTCACAAAGACAGAAGCAGCAAGCACAGGGCCTGGATGAGTCTGCACCAGACCCCCAGCAGAGATGCTATAGCTGTTAACTTGATGTTTTTGTGAAACTCCTAACAGTGGGGCCAGGTATGTGTCTGACTCTTTTGCCTGCCCTTGAGACTCTTTCTTTCTACTGGGTTGTCCTGTCCAACCTTCATATGAGGGCTTTCGCTTTGTCTTATTGTATCAAGGTTTGTCCTGTTTTATGGTCTTCTTTTGGAGACCTGTTCTTTTCTGAAGAGGAAATGGAGGGTAAGTGGCTCTGATGAAGGGGGGAGGGGAGAGTGGGGAGAGGGGAGCTAAGTGGAATAGAAGGAGGAGAAACCGTGGTTGGGATATATTGCATGAGAGAAGAATCTATTTTCAATAATAGTGGTAGTAGTAGTAGTATCTCCATTAAAATAAGTGGACATTTGTGAACTGCTGTCCAGAAGTTGGACACTTCACTAGCAATGAGGTTCCTCATTCATGTGTCATGACGCATGTCCTCATTGTTTGTAGGAGAGAGACATAAGGTCCTAACCATAAATATCCCTGTGTATCTTATATCCTTATGAGTAAATATAACAAAAGAAAAGCCCAAGACAGAGCCTCAGAATGTCAACTGTTAACATAGTTTATTAGCAGTACCATAGTACATGCAACTATATGTAATGAATTACCACATTTTATTTCATAAGCATATTGAAAATATGTTTAATCATATACTTTGGGTGAATAATATGTGTAATAAATCAATAAAGCATATTTATATTTTTAGTGATATATTTTGGGAAAGATATTTAAATTAATTTCCATTCATATTTTACATATATTCACATATCAAACACTGTTAAATTTACATTTATATTTCACTATAAGTAATCCCATAAAGAATATGTATTCTAACTTCAAACTAATTTTTTAGAAGTATAATTTTTTACAATCAATACCCTTTGTTAAGTGGGCTCAAATAGCTTTAAATTATATGGGATAAAGATTATATGGGATTTACAGATGACTACAAAAATACATCTGTTAAAACTAAAATTACTACAAGATATGTTTGTTAAAAGTTTGAAGTGCAGGGCCCGGTGAGGATGGGAACAGGAGGGTTTGGGTTGGTGGGGGGTGGGGTGAGAGAGGAATTGAAGAGACCATTGGAACTGGGGGACATTTCTGGGGTGAGATAGAAACCTAGTGCTATGGAACTCCCTGGAATCTATGAGGGTGACCCTAGCAAAGACTCCTGCTCTAACTTGTGGCCCACAGGAGGGACCCCATGCCTGACACTGCCTGTAGGGCCCAAAGACCTAGAACAGAACCAAACAAGACTACCCCCACAAAAAAAAAAATCAATGTAATGATACCTAATGATATTTTGCTATACTAGTAGATCAGAGTCCAGCATAATAGTCATCAAAGAGGCTTCATTCACTGACTGATGGGAGCAGATGCTGAGATGCACAGCCAAACACTAGGTGGAGTTTGGGGAATTTTCCAGAAGAGTGGGGAAGAAGCATTGTAAGAATCAGTGAGGTCAAGGACACCACAAGCACATGGCCCATAGAATCAACAAATTCACAGGGGCTCACATGAAGGAATTTGAGAAAGGTCGCATGCTCCTTCTCCCTGTTCCTGCCTGCATGGTAGATTCGCTCCCGGTCAGATCAGAGGACAACTTCTGCTGTCTACTCCGTTCTGTATTCGTGAGTGTATTTCCTCAATTTATATCTTAATAAATTCTGTTACCACATGGATTGATCATAATAGTGCTGCAATTGGTCCAGCCTTCCTGATATGACTGTCACCGTGTTCACATTGGTAAATGCTATGTCCGTGGGCATTGTCAAGGTGCTTTTCACTGCAGTGTGTATCTGCCACAAGCAAAAACACTTTTACTTCATTTCTTTTTTTTAAAAAAAAACTTATTTCTTTCCTTTCTTATTGTTTTCAAAACAATATATTTGATCAAAAACATGTCAAGTCAATTCATATATTTACTTTCTCTGCACTGTGGTGTGAATTGTGTTACCAACATATTGCTTATAGAAATTTTTCTTATTATATATAGGTTTGTAAACTCAGAGTTGTAATGAATCTAAAGAAATAATGTCAACTCAAACCACTTTGTGCTACTTTTCTGTGTAATTCATCTTTGGAGTTTCAAATAAAACTCTGTAGCACTGTAAATAAAACTCCCAGGATCTAAGCAAAGACCCCAATGGGTCCCATTCCCTCATAGCTAAAGGAATCATCTATGATCTTTGCTGACACTTTATGGGTCTGCCCTTCTTCCCTCCTAACCACCTGTAAATCCCAGTCCATTCAAAGTGCCCCCTTCTGAATCTTTAGCTGGGGCTCTATCTGTTTCTATATTGAATTTATAAAGGATGTGTTGACATGATCTTAACAAAAACTCTGTTATAGCAAGGGAGAAACTAGGAAGAGGAAAAAATGAGTTTCTTTGTTCAAACCAGAACAAACCAGATGGTTTTATAAGCTACAGTAACTAAATAATATATCATTGATTCCAACGTGAATAATAAAGGTGTTCAGAGACTGCTCGCCTCATATGTGAGGTTTTAGTTTCCAATATCTAGCGATCTGGAAACCTGCCATGGTAATAATTACTTCATGTGGGTCACAAACCACTTCAAAGCAAAGCAATGATACAGTAGAAGCACTTTGAAGAACATTTCATGAAACTGAATAAATGGAACATAAATTCATATCTTATTTTATAACATCAAAGATCATGTTTGTTCTTAACACTACTGTTGCAGTGGACTGAATCCTTTTGTTACAAAAAAAAAGCCTTCTCAAATTGATAGGGAACTGTGCTATATTGCATTAGCCACCCTGTAATCAGGTTCTGGTCTGTTTCTTTAGTGAAATATAAGGTTTAAAAAATGGTGCATGAAACAGTTTTAAAGTTTATAGAAAGGCAGATTGTGTTGCTTATTATAGAAATCTTAAGCTGACAACTTATGCCATTAATTTAATAATTTCTCTTGAAATAATGTTTAAGTGTAGAGTCTATTCTTATTTGAAATACAAGAAAGTAAACAAATCTATGACTTTCTTGAAAGAGTGCTTCAGTATTTATACTATCAAGAAAAGTACATCAGTTCCTAACACGGGCTGGAATTCCATCAGTTTTCTCATGCATCCCATGATGGCTCTGCTGTGTCTAGTATGTAAATGAGAAATGCAGATGAGGAAGGCAGGACTTTGAAAACTAATGTCCAACCAGAAAGAAATTCAACTCAAAAGATAAAATCAAATTAAACATAGGTGGTCAAATAGAATCAACTTAGGAGACAAGTTTTGGCCAGATTATCACATAATTTTAATATTTTATTTGTATGGAAGTCAGTTTTCCTGTATTTAAAAGGAAAAGAAAATGAATAGCTGGAAGTTTCTTATTCTTTTGAAGGAATGTTATTTACTTTATTTAGTGTTTTAATTGAATGTGAATGTTCAGCTCTCTTTTATTTCAACTCTCTGCCTGGAATTTATCTTATTTATGAGTTCAAATTGGACAGCTATGAAGATTGCTTTTCATCTATTGCATAGACTCTTGCACAAATTCCTAAAGGTCTTATAATAAAATACCCAGATTTAGATATTGGGGTAAATGCTGAAAGATCAGAGAGACAAAGGAACAAGCCTCTAGATAAACATCTCACCACTACCCAATCCTCAGGCTGAATGGAAGGTGAGATCCTGTCTCCACAAATCCTCAGACTGCAAGCCTCTGAGTCTTTAGCAGAAAAAGCTTTATTTAGTTCCTGTCTCCTCATGCCTTATACACTTTTCTCCACCCAACCATATCACTTCTTTCCATGTGCTGGGATTAACGGCATGTGTGTTCCCAAATACTGGTAACAAAGGCATGAGATCTCAAGAGCTGGGATTAAAGATGTGCCACCACTGCCTGGCTCTGTTTCTCTCCAGAATGAGTCAATCTCATGTAGTTCAGGGTGGCTTTGAACTCACAGATATCCAGATGGATCTCTGCCTCCTGAGCACTAGTATTAAAGCTGTGTGCCACTACTGCCTGGCCTCTATGTTTAATCTAGTGGCTGGTTCTGTCCTCTGAACCTCAGGCAAGCATTATTTGACATATTTTTTATTTACCCTTTTTTGTCTAAAATAAAAAAGGCTATAACTCATATAATAAAAACTATATACAATAAGTACAATACATATATACAATATATACAGTCAAGAATTACATTAACAATGTCCAGTTCATTAATATTTTACAGATTCAGAGAAAATAAATACTCCATTATGAATCCTATTTTGATGAGTCCAAAATGTATCTAAATCACATTCTGTCCTAACTTGTATTACCAACTTAAAATTATCTTTTGATGTCTTTTAGACTTACACACTTTACACCTCTTTAGAGAGTTTCTTTTCTGAATTTGTTAACAAGGCAAACTCTAACTATAGCTATCTAGTCTTCAACTTCATCAGAGACCCAAGAAGGAAATAATATTACTGCAGTAAGCAGAAAGTGCAAGTAAGCAACTTCCAAAACATGTCAGAAATGATAGAAACAGCTGGCTGGCTGGACAGTCACCCAAGGTTCCTTTGCAATGTTGGAGCATCCATCTTCAGCATACAGGCCTAGCATATCTGACAGACTTTTCTGTGAAGCAGTATTTTCTGAAGAGTCTTCTTACCTTGTCTTGGAAAGGTTTGTCAGTCCTTTCTTTTGTGTCCTGCTTGTCCATTTTGGACAGCATGCTGACAGCAATTGAGGCAAGCACATTTTCTTGCCCAGTGACTAGCTTTTGCCACAAAGAAAGTAAACTCCATATGGAGTTTCTTCTATGCCTATTATCTTCTCTGAAGTAGATTAGTGCTGCCAGGAGCATACATGTCTCATTGTCATAAAAATAAAATCTATGTTATTAAAACATCTTAAATGCCATAACCTGTAGATCTGTGAAGTGTTTGAAGATGACCTGTTTATCTAAAATATATCTGTTTGACCTTGAAAACATGCCTGATATGACTATAAGTTTGATTATAATGACTGACTACTAACTTTCATTTCTTTATATCCTAATTAGTTGGTAATAATAACTTTCAAGGACTAGTAATTTGCATTACATTGTTAAATGAATTTTATCGGTACAATAAATTGACAAGAGTGGAAATATATATACAGTATATTTTAACAAAATTAATCTCAAATTTGTATCAATATACAAAATTTGTATACAATATACAAAAATCCAATCCCGTGGTTGCTTTTTAAAAGTAGATTCAGTAATCTACCATTTTATCTTATCATATCCATATTCTCCTCCCTTTTTTTTCAGAGTAGATTTAATATTCTATACCTTTTTCCTATTATTTCCTACCTACTTTTCAAAGCAGATTCATAATTTACTTCTTATCTATATCCCCTTTTTTTTCTTTTTTTTCAAACAAGAACCCTGAATCTAATCTTTGTTTAGCCTTTTTTCCTGACCATTATCAATTAACAACTTGTAACCAGCCATCCTAAACAATAACAATAATCCATAATTCATTGAACAAACAAAGAACATCCACCCCACTTCTTGTGAATGTGGGCTTCATGTTCTTAAAATACGTCCTGCTGTCTGGGGAGACACCTTTAGGAGATCATAAAAAGAAAATTTTGGGGTTATTTATCAAGTCGTGGGAGAGTTAACTATATCATTTGTTGTCCAGTCTCTGCATAATGGGAAAGTGCAGGGCTTGTCTCAAGTTCTGGCTAGAGTAGTCTGTGAGGCTGGATCATTTCAGCTAGCCATCTCAAATTTGTCTTAAGTAGTTTGAAGTCCGAAGCCGATCTTTGGGTGGTGTTTGTCAGTTTAATGGCATTATCTTAGTCCATGTAGAATCATCATTGTGGGGGTCCCATCATCTATTTTGGAGACTTCAAAGGATGCTGTTAGGCGTGGTCATGGTTCACTGTAGAAAATCCTTTTCTTGGGACTAGTTTTCTGGATGATTTGTTCTTTTTGTTCAGATGTTTCATTTGTCCAGTGTTCTTCAGATTCCCTAGCCTTAATTACCCTGAAAGACAAATACAAAACCCTTCCCCAACCCTAACTTTGGGGAGGTTCCCTTTTGGCAAGTTATATCTGTTCAAATGAAAAGCATTTTTCAGTCCTATAAGTTAGTTTAGATTGAGTGGTCATGCTGATTGATGAACTATCACCTCTTCTAATTAAGAGATCTCTCTTATTCAAATCAAGCCTTTATCAATTTTGATGGTATCCATAACTTTTCTTCTCCTGTGGAAACAAAAGCAAAACCTCATCCCCAACATAACACATATTCTGGCTTCTATTCTGAGGTCAGCACATCTTTAAAGTATACAGGCTGATTTGATTCTGTAGTTCTTTTCTATTATCCAATGTCTCTCTGTAGCTGTTGTTCCTTTCTCATTAGCATTGAGAAAATTCAAAGTTAATAAAGCATTATGTAATCTATTTCTTGGGGTCTTTGTTACCCCTTTCTGTTTATTTAGCATATCCTTTAGAGTTCAATTTGATCTTTCTATGACTGTTTGGCCTGTAGGATTGTGTGGTATACCTGTGCTTTATATTGTATATAAATATAAACGTGCTGTATATAGCAATAAGCAGAAAATGGTTTCATTTTACCAGAGACATGCTGGAGCATTGTCAGTCTTAATTTGTACAGGTATACTCAGGATGACCATAACTTCTAGTAAATGTGTGATTACAGAATCAGCCTTTTCAGAACTCAGAGCAGTTGCCCATGAAATCTTGAATAAGTATCAGTGGTGTGGTGTACATATATTAATTTTCCAAATTCTACCAAATGAAACACATGCCTCTACCAGATTTCATTCCTTTGAGTACCCTTTGCATTACTTCCTGCAGATAATGGAGTTTGATTGTATAATAACAAGTTGGACATTTTCTTATAATTTCCTTGGCTTGTTTACAGGTTATGGAAAAATCCTTTTTTAAACCCTTATTATTGACATGATGTTTTTTTATGACATTTCCTACCAATAGTTGATCAATCTCATCATTACTTTGTGCTAGAAGGCCTGGCAGACCTGTATGGGATTGGATTTATGTTATATATAAGGGATGATTCCTATTCCTTATTATTTCTTGTAACTGAATAAATAAGTTAATTCTGACTCACCAGGGATAAATTCAACAGTTTCAATGTGTAAAACCACTCTTTCTGCATACTGAGCATCAGTAACTATTTTGAGAGGTTCCATAAAATCCATTAACACTATCAGATGCCATCATAAAATGCCATTAATACCATTCACTAATCCCTCTGTCCTTTGATTCTCAGGCAAGTTTTATTTGATACACAATATATTACCACAATAAACTCCCAATACTGTCAAAAACATGTGAAGCATCAACAACAGAGGAGAAATTTGATTTGGTCTCATGGTTTCAGAAGTTTGCATCTATGATTGCTTTGTCCTATCACTTTAGTATGGTGGTAAGGCAGAACATCATAGTGGAACACTGAAGGAGAACAGACTGATTGACCTGATGCTATCAAGACAAGTGAAAGAGAGAGAAGGAAGGGTCTGGGTCATAGTTTTCCTCTCAAAGACAGATTCCCACTGATCTAACTCACTTGCTCTCAGTCCAATAGTAGAATGGTTTAAGCACTATTAAATTGTCCTACTAGCTGGAAACCAAGCCTTCAACAAACAAACTTTGAGTGATATTTAAGACTCAAAATAGAATATCTACCATTTTGTTGTAGTTAGAAAAACTAAGTGTTTTATTCAATATTCAACAATGCATTAGATAGTATTTAAAGTTATTGTGCCTCAAGCTTATTTCAAAAATATGCATGAAATTTGCTCAGTGATATAAGTCTTTTACTGTTATGGTATCTTAGCCATTGTTTACACTCAACATTCTACCACAAATACAATTTAATTTAATATGATTTTCTTAAATAATGCCACATTTTAAAAATTCTACAGAATTATTAGCAAAACTAAATTCTTGGTGATTAAAAATACAAATATCTGAATTATTTTGTTACTGCTGCTAATGCTAAGCTTACTCTGGAAGTTACTTCAATTTTTCTTCTTTTTGCTATAATTAAACGTCCAAAAAGTAAAAGTTTTTATCAAAATAGCCCAAAATATAGATGACAGTTGAAAAAAGATCTGCTCATCTTACACTGAATTAGTACAGTACAAAGTAGATATAGTTAGTCAAAGTCAGAACGCAATAGGACCTGTATATTTCCAATGCAGTTTAGAGACTCAGGGAGTGCAAAAGAAGGGTGCTGTGGCATGTCTTTCTGCATGCTTGAATATATGTGGCTCCCACTGGATAATAAATAGAGTTGTTTTGTCCTATGGCAAGAAAGCTTACAGCCAGGTGGGAAATCCAAGCAGAGATACAGAGAGAAGAATGATAGTTGGGAGAGACATCAGCCACTTCTCAAGGAGCAATAAGTTGCCAACAGACTGGTAATGTCACAGACACATGGTAACATATAAATTAATAGGAATGGGTTAATTTAAGATGAAAGAACTAACTAGCAAGAAACTGAAGCCATAGGCCATACAGTTCGTAATTAATACAAGCCTCTGAATGATTATTTTTTTAAGTGGCTGTGGGACCACAGGGTCAGGTGGGACCAACAAACTTACAGCTACAGAATGGGCCCATCGATGTCCTTTCCTAAGATGTAGATGACCTAAAACTCGATGCTACCCTTTGCTCTTCTATATTGCAGAATGACTATATTATATAGAAAAAGAACATGTTCAACCTAGTTAACACAGGATGTTCACTCTATGGTGTATTCCAGAAACTTTCAAAAGGCTTGAAAATGTAAGGAAATACTTGTTCATGGGCATATGAGTAGAGCTGAAGCAGAAAAATTAACTCACAATGTAAATACAAGATTAGCAAATGGTGTACAAAAAGTATTTAAGGTCTAACTGTGTCTTGTGTCTCATTGGGGAAAATAAATTTCATCACCTACGTTAGATGAAATTGTAAGGCTAACCCCTGTGATTCTCATCCTTGCATCTCCTGGACAGTCTGAGCATCTCTCCTTTACAAGTGAATGGAGTCCAGGGAGACAAGGAGAGAGCAGTCCTAGGACATTAGAGGTATTCAAATGACAGATGTGTCATGAACCCATATGGGGACAGTTTTCTCCAGCTATAGGAGAAAGAGGAATTTGTTCTACCATGGCTGACTTTATAGCTAGAGAAGGTCACAACAAACAATGTGTGAGGTAAAAATGACCTTGACTTCACAGAGGCAAGAAAAGCAACCCTCTGTCTCACAACCACAGGAACTTAATTTGATCAAACTATGATGAGCTTGTCTATGTGAATCCACAAAACTGTAAATAGGAGTTTAACCCAATAGACCCTTGATTTCAGCCAAAACATTCAGCCAAAATGCAATGGCGCCAACTCAGACATCTCACCTTCAGATAGCTAATAAAATAAACAAATATCATTTTAAGTTAGTAAATTCATGGCAATATCCAGCAAAAGAAATTTAATATTAGCAAGATTAATTTGGGATTAAACATGATAATATTTGTAATGATTTCTAATATCTGTATCTTCTTGACAAGTTGCAAGCATTCAATAAGAAGTAGCAATTTTGTTGTCCTTGAAACAACTGTTACTCAAAGAAATACTAAAACAAGGAATCTTAGGTATTAAAATATTTATAAATTTTTGGATAACATATCAGGCTAGATGACATGATCTTAAGATCCGTATAATTCAAGGAATAATGAAAGATGAAGGAATGCATTTTTTGCCTTAAAGGGAGAGGATTCAGGTAGCCTATGTTGTTCTTTCAAACTCATAAAATTAAAACTGTCTTATTTATTATCTCCAAAACCTGTTAAATCTGTGTTCCACCTAAAGCTTTTAGAAAATTAGAATATTTAGCCAGGCGATAATGGCACATGCCTTTAATCTCAAAACTGGGGAGGAAGAGCCAGATGGATCTCTGAGTTAGAGGCCAGCCTGGTCTACAGAGTGAGATCCAGGGCAGGCACCAAAAACTACATAGATAAAACATGTCTCAAAAACCCAAAAAGAAAAAAAAAAAGAAAAAGAAAATTAAAATATTTAAAATGTTCATACTCCTTCAAAGTTTGTAACTGGCATTAGTGGAGATATAGACCTTTTTATCTGATATCAGAAAATTTTTCTTAAAATGATGCCATGAAACATATCCTCATTTTAAGGATATGGTGTTAAACAGTAAACACTGTCTACAGTTTTTTTTTTTTTTTTTTTAACATCGACACTGTAACACATTGTATAAATTACACTAACTGCTCTAAATGTCAGTGGGTAGCAGGATGTCCAGCCTGTGACCTGTGGGCAATGACTGTGAATGCATCCAACACATAAGAAGATGGAAAAACCCACTCATGATGCCAAAAGTTTGGATACTCCTGGAAAGTAAAGCTGATGTAAGAAGTAAAGTGTGTATTTCTCTCTGTGTAGATTTAGCAGTATTAGTTCTAATTAATCATTAAAGTGATTCACGGGAGAATTGTTCTCAAGTGTTCCTGGAGGTAGTCATACCTTTATTTTGACATTTCCTTCAATGTCATCTTCCCTGTCCCACTTAACAATAATTGTGGCACAGAACACCATGAACCATGAAGTCTTAGTTCTAGAAGACTGCTGATAATGTGAAGTGATTTTTCAGAGAAATGAGTCATAAAGAAAAGTTTCTAACTGGAAGTGCTTTTTATTACAGACACAAGGTGCACAGTAAGGACCTGGATTTGTGTGTTTGTGTTTTCTTCAGTAACATTTCATTATATTTATAATATCTATGATCACTTAAATTGTATTGTTCTGATAATTTTTGGAAACAATTTGTCACTAAACAAGCTAATTGTATGTTTCTACTGTTTGAATCCTTGAAAACATGAATACTTCAATTCTAAAAAAAATGGTTTATAGGCTTTCATTTATTTAAAAGTAAATTCTCAATTTTTATATTTAAATGCTTATTAAAACATTTCTTTGAAGATCTTAAAACCAGTATATAAGTTTTTGGGTGGTTTATTTGAGCAAATATAAATAAATGTTTTTTCTTTGTTCTGCATGATCCACATCAACACTTCTCAAATGCTTATTGTAAGGAAGGCACTTGGTGGATTCAGTGGCTCACTTGGTAAGACTAAATGGGAAGAGCGGGAAGAAGATTTTGACTAGGACAAAAAAGAAGCAGTTCAATATGAAGATCCCAGTAAAATAACATGGAGATTAAAAAAAAAAGATGTAGTTGTTCTTTGTTGTAGCAATAAGAGGGCAAAACAGATATCAATACTTAGAAAACACCTTTATATTTTTGAAAGAATTATTTCAAGAGAAATAGACACCATTTATTTGAGATGAATCTTAAATAAGGTGGAATCTCTAACGCAGAAAGAAACAGTTTATCACTTAGAAAAAGGTTGATGTATTTTCTGAGATATTTGATAGAAAACAATATCAACTTGTAGATTTAGTTCTCAAAGTGATGATTTTCATTGATAGCACAAATCATCCTATATTCATTGCTATGGAATAGGTATTCATATTTAATTGATATTAGCTGCCAGGGGTCCTTTGATTCTATTCTGCTTACTAAGTTTTATAATCTTTGCCACCTCTGCACATCAAATCCTTACCTTCTGTATTTATTCTAACAATATTTTATTCATTTCCTGATGCTTATCAAGGGGAGTTATAAATTGTGACACTGAGTTAGGCAGAAGTCACAGTCAGCTGCAGTTTTCACCATAACACAGGCCTAGAGTCACCTGAGAAGGTAAAATCATAGCAGAAATAATGTTCTGGTCAGTCTGGTTGGCAGCCATGTCTGAAGCATTTTTTGGATGTCTTTCTGTACACTGTGAATATGTGTTGCTCTGATTGGTTGATAAATAAAGCTGCATTGGCCTATGGCTGGGCAGGATGGAGCCATGTGGGAAACTCCAAGGGAGACAGTGGAAGGAGAAAGGAGAGGCAGGAGAGATGCCATCATGCTGTCCAGGGAGCAGCATGCAATGGCACACAGGTAAAGCCATGGAACACATGGCAACATATAGATTAACAGAAATGAGCTGAGTTTAGTTTTAAGAGCTAGCTAGTAAGAAGCTTGAGCCATAGGCCATGACCATACAGTTCACAATTAATACAAGCCTCTGTGTATCTATTTGGGTCTGAGTGGCCACGGGAACAGGCCAGGCAGGACATAGGAAAACTTTCAGCTACATTTGGCTGCCCAATGTGTTTGCTCGACTTCCCACCTAAAATTTGAAAGAACTTAAAAAGAAATTCTAAATTGAGCTAAGAACAATTTTCTACTTCATGTCTCATGTGGGTTGAGATATAGAGATATCAAGGTACAGAGATGCCGTGGCAGAAAGACATTTGATTGTAAAGGCTGTTGAGTTAAACATATATATATATATATAGAGAGAGAGGTATCTTGACTTCAAAATTTGTGTCTAAGGATATGTTGCATTGAAAAAGAGTTTCTGCTTTTATTTCCACAGATGATGAGAACCTGTGGGCAGCTTCTAGGCTAATATGTTTGATCAGCCAAGACCCCATGAAAGGTCTCCAATGACACCATGGTCTAGATGATCCAACATCCACAACAGCCTCAATGCAATTGGCTGAGGCAATGAAGCCTCACAGACTGCTCCAGTCAGGACTTGACTATAATTCTTAATTTTCTCAGGATCCCCATAACATTGCAAGTACCCTCAATCAGAAGGAAGTAGTAAGAGAAGCTACATCTAAATTCCCAAAATATTGTTTGTAAATGTTTATTTTTATTTAAAGGGGATTGATTATAAATTCAATCTCTTTCTAGAAAAAAGAAGGGGGATATGATATAGATAGGAAAGGATGAAAGGGTAGATTATTGAATCTACTTTTAAAGAGCAACAACTTGTGTAAAGTGTTTACATTGCCATAGATTTTAGTTTATTACAAATTTAAAGTTAATTTGTTATACTGTATGTATATTTCTACTCTTGTTTAAGGTATTATGTTTGTACAACTCATTTGAAATTGTAATGTATAATTAAGAAATGCAGATTAATAATTAGTTATCTATGATAATCATACTTATAGTCATGTTAGTTAAGTTTTCTAGGTATACATAGATATATTTCAGTTAGATAGGTGATCTTCAAACATTTCAAATACCTACAGAATATGGCATTTAAATTGTTTTCAAAACTTAGACTTTCTGGACAGTGAGACACATCTGTTCCAGGCAGCACCTATTTACTTCAAAGAAAAAGACGGACATTGAAGACACTGTATATAGAGTTAATCTTCTTTTTGGCATAAATAGCCATTTGGGCAAGAGGCTGCTCTTGCCTGGACTACTGATAATATGTTGTAGAAACTGGACACACAGGACCCATAGGAAAATGACCACTGAATTTGCCAAAATGGGAAAAATGGATCTTCAGGTTCCTGCTTCACAGAGGAGTCTGCCAAACACTCTACAAGACACAGGGAGAAGCGACTGAAAAACTCTAGGCTTATTGGCTGAAGATGGATGCCCCAATGTTACAGAGGAACTTTGGATGACAGTCTAGGCAGGCAGCTGTCTCTGTCATTTCTAGAATTTTGGAAGCTGTTTAAAATGCGTTTCCTGTTTACTTAGGTTGTTATATCCTTCTGGGGTCTTTGATGTAGTTGAAGACTAGATAGATAGTTATAATTATAGTTTTCCTTAGTTATGATAAAAGAAAAAATAGATATGAAACTTTAGACTCACAAATGTAGGATAGATAGATGGAATGTCTTTCTGTATGCTGTGAATATGTGTTGCTCTGAATAGTTGAAAAATAAAGCCATTTGGCCTATGGCAAGGCAGCTTAGAGGTAGGCAAGAAATACAAGCAGATAGATAGGAAGAAGAAAGGTGTGTAGAGAGAGATGCCAGCCTGCTGCCCAAGGAACAACATGCCAGCAGACTGGTAAGCCTTGGAAAATGTGGCAAAACATGTATTAATAGAAATGGGTTAATTTAAGATACAAGAGCTAGCTAGCAAGAGGTCTGCCATAGACTATACAGTTTGTAAATAATATAAGTCTCTGTGTGTTTACTTGGGTCCCAGTGGCTGTGGGACTGGGCAGGACAAAGGAAAATTTCTGACTACAATACAGATTGATGTTGAACAATCCAGCCCACTGTGGTTGGTACCACTTCTAGGAAAGATGGACCAGATTGGATAATAAAGGTAGCTGAGTGGGAGCCTGGGAACAATGCACTAAGCAAGCTAACATATAGCATTTTTCTGTAGTCTCTACTTCAAGCTCCTGCTTTGAGTTCCTGCCTTGGTTTTGCTTGATATACTGTAACTGGTAAGGCGACCTAACTCCTCACCAAATTGCCTTAGGTCAAGACATTTATCACATCATCAGAAAAACAAACTATAACAGCAAACAAGATTTTCTATGCTGGGTCTGTCATTTGTTGACTGTATAATACTTAGCAAATTGCTTAGTATCTCTGCATATTAAGAGTGATTCTTACTATATACTTCATAGGAGATTGAATATCAAATCCTTGATGAAAAGAGAGTGCTTTTTACTTGTCATGTAATAATTGGCATTTTATTCCTTGTTATTATTCTTATATCTTACAATAAAAAGAAGATATTATACATCTGAATATAGAGTTACTTTTAACTGTATTCTTAACAGGTTGGAATAAAGAGGTACATTTTTTATCTCAATGAGTGAACAATGTAAATCCAATCAAAAGATATTTGCCTTAATTAACTAGGCTACCACACTGTAGATGTTTCCTTGGTTTTGGAGTCTAGAAGTCTGAGGCCTGGATACTAGCATGTCTGATTTCTTTTGAGGCAAATATTTCAGCTTTTAGACATGCCCCCCTCACCATGTGCCTGTGTGATCCGTATGTGTGGGTGTACAGGAAAACATGAGAGAGCTCATAAACACAGTCAATTAACCTTGTAGGCTGTATCTGTCACGGTTGCACTGGGCATCAAGACTGCAGTGCAGGGATTTCAGAATGCCACAACTCAGTACATAATGAAGAAGAATATTGTTGTAATTAAAGAAAAGGAAACTAGGTTGATATTCTCAGATGACAGAACTGTGAGAAAAGCAATGTCTTTCAGGTATCCTTCCATGGTAGTCCAGCATTTAAGACAGTTATCTTCTGCTGTGAAACTCAGCCATTGACAAAAGTCTATATTAAGATGTTGGCAGTGAGGATGTGATGTGAGGATAAGGGCAGATAAGGCTCAGATCTGTTCCAAATGGACATAACTTGACATCTATTTGAGCAAAGGCTGAAGAAAGCGTCTCATCTGAGGTGACTTGGAGATTGCTAGTCTAGATGGCTGGAAGAAAATGATGTAATATCAGAAGTAGAAAAAACAAGAAATAAAGAGGAAAGAAGAGAAGAATGTGCTTGTTTAACTTGCAACTCTTCATAAGTCAACTGACAACTTACTAATTCTTGTGTGCTCTTATTTCTACCCAGGAACATCAATGAGTAGTAAATTAGACATGGTCCTGAATTCAAGGCTACTTTGTTGGTGTTATACTAGAGTCCCCTGCGAAGCCAGTGAAAGAGTTTGGTGTCTCATATATACAATAGGTTATTTGTAGGAATCGTCTATATTCAACAAAAACAAAGAAGCAGGATGAAATATGGAAGGATGGTTTGTTCAATTGTTTCAAATATCACAGATTCACAGAGATTCCTGATGAAAAATAAAGTGTAATTTAAAAAATTAAAATAGTTTAGTTGATTTGTAATTTTTTAAACTGTATCTGAAGAATAATGGAGGCATTTCACATTTAGTGAAGTGATCAAAAATCCACCCACAGTTTTAATAAATAAGAAATAACTGGTAAACAGAGATGATTGTCTCATAAATGAGGGCTCTTTTTTGGCTTTCACCCATCTTCTGTCTACACATCTTTTTTGCACCCATGCATGTGAAAAGCACCAAAGTCTTGCCCCAGACAGCTGCAGAACCACATGAATCTCCCCGGGGAGGCCTGGATTCCTTGACAGATACTCTTTGTAAAATGGCATTCCACAAGGTTCATTGGGTACTTTTTGTTTTACTTTGTTATCTAATAAAAACTCTTTGTGACCCAGGGTGAAAATGGGAGGTAAGTGGGGATTTTATAGCAAAGTGCAGAGAGAGCTCAGGGGAAGGAGTTCCTAACTTCTGTTTAAAATGAACTTGTCAATGGGAAGAGGGTAAGAGCCATTTGTACAGCTGGAGCAGGCACTGTGAGAAAGTCTCCAGCAACTTCATAAACACTCTTGTCTTCGGCCACAGGGTAGTGAGAAATAGAGCATATTTAAAAAAAAAAAAAACAACCTTTCTTTCATTTTTTTTCTTTTCCAATGAATGAATTAATGGAAGAAAACAGAACACATCGCTATTCATGTGTCTCTGAGAACTCTCTTGTTGTCATGAAAGAAAATTACAGACAATTTTCTTTGCCACCTCTTCACATGCACAATAAAAATGGAAGATACTAGGCATATGTTGTTTTGTTCAATGCTTGATAGCTTAGGAGTTTTGACAGTTTAATGATTTTATTAATGACTTTATTTTGTACTAACTAAAAAATTTATGATTTCATTTCAATAGGTTCTTGTGGACACCAAGGAATAACATTGTTAATAGGAAATTCAAGTAAAACCTTTGGGAAAATGAATAGTTTTTCCAGACATCTCGCCCATAAATAGGCAGAAGAAATTACAGAGCATCACAAAGGTGCTTTGTATGTTTGTGGGCTTCTAGCAAATGAAATGGCCTCCTGACTGAAACATATGTGCTTCTCAGTACAGGTAAAAGATTATAGATTATGCTGGGCATGTGGGGATATGCAAATAAAAATAAAACACCAGTATATATATAAATGTGTTTCCACTCACACGGTGTGTGCTTGTGTGTATGTAGTAAAGTGCACACCTATGGAGAACAGAAGGTAACTACTGTCTACATAACCATGCTCAACTTCTTTACCTACATGCTGCTGTGGTGGTATTTTACTTGTACTGAAATGTGATTTTAATTGTATGTTAATAAATAAAGTTGCCTGGGGGTCAGAGCTATTAGAGCCATAGCAAGAGTGTGGCGGTGGTGGCGCACGCCTTTAATCCCAGCACTTGGTAGACAGAGCTAGGTAGATCTCTGTGTGTAAAAAGATACAGCCAGCATTGGAGACACACGCCTTTAATCTCAATCCCAACCATAGAAGACCTTGAAGTCTTTACAGTCAGGCAGTGACGAGGCATGGGTTTACAACCAATGAGAAGGCAGAACCGAAAGTCTTTATAAAGACAAACACACAGGATTAAGGATTTTCAGCTCCATTTTTATGTGTGTATCATGATGCTGTCAATGACATCTAGAAACAAATTATAAACACTTGGAAAAGCACTCAATTAGAGTTGCTAGAATGATTTTCCTCATTCCTTAATAGACACTATTCAACAGGTTGTAGAAATAAAGTGGACTATCAGAGAGGTCACTGTCAAGTTTAATTATCACTTAATTAAATCACTTTAATTATCACTTGCTTCATTTTATTTGGTGCAAAGTCTGTGTGTGATTGCGATGTTCATAGTATTTGCGGTCTGTGGTCTGATTCCCTGAATGCTGTGTCCACAGAGAGCTATCAAACCATCTGTGAATGTTATGATGTTTTTCACCTCCCTTCCTTAACTACAATCTATTTCTCAGATGTCAGTCATCTGAGCATTGTTCTTTATTCATCCTTCATAATCCAACTCAAGTTCCACCTTGCACCGTTCTAGGCTCAAGAGAAGATCATGAAAAAAAAAATAACTATAATGATAAAAGTAATAATTAAAAAACAAAGATGCAGCATTCATGAAGTTTAGTGTCTGTGAGAAACTAGAGGAATATGAAGTAAGCATACAACATTAAAGGGAGGCTTGATGCATGAGTCAAACCACACAGAATAAAGGATATGAGTTGTCTCAAAAAAAAAATAAGCAGTATATCTCTAGAAAGAATGTTTAAAATATTCTAGAATGAAATATTTGAGGAAGCCATGAAACTTTGTGAGAACAGAATGCCTGTTATATGAGGCAAGATAAAACCTACAAGCTAGCACAAAAAGAAAGTGGGAAAGAAAATGGAAACAAGAGGTGGCTTAAGGAGAAGGCAGAGCCAGTTGGACTAGGGACTCGAGAAGCCCTTGTATTGAGTTTAAATGTATGTGACTAGAAGCCACTAGAAGTCTTGAAAGTGATGACTTGTTTTAAGATTTGGAAGACCCCTTGACTTCCAAATATGGAATAGATTAGAAGATGAGGCATGGAACTGGGTAGCCATCTGGAAAGAAATGAAGTAGGAAGATGATAAAATGAATGACTAAGCTGAGAGAGATGAACAATATGAATCTCATCAAATTCAAGATCAATTTTAAAGTTAGAGCCTTGCTGCTACACTATGTGCAGCATGTGAGGTAGGGAGGGCTGCAAAGGAAAACTTAAGGGATTTGTTCATGTACCTCAGGAGGGAGCAGTTCTCTCTCTTTTCCCCCTTTCTTTTCCTCGCTCTCATTTTATCTATGAAAATATTGATTTCATGAGGCATTCTGGTAGGAACTGAGTTCATAGCTGTGTAAACACATTTGCAATTTGAGAGTCAGTGATCACTGATCATCCTGAAAAGGTAAGGGTTTCATTGAATCCTTGAATTCCCAGTGACGTAGAGGAAAGTGTAGAGAAGGTAGGTTCTATTGTTGAACTGCTTGGGTCCTCAAAAACAAAATAAGCAAGAGAAGAAGTCGACATGGAAGTAATTTTAATTGTATCCTTCAAAAGTATAATAATTCATCTCTTTTAGTGACAAGCAAATTCGCTATTGTTATTCTTATGCTCCATATTTACTGAATATGTTTCTAATTTACACTTGTATCAGAAATATCCTTACTGAATATACCATATGCCAAACACACATAACTGCTGAATAAATATCTACTTGAAAACATTTTTGTAATTTGGTGAAGAAATTTTAAAGAATATATTTAGGGAAAAAGTAAATATTACAAAATAAATTAATATGTTGAAATATAATGATGATGTATTTTTCTTCAAATTGAATGTTTTACTTTTTTTCTATAAGTTTCCAATACTTGATATTTATAGCTCAACTGTATTTGTTTGCATCTGTATTAAACCATCTTTGTATTCTATTGCTTCTTTCAGTAGAGACCAGGCCCTATTTCTGTGATGACTTCTGTTTGTGTCACCAACTACCATCACACAGATCCACCCTCTCCATACATAGACCAGTTTGTAAGGACTGACAGTCACAGTCCATTGGTTCAATGAGTCCCTCTTCATGTTCTGCACAGCATATAATAATAAACGCTATAGATAGTCTGCAGACTCTGGGATAGCACACCTCTGCCTGCAGGCAGGTATCTGCAGATGATAGGCTGCAGGTGTTTGCCTGCAGGAACTCATTGAAAGTCAATGCAAATGAGGCCATTTTCTCTAGCAGAAGACATTAACCTGCAGGAACCTTGTAGGCACAGGTGTATTTTGGGACCATAATGGTGTACTTCTTAAACATATGCATAGCACTATACATTAATCATAAATACTAGGTCAACAAAGTGAGGAACACCCAGTAAAGCTGGGGAAAGAGAAGTCATAACAAGTAGTATGGTCCAGCTTGAGAGAATATCTGTGTTCACTCCCTTTCATATAAGCTCCACGTCCACTACCAAACTAGCTCTTATTCTGGCGTGATTGTCAGAAAGGGAAGTTTCAAGAAATGATAAGACATTGTGAGGAACAAAAAAATATAAGAAAGCTCAATGTAATTCATTTGGAATTCTGCTGTATTTTAAGCACAGCAATACTATATTTTAGCTAAACTTCAAAAAGAATCAAAATTTGTATTTTTTGTTCCTGAATTATACAAGTAACCAATGCTAAGCCTCAAGATTCTACAAGGTCACACTGAGCTGCAAATCCAAAGAGGAATTGAAAGAATGTTCCACATTTTCTGATTTTTAAAATTGTTATCACTTTCCATTGCATTTTATCAGTGAAATCTGTAAAAGAATCTCACCTTGATCTCAAACTAACCACTTCATGGTGATCTTTTTCTAAGCAAGACTACTTTTTAGTGTTTTTAGTGCATGCTTTCCTTGGTTGCATTCATGATAACATACTGCCTTAGGATCTGCCATTTAAATTGTGTAAGATTCCCACCACCACCTTTTCTTTTACAGTATCACTTTCCCAACTAAAGAAATGCATTGTCTATTTCCCATACACCTTCTCACCCTTGCCTTCACAACATGTGCTCTGATTGAGTCAAACTATCACAAATCCTTAAAATGAAAGCCTTCTCTGAATGCTCACTGGAAATGAATGCATGTGATTTTTCTTGAAATTTAAGACAGTATTGGCGGTGGTTGAAAAGAACCTACAAGGCCTTAAGCTTATCTTGCAACATTCAAATTAAAATATACATTTGACATTTGGAGGGGATTTAGCTCTGCTAAAGTTTCATATGCATGTGGGTGCTTAATAAATAATTTTTGGTGATGAGCCAGAACCATGCTGTATATAGGGACTGTGCATATGCTCTTTGATATTAATGAAGAAGCATATGTTTAACAACATTTCCCTCAAAGCTTGGGACATATTGCCTCCACCCTTTACTGAGCATCCCCTCCCAAAAGGCATCCTCTTCTTGAAATAGAAGTGCTTTAACATCTAGGAAAGTTCTCCTCTTGCGGTTCTTCTTCATGCTTGCCAATAGTGTAACCTTCAAAAACACAAATCTGATAGTGACTGTGTTGCTTAAAAGCTTTCGAGATCTGTCACAGGGCACCTGGGACCTTTCCCACATTTACAATCTGACTCTTATGCAGTTTTCCTGTCTTGGTTTTCACAGGGCTCCAAAGCAGGCTATTAATAGTTGTATTGTTCACTGTTCTCTCCACACATCATGAATTTTCACACCTCAGGGCTCTTTTTAGTACTATTTAATCAGCCTGGAATGTGTTTTCTAAACTTCTCTACATGCTAAAGTTGACTTAGACCAGGATTGTGTTTTTGGAGCATTATTCCCAGACTCCAGGGCCCTTTACTGCTCCATTCTGATTAATTTCAGTTAATTTCCAAGTAGGCTACTTGGATTTGTACTCACATACTGTCCTGCTTTTTCTGTCCGGAGTGGGGGAATATAGCACAGCCACAGATTGCTAGGTCTACACCATGTCTTTGAAAATATTCCCCTCATCTGCTCAGCTAATTTTGGATCCTTGATCTTATTAAGTAGTTTTAGAAAATAGACTTTAATTTCATGAAACAATATGCTTTTGTAGGAGGAAGTTGAACACTACATATGAATAACATAGTAATTTGTAAAATAATACATGCACAGAAAGGTGAAACATGGTCAGTTATATGAGTTCCCAGGGTCAGGAATAAATATTTTGAACAATGAATATATACTGTTGCAGAGAAGTGGACATGTTTATTTGATGCATGATATTTTTACATATTATAGTATATCCTATGATAATTGCATAGACACATGAAACCCGAAATGATTAAGCTAAGATGATTAGCACATTCTCTCTTCAAATGGTTATATTTTTTGCTGGCTTCTTTTTCTTCTCATTACTTTGAAATATGAAATATTTTTAGAATTATTAGTTACCCTTCTGTGTTGTGAAACACTAGAACATTTTTTTCTATATAGCTTTTCTGTGTAGTGAGTTTAGCACTCTCTGCTATTCCCACAGCCATCCTGTCCACTGGTCACCATTATTCTCTCTAATTTTGAGAAATCTTTTCAATCTTAGACAAAACGACTTAATAACAAGTGAAATTTGTCTCTTTTTGTGCCCAGCTTATTTCATTTAATGTGCTGTTCTCCAGTTCTAACCATGTTTTCAGATTTAACAGAACTTCTTTCTTTGTGACTGAATAACATTCATGTTGTATGGATGCCTTTAAACAAGTTGGTTGGTTGCTCATCTTGGCTATTGTGGACAGTGGTTTGATACAATGACTTGATTTACTTTGAAAACACACCAGGTAGTAGAGTTGTTCGATTTCATGTCGGCTCTATCTTTCATTTCTTGTTTTGTTTTGCTTTGCAGAGAGTCCATATTGTTTCTTATGTGGCTGTGCTAGTCTGCATTTCCCTCTGTTGATGTCATTTATTCTCCCCTTTCTTCATTTCCTCACAAACACTTTTTATTTCACTGTTTGTGTTAAGCTTTTTATTATTTGCTTTTTTCACAAGTTTTTGCTTACAATTTAATGGCCTTAAACTTGTTATGCTAACACCTTAAGTTTATATTTTATTTTGATCTTATCAATCTCTGCTTCTCCCCCTCTGTCTTCCTAAATTCTCCTCAACCCTTTCCTCCTACCTCCCAACTTTATGCTCACTTTTTTGTTATGTTATTTAATTTGTGCTGTTCAGACATTTTAGGAGCATAGCATGAAGATCCTTGAGTCCTCATATCTCTAGAAAAACCAAGAATGTTAAACACACAGGACAGTCTTTCCAATGGGAAAGATGAAAGAACATGTTCTTTCATCCAGAGAATTGTAAATGATTAATTATAAATGATTAATTGCCTGATGATCTACATTATCTGGTGGGCCAGGCCATATCAAGCTCTTCCAACCAAGACCCAGGTGGCCAGAGGCTCCCCAAGCTCCCACAATCAGGACCAGAAGTGGATAATAACTCAAATGACCTCTACAATATCTGTCTGACTGAAACCATGCCAGACCCTTAGGCGCTTAAGCCAGTAAAGGTAGCATATTTCTAGAACCAATCTTCTTGGAAGACATGAAATGTACCCCCAATTGAGTTTTAATGTAATTATGCCTTTTTCTGTACTGAGGATTGTATTACACCAGGAAACTTTTTTTTTTTCGAATTTTCCTGCATTTAAATACATTGGGAAACAAACTGCCACCTATTAGACTCCTCACAGTTTGATCCAGGTCGACGAAGTCAATCTGCATGGGGTTTTCATTCTTATCTCTTTGAGAGGATTGCTTTTCCTGTGTGAAACCTTCAGGGTCCCTCTCACATACACACATCAGTGTGGGGCCAGCCACTGGAGCATGAATGATGTAATGTAAGCCATACCTTAAAGGAAATTGATTCTTCCACCTCAGTAACCGTTAACTGCCTATAGCTCCTCACCTTGGCATGGAGACTCATGAGCTGTTCCCTGTCCCTGTTGGAGTGTTGATTGGCTTGATCTTATGCAGGAAATCATAACTGTTATAAGTGGTCTGTTATAATAAGGCCAAATTTATTTCTATATACTTTCTCACATATAAAACTGTTTCTTTCCTTTAGGAAATTTATACATTTTGATATATATCAAAATGTTATACATTTGTGCTTCTCTTTTATATGAGAATGCAAAAAGTATCCTACATTTTAAAATCTTACCTTGTCCTTTACATTGTAAAATCTTATGCCTATGCAGGTGCTCTGTAAGTTATGGGTTGCTTTTGACTGATACTTTGGCAGTCATCATTTGTTTTTGTTGTTGTTGTTATAGTTACAAGTGTTTCTGTGTGTTCTTTTAAACATATATCTGCCTACATTTGGTACACCAAAAGTTAAGGTCCACTTTTATCAATGTGAATAATTAGTCATTAGTTGAGAAAAATGACTTCACCTAAAGGTAATAACAGATTTAACAAATGTATTCTATTCAACACAGACTACACCCATTGCTTCTTTATTCAATCAAAACCATGCAGGGAAAAATGTAAATATTAAATACCAGAGCTCTCAATTTATTTTTATATTACTCCTTACTTAGGTTTTTCAAACCTTTAGCTCATGTAAGAAGAGACACTGCCTTGGACTTGATATAATTTCTTTTTCCTAGCAACCAATAATCTTCCGAGATCTCTGACTGAGAAAACACACAGGCTTCCATGAGATAGTTACATCCCACTGCCTAAGTGGAATGATATCTTTCCGTGGCCCCTTTTTCTTCTCTTCCTGTTCCTCTCTTCCTCTGTGCTCAGTCCACTCCTGCTCTAGTCCCCGCTTATTTCTTCCTCCCCTTTCTCTTTCTTCATTTTGTTGTTACTAGTTAAAGTTTACTTCAGTTTCTGCCTTGCTGTTTCTCAGGAGTCAAAGGCAGAATTCCAGGGCTCTTCATGACCTGCAGTGGTAACTCTCCTTTACATTACAGAAGAGGAGTCCTTTTTGTCAGAATTTGAAGGCTGTTGCTATCTGCAGGGCTTGGAGGCATTCTGCTTTCTTTTGAGTGTCTTTCATTCTCTGAGCAGTTGTTTTCGTGAGTAGACAGCTACTTATCATTTCTTTTCATGCTACTATTTGCTGCTCCTCAGGCAGAGAAAGCAGTATTCTTTATGAGAAGAAAGGACAACTCCCAGCATGTGAATACTTCATTAAGCGTGTCCTCCTGGAATACCAGACTACCAGTCTCTCTGGCCACACAGCAGCCTTTGACTATTTTACTTCCTCCTGCCAGTTGTAGGTTTTACTCTGACCTGTGGTGGAGTAATAATGTGTCTTAAATGCACATTTTTTTTTTCCTTCTGGGAAGGAATGTGAGATATATGTAGTAAGGGAGCATTAAGTGTTATTCCTGTGCTCTGAGTAGAGTATGAAGCCCAGTTTAATTGCTTCACCAGTCTTTGATGAAAGGGGCTATATATGAATTAGGACTGAAGTTGTTATTTATTAAAGGGAGAGTTTTGTGGAAGGGATACACAGATCAGAAAGACTCAATTAAAATATGTGCTTTATTTGTAAATAGAGTGTAGACATAGCTCAGTGGCGTCCAATGTGGTGGCAAGAGTTTCCACCTAAAAACTGAGAAAAGATTCTAAAACGGAGCTAAAAACAGTTCCTAATTGTCTCTCTCAAATGAGCGGCAGCTGCCAGTTTGAGCTACTGGTGGGTTCCTAGTGTGCGCGCTCTACCTGCCGTATGGTGGGAATGAGGCCTCTGCAAGTGGCACATTAAGCTGCTTGGTGGATTTAGCCTTTGCTAGTACAAAACAAAAAAAAAGAGGTTTCTGGGCTACATGCTGCTTGGATAAAAGCATAGACCCACAATAGCTCCCAGAGCTGGTGGTAAACTACCACGCCATGTTGGGAAGCTGAGGTGGGCAGAGCCAGCAGCCACAGCTGCTGCAACTTAAAGCAATAGATTCACAATAAGACAGATTCAGATGTAATAGTTTACAATGTGTGTAAAAGATACATAGGCTTGAAAGAGACAAAAAAGGTGATATATACAGTTATATAAACAAATACATAGTTTTAAAAAAATAAAGTCTTTAAAGAGACAGTAAAATTAATATAAAAAATAAGCCACATGAAGATGAATATTACACAGAGAATCTGGATTGTGTTGTCTTTGGGATTTTTAACTGCAGAAAAACATTCGACTGTAAAAGCTGTTGAGTTATGCCAAAATGTATATTTTAAAGGTACCTTGACTTCAAAATTTGGATATAAGGATATGTTGCTTTGGAAAGGAGATTCTGCTTTTGTTCCCACAGAAAGCCAGAGGCTATGGATTTGTTCCAGATTAAGATACATCAGGTTTGACCAGCCAAGACCCCCTGAAAGGTGACACCAAGGCCCAGATGATCCAACATCCAGAATGGTTTCAAGGCAACTGGCTCAGACGATACAGCCTCATGGACTACTCCATGATCCTAAAATTTTCTTTGTTTCCCCAGAAGATACAGCGCCCCCCTCCAGCAGGAAGTAGTAAGAGAAGCTACGCCCAAATTCCCAAATATACCAAGCTGACTTTGGAGATGTGTAAAGGTTAAAACCTTTCTTTTTAAGAAAAGAAAAGGGGAAGTGCTGTGGGATGGTCTGTATGTCAAATGTGTTGCTGATTGGTCAATAAATAAATCACTGATTGGCCTGTGGCCAGGCAGGAAGTATAGGCGGGACAAGGAGGAGAATAGAACTGGGAAGTAGAAGGCTGAGTCAGAGAGACACTGCCAGCCGCCATTAGGATAAGGAAGATGTAAAGTACCGGTAAGCCACAAGCCATGTGGCAAGGTATAGATTAATAGAAATGGATTAATTTAAGCTGTAAGAACAGTTAGCAAGAAGCCTGTCACGGCCATACAGTTTGAAACCAATATAAGTCTCTGTGTTTACTTGGTCGGGTTTGAGTGGTTGTGGGACTGGCAGGTGGGGATTTGTCCTGACTGTGGGCCAGGCAGGAAAACTCTAGCTACAGCTCAGAAATTTTATTTTTAAGAAAAAGTTTAAACTTGTATACAAAGTAGTGTACAACTTCCAGTTTAAGTATAGCTGTTTGAAGAGTAAGGAAGAGAAGATCTGGAAAAGCTTCTGGGCACAAAGTACTAAAAATCAAGGGTCAGCTTTTTACCTCATGTTTATAAACAAGATATTTTTGTCTGAAATAAGAAAAACATGTGACTGGCAGAAAAGTGATTAGAAAGTTAATATTTGGAGTAAATTACATATGTTTGGAAGAATGGATCTGGTTGTGTGTGGTGGTATTTTACTTGTACTGAAATGTGATTTTAATTGTATGTTAATAAATAAAGTTGTCTGGGGGTCAGAGCTATTAGAGCCATAGCAAGTGCATGGCGGCGGTGGCGCATGCCTTTAAGGACCTGGAGGGCAGTACATTCAGACAGTGACGAGGCAGTCACATGTTTGGGTTTACAACCAATGAGAAGGCAGAACAGCTAGACTGTATAAAGACACACACAGGAAGCAGGTCCCCTTTTCGGAGAGCTCTCTTGGCTGAAGAGGATCCCTGAATCAGGAAGGGTGAGGCTCTTAGCTCTGACCTCTTGGCTTTCTTCTCTGAATCGGCTCTGTGTTTCTTATTTAATAAGACCGTTGGTTACATCTACAGTTGTGTTTCAATTTGAGGAAGAATTTTACTGTCATCAGTAAGCTTGTGTTTCACAGTTATGATAATTATTATAAAAGACAAAGTAGCAGGCAGAAAAGTTGGGCCAGCTACTCTTTTGTCCCATCCATGTGTCCCTCCACTCCTCTGTGAACACAGCAGCCATCTGATGATTGCATGACCATTGCCGTGGAGGAGCCAGACTCAGTGCTCAGACTCTTCCCTTGCATGTGTGCTGGCTGCCCCAGCCACTGTCCTGAAGAGAAGATGAATGTTTCTCTCTGTAGAAATGATTCTGACTGTCATAACTCACATGTAGCTAGAGTTTTCCTGCCTGGCCCACAGTTAGGACAAATCTCTGACACCTGCCAGTCCCACAGCCGCTCAGACCCAACCAAGTAAACACAGAGCATTATATTGCTTGCAAACTGTATGGCCGTGGCAGGCTTCTTGCTAACTGTTCTTTTAGCTTAAATTAATCCATTTCCATAAATCTATACCTTGCCACAAGGCTCGTGGCTTACCGGCATCTTCACATGCTGCTTGTCATGGCAGTGGCTGGCAGTCTCTCCCTCCACCTTCCTGTTCTCTCAATTCTCCTCCCTGTTAGTCCCGCCTATACCTCCTGCCTGGCCACTGGCCAATCAGTATTTTATTTATTGACCAATCAGAGCAATTTGACATACAGACCATCCCACAGCACTCACAGATTCTTTAACTCTAATCTTTGACAATTATCGCTGGGAACATTTTTTAAAAAAAAACCAAACATATGTACAATGTTTTCCCCTCAGGACCCAAATGTATCTTTGCCTGTCTTAATTAGGGTAGAAACCAGGCAATAGAGTTTCCATGAATTCTGTTTCCTGTGTGAATTTGAGGGAAAAACATATTTTGCCCTCTAGATTTACTTCTAGCCCCCAGTAGTAACTTGTACTATCTAGGACTTCTGTTCAATAGTTATTTCTAAAAAAAATTATCTGTGGATTTGTAAAACAATAATAATGTGCATTCTTACTGAGCTCTGTGGGCACCCCTGAATTACTTTCTGTATCTTAACATTTTCTACCAAGTTCATGAGTGACCACCTCTCCGGTGTTGTACTATCACTAACTAGCTTACTATCAGAAATCTTTTTAGGATAAACTATCCCAATGTAAATTTTCTAAATGAACAGTAGCAATGGAAACACTGAATCATGTTCTTCCTTCTTTTTTTTCAATTAATATTTTGGTTGCACATAAATATATTACTGAAAATAATTTTCATACATTATATTCTGAAAACAGTTTCCCCTCCTCAAATTCCTCCCATACCATGCTGACCTCAACACCCACCCAGCTCCACGCCTTCCTTCTCTCTCGTTTTAGAAAACAAACATTCAAACAAATAAACAAATAAAATAGAAACAAAAAGCAAAACAAATCTACAAGAAACACACACAAATACACACATGCACACATGCACGCACGCACACACACACGCACGCACGCACACACGCACGCATGCAACTAGGTTTCTAAAGTGGGTCCTGGGATCAGAACTCAGGTTGTATGATAAGCACTTTATTGACTAAACCTTCTCTCCAACCCATATATATTAAATATATATTAATTCTTTCCTTACTCTGTTAATTGTAAGGTGCAGTCAGCTCCACACGTGCTGGTAGGCTTCCAGCCTACAGATGTTCATAGTTTCATACAACTATCACTTGATCTCCATATGAGTGTCCAGGGGATATTTATGTTTTATCTCCTAGTATACTGGAAATGAACAAATGAGGGAGTAAAAAGTATTTAAAAGATAGTACTAGGATTAAATATTATAATAACACATTAGAATACTACCAATTTATTTTAGCTTTTAACATAATTTTTTTGTTTGCAGAAATCTATAGAATAGAATATACTTATAATAAAGTCTTTACTGAAGTTTTATAGTCCCCTCATTGAAGGAATTTGTTTAAAAGTCCCCAAGCCCCATAGAGTTCTATAATACTGGCACTAGACATCCAGCTGTCAGCTTTAGTTGACATATTAATCTATCTTTCCCTTGGCTATGCTTTGGTAAGTGAACTCTATTGTTTTAATCAGAAGGCTGGGGGATGAAATTGGAGAGCAATACTGTAAAAGGGGAACCATGTGGGGAAAATAAATATAACTTCACATCTGGGTTAGCATTGAAATAAAAATGCCTAAATAAATCTATGGATAGACAGTCAGTTCATATATTCCAACATCAGAAAACAGAATCCCCAATGATACTGGGTAGATGGATTGATTGAATGAATATAATTTTCAGCAAATTTGGCCTTGTGATAGTAAGCCATTTTTTTTTTTTTTGTGAGCAGACGCTTCATGCTCAATTGCACATGGAACTCAGAAATGGCAAGGCGCTCTCCATGCCCTCGCTCCTTGGGGCAACTTATGGGCAGTTGTACGTTTGTCCCCATATCCTGTTATCCTCTTCTATTAAATGTTATGGGGGAAATCCCTGACCGATTTTTAAGTTGTAGCTTATGGAGGATGTTTGGGTCATTAACACTTTTAAGGCAATTAGTCATTCTGCAAGTATTTATGAATATTAAAGAAGAGTGTAGCAGCATCAACAACCTCGGAACTCCCTGCAGATGCCCACTGTGTGATTTTAACAAGTTAGCACAGCTTATGACGCAGTTTCAGGTGATAGAACTTTCCCATTCTATGTTCAATGGAAGAGAATCACTACAGTGAGAAATAATGTTCTATTTTTTACAGGCTTTTGATATTTCCAGAAAATAATCATAAAACAAACTCCCTTCATGTTTCCTACCCAAGTAGCCCTGACAAATGTTAAATTAGAATGATAAATAACAATTGACCAGCTTCATGTTTAATCCCTGTGGTATATAGCTTGTAGTCTAGAAAATGTAGGGAACAATAATAATTAGTGATAAACAGATCTGGCTCAGCAATTTGGTTGAGATGCATAATTTTAATTGTGCTTCATAAAAAATTTAACAATTACAGATTAACTTTACACTGAGCTGTATGCTAAGGTATTTTAATTCAGATGAAATAAGTCAGCTAAATTTATGATAAAGATCTGTCTGATTAGGACACATTCCTATACATCTGTAAATAACTTTTAAATTATAAAAATCTCTTAAAAAGCATTAGTAAGTGTGCGTACATGAGTGTCTGTATGTGTGTGTGTGTGTGTGTGTGTGTGTGTGTGTGTGTGTGTGTGTGTGTGTGTTTCAAAATAGCATGTGGAAGTCAAAGGATAATGTGGAATTGGTCTCTCCTTCCATGTTTTCTTGAGTTCTGGAGACTGAATTTAGATCACCAGGCTTCTGTGATTAGCACCCTTACAGGCTGATCTCAGTGGTGCTGTAATTAGATTTTCCCAAAGAAGGAAAATCAATTGCCAATTTTATTTATTAGCCGGTTTCTTCACAGTATTTGAATATGTTTTTATCAATAGCACTTGCAATCTTTTTTAAGTTGTTAGTTCACAACATTTGGAATTTAGACCTGGAAGAGGTGGGAAACACTGAGTGAATGGAAGCAAATGTCTCTGCAAAGCAGGTCCACTAAAATACACTCACATAGCTCACACTGAAGTTATTCTGGCTAGAATTTAATGCTATAGTCCAATAAAATTATTGAAACATTCTAGGACCACGTTTTAAAACATAACAAGGTTACTTTGTGATGTCATAAACTTCTTTGCTTGCAGAAAATTTGTTATTTTTCAACAGCAAAGTAATGATAATGGAAATGATTTGGTTCATTAACAACAATTCTGGATTCCAGGGAGGAACTGGGAATAGGCAACTGTGTCTAGGCAATAGAATGAGTTTCTTTTAAAGACGTAACTACAAACTTAATGCAGACTTGGAAGTTGCCACCAAGGCTGCTTTATCATCTTTCAAAAAAGTACATTATTCTACCATCTTTCAAATGGGGATATATTTTAGCACAAAGAAACTATAATAATTGGAATCCAGCAAAAGAGATATAAAATTTCTACTCATTTTTCGGGGAGAATTAAAAACTAAAATCTTGTTGGAGCCTTCTCTGTCTATCTGTGCATGTCCATTTTTTTCCATGACTTAATAAAGCATGGATATTGACATGAATCATCAAGAAAACTAGTTTGCAGCAGAAATTTTGCATAATTTTAGATCATCATAGTTGTAGGTTATACTCAATGGTACATTGAAAGAGTCTCAGGCCCGGCGGTGGTGGTGCACGCCTTTAATCCCAGCACTTGGGAGGCAGAGCCAGGAGGATCTCTGTGAGTTGGAGGCCTGCCTGGGCTACAGAGTGAGTTCCAGGAAAGGTGCAAAGCTACAAAGAGAAACCCTGTCTCGAAAAACAAACAGAAAGAAAGAAAGGAAGGAAGGAAGGAAGGAAGGAAGGAAGGAAGGAAGGAAGGAAGGAAGAAGAAAGAGTCTCAGGAGATTGTGTTGGATGTTTATTGCTATGGTTTGGGTCTTAAATGCACCACAGGAGGCTTTGTGCTATAGGGTTAGAATTTACCTCACTTCTATTGGAAGGTGGCAGAATCCTCAGAAAGAGCATGGTGGAAAGAAGCTAGGTCATGTTGTGCTACTAGAGGGAACATAAGCCTCTAGTCTTCTACTCATTCTATTATTTTTGACTAAATCAGGTGAGTCCATTCTTCTACCACTCATTCTTACAATGATAGACTCTTCACTCCCCCCAAGAACAAAGAGTCCAACATTCCTTAACCTGAAAATCTTTCAGTCATAATCAATCCATCATGCATTTTAAGTTGATTTCATATTGAGATATTTGATCCAGCAACAGAGAGCTGTTATATTATATTTTTTTATACAATAGTTGAGTTCCAATTTCCTAAAATGTTTCACACTACATTAGTGTTGAAAATATGTGTAGTCCAAAATAAAATTCTACTCAGGTTTTTTTGTTATTTTCCACCATATAACTTTAAACTCTTTCTTAGGAGTGATTGGCAGTATGTTTTTTAATTTCACATATTTCAAGGGGAAATCAGGTTTTTGCTTGTTGAGCCATGCATTTATGCATTTAATCTCTGAGACCCATTTCTGTCTACTGGGACACATTTTCAGCAGAATTCAGATTTTATTTGCTTGTATGTTGTGAATGTTGTTTTATTTTACTATTTTTAATAGCCTTAACTGTTGATAGCTCATGATAGGACAATTAACAGAATTAGTATAATATGTGAAATCTCCTGCCATTTCAGACAATGCTTTGTCAAAAAAAATAGTAATAAGAATGACGGGAGCAAACAGGGGCATCTATCCACATAATAAACAAAAATAAGATAAAAGTGAGCATTGTCGGGCATTTACTGCATACAACATTCAAAATTGTACACTGTATTCATAATATTCATTGTAATTCTTAGGAAGAAAACACAACTAGACACCACAAAGAAAGTCATCAACCATCTATAAAAATCACCAGGTTTTAAATGTTTTTGGTACTCTGTGATGTGATACTTGTAGATACCCAATTTAGCCAAAGCAGATTGACCAAGCATAAGGGATTTTCCTCTAGTACTTCTCATCGGAGAGGACTTCACAGATTCACTTGGGTTTTCCATGCATATTTTACATGTGTCCTTCTCAGAATATAGATGACCCAAATTCTGCTCAGTCATAAAACTAAATTATAGCTCTATTTCATGAAGAAAAAATTTCTGTTAAATGTGAATTATTTTAAGTTTTATTTGTGTGTGTGTGTGTGTGTGTGTGTGTGTGTGTGTGTGTGTGTGTGTGTAATGTTTGCAAATACTGACAGAGGCCAAAAGAATGTATGGAGTCCCCTGGAGCTGGAGTCACAGGTGATTGTGGGTGTGGGAAACTGATCTTTTGTCTTCTGGAAGGCAGCAAATGCTCTTTACTTCTGAGCTATCTTTCAAATGCTTAAATAAAGACTTTAAATAATTACCTGTGAGCTTAGCCTGAAACAACTCGTCTAAAGTTTATAAAACTGGAAATTAAATTCAGCTCATATTAGTTCACAGAGAATATTCCATGGCTTTACTATATTTTTTAACCAATTTCTTCAATATAGCTATTAAGTAAAGTATCCCACAAAAATTACAACAAGCATTTTCATAAAACCATTGATCAAACTATAAAACTAGCTCTGTTATTATTAAAATCAAATTGTGTTCCTGCTAATTTTCTTTGTTATTATTTATTCAATGGCTACATAGTCAAGTGCAGCCCTCTTTATTATGCAATTAATTATTTATAATTGAATGGTGTTATAATAATCTTTTTTTTTTTGCAACAGCCTACTAAATTGTCTAAGAAAAGATGCATTCTGGGACTAAATTGATACAGAGACGGTAAAGGTATTGCTGAATCTACAAAGTATGCAGTATTATTTAGAGTGAGCATTTGGATCTTTCACACACACACACACACACACACAGATTCATGTACACACACATGCACACACGTACAAATATTTTTTAATGGAAGTGTTGGTTTTAGATGTTGTTCATAATATGAACCTGCTGTTGCTGCTCTCTTATACCATATTTATATGCAACTGATTGAGTGTTGCCAATTAAAACCAATCAGAAAGTAGTCTGCTAGGGCAGATCTCTGTTAAGTATATTGACCCTAGGTTTGAAAATATTAATTTGCTAGTACATGAGCTTGAATAATCAGAATGCACAGAGATATAAGGGACATGCTTAAGCATTTGCAGTTGACAGAGCAATGTGACTACCAAAGTGCCCTGGAATATAGACTTTAAGAAAGCAAGTTTTCCATTTTTTGAAGTTTCCAATTTTATGTAGTTTCCATGATTGTAGAGGTGGACATATCCCACCTCCCTTCTCCTGCCTGCCTTTCTCTCTCTCTCTCTCTCTCTCTCTCTCTCTCTCTCTCTCTCTCTCTCTCTCTCTCTCTCTCTCTCACTCTCTGTGTGTGTGTGGGGGGGGGGAGGTTTTCTCATTTAGTTATCCTCTACAAACTAAATGTATATACTGCTGGCACTCACCCATGTGCATCTCAGTTTTTTACCTTTGCCCACATGTCTAATTCTTACATCAGACTCTTGCTATTCCATCTCTTCTTGACCTCACAGATTTTCAGTTATATTTTATGTACATTCCAGGAGATTCACCCTTTTCTTCCTTGTCTCACCTTTTCAAATGGTCAGGTTTAGATAATCTGGCAAAGAATCCAATCAGGATTCTTGTTCTTGCGATTGACAGAATTTCCTGGCAGTTTCATTCCATTCATTTCAAGAAAGTCTATATTAAATTCACTTTATTTTAAATGGTGTTCATTGGTAGATCACATCTCTAGCCAATATAGGATTACAATAACCTTTAAAATTATAGATATTGTAACTGTTTGAAGTGTATCAAATCAGTAAGACAAACACATCAATAGTAGATGTCTAATTAAGACTTCATTATGTCAATTCATGTTTTACAATTCATATGAAAGTTTGAACATCTTAATATTTAAAAAATATTGGAGAGTACTTTAAAACTGAAAAAGTGTAGAAATGACATAAGATAACAGAAAAAATGTTTATTGATGGGGGAATATCTTTCTGTATGTGCGAATATGTATTGCTCTGACTGGTTGATAAATAAAACTGTTTGGCTTATGACAATGCAGCTTAGAGGCAGGCAGGAAATTCAAAGAGAGAGACAGGAAGAAGGCACGGAGAGACGCCAGCTGCCCAAGGAACAACATGTAATGGGATGCAGGTAAAGCCACAGAACATGTGGCGATACATAGATTAATAGTTATGGGCTAATTTAAGATATAAGAGCTAACTAACAAAAGGCTTGAGCAATGGCCATGCAGTTATATTTAATATAAGCCTCTGTGTGTTTACTTTGAGGGTGAGAGTGGGAGAGATTTGTCCTGACCACCGACAGGCGGGGACAAAGGAAATCTTCCGACTACAGGTTTTTTCATTCTAAATTAACATTCGATTGTCAATTCTTTTAGTTCCTTCATGGATGTAATTTATATGATCCAAAGTAACACCAAATATGCATATACATACCCTGCCTTCAAGAAAGCCTTCTTCTCTTTTTATGTAGTTCCACATCACAAGTATTTCTTTGCACTTTCTGCAGGTGTTGTTTGCAGTATTTCAAATGTTGGTTCTGGAGGTGCCATGATTGGTACTGCTCTTCATTGGCTATGTAACCATACACTTCTTGTTTATTTAGGAAGCTCTTTGGCTCTAAATTCTGTCATATATAGTAGGTGATATGACAAGTAATTTTTTTTCTTTTGGTTTTTCTAGGCAGGGATTTTTGCTGTGCAACAGCCTTTGCAGTCCTGGATCTAGTTTGTAGACCACACTGGCCTGGAACTTGCAGAGATTTACCTGCCTCTGCCTCTGCTTTGCTAGTGCTGGCATTGAAAGTGTGCTCTAGCAGGAGGCAGTGGCATATGCCTTTAATCCCAGCACTTGGGAGGCAGAGCCAGGCTGATCTCTGTGAGTTCAAGGCCAGCCTGGTCTACAAAGGGAGTTCCAGGACAAGCACCAAAACTACATGGAGAAACCCTGTCTCAAAAAAAAAGTGTGCTGCACCACTGCCCAGCAACAAGTGATTTTATGTGTCTACTTGAGGGTGTGGTTTTCGACAATAGGATTATAAACTTTGACCAAGCAGATTTCTTCGCTAGCTGTGGTGGGTCTCATCTAATCATCACTGGATAATATGAGTAGTAAAGACAGATCTTCTCGGGGAACAGAAATTTCCAGAGCAGTACCCTTGAGCTAGAACTACAGAATTTACTCAATAGATCTTCACCCTTTTGGGACACATGGCAGATTTGGGGTGTCTCAGCCTTTATAACTGCGCAAGTCAATTTATCACAGCAAATATGTTTTGTGCTATGCCAACTCTCTCTGATTCCCCTTACAGATTTATTAGTAGAACTCTTGAAAGACAAACAGAAAATAATATTTAGTTCAAAATGAAAATGTGATAATCATGCTGTCCCAAATTGATTTAGTGAGAAAGAGGAGGGTTTATATGAGCAAGAATTGTTGAGACCAAGGTTGGATAAAGCACAGGGACAAATAGCCAAACGAATGGAAACACATGAACTATGAACCAATGGCTGAGGGGCCCCCAACTGGATCAGGCCCTCTGAATGGGTGAGACATTTGATTGGCTTGATCTGTTTGAGAGGCATCCAGGCAGTGGGACTGGTCCTGTGCTCATTGCATGAGTTGGCTGTTTGAAACCTGGGGCTTATGCAGGGTCGGCCTGGGAAGAGGGGACTGTACCTGCCTGGACTGAGTCTACCAGGTTGATCTCAGTCCTCAGGGGAGGCTTTGCCCTGGAGGAGGTGGGAATGGGGGGTGGGCTGGGGAGAAGGGGAGAGGGGCGGGATGGGGGAGAACAAGGGAATCCGTGGCTGATATGTATGTAGAACTGAATTGTATTGTAAAATAAATTAAAATAAAAAAAAAGTATTTCCTAAAAGGGAAGAACCTGAGTTCCATTCTCAGCAAAGGAAAAAAAAAAAAAAGAAAGTGTGATAATCAGAATTTAAAACATAATTCCTTCAAAATAAATATGGGCTAATGTGAAAGCTACTGATAGATAAATTGATCATTTTCAAGACTCTATGATAGATCACCAGGCATTTTGAAACTAATGAAAGTTTAAAACCTCCTACATAATACATTAACATCAAGAAAGAATGATTAAATACTGTTTTTAAATTTACTTTTTTTAATTTCACTTACAAGGTTTTAAGAACAACCACTTCTCTGTGAGTAAAAACAAATCTGTAAAAAGGGAATCATCTCCTTCTTCAAAGTTTTGTTGATTCCAATAAACATTCATGTATTAAAGCAACCATATATGGGAGACACTATTGCCTTTGGAAACTCTAATTACTAATTATTTCCTACAGAAGTTTACAAAATTACCAAAGTAGAATTCATTAATTTAAATAAATGAGTGTTTTTGACTATTTTAAATCACAAAAATTATGAACCACACAGTATAAATTCACAGAAAAGCTTAAGTTACAGCATCTGCATCTGGAGACAGTTGATTATTCTGCAATGCTCTGAAAAGGAGTGGCTGTGTCATGGAGCTACTTGCCAGGGATGCCATGGAGCAGGATCTATGAATGGGAGAATGCTTTATCCATTTGTATCTCAGACCTCATATCTGTCAGAGAATATTATTATATTATATTCACTGCCCTGCTTCTCTTAATGCCAGGAATAGTATTATGTCATGTTTCTTCTTGGATAGCTTGAGTTAAGTCACAGTAATTCAAAGCAAACATAAGTGAGTAAAATAATTTGTTAATAATGTATACGGTAACATGAATCTTAAAAGGTCTTATTAATTAAAAAACAAAAAACAAAACTGGAGTCAGATATTGGGATGACAGCTGAAAGATCAGAGAAACAGAACAAGCCAGCCATGTTCTTACCTCTATGAAATCCTCAGTCTCAATAGAGAGTTCCTGTTTCCTCAGGCCTTATATACCTTTCTGTGTCCTGTCATATTACTTCCTAGAATTAAAAGCATACGTCCTTCCTAGGAAAAGACATGAGACCTCAAGTGCTGGGATTGAAACTGTGTGCCACCATGCCTGGCTCTATTCCTAGTGTGGCCTTGAACTCACAGAGATACAGATGGATCTCTGCCTCCCGAGTGATAGGATTAAGGGTGTGTGCTACCACTGTCTGGCCTTTGTGACTAATCTAGTAGTTGGCTCTGTCCTCTGATCGCCAGATAAGTTTTATTGGGGTACACAATATATCACCAGAGTATACCATTGTTTTCATTAACAAATTTGTCACTGTGAAATCTACTGATGTTAGCTAATATCGCGTTCAAACTTTCTAGATTTCTGACATAGCATTAAGTATTTCATCCCATTTATTCTCTCAGTATCATTCAGCAAACTTCCTGAAGTGGGTTCCTCTGATAGATGATAAGAAGAGTGTGTAACATACAGTAGGTAGGGAGTGACATAAAAACCATCTTATAGTGCAAGAGATAGCCAAATTTACCTAATGATTCTACGGAAGTACCTACTTGGTATAAGTCCTTCTAGGGGAAGTTCAGAAACTTCCTCATGGATGTGCACACCTGACCATGTTTTCTGATTTTACTGCAGCTGGATGTTTAGTTTGTTCAGCTTAAACAATAACAGCTGTGTAGTTCCCTCACTTTCTGAACTGACTGCATCTTTGTTATCTCGGTAGCTATTTTATGGCACCCTGGCACCAAATTAATAGATAATAAATGTGTTATGAAGCCCAAGTACCTTACCAAGCATTTGGGGGATAAAACTGAATTTAAAAGGAAAAAGTAATTCATTTTTTAATAACTACGATGATATAAAGATTGGAAGCTTTTCTCTATCCAGTGTTGTGACCACAAATAGTATAACTGAATTTGATGCAAACATCTTAACTTCCAATTACCACTTGGTTTTACAAAGACTAGCTTTTTGCATAGTGATTTTAAAGACTTTTCAAGCACACTATAGAAAATGTAACAAAATCCAGTGTTGAAATTTGAACTAGCTTACACTAGTGGTTACCTGGTATTCAACAGATAACGAATAGAGACCTGCCTCAAACTCTTACAATTTTCACACTGGTTCTTGAGTTTCTTGTGTTTCCCAGGGGCATCTCACCACCAAGACTGGAGACCATGGGGCTGTGCTTTATATTCTGGCCTTGAAGGCACATCATCAATGTGACAGCCTCCTTCTTTCACAGTGGCTGCGATTATTCAGGAAGTGACATTTCTGTATATACACATCCAATAATGCCTGAGAAAAAACACACAAAGTTGCTATTAAATTTTGGTGCTATTTTAAATTTCTCTATTCATGAAATATATTACAAATTAGTTTCCTTAATTTAAATTTAAGTAAAGGAACAATAATTCTGTATGTGATGTTATAACATCTCAGTTAAATGCTTTACCCATTTTTATCCCTTCCATCTGTAGCTGTCAGCCACAAAAGCAGTCCCCATTTATTTGTCATCTTTAATTCCATTATGATTAAATGAAATAGTTGAGGTTGGGAGTTCCACATAGGAGTCTCAGCTCTACAAATCTTTATTCCTAAATATCATGTGGACAGGTCCTGTTGATTCTGTTTCCTGGGAACAAAATACTTTGCTATTTTTGTAACCATTGATATTTAATAGTATTTAAGGTTATATAAATAAAAATGATTTGTATATTAACATTTTATTCTGGTAATGGTGCGAATAAATTACTTTACTTTCTTTGCACATTCCATTGATTGAAATAGTGTGTGTGTGTGTGTGTGTGTGTGTGTGTGTGTGTGTGTGTGTGTGTGTAACATTCAAAACTGAAGCACACAAAAACAAAATCTATCAAATCTTCTGACTTGGAAAATCACCCATTTTGAATTATGAATTTCTTTCATGGAAAGTTGCATAGGTCAAATTTACTTTGAAAATAGATTTCAATGTCTTCTTATGACTGAAATGTAAGTGTACCATATGATGTCATTACACACATTTGGGATAGTTTTTTTTTTGTCTCCCTCTTTCTTAGAATGCTTAAGAAGCAACAAATGAGAAACAAATCTGGTGTGTTTTATCACAACAGGAAGAGTGAAAAAATCACTGAAATGAACAGGTTGTAATAACTTGTACTAGCCAACACACTAACCGCAGAAGAAACTAAATTTATTTATCAGCAAGGATGTCTTATCCATGAAAAATGCCATCGGGTTCTAGAAGTCTACTTAAACCAGTTAGATGACCTTGGATGGAATATATGTTCCAAAGGGAAATCTATCCCTGTGATTTTCAATTAAATTTACTTGTAACTCAGTTATGAGTTTCTGCTCCCTCTAAGCAGCAGCTAATAAGAAGCTTGGTAGAAAGAATCCAAAGCCTCTGTTTCCCTCCAATCTAAAATGATATTGAGATAGACTCTGTAAGAGCACTCCATTATCTATACAATACTCCTTTTAATACTCTTAACTTGTTTTCTCTCTGTTCCTTTTTTACTATTATAGAACATACTTGAGTTTGGGTCTTAACTGTCACAGAAACTGCTGCATTGTGGGAGGTCTATTTTGACAAAGAATAGTGGGACAGTTTGCTAAATAGCCTGGCAGATACAATCTATAATTTCTGAATGTCAGTCTACAAAATCTGTATCTACAATCTTGGCTTCAATCTTGACCTCTAGAGGTAAATCTCTGCAGGACTTCTCTGGTTAGATCTTACATACAAAATCCAGTATTACAGCTCACAAGACAGCCACATAAATTTCTTGTTGTATTTGTTACAACCTCCACACTTTCTATGAGAGTCCTTGCTCTCACCAAGCTTCTGTCGTTTAATTTTAATAAGCTGAGCTTACTTCCCCTTCCAGAACTTTCTATTAACTTTTATTTCTAAGAATCTCAGGCCCTATTGAGTTTTGATCTATATTATATATAAAATCCTGTCTTCTATGCCTTTTTCTTGAAGTGTTGCTATGGGAATATCCCCTACTGTGAAGTCTTCCTAATCACTTTCCTTTGTTCTATTGTTCTCTTCCACCTGTAATTCTTTTGCCTTACAAATAAAGAAATTATTCTACCCACACAAAACAAAATAGACACTCCTGCTTCGTTTTCCTTTCACTGCCATCTGACCCCCAGCCTACATTTTTAGGTGTATCCTCTTATGTCTTATATCAGCTCTCTTTCACTATAACAAAATACCTGGGCTGGCCTGAGGAATATGTAAAGGGAAGGTGATTAATTCAGGTGTTTGCAGATGAAGATTGAGTGGTTTGGTAGATGGAGTTGATAAAGTCCTGGTTATACATCATAATATGGCAGAAAAGTGGAAGCAGAAGGGGGTAACGGCTGTTTTGTAGTAACCGTTCTCATGGTAACCGACCTGCTGCTGGGAGAACCGCACTATTTCCTAGTCATGACACCATCACCTCTTAGCATGGCCACCCCTTCTTATTTTAGTTACATTGTGGGTCATCTAACTGGTGAAGTAGTTGAAAAACACACTTTTAAAAGAGAGATTTGTTTATTTTTTATGTGCATGGACATTTTGCCTGCATGTTTATGCATATCCCTGGAACTGGAGTTACAGACAGTTGTGAGCTGCCATGTGGGTGCTGGGTATTGAACCTGGGTCCTCTGGAGGAGCAGCTAGTGCTCTTAACTTCTAAGCTATCTCTCTAGCCCCAGCACATACATTTTGGAGAGGACAGATTGTATTTAAACCTCAGGACTCTGTCTCCCTTTCACACTCGTCTTTCTATTCGTACACAATTCAATATGCACATGAACACACCTGACTGTTCCTTGGTTCAAGCACTGATTTTTAATGCATAAGTCTGAAGTGTAGAGAAATTTTGTTCTCTGCTATTCTAAATGTGTTGTTAAAATACTATTACTTGTTTTAGACCCACAGTTTATTAAACCTCACCTAATATCGAGAAGACTGATTTGCATTCTTATAGCCTTTAATTTTAATTCCAGTGTATTGGAGTCTCACTTAGAGCATGGTGTTCCTCAAAAGGCTCCTGTCATCTTCATCTTCATGTTATTAAAGAACTTTTCCTAAGGTGGATGCACACAAGTTGTTGTTACAATGAAGTTAGTTGAACTGCAGATCGACCCAGTAGAATTATTATAAACATTAAGAGGAATGATCTGTGACCCTCTGCATTCCCCAGGCCCCAGCTTCTGTGAAAGTCACAGGAAAACTTCTGTGCTGTTAGAAGCCACCAAATACAGAAACTATAGAACACAGTGTCTCTGTCTTTTTCCCAGTGGGGAATTCTACTGGCACCATTACTGAGTCATCTATTTAGGATCGTCGAGGCTTTTGGTAAACTTGATCATCAAAATGGTCATATCATGTTTTGTGTCTCTTGCCACATAACACAGTTTCGAATCTAAAACTCACAAAATGCATTTGACAGAAAACTGAATTATGAGAGAACTCCAAATATGAGGAGACTGGGAAATACAGTTTTCATTTTCTAGCCTTGGCAGTAAAAGATTGCACATTAAAGAGTATTTGGGATGGAGGTTATGTGAGCCAAAGCACAGCATCTTCAAATCTCCCCTGGAAAGGCTCACTACTTACATCTGCCCTTCATCCCAAACCAACCTCAACAGGAATGTGTGGAAACACAACCTAACTCCAAACAATACTCAGATGGACTCCCCTAATGTGAAGGTGTGCCCCATCAGAGGTATCTTTCTGCTCTGGCTGACTATCTCATCTATAAAGTAAACACACCCTTTCCTTGATGTCCTTCCTAAGGACCAAGATAAGAAGTGTACTATAATCTACACCAAATGCTATTCAACAGGAATAGATAAGAGGAAAATGATAATAATAAATATAGATGTAATCAAAAATGAAGAATATTGGTTAGCTGATGACATTGTGTATACACTGGTGGAGATGGCGTCTTTGGAGCTTATGAAGTCCTTCTGGATCCCCCTCAGGCTTATATTCATTTGCCTCTTACCCAGTGCTTCATAGGATTCTTTCCCTGTCTGGGTAATTTAAAATTATTATCTGACAAATATGAACTCTCAGAGGTCCTTCCATGTTGGAGTTATGTAGTTTCCCCATTAAATTTTGATTTTAAAAATGACAGTTCAATCAAATACACCAAGGATATACTTGACATTATGTCCTTCCAATGTCTCCAATGCTCACTATTTACCATATTTCCCCAGTTTATGATGATTAATTATGTTTTCTCCCATACACTATTTGTTCATTCTGATTTACTGTGATGAGAGACATTGGGTTACCAGGTTGCAGCCCAATAGATGCGTCATGATGTTCCTTAGGGGGAGAATTACTTACTTGATTATTAGACCTCTAAAGCAGGGATCATTAGGAATACCAGGACTAGAAGAAAAATTTTATGAGGGTTATGAGTTGGAGCACTGAAAAATTCCACTTCTATTCCCATTCTTCCTGGCTAGACCCTTGTATCCCATCTAAAACAAAAGCATCATTGTTATTCTTGATGCTGTTTAAAAAGATATTTATGAGCCCTATCAAATAATATAAGACTGTTTTTTATTGATCCTATTGCTTAGAAGTGAGTCTAGCTTTGGTCTGTTATGTAGCTCAGCAATTCTACATAATGGAGGACAGGCCTAGAAGTGAATTTGTGATAATTATCTCCTTGCTCTACTTTTTCTATAAGGCTATCTTCTTGTAGAGACATAGTCATAAGGACATAGTAGAGTGACAAGCAAGTCCCCAAGACCATAGTCTATTCTTTAAAAATAAGATAGATCTATATGTAGAATACACTTAGAGTCAGGGTGGGTAAATTACTACTCAGTGTATTATTAAAGGATGTGAAGTAAATAACACTTTGCCATTCAGTAAGTCTGTGTTTATGATATGATGCTGTAACAGAGATTGAACATTACTTTCTCCACAAGGAAACAAGGCATGAAGGTTGTGAATTGTAACATTTACTTCCAATGTCCAGGCAGCCCACTAAAATTTGGTAATTGTGTTAGGTAAGAAGGTATAAGTAAGCTACTTGTGAGCTCTACAGTAATGTTTAAGCCAATGATGCAGATACAAGCCTAGCCTCAGTTTAAATTCAAGTTACATTTAACCAATAATCTGACATAAAATTGATAAAGCATTATAAACTGAGGGCTTAAATTACTATTGAATTGATGTATTAAAGTATTAAAGTAAAATAATTAAAGTATTATTATATTTTAATAGTAGTGAAAGTATTATTGATATGTAAACATTTAAAGTTTTTGCTTTGTTTGAAAGCCTACAAGACTGGACAAGAGTCCTAGCATCCTATGATAAGAAGAAGCCAAGTCTAGTACTTCTCAAACTCCACAAGTTTTCCTTAGAGCTCTGCTTGACTCATCATGAATAGAGTGTTTAAAACTAACTCAAAGCTGGTATCTGTCATCCTGAATACTATATTAGAATGGTATAGACTTTCATAATTTGTCAACCTTATAGATCTGATACAAGGACATTGCTTACTTTTCATATTTCAGGGAGCTGTGGCTCAAATAGTCTAAAGTTTCCACAGAAGAGCCTCAGAAAATAGATAAGACTTATCTCAAGACCCCAGACCATGGAAGCTAAACAGACAAGGAATAGAATGAGACCATGGAACAGAATAAACACTAGAATTATTTGTTAATAAGAGCTAAGAAAATATAGGTAAGTACTATTACCATTAACAAATATCTAATTCCATATGAACATTTTCAGGAAAACAGACAAAAATATAAACAAAAATTTCAGTCTAATTTATACTCTATGAAATTATGGAATCATGCATTTCAATAAATATACTTCAAATCTAATTTACTGCAATGAAGATGAGTTTAACACAAAAGAAGATAATAATCTTTGTATAAATATATCTTTATAAAATTATCTTTCTTAATAATCTATTTATGATCTTGACATCCACTTAGCAAACAGATGAGAATTGGCATTTAAATCAGTACTTTGCTACTGAATAAAAGTTTAGATAACCTGTCTTGTTTTAGAGAATTTTCAGTGATTTTAAAATATATTAAAGTATTGGATTGGATTCCCAAAGCAGAAAATAGCATGGGTACCATAGATCACAGAAAATATTTCATTAAAAAAGTCAGTGAAGCAGCCCTCAGAATAGTAAGATACTTCGTTTCCATGGAATGTGCTTGACAGTAAGAGTTTGAAGAGATCTAAGAGTCTGACCTTTCTCTTCCCTAAACTAAGTAGACTTTTAACATGAGCACATCTGGTTTATGTTCCTAAACCTCTGGCCTTTAAAAGCTTTCTTCCAAATTCACACAAAAATACCACTCAGGATTTCTTGACATGCTGACCCTTCCCTGCAGGTGGTGAGCTGAATAAAGTGATTCAGTGGATTCAAGAATTTAACATACATATACCCAGTTAGCATTTACATCATGAAGTGATTAGCACACACCACAGTTCATACACATGATTTGAACAATTGGACTTTTTGAAGTTGTAATTGTAAAATATTATTGTCTTCTAGGAAGCAGATTTGCTTCTCCTGTAAATAATTATATTGGTATCATTATCTGGCAATTCAAAACAAGGAATAATGTGTTAAAAATATGTTTTTATTAGTTTCTTTTAAAGCTTCAGTGCCATTACAAGGGAAAAACCCACTGACAGGGTGGTCAACTTGAGTCTATAAATCTCTATGTCCAGTCAACATTTAAAAACTCTTTGGTACTCAATTGAGTTAAGAATTAAATGGTGCATTGGCTAGGAAGATTTCATTTCTACAAGGCCCACTAATAAAATAGGCTGAGTTATTTGTGTCAACTGTAATTCTTCCTGACTGTGCCTTCCATTTGCCTTGAGGACATACCAGTTCAAAAGTGTTCAGCACACTACACCATGCATAACAGGTAATCTGCCTAATTAAATCCAATAAGGATGCTCTAAGTGAAATGCTGAAGAGTGCCTGTAACCTCTGTTTCACCCTCCCTTTGCACCGGGGCCTCTGAGATTGAGACTCCCCAGCCATTAACTCAAGTGTTTACACTTGAAGCTCAAATTCTACTTTGCCAGAATGGCTCATTTCACATTTTACAAATCTGTTTTCTCATTCATAGGCAGAATTTAATTCATCAATGTTTCTATATTTTAGTTCTCAACTTGTTCTGATAGTGAATACGCTAATATATAGTTACATTGGCAATTCATAATGCCAGCATCACACTGTGGCTGGGCTGTGAGATTCAGAGATCTATCTAATCAGATTTATATCCATATTTTGAGTGCATTCATTTGCTATATTTCAATGAATTATTAATTAGGACCAACAATAAAATATTATTTTGCTCAGATGCACAGCAATAAGAAAGATACCCCAGAGAAATATATCTGACAGCTTGAATCAAAATAGCCCAGATTCACTCATAGGTTACGGATGCAACTCAGCATGATACATATTTGCTTATCAAAAACACTCAGTGTGTGTTTTTCTCAGCTTGTCAATGTTTTGTCAGAAGAACAAAAGCCAAACTTTAGCAGTTCATGAAACTTCAATTTAAAGATTAATAAAAAATATGACAGATGAATAAGGGATTTTTTTCTGAGAAGACAAAATTATACTGAGAATTGATAACTATGATTTTCATTCAAGTAGCATCATTAGAACTAGAATCGTTACTATGTGTAACCAAACTGCGTATTATATTTATTTGATCTAGTTCTATTGACACAAAAATACTATCCCTTATCATACTCCCTTCTAATCATCCTTTCTGTTCTACTCAGTAAAACATTAAGAGAGAAACCTCCTTATTTTAATCAATGGCTCATCCTTTTTCTTTTATTGTGTGCATTAGCCTGACTGCCAAATCAATGCTATTCATGCATTCCACATTCCTCACAAAAGGTGGTTCCTTTCTCTGTCTATAGACAGAGTTTCGGTTGGCCTTTAAACATCATTTACTTTTCTCAGTCTTACTAGTGGCTCAGATAAAGCTTCTCCAATCTGTTGCTGGCATCTGTCAGAGGGATATTTCCGAGAAACCAATCCAGGTCTTACATAGTTCCAGACATACCTTGTAACTCTTCAGTTGAGTGGCCAGTGTCTAATGACAGATCACTCACTTATCCATCTTGGGATGAAGCTAATTTTAAGCACATAGGTAGAAATAATGAGCTCCCAGAAATACTGACGTTAGCTAAATACACACACACACACACACACACACACACACACACACACACACACATACACACACACACACATTCACTCCTGATTTTAGGTCTAAGTAATTGGTGGGAGAGGAAATGGGTAGCTAGGGACAACTTTTCTGGGCTAGAAGAACTAAGTTTCATTTTCTGCTGTGGGAAGACCTTGGGTAAACTCAGAATGTCTGCTTTTCCAACTGAGATAATGAAAATCACTCAGGAAAAAATAAAAAGTAGTCTGTACTATGTTTCCGTGCCAGAGATGGAGATGTGAATAACAAACAGTAACTCTTAGAATTGACCAACACTCCAAACTCTAAAATTAACATTTCATATGAAAATCTCTTTTCATCATGGCTTACAAATATATCTGCCATATTCAATACTGAAATTTTTTCAAGTCATTCCTTATCCTCAGAAAGCATTTATTAAAAATATTCATTTTACTTTAATTCATGGTCCCTCACTCTTATCTCTGTCTCTCTATCTCTCTGCCTCTCTGTCTCTGTCTCTCTTTCTCTCTGTGAGTGTGTGTGGGTATGTATGTGTGTTAGTGTGTGTATGTATACGTGTGTGTGTGTGTGTGTGTGTGTGTGTGTGTGTGTGTGTGTGTGTGTGTGTTATTGCTGGTACTGGTGGAAGCCAGAAGATGACATTGGATCCCCCAGAAAGTGAAGTGTGAGATGTGAGATGCTCCATGTTGGTGGTGGGAAGGGAATTTGGGTCCCATGGAAGAGCAAAAAACACTTAAGCACTGAGTAATCTCTCCAGCTCCAACCCCACCCCACACAAAGGATTTTCAAAATCTGCATTTCCAAAGCTTGTGGCGTGTCTTTAAAGAACCACATGAAGTTTGCTTGTTTCTCTTACTTAAGTTACTGTTCATTAAAGTCTTAAAACAGAAGGCAGAAACTATCAGTTGAGTCTATGAATTCATTTAATTTTTATGTGATTTTTTAATTTTTTACATAAGTTTTCACATAAAATTGAGCTTTAATCAGAAATTTAGTCGTAGCAGCTCAGATTATCTCATGGTACAAATCAACTAGACCGCAGTTAGGTCTCCTCCCATTAGCAGTTTATCCATCTTCACTCAGCCAGCATGCCACACATCTATTAGTAGCACACTTGCAGTGCCTTAGAAGCTTGTCCTGGAATTAAGTTTTATAAATCTGAAATGGTTTTTTGGGTTTTTTTTTTTTCCATGTTCTGTCTAATCTGGAGGTATGGCTGCATTGCTGAGCTCAGTCCTGTTTAAACAGGACCCTGCCACTATTTTTTTCCAAATACATAATTTTGCTTTCACTTGCATGCCCAAAACATACATACCTGCATTTTCTTAGATACTAACACAATCAAGTCCACAGACATTCATTAAATACTGAATAAACTAAAAGTGATACCATGTATGGAATAACAACTGTAGTGCTGGCCCTGACCTACTGGGCAGAAAAGCACATTTGATACAAAATGATCTGGATGGGCCAGTGCTCTCTCTATTCTGGACCATGGACGGTGGAGGTTGACCGAGCAGAGCTCCAGAGAACACTGCTAGACTGCGATACACCTTCCACAGATCCCGTGACCTACCTATCCCTTCATTTGTAAGTTACCCACTAAATAAATCTTCCTTTTAACTACGTGGAGTGGCCTTAATAATTTCGCCAATATCTGGCGCCCAACGTGGGGCCGGGCAGAAACACCAGCCAGGCTAGCTCAGTAGGTAGAGCATGAGACTCTTAATCTCAGGGTCATCCAGATCTTGGGGCTCTCGGCGCCTCCCTTGGCCCCACCTTGTAGGCATGACAGTTGTGGAAGCCTCAATGTGGGTTGGAACTTCCAGATCAAAGCTGGAATGGCTACCTACTACAGCTATGTGACCAAGAACAGTGTAATAACATAAGGCCATGATAAGAAGGACATGAAGACTGTTCCGTTTGATTTAGTTTTGAACATGTAGTTAATCTGGAGAAGAAACAATATAGGAGAATGACAAAGGACTAGTCAGATAAATCTGTGGAAAAGGACCATGATGTATCTGGGGTTTTGTATCTCAAGATACGAGGAAGGAATCAGGAGAAAAGTCCCATGCTGAACAGCTTTCCACCAGCATGTCTATCAGTTCCATTGCTCTACAGAAGAATAAGGATTTTGTTTTGAAGGCGTTAAGATGAACACACTGAAGAAGAATGTGAACATGTGGTCAAGTCTGAGATTCTAGTTAGTCATAGAAGACTGCATGTGCACAAGAGATCTCTGAACAGGATAAAGTTACTTAGACTTTGTCCCGTCCAAATGCTCATTGATGTAGAACTCTACCAGGAGCATAAGATGGGCATTTTGCTATGAACAAATACCAAAGGCAAATCTTTAAAGTGTCTGTAGTGGCATAATATGGGTCTCCCCTTTGCTCTGCAATTTATTTTTTTAAGGAATTTTTTATTCATTTTACATACCAACCACAGATCCCCCTCTCTTCCCTCCTCCTGCTCCCTAGCCTTCTCCACCACCAACCCACCTGCCATTCCCTCCTCTAACAAGGTAAGGCCTTATGAAAATTGCAGGCAAATGGATGGAAATATAAAATACCATCCTGAGTGAGGTACCCAGACTCAGAAGGACAAACATGATATGTACTCACTTATAAGTGGGTACTATATGTAAAGTAAAGGATAGCTAGATTACAACCCAGAGCTCTAGAGAAGCTAGATAAAAGGAGGACCCTAAGAAGGACACATGGAGCACCTTGGTAAGGGGAAATAGATGAAATCTCCATGAGTAAACTGGGAATGAGGGGAGCAATGGAGGGTAGAGGATGGGGGTGAGAACATAAGGGAACAGGATGGTTGAACTGGAACAGGGACAGAGTGGGAGAGCAAGGAAAGAGATGCCATGATAGAGGGAGACATCAAGGGGATAGAGAGAAACCGGGTGCTAGGGAAGTTCCCAGGAATTGACAACTATGACCTCAGCTTAGATTACTAGCAATAGTGGAGACGGTACCTGAACTAGCTTACCCCAGTAATCAGACTGGTGAATAGCCTAACTGTCATACTCTGTAATTTATAAAATTTGTACTGAGACTGCATTCTCTAGAGTGTTTATTAATGCATAATACCCCAATTCTTACACCATGTCAATACTTGTCTTCCTGTGCCACCAAATGAGCATGGGTACACAATAACCTCATACAAGACCACATTTTTTTTCTCCTGGTTTTACATTTAGTTATTCTTTTAATAAATGCTATGTACAAAACTTTTAAAATGGAATAATATAGTAATGTTTAGTTCTGTTTATTATGTTAAAAACAATCTCCTTTGGTAAGATCACAGAAATTAATGGGATTCATAATTTTATCTCCTTGATAATAACATTTACAGAATCAATATTGCAAATGAATGTTCTGCCCAAAATAAACAGACTCTCTAACTTTCAAGGTTGTTATAAGCGGTGTGTTTCTGTGAACACATAATTCTGCCAAAATGAGATTGTTGGTTGTTTTTTTGTTGTTGTTATGGGTGAAAAAGATGAAGTGAAATATAGAGAAGTGAAACATTATCTGGCTCTGGTGTGAATCTCCAGATGTCATCTTATTCCTTGACTTACATTATTTTTTCATTTTAATATTTGAGGGTGACACAGGCTTTATGTTCAATTATTCCCCAATGCTCATCACTGAAAATCTTTGTTTTTATTTAAAGCACATGATTGTTACTAGTTTCATACAGATTTGGATTAAACAGACATTAAAGTTTTCTAAAAAGAGACATAAGACATATTGGACAGAGTAGCAAATATGAAAGACCATAATCAGGTATTTGACCCACGCTGCTGAGTTTCAAAAAATCACTGAATTTTATAGTGTAAAAACCACAGAAATGGAAATAGTTCAATTACTAGAAAAATATTAAGTGATCTTAATATCATTGTTTAATATCATCCTTACAACCAGTGTCCAAGTGTAATTTCATATTGAGCCCATCCTGTAGCAAATCCCCATGAATTGCTGTAGATTATGCTCATTGTTAATAAAATGCTGATTGGCCAGTAGCTGGGCAGGAAGTTAAGCAGGAATGCCAAACTGAGCATGATGGGAAGAAGGGCAGAGTCAGGAGTCTCCAGCTAGATGCAGAGCAAGCAAGATGAGAATGCAGTACGTAAAAAAGGTACTAAGCCACGTGGCTTAACATAGACAAGAATTATGGGTTAATGTTTTGTTTTGTTTTGTTTGTTTTGTTTGTTTTTTGAGACAGGATTTCTCTGTGCAGTTTTGATACCTGTCCTGGATCTCACTCTGTAGACCAGGCTGGGCTCGAACTCACAGAGATCCTCACACCTTGCCCTGCCTCCCAAGTGCTGGGATTAAAGGCATGCACCACTACTGGCCAGCCTAATTATGGTGTAAGAGCTAGATAGTAATAAGCCTGAGCTATCTGGCCAAACATTTATAAGTAACATTAAACCTCTGAGTGGTTATTTGGGAATTGGAAGGCAGGAAAGAACCATCTGTTTGCAATGATTGAAATCTTCAAGAGTCCCAAATTAATTTGAGAAAATAAGTCATTATTTCTTTAAGTTCTAAGTATTAAGATGTTTGATCTTTGTGTTTATTTTTAGCAATGATCAACTTTGAAAATTTGAAAACCTGTGACAAAGTTAAAACCCTAAAATCATTGGGTCAAGTCTTAATCAATTAGAAGTCCAGACATTTCAATAATATGTATCCATCATTAACTGCTCAATTATACTGCATCCTGAAAGGAGGTATATATATATATATATATATATATATATATATATATATATATGCACTCCAAATAAACACTCCATAAAACCCAAGAGCATAAGGAAATGTTTTGCATGTGTGATGCTGGTTACCACTTTTTAACAAGTCCTATAGCACCTCAGGGTCACTTAAAGTGCTTTGGACTACAACACTTGCTTCTGGTTTTACTCCTTCTCTTTGGCCCTTGCATTGTCATCCAGTTAAGTGCCTTGGGGCCATGTGTGCTATTATTGCTTGTCTATTTATAGCAAACAGTCATCACTAAACTAATACTCATATATTAACTTAGCATGAGTGTATTTAAATATTCCAAACATTTGGACCCTGTCTATTCTAGAATACTCCCTTCAAGATAGAACATTATAATCTTTCTTGATTAATACTGTGTCTCCACCATTTCAGTTGGCTTTCTTTGACACCATTGCCAAAGCAGAAATGGATATTTTACCTTATTTACTTTTTGCTATGTGTGCAAAATTCTATTCCCAATGATATCAGAAGACCCTTATGACATCATACTTGAGTCCATATAGGTGCACCTGTTGTGGCCTGACCACATAGGGAATTTCAACCCATCACCTGGCTTTTGCTGCTAGGAGTACTTTTCAACTGCCTTTGGTATAGATATCAAGTTTTGTCTTACAGGCTGCCTATTTCCTAGTCGCTTGGCTATGAGTACATAAATTTTCCTGTTGATGTTATTTCTAACCTTTAGTGGTATTTTGGGCCTGTACTTGTTGATACGTCTAGGTTTTCTACTTCTTCATGATCTGTAAATGTAAGGCAGAAATGACATGGCAGCAGACTCAGTCCTGTGCTTTGCTTCACTTTGTGGCACAAAGCTATTCTTCCCTTCTCTCTCTACTTTTTAATATCCCTTGTAAGATTTGCTTCATAAATAATTTCCAAGTATGGGGACTTTACATACATTTTTTTAAAAAAAGTAAAGAGATATTCATACCATCTTCTAAATATATGGGAACTAAATAGCTTGCTTCTAAATAATTGCCATGTTTGAGAGGTAATCTGAGTTATGGTTTAAAGCATAAGTAATTGGCAAAGAACTATTTCATAACTAGCCCCTGAAAAACATCTGAAGATACCAATCATCAGAATGTTCAGAATTGTAAGATAAGGTTGCTGAAAAAATCATACACATGACTGTCCTTGTTTGACAATTATTGTCAAAATATGACCACTGATGGAAAGTGTGACTGGTAGAAACACCATGAAGATTATATCAATATGGGTTATAACGGAAGATAATGGAATGACTTGCACTTTAAAAGAACTTTTCAATGACTACTAATCCTACATTAGTAAATCTATTAAGTATTATTTAAGGGGAGATGTATCCCTATAAAAATTGTCATTTGGGCAATCAAATCAATTTTAAAATATATTCTTGATGGAACTGAGATCTCAGAATTCATCCAGTGTGTTAATGAATACATATTGAAAGCTTATCTACTCCTATGATATACATACACTGATACTCATATTGACCAAAAATTATACGTTATTGCTGTGCTTTCAGGTTCTTCAATACAAGAATTTTTATATTATACTTTTTCTTTGTTTTATTGCTGCACATTTTGTTTTATGCTATAAAGTGAATTTAAAAACTCTAAACATACATTGAAATTTATAGAGTGATCTAATGTGACTGATTTCTAGAATGGTTTGTGCTTCCTTTTCCCATAGATTCATTCATTGAAAAGGAATTGACTATACTCCCAGTTTAGGAAATAAACCAAATTGCTTCTGATAAAAACTGTGCTGCCCAGTCCTCCTGAAGTATGCCATGACACTAGTCTACTTTCCATATATATATATGGAGCTACCCAGTCTCCAGTCATAGCTGCTTGAACCATAAATAGAGGTTGATCTAATGAAATAGAAAATGTGATGGTTCATGAATTCTAAACCTTCAGGAGATAGAATTTAATTGCCTGATAATCTGACTTTCTAGTTCACATAGTTATTGAAAATTGTCAACATATTAAGTTGCTATTGAATATCTTGAACCATTGCTGTGCCTTAATGACATTCCTCTTTACCTAGCTTCCTCTGTCTGATCAAACCTAGACCTAACCTTGGTGAAATGCAGTGCCTGGCTCACTGCAAAGACCAGCGCTCTTGGTTTACAATTTTTACCACACAACTCTTTAAGAAGTAAGGGAACTGGAATTTTAGTAAGACAGATTACAAGCCTATTGATCTGCCCAGAGTAGAGCCTGAAGGAAAGCTTCTGCCATGTCTCTAGAGTTATCAAATACATAAATACATATTTCTGGACTTATACATGTATGTATATGCCAAAACTGTCTTTATTTTCAACTGTTTAAAGTACTTCTGTATTTTCGATTAGCACTTCCCTTGCAAAAATAAATACCATTTCTGAGTGTCTAGTTTTGATTTTGAATGACTTATTTTATTGTTCATTGTTTTTGTGCTCTAGGTTTTGTTTCATTTTGTACCATTTTCTTCAAAATATCACCTAGCTATTTCTTTAATGCTGTTTAGATATCAATACACTAATATACTTTATTACCAACTTCTTTCTTTGGTTGTCATCTTTATTTCTTTTCCCCCAGTGCAGTGGAGGCACTCATATAACACACTTAAAAGCAATGTGCATGCCAAGGAAGGTGAATAGAAGATCATGTATTTAGCTTTCCATCAACAAATATCTTCATATCCTTCATGATATGAAAATTCTGGAAATATTTTTAGTGAAGCTCCATCTCTTGAGGTCTCCCAAGTAAGAGTTTTATATTTTCATCCACAACTGCTTTGCACACGTGATTCTAAATGACATCAGAGGTCTATGTCCTTTTAAGCTGGGACTTCACTCTTCAGTGTATGAAACTAAATATACTGGGAAGGACTCCAGCAGTGAAACCCTTTTTATATCATTAATATTATTTATATTTTCACTAGTAAATTAATGTTCATCTAAAATTTCTAGTTTTTAACTGATACTAAAGCTAATCCATATTTATTTCAAACAGGATTATATTTACAAAGCAACCTGTAAAACATTCTATATAAGATATTTTAAGTATTCCTATATATTATTCATCTATATATGACTAAATAATAATTTGGGGTGTACATTTATGCTTAATTCATCCATCTTCATTTTATTTTCCTTCTTCTCTAAAATTTTAAGTTAGAAGACATAAGCTGTGAACTTGAATGAATAAAAAGCCAAGAAATGAAATAGACTTTATTTTAATAATCTTAGTATCTACAAAACAAGGTGAAGCCAATAAACCTCCCAGGCAAGACAGTGCGCACAGTACAGGCTCAGGGCATCTCCAGTCAAGTTGTCACTTCTGACTGCACTGGTGACAGAGTGTCATTCCTCCAGCTTTCTTCTGCTTATAGACCCAGGAATCTTGCACATGCTGGAAAGCTGAAGATTAGATTGAAATTCAGAGAATAGCTAAGATTAATTTCACCCCCATTTGTGTGTAAAGTAGATTTAAAAAAAGTCAATTTTAAAAGCACGAAAGCACATCCACTGTATCCCTCAGCTTGTGAACTGAGATTTTTACTTATAGATATTTTCAGAAACTAGTCTTGTTCCTTCTAAAATTGTGACTGTATTTGAATGAATATTTTAGTATTTAAATTCCCCATATATTAATTGTATGTTGGAAAGAAGAATAGGATGTACTTGTTGTAACATTCATACTTTATTTCTATCTGGGCACATTGATATCACCATTTTAAAGATATTAATTGTTTTTCTGTTATTGATGGAGAGAATTGTTTTCTACACAATGTTTTTTAACTCAAAGCCTAGAATTAAATGCAAAGCCCTAATTGAAAGAATTAACTTTACAAAAGTGAGATCCTAAGGAATTTATAAATAATCTGATAATTCCAAAGAGCATCTTAGATTTCATCATGTTTTCTTGATTTCAAACACAGCATTTTAGTCTACTGCATTCATTTCCTTTCTCGTGAGACTGAATGCTTCACAGAAATGACCTCCTAATGTGGTAAATTGAGAACTAACTGCTAATTACTAATTGTTATTGAAATTCTTGACCTGATCTCAAGAGCTGAGAACCAAACCTCTGATTCTAGAGTGTAAGGAGTTCTAATAGGTGGCCTTCAAGTTGACACAGAGCACATACTAGCAATTGAGTAACTTTAAAGTGTTACCTTAATGAAAGGCATTGAAAATAATGTGTTTAGAAGCTCAAACTGGGTGAGTGTACTTTGCTGACAGCGTTTAAATAAAAAAAACCTCTCTATTTGTTTTCTTAGAGTCATCATCAATGAGAAGGCTATCAGAATGTCCCACCACCCCAACTGTGAGGAGAGTATCAGAGTGTTCCACTGCCCCGTCCACACATTGTTAATAGTTTCAAACTGCTAACAGTTGTGTTGTTCCTGGTTGTGGGGTGGCACATGTTATAGTTAACCGATCAATTTAGTGTTTCTTGACATATGAACATGTTTTTTCTGTTACTGGTATCAACCATGAAAAGGTATTTCCAAGCAATTAAGCCTTAACTCCTGCTGTTTTGGAAATCATGAACCTTCAAATTCTCATTCAAATTACTCAACACTCACCACTGGCATGGAAACAATAAAGCACAACTTTGTTATTGAAAGCCACAATGAGATCAATTGTTAAGTTTTTTAAATGTCTTTAGCATAGGAGAAATGCAAAATTGTTCACATGGCAAATTAGCAACATAGCTCTAAAATGACCTCATTTTCTCTTGAAGTTTATGAGGTCTTAAGTTTAAGTCACAAAAAATGCCAATAGCAAAATAAATACATGAAAGCCTATATGTATGGGAGCTGAGGGAAAGCTAGAACTAAAGATCTGAATCATTAACACACTGAACTTTGAGGTGATGTCAATTATTTTAAGAACTATATATCCACTTGATAATCCTTAAGTTAGAAAGTACACACATAAGTAGATAGAAATTGAAAGTGTATTATCAAGATGGTTGAGTTATTCAATGCACAGCCCACCATCTCTCTCACAAAATTCCCTTTAACCATGTGGACTTTTTTTTTTTTTTTTTTTTTTACATAGGAGTCTATTTCTTTATCTCCAGGTAGAGAGTAACATGAGCTGAGTATGAAATAGTTTTCATCAAGAATAGCTTTCCAAAGTTTTGAGATATGTATTATTTTTTAGGGCTTGAAATAGTACAGTTATGCTACAAAATTAACTTTGAATTTTCAAATCTTTCTGGATAATGCTTATGAGCTAGACTTCATAACATGTCAGCTCATGGAAGTTGTGATATGTAACCATACCCGATTATTGAAAGTGAAAGGCATTATTAATGATTTCCCTTGTCTTTGTTAAAATAATAATTCTTTTTTAAAATTAATTTAAATATTTATTTCATAAATTTAGTTTTGCTCATCATGGTTCTTCCGACCTCGAATAAGTTACAGGCAGCTATTGATTGCTGGATGGAGAATTATTTTCTCATAGGGCTGAGTCTTCTTATTTATAGTCCAATACAGAATGCTTAGCCTAGGAGTCATATAGTACTTATTAACAGAAGTTTTCTATTTCAACTTGTAGATAAACTCAAAAGTTCAGATTTGTGTGTGTATGTGTGTGTGTGGATACACATGCATGACTGTGTGTTTGTATGTGTGTATATTTAAGTGTATGTGTGTACATACCTGTGTATTGGTGAAATTATTAAGGCCACTCCACGTAGTTAAAAGGAGATTTATTTAATGGCGTAACTTACAAATTAAGGGATAAGTAGGTCGCGGGGTCTGGGGAAGGTGTATCGCAGCCCAGCAGTGTTCTCTGGAGCTCTGCTTGGCCCACCTCCACCGTCCAGGGTCCTGGCTCAGAGAGAGCACTCTCCGATCCAGATCTCGGGTCTCCAGGCGCCTCCCTTGGCCCCGCCTTGTAGGCGTGACAGTTGCCGAAGTTTCAATGGGGGTTGGAACTTCCAGATCAAAGCTGGAATGGCTACCCACTGCACGTGTGTGTGTGTGTGTGTGTGTGTGTGTGTGTGTGTGTGTGTGTGTGTGTGTGTGTGTGTGTGTGTGTGTGTGTAGGTCAAATGACAGCCTTAGTGTAATTATTCCGGAACAATCTACCTTGATTCTTTTGAGCTCACAGTAGACCAGACTGGGTAGTCAGTGAGCCTTAGGTGTCTGCCTGTCTCCACTTCCATAGCACTATGATTTCAAGTATGTATCATAAAGTTTACCCTTAAAAAGTACTTATTTTTAAAGGAAGTCAAATATGTCACTCTTATAAGGATCTTAGCATGGAAGAGCCTCACTTTCCCTTTAAATGTTTTAAAAGCCCCTCTTTAGATTCTGGTGATCAAGGCCTGTTCTTTTGAACACTCTCTTCTTTGGTCTAAACTTTCAGTTGTTATCTTTTATATTCTCAAAAGAATGAATATAATAAATTTTTCTGTTCAGATGGAAACTATCAAGTAAACATTGGGCCAAATTGTCTTGAGTACTTTCTGGAGCTTAACAGCAGATATATGGTGAGGAAAGAAAATAACCCAAGTAGAATATCTGTGGCACGTGCATGTAATTGGAATTATCTTGCAGAAATAAACATTATTTGGAGTGTATTTTTTCATTGACTACCAGGAATTATAGTTATGGCATTAGCTTGGTGGCAGTCCTCACCACTGAGTTATCCGATCCTTGTGAATGTTCATCTTAGCAGATTTAGGATGGAGCTAAAACTTATCACGTGTTGCCACATTCCCTCTCGTTGTCTTTACCCACGTTCCTTTAAGAGCTCTATGAAGTTGTTTATCTACCTTCCAAAGGTCTTTGTGGAACTTCAATATATAAACTGAAAGGATATCGCTTAACATGACCTCACCCCCTCTGGGAGACTAGAACAACACATGTAGTAAATTTTAATTAATGGCCCACCAAAAATAAAATGTAGTAACTAGTGAGTGGTAGAGCCATAAACAGTAAGAAGAAAAGAAAAATCTCAATGTATATGGGTTGGGATGATGCTTCACCGAGGGAGTAGGGGTAAGGAAGCCAGTCCTGTTACATCTATGTTCCCAAGGAGAGAAAGCTGAGTGTTACGACCTGGCTGGCTTCCTCTCTTCCCCCTTTATATTCCCTAGTTCATGGGGTGGAACTGGCGACCAGTGACTTCTTTGGAAACAACCTCACACATCTACCTCTGTCTGCGTCTCTAAGGTGATTTCAAGTCCATTCAAGTTAATAGTGATGATTTATCTTCATAATAATTACAGCACAAAGAGCTTGGGCAAAGTTGACCTAAAAGAAATCGTAACTTTATTCATTACTCAGTCCTACAGACTTATTTGAAGAATCTTAGCAGCACCACTTTTCCACATCCTCCTTGGAAAACATAAATTAAGTTTGAGGTAATTAACACAGGGAGTTTAAGCTAGTTGTCCTTGACTCAGCCATCGGAGATCTGGATTCTAGAAGCAGGTGATAATCTACATTTAAAAAAAAAAATAAAGTCTTTGTTACCAAAGGTAGTGTGACCAGCACAGTAGATCACTTTCAGAAAAAATATATTAAAATCTTGAATTTATATTGGAAGATAGAGTGTGTCTCTGTGTGTGTGTGTGTGTGTGTGTGTGTGTGTGTGTGTGTGTGAGAGAGAGAGAGAGAGAGAGAGAGAGAGAGAGAGAGAGAGAGAGAGAGAGAGAATAAATGAATAAATATTATTCACTCATCTTTAAGGGAAGGAATATAAATAATAAAGACAGCAAGACAAGGATTTACAGTAATTGTTCCTCCTATGATTCCATTTAAACATGCCACTAATAAGAGCTAACTTAGGATCTCAATTTCAGACATGAGAAATCCCGTCATTAAATTTGCTTTTTCTTGCTCCTGATTTTACATATCATGCTGAGAAGTTTCTGAGCTTTGGGGAATTTCTATTAAGAATTTTATATATTCCTGTAAAAGTTCCAAGTTCACAGTTTTTTATAATATGGCAAACCTGTATTACACATGCATTATCCAAACCCATTTCACCATCCCCATTGTTAAAGTTTATTTATACATGGCCTTTTTCTGTGAATATTTCATTTCTTTTATTTTCTAGAATGTGCCACATAATGAGCTAAAGATCCCTGATAGTTTTTTTTTAAGTGAAGAGTAGATAAAAAATTAGAACAATGTATTATCATGCATCTCTTTATAGTGACAATTTTCTTTTCAAGGTACCAATATTAAATTGAAAATTCTAGTCTCATTGTGACACCACTCCATCTCCGCTACTGTTATTTTCCCTCCCAAGACCATGCCTATGTGGTTTCAGAGAAGGGACTGTTACAATTTTACTCTATTAGAAGAAGCTAAGGCTAGAAGAGTCTAAGTGCATCTCACATCATGTTGTTTGCAAGCCTGGACACAAAACTGATGTCTGCAATTTTCCTCAAAAAATATACTCTACCAAAATGAACAAACCATTTCCTCTCAAAAAGGAAAAATGTCCAAGGAAAATATATCATTATGCTACCACTATTGCTAGATGCTGGGAAGCTTAACCAGTATTTCTGGAAAAAAAAATGAGATTTGTTTAGTTATTGGTACTCTAATCTCTTAAAAATCTATAAATAATTTGTAATTCTAATATGTACAATAACTACAAAATAGATATAGAGCACATATATTACCCTTTACTTAGTTAATCTTTGTTTCAATCTATGTTTTTCTTTAAAAATTTAATTAATAATGTTGCTTGAGGTTACAAAAATATATCTTAAAAGTTGCTTAACTTTTTAATAGACAGACATGGGTAAGCTTGATGCCATTTGTTATATATAGGTACAAAATAAATGTCAGCAACAATTAGATGGTTGGGATTCAATGCTTTGCAATGCTCTCTTTAGGCAGATATACCCTGACTTAGGATATGTTGGCAAGGCACTGGTGGTTGCGAACTTAATAGAACTTACCTTGCCCTGCTAGACATCAGTAACATGTGAATGACAATATATTTCCCTTGAAGGCTCTCCTCAGAAGTTTGAGTGTCTGTGTTTCCCATATTTTCAACAGCTAAATGCCAAAAACGTCACAACTGGTAAATGTAGAGACTGTGGGAGCTTATTGTAGAATCATGCCAATAGCAAACATGGACAATCCTTTCTGATTAGATTTTACTACATTTATGTAAAATTTGATATTGTTTCTTCAGTCCATTCTGGCTTCATTTCCTCATCACTGACAATAGCTAGGCTTTATTTAATCAGTCACTGAAGGACTGTTGATTCTGACTTTTATTTCTTAAGCACACAAAAAATTTATTGGTCTATTTATGAGTTTAGTGCTTTAAAAATTATCAAATGTTTTATAATTACCTGTGAAAATGTAAATGTAATAGAAAACATTTTTACTCTGACTTTTATATTTTGAATTATATAGAAACTGCGTTTCTAGAGTTTTATGGTAATATCAGATGTAAATTATTTTGGAAGTTTTTACATTCACTTTTAATTACTTTTGTTTACTTAAGAAAAGATTCAGTTACTTTGCAATTCAATTTTTTTAGAAAAACCATGAATAATAACTTAAATGTAACTTATATTTAGGGAAAATTTATAGTCTCAAGAGCATAAACAAGTGTTCATAACTATTTTTGTGATATTGTTGGAATTCTTCAAGTATGAATTGGTCTACTAGACATTGTGCCCTCAGATCACTTCCCATCATGGCATTCTCTAATATTCCTATAGAATAAGACCTTGAGCATATTTTATTGTGGTGATATATTGTGTCCACCAATATATTGTACACCCTAATAAAGCTTATCTGAGGATCAGAGGAAAAAGCCAGCCACTATAGTAAACATAGAAGTCAGGCAATGGTAGCACATGCTTTTAATCCTAGCATTTGGGAGGCAGAGATCCATTTGGATCTCTGTGAGTTCAAAGCCACACTGGGAACAGAGCCAGGCATGATGGCACATGCCTTTAATCCCAGCACTAACCCTGGAGGTCTGGAGGTCTGTACAGACAGACAGGAAGTGACAGAGCTGTACAGGAAGAGGAAGTGATATAGCTGGGTGAAGAGAGGAAGTGAGATGGCAGAACAGAAAGGCATGTGGGTATATAGGAAGTAGGTCTCTTTGGAGACTGAAGAGTTGATGAGGTGAGGTTGTCTGTGGTTTGTCCTATTCCTCTGGTCTCTCAGTTTTTCACCCCAATTTCTGGCTCTGGGCTTTTTTTTTATTAACAAAACTGTTTAGCAATTCATATTACATTTTTTATTTTTCCTTAAATTGTTTTCTGAAACATATGTTTGTGGATCTCACTTGGAATATCAGGAATTCAGTATTGGTCACAGTGATGCTAACATTTAGCAAACCATGATATATAACACATAACAGTTAAGTAGGAAAACAACTCTGGGAACTTAAAAAGTGTGGAGCCCTCAGATTTCGGTCCTTTGCATAACTTGCTTTCTGACTGTGCACTTACTGCAGGGTGGATTACCACCTAAAACAAACAAACAAAAAAATACTTTTCTTTGCAATGGTTCAGGGTTTGTTTCCTCTAAAAGTAAAGATAATTGCAACCAAAGGAATTAACTTGCTGTCTTTTCTTCATGGTAATATCTTCCTTTTAAAAAGTCTTCTATTTTAATTTCCACTGGTTTTAAACGATATCTGTAAATGTTAGGTCTACCCTGTGATCTCACTGTTTTTAAAGCTGTAGTAATATTTTATTTTTGTAAAATGAAAGAAATCAAATGCACAACCGGATATTTACCTTTTTAGTAAATTTCCAACATATGATATAATACTGTTACCCCAAGGACAACCCTGTGTTGAAGATCTCTAGAGCATTTCCATCATGTATCACTCCAACTTTGAACTTATAGAAAAGCAGTTCATCACTTCTCCTTCTCCTCCAAAGGTCTTTGTCTTATATCTGCTCCTCTACATCTTTCTTTAACTGTCATTTCCCTTTAGACTTTCCAGGAAGCTTCACATGCTTCTGTCTCTTGATACTATTACCCTGATCACATTTTTACCGTAATTTAAAACATCCAATGACATTGTGTTTTAGAGAATTCATAGTATTAATATACAGATGACCGCAGTATCTTCCCCTCCAACTCATCTCCTGCTGCCATTGGCACCTGAAGGGTTTGTCATGATGTGTTTCTTTTGAGGGTGGTTATGGTGACCAAAACCAAAGAAAAAGAGAACCAGAAGAGCTAGACATCTATAAGAGTCCCTTGGAAAGAACAACTGGGAAACACGGACCTATAGACAGTGAGAAAAGGGATCAGGAACATTGAAAGTGAATGTAGATTAAGTAAAAAGTAGAAGTTTAGAGATATGTAGAGAGATTTCAGTCAGGAACTGAAAGCATTTTACAGTACAATTATCAATTCCTCTTTGAAGGTTTTAAAGAAGCTAAAATATTAAAATTGAATTTTAGTTGATAAACTACCCAAATTGGTCTTCAATAGTTTTCTCTATTTGAAGCCACAGTTGCTTGGAACGTAACAAATAAATTATTTCTTTTAGTGTTTCCTGGTATATGAGAGTACTATAAGAATTCAGACATTTCTTTGGATTGGAGTTTTGCAAAACAAAGGGATACCCTGTAGTCTAAAAGAGTGCCAAAGTTCTGAAGCTCAGCAGACTAAAGGAATCTAATGCTATTACTCATAGCTTGGACAAACAGGTGTTATTAGGCTATCCTCAATGGGCTCTTGTTTCACATAAGAAAAGACCTAACCAGATGGAGGTTAAAAAATTATCAGGAAACTCTGTCCACATCACTTCACAGAAAGATGATTTCTCAGGTACATAGCTGCTCTCATAAAGTACTAAGTGACTTCAACTAACAGGGCAATTCACAAGAATCACAGTGTCACAGGAATCAGCAAGAAGAAAGCAATAGAAAGGTAAGGAGAGACATAAACTAACCCCATGTTCTGTATACATGACTCATGCCTCCATTTCTCCCTTTCTGCTTCCTTTCCTTCTACTTTTTCCTCTTTCTTTTCCTCCCTTGCACTGTAGCTCTCTGTCTCATACACATAACGCCCCCAACACACAAAAACCTACACACACATACACACACGCACACATACACACACACACACACACACACACACACACACACACACACACACACACACACACACATGCATATTTGGGCATAATTCACTAAGCTGCCAGTTCACTGCACCTGTGGTTCATCTGCTGTGTGTCCTCTGCTGACATGTATTGCTGGTTTGCCAGTCATCTGATCCTGATGTGGTGGCAGTTTCTTCCTTGACTTGACTCCACTGTCCTTTTGTGCAGTCACATACCAAATGCTTTGGTTAATGCTCTCTACCAAACAGCAATCTGCTTATCATCCTGCCAAGTAATTCTGAAGGGGAACGATGTCATGTTTTTCCAGGAAGCTTAGCTTTTACCAAAAAAAAAAAAAGTTACCGTTTTGGTTTGAGTCTGAGATCTACCTTCAGGCTCATGTTTTGAGTCCTCAGCTGTCATCTAGCACTGCAATTTGGAGGTTTTACACAGTTTGGACCTTGCTAGTGTAATTAGTTCAGTAGGCAAAGCCTTTGCAAGTTTGGGTTCTACCCCAGGCTCTGTGCTTCCTGGTAGATCAGATCAGAATAGCCTTAGCCTCTGTCTTAGTCAGTATTCTCTGGCTGTGAAGAGACATCATGGCCCAGGTAACTCCTATTAAAGAAAGAATTTAACTGGGGCTTGTTTACAGTTTCAGAGGTTTAATCCATTATCTTTGTGGCAGGGATTATGAGCAGGCAGGCACTGGAACGGTAGCTAATGACTACCTTCTGATTTATAGGCAGAGAGAGAGACTGGGACTCCTATGGAGTTTTGAAACCCCACAGCCCACCTCTAGTGACACACTTCCTCCTAATAAGGTCACACCTTATAATCTTTATAAATAGTGTCATTCCCTGATGACTAAGCATTCAAATATATGAGTCTATGAGGGCCATTCTTATTCAAGCCATCACAGTCCCTTCTGGGAGAAGCTGAACCCTGTCTGCAGTGAACTGAAATTGCTTGGAAACCATTGGCTGAGATGAACCTCTCATCTCTTTAGTGGCTTCTGTCAGGTGTTTTGACACAGCAATGGCTAAAGTGAATACAGTTGCTCATGAAAGTAGACCTCCAAATTCAAGCCTGAGTAAAAACAAATGGGATAGTACACTTTCAGAATCCTAAGAACCTACCTGTAACCTTAGGAAGCAACAGCAACAGGAATAAACCATGATGTGGTAGAATTTAGAAAAAAGCCCTGATCCCTGAAGGAATCTGTGATCAGTGGACAAAGCCAACTATCTCTCAAAGACAGAAGAATGGACTAATATTTAAGGAATTCATGACTTAAGAAGTACTTATAAGTAGATTTATTTTTATTCCAAAAATCATGGATAATAATTTACCAAGTCTTTCATGTGCCATTAAAATTTATACATAGTTATTTTCCTGTTATATCAACTCAATCTTCTACTTACATGCCTTTTAATACACTGACTGAGGATGTTTTGTTGATTTAATTTTCAAACAAACTTGGTATACAATTCTCCAAAATATTATAGCTGAAAAGGAAATGGTAAATTGTAGCCTTATAGCAAGTAGGTGCTGGATCACATTTGTCTCTGAACCCTTATTGTCTATAGTGGAGGAGTATCAATACTTGAAAAGCAGTGTATTCGTTTTCTATTGCTGTTGTAAGATTCCCACTCTGGCTTAGTGACTAAAATAGCAAACACTCATTGAGTATTTCAAGAAGTCAAAGCAAAGGTAGAGTTGTTGGCTGTGAGTCAGAGTGTCAGCACTGTTATTTACTTCTACAGGCTCCCAACGGAGAATCCATCATGTGCCTTCTTCACTGTCTAGAGGCTATTTGCAATCCTGGGCTCATGGCCACATTCCTCACCACTCTGATCTCTTATTTCTGTCATGTCATCTGCCATTAACTGATTCTTCCTTCTCACTCCCATAAGAGCTCTTGTTATTACATTAGGTACAAACAAATCATTTAGGATAAACTCTCCACCTCAAAATTCTCAGTCAGTCCAACAGATTCTATTTTGTAGAGTAGAGAAACATAATTACAAGGACTTATATTCTAAGTTTTAAGACATGAATGCCATTAGGGAAACCATGAGTTCGTGCATTACAAATAGTAGGAGATAAAAAAGAATACAATTAAAAGGAATATTGTGTGAGACAGGCTCTACTTTCAGTTCATTCACTGAACAGGTCTTTTGCTGCTGCCTGCTGTGGGTTCTGGTCCCACTGAGTCTTCTCTGTGCTCTGCAACTTCACCTTGACAATTATAGCATGAGTGATCAAAGTGGATGTCAGTGCACAGTAGTGGATTTCTGGGATTATGCAAGGTGGTCATACCCGGTTTGTGTTTACTACCCTAGGGAATATCTGGACAATTTACATCATTGTGCAATTAATTTCAGAGATTAAAATAGTATCTTCATATGTATTTTCTTTGCCTTTTCTCTCTTTTGTTTATGTACTTCTTCATTCTTTGGGTACAATAACTGGCTTTTTAAATTGTAGTAACAACATTTTGCTTTTATCATTATCATTAACTTACAAGGTAAAGCTTTTCATGTTTTGTTCTGGTTTTGTTTTTAATATTTACAGAACTTTATATACTATTAGAGATAAACAAGCTACTAAACTCTAGTATGTTTTTGTTTTGTTTTGTTTTGTTTTTCTTCAACACAATATTTTGCTAGGAGCTAAGTTCCTCATCCTACTTGATAATATGTCCACATTTGGCAAAAAAAGAAGCATAACTCTTCTCATCTATTGTTCTGTTCACTTAAGTAGATACATTGACAGTGTCAAGGCAAGGGAAGACTAGGAGAGCAGTAGTTTGAGGTACTTAGCAATAGATGTCTGAAAGGAAGGCAGATTACGCTGACTTCAAATGGAAAGGATGATGAAGGTATAGGTTGTGCACACCGGTTTACATGACATTACTGGACCTTGCAGGACAAGAACCTAGAATAGTCACCTGGGACTGTTTTGGAAAACTAACAGTTAACTCTGTCTTGAGTAGCAATGACTCATTATGATCAGCAAAGGCATTAAAGAATCATGTTTCATAAAATTAGCTTGACAGCCAACTACAGCAGAAGTTTATTTGGAGTAAGACTAGGTGCAGAGAAGTGCTCAGGCAGTGAGTAGTGGCTGTCCAGCTGGGAGCAGGTGGGAGTGTGACAGTGGAAATGAAAACAAATCGTAATAGAGAGTGGGGATGGGACATGGAAGAGGTGAGGGAGGATATAGGGGGAAATCATGAAAATACAGTGCTAGTGTAAAACATTCTCAAAAAATCAATTTTTAAATTTTAAAAAGAAAAACTAGAGAAAGAGCTATTTTTACAAGTAAATGATTTAATCTATTTTTTTAATCAATGGGATTTACTGTGATGATGAAAATATCTTAATAGGCTTTTCATTGACTCATCACATCAAGGATAATTCAAGATTATGTAGACTAGGTGTACAAGTTAGATAAATGATAGTTAGTAATTGATTATAATTATTCAATAATTGATAGATAATTATTCAAGATGATGTTGAAATTGGAAATAAGTAAAAAGAAGAAAAATCTTCTGATAAATATCCTCAATTTCGAGCAAAACATTCCTTTGTCCTGTTTGACAGACATAGTCTTGTGGTGGTATTGTGTTCCCCAAAATATTGTGCACGCTAATAAACTTATCTGGTATCACAGAACAAAACAGCCACAATATTAAACATAGAGGATAGGCAGTGGTAGCACACGCCTTTAATCCGAGCATTCCAGAGGCAGAGATCTACCTGGATCTCTGTGTGTTCAAGGATACAGCCAAGCATAGTGACTCACACCTTTAATCCCAGAAAGTGAGCCTTTAATCCAGGGAGTGATGGCAGAAAGCAGAAAGGTATATAAGACATGAAGACCAGAAACTGGAAGCTTTTAGCTGGTTAAGCTTTCAGTCTTTGAGCAGCAACAGTTCAGCTGAGATCCATTTGGGTGAGGACTCAGAGGTTTCCTATCTGAGGAAACAGGATCAGCTGAAAGATTGGCAAGGTGAGGTAGCTGTGGCTTGTTCTGCTTCTCTGATCATTCAGCGTTCACTCCAATACCTGGCTCAGGTTTGTTTTTATTAATAAGACTCTTTAAGATTCATGCTACATAGTCTTATGAAACCGTTTGTCCTTTAACAATAGAGGAAAGTCCTGTTTACCGGAGACAAGACATTCTACTGGTTATGTTTCATCTGATATAGATGAAAGATACAAACCCACTTTAAATCTTGAAATTAAGTTTTAAATTAAACTATTTTACATTTAAGAATCTATTTTTAATAAGAAAAAAATCAAAGTATTGGCTTAAATTTACAATGAATTTGAACCATCATAAAAATTGGCATAATCAAAGCTATAAATAATCTCTAATTTTAAAACCTTACCGAGCTCATGATGAGGCAACAATTGTATTATAGTGAACTACTTAACATTTACTATAGAATGTGTCACTAAACATTGCTACATATTTTGACTAAAGCTCATCATAGTTATTCTCCAACACAAAAATAATAACATATGACCGGGGTGAATATCCCCTGGCCAATTGTAGGGGTTGTTTCTGTTAATCCAATTAACACATATTCTTAATTAAATGTTCATTATATTCTAGATATTTGTACTAATAAGCAGAGTTATGTTGTAAATATTATTCTTTGGATGGTGAAGGTTTGCACTATAGAGCAGTGGTACATGTGATTCTGACTCAAGTTATTTATTGTAGTGGTTACTTTTGTCATTACTGTTGGAGAATACCTGGTAGGGTTAAGTAAAGACAGGAAGAGTTTACATGGCTAATGGTTTAGGAGATAAAGGACACTTTTCACAATAGAACAGGCACTGCTGTGGGAGAGATCACAGCTGCGGCAGCAGGAGTGTGAGATGAATTTCTGAGAACTGGAAAGACCAGAAGCCAGAGAGCTCAGGCTGGAGCTAGGACCAGGCTACAGTCTTTAAAATCAGCCCAGTCAGCAACTTCCTCCTTTGTTTTTATTAATAAGACTCTTTAAGATTCATGCTACATAGTCTTATGAAACCGTTTGTCCTTTAACAATAGAGGAAAGTCCTGTTTACCGGAGACAAGACATTCTACTGGTTATGTTTCATCTGATATAGATGAAAGATACAAACCCACTTTAAATCTTGAAATTAAGTTTTAAATTAAACTATTTTACATTTAAGAATCTATTTTTAATAAGGGAGCTGCATCTAAAGATTTCTCAACCTCTCTCTTAATTAGTGTTCTATTGCTGTGAATAGATGTCATGACCTAGACAGCTTATAAAAAAGAAAACTCTTGATTCAGGCTTGCTTACAGGTCTTTGAGGGTGAGTCCATGACCACCATGATGGGGAACAGGGTCGCAGGACAGAACGGTACTGGAGCAGTAGCTGAGAATTTGCATCCTGTTCAACAAATAGAAGGCAGAGAGAGAGAGAGAGAGAGAGAGAGAGAGAGAGAGAGAGAGAGAGAGAGAGAGAGAGAGAGAGAGAGAAATATAGAGCAGAGACAGGGCCTAGCATGGTCTTTTGAAACCTCAAAACCCATCCCCAGTGACATACCTCCATCAAGACTACAGCTGCTCCAACTAGGTCACAACTCCTAACCCTCCCTAACTACCAACTGGAAATCAAATATCCAAATATATTTTTATCATCATCAAATAATACATATATATTCATATAATATGAATATATAGTATGTGAATATATGTTCACTACACACACACACACACACACACACACACACACACACACACACACACACACACACGAGCCTATGCGGTTGTTCTCATTCAAAACACTACAGCCTGCCAAACAGCACTACCAGTTGGGGATGGAATGTTCAAGCATGAGTCTACCAGGAATATTCAACTTCAAAAACTTTAACATTGATAGAAAGTATTGCCTTAAAAATTCGAAGGCTTGCCAGGTGGTCGTGGCACATGCCTTTAATCCCAGCACTCGGGAGGCAGAGCCAGGAGGATCTCTGTGAGTTTGAGGCCAGCCTGGGCTACAGAGTGAGTTCTAGGAAAGACGCAAAGCTACACAGAGAAATCCTGTCTCAAAATAAATAAATAAATAAATAATTTTTTTTTTAAAAAAATAGAAGGCTAGCAAGGTTCAGATGCCAATTGGAAGCCTAATGTAGAAAGCACGCATGTAAAGTTTTAAGTACTAGAGTTTAATTGTATAGAATGTAACTTTTAGCGTGGCCTATGATAAAGTATCATAGCTATGTTAGGAGTTTGAATTTGACTTATATATGTGAGCATGGTTAAAGGTGAAAGTGTTGGAGGCCACATGGTGATCTCATCAGACTGTACAGAACAAAGTTCACTTGGATGATACCTTACAACACAAAAGGGAAACAGACTACAGTTTGTACTGAAATAAGAATCCAAGGACTCTCAGAAGCTTGAGAATCATTGAAAGCTTCTCATTTGTTTTGTATATTAACAGGATAAGGCTTTGATATAAATATGAAATATTTTTAGAACCTTTGGTTAAGAACATGGTAATCAAACATATTCAAAATTTGTTTTCAAGAAGCATTTCCTTAAAAAAAAAGTCCTTTAAGGCTGGAGAAATGGCTCTGAAGTTGAAA